>NC_090438.1:430748248-431998248 GCF_031143425.1 Pleurodeles waltl | reverse complement strand
CCTCCTGTCCCTCATCTGTAACCATAAGCATGGTCACATCAGCTCTATTATAGTTGGGTTTTAGGTGGTTGACATGTATTATTCTTTTTGGATTTTTGCAACTGCCCAGGTCAACTAGGTAAGTGACTTCCTCTTTTCTCTCAAGTATGGGTTAGGGTCCAGACCATTTGTCCTGGAAGGCCCTTGGAGCAACAGGTTCCAACATCCAAACTTTCTGCCCTGGTTGGAACGCCACCATAGCAGCTTTCTGTTCATTCCAGAGCTTTTGCAGCTCCTGGCTGGCCTGAATTTTTTTGCTGGCCTTCTCCATGTACTCAGCCATCCTTGAACGGAGGCCAAGCATATAGTCCACAATATCTTGCTTGGGGGTTTTGAGAGGCTTCTCCCAGCCTTCCCTAACAAGACTTAGTGGTCCCCTAACAGGGTGCCCAAACAAAAATTTAAATGGAGAGAACCCTACTCCATTTTATGGCACTTCCCTATAGGCTAGCAGCAGGCAAGGAAGCAGGACAATCCATCTCCTTCCGAGCTTTTCAGGGAGTCCTCCAATCATGTCTTTTAGGGTCTGGATAAATCTCTCAACAAGCCCATTCATTTGAGGATGGTTTGAGGTGGTGAACTGATATGCCACCCCACATTCTTTCCACATGTGTATGCAGACATGATGTTTGACTCTCTGTCTGATACTATCTCCCTAGGGAACCCTATCCTGGTGAAGACACTAAGGAGTGCTTTGGCAACTGCATGTGCAGTAATAGTCCTAAGGGGTATAGCCTTAGGATATGTAGTGCATGATCTACTACAACTAGCATGTGTATGTGTCCTGATGCTGTTTGAGGGTCAAGTGGGCAAGCAATGTCCACCTCTCCCCTTTCAAAGGGTACCCCAACCACAGGTAGTGGCATTGAGAGGGACTTTAAGTGCCCACATGCTTTGCCACTGGCCTGGTAGGTGGGAAGGACTGACAAAAGTATTTCACTTTTTGGGAAATTCCTGGACAAAAAAGTGGTTTAGGTGTAGATGCACAGCTAGGGGTATGCCATGGGCTTGCACCAGATTTGAGGTATATGGCCTCAGTATATGGGAACCCCCTCTGCCCATGAAACCCTGTGGGTACCACTGATATTCCCTATCTTTTCCTGGGCAGCTTGCTGCCTCAGACTTTCAAGAGTGGGGCAGGTCCTCTGCCCCTGGCTCAGATCTTCCCTGGAGGGTGACCCTCAAGATCAGTTCCCTCCAAGAAGGTTGACTCCTCCTCCTGAGGAGAGGGATTCTGATTTGGGATCTGTTTTAAAACTGCCCCCCCCCCCCAGTCTTCATGCTGTTTCTGTTGGGAGGCTGGTCCACTATTTCATGATCCTACTCTCCTTTTTCTCTCTGACGTTTGCTTTGTGTTCTTGTCTTGGCAGATGCCCACCCAGGGATCCCTAGCATAGCTGCATGGGTAGTTCTACATCAGTCCAGGGGGAATGCTCCAGGTCATTTCCAAGCAGGCAATCTACTGGGATAGATGAGGACAAAAACACTTTTTTTAGCCTAGTATTTCCCCAATCAAAGGTTACCATAGCCATGGGATGAAACTTTGCCTCATTGTCAGCATTGGTGACAGGATAAGACTTCCCTACCAGGAACTAATTTGAGTGGACCAAGTGCTGAGTTATCATGGTAGCACTAGCTCCTGCTTCCCTCAGTGCTTCTACTTTCTCTCCATTAATCAAAAAGTGTTGTCTGTATTTTTGCATATTTCTTTGCCAGACAGCACAAGATAATTCTCCCCCACCCTCAGTGACTAATGTTGACCCTGTGGAATTACTGACATGGTCAGACCACACGTCTGATCCCATCTGGAGATTGGCAACTGCATTTACTGCAGGTTGAGTACAGGCATTCTTTTTGTTTTTACAGCTAGAGTCTCCAGTTTGGTGCCCCTTAGTTTTGCAGTCATGGCAGTATGCCCGATTGGGATCAAAGGGTCTATATTTATACCCACCCCAAGACTGTGAGGAGTCTCTGGGCCCACCCTTCTGGGCAGGTATTAGGGGGCTTTGAGAAGACTCTTTGTTCTTTTTGCCTTAGCTCCCATCTTTCCCTACGGGGGTGGGGCTTTTTGGCCCCTTTCTTTTGGTCTCCCCCACCAGTGATAGCTTTGGTCACCCTTGTCTTGACCCAATGGTCTGCCTTCCTCCGCAATTATTGAGGGGAATGTGGACCTAGGTCTACCAGATGTTGATGTAGTCTTTCAATAAAACAATTACTGAGCAGGCGCTCTTTCCTTTGATGAACAGGTTATACAGCCGATCATAACCTTGCACCATGTTCCAGCTAACAACCATCCACCATTTTTACTGACTAGTCCACAAAGTCTACCCAGGTTTGGCTCTGGGTTTTTTAGCCTCCCTGAACCTTATTCTGTACTATTCAGTTACCCTTAATGAGGTCATATGATTTAAAATCTGCCTCATTCAATGTCAATAGCCTACCCCTGCACTTTCCTGAGAATAACTCCCACAAGAGTGTGCCCCAATGCCTTTTCTCAATTTCCCACCCAATACAGGCTCTTTCAAAGGCAGAAAAACATTTGACTATATCATCCCCTACAGTGAAGGGATAGACAACTCCTTTTGGGAATTTGATGTTGAAAGATTTCTCCCTCAACACTTATATGCTGCCACCAAGATGGATCCTAGGCCCAATTCCTTTCTCTGTTTCTCTATTTTCAAGAGCTGACTCTCTAAGGCCAGTCTCTTGGTCAGCCTGGCAATTTCCAGATCTGCTTCTGTGGGTGCTCTAGAGCTTTTCATCCCCATCATCCACAGGATCTTCTTCACCCACCACAGATGCATCATCTTCTTCTTCATCTGGGGGATTATCTTTCAGGCTGGGCCACCTGAAACCTAAGTTTCCCTGCACAGGGGCATTTTTCAGTACAAATTGTGTTCAGCCTACAGAGTCTCCTTAATTGGTCATAAGGTTCCAGGTTGAGCTCCTGGGTCTTGGTCTCTGCATCTGTCATTTTTACTTTACTAAAGTTGGGACTTTGGAAAAAAATTGGAATCTTTTTGGATAGGACAGCTAAAGTAAGGACAGCTAAAGTAAGGCCTTTCAAATGTTTTTGCTAAAGTTGTAGGGACCTAACCAGGGTCCTAAAATTCATTAAAAAAATGTGCAAAAATGTTTAGTCAATTAAAAATCAAAAATAATTAACTAAAGGCAATTTGGAGAGTTATCCGTTTGTTCACAAAATTGACAAAGTGGTATCAGCAAATACAAAATCTTTATCCCCGCTGATACACCAAATGTAGGAGGTTGGCCATCGATGTAGTGTGCAAAGCTAGGCACACTGTCCATAGAGTCAGGGGCAAATGCCTGTTGGTTTACAGGGGTAAAAACTAGATTACCTATTGCTCTAATTTTTAAGGTAGCTTGGTCGAGCAGTTAGGCCAATCCTGGGGCAGTGCAAAGTATTTGATGTACTCACAGTCTCAATCCTGCAGCTCACACACTCAAAGGAATAACTCAAGACCAATTTACAAAAATACTTGAGATTTTAATATAATTTTTAAAACCAGGATTACCAAAATTTATTAAGTACTTTTTGAGATATGAATTTGTGAACTTGAATAAAAATAGTCTTTTTGTGCATCATTACGCACTATAGGAATTAATGGAAGATCACTTTTAAAAATACATATAAAATCGAACAGTTGGTTTACCAATTTCTTCCTTTGCAGGTTGCTCAAGGTCATCAGTGGGAACACTGTGCCAGCTGGAGAAGTTCAAGAGGCTCCTGGTTCCGACAGGAGCAGCAATGAAATGTCTATGGAGCTGGGGCATGTTGCTCATCTAGCTATGCCTTCACATGAAATATGGAGGACCCTGCCTTAATGCTGGAAGGCCAGCTAGAGGGTTGTCTTATCCATAGTGTATGAAGTGTATGGTGGACAGGGCACACAGTCAGTGTGCAATGTAAATTTTGTGTTTTTAGGTTTGCACCAGGACACTCAGCACGCAATGGCAGTGCTGGTTACAGCTGGATGCATGGCCCTAGAGGGTGTCACAATTAGTGCTGCTGCCCTGAGGGGCCTACCCTTGGTACCCCATGCCTTGGCTATCTAAGTAACATTTACTAGGGACATAGAGTGGTAGCTAAAGCAAAACAATGCATTGCAACAGTTTTAGGTTAAGAGCTCTGGCCCGGGGAACCTGCTTAGCAGGGGCCATGGACACTACAATTTCTAGGCTACATCATACATCAGGTAAAAAGTGGGGCTAACCGTGTCATAAAGAGGCTTTATCTTGCAATATCACATAAAACAGTGGTAGTAGCATACCATGTTTGTGAATTTTTAGTGTGACCATACATTTCACTGTCATTAAGATCACAGCCTAGTAACTTCCCCTTGTGTAAAGTTTTGCTGTTATGTGAGAACCACAGCCTTGCACTAAACTTTTATGTGCATGTCAAGAGATTGTGCATGTGATTGTGTAGTACATGCATAGTAGTAGGAATATGTTTGCATTATATAATTCTGAGTATTGGGATCCATTTTGGATGCCTGTGTGTGAGCATTGAATGCAAATTGATGGTGAGGTTGGCTTCTCAAACTGGTGAAAGAGCATTTTCTATATTCTTGAGGGTGGAGATAATTTCTTCCTGTGCACTACCAGTTGGTAGATTGTAGGGGTGTGAAGAGGGAGCTCCATTTCTATTTTCAAAGTGAGGAAGTTTTTAGGTGTTGACTGCCTTTTCTTCTGTCTCTGATTACTGCTTCAGGAAGGTTATGTCAGCTGGGTGCAGGAAACTCGGACTTCATTGGACCCATGTTTGTATACTTTTGCTTGTAGCTAGCCGTAGTTAAGCACATTGTAAGAGCAATCACTGCCAAAGGATGTATTTTGGTAATCAGTCTAAACATGGCATTTGAAAGAGAAGCAACTCAAACTGTTGTTGAAGCTTGAGACAGAAGATCAACATCTTCTGCCTAGCAAATATGTAGGCCTGGGTAGAACTTACAGAGTTTCACTTAACAGTATTCTGCGGAGCTATAGAAAAACTCAGTGAGATTCAGCAGAGATCCACCAGCAGATTGAATACAGCCTGTAGTGCTGCTTGCTTGCATTTTTAGCATCAGAAACTTCTTCCACACTGAAAAATCAGCATGAACCACACCACATGGCATTCCAAAGAGCGCTTCTTCCTTCTGCTGCTCTGGAAGATTTTCTACTCAAGGGACAGCTTTCTCAACATAAATGGTTGTGACTTGCTGTGACCGCCTGCATTAAGAAATCTTGTGAGAAACACTCTAGCACCCAATAATCATGCTAGAGAATGCACATTTTTGCTCACACTCAGCAACCTAATGTTGTCAAGCCATAAATGAGAAAAAACACTAGGGGCCATATTTATACTTTTTGACGCACAACTGCGCCAATGCAGTTGTGCATCAAACATTTTACCGCCGGCTAACGCCATTCCAACGCACCATGCAGGCGCCTTTTTTATGGAATGACGTTAGCCGGCGCTGCGGACTGGTCTGCGTCAAAAGAAATTACTCACACCAGACAGCACCGGCGTATGGGAAAATGGGGGTTGTGCATAAAAAAATGGTGCAAGTGAGGTCTGAGGCAAAAATCAGGCCTCAAACTGGACTTGCGCCATTTGTTTTGACGCACAACCCCCATTGACATGACTCCTGTCTTAGCAAAGACAGGAATCATGCCCCCTTGCCCGATGGCGATGCCCAGGGGACTTGTGTCCCCTGGGCATGGTCATTGGGCATAGTGGCATGTAGAGGGGCCCAAATCAGGCCTCCCTATACCACTTAAAAAAAACAGAAAAAAATAATTACCAGAACTTACCTTTACTTCCCTGGGATGGGTCTCTCCATCCTTGGGTATCCTCCTGGGGTGGGCAAGGGTGGCAGGGGGTGTCCCTGGAGGCAGGGGAGGGCACCTCTGGGCTCCTTCCGAACCCACAGGTCCCTTAACACCTGCCCTGACCTAGGCATTAAAAAACGGCGTCCATCAGGCTGTGCGCTGTTTTTTAGGGCCCACCCCCTCCTGTGCGTCAAAATGACGCCAGAGTATAAATAACAGGCCTTAACGTCATTTTTTGGAAGGGAACGCCTACCTTGCATATCATTAACGCAAGGCAGGTTCCCCCTTCCAAAAAGTGACGCACATGGTGGGATTTTGATATCCGTGGGGTCGGGCGCCAAGGTATAAATATGGGGCAGGGTTTGCGGCGAATGTGCATCAACATTTTTGACGCACATTTAGCGCAAGCAGAGTATAAATATGCCCCTAGGTTTTGGTGGAGTTCTGCCATAAGTGCGCACGCCAAAAGGAGGGGCGGAGTGGGCAAAACTCTACAAACTGTGCCAGTAGAGCAGAAGTTTTCACCCACCCCTAAAACATGTATGAATGTAGGATCAAGCCACTCCATTATATTTGTGTTTGAAGTCCTTCATGACTAATGAAGGAAGTGATCCTCATGATACACAGAGGACTACTGTGTGACCAAGTAGTGGAGCTCATTGGTGAGGACACATCACCTGATGTCTGCAACATGCTAGACAAGCATAGTGGTCTACCTAAGCACATGGAAGTCTACCTCCAACTGAATAAGAGAAGGATAATTTCCATCCCTACAGCAGGAGACACTATCTAGAAAGAAAATCCTAGTGGGGGACCCCGAGGTAGGTGACTGCTGAAAAAGAACAAATATGATTCTGACTTCAACTTTACAGAGTTCTTCATTCTCTTATTACAGTGCCCACCATGAGCTGCTTTAAGAAGTATTCACCATGAGATGACAGTTCAACCCAACATTCGCATTGCCAACCTTGAAGGCCTAGATATTTCGCAGCCATTGAGTCTCTAAAACAAGAGGTGCTACTGAATCAGCTTCCATCACTGCAACTGCTGAAGATGAGCCTCCACCTGCATCAGCCTCAAAGACTGAAATTGCTGATGAAGATCATCCCATGAACAACCTCAACAGTCACAGCCAGTGATGAATGCCTGAAGGCTGTGGCCCCTGAAACGCTCACTAGGGGTCAGATTTATACTTTTTGATGCAAAACTGCACTAACTCAGTTTTGCATCAAAAAGTTTAGCGCTGTCTAGCACCATTTTTCCTCATGCTAACCATTGCACCTTGTCATAAGGCAAAATGACGTTAACAGAGGAAAAATGTGTTTTACAACATGTAAACACGTTGCAAAACAAAAATGTTCCATTTTGGACCGCAATAGCATCAAAAAGCGACACAAACGGAGCAAACAGTGCAAAGGATAAGCAAGATAGATCCACAAATCCAGAAGAGACCCCGGGACAACTAGGAACCAGCCAGGAGGATACAGACAAGACCCAGGGGAAAGACAAAAATAAGAGGACGTGTTGCTTCAGCGCAGAGGAGCATGAAATACTGGTGAGAGAGGTGATGGAGCACCAGCATAAACTCTTCATCAGCTCTAAATTGCCAATTGGAAGAAGAGAGGCAATTTGGCAACAGATTGTGGACAAGATTAACACTGTGGTTAGGAGAACTGTCACTGAGTGCAAGAAACACTGGCATGACTGCCAGCTGAGAAAAAATGGAAAAAATTGAAAAATGACAAGGAACAAGAAGGCAGTACTGCAGACTGGAGATGGGAGTCCAGCACCACAAGAGGACCAGGACAAGATGGAGGAGATGGTTACAGCCGTCACCCCGGAGGAAATCGTCACTGGCATCACAGGACAGGACAGGACAGTGCAGACTACCAGCAAACAACACATATGCAGGGTACCTTGCATGGGGGACCAAAATGCCACAATATCAAGTGCAAGAAGGGGGAAGCACATACCTACTACACAATGCATGTCAGCCCTGTAAATCAGGCAGTGGAAAGGGAAAGCGGCAGGGCATGGGACTCCCTGCACTGCCCATGCCAGGTGCATGGGCTGTGCAGGGGCATCCAGGGGCACAGCACAACACAACACCAACAACCTTTGCATGGAGATACACCGCCATGCCAAGGCTGGTGGAAATGCTGAAGCAGACCAGGAGGGTAGGGTAGATTGTAAAACTGGTCTGGCGTCACAGGACAGCTGGTATTGTCAAAATGTAAACTAGAGGACAATGCCCAGTCTCGGGCCATTGGCTCAAGCGTCATTCCCCATTGACAACATTTGCCACAACTACCTGTGCTGCGTGTGCTGGTCAATTAGGAAATGGCAGTTAGGTGCCCATGGAACAAACACACTCAAATGAGGGTTCAGTGTGACTACGTGATCAATCCCCATCAATCCATATCCAAGTGCAACTCCTGTCAACTGGTCATGCCCATAGACTAAATAGCCATCAGGCGCTGTCACATACATAATGATGTACACAGCAGTAATCTCATATCCATGCTGACCATCCCTGGGTTTACCCCTGTGCATGTTTCACAATAGCTACAATGCCACCATGCAACATCTCAGGTATCATAGTGCAAAGACAACTGCATTGAGGGGGGGGCATATGTGTGTAGGTAAGCAAACACACCAGAACAGTCACAAGAGGAAACAGAACTCTGCCAGGTCCATCAGTGCAATGTCATGTAGCACATATACGCAAACATCAACATGAGAAACCATGTGAACACGTGCATTGTCTCATTGAAATGCCATGCATGGTATGGTGCTAGGTCTCAGCACTGCATAGGTGTATGTGAAAAATGAAAGACTGGGACAGGGCCATATTATCATGTGTGGTGCTGTGGCATCAGCACACCAACAATCATTGCAAGGCCTCACCATGCAAATGGAAGCAGAGGGAGGGTTGATGAGGACAAGAAGGTGGCTATCCATAATTTGGACAGAACCCACCCAGAAGATGTGACACAGACAATTGCCCAAACTGCCCTTCACTACATGTGACTGCAAGTGGGGCATAGGGCTGAGAGACTGCAAACATTAATGACATTACAACTGGCACAACACAGACACACTAATTGTACAAAATCTCATTGCAGAGGATGATGGCTCTCCAGTGGATCCACCTGTCCTGGACTACCCTGATGATCTGGATGGCCAGCTGACAACCATCAGCCAGGAAACCCTCCAAGATGTCCTGGGCACCCTCCAGACATCACCTCCAGTCGCAAGTAGGAGCATACATGTGGGCCTACATGTGGCTACTAATCACCTTGTTCACACACTGCTGCCTATTGTGCAGCACAAGACTCCCAAGACATGACTCTCTGCTTGCAAATGGGTGACCTTTGCATGGAGCACTTTGTCACCATCCAGCCTAGTAAGATATCAGATCACGTGCCAGCTCATCATGTCTTACAATGAGTGCAACACACAAGAGTCACTAACACAACAGCCGCAATCACTACACAGGACAAACATTATCGCACTTACTAGATATGTCTGGTTCCTGAAATCCTGCCACTTCCACAATGGTATAGGGGGCAGGTCCACCTGTAAGACATGGAAAGGAAATATATGCTCAAAGTCAGACCACTGTACGTACGTGTGGACAACATTTCACAGTGTGTAACATTTTACATGAGTGAGCTGGTGATTCTGCATATAGATAGTACAATAGACATACAACTGCAAACTCACATTGACACTGACACTCCAGTGAGTGATAGCCACACATTTGCACACATTCACTGGGCCTAACAATCATGTGGTGCTAAACCCGACTACAACCATATGTGGATAATCCATTTCAGATGGTACTCCATGGCATGATTTGTATTTGGGTGAAAATTTCAATGCCACTTCCCTCGTGCACTGCAATACAAGTGACTCAAGTATTGTGGCTTGTGCATCAAGGGACACTGAATTACTGTGTGATGGACATGTGGCTCAATTTTCAGTCTGCAATTATCATGCGTTCAGTGGTCCATGACAGATGTGGCACAGTTATATGTATGTAACAAATGCCCCATTGGCAGTGTCCCCTAAGCCGGGTATGCCCCCTTTGCCAACATAATGGCAGGGATCATGTGTGTGTGCAATGATGTCAATGTAGTGCTAAACATGGATTGCCCACTTTGCTATCCGGATATAGAGAAATATGGGCCCGTATTTATACTTTTTGACGCTAAACTGCGCTAACGCAGTTTAGCGTCAAACATTTTTGCGCCGGCTAACGCCATTCTGAAGCGCCATGCGGGCGCCGTATTTATTGAATGGCGTTAGCCGGCGCAAGCAGACAGGCGCTGCCTGGTGTGCGTGGAAAAAAACCACGTACACCAGGCAGCGCCGGCGTAGGGAAAAATGGCGTTAGGGCGTCTTAAAAATGGTGCAAGTCAGGTTGACGCTAAAAAATCGCCTCCACCCGATTTGCGCCATTTTTAACGACGTCCAGATGCCATTTACATGACTCCTGTCTTAGTAAAGACAGGAGTCATGACCCCTTGCCCAAAGGCCATGCCCAGGGGACTTCTGTCCCCTGGGCATGGTCATTGGGCATTGTGGCATGTAGGGGGGCACAAATCAGGCCCCCCTATGCCACAAAAAAAATATAAAAATAAAAATATTTATACTTACCTGAACTTACCTGAATGTCCCTGGGGTGGGTCCTTCCATCCTTGGGTGTTCTCCTGGGGTGGGCAAGGGGTCCCTGGGGGCATGGGAGGGCAGCTGTGGGCTCATTTTGAGCCCACAGGTCCCTTAACGCCTGCCCTGACCCAGGCGTAAAAAAGGGGCGCAAATGCGGGTTTTTTTGACCCGCCCACTCCCGGGCGTGATTTTTGCCCGGGAGTATAAATACGACGCATTTGCGTCACAGTCATTGTTTTGGACGGGAACGCCTACCTTGCATCTCATTAACACAAGGAAGGCGTTCACGCAAAAAAATGACGCTCTTTCCTCATACTTTGGCGCTAGACGGGTCTAATGCCAAAGTATAAATATGGCGTTGGTTTTGCGCCGAATTTGCGTAGAAAAAAACAACGCTAATTCGGCGCAAACGGAGTATAAATATGCCCCATGGTATGTTGACAGTGTCTTACCGGATCATCATTGACAGAATGCATGGGCACAGGTGTTGCCATAGCACCTGAAATTTGTGACTAAGGGCAACATGTACGAAGATCAGGTTTTGTGAGTCGCACATTGTGAGACTTAGCAACTCGCAATTTGTGAGTAGGATATTCTGATGTACACCACTGTCATAGACACTGTTTGCAATTCACAAATGGGGTAGCAAATGACCTACTTCATGAATATTCATAAGGTAGGTCTCATTTTGCAAACACCTTGAGAATGGTGGCACTCACAGGGATGGTGGCCTGCTGGGCTCAGCAGACCACCATGTCTGTGACTGCTTTCAAATAAAGCTGTATTTTCTTTTTTGAAATGCAACTTTATTTCATATTATAACTTGTATTTTTATTTTTTTGAAGCAGACAGTGGTCCGTGGAACCACTGCATGCTCTGAAACAATGTTTTTGCATGCATTCACAAAAGGGAAGGGGTCCCATAGGGACCCCTTCCCTTTTGCGAATGGGTTAGCACCAGCTTGAAACTGGTGGTAACTGCAATTGTTTTGTGACCGCATTCGCGGTCACAAAACAATCATACATCAAACTGTGACTCGTAAATAGGAAAGGAATGCCCCTTCCTAAATGCCACGAGCAAACACTGTTTTGTGATTTAGCAATGTGATTGCAGAATGCAAAATTGGATATGTGCATTGGATTGAACATTTTTTCTTGAGATAAATTCTCAAATTCAGAAAACTTGGCCGTTTGTGACAGTAAAAAATGGCTTCCTACATATGGCCCTAAGTGATAGTCGTACATGCCTCAACAAACCTCAGGCCTGCATTATTAACATGTATAGACATGTGGACTCCATCTCAGTATTGGGACATTAACACTTTGTTCTGCTTGCGTTCGACCTGGCTACAAACATTGCATGCAGTACGTCAACACATCTTCTACTGTCACTCAGGAGCATTCTAATGTACACGTTTGTCAATGTGATACTCACCAACAGGGCCACCGATCAGCACACCTATCTGGTCCAGCAGATACTACTCTTTGGCCACCAGATCAGCCCAGCGATGCTTCAGCTGGTGCTCATTCCTGCTCGTATGGTAGGCTCTTTAGAGGTGGTAGAGCACCTTGCCCTACTGCAGCAGACTCGCCTCTGTGTGATACCTCTGTATCACACACTCACCCATCTCCAAGATCAAGGAAAGGAAGTGGCACATCAGCCACACAAAGCCCCCAAGATCCTCCTTCCCCACGCGGCTCATCCTCGCCCTTCCCGACATGTCCTTGAACAACAAATCAAAACTGAGAAAGTGTACCAAAAAAAAAGGAAAATGAATGTAAAAATGGAAACTTACAGCCCAGACCTAAGAACCACAACTAACCCAACTAATCTAACCTCCAGACAGACACCCGACAGTACAAATACAATCTGAAAGACATTAAATGAAAGCACATACACAGGTACAATAAACAAACAGAATTCACAAAAGACACAAGAGAGACACCACAAGGTACAAGAAACGCAATTGAGACACCAGCAACACCGAGACACAATCACACAGTCAAGAAAAAGCACAGACTGTAAAGTGAAAGTACACCAACTGTACCATGCCTGTAAACAGGATTTCCTATTACATCACTTCCCGTCCCCCTTGAGGCCCATTTTTTGTCATGCATGTATTTTTTTGACACATACGATGTTTGTGTGAATTTTTCAACATATCACCTACATGTGCGCAAAATACCATGCATTACATGTATACTTCAATTTCAATGGATATCCACATGCGTGTGGTGCGCAGGTGGAATTCACACTAAGGGCCCATGTTTGGTGAGTTTGTGTTTGCAGGAGTTTTTGACGCATTTGTATCCACATTTGTTACTCTATCTGTGATTGCGTGATTTTCTAATATTTAACATGGATGCACCCTGTATCAACATGAAGCTAGGATGGTATGGCCTGCAGTGTGTAATATAGTGTTTGGCCACATGTGTGAGACCATGCAACTTTGTGTTTTGGGTGTGAATGATCTGTAACAACATGTGTGAGACCATGCAACTTTGTGTTTTGGGTGTGAATGATCTGTAACAACAATGTGTGTTTTTCTGAAGCAACAGCATACAATACTTTGGACGTAATGCAAATGTCTGAATGGGTGCCAAATGTGTATCTACATCTGATGGCAATCAGTGATATACAACAGTCATGGTATGAGTTTGTAAGATGTGTTGACTCATGTGATGTGTGTAGTTGTTTGACTTAAGGGACATTACATTTCACACGACAAACAAAACTCAGGTATCATTGAGGATGGATGATGACTGCTATGTAGGATATGTTATCCCTTATATGTTATTAATTGTTGGTTACGACTTCCTGGTGACTTGTGTGTGTACTACACAAATGTCTGACATGTGTACATGTTTGGTATGTACTGTGTGTGAGACACTGTGCCTTAATTCCACCCATAAAATGTTTAATACAAGTCAGTTTCACTCATTACAATTACCTATGTTACTTGTGTTGCTGTGGTGGACCTGCTGCCCTGGATGCATGTCAGATATTTAAGCTACAAGCCAGGGCACACCAACAAATTCCAAGTAATTGATCCAAGTGGTCAGTCAATGAGGGTCAGAGTCCAAGAAGTAAGTAACATCCAGACATTTATTGAAGTATACAACAGTGTCGTCAATATTCAGGTCAAAGACCACATGTAAAGCACACGATCCAACACGAACAGCCGACATGTGTTTCGTCTTCTAGACTTTGTCATGGCTTTAAACTGTAGGTATAGTGAATACTAGTTCCATGAGAAGCATAAAGTCATCCCAACTTCAAGAGGATTAACGTAATCTGGTGGTGTAATGGAAATGGCAGGCCATCAAAAGCCTGCGAAATGAAATGTCTCCGTGCCCCGTGGCGTCGAACAGTCAAGTCGAGTGACCGACCACTTGGATCAACTACTTGGAATTTGTTGGTGTGCCCTGGCTTGTTGCTTACATATCTGATATCCTCACTGACTACCCTGCAGTCAGTGATTCTGGACACCTGTGGTGGGAGGTGCCCGGCTGGTTGGCACCCATTGGACTTTGATGTTGTTTTTCTTTAGGATTGAATGGAAGGACATTAATCTGTAACCTTTGGTGATGTGCGAGCATTGTGGCATTTTCCACCTGCGTTTCTCTTTGCCCTGCTGCATGTGTTCACATAATTTCAGTGGTGTGTTCCACAGAAGTGTCCAGTTCAAGTGTGTGGGAATGTGTACCCTGGGTCAGGATTGGACTCCATGGTGTCACGGTTTCGGGAGGGTCTAGTCAGGACTCTGTTAGGGGCACCCCTTGAGTTCACAGAGTTTCTCACAAGGAGGTAGTGTACCAAATCAGAAGAGCAGCCAAAGGCATACAAGGGGAAGGGACAGCTACGGTAAGGCAGAGAAAACAGGAAAGTGGAGGCAAAGGAACCTTACTGTGAACAAATATGGAACTTATCAGTAATGGACAAACACGCTGGGGTTATCACTAAGGTTGTACACAAGGTAGGGCTCAGAACTTCCCACAGCAACAGGGAACGTCAATGCCTCTGTGCAGAATACTCTTACAGATAGTCACCACACAAGCCACTTAGAAAGGAGGCAGCAGAAGTGATTCTGTCTCTGGACCTTTAGGGCAAAAACAAGGATTGTACATACATACATGAGACTAGCCCTTGTGGATCCAACTGGAGATAGAGTGGCAATTCCTGGAAAACAGCCATAGCACACTGTCACTGTTAGGCACTAAAGTCCATATTTATACTTTTTTTGAGCTGCATTTGTGTCATTTGTTGATGCAAAAGTGGCACAAACTCACAAAATATAAATGTATTTTGTACATTTGTGACGCTTTTGCGTCAAAAAGTGACGCAAATGCAGTGCAAAAAAAGTATAAATATGGACCTAAAGACTACATGCAACACCACACAAAGTATGGGACCTGGATTTTCCTCCTGGAAACCAGGTGCCTTTCCAAGTACAAAGGAAAACACTTTTACACAGGTGAGGACTGATACTACACTTACCAGACACGATAACCCAAGAGGAAACAGAAACAGAAGGAACAAACTAGGAAGCAAAACCAGGAACAGGAAACAGGCTCAGGCTGACTCAAAAGCAGGAACAGGACTGGGAAACACAGAGCTGGAACAAGCAGGAATAGGGCTGGGAAACAGAAAGCAGGCTCTGGCTGAAACACACAGGAACAAGGCTGAGAAACAAGGAGCAGACTCTGACTGGAACAAACAGGAATAGGACTGGGAAAATAGAAAGCAGGTTCAGGCTGAATCAGGACTGCAACACAATCCAACAAGGGGTCTGGAACACAAAGGAATCGTACTCCAGTGCACGACAAGGAGCTTCAGGGAATGGTAGCTTAAAAGCAGTTCCAGGCGGCAGCAAGGCCAGGGCGGAGTCGCATGGCTGGGCTGCACAAGAGAGGTCACAGGTGTGTGCAGCTTCAGTCTCTCACAAGTCCTGGAGGAGAAAATCCATTATAAAGGGACAACCAGACTTTTCCTATAGGAAGCAATGGACAGAAGATTACAGGTTCTACCAATGACCAGGCAGTGCATTATGGGACCTGAAGTCCATGGAAGCTAATGTAGTTCTTCTATAGCATGCCATATGGAAAAGGGAAAAAAACAGGAGTCAGAAATGGACTCTGGGTAAGTGTTAATGATGATTCCCAGGGTACAGATAGTCTGTTTATAGTGGCCCCTAGAGATGGTAGAGCAGAGACGTAACACATGGTAGTGGCAAGACTGATTTCTAGGGATATTCTGCACAGGGCATGTGTTGTGAACAATGCCTGTCATACCTGGGACACTCATGCTATCAATTTTCACAAATGATGTCCCCATTGTCACACAAGCTCCTTGCAGAGATTGCAAGTGTCACACTTACTGATGTCAGGGGTCTGTTCATACATTCCTGTTTCCCCTGATATTTCACATCCACTGCCTCATGTATGGGGTGCGTATTTACCTTATGATTGGAGAACTCATAGTTGTGTATCATGTGCTACAATAGACCATGTTGGCAACGTGGATGTGAGTCATATGCTGTGGTCCATTGATTTTGTCTTTCGTATGTGACATTCAAGAGATTAGTATTTTTTTATATGTGTGTGATGTTTGCTGTACAATCATACACACCATGTTTGATGTTGCATCAGAAGTAGTTAGGTTTGTCTTTGTAACATGCTCCCTGAGGTAATACCCACATTGGTAAGAAACATGTGACGGAGAATGACGAAACCAGAGCGGGATTGTGTGATCAAATAAGGTATTCATTTACATATCTGAACAAGGTGTGTAGAGTAACTTTTAAGTGAAAAAATGGTGTACACTTTGCTGTCTACGGTGCATTCCTGCAGCTGTGTTCTGCTGTTCCCCCTCATTTTACCTGTCACCATCCTCCTCCTCCTCCTCCTCAGGCAGTTCTTGGTCTGGCTCATGTAATGGGATGTCCCTCCTCACACAAAGGTTGTGCAGGATAGCACAGGTCAGTATAATTTTACACACAATGTGTGGGGCATATAGGAGGCTGCCTCCTGTGATGTCCAGGCACCTGAATCTGGACTAAAGGATGCCAAAGGTCCTTTCCTCAATGGTGCATGTCCTCTGATGTGCCTCATTATAGGAATGCTCTGCTGCTGTGCTTGGGTTGGGGAATAGGGTAATGATCCATGGCTGGATCCCGTAACCCTGATCCGCTGCAAAAGATAATACAAGTGAATATTTTGTTAATTCTTGCAACAGGAATGTCATATAGCATGGCAGCTAATATCTTGTGTCGACTGTGACTCATAAATATTTGTGGTATTGTATGAGATCCTGGGGATCTGTGAGGTTTTATCTGCACTGGGTTGTTTGACATGTTTGGATCATTGACCTGGGATCTATGATGTATTTTTCTGAACTGTTGGTCAGTATGTATGTACCATGCATTGTGTAGTGTTCAACATGTTTTGGTGTGCTTTCACTGGATGGGACATGATACATCCACACACACAGTGGATTCAGGTGTGGTGGTAACATGGTTGCACTACATGGCCTGGACATCCCATCCGTTTAGACGTATGTCATTGCAGATTAAATGTGACACTGAGGCCCTTTGATCTGACTAGGTGACAATGCACAACACATCTCCATAAGTTGGCAGCACTGAGCTGTTCAGTATTGACACTGCCAGTAGCTCATGTGCAACTGTGCACCTACACTACCGAACTTGCCCCAGGGAACCTGGCTAACTGCCTTGTGGAGGTGGTATCTGTGCAGGATGGGCCATCTCCCTGTACATATTCTATTTTGAATGACAATTGGCTCTTTCAGTGTGTACAGAAGTGTGCAGTTTCCATTAGTGCCACATCAATATGTGTTCATAGCACAGTCCACTTTCTTATTGCAACCTGGAAATAGCACCCCAGGAGTGATGTATGGGCTTAGTATTTCTATTTCACCTACAACTGAGTCAGCAACATCTTGCTATGTGTCTTATGGTGTTAGACCTGCTACAACACTCATTGCACACTTCCACACTACATACTGTTTGGGAGGGTGGCTGATTGACTCTGTGGCCTAATGTAATTGTAAATAAATAGTTCATCTTCAAAGTTGTAATTCCAGTGCAGGCCATGTCATTGTCACTGTGGGCTTTGACATTGGTCCCTTGTTGCTCTAGAATGGCAGCTAATGTTTGTGGCAGCCATCATTTTGTAAGAGGTGTGTATCCCATTGTGTACAACATAACTACCAGTGTCACACCTTAGTGTCAGCCTGCCCATATGTCAATGTAGTGGTGTATTCTTTGTGTGTCCTACAGGGTTGTTGTGAGGCATGTATATTGCTAGGTTTATTTACTTACCATCAAGAAGGCCATTGCCATATTGTCCATCCTGGAAGTGCTGATTGATCTTGCTGTAGCGGAATATGAATGAATCATGGACACTCCCAGTATACTTGGCCAAGATGTTTGTGAACAATCCCTGGTGGTCAACTATGGCCTGCACATTGCTGTCTGTTCCTGAGTAGATGCTCTGTTGCTGCAGGTGGGACGATCCAGACATGGGTGCAGTCAATTTCACCGAGCACATGCAGGACGCCTTGGATTTGATAGAAGCCCTGTTTTATCCCCTGGTGTTTCTGCTGGGTGTTGGGGAAGCTGATGTGGCGGGATGTGAGGGAGATTATGGCATCTAACACCTTGGGCAAGAAGACCGAGAATAAGGGCTGTGACACCCCAACGACCAGGCACCCGTTGTCTGGAAGGAGCCACTTGCCAACATATGCAGGTCAGCTAGCAGCATGGTCACTGGTGGTACGTTGTGTGGTGTCTGCAGGTTAGCTGTTAGTTGTGGCTCAATATGGTTCAGCAGCTGCTGCATGGCATACCAGTTGAGTCGATACCTCAGGATGATGTCCTGTTCCCTGAGGCCATGGAGGGTTGTCCTGTTTCTGAAAAGTCTCTCCTGCCTTCTGCATTGCCTTTGTGGGCAGTGTTGGGGCGGTGGCGGCTGCTGGCATTGGTCCTGTGCTATGTGTTGTCTTGCAAGCTGCATAAGTAGCACCTCCATGTATTTCTGTTGGTCTGTAATGTTGCGTGTGTGTGTTTTCCTTAAGTAGTGGTGTGTTGCCTCATTTTAACACCTGCCCTGACCCAGGCAGTAAAATTTGACATAAATCAGGATTAGCATCATTTTTGGGGTCCGCCTCCCACCCGTGTGACATATTTGCCCAGGTGGATAAATATGGCGCTAGGGTGTTTGAGTAATTTTTTGGACGGGAACACCTACCTTGCATCTCATTGATGCAAGGAGGTATCACGCATCTTTAGAATTACATTAACTCCATATTTTTGACGCTAGACGGTTCTAATGTCAAAATATAAATATGAAGTTAAGTTTGCGCTGGTTTTGAATTTAAAATATGACGCAAATCCAGAGCAAATAGAGTATAACTATGGGCCTGAGTGTGTTGTAGTGTTCCCTCATCAAGAGGGGGTTAGTCCGCCACTTGCAGTCTCCACTTTTACTTTTGTGTCTATTGTGCGATGAATTGAAAGAGAAATAATTGACTTTGACCTTGCATTCTGAATTATAAAATGTATTCAAAAGGGGCATCTGTTGTGTTTCATTTAAATGTGAAGCAGCTAATGAGGTGGTGTTCCTAATTTTAAATAAAGATATTAGATATGTGGGGAATGTTCTACTTACTCAATATAACAAATCTGCCATGATTCACTTATGTGACATGCATTTCCAGTAGTGCCAAAATAAGAAAAAAACATTTTGATTTGTGCTAATTAAAGTGAGTCTTGTTGAAATGTATGTTTCTTTCTTGGATTATAGTATTGTCCAAATGTGTGTTAACATAGAGAACTATCAGAGTGTTAAATGCATGTTAAATATATCATTTATTATGGAGGTGTCTCCTGACCAAACAAAGACAAGCTATTGTTTTTTCACACATGTAATGTGGGATCTTAAAATATTTGTACCAAAATGTAATGGTACAAACTCAAAGAGAATAATATCTCAATTTGTACCTTAAAATAAAGACCACTTTGATGGAAAGCTCACAATCTGTAGTAAAAAAAAGAAAATGCTGTTCCAAATTCTTTGTGGAATTGAAGCTAGCAAAATTATACAGCACTAGGGATGTGATACTTTTGATACATCAATAATTTAGAAATATGACTTGTATTTAGAGACAAATTAGTTATGTGAAGTGATATCAAATGATATGTGTTGCTGAAATAGGAGACTGTCTTTGTTAGAAATGGAGTCTCTGGTCGGCAGTCAGTTTGCACTCTGCCCAAGCAGGCCCCCTCACTCTAGTCAGGGCAATGGAGATACACACTTTAGATAACCCCTGCTCACCCTCTTGGTAGCAGTCAGGCTTATCTGAAACACAATGTGTAAAGTATTTGTACCAACACACACAATAACACAGTGAAAATACTACAAAATGGACACCACATTAAAATAACAGAACCATACTCCATAGAAACAATAGAAACGCAGGTGTTACACAAAGTTCCTGGTATGCATCAAAAATAAAGCCTCTTGGGAGAGCGCATGTTGGAAAAGTCAGTGATACATTGATTCCTCACTCGCAAGTGAGGCCGTGCGTTATTTCTTCTCTGGTTGGGTATAATCTTTCTATCCGGCAACAGAGTGATGCGTCAATTTCCTCGGATCCGCACAGGCTCACATTGATTTTGACACCCAGTGATTATGTGCCCGAAATCCGACCGCACGGTGATGGAAAACTGTAATGAAAGGGGTTTGCGTTGTTTTCAGCAGCCGCAAGCAGGAGTTACATTGTTTCTCCGGAGGTGATGCATGTGATGCATCAATTTCCCAGCCGTGAGGCAGGTGGTGTATCATTTTTACAGCTGCATTACAGGTGATGTGTTGAAATGTTCCCTGCATGGCTCCTGTGCATGGATTTTCACCATGGTTCTACCAGCTTAACTTTTCAAGGTCCCAGGGACTGGATAGGGCACCACTTGGCAGGGCAGGAGTCTCAGCAGAGAGTCCAAGTGCTGGCAGATGAAGTCTTTGCTGTGCTGAGACTCCAAAACAGGAGGCAAGCTCAGTCCAAGCCCTTGGAGACACTTCACAAGCAGGAATATACCACAACGTCTAGTCTTTGTCCTCTTTCAGGCACAATAAGCAACTGCAGGTCAACCCAGCAAAGGACAGTCAGAGGCAAAGGGGCAGTACACCTCCTCCAGTTCTTCAGCTCTTTTCCTTGGCAGAGGTTCCTCTTGAATAAAGAAGTAAGCTGGGAATCTAGGGGTTTGGGTCCACTACTTATACCCCTTTTGTACCTTTAATGTAGATAAACTTCAAAGAAAAGTCTCTGTTGTTCACAAGATTCTGCCTTGCCCAGGCCTGGCTCCAGACTCACACCAGTGGATTGGAGACTGCATTGTGTGCGGGCAGGCACAGCAGGTTCAGGTGTAAGTGACCACTTCTCCCTCTTCTCTAGCCCAGATGGCCCATCAGGATATGCAGGCCACACCCCAGCTCCCTTTGTGTCACTGTCTACTGGAGATTCACTGCCCAGTGTCAATCTGACCCAGACGGGAAATACACAAGCAGGCAGAGTCACAGAATGGTTTAAGCAAGCTAATGCCCACTTTATAAAAGTGCCATTTTCAAACCTACAATTTGGAAACCAACTTACTAAAACTTGTATATTAAAATTGTGAGTTCAGAGACACCAAACTCCTAATCCGAATCTGCTCTCAAAGGAAAACTGTATGTAAAATTTATTTAGAGGGAGCCCCAGACAGCAGCACATGTCCTACCTCTAACATACACTGCACCCTGGTTTGGACCTGGCAAGTGGGTACACTTGCCAGTTCAAATTGGCAGATTAAAAACTGCACACACAGATACTGCAGTGGCAGGTCTGTGCCATGTTTACAGGGATACTCATGTGGGTGGCACAATCAGTGTTGCAGGCCTACTAGTAGCATTTGATTTACAAGCCTGCCCTAGGCACCTCTAGTGCACTTTACTAGGGATTTACTAGTAAATATGCCAATCATGGAAAAGCCAATTACACATACAATTTACACATTTGCACTTACGCACTGGTCAGCAGTGGTAAAGTGCCCGGAGTACCAAAACTAGCAAAAACAGAGTCCAGCACACAGTCAAAACACCTAAAGCAGAGGGAAAAAGGACAGGGGAGACCACACCAAGGATGCCAGGTCTAACAGTCTAATTATAGTGGCATTAAAAGGTAGGAGAGAAAAACATTTAATTTACATGATCACAATAAATAAACAGAGCTTGTTTTGTAGCCTTTTCAGAAGCAGGTGATGTTGACAGTGGCCATGTTTCAGGAGATGATGTGAACAATTGTTGGGAGTCTAAAGTTAACATCACAGATACCAAAGGTCCCACACCTCATAGTGGCAGTGTAAGACATAACACAACAATTATCTGCTGCAGAGTCTGCCACCACAAGTGGTAACTCCACCCTCAGTCCTATTCCTGTACCCTACATAGATATGCCACACCTAGTCCGTACACAGGCTGGAATCTCCTATAACCCTGGCACCTCTCCCCCTGCACACATTCCTGGAGCATTGTATCAGAAGAAGCAATTGTTATGTGATAGGGAACTTCTAAAGCGTTCATTCACCGAAAGGTTTTATGGTGCAGGGAGTACTAGCAACAATGTGGAGGGACAATAAGCCATAGGCTTGTCTGAAAGTCATGTTTTTAGCAAGGATCTAAATTGCTCATACTAGGTGGCTTCTCTTATGTCGTCCAGGAGAGAGCTCCAAATACCTGGAGCCAACACCACAAATTTTATACCCCCCAGCCTTTCCCTCTTGTATATAGGAACCTCTAAAAGACTGAGATATGCTGATCTAAGGCTATCCCTGGGGATGTAATTCAGTATTTTGTAAGATACATTGAAGGGGCTTTTGCTCAAGCGGAGTTTAGAAAATCATGCAACATGTTTTAAACAGAGTTCTTTGTGCAATTGGAAGCCAGTGCAATTTCTTTAACAAAGGTTTAGTGTGGCAATAGCTTGGTCGTTGAAAGTCCAGTCCATCTGCTTGATTTTGAACAAACTGCAGTCTTTGACTCGCACCTTTAGGGAGACTTAGGTAGAGAGCACTGGCATGACCAGTGTAGGTCATCATGAGTTCCAGAACAATCTGGATGATGGATTTAATAGAAAGAAATCCTTATTTTGCAGAGATGGAAGAAGCAGGAATAAATCACTGCTGCAATTTGGGGTTCATTGAAACCCATGGCTCTTCACTGTTTTTTCTGGAATAGGTGGGGGGCCAAGCTCTTGTGACCAAAAGGAAGGGCACCAGCAAAGCAGTGAGTTTCTGACCATCATTACCTCAGTTTTTTCTGAGTCAAGTTTTAATTGATGCCAGTTCTTCCAATCTCCAATAAAGATCATGGTATTCTGAAAGAATGCTAATGATTCTGGCTTATCCTCAGAGTTGAACACTAGCTGTATATCATCAGCGTCGTTGAATATTTTTACTTTTAGCTTTTGTAAATTTATCAATATTGAATATAAAGATTGAATAAGATAGGGGATAAGGAGGAACCCTGAGGTACTTTACAGCTGAGGTTAACTTTGGAGGAACAAAAAGGGGAAAGGGGAACTGATTGTGATTGGACCAATTGGAAGGACTTTATCCAATCCAGTGCACATCTCTACAGACCGTCGGCCTCAACACAGTCGAAACGGATGTTATGATCCACAGTGTTGAAGGCCGCTGATAGAAACAAGAGGACCAACCCCTCAGCCCGACTTTCGTTCACCTCCTCTCTCATGTCATCTACTACGGATAGAATGATGGATTCCATAGAGTAAAAGGAGTGAAAAAACCTACCTGATGTGGGGTATAGAAAGAAAGAGATTTCCATAAAGGAACAAAGATGAAGGGCAATGTGGGCTTCCAAGATCTTAGCTAGATGGGGAGAAGGGAAATTGGGCAGTAGTTCCTAAGACTAGAGGGGTCGTCCTCAGGTTTTTTCAGAAGTGAAAGAACTGCTTCTTTAAAAGTGCAGGGGACCATTCCTAGGTGCAGGGATAAGGGACCTTGTTAAAAATGGCTTTTTAGATCGAGGGTGGGCACATATCATTAGGGGGGTCAAGATTAAACATTTGTTAAACACTTCGACAAAGGGTCTCTAATAAATAAAGGCAATACATTAAGATGGGAATGGTTCCTGTCTTCTAACTGAATAAGGCTGCCTTGCGAGCTAAAAGGGGTACTGTATTTCATTATGGTAGATGAGATATAGGGTACACAGAGTCAAGGGGTTCCCCAGTGGCTTAACAGAGGCTAAAGTAGATGATACTAATGCTCTTTTTTGTGGAAGTATGGGTGTGCTGTTAAGATTATCAGAGGTGAGTGCAAAGCATTTATTGTATACACACTGTCAATAAATGAGGCACACATTTAATGACTAACTCTAGTCCAATTGTTTTTATATAGCAAAAATATATTTTGTTACTTTATTTTTCGAACCAAAGGGATGTTGTTGCAGGTAAGTACATTAGCAAGTAAGTATCAAGCATATGTGTCAACAGCACTTTGCTAAGATTTAGCAAAGAAAACGGTTTATGGGCAAGTAACACTTTTCACTTTAAAATGTGGATACTGCAATGATCAACACAATCCTGTGGGGGCGAGTGTTAGTGCAGTATTATGGTAAGTACTCGACTTACAGTTCTAGTCTCCAGGGGTAAGGATGGCCACAGGTCAAGGTTCAGATTGACCCCAAGCATACACCACCAGCAACACTGGGCCGGCCGTGTGCAGAGGTCAAAGATGGTGTTGGATTTAAAATGGGATCTTCTAGGGACTAGGGGCACTTGAAAACAGATCTGTTAGTAGGTAAGTACGTACAACTTTGGGGAGCAGACCTGGGGAGTTTGGATGACCACCAGGGGGGGCCACAGGTCAGCACCGAACACACACCCTCGGCGGCACATGGGTGGCTGGGTGCAGGGTGCAAAGACAGTGTCGGGCTCCCAATGCTTTTTAATAAGGGGACCCTGAGGGTCACAAAAATGCTGCAGGCTGGGTCCAGGGGGTAGATTCTGGGAACCAAGGGCTGGACAAGGAGGAGGGAAACCTGTTGAATGTTGCTTGAGCAGTGGTCGGATTCACCCGGGCCAGGGGGCTGCGGGAGCAGGGGTACCTTTAAGCATCGGGAATCTTTGTCCGGCTCTCTTGGGGCTTAAGGGGGTCCTCTGGAATTAGGCTGCAGGCTTTGTTGTGTTGGTTAGGAGAGGTCAATCCAGGGTGGACACAAGGTCAGATTCACCCGCAGACCGTCTCGGGACCAGTGGGCCACCTGGACACGGTCCGTGGGCATAGATGCAGAGTGGGTCAGACTCAAAGATCCGGGCGGTTCTGGAGTTCTTCTTGGAGTTTCTTGTGAATAGGGCCACTGTTCTCTGGAGTTCTAGGTCCTCTGGTGGGCAGGCAGTCCTCTGGGGGTTTGGAATGGTCACTGGTTCTGCAGGATGTGTTGCCTTCTGGTAGCAGGGGTTCTAAAGCTGCAGAAAGGCCAGTAGGGCTGGGGACAAGTCAGTTGGTGTCTGGAGTCTTCTCTGTTGGGGTCAACTTAGCAGTCCTTCCTCTTTCTTCTTGTCTTGAGGTCACCAGGAATTTGGTGGAAAATGTTGAGGGGAGCCCTTAAATCCTAGATTTAGAGGTGTTACAGGGGTTAGAGGGAAGTAGCCAGTGGCTACTATCCTTGAGGGTGGCTATACCCTTCTGGTGCTCACTCCTTTTGGGGGAGGGGGCACACTCCTAAACCTATTGATCCCTGTCCTCCAAACCAAGATGAACAATTCTGCAAGGAGGGGGTCACTTTAGCTCTGGACACCTTAGGGGTGGTCCTAGCTGGTGTGGTCACTCCTCCCTGTTTTACCTAATTTCCTACCAGACTTGCCACCAAAAGTGGGGCTTTGTCTGGGGGGGCAGGCATCTCCACTAGCTGCAGTGCCCTGGGGTACTGTAACAGGAGGCCTGAGGCTTTGAGGCTCACCGCCAAGTGTTAGAGTTCCAGCAGAGGGAAGGTGTGAAGCACCTCCATCCAGAGCAGTCTTCGTTTTGGGCTCAGAGAGCACAAAGGCTCTCACCCTATGAGGTCAGAAACCAGTATTTTAGTGGCATGCTGGCACAGACTGCCACCCTTACACTAAAGGGTTGGTTGAAGGCATCCCTGGGATTTCCTCTGGGTGCATTGTACAATAGATCCAACATTGTCGCCGGTGTGGGTTTATGATGCTGGGAAGTTTGATGTCAAACTTCCCAGTCTTCAGTGAAGCCATCATGGAGCTGCAGAGTTTGTCATGATAAACTCCCAGCCCATGTACTTAATATGGCCACACTGCACGTACAATGTCTAAGAATGGACTTAGACACTGTAGGGGCATATTTCTCATGCAGGTATGTCCTGAACTGTGGTATAATGCACCCTGCCTTAGGGCTGTAAGGCCTGATAGAGGAGTAGCTTATCTATGCCACAGGCAGTGCTTGTTAAGCATGCCACCATGAGAGGGATGCTGTGTTGACTATACCTTTTTTCTCCCCACTAGCACACACAAGCTGCAATGACAGTGTGCATGTGTTCAGTGATGGGTTTCTTAGGGTGGCCCAATTCATGCTGCTGCCCTTAGGGACCCTCCCTGGTCACAGGGCCCTTGGTACCACTGGTACCTTTTACAAAGGTCTGTGTGCCAGGGGTGTGCCAATTGTTGAAACAATTTTACAGTTTTGGGAAAAGAACACTGGTGCTGGGGCCTGGTTAGCAGGATACCAACACACTCTCAATCAAGTCAGCATCAATAGCAGCTTCTCTGAGCCAGATTGTCATTGCCCTCTCAAACTTTAGAAGACACTTATACTGGGTGGGAAGGGATTGTGCCAAAGAGTTACATAAGGCACTAAGATCAATTTCCAATTCCTGGACAGAAAGTCATAGCATGGAGGTGGTATTCTGAAAGAAGGATCACTCATCCTAAATTTGATGAAATGGTGCTCAGACCAACAACAGGGGATGACTTGAAGTTTGGAGATGGAAAGATTCAGGTGCATATTTATGGTTTTTGATGCAAAACTGCACTAACGTAGTTTTGCGTCAATATCTTTAGTGCCTGCTAGTGCAATTCCATAAGAGAAGCCAGGAGCCATATCTATGGGATGGTGCATGCAGGCACTAAGGAATAGCTAAAATCTAAGGAAAATAGGCTAGCGGGGGTATAGCAGTAGGGAAAAAGGCACTAGTGGGACAGAAATGACGCTAGGCTGGTTAGATGCAAAAAGTATTCAGCTAACCAGCCTAGCTTCATTTTCTGATGCACTAGAACCTAAATATGACTCCTGTTTTAGTAAAGACAGAAGTCATGCCCACCACCCCAATGGCCAGCCCAGGAGACCAGTGTCCCCTGGGCAAGGCCACAAGCCCCAGTGCCAAGCAGGGGGCCCCATGTCATCATGGTGTCTGGCCATGGAAATGGGTCCACAGGTATCCTAACGCCTGGTCAGACCCAGGCATTAAATAATGCTGCTAGCAGGCTTAGCGCCATTATTTGGGTCCAACTGCTCCATGTGTGTAATTTCTGCACTGGAGTATAGATATGGCGTAGGGCGTTGGCATCATTTTTTGGATAGGAATGCCTACCTTGCATCTAACTAGGTTAAGGTAGTTTGGGGCATCCACAACATGGCACTAACATCAATATTATGATGCTAGACAGGTCTAGCATCAAAATATAACTGTGGAGTTAGGTCAGCGCCATTTTAGAGTCAACATTTTTCATGCTAAAACGGCTCAAGCAGAGTATAAATATGCACCTCAATGTCCAAATTTGATCTAGAATGTGGCCCTTGACATGGGTGGCTGTGGAAATCTGCCTGACAAAATTCAAACTGGTCAACTTCTCAGTCCGATTGGAAGAAATGAGGCCTCCATTTGGGTCATTAGAGCATAAGTTGAAATCACCAAGAAGTAAGATAGTTGTATAAATAATGGCCAGTGCCAACACTGAATCAGTCAGTGAAAACTGAAACTGTGGTGTGTAGCTAGGGGGTCTATATAAGATGAAGCATATTAGGGGGAAGGTGGGCGTATCTAATTTAATGACTGTGTTTTCTGCCAAGGAAATGGATAAAGATGTGAGTTCAGTGAATTTTAACTGGTGTTTAATGATTACTGGGATTCCTCCACGTTTTTTCCATTCAGTCTATTCAGGAGCAAAATGTAATACTTTTCTGGGAGAGCTGCTAAAACTTCAAGAATGGAATCCTCAGTTAGCCAAGTTTCTGTTAGAAACAGTATATAGGGGTATTCTGTCTTGGGAAGAGCATATATCTCAAGGTGGTGTCTAACCAGAGAATGTGTGCTAAGGGTAGAAGGCAGTTTCTGCCAGGATATCCTATCTCACCGGTCTTTACAGAGGTAAGTGGAGGGGCATATTGCAATTTCAAATGCTGGTCATCCAATTTTGTGTCAAGGATTCCTTCAAATAGAGATTGCTAGCTCCTATAGCTCTAAGATCGTTGGAGAGAGAAATATGTTTATATTTGGACATAGTGGCTGGGCTCAAGCCCATCCCACCATGGACAGGCACAGATAAGCTTGTCTTTGGCTTTCAGGCGATGTGCCAGCTGAACACATTCACTGCCACCCCGCTGGCAACAACAAGATAAGGGCCCAGAGCTCCAACTCACTCTGCCTATACCAGCTTTGATTGACTAAGCACCTCAGCCAGTGGAAAAGTGTCTCAGCAGGTCTAACAGTATGTAAAAGCCAAGTAATTTAAAACCAACATAAAAACAATGATGAAACTGTGCAAAAATCCAAAGGAGTGCAAAGCAGGCAAAATGCTCTACTGCACTAAGTGCGGCGTGCCCGCTCTGCCAGCATCAGGATAAGGCCCCCGAGCTCTAACTGACGCTGCCTACACCTCCCCTGATTGGCTAAGCCCCCCAGCCAATGAAAAAGTGTCTCAGTGCATCTAACAGTATGCAAAAGCCAAGTAATTTAAAACCAACATAAAAACAATGATGAAAACTGTCTAAAAATTCAAAGAAGTGTGAACCCGGCAAAGGGCACTACTGCTACTTAATGCAGCCTGCCCATGCTGCCAGCATCAAGATAAGGGCCTGGAGCTATAACTGACAACACCTACACTGGTCCTGAGTGGCTAAGCCCCCCAGTCAATGAAAAAGTGTCTCAGCAAATCTAACACACTTTTAAGAAGCTTATATGTTGATCAGACTACACTGTGACATTCAGGGTGTTGGTGATCAGCTAACAAAAGTTTCAAACATTATGGATGGGATTCACACTGCTGTATCTATCCTGCAGAGAGGCTTATGTCCTAGTTGCCTAGCTTGACACTACTGTGCCTTCTATACCTCCACACACTCAACAATGTAATCCACCCACTAATCCTGCACACATTTAGATTCCTACCACCTCGTAATACCCTGGCACCATCTCCATACATCTACACCTACAAATACACAAGCAGGAACAGACATTACACCCATCACATTCTGCACACACTACTCAATAAATGAAGTCCAATAAAGTACACAAAGGCACATGCAAATACATGCAGGCACCTACCACATCAGCCAATACACCATGAACACAACCAATCTCAAATTTCACTACATCTTCTACTAATCCCTCTCCAGATCCTGAAAGCTATCCTTAACTTTAATTCCAAACCCCACTCATCCGCTTTGCATACCCCTCAATCCTCTCAGAACCTAAACTTACCTCAATATTCAAAACCTACCCTTCTTCCTTCCAGACTCCTTATCAATCCCCTGATCTGAAACCTAACTTTACATCAAAATCAAATGCCTATCCTTCTTCCTCCCTTCATCCTAAACATTTCCCTGTCCTTAACATTACCCTTACATGTAAACCCAATCTCTTTCATGTTTCCACAACTATCCCAAAACCTTCCCATGATCCTAAATCTACTCTAAACTGTAAACCTATTCCTGGAACAAACACTCGAAAGTTATAAACATACTTAGAAGGGAAGGCACCCAAATATACAGCTAAAATTCAGATCAATATATCAACAAAAATACATTTAAACCACCTTATGCATTACAAGCACAAAAACCGCACCAGCAACACAAACGTACAGACACACATGCTGACACTGAACCGCATACAATAACAACAGCACCCGTTTCAAACACTTCAAAAGACACTCAAAGCATCAGTTCGGAACAGATAAACATAGAATTGCAAAGAAAATCTGACACAAACATCAGACACTCAACAATTAGTAACACATACACACACTTAAACAGCACACACAGCACAAATGCATACACACACAAACAGAACTACACTTCTCAGTCACACTCACACCCTCGATGACCCTACTATTACTGTACACAAGAAAATGAGGCCCACCCACACACCGTAAAACATTTGGGGGCATATTTCCAAACACCTTGCACCACCTTGCATCATCCTAGCTTAATTTTGTTATGCTAAGGCAGCACCAAGGTGGCCTTTGCCCCATGCCATATTTACAAAGTGGTGCAATGCTTGCACTGTGCCACTTTGTAAAACCTTAATGTATGCAAGGAGGCCATTGCAACACAGGGAGGTCCGAAAGAATGTTGCAGTGAAATTTACAACATTTCACTCCACCATTATTTCTGTCATTTTTATTGCCTGCTCTATGGGCCTCTCTTTGCTTTGCTGCACTAGCATCAACATATTTTACGCTACTGTGCTAACGACCGTCACGGTGTGCCATATTATGAATATGGTGCAACTGTGGTGTCATTAGGTGGCAGTAGGGGGATGCAAAAAAAATGCTGCATCGGGACCAAGCTCCTCTTTCTTGTATTTCTGTCTCTTGATGCCTGAAGAACATCTGCTCTTGACCAAAGACCATGCCCTTGAACAGATAATGCATAGAATAAAAAAGGAGGCCAAGCTAATAGGAAACTAGAAGGGCTTACTTTGCACACATTACATATATTTGTAAGTACAAATATTTTGTTGTTGTCCTATCTGTTTCCTTTGTACATAACTGTTTTATAATATATTTAGTTTCTGCATATACCGAAATTTTTGAGGAGACTAAATTAAAGGCATATTGTATAATTATGTAACTATTTAAACGCAACAAAATTATAAAGTGGGGTTGTCTTTTTATTAGAACATGTATATTTATGTTAAATGTATACAAGTGAATAAATTGTATATTATGCTGAGTAGCTGTACATACATAGGTAATTATAAATGATTTTAACATTCGATTTTTGGTAATACAACGATGTATTTGCAAATACATGGCATTCATACAATGACAACATTTAAGAAAAGAGCAACATCGATTTAAACACATTCATTTTAGTTTATATGCCACACCTACCATGTTATTTACCAAAAAACCATGATTATTCTTGCTAGCACACATACACACTAACATAACCTAGATATGATGTGCATATTTTTTAATAAACCCACACCTGCAACAAACACACACCAGAGAGAAATAAATTCCACATATGCACGGACCACAGATTTTTGTATGACCAGTAAATGACATAATGATGAGCACGATTTCACGCAACATGTCTAATTTTAGTTTCTTTGAGTACAAAAAGATATAATACTTACCTATAAAAATTAGAAGTTTTCATCTTCGACATCACCAAAATATGTTTTCATAATTATTCTTTGATGACAAAACAATTGTTCATATTACTTATATAAATCACGTTTAAACGTTAAAATATAAGTCACAGTATAATTTAGAAACATTTTTACAACGTTTACACTTTTGGGAACTGAAGTAAACAATATTACTTGCTAGAAAATACATATTTTACATACATATAGTAGTGTATATAATGCAGCCTTCCATAAATAGAAGTTAATAAAGAGATTTTCCACACATATTTGTCTAAAGGGTACAACAACATACCTTCGATTTGGAACATCGGCGTGTTCTCTTCAATCATTGCAAGTCACTTCCCGACGCTGAGGAAAATCCTTTTTATGGGTCATTTCTGCAATTTAATTTGAGATGATGGGACGCCAGAATTACTTAGACTAAAGGGAATTCGAAATATGCTGGTTAGAGTTCTGGCTGACGTTTAAATTGTACACAGTATTTGTTGCCTTACTCCTTTGATACAGATAACAAAAACCAACGGAGTAGGCAGAAGTTTGACGGACAGTCCATGAAGGAGGACTGCATTACAGGTTTTTTTTTAATGGCCGCCAAAGTTTAAATCAGGCCCGACTCCAAAGGTAAATCTTCTGACTGGGTCAAACTTGGTTTCTGTATCCAACTGGCACTATATTGCCGTATACCATAACTGGTGACTAGGTACAGGTCAAGCACAGCCAGATGACCAGAGTTGGCGGTTAATGCTTTTGGTGCTATTTTATACTTCAACTTTAAAAAGTATTTTTTGGGGGATTTTTAAAAATTTTGTGTAATTTTATTTATTAAAATTTACTCTACTTCTCTGAATTGGTTTGGAATTTTCCTTGACTTTTCTCTTGACTTTTTTACTGTTTTGGTACTGCATACATACTCTGTGCATGTTAGTGACTTTAATGGTTTGTCCTGCCAAACATTGTGGTTATTACTTGAGGTAGCTACCACCCCTCTCAGTTATCACCCCAATTTCTTACAGCCAGGTTTGCCTTAACGGAGGGAGCAGCTGTAACACATTGTGCATTTATAGACTTATGAAATACTTTCAACATGGTTAACAGAAATGTTTTATGAGCAAATGAGTGCTTTAAGGGCTCCCAATAGTTTGGTCACTTTTGATAAGATGATCGCATAGGGATTCTTGTGCTGCTTTCATTTAAATGGTCCAAATCAAAGGTGCACTAATAAAGGTCTATGGCCAGTTCTCGTACATGCATAGTATGCTATACAAATCCAGTCACTAATCAGGGTTCCACTACTCTGCCAATGTACCTGTGGTTGACCTAATTGAGCTGAGGATCCTATGAGTATTGGATGTCTGGTCAGAGTATGTGTCATAATGGAAACATTGATTTTTTTAAACTGCAACACAGGTTATTAGTTGTTGCAAGCCCGGACACAAAGGTAATTGGTTTGTTAAACACAATAAGTTAGGTCTTGCAGAGGTCAATAAATACCTTGGAATTGCATTCGACCATTTAATGACATGAAATAAGAACGGAGAATGTATAGGTAAATCTGCAATAATGGTGAGCAATGGTATATTTAATACCTCCAGAGAGTATGGTTCCCATCATGTTAATATGTTCTTGAAAGCAACTAATAGTTATATGGTTGCCATAGTGTTTTATGGCTCTACCGTTTCCTTCCCTCTGTGTCTGGTACTGTTGATAAGTTGGGCGCCACAAAGTAAAAACAAAGCCTTGGAAGTGTGGAAAACAACCTCCTTTGAGAAAAAGCGATCGGGATTAGACCGAATATATTATTTGCTTAAGGGTTTATGCCTTGTATAAACATGGTTTAAGTCCAGCTCTCAGTCTAATAGCTCCCAGGAGTTGCTGAATGAAATTATCCGTTAATCTCGCTATGGAAAGGGAGATAATGTTAAATTTGCAGAATTTGTTTTTGCTAATTGGTTTAGACTGCTGCAATATTTTAAATCTAAATTTAGTATATAGAATAGAAGCGGCAGATTGCTTGCTTGCAGCTGATTTGCATTCTCTGAGTATGATAGTTTTGTCTAGACAATGCTGTAGTATTTATGTGCAAAATGATTGCTCTTACTATGTTAACGAAATCAAATATCTATATTTAAGATCAGTATTCACCCGGATTTAGATCTGGGCAATAAAAACTCTATGGATAATACAATTCTGGACATAAATTCGAAATACTAAATTTAACTGTAGATTATATAACATGACTAGGGAAATACAATATCCATTACGTCTTCATTGCAGGGCTTGGAATAACCATCAGCAAGCTACAATCTCATTTTCAAGAGTCTTTTTATATCTGGTACTGTTTCGTGAACTGAACCATGTGTTACATCATGTTGTTTGATTGCATGACTGCCCAATCGCGTTAATCCTGTAATTCTGTGACCTCTGAAATGAGTGGTGTTTGTGTCACGGTTTTACTGATTATTCATCTGTGTTACTCTTGCATCCAATTATGCACTGTGGTGTTTAGTTGTGCTTTCTTTTTGATCTTGCTGACTAGCAACACGTCATGACTCATGTCATGCAACTTATTTTTGAACATCCAACTGGAAACATGCACATTGCGTACGGTCTCACGATGGATTGCTTTAGATAAATTTGACTATTTGTGCACTTGACTATGGTCAGTTTCTTGATTGAGAAAAAACTAACTGTAACAGGCACCTGGGAAGTTTGAGACAAGTGATTCATCTAAAGATTTTTTATAACTTTACTTAGGCTTTGTCTCCAGCTTAATGCACTTTAGTGAACAAAATGTAATGCATAAATTGGATTCAGTGCTTAATTTGTAAATAGAAAGGTGCCGGTGCTCAAAGCTCTCTTGAACACGTGGCTGCTGCAAATAAAAGTGTGAGCACATAATACTGAGGCAGCGTAATCCTGAAGCCACCTAGGGCCTCTTCAGTCCATTTATAGCCACTCCCTACCCCTTCAGCTCACTCTGTCAGCTCCCTGTTTTTCCCCTTACTGACGCTTTTTCGTGTTTTTCTGAGTATATGTATCTATGTATTTTGTGCAGCCTCACTACAAAATGATGGATATTTGTGATGTGGTGTGTGAGTTAAAAAGGAGTACAGAAATGGCTCCAACACAAAGTACAGAGAGAATATGCTGCCAGAATGTGTGGACTGCAAAGATGGACAAGGTACTGGGTTTATTTGGGGCACAGAGGAAGAGGATGGCCATGAGAGAGGTAAGTGCATTGTGTAGGAGGGTATTAAAACGCCCTTTTATTGATATTATGAGTATACACTGTGGTCGTTTAAAGCATTAATGGTGTGCAATGGAGACTTAACAAAATAAATTAATGGACCCCACAGAATGACAAACATATTTTTTTCAAAATCCTTAGATAGAATTAGCAGCCCTAAACATATTTAACAATTCAAACATGGCAGATATATTTAGTTAGACCTTCTAAAACACATGTTTGTTGGCATGCTAGGAGCTTTTAACTCTCCCTAAAGTGTAAAAGTATGCACAATATGACCCTTTAGCATAATTTGATAGTGGGGGAAGGGCTTGAGGATTTTTTAGACTGCCATTCTTCCATGACATCTACTTATAGCAAAAGACATGGGTGACAAAGATTATACTGATGGGCAGATACCGAGCAGCAAAATCCAACTCTATTTTTTTCAAATTTGAAACACAATACTCGTTTCATCAAGCTGTGCCTCTTGGCAGCGGCAGCCATAGAGGTGGCTCCTCTGCTATGGCAGAGGAGTGTCACTCACACATCCCACCGGAAGTAGCAGTTACAAAACTTGAAAAATAAAATGATAATAAACCATGATTATTATCATTTTATTTTTGAAGAGGGTGGGGCCATGGGGTTATGGCAGGCAGGGAGGGGGAGTGGTGTGCACTCCCCTCAGTGCCCATGTGGATTTGGCTGGCTGTCTCAGGATGGCCAAACCCACATGCACACTGAGCTCTCTCTGACCCGAGCTTTGTTGCCAGGTTGGAGACAGCAGGCAAAGGCACCAAGTCTGCCTGGGAGCGCAAAGCCAGGGAGCTCATGCCAATCCTGATGCTGCTCTCATGCTACAAGCAGCATGAGAGCAGTGATAAGACTGGGTGCAGGACAGGCTGGGAGCCTGTGCTGTGCCTGCAGTAAGTGGAGCCAGAAGAGTGGTGATGTGGTGGGTGTCAGGTAAGATTTTTTCTTTTTTATTTATTCCTATTTTTGCCACCACTTTGCCCAGATAGCAGCCCCCTGCCTCTTGGCCAATGCCTTGGAAACCGTTGGATGGACAATTTGTCCTCCCACTGGGGCCCCAGTCCCTAGTCCCCAGCTTAAATACCTCTGTGCTAAGGTCGTTAAGGAACCAAAAAACTTCAGCCCTGATTTATACTTTTTTTGCGGCGCGTTACTGTCATTTTTTTGTGCAAAAGCGATGCAAAATTACAAAATACAATTGTACTTTGTAAGTTTGCGCCGCTTTTGCGTCAGTAAATGACTGTAACGCAGTGCAAAAAAAGTATAAATCAGGACCTTAAAGCTATAAACATTATTCGGGGGAATATGATAAAAGTGCCATTAACATACATTATTTATTTGCGAGGAAGAAATAGCGGAATGGACAATTAACTTTTGTCACAAAGAGATTTTCACAGCCCGAACTGTGCCCTACATGTGCTTCAGCTTTCATTGCACGAAAGATTACAATTTATGAAGTTATTGCGTGCAAATAAAATTGAACTGACCAGAACTGGGAAACTGTAAAATACTTTGTCACATTGTAAAATAAAGGACAATTGAAGACAAAACGTTGAAAAACACTTTTCTCTACACCCTACTTCAACTTTCAGGGCCCCAGGGACTATAACTTAAGAAGGTACTGTGTGCACAAGAAACTAAACTGACCTTACATGGTACATATTAAAATACCTTGAGAAATTATAAAATAATAAACACTTGAAGACTCAATATTAAATGACACTTTTCTTATACTAAAGATGTCTTTTGTGAACCTAGGCATTGGCTATGAAAGAAAATATTAAAATGACATAAAACCTGCATTTTGCTGGGAGAAAGCGCTATCATTGGAATCATTACAGTTTGAAACAATGTTCAATAAAACTAGTGTTTGCTTCAGACTACTAAAATGTGGAGTTGTTTCCCACTTATTAATTCAGAATGAATAGAATCGATAGAGACAGATGAAATGCCGCCTACAATGAAATATATGTTCATGGACCTCAGCCATTGAAATTCTGAAACAGTGCTTCTTTGCTATGATTTTCAATATTGAAGACACGATTCCCTTTTTTGCTCGGCGGATGAAGGCATGAAAGGTTCGCAGTGAATTACACAACTGCACTTGTCAGAGTCTCATATCGCCTCTGTTCAGAAAATAATTATTTTTCAAGGGTACAAGCACAGACCTTTCTATTTCCATGGAGCAATCCGATGGCGAATCAGCACAAGCCAACGCATTGTTTTCTATGCGTAAAGCGCATTTAACGTGTCTTCTGCGATGCATTGTTGCAAAACACACACAAACATCCCCGCTCTTCCCACCCAGACTGTTAACTGCGCCTACATTGACGATTGATACTTCATGAAATGAGCTGCTTGCGTTACCGGTCAGCAATATCAATTCAATGAAAAATACATATTCGACTATTTAAGAACAATCATAAAAGCGTCACAGACATAAGAACATCAATATTCAGCTAAAGAGATTAAAAAGAAACAAATATTAAAAACACCATGGTTGTGCCGCTTGTACAATAGGGCACGCCACAGTGGTCATTAGGACAACAAGGTCAACATTTTTTTATGCTTTTGTGACGCTTTGCACTAGTGTAAAAAATGTTGACGCTAGTGCAGCAAAGCATAGGGGGGTCCATTGATTCAAATGGGTGTGTCATTTTCACACCTGCTCCTAGTAGGCTTTAAAAATTATGGAAAACTGGCACAGTGACATGTTGTAAATTTGACTGAGCCATTTTTTTGGGCCTCCCTGTGTGGGACCGCCCACCCGTTGCATAGATTATGCCTGGCACAGGTAAAATGTGGCTCAAGGATTTACAAAGTGACACAATGCAAGCATTGCACCACTTTGCAAATATGGCAAATATGGCATGGGAGAAAGGCTTCCTTAATGCCACCTTAGCATACAAAAATGAAGCTAGGGTGGCGCAAGTTGGTGCTAGTGACTTATATATATGCCCCAAAGAGCTCACAGAAGACTTATTACATAGGCAGACTAGAATTGAGCCATTGTCATATTTGCCTGTTGGGATGTAAATTTTAGTAATGCTTTTTGTGCCCCAGAGGACAGCAGAAGGTGAAGATGTACTGTATGTCCTATGTTTGACAGTCTATTTTAGAAAGCTGCACTGACATCTATATTAAAAGTGCTCATGTTTTTATTTGCGGGTGGTCACAACTGAGCCTTCCTTGGTAAACAATATGTTAGTGGAATAAAAATGTGAGACTAATTTCTGGTATCAAAATAAATGAAGTTTTTAATGTTTAAGTGTGATTTATGTGCTGAAATGTAATAATTGCACATCTCTGCCACATTTATAGAAATGTACTGACAAAGTTATCGTTAAATATTTTAAAAATGTATTGTGCATACTAATGAAGTATTATTATTAATTAATGTATAAGTTTATATTTTAAAATTTTTATTAAATTACAATGACGAACTGTAATGCAACTGAATTTCCTATGTTAGCTTAAATAAGGCCTGCAGAGCTTGTATTTTGCAGCCTTGTAAAAGTGATGAATCATTGTTCTTTATAACATGAGTTTTTCTCTAAGTTCTGTTCTCATCAGAAGCTTTGCAAGTAGCATAGGATCAATGTTCAATTTCAAAGAGACTTTTATTTTAGCAACCTTGGAAAGGAACATGCTGGCCTGTGGACTTAACTTGAAATAAATTGTTGCCACAACTGTACAGGTTCACACAGATGAATGATGGTTCTCAGAGCAAGTCTGAGAATTTGATGGACTGTTGCAACTTTTGAAGGACCCTTTGATGATGAATGGATGCCCCACTTGGGTGACCTGAGGCCATTAATCTGATGAATCAATTTGATTTATATGTTTTATATTAGGGACAGACTTTGAAAGTTTAGATCAGATCCTCAGTCCCTCATCTGATTTGTAGGCAGATTCTCTCTCTGCACCTTGTCTGATGACAAGGTGCAGAGAACTTTGCTGTGGATCCAGAGTGAAATTTGCTGTGGACCCAGACAATTTGCTGATAAAGAATCCCTCAATGCTGTTCCTTGGAGAGGTATACCTCTCTCAATTGATTGCTGTAGGAGGCTGGCCTGGTTTGTAGTGGGTACCTTGGGTACTTATACCTTATACCAGGTCCAGTTATCCCTTACTAGTGAAATAAAGAAGTGTTCTAGCAGCTTAGGCTGATAGAGGTAGCTATAGCAGAGCAGCTTAGGCTGAACTAGTAGACATGTAAAGCTCCTGCAATACCACTTATAGTTACACACTACTTATACACATGTAAAGACAATACTCAGTGTTACCAAAAATAAAGGTAGTTAATTTGGGTGACACTAGGCCAAAAATATCTTAGAGGCAATACTCTTTCTGGAGGTAAGTTTTATACACAATATATACACTAGACAACAAAATAAGGTAAGTGATTAGACATAGGATAGTGCAAACAATAGAAAATGCTACAGAATGTGAAGAACCAGAACCTTATGGGCCTGGCGGCGCAGGGTACGCCTGAAATCTCCTTGGATTCACCTGCCTCAACTAACAGAGACACGGGACACTCTGTCAGGCGTAAAAGATCAGATTTTATTAGCTGCAGCTAGTACAGTTGTCCAAGAAGTACACAAGGTATGTTCTCAGGAGACTGCCACTTTACTTTGTGGCGCACAATCTTATATACCGTATAAAAACCATTTATTAACTACATACACTCCCAGAACACATAGAAAGGAGCCAGTAAGAATAATGTAAAGATAGAACAGAGCCAATAGAAATGTCGGAAAACAAGACAGCACCAATAGAAGGAATTGGAAAACAAAGTATCAAGTGACTTAAGGTTGCCTCCCCTCCAGCTGTGTTTGTCACCCCTCCCTTGAACTAATTCATTAACTGATCCACAACGAAGTTGCATGTGGTGCGATAAGTTTGTGTGCGTTTGGAGGACAGTTGTGAAATGAGAGAATACTAGCAAAGGACAGCGAAGGCCAGACGATAAGATAAGATCGGCGGAGAATAGTGTGAGCCTACAGATAGTTGAAACAAGGATTAGAAAACCAGACAGGGATTAGTGTACTCGGTCAGACCTTAATACCAGCCTTGTAAAGATAGAGGCAGAAGGCTGTTTTGAACACCATGTTGCAGAATAAGCAGAAAAGGCAGAATGGACTTCGTTCGCTGTGCTGCCTGAGTGAAGGCAACATAAAATGGCGGCGGGCCACAAAATGGCGGGTCGATACGATCGTATTAAAAATCGAATTTCCTCAGACCCTCCTTTTGCCAGAACTCAGGCAAGATACACAAACTCATGTTAATCTGAGTCGATGTCTATGGCCATGAGGTCATCAAGCTGTTGCTGTACCATCATTTTGATATTCTCTGCTCTTTGTGACTTGGGTTTGGGAATACATGCAGTAGCACATAGGTTGCAGATGGCAGGACCGCAGTGCATACAAAGACAACAAGAGAATATAAAAGCTAAAATTACTCCAAAGAATGTCAATACCTTCCAACCCCATTTGGACAGTAATCCCCAAAACCACTCTGAAAAGGACCAATCTCCTTCGTCCTGATGAATCGACTCGGAGATTATGTGTAACTTAGAGATAGCTTGGTGTACTGTCGGAGCGTCATTAGGTATGAAAATACAGCAACTTGATCCGATCAATTTGCATACTCCACCACGGTCCGCAAGAACAAAGTCTAAGGCAACACGGTTCTGCAAGGTCATAAGACGATCAGCCTGTAGTTCAGCTGTAATGTTACTTAAAGCTCCTACAGTGATGTCTATGGTGGTTTCTACGACACGAACCAATTGCCTTATATTTCTGCTGTTGGCCATTGGACCCCAGAAGGGAAGAAATCCTTTGAGGAAATCTCCTCCCTCTTGTCCTGCTGTGTCTTTCGAATCCACAATCCCTCTGCCATATCTATTTTTATGATGGTTCGCAGGAGCGGTGTATGTAGGGGGAAGAAGAAAGGCTATATAACAAGTACCAGAGAAATCAGCTGGCAACCATGTATAAGCCCTATCGTGGCAAACGAAGTATGTACCTTGAGATGGTACTAACGGCAGTGAATTCAGGGCTGAATAAACATATGTATGGGAACATAAACTTTCTCTTTGTCCGGTGTTTGGAGTTCTACCATTTATTTGCAGACAGAAATTTCCTTGTTGGGGTATGACCCGTATCGGAGGAGATTTTCCTTGCTTAACCTTATCATTGAGGCTGGAAATGTAATTAGTTATGTTCCAATTGGTATATGCTTTTCTTTCATCTATGGAAGCTTCACTTTTTTCCATGATTTTAGCCATAGCTACCATTCCCTTTATCAATAAACTATGACTGAAATTTGAACCAACACTATGTGAACTGACAGGTTGTTTAATTTTACTTTGATATGCATTATTGAAAATGACAAAATAAGCCCAAGCGGAACCTTCATAGGAGAATGGAAGAACTAAATATGGCATTCCTTTTTCTACCGTATGTGGTATGAGTCCACACACCCAACAGTCAGTTGTATTGATCACTAACTGATGTTGATGTAAAAATTGGACGAAGGAATTGTTAAAGTATTCAGTTCTTCTGATTAGTTCATGCTGGGGAAGAGTGTGAAATAGGTGCGGAGAGATAGTAGAAGAAGATGTAGAGGTAGGAGAAGAGACAACTTTTTGCTGCAGAGTAATAATGATCCAGTTTACAGATGCCAAAAGAATACACGACAATATAATGACGCATAGAGCAATACTACAACGACTACATATTTCTTTACAATTATTCTTTACATTTTTACTTTCTCTTTTATCTAATGTAGCCTCCATCTTTCTAAGTGGATGCTCACGGCAATCTTCCTCAATCACTGTAGTCACGATTATCTACCGTCCTATGACACTGTGAGGTCCTGCAGGCCTATTGCCACTTACTCAGGTCGTAACTAAGACTCCTACCGTGACCCTGCAACCGGGATAGAGTACTACATAGGAGAGAAATTTACAAGTTCTTTGGTCTTGGTCTCAAATTATAGCGTTCCTGTCCAGAGGCAGTCTGGTTTTGAAACAATGTTCCTGGATTTGTCGTGTTCAAGCGACGATGCGATGGTATTGCTTCTTGAAGGATGTCGTCGTCCTCTTTCTCAGAAAGTGTTCCAATTAGACGCGCATCACTGAATGGTACAAATTGCGGAACTTTCTCACTTTCAGAGTCACTGATGCCTCTACGGACCCACTGATCGAAAGGCAAGGGCAAAGGCACTTTCTTGCAGTGCACGGCATGCACCCAGTTTTTCTTTCCTTCGACTTTAACTGCTGTTCTTGTGGTCAAAAGAACCAGGCGTGGCTCTCTCCATCTGGGCTCCAAATTTCTCTGTCGTTGGAAATTTTTCGTGCAGACCCAGTCACCTGGTCGGATGGAATGACCTGGGTCTGTGGAAGCCTCTGGTAGAGCACTCTGAACCTGTTGATGAAGAACACGCAATTTAGTTGTAAGGTCATGCAAGTAGTCAATCAACATCGGGTATGGCAAGTCTGAGTATTTCTTAGGGCGAGGAACTCCCCATACATTAGCTGGGCGACCAAATATCACTTCGTAAGGGCTAAGCCCCAAACGAGAGTGTACTGCTGTTCTGGTGGACAGAAGAGCCAATGGTAAAGCATCAGGCCAATTAAGTCCTGTGCTAGCTTGCACCTTAGCAATTTTAAGCTTCAAGGTTCCATTGTAGCATTCTACTAAACCAGCCGATTGTGGGTGATTCGCCGCGTGGAACTTCTGTTTTATGCCAAGACCTGCACAAACTTTTTGCATGACTTGACCCACAAATTCGCTCCCATTGTCACTCCAGACAATGCGCGGCAAACCAAACCTAGGGAAGAATTCTTTCAAAAGTATTTTGGCAGTTGATAAAGCAGTATTGTCCTTCAGAGGGTAGGCTTCTACCCATCTAGAAAAAGCACATACTACCACCAGAACATATTTGAGGTTGTTGCATCGTTCCATGTGAATATAATCGATCTGCAACACCTCAAATGGATATGTTGGAGGAGCAAAATGACCTGCTGGAGTTGGGGTTCCCTTTCCCGGATTGTACATCAAGCAAACAATACAATGTTTTACTACATTATTTGCACACTTTGGGATCCCCTCATTTTGCCACACTGGAGCCAGAAGTTTACATATTCCTTTTGCACTTAGGTGAGCTGGACCATGTGCCATAGTAACTACAGGTAGTACATAAGCATCTGGTAACAGCCAACGTTGATGTTCTGATAATTCAACCCAACATCCCATCTCATCTAACATTCCTGTACTTTCCTTCCACTTTCTCAACTCATTCTCCGTAGCCTCTCCTTGAATTGATTTCACACTCTCTACTGTATCTTCACACATTCCCTTTTCTCTTACGCAGTTTGCGGGACCTGCAACATACATTCGACTTGTGTTGTCTCTGGCTGTCTTTTTCGCTACCTCATCTGCAAATGCATTTCCTCGACCAACATCGTCCACAATCTTTTTGTGTGCACTACACTTCACGATCGCTATCTGAGTAGGCATTGTAAGTGACTCAAGAAGTTCAGTCACTAATTGACCATGTTGTATCTTAGTACCATGGGAAGTAAAGAATCCTCTTTCCTTCCATAAGCGCCCAAAGTTAAACGCTACACCAAAAGCGTATTGGCTATCAGTGTACACGTTTACTCTTTTTCCTTTGGATAACACACACGCTCTAGTTAAGGCTATCAATTCAGCTGCCTGAGCTGAATTATGTCTAATGCGTGCTGTCTCCACAATCGTATGCAAAGTAGTAATAGCGTAGGCTGAAACTGTATCTCCATTCGGGAGCTTGAAACAAGAACCATCTACCCATAGTGTTCCATCTGGATTCACTAATGGCGTGTCTTTTAGGTCAATTCTACCCTTAGTCTCTTCTTCAGTACGGAGAAAACAATCATGCTGTTCAAAGACATCTCTCTCTTCTGGAAGAGGCAACAAAGTAGCTGGATTCAGGGTATTACATCGTTTGATGTGTATGTGACTAGCCAAAAGCGTCAGCTCATATCCGGACAACCGAGCACTCGTAAGATGCTGCGTTTTTGTCCTATTTAGTAAAGTATCCACTGCATGTGGCACCATAACAATGAGAGTATTATCTAGCACTACTCCAGCAGACTGTCGAATAGAAATTGCTGCTGCCGCTGTTGCCTTAAGACAACTAGGCAATGCTTTAGCTACTGGATCTAACGTAGCTGAGAAATATGCGCATGGTCGCTGTTGATCTCCAAAACGCTGCGTTAAGACTGACAATGCACAACCCTCTCTTTCGTGGACATAGAGCGTAAAGGGCTTACTGTAATCAGGAGTACCCAATACAGGAGCAGAACACAAAGCAATACGCAAATCAGTAAAACTCTTCTGACACTCGTCAGTCCACGGAAGAGGCTGAGGCGTATCTTTTAAAGTTAGCGCCAACAGCGGTTTAGCCAATAAAGAGAAACTCGGAATCCACTGTCTACAATAAGAAGTAATGCCCAAAAAGGCACGTACCTCTCTTTGTGTGGATGGCACTGACATTTGTGCAATTGCCTGAATTCGTTCGGGGGTCAATCGTCGTCCCTCCTTTGACAAGAGATGACCCAAATAAGTCACCTCGCGACAGACATATTGTAATTTAGAAGGAGAAACCTTGTGATTCAGATCAAACAAATGACGCAACAGTGCAACGGTCACGTTTTTGCAAATCTCCTCTGAATCAGCTGCAACTAATAAGTCATCCATGTACTGAATGAGAGCGGCACCGGACGGTAAGGAAAAGGCATCAAGATGACATTTTAGAGCTTGACTGTAAATAGAGGGACTTTCACAATAACCTTGAGGTGCGCGTTTAAACCGGAAGCTTCGGCCTCCGAGGGAAAAACCAAAAATATCTCTACTCTCTTCGGCGATGGGAATACTAAAGAAAGCATTCTTTAGATCAATAACTGAAAACCAAGTCGCTGTAGAAGGTATCATCGTCAACAGAGCAGTGATATCTGGGACTACAGGAAACTGCGGTACGACAATCTTGTTTACCTCCCGAAGATCAATTACAAAACGATAAACAGGAGGCTGAGAAGGATCAGTGCGTTTAAGAACCGGAAGAACAGGACTGTTACATGTATTTCCTCTCGTTTCCTCAACCACACCCTTCTGAATCAAATCATGGACAATTTCCAGAAGTGCTTTCTCACCTTCAGTAGAGATTCTGTATTGCGGAATACGTGGCATTTCAGCATTGTGCTTAAGAGTAACAACATAAGGTGGGATCTCAAGACAACCAACGTCATTCGGACCCGTAGCCCAAAGCGTTTCGGGAAGAGAAAGCAATTCAGGTGGGAATTGATCTTTTGATAAGTACATTGGACTAGTCATTTTCTGTCCTAGAGTGAGGTATACACCAGAAGGTGAACAATATATCGTAGCATGCATTCTTTTTAATAGATCTAAACCCAACAGATTTTCACCACAACCATTCGTCAGAAGAAGCGGAGCTTCTAAATCATAAGGGCCTATTGAAACAGGCAAAGGGCAAGAAACTGGATTGCGAACAGGGGCGCCAGAAAATCCTACAGATACATTCGTTAAGCCAGACAAAGGTGCGCCAGGGAGTTTAGAATGAATGATAGAGCTTCTCATGGCACCAGTATCTAAAAGAAATGGCTCTGAAACACCCATTGTAGTGACATTAACATAAGGTCCATTCTGATCCACTGGAATTGACGTAACCCCCTTACTTTGTCCATGGCTGTCCTATTCAAAATGAAGACTTTCATTCCCTCCTTCAATATACTGATCCTCACTGTAATACTGTGTAGACCTAACATTTTGCTGGTCAAAGTAATTTCCGGAATTTGGAGGAACCAAAGAACGCTGCTCTTGGGTTAACACACCTCGACCTCTACCTCTATTTGCTGACTGAGGACCACCACGACCTCGTGAAGCAGATGTTGCTCCATTACGCTGCAACAATGCCGGACAACTGTTCTTAAAATGACCTTCCTCCCTACAATAAGCACATTGATTGGGACCTAGCAAAGGTCTTGGAATGAATGGTTCAGGCTTTTGATACAACCTCTGAAACTGCGGAGGCTGTTGAAACTGAGGCTGAACATAACGAGGAGGATAAGCCTGTTGCAAGAGAACTTTAGTTTTTAATTCTTTAGTCTTTTTCTCTTGTTTTTCCCTTTCTTCTTTGTCTCTATTTTCATAATATTGTGCAGTAGCCAATATCTGGGCGGAAGAAGAAACTGCCCATGAACTCTCGGAGTCTTTTAGCTTGTGTGATAGTTCAGGAAGCAAGTTATATACGAACTTATCCACAAATAATCGCTGTCCCCCTTCTGTAGCCATATCTTGACCACTGTGATCAATGAATGTCTCCTCGAATCGGGTAAAGAAATCGGAAACACTTTCATCTTTCTTTTGTTTACATGCTGCTAGCTTATCCCAATTAACTCTCAAAGCAGGCATCATTGTTTTCATTAATGTAATAATCCTACCAGGGAGTTCTGAGATCAAAGCGTCGGGCTTTGCACCACCTACTTGACCTCTATCTGCGGCAATAATAGCGTTCCAATCGCCGCCTAATTCTTGAGCGTGATCCTCTCTACGAATTTTAGCCCATATTGTCTGTGGAACTACATTTCCCATCAACATGTCAATATCTGCTAGATTCATAGTACATGCATCAACTGTTTGCGACAACTCTTTATAGTAACCAGCAGGATTTTTGCTTGAATCTGGTAGTGACTGTTTAAGTGCTAAAACTTCAGATCTTTTCCAGGGGACATGTATCCATATGCGCTGAAAATGCGCAGGAATAGCTGGATTAGCACCTGCTGCTGCAACTTCTTCCTTCCATATTGGAGAAACCTCTCTCATGGGATAGTTTTTCAGTGCTGTCCTAACTGAAGGATCAGAATCAGGAAAAGTCTGTGAGAACAATAGGGATCTGAAAGAAATAAGTGTTCTGACAGCGTTTTCAACCTTAGGACCCACAATAAGTCCTTTGTCAAAGTCAGCCTGAACATCTAACAGATCCTGTGGGACCGAACCCAAATTCATATCCTCCCATTCTTTAGCGAGAGTATCGCACATAACTTTAAAAACATATCTCTGCGTAGGTGCATTCCATTGCAGAAAGGTGGACATAATATCAGACGTACTATATTGGGGACCCTTCTTGATCCATCTACAAGCAAGTGAGTCCAATTTTTCTCGCTCTTCGGAGTCTGGGAATTGACTACGAGACTGTCTTCGAGAAAAAGCTGGAGACACATTTAAAGCTTCAAAGAAAGATGATAAGAGACCAGAGACAGTATCTGCAAATCGCTTACGCATAGATGGAGAATTTGACATAAGGATAGGGGACAAGGTATTAGGTGAATTAACTAAAGGAGCATTAGGAATTGCCAAAGGAGCAGAAGGCAAAGGAGTTAAAGGCAAAGCTGGCATAGGCAATACTTGAGGAGGCAAATGTGGAAAAGCTGGAGCAGGCGGAAGCACAACTGGCGGCTGAACAGGCTGTAACATCGGGGGTGCATTAGCACCTTGTACATAGGGCGGAGGCAATTTCAATAAGTGGGACATTAAGGAATCTTCCTCAAAATCTTTTCTCTTATCAAGGGAAGAGATAGGCAACGTCGGATAGCATTTATCTATTGCCATTCGATGCTGTCTGTCTGAAATTTCCATTGCATTATCTATTTCATCATCTTTGAATTGCTGAGCAGCCTGTATAATCGTCATTCCCTGTGTTTTCCTATCTCGTTTCGCTTGTTTAATTTCTCTCTGTTTGGCTTCCTTACGCCAAAGGCGAAAAGAGTCAAACATTGCCGGCCGGGCTTTTCTTTTAAATAACGTTGCTTCTAAATTATCTAGCACATCAGTTTCGAAACTACCATTTTCTGGCCATTTTAAAACACCATCTTTCTTTGTATATCGGGTCCATGTCTTATTAAAGGCAATAGGACCAACACCATGTTTAGAATAGAGCTCATATGTGGGAGTTCCAACCGAAGGAATCGGACAGGAGTCCTCAAGCTGGGAGTCCCTATTACAACCAAAGCAACAAAGTTTTCCAAACTTAGTCAGACCAGACATCTCACGATTTTTACTGGCTGTTCACAAACATCAAGGGGGTAAAACTTTCAGTTTACACAGCACAAATGCACTTACCCCTCGGCTTTGGCCACTGCAATGGCCAAATCTAAGGACCTAAGGACAAAACAAAGACCAAAATTTGTGGGCGCGACCCACCAAATACTTAACTAAGGATGTCTTCTTACACCAACGGAGGCCCGTCTATCGTCTCGCTTTACCATACATCATCAAAGAAAGGGCCAAGGCAGGGCGGCAGTCAGGGCAGCAGTCGTCAGTAGCCGTCAGGAAGGAGTAACCGCGCTGAAAAAGACCTTCGGACCACTTCGACATACAGGGGTCGCTTGACGTGGCTCGCGATTCCTCCAGAATTTTCTTGCGGGGTTCCTCACGACCTTCAGGCAGAACCGGTACCGCTGAAGCCGCCCCACGTTGGGCGCCAGTTGAAGAACCAGAACCTTATGGGCCTGGCGGCGCAGGGTACGCCTGAAATCTCCTTGGATTCACCTGCCTCAACTAACAGAGACACGGGACACTCTGTCAGGCGTAAAAGATCAGATTTTATTAGCTGCAGCTAGTACAGTTGTCCAAGAAGTACACAAGGTATGTTCTCAGGAGACTGCCACTTTACTTTGTGGCGCACAATCTTATATACCGTATAAAAACCATTTATTAACTACATACACTCCCAGAACACATAGAAAGGAGCCAGTAAGAATAATGTAAAGATAGAACAGAGCCAATAGAAATGTCGGAAAACAAGACAGCACCAATAGAAGGAATTGGAAAACAAAGTATCAAGTGACTTAAGGTTGCCTCCCCTCCAGCTGTGTTTGTCACCCCTCCCTTGAACTAATTCATTAACTGATCCACAACGAAGTTGCATGTGGTGCGATAAGTTTGTGTGCGTTTGGAGGACAGTTGTGAAATGAGAGAATACTAGCAAAGGACAGCGAAGGCCAGACGATAAGATAAGATCGGCGGAGAATAGTGTGAGCCTACAGATAGTTGAAACAAGGATTAGAAAACCAGACAGGGATTAGTGTACTCGGTCAGACCTTAATACCAGCCTTGTAAAGATAGAGGCAGAAGGCTGTTTTGAACACCATGTTGCAGAATAAGCAGAAAAGGCAGAATGGACTTCGTTCGCTGTGCTGCCTGAGTGAAGGCAACATAAAATGGCGGCGGGCCACAAAATGGCGGGTCGATACGATCGTATTAAAAATCAAATTTCCTCAAATGCAATGGTAATGCGAATCGCAAATTCCCCCTAGACAAGTGTAGTGTGTTGAGAATCGCTTGGAGAGTAAGAATACAGCAAAGGTAAGTAAAATACCCCACCCCAGAGCCCAGAAAAGCAGGAGTAAAGTACTGCAAATTTCCTAAGGACACACTACAAGTCGTAACTAGAGTTATTGCAAGAACCAAGCAAGACTGCAAACAGCAAATGGTGGATTCCTGGACCTGAAGACCTGCAAAGTAAGGAGATCAAGTCCAGAAGTCGAAAGAAGTTCCAGGAAGGACACGAGCCCCGGCTAACCTAAAAGAGAGTGCAAAAGAAGAGTCCATACTTGGATGAGGACTGCAGAAATGCACCCAAGGAAGATGTTAGCGGGTTCCTGCATGATGCAATGGATGTCCCATGAAGTGAAGTTGGATCAGGCAAGTTTGGGTGCGGGATTCCTCCAACAAGCCTTGGTTCCGTCCAGGTCGCGTTTTGTGTCAAGTTGGTGTTATCTGGACCCAGGAGGGACCTGGGGGCCTCAACTCTGTGTGAGGAGAAATGGGGGGGGGCTCTTAGAACTTTAGAGAGCCCTCAGAACAATAGATAGCACCCACTAGCAATAGTACCCTCTAGCACCCACTAGTATCAGAACACTAGATAGCACCCACGGGTGTCCCAGGACACGGGGACAAAGGAGGTGAAAAATACGGTTGGGGCAGCACTACAAAGGAAGGTCCCATGCTGCCAGAGAACAACTCAGCAAGTTGAGCGTTGCAGGATAGAGTGCTGGGGAATTGGGCCAGACTGTGAATGAAGGAATTTTGCAAATAGTGCACAGAGGCCACAGGAGGTGAAGAAGACGCGGTGCACAGGGGTACTGTCGTTCTCCGGAAAGGCAAGGTCTTACCTCCTCCAAATTGGGACAGCAGGACTTCAGGACAGTCTGTGTTGATGGGGTCCACCCTCTGTGTTCCAAGGAGCATGCTCGTTACCAGGAGAGGAGTCCATGAGCACCAGTCGTCGACTTAGAAGGTGCCTGCGTGAGCAGGGAAGTGACTCTGTCACTTCAAGGGAGATTTCTTTGGTCCTTCTGGTGCAGGGTGAAGACAGGGAGTCCCCAGAACGTACACACCGTGGAAACTGTTGCAGTTGCTGGCTGGAGCTAAAGTTGCAGAGGAAAAGTAGCCCTTCTGGATATTTGGTGTCTGTTACAGCAGTTCCTGGAGCAGTCTGCGGTTGATCCGAGGTCAGAGGATGAAGTAGTAGTTGCAGAGGATTCCTACTGGAAACTTGCAAGTAGAATCTGAAGAGACATCCACAGGGGAGACCCTACGTGCCCATGAGAGGGGGATTGGCTACCTTATCAGGTATGGACCTATCAGAAGGGGTCTCTGACGTCACCTGCTGGCACTGGCCACTCAGATGTCCTCACGTCTTGCAAAGCAAGATGGCTGAAGTCTGGGAAACACTGGAGGAGCTCTGGGCACCACCCCTAGGGTGGTGATGAACAGGGGAGAGGTCACTCCCCTTTCCTTTGTCCAGTTTCATGCCAGAGCAGGGACTGGGGGTACCTGAACCGGTGTAGACTGGCTTATGCAAGGAGGACACCACCTGTGCCCTTCAAAGCATTTCCAGAAGCTTGGGGAGGCTACACCTCCCCAGCCTGTTACACCTATTTCCAAAGGGAGAGGGTATAACTGTTAGGGTTTGTGCGCAGCAAAGAGCATGTCCCCTTTCACTGCACTAGTGGGTTCTGTAATAGCTCCCTTTTAAAATTACTATTGAAAGCCTTTCTTGTTATCTCACCTTCCCCCCCCCCAGGCTTCTGTGTATGTTGTTTAATGTGCTGTTTTGTTTACACATTGGGCCTTGCTTTTACCAAGGCTTCTTTAAAACACTCCTCTCTAGGCCATGTGTTAATTTAACTCATTTGCATAATAACTGAAACTCTGCACACCTTTCAAGAACATGTGCAGCATGTGAGGACCACACCCAGCTCTGCACACCTTTCAAGAACATGTGCAGCATGTGAGGACCACACCCAGCCCTGTCTATAAAAGGCAGCCCTCGAGCCTCGCCCAGTGCTTGTGCTCGTCTACCTCCCGCTTACCTGAGGACAGATCCCTCGGCGCTGGCACTCCTGCTCTCTACAGACTTTCATTGGCTTCAATGGGCGCAGCTGCTGGCTCTTCCTTCTTCCGGTTTCCGGTTCCTCCTTGCCTCAGCCTCTCTCCTACAAGCAACCTGCAAAAGAGAAAGAAGACAAGGTTAGACTGATCAGTATCTCTTGCCAGCAACAAGTAAGTGCAAAACTTTTATTACCTGAAAGAACTTTGACAACAATTTCTGGATTCGTGTATAGACAATTTGAAACAAGATACCTTCCACGAACATTGTGATTCAAACTCTTTGTTACAACAATACTTTGCGGAACTTTGTGAAGCAAACATTTTTTTATGGAACTTTTAAGAATCGAACCGTGGAAACCATTAACAGCAAGGCAAACAGTAAATCAAGGACTTGCACAAATGACATGCTGTATTTTGACGTAAAAGTACAGTATTTGTTTTATAAAAGATTCTGGAAATATGGGAAAAGTGAGTCTGCTATTGGCAATTTAGGCTTTAGTTATATTAAGATGAATGTTTGATATTGATAATTCTGATAACGGTATTTGTTTAATGTTTTAGAAGCTTTAGAGTAATAGAAAGCACATCCCAGAGCAGTAACACATTCCAAACCTGGAAACTAGAGACCAGGATCCAAGAGGTACTTTTAGAAGAAAATTCTAATAAATAAAGGGATAGTCAGGAACCCAGTTAGGAATAGGATGTACTTATCTGTTCTTTGTTTATGTTTCATTAGGCACCAGTTTCTACCGAAGTCAGAGAGGGCCGCAGATTTGTGCAGCACTTCAACAGTGGAAACGCAGTTGTCTCTTTCTTTTATTTTATCCACTTCCCCCCTTCCCTTGAGCTTCTGTTCTTAGTGCACTGTTTTAAAAACTAGTGTGCTGGAACAAGCAGTTTCAGGGTGAGGTCGGATTGTCTTCAACCTCCATCAGAACTGAACAAGGCTCAGGTGAGCTGGGCTTTGACAATAACACCCTGCTCCCAAAATAAATGTTTGTTCTGCTTTCCTGGGACGGAGCTGCTCAGACCCCAGGAGGGCAGAACCATGTCTGTGAGGTGGCAGCAGCTGTGGCTGCATTGCAAGCCTCAGAGAGTTGGTTTGGCAGTATTGGGGGTCCATGGTGGCGCCCCCAGGATGCATGGAGTTGGCTCCCCAATACCAAATTTGGAATGGGGGGACAATTCCTTAATCTTAGACACCATACATGGCCATATGTAGAGTTACCATTGTGAAGCTACATGTAGGTATTGACCTATATGTAGTGCACACGTGTAATGTCATCCCTGCACTCACAATGTCCCGGGAATTGGCCCTGAACTATGTGGGGGCACCTTTGCTAGTGCAAGGGTGCCCTTACACTTAGTAGCTTTGCAACTAACCTTCAGCAAGTGAAGGTAAGACATATAGGTGACTTATAAGTTACTTAAGTGCAGTGAAAATGGCTGTGAAATAGTGTGTGCATTATTTCACACAGGCTGCAATGTCAGGCCCGTGGAAGGGTTTGTCTGATCTCCTTATGGGTGGAAAAAGAAATGCTGCAGCCCATAAGGATCTTCTGGAACCCCAATGCCCTGGGTACCTACGTACCATATACTATTGACTGATAAGGGGGTTCCAGTGTGCCAATTGAAATTGGTAAATGAAGTTACTAGCCTATAGAGACAAATTTTAAAGCAGAGAGAGAATAAGCACTGAGTTTCTGGTTAGCAGAACCTCAGTGACACAGTCAAGCACTACCAACAGCACACACATTAGGCCACAAACTATGAGCACTGGGGTCCTGGCTAGCAGGATCCCAGTGAGACAGGCAAAACACACTGGCCTATAGGCCCATATTTATACTTTTTTAGCACCGCATTTTTGTCATTTTTTGATGTAAAATCGGCGCAAACTTACAAAATACAATTGTATTTTGTAAGCTTGCGCTGCTTTTGCGTCAAAAAATGACGCAAATGCGGCACTAAAAAAGTATAAATATGGGCCATATTATGTTTTTATTGTGAGCACTGGGGACCTGGCTAGCAGGATCTCAGTGACACAGTAAAAACACACTGACACACACTCCCAAACAGGCCAAAAGTGGGGGTAACATGCTAGAAAGAGGCTACTTTCTCACAATTGCCATGTCCCCTTGACATTTCCCTTTTTATAGAAACGAATCTACTATGGTGACGCTCACTCTTTATTTTTCTAGCTACTATTCTGTAGTCAGATATATTTGTTCTAATTATTTTTGTCTCCTTTTGTGTGTTTGCCAGCATGTGCCTGTCCCTACAAATGCATTTCCTAATTTGGCTAGCTGTAGGGACAACCTGTGTCCAGCCCAACATTTCATGCTCTTTATTTGAACTTGATGATGTAGCTACAATCTGACATCTTTCTGAATCCTCAGACAAGTTCATTCATAATATGCATTATTCTTCTTGAATGCCTAATTGCAGTAATGCTAACTTAATTGAACCTGTTTCATTGCTTTGGTTAGCCTATAGTGATCATATTCGGGAGAAAACAGGGCTAATTACAGAGGCCCCCTAACTTTTTAGCCCCAATTTACAACTTTTTGCTGGTGTTTTCCTGACTCTGATGGTGCAGTGGGTACTGCTAACCACTCCCAGGGCCTGTTATCTGTGTAAAATGAGTATGCAAATTACGCTAATTATAATATGCTATGGAAACCTACCTATAAGTCCCTAGTATATGGTAAGGCATGTAGATTTTAATGGCAGGCATGCCATGCTTGCAGCTTTTAAACTAAAATTGTATGCTAAATCGACTTTGGAATTAAAAGTACTTCCAAAGTCTTAAATTACCTTATGTTTACATATAGGTCACCACTAAGGTGTGCCCTATATGCCTCTAGGCTTGGGTGCTATTTAACTATTAGCAGGGTCCTTATAAAACATGTTTTATAAGCCCTGGTGAGATAAAACAGCCAAATTCGCTCTTCCTTCACTGTAGTGAATGGCCTCCATAGGCTAACATTGGGAGACTTTATTTTAATTAACAAAGGTCCCATATGAGACAGATACCTTGAGTTTGGTATCAAATTCATTGTTATACTAAATCCCACAAATTGCCATTGTTGGATTTAATACAACTAGTGCAGGTAAAGTTGCCAACTTTAGCTCTGTAGTACCCTTTTCTGATTGGTCAGTCTCTGGCAGTGTAGCCAGGCTCCCTTGATGAGGTGTGAAGTTGCCTGGGCTGACTACATAGGAAGTGCCAGGGGGAGGAGATCTGCTTCAGCAAATGGTGAAACAGGATGGGGGAGAGCGACCAAACTGGTCTTGAAAGGCAGGGAAGGACATTTGGATCAGCTCAGGACCGCCCCAATTTCCTGCAACCCCAGACAATTTTTAGCCACACCAGTGGATAGGCTCTGCCAGATTAACCTCCCAAAAATCACTTTCAGCCATGTTGGATTTTCGAAGAATGTTGCTCCCTGGGATTGATTTTTGCCACACATCCCAGGAAGTGGTCATTAGAGGGGGAAAGGGCCTGCCTGTGATTAGACAATCAGCTTCCCCTTGCTTTCCACCCCAGGAGCAAGGAAAGATATGACAGAGCTGCACCCACACCTCAGATTGCTACAAGGAACTAGACAAAAGAAGAAGGACTGGCCCAGCTGCACTCCTGGACTTCACCACTAAAAGGACTTTGCCTGTCTTTTACTCCTTCAAGAAAGGACTCCCTGTTTGCTACAGGTACAAAGGAGCTGCCCAGAGTCCCCTGCATCAAGTCCTGCAAGAAGACCCCAACTGACCAGAGTCCATTGGTCATTTGAGGATTCTGACCAGGTGCATTCTGGGAATTGTAGTCCCAAGTCTCAATGAGCAACAAAAAGCTTCTGGAACCTTGGATCAAGTTGTGGATACGTCAAGGACCCAAAAAGGACCTCTGGAAAAAGATCCAGAAGTTTGGAGATGTTTGGAGCAACTCCATAAGTTGAAGAGGTGCATTGTGGGAGTTGTGGTCCCAGACCCCAAGAGGCAAGCCAGATCTCCTGAGCCCTTGGCTGGTGCTGTGGACCACTTTCCTAAATCATGAAATATTTCTGAAAGTGTTACCTCGTGGGGGCCCTGAAATCTGGACTTTGTCCCTGCCAGTGTGACCTTTTTGAGCCCTTTGAGCGCTAGTTGCTTCAGTTGTTTACCAGTTCAAATCTCCTGATCCCCTTATCCAATTTTAATCATTTTGGTGTCATTTTAACGATAAAAATATAATCTAATTTGATAAATTGTTGGATTTTTATTGTGTTTTGTGATTTACTTATTTACTGTTTTGTGATTTTTGAATGCTTTACACACTTGTCTCCTAAGTTAAGCCTTGTTGCCTGTTGCCCAGCTAACAAAGGTTGAGCTTGGTTTAATTTATTGAGACCTAACTGGACCTAAGTGGAGGTTAGTGGCCTATTGATAAGTGTAGGTATTTACCTGCCCATACCAATAATCCACTTTCCAACATTTTCTGGTGCACAGTGGTCGGATCCAATACTTGTGTTTAATATCACATTACAGATGTGGTCTTTTTTTCCCCATCTCCAAAGCTGGGAACAAAGCCTCTCCATTTAAGATTTCTGAACAAAAGTGTGCTCAATGAGTACTGATGAATATAGTCAGAATTGCACTGCAGTGTACTGTTTCAAGTTTCTTAATCATTCAAATCATAAGCAAAGGGGATCCCTCAATGTTCTCTGTTTTTAGTACTGATAGAAATGCAGCAACATATCTTCCAGGTAACTAATTGCAAAAAATTGCAAAGTATTCAGATGTGCAGGGTGCTTTTCATTTTTTATTAACATTGTATAAGGAGTGGAGGAACATCATGACCGACTCAAGGTTTCACCTTTCCTGAGTCTGCTGACACTCAACAATCATAAAAAATAGCATTATACTCTGAGCATCTATATAAACATTATATATTTGTATTAACTGTGTGAATCTACATCAGCAAGATGCTTCAGCAGCCTTAAATCAATCTGCTACTGGTTCTTGAGCTTACAGCTTCTTATGTGGAATAAAACTAAAACAAGTATGGTGATAATCGTACTGAGGGACTAGTGCAGTAAATGATAATAATAGAAATAATTAAGTCAATTTGGGTACATTGTATATAAATGGGCATGTCACTCCACAAGTTAAGGTTTATATTTGGATCAGCCACCATGGATCTGGAAAAAGTCCAGCTCTGGTGGACTTATATTGGGAAACCTTATATTTTAAAGTTGAGTCTGGCTGTTCACTGGAATAATGAATGAACTGCATAGATCCATGTTTGACTGTATTGTCACAAGATAAATCTCAGTTGATCTTTTCAGCATTTCTTCCTTGTGATGTATATAATCTAGGTTCATTTTAGTTAAATAAAAATATATATTTGCTTTTTGCCAATAGTACCAAGAAACTACGTTGGAGTTGAAAGTGCACTCTACAAGGACACATGTGCAGTTATGTTAAAGTTATGTAGGATGCTTGCAATCTTTTACTGTTAGATTGTTAAAGCTTTATAACACCATGAGTGAGAATAAGGAACTGGAGGGTTTTGGAACTGTGACTACCATTGGAAATTACAATAAAACTATCACAGGGATGAAGTTCAACAACAGAGATGAAAGGATTTCCTCAAACACGTTTATTTTGACTATTGAAAATTGAGTGATTTAACTCTTTACTTACAATAGTTAAGCTACATTTTAGGCGATAGGTTCAACTCAAGAAACAAAATTATAAAGACACATAAGGCGTAATGCTCTAGCACACCTTCAATATTAAGATGACTTAAATTACAACAGTTTCTGGCAATGTGTGACATATACTTGTCAAAAGAAATGTACAACGGTCACCTTCCAGTCTCAGAACACATTTCTTTAACTAATTAACAGAAGCATATGGGCACAATGTGGACAGCTCTTATCCACATAATTGTTTGAATTCAAGGTGAACAAAATAGGGGAAATTCATTTTAAATGTCTATGCTAACACAATCATTTAACTGGATTAAAATATCTAATTGTAAACATTCTAACATACAGACAAAGTTATCAAACACTGTTCTGAAAAACTATTGCAACATTTAGAAGTAAATGGTTACACCAATATTTAACATGTGTTTAATCTAAGCTATTTACACGCGACTCATGCAAAGGTACCTTCTGGTATTTTTATTTAATAAATGGTAAACACTGACATCTGACTAGGCATAGGAAGAGTTAATTGGTCAGTGCTGGGCCACATTGCATTGTCTGCTCACACTTCTTGTCCTTGTGAATACCAGCACATTGGTTAAGGTTGTGATGGAGGCTTTCCATGCAATTTCCAACATGTGAATGGGCTAAAATACACCTGTATTTTATCTTGTTTTTATTCTTATTATATGTAACATACTTGTATTCTGCCTTCTGTTTGTTACAGTTTTATCTTCAACTGGCATTTCTGATTATACACTAATTGTCATTCAGACATCTTCCAGTCTGTAGAGAACCTTTAACTTTTTTAATTTGCAGTACATTTATGTTAAATCAACTTTATTTATAAATTACCCATTGATCCTGGGATAACCGTGTCAGATTGCCAACCACCATAAAGGACTTCCTCAGATGATTGACATGCACACCCTTGTTTTGGATAATGTGTGAAATGATAAAGGCTTGGGAAAGAGAGGGTAAGACATCATGCATTGACTATGATCATGAGAGAGGCAATAACAACAAAGTGATAATGATAATTTGCAAGGCTGGAAAGCTGGGGCATGTAATCAATTCAGCGGAGGCACCAAAAAGTGCAAGACACACACCACCCACAAACATGTAATGCAAATCACCCTGCAATACTGATAGTTTTACTATATTGACCTTATTAATTACACACACACACAAGCAAAACCACAAGTAGAATCACAAATCCTTTTTGCATAGCCAGAAACCTGTGAACATTAATCACATTCACCTTATCACTTTAATAACTGTATGTATATAACTATAAACTTCAAACTCAGGCCAGGAAATAAAACAGTGCTTCAAAAGTCACTTACTCAAAAAACATCAGCAAATCTTTGAAGGTTTTCATTTAATATTTTAAATATTAATAATTAAAAATATATGTTTTATGATCTTGGGAAAGAATAATGTAGACAGTCCAAAATGTGTTACAGTGGTATTGGGCATCCAGTCATGCTAAGCAAAGCAAACATTTGTGTTATCAATATCGTACATATGGCTGGATCCAAGAGTATGGACCAAACACAATAAGTGCATTCTGTATATTATATCAGAGGTCAATGCATGATAAACCCAAAGTGCTTTGCCTTTTAGAAAAATGCAGTTCTGCTAGATTCTCAATCTGGTACCGATACCATCTCTCATAACAGTTATGCAAGCCATACAGTATCTCTAAATAATGTAATCTTACTGGAATCAATAACATCCATAAGGTAAGACATGGTAGTCTGGATTAAATTCACTAAGTTTGGGGTCCAATGTTCCATACATTTGAGGAACAAGTGTGTAATAATTTTGAAAAATATAAAAATGTGCATGGAATCAAAGGTTATTGAGTAATGGGGCCACACTGATTATTACATCTTAAAAAATGTGCTTGCATTATTTCAAAAGGTGGGGGACATCAACAACGAAACCAAGATGATTTGATTTAAAAGAACATATAGGGAAGCAATGGACTGTGACTGTTGGTCATGTGGAGCTCCCATCATGCTCCATGACTTTTGCAGAGGTGGCAGGACGACGGAGCTATGCGCGGCATCAGAAAACGCACTGCAGTAGCGATGAATTTGTGGTGAGACTGCAGGACTGAACTCGGCTGCACAGTGCCCAGGGACCCAGGACATTGATGTGGGAGTTGGGAGATCATCGGGGGCCCATCCAGCAGTTGGGCTTGGCCGGGGACTCATTGCTCTGCCATGGTTTTTGGGTTCTGCATTTTCCACCCTTCGCTAAATGGATGAAAGACCGGTGCAAAAAGAAACTGAAGACTCCAGATTAGTACAAAATAACCAAAGTTATCAACGTCGCTAGAGTGGGACAAGATTTGGTTTATGCCTGACTGTGCCTGACTGTGCAATGTGGCTGGATCAAGTGCTTTTCTTTCTAGAAGCATAACAACCATATGCCAACTGGAAACTACACTGGATAATTAGGCCTTAGACAGTGCTATAGGTGTGGAGAAAGTCGCTTGAGGTAGCTAGATGTAGTTTGCAGCTTTCTAGCCTCCCCAGCCTTCGTGTCACGACTTCCTAGATTATTTTGGCAGAGGGGGGAGACTAAAAGACCTCTCTTTTCCATTTTTTTTTTTTTTTTAGTAAAAGACTCCTTCTGCTCTGGACATTATTTTATCTCTACAATGAAATGGATGACATGTGAATCAGGTTTTAACTCACGTACGGTGGGGAAACCCCCCGAAAAGTCCAAGAATTTGACTTCCGCCATGAGAAATCAAAGTCATGACGCCAGTTTGCAAGTGCATTGAATAGTACCTCCAGGGACTCTGAAGGGCCTCAAGGCCCGGCGATCATTCCTTTGGCTCTCCCTGAGACTATCTTCACAGTCAGCCAAGAATCAGAGGCATTGCAGTCCCTATTGTCTACTAACCCCGTTGTGGCATCTGCCAGTTTGAATACAGAAAGCTCAAGCAATGATAAAAATCAAGTGAGCCCCTCAAGTGCAAGGGTGGGTACCAACTCACTTTTTATAATACCTTATAGTGAGGGGAAACACAAGGACAGACCTTCCTATCCTTTGTTTTCGGCCAGCAGCTCAAGTGCAAAGAGAATAATAAATTAGAAGGAGAAAGGGACAAGCATGACAAACACGATTAAAGGGAACATACAGGGTGGATTAACAACTCCCAATATGTTATTTGGTACATCCCCTACTTCACCTCTCTTGGTATCTATAGGCTCAATCTCCCCCACTCAGGTTTCTCAGGCTTTCGTATCTACTTCAGAGCTTACAAAAGAATCTTAGAATACAACAGTAGCGGAGGCTATGCCTGGTCAAGTTTTGAAAGTACGACGTGCAATTAAAATCTCACAGGAGGAGGCATGCAAAAAAACTTAGGAGCAGTGGAACTAGTTAAATGTTAACCTCACTTTCCTTTCTACACAGGTCTCTCAAGTAGAAAAAAGAGTGTCAGACGTCGATGATGCAAAAAATCGACAAGTGCCAGCAAGATCACATATCCAGGCTGAACTTGAGGAGCTACAGCTCAAGCTCAATGAGCTGGAAAACAGATCTTGACAATCTAATTTAAGGTTTCTGGAAGTACCGCAAGAGACAGAAACATCATCATCTGTGGCTAAACTGATCTCTGATTTAATATATAAATGTATCATTCCCGAGAAGGCTGGGACTAAAGACGACCTCTCTATCAGGCAGGCTCATCGAGTCCCTGCAAAGTGCACTGTAAATTTCAAATATCCACGTACTATAATGGTTAATCTTGGTGATTATAGCATCAAGGAGCAAATACTGTCTAAGGCTTAGGCTCCAGAGTGCCCTAACAATGCACTTATTGTTTGGGGTCGGGGGAGGATAGGGAGGGGTATGGGAAGGTGGGGTGGGGGACTATTGAGCAATGCGAGGGTGGGGTCAGGACAGGTAGGGCCCTTGTTGATGGGTGGTAGAGGGGAGCACTGGGTGGAGAAAGGGGTGAAATGTGAAATGTAGCTAACTTTATATTTAATTTGGGGGAAGAGTATTTGATGGGAATATGGTAAAAAATGTGGCTAAAGTACAGCTGCCTATGTAGCCTTTTCACGGGTATTCGACACTGGGTGAAGCTACACGGAAAGATAAAGGGGAATTGTAGCTGGTCATATTTGATAGGTGGGGACAGAGCAGGTGGAGGAGATATGGTAATTTGTAGAGCTATGCAGGAAAATAAGGGATGGCTGAGAATAGGGTAAACATCAGCTCATGTATTTTGAGTGGAGCCAGTAATAATGTAAAATTCCAAGCAATACTTAAGTGGTAAACAGCATCGCAAGTGCAGGTATTTCTCTTGCAAGAAAGCCATTTGAAACTCCATGCAAAACTCCCTAACTTTATTAAGCATTAATTTTTTTGCGTCAGACAATGCAGCAGTGAGGGGAGTGGTGGTTTTTAATCTCTCAAGACGTTACGGGGTGGTAAAAGAGGTCTTTAGTGATACACAGGCAAGATGGATAGTATTGACCTCAATAGTAGCAAATAAGGAAATTCACTTTATGAGTTTTTATGGCCCCATTGAGGACGATCCAGGGTCTATATGCATATTTATTCATACTCCTGGGCTATTGCATTATAGGAGGGGATTTTAATATTATACCTAATATTCAGATTGATACATCACATGAGAACAAAACACAGAACAAACTAAGAGCATCTCAAATGCTTGTCAAGTTAGCTCAGGTTCTAGTGCTGATAGATGTTTGGCGGGATGAATATCCTCAGGAAAGGGAAGTTACCTGCTTTTCTAAAAGATACAGTACTGCCTAAAGGATTGATTTAATTTTAATCTCATATGCTTTGGAGAGACAAGGGTCAGGCCAATCCCTTTCTGGATCACTCCGTCCCCTGGGCCTGCATAATGGGACCTAATAGTCAGATAAGCCGTACGCACTGGAGTTTGGATAAATCTCTTTTGACAGAGGAGGGTTGGATTATATGCCTTAAGGCATCAGTTACAGAATTTCTGAATATTAATAAAGGCTCAGCCTCACTTTTTAATATATGGGAAGCCACCAAAGCTCACATACGAGGCAAAGCAGTTTCATTCAAAGCTTATCTAGGGAAGGTAGCTAGGGAAAAAACACTACACTCCAACAAGAGCTTGAATACATGACAAGGTGGCATCAGTTAATATGTAATAAGGAGATGGCCTCTTTTCCCGAAAGGGCCCAGACTAGAATAAGGGATTTTTACACATCTTGTGAAATACTTAAAAGGTACGCAAGCTTTCAGAAGCAGTATGAAGCGATTGAGCTTGCAGGGAGATTTCGGGCTTGGTCAGTCAAAAAAGATCAAATTCTAATATGATTAAAAACATTTTTGATGCGGAACAGGGAATAATGGTCAATCATCCCAAAGAGATAGAGCAAGTCTTTTTCTCCCATTACACAAAGCTCTATACTGGGAAAATGCAAGGAAATGTATTGCAAATTCAACAGTACCTAGGCTCAGTAGTATTGCCAGGTTTAGATCAAGAAGAACAGGCTGTTCTTGTGGCTCCCATTACTCTTGCGGAAGTAAAAGAGGCAATTCGGGCAGCGCTTAATGGGAAGCCACCAGGGGAGGATGGGCTCCTGGCGGAAGTTTATAAGATTCTGCAGGGCCAAATAGCCAAAATTTTAGTGAGTTCATTTAGTGAAATATTAGAAGGGGGAAAGGTTCGATCTTCATTCTCTAGGGCCACAGTGGTTAGTGTTTTCAAAAAGGATAAGCCACTGGAAAACCCAGGCTCATATCGCCCGATTTGGCTTCTTAATCAGGATTACATGTTATTTATAAAGATTCTAGCAGTACGTACAGCACAAGTGGCACAGAAGGTTATTTTTGAGGATCAATGCAGATTTCTCCCAAGAAGGCTGCTGTCCACAAATACTAATTTCTTGGCACAGACTATTGACTATTTCTCCAAAAATAAGCATCCAGCATCAATCATACTGCTCAATGCAGAGAAGGCATTTGATTTGGTTCAATGGGAAGTTTTGTTTATGACTTTCGAAAGGTTTGGGTTTCCAGGGAAGTTTATTCAGACATTACGTAATTTGTATGCGGGAGCTCAAGCCAAGGTCTTAATAAACACTCAAATAGCAGGATTAGTACATATACCACGAGACATGAGGCAAGGCTGTCCCTTTTCCCTGGTGCTTTTTGCACTTTTCATTGAACCATTAGCAGTGGCAATCCGACAAGACAAACACATATATTCCCCACTTCCTCAAGCACCTAAACTTAAATTATTCGCCGATGATATGATTTTATATCTTCTTGCTGACTTGTGCAATATTGCCAGAACATTCTCAAAGATTGCACTCTTTTCAGGCCTGGGGCGGCTATAGCATTAACCGCTATAATTCAGAAGCTCTTTTGTATAATGCTGAGAAAACAGCTCTACCAATGGACATTCGGGGTCAATCTTCAACCTCTAGCCCCAACAGATATTTAGGGATATTTGTGTGCAATGATTTTCTGGATCTTTTTCAGCTAAACTACACAAATGTTCTTAAGAAAATACAAGGTCTACTTCAGAAGTGGCAGGCAATCGCTATGACGATCATAGGGCAGGAGGCACTGGTCAAAATGATGATTCACCCTTTGATGTTATTTGTCTTCTGCAGCATAATCTTAGGAGTTCCTCAATTTTTTTTCAGGAATTAGATCTGCTGATTAGACAATTTATATGGGCTAATAAGAAAAAATGTCTGCAGCTAGAGAAGGTAGCTCTTTCATTTGAAAATGGGGGGCTAGGACTCCCCAATATTAAAATTTACTATGACGCATCCTTCTTGGAAGGGCTTTAAGGACTACATTATCGCCAAGCACTAGCTTTTATTTTAACCGTATGTTAGCAAACAGTGGTGTACAGCTTCTCTGATTTCTTAAACAAACTCACTTTCCGAAACGTGTGTGGTATAAAATTCCAGTAATGATTCAGGCCAGCATGTTGTCGATACAGGCAAAATACCAAATCTGTGGGGTCCACCCATCAATTAGACTTCGGGATTCTTGGATGTTAGGTCTAGAGCTAAATCAAGCATATGTACAGAAATGGGAAGAGGCGGGGTCAAGAGATTTGCAATTTTTTTAATAGGGGATCATATTAAAACATGAACGCAGTGTCTACTGTCTCAGATGATCTTAGTTTTTCCTATTATCAAATCCAGCATTTCCTGCAAACAATGGAGAGAACAACTGAAAGCTCCAGTTCTACCATTGGTCAGGCTTATTTCGGGAATCTACTAGGCACAGGTAGCTGATATAGAAGACTCTGTACAGGCCACACATCTGATACAGCTCCTTCGAGTCCGCCACCTTCCCGGAGAGCTGGAAACACGCTGAAATCAACACCCTCCTCAGAAAACCCAAGGCGGAACCAAAGGAACTCAAGAACTTCCAGCCCATCTCCCTGCTCCCTTTCCCAGAAAAAGTAATCGAGAAGGCTAACCCACTTCCTTGAGGAGAACAGCACCTTTGACCCTTCCCAATCTAGATTCCGCAGCAACCACAGTACTGAAACTGCACTCATCGCTGCCACCGACGACATCAGAACCCTACAGGACAACAGTGAAACCGCGGCCCTCATCCTCCTGGACCTCTCAGCCGCGTTCAACACTGTCTGCCACCACACCCTACGCACACACTTCAGCAATGCAGGAATTTGCAACAGAGCCCTTGACTGGGTCACCTCCTTTCTCACCGGCAGAACCCAGAGAGTAAGCCTCCCCCATTCCACTCTGAAGCCACCAAAATCATCTGCGGTGTACCCCAGGGTTCGTCCCTCAGCCCGACCCTCTTCAAAGTCTACATGGCCCAGCTCGCTAACATCGCCCGATCCCACAACCTCAACATCATCAACAACACCCAGCTACTCCTTTCCCTCACCAAGGACTCCAGCAAGACCAGCCTCCCAAAGGAATGAAGGCCATCACCGAATGGATGAAGAATAGCTGCCTCAAGCTCAATTCCAAAAAGACGGAGGTCCTCATGTTCGGCTCCACCGCCTCCGGATGGGATGACTCCGGGTTTCCTGCCACTCTCGGATCCACTCCGACACCCACCGACCACACACGCAATCTAGGGTTCATCTTGGACTCCTCATTATCCATGACCCAGCAAGTCAACGTCATCTCCTCCTCCTGCTTCAACACCCACAGCATGCTCCGAAAGATCTACAATTGGATTCCCACTGAAACCAGAGGAACAGTCACCCATGCCCTTGTTAGCAGCAAACTGGACAATGGCAATGCCCTCTACGCAGGAACCACTGCCAAACTCCAGAAGAGGCTGCCTCCGCATGCCTCATCCTGGACATCCCCTGCCACTGCCATCTCACATGCAATCTGAGAGACATGCACTGGCTCCCCATCAACAATAGAATCACCTTCAAACTCCTAACCCATGTTCACAAAGCACTGCACAACACCGGACCTGAATACCTTAACAGACAACTCTACTTCTACATCCTGACCCGGGAACTCCACTCTGCCAACCTTGCCCTCGCAACCGTCCCATGCTTTCGCAGATTTACAACCCGTGACAGATACCTAGCCGCCAAGACATGGAACACTCTTCTCACCCACCTGCGTCAGACCAAAGACCTCCTTACCTTCAGGAGACTTCTCAAGACCTGGCAGTTCGAGCAGTAGCAGCACCTCCTCCCCATCTCACCGCCTTGAGACCCTGCAGGTGAGTAGTGCGCTTTACAAATTCTCTGATTGATTGATATAATCTCTCAATTTCTAATTAAAGTGGCAAACCTCACTGGATGTAAAATAGAGAGACAGCAATGGAAAAACCAAAACAACGTAACATATAAAGTATTCAGGGGACAAATCTAAAAAAAATTGCATTTTATTCTAAATGGCTGCTTACTACACTTCAGCTAGAGTAAAGGAAATGCAGCCTGAGGAAACAGGTTCCTGTCCATGGTGTCAGGCGGTTCAGGCGGTTCAGGGGGACTGCCTTCATGTAAGCTTCACATGTAAACACCTGACAACATTTTAGGAGAAAATATTTCAGAGAATAAGGCCCTCATCGTGACATTGGCAGTAAATCCCAAATCCGTTTGTCAAATTATGACACACACACACCAATCCGACAGAATACTGCCACATACACAAATCCACCAGCCCAAAGGTCAGTATTAAAGTGTCGGTATTAACACCCATACCGTCGCACGAACAAAACAACGCCCACCACATAATGACCCACGAATCACCACTGCGGACATTTAATGGTGGTAAACCATTGGCGGTGCACACCGGTGCACTCAGAATGGACACCCAAATACTAAACTACACACCATTGGCCAATACCACAAACACACAGCTGACACTAATACACAAAGCCCACCCACCCACCCAAAGCACTATAAAACACCCACCCACATTACCCACAACTTTTTTACGAATACAAATTATTACCACGCAACTGACACCAAGACCACTGCAACAGCTAGACACAAACACCACATACACCCATACATCCCTCACGCACCCCACTTCACACACCCAACCACATTACCTAACAATCTCACACCTACACACACTACACAGCCCCCATGTCCCCACAAAGGCACCCCCATTTAACAGATGAGGAGTTGTGGGTCATGGTGGAGGAAATAGTCAGGGCAGGGCCACAGCTGTTTGGAGCACAGGCACAGCAAATAACCATTGCCAGCAAGTGGAGCACCCACTGTAGGAAACGGTGGGAGGACCTGAGACGCTGAACACGGAAGACCGCAGAGGTCCTGCTGAGGATGGCCTTCCAATGAGGAAGGAGTGCCTGTTGGACCCTGACCCCCTTGATGGCCCGCATACTGGTGGTGGTCTACCCAGAGCTGGATGGGCACTTGAGAGCATTACAGCAGCCACAAGGGGGTGAGTACAGTGGGCATTACTACAATAATTGGTAAGTGGCATGGGATCCGGATGGTGGGTGTGAGTTAGTGGGTGCCCCCTAATGCCAGGACCGACATTGCAGTGTTATCCACCTCAAGGGTAATGGGTGTATAGCAAATGCAAGTAACCTAGCTCGGTTGCATTCCATGTCAGTCAGGGCTTTGTGGGACCCAGAAGAGGTGCAGTTGGCGGTGGTTGGCCCTCATCTTTCTGTGGCATATAGCCAATTGAATGTCAGTGCAATGCATAGTGCTCAATCCTGAACCCTGTGTGTGATGGTACTGTGTATGCCAACTATGGTGTTGGTACTGTTATTGACCCAGTGCTTCCTTTCTCTCCCTCCACTCCTTTCTCCTTCTGTAATCCTGTTCATGTGTGTATTAGCATCATCTGGCAGAGGAGCAGGGGCACTGACAACAGAGGGAGCTGCATCCCACAGGACCCAGGATGCAGAATCCACCGACGCTGAGGGAACCAGTGGGATGGAGGACAAGGGCAGCACCATGGCGGGGACAGGAGATGACAACACATACTCTTATTTCTCATCCAATGGAAGCTCCCTGGTGGTGGTGGACATCTTGGGTGACCACCCCTGCTGCAGGTAAAGCTGCCACACCCGTACCAGTACCGCACTCCCAGTAACCCCTCAGCGAGTTGCCCATGCCTGCTGACACAGGAGGGTAGGCATCTCCTTTGCCCCAGGCACCTCAGGCCCTGCCCCAGTGAGCCCTGTTGCCCTGAGTGAGGAGGCTATTGACCTCCTGAGATCCGTCTGTGTAGGGCGGGCAACCATTGTGAACCCAATCCAGGGGCTGGCATCCCAGATGCAGCAATTCAATGCATTTCTGGAGGGCATCATGGGTGGATGGGTGGCCCAACAGAGATTGATTCAGGCTCTGGCCTCCTCTCTGATGGCAGCCATTGTCCCTGTTCCTACCTTCCCCTTTCCTACTACCACATCCCAGTCCCAGTCTCCTCAACCCCAACCCATCCCATGCACACATATAGACAAGACATCACACAAGAGTGGCACAGTCAAACACAGGCACCACACTTCAGTCCACAAGCACTCACACAAACAGACAGTTGCACACACATCCACATCCACTGCCTCCACTATCTCCCCCTCCTCCTTCACCTCCCTCACATTCATGTCCACACTCACACCTGCATGCACTGTCTCAATTATCACCACCAGCATCATCACACCAAGCAGCATACACACCCCACTAGCAGACACCTCCACAACATCCATCCACGTGTCCTCCGTGTCCTCTCCCACTCTGTCTGTCCCCCTCTCCTAAAGGACACAAATGCAGGTACCCAGATACCCAACTGCCATCCACCTCACATCTTTACACTGCCCATGCACCTGCACCCAAGTCCAGCACACGTACTCCTCCAACAACCACTCCCTCAACCTCCACTCCTATCCCTCCTCCCTTATCCCACCCAACTTTCCCTAAGAAGCTCTTCCTTGCCCAACCTGACCTCTTCCCTCCCCCTCCTCCCTGTCCTGCCCGTAAGGGCAGGGTCCCATCAACCCAGCCCAGCACATCAGCCAAACAGTCCACAGGGACAGTGGAGGCACCTCCTAGTCGTGGAGGTAAGAAAGTGAAGGATTCTAATCAACCAGACAGAAATGGATCCCACTCCAACAGCCAGGAAAGAGAGGCATCCCACTCCACCAGCCAGGAAAGGGAAAAAGCCCTCGCCTCCAGCTGCGACACAGCAGCCCTCACCTCCTGCAGAGGGTGGCAGGGTGCCAACACCACCAGTAGGCAGAGGGCCCTCATCCCCTGCTGAGACACAGCAGCCCTCGCCTCGAGGAGAGGCTGCCCAGGAGGCACCTTCCCCAGCTGAGACACAGAAGCCCTCCCCTCCTGCAGAGGCTGGCAGGGTACCAACACCTCCACCACCAGTGGGCATGGGGCCCTCATCCCCTGCTGAGACACAGGGTCCCTCAACTCCAGCAGAGGGTATGTAGGCCACCCTCCAGGGACTGATGTACAAGGATCCCCCTCCAGAACCAGTGGGCAAGTTCCCCACCTCGGAGTCTGTGACCTTGCACACTCCAGCAAAGGATAATGGGCATGGAGCCCCCTCCAGAACCAATGGGCAGGTTCCCCACCTCAGAGACTGTGACCTTGCACTCCCCATCAAAGGATAATGGGTATGGATCCCCCTCGCAAACCAGTGGGCAAGTTCCTGACCTCCTTTCCCCCTGAGGTGCATGTCCTCTTCTGAGATGTTGCCCCTGCACAGCTTTGTGTGCAGTTAATCAGGACCAAGTTGGGGCTTGAACTGTGCCCTGTGGCCATGTGGGCCTTTTCTACTTTGGACTAGGCATTGGCCCTTTCTGGACAATTGTTCATATATCTTTGTCTTTCAATTGGTTCATATGGTTGCTGTTGCCATGCAATTACAAACTCAGTACTGTCGACATGTAATCCTTGTGTTATTATGCTGTGTGTCCTGTGCCATTGGTTTACGTCTGCAGCTGGTTATTTGTATGGTGTGTGTGAATGGTGTGTGTTGTGCATGTGTGTGTCATGCTCCTTTTCTTCCCTCCCTCCCTTGTGTGCTAGGCGGCTGTACTCACTGTTGTCATCTTCGTCAGCGCTGGTGTTCCATGTGGAGCATGGCATAGAAGGGCATTGGGAAGACTTGAAGTTCCAGCTCCATGGCAGCATTGATCTCTCTGTCTCTGTTGGTGAGTCTTTGGTCTTCTGTGTTCTGTTTCCGCCAAGCTTTTGATGGCATTTGTACCACCCCAGAAATCGCAGCGGTTTGCAGAGTCATGATATGGTGGGTGGCACCTCGTCTTCTGCTGTGGTGCGTGGTGTTAATGCCCTGGTGGTTGATGTGGTACATTGGCTGTCTATAGAAGTTATCACCTCCATGATCTTAATTTGTCAGTAATTACCTCCAGCCTGTTGGCAGTATTACCGTCACTTTAACAGTCACCCCAAAGTCATAATGACCACCATAGTGTTTTAATATCCTATAAAATGGCTCCGAATCTGCTGGGGGCATTATTTGGTATCTCGCAACATCCACGTCTACCTACTTGCTTCAAGCAAATTATATTTCCTGTTACTTTAATGGTCAAGTCACTACTTCTTGAAGCCTGGAAATCATCAAGACCTCCTACTTATTCAATATGGGAAGCAAATATAGAAATGGTGCAGGAAAGGGAAAAGCTATATGCTCAATGGGTGGGGGCCTTGCGTAGATTTAAGGGCATATGGGGGGAGTGAATGAACAACTAAAGGCAACAGGATAGAGATGGGATGATGTGGAGGTTCTTTTTCTTCTTTTTTTTCTTTTTTTTACATAAGCAAAATATATTATGAAATTCTACGTTCAAGATATGATTGGAGTTTGAATGTATTTATGTAATGCAATTTCACCTGCAGCAAAAATGTATATAAAAAACCAACATATATGGGTGCGAATAGGGCCTGCAGTTTTTTAAAAAGAAACATCCCTCTTCAAAAATACCATGCAGAATCATAGTGGCCAGCCCGCAGATGCCTTAAGAGAAAAGATTGTGAAAATGTAAATGTCTTATCTGTGACAGGTGCATGCTGAGAGCAAGGGTAGTGGGCTCCTGACAAAAGGCTTCAACAGACCTCACACGAGATTACCTTCCTTTCCTTCTGAAATAAGAACAAAACTTATGCACAGCTTAAATAAGAACTGAGAAGAAAACATAATCTGGTAAACAACTTTTCTCCCAAACATCATATGTCCATATAAATATATCAATCATCAACAAGGTGTACTTTCAACTTTTCTTCCTCATTTCTCCCTTTCAGGCCCTTGATCTATTATGATCCAAGATCAATTATGAATCTAGACTCTTCTCTTATGAGCAACTGTGTTCTGTTCTCTCTCCTAATATTAAGTAGATATTATGTAGGATCTGTTCTACTCTATAGTATGAGAGCCTACATTGGTCACTATTATGCATCGCACTGAAGTGTCTACCCATTGGGTAGTGTGGATCACCATTGTCAATTACTTGCATATGTTCTTGACAGCATGTGTGGTGCTTCCCACATATCTCTTATTACATAGGCATTAGAGAATTTATTTGCCAAACAGTGAACTGCAGTTCAGTAATTCTGCAGTGCTTTTAGTACCATTCTAATATGGGACTTTAAATTATCTCTTGTTTTTACTGTTTGTGCAAGTTTTACACTTCCCAGAAGGAAAAAACCCTTGACTTTATTTCCCATGATGCTACTTTTAGCTATGATGTCACTATGCACTAATAGCTCTCTGTTAGACTTTTCATCCTTGGCTTGGTCTCCCTTACATTTTTTCCTCTGTTCCCCAGGTTGTTGATGTGTGCTGGACTCTGATTTTACTGTTTTTGTTACTCTGGGCACTTTACCACTGCTAACCAGTGCTAAAGTGCAAGTGCTCCTTTACAAAATGTGTATATGATTAGTTTATCCATGATTGGCATATTTGATTTATTGGTAAGTCCCTAGTACAGTGCACTAGAGGTGCCCAGGGCCTGTAAATCAAATGCTACTAGTGGGCCTGCAGCACTGATTGTGCCACCCACATAAGTAGCTCTGTAATCATGTCTCATATGGGCTGTCAGTGAAATATTGCTAAATTCGTTTTTCACTGTTGCAAGGCCTGTCCCTCTCAGAGGTTAACATAGTGGCTACCTTTAAATCTGATTAAAGTGTAGGTTCCCTTTGGGAGCAGATGGACATATGTAGTTTGGGGTCTCTGAGCTCACAATTAAAAAATACATTCTTTAGTAAAGTTGATTTTAAGATTGTATGTTTGAGAATGCCACTTTTAGAAAGTGAGCATTTTCTTGCTTGTACCATTTCTGTGACTCTGCCTGTTTGTGGATTCCCTGTCTGGGTCAGTTTGACAGTTGGGCTGGTTGCACCTCACACTAGACAGTGACACAAAGGGAGCTGGGGTGTAGCCTGCATATCCTGATGAGCCATCTGTGCTAGGAGGGAGGGGAGGAGTGGTCATTCACACCTGAAAGGGCTGTGCCTGCTCTCACACAATGCAGTCTCCAACCCCCTGGTGAGTGTTTGGGGCCTGGCCTGGGCAAGGCAGGATTTCACATTCCAGAGACTTTACTTTGAAGTAGGCCTGCTTCAAAGGAGAAATTGGGTGTAAGAAGGGCACCCAAAACCACAGACTTTAGAAACACTTCTGGAACCAAGAGGAACCTCTGCCTGGAGAAGAGCTGAATAGCTGAGGAAGAAGAGCTGCCCTGCCTGTGACTGTGCTTTGTGGAGCTATCCTGCAGTTGCTGCTTCTGCCAGAGTAAAAGGGCAAAGACTGGACTTTGTGTGCCTTCCATCTTGAGAAGAAATCTCCAAGGGCTTGATCTAGAGCTGGCCTCCTGTTGTTTGAAGTCTCAGGGACAGCAAAGACTTCTCTCTGCCAGCACCTGGAGTCTCTGTAGAGACTCCTACTCTGCCCTGTGGTGCCCATCCAGTTCCTGGGACCCTGAAAGGAGAAGCTGGCAGCCTAAAGTCAAGAAAATCCACGCACAGAGCGCTGTGCGGGGAAAAGATTGACGCAAATCCGATCTGCGGCTGAGAAAAACAACGCACCGCCGGCTCCGCAGCTGAGAAACAATGCTCACAGGAAACGTGACCAAAGAATCGACGCACGGAGCAGGAGAAACGACACGCAGCATCGCTGACGGAGGCTGGGAGATCACAACCTGCACTGCGGGATTTTCGGATCATTGTCCGGCTGGATTTTCAACTTGCGTACCGCCGTGCAGAGTTATTTTTGACGCACACCCGCCCGTGTGGGGTTATTTTTGACGCGCACCAGGTAAATTTTCACTCTAGCAGCGCTAATGTTTTTTTAAAACTACTTAAAGACTCTTTTTGATTTTTAATTGATAACTTGATTTGTGTATGGTGGATTTTTGTCGTTTTGGTCTTGTTTTGTTTAGATAAATATTTCCTATTTTTCTAAACCTGTGCTGTGTCATTTTGTAGTGTTTTCATTAAGTTACTGTGTGTGTTGGTACAAATACTTTACACCTAGCACTCTGAAGTTAAGCGTACTGCTCTGTCAAGCTACCAAGGGGGTAAGCAGGGGTTAGCTGAGGGTGATTCTTGTTTACGCTGACTAGAGTGAGGGTCCTTGCTTGAACAGGGGGTAACCTGACTGTCAACCAAAGCCCCCATTTCTAACACTCTCAAAGTGAGAATCCCATTTTATATGTAATGTCGGGCTGATCCCAGCAATGTGGCATTAATTGTGGTTACAATTCAGAATATTCTGATTCCTTATGATCACTTTCTTAACCACCATGGAAGTACTGTTGTATAAAGTTAAGCATGCAAGTGATGTCTATTTATTCATTGTTACTGATTGCCCTGTTTTAAAAAATACATTTCTCTGTCTATCTCTTCCACAGGTTCAGTATTCATATTAAGAACCCACCTCAATATCCTTTTTACTTGAATATCGATATCATGCTCTTTTATTTTATGAAAAATGTCTTCTCTGTATTGAAATTCCTTTTTGCCCTGAGCATCTCCCCAAAAGGAGGACTCCATTTGAGGGTCTCTGGTTGGCTTCTGAAAGCATTGAGGAGATGGTTGCTCCTGAACAAGCTAGTCTTGATTTTATTATATTTTATCTCAGACCAGCATCCAATAATTAAATTATATTCTTGCTAATGGTACACATGAAATTGATCCCTTCTATCCTACAGAACAGGCAAATTAATTACTTCTGAGGACCCTAGATGTGTGTTGCCTTTATTCTAACTTTGGGCACGAAGCTGGCATCTAGCTAGGCCAGTAGGCACTTTCTTAAAGCTAAACCTTTGCACTTCATGATACACACTGACATGATAATAGACATGATTGAGTACTGTTTGAAGAAAATATGTTCTATTGCACCCTGTACAGACAACTTATGAGAACAGTGATGGGCATTTGCTTCACACTCAGATTTAATAAACTCTTTATGTGCTGGTGGGATAAGCATGTGTCCACCGCAGGTGTGACAGCAACAAAAATGTGACCTGTCCTATTGTGGCTATGGCATATTAATGATCAGTTTTTATTTGCAAGGGTACTGAAAATTCAGCTCCACAGCTTGCAGAAAAACCTGGGATAAGATCCCTCTGTCTTTCTTAATTTTATGTGTGCCATTAACAAGGTTAGATTTGTGTTTTTGGAGGTTAATAAAATAACTTTAAAAAAAAGCTTTTATTTAAGAAGTTATTAATTTTGGATGCCAAAACTAAAGATACACAAAATATATTACCATGTGAAACATATACAACACTACTCAAATATCGAAATAGAAACATAGTTACTATTATTAAAAATAACATTAGCAACTGGATACCCTCACATGTGATATGCTGCGCTTTGCAAATAATGATTGATTAATTGATAAATGTAAAGTGAGAAACATTAAACTATATCATGACTATATCATGACAATTATTTTAAAAGCTATTGACTATATTAAATAAATATTACTACAAAGTATTTAAAACGTGAAAAAGATATTTAAACACATAATAAATAACATAAGCATTCAATAAGATCTAAAAATTTAAATTCTTACAACAAATACTAGAAAAGGAAGTGGCTTTTTTAAAGCATTATAAATAGGTAATGTGCTTTTATTTGAACATACGTAAAAAACATACATATATAAAATTAATCCAGAAACACTAGTTAGCGTCTACCAAGTAGGAGCTAAACCCATTAAAAATCAAATAGCATACAAAACGATTAATGATAATGAAATCAAACCAAAAAGTAAACTGTTTACAGTTCATTAAAATTAAACTTAAAACTGGATAAAAAGTATATGTATGCATACAAAATGTTGGAAAATTAAAAATTAATCGTAATTCTTTTTGCATGTTCACCCCCACATTTGTAGACTGAAGCTGCAGGTTTTTCAACTCAAAGTGCACTGAGACCTGCTAACTAGACCTCAGTGTCAGTGTTCTGACCCTACACAATTTGCAGGTCGAATTGGATACACCCAATTGATACTCAGGGTACCCAGGGCATGTAAGGCAGAGTGTCCTCTCAGGATTGCAGAGGAATTTGGTAGCATTTCCAGCAACCCCAGATGGATTTTCTTTGTTCTCTACTCTCTACTGATGAAGGGCTGAACCCACAAACATGTGTCTAGAGAAATACAGTAATGTCTGCACCAACTTTGGTGAAAAACTACAGATAATTTTGAAGTAAGCGCTAACTGTGAACTACATTTTCTAGGATGCAAAGGGGCAAACTGTACTAGGATGTGAGGCAGTGTGCTCCTAACCCCACCTTCCAATGTACAAAATAACCATCAGCCTACCACTGCAGACTGGAAGGACTGTGTTTTCACTGCCGGTTTGATTTTGCTATTCACTCCAATAGCAAAGCCACCTTATGCTTTAACATTATGGGGGTCATTACGACCCTGGCGGACGGCGGAGAAGCGGCGGTAAGACCGCCAACAGGCTGGCGGTCTTTTTTTGAAATTATGACCATGTCAGTTACCGCCATGGTCATCCGCCGCTTCTCCGTTCTGCCCACCAGGGCGGAGATGACTGCTGGGCTGGAGACCGGCGGTATTTGGACCCAGCTTACCGCCATGGATTTCCTGCGGTTGGAACCGCCATGAAATCCATGGCGGTAAGCACTATCAGTGCCAGGGAATTCCTTCCCTGGCACTTATAGGGGTCTCCCCCACCCCGACTCCCTCCCCTACACCCCCTACCACCCCTGCCACCCCCAAAGGTGGCAGGACCTCCCTCCCCACCCTGACCCCAACATCACATCTCTCATGCACACACGACACACACGCAGGCACCACCAACACACATACACGCACACACACCGACATACATGCAAACATCCACACACACAGTCAGACACGCACACCCACATTCAAACATACATGCACACAACCATGCAGACATATCTACAGACATACACGCACTCATTTCCATACTCATGACACCCCCGCAAGCATACAGGCACTCAGGCATCCCCACTACATACACACACGTACACCCCCATGCACGCACACAACACCCTCCCACCCCCCTCCCCTCACGGACGATCGGCCTACCTAAGCCAACGATCCTCCGGGGGGGGACAGGAGCCATGGGGGCTGCTCCGTTGACACCACACCGTCAACAGAACCCTGCCACGCCGAATCACAGGAACCTCCACTTCCCCGCCGCCCGCCAGTATGTCTGTTGGCGGCTCTCCGTCCAAAAAGGATGGAGAGCTGCCAACAGTCATAATACGCTGAGCAAAGTAGGAGTAAAGTTACCCTACTGCCCCAGAAAGACAGTAAAGTTGAGATAGGGGATTCTGCAAAGGGTCCCACGAAGTAGGTGGTCAACTCAGTGAGTTGACCAATGCAGGACGGAGTGCTGGGGGCCTGAGCTATGCTGTGCACAAAGGATCCCTTGTAAAACTGCACAGAAGCCCTAGCAGCTGCAGATCACGCAGTACACAGGATTACTGTCTGGCGTGGGGAGGCAAGGACTTACCTCTGTTAACGCGTCCGTCTATGTCAATTTATACACATCAGGACTCGTTTTAGGACGATGAATCTTTGGGCCCAGTGGTGAGACACCGTAGGACGAGATAACTGATCAAAATCTCAATCAATACGTCAATAACATTGTCAAAAGTTAACACCAAATATCTTATTTTATTCATTAATAAACCTTCGGCGCAATCATGACCTTTCAGTCATGAATAACCACACCTTAATGAAGTTTTATGAGTTTTATTGCCTATTGATTACAATCTAGTAGCAAAGGCATTAATCTCAAAGTCAAGAAGCATATAAGCACAATTACAAGATGACAACCACAGTAAGCTTTCGATAATGCAAAGATCAGTAGCATAGACAATCAGATAGATATAAGCAGATTGTAACACATTGAACTTTCTAAGATACTAGTTCAGCATAGCACCACGTCAGTCACGTCAGTTTGTCAGTCAGAATGAATACCTCGTCTAACCTCTAATTAGCATTAGCATGTTGGGCTTCATGCAAAACAATTTTGAACACCAATTTGGAAAACATCTAACTAAGGTCTCTAATAAAAACATACAGCAGTTGGTACCTAGAAAGAAAAGGCAAATAAATGAATTTTCATTAGCAATTTTATAATTACCCTCCTCTGATTAAGTCAGCATTCAGGATCAGTCTTCGTCTTCAGGACATCAGTTAGATCGCCGTCAGTCTATCTAAGTTAAAGGCAAGACACTCTCCTCATAAGGAGAAAAGTGTAAGGGGCAGTCTATGGGCACGGATGATTTGTCTAAGTCTCAAGTCACAAAACAGTGTGACAGAGTTTCGGGATGCAATCGATATCATTCCCTACCTAAATGTACCGTCTGTTCCCTGTCATGGGTTTTTATCCCTTTCTCTTGATTTGTTCCAACAAAATTCTATTGGTCAGTCAATACACCCCACCATTGTTAACCTATCAAATCATACATTAAGTAATGCATTTGTCATTTCTTGATATTAACTTGTCTTTTGATTGGTCTTCATAATCGGCATTTCGTAGGTGACATATCTGGGGTTACTCCACCATCTTGGCACACGTCTCAGGTTAAAAGTTCTCTTTCCCTCGTCTCATTGTCCTTGGAAGTGTCCATAAATGTTTCGAAGCACATCATTTTATACTAAAAGATGCTAGCATGCGGATGAGAAAATTCCTTCATGTTACGAACAAAATACAGAAAGAACAATAGCTGGGTCATGGTCGTTTGCAAGTCCGCACACTGAAGAGACAGAAAAATACGCTTTTAATATGAGAGCTACACAGCTTTGCTTGGCTCATGCTAACTTAAGATATACGAGTTCTAATTAATGCAGTTTTATACGTTTTAGTAGGCACAGTTTGAACGATTATCTCTTATAGTTGACATTAGTTTACACGCATAAAATCATTTATGTTAATGTATATGTTTCAATGAATATTTTATTTAATGCAGCATTGTTAATCATAAGCATTTCACGTCTATAATATGTAATATCAAATACGCTCTCTCAGTCCCTCCTCTGATGACGCTCATCATCACAAATCTTTTTGGTCTTAATTTTTCACCTTGCGCATAATACGCATTTCAACATCCGGCCCTTTATGTGAGCTTTCCCATATTTCATTGAACATTTTCTCTCTTTCACTTTCTTCGTTTCTTTGGGTTCTTTTAGTCAAATTTCTTTTCACTTTATCATTTATTTTGCATATTCCCCAAAATCCCAATAAACAAATCAGAACAATTAGTAGTCCCATCATGATTTTTGCAAGTACCCCATTCCAAATGTTGGTAAACCAGCTTCCCACTCGGGCAATTCCTTTTCCAAATTTCTCCCAAACACCAAGTTCTTTTAGATCCTTTAAATCTGTACTATCTCTAGTCAGGTTAGTAAGCATGCTTCTAATTTTCTTACTGTTGTCAGGTATATATGAGCAGCAATGACGTTCATTAAGCATTTTGCACACACCTCCACTCTTTGCTAAAGGAATGTCTAAAGCAAGCCGGTTTTGAAGAGTCATAGCTCTTTCCGCAGCAAGTTCAGTATCCATCAGAAGTATAGCTCCTGTAAAGTTTGTCAGCATGTTATCCACAATAGTAGACAACTTTTGAATTTTCATAGAATTTAGGATAACCCCCACTGAAGGGATTATAGCTCCAAATATGTCACCAATGACAGCCGCCACTGATTCTCGTTTTTGTCTGGCATGTTGTAATTCAGACGTTTTAGGTAGTTATTTTAAGTCATCAATCTGGTAAATCTTTGGGAATATTATTCCCAAATAACATGTCCCATACCATCCCTTAGGGAGACGGTGATATGCATTTAACCCACAGATGTAATAGATTCCAGGAATCGCTGGGTCTTGTCCATTTAACATAAAGGTCCATTTGCTCTGAAACAAAAACACATGCCTACATTCACTCGTTCCCACAAACAATTTATCTTGATCAGATTTTGGTCTATATATGCAGAGTCTACCTACGTGTAATGCATCTATAGCTAACTTGCCTTGTGTTTTGATTTCAGTATAAGCATAATCATTTGCATAAGTGCGTTTTTCTAAACCTTTTTCTAATCTTTCTTTTAATGCTTTGCGTCTATCATCTGTATGATCTAAAAAGCTTTTCTCTACAGGAGACAGTAAGCATGTTAAATTATTGCGATGTGCATAAGCAGTTCCAAATGTTAGTGTTGGCTCAAAGAATCCTCTAACTAATTTTATATCATGCTCTTTAGCTAGCTTATTTAAAAATTCAATAACAGGCACAAAAGAAAACACAACGTCTAAATTTGAATAAAAATATTGCACATGCTCTTGATCATAAAATCTTGTTAGTAGCAAGCTACAGCTGATCCCATACGTAAGAGGGAGGCTATGATAAGTAACTCCCTCCTGCACAGATGAAGGAATTTTAGTGCATACATAACAGTCTTTCGCATTCATAGTTTCCACATACTCATTTAGTAAGCGATAGAAAACATTAGTAGAAAGCTCCCCTTTTGCATTAGTTCCCTCATGCAGATGTCTTGTGTCTTGCTCAAATTTCTCCCATGGTGATAGTTTATTAGTTGTAGTAGTAGTCTCAGGTTTTGAAGTTGCATTAATAGTTTCACTCTCTCTCCATGGCATTCCCACAATCACTCCCACAATCATTATTGCGCATACAACACCTATCATAAGTCCTAACCAACCACACACTTTACTTCCTTTGTTACTATAAGCCATGTTTGTATAGAATCAGAATAGCAGAACCACAATCAACTCTGGGCAGCAAACTCTATCTGCGTAATTTACAGCGTCTTCACTCGCTCCAGGACCCTTTTCGTCAATTCAGGTTAGCAGCTTGTCGTAATCAGGTTTCTATAAGTCAAATCCAGGTTTAATGTCACTTTCCGGTAGTTTTTTTTTTTTTTCTTTCTAAGATTCTTGATTATTATTTTTCAGCTTTCACAATTTCGATCTTTTATCTTCAGTTTTCTTGTTGTATATTCTTCAGGTACCGTAGTACTGGCCTGGTATTTCTCGATCAAAACAGAATGCTAAGAATTCTTGTTGCCATTCAGAGGTTTTAGCATATGCCCATTCAGGACCGGTATATCTTCTGTTTGCTATTCTTTTTCTTTTTAATTTTCGTTCTCCTTGCTGTTCTTCTTCACTCAGATCGTCTGCTCGTGAGGTATCGCTTTCCTCTATTATTGTTTCGTTTGCTATTTCTCTTATTCTAAAGTGTGATTTGTCTGGCCAATTGTCACCTCTGTTCGTCTTACTTCGGCGTTTCCCTTCAGTACCTTGGACAGCACCCTCCTCTTGTAATATGGTGTTTTCTCCTGATAGGCTTGAAACTTGTTCAGGAGATTCTGATTCGTTCTGATTTAAATTTGCCACTTCTTCGTCTCTCTCTCCTTGTTCAACACTGTATTCAGATTCTGAATTGTATTCGTCTGCTTCTGGGAGAACCTCTCCTTGTCTTTGTTCTCCTGCTGCCTCCACTGAGATTGGCACTTCGTCACCTCTCTCGAACTCACTGATAGTTTGAGGGACACGGCTGTTCTCAGCGGGCTCTCCTGTAGTCTCAGATCTTTCTTGACTGATCTCTGACTCTGAGACTTCTCCTCTTGAAGTTGCTGTACCGGAATTTTCAAGTTCCTCTTCAACAGGACACGCTACCCTTTTTGTATGGCTGGCATGTATCCAGTTGGGAACCCCGGCACACTTCACAGCAGTAGTGGTCGTCAATATCACTTGATATGGCCCTTTCCAACTCGGCTCAAGACACGATTTTCTTACGTGCTTCTTGACAACCACCCAATCTCCAGCTTGCAGAGAGTGTCCTGGTTCGCCGATTGGTGGTAACGTGTTAGCTTCCACCTGGTGAGAGAAAGAGCGAATCACGTCAGCCAAACTTTTGCAGTAATCCAACACCATATCATCTGAAATATTCACTAGTGCATTTGCAGGTACCGCCGGTAACCTCATTGCTCTGCCTATGAGGATTTCATGTGGGGACAATCCCGTTTTCTTATCTGGCGTGTTTCTCATAGACATCAGCACTAGAGGTAATGCATCTGGCCACTTCATGTTTGTTGCTGCACACATTTTTGCTATTCTTGATTTCAAAGTACCATTCATCTGCTCGACTAGTCCTGAGGATTCAGGGCGATAGCTACAATGCAGCTTTTGTTCAATGTTGAGTGCGGCAAACAGAAGTTTAATCACCTCATTGTCGAAGTGTCTTCCCCTATCTGATTCTATAGAAACCGGAAACCGGAACCTGGGTATTAATTCTCTGAGTAGTAGTTTTGCAACTGTAAGACTGTCATTCCTACGTGTGGGATATGCCTCAATCCAATGGCTAAAAACACACGCAATCACCAACACGTATCTCAAACCTCGGCAAACAGGCATTTCAATGAAATCCATTTGTATCTTATTAAATGGACCACCAGCTCTCCCAAAGTGGCTCAAAGTTACCACAGTTCCTTTTCCAGCGTTCATCTGTTGACAAATGACGCACCTGTGACAAGTAATTTCTGCGGCATGTCTGAATTTTGGATTGAACCAATCAATCTTAAATGATCTGATCATGGCATCTCTTCCTAAATGTGCCTGCCCATGATACAATCGGGCAAATTGTGACAGAAGACTGTTTGGCAAAACTAGTTTTCCCTCTCCTGATACCCAAATATCGTCTGCTCTTTGTACACACTGCATTTTCTGCCAGGAACTTTTTTCTTCCTTACCAACGTGGCTTTGTAATGTCTTTAATTCGTCTAAAGTATCAACCACTCGTAATGCTAGACTTAAGGTTGTGTCATTCTCAGGTTGTGGTAACTGTTCCCACTGCTCTTTAAAAGATATACAGTTCAATGCACAAAATCTGGCAACTTGGTCTGCATAACCATTCCCCATTGACACAAAATCTTGTGATCTGGTGTGAGCACTGCACTTCACCACTGCAATTTCAAGAGGCAACTGAATCGCATGTAACAAATCTCTTATTTGTTCTCCATTTTTCACTGGTGAACCAGAGGATGTCATGAACCCTCTCTGTGACCAGAGTTGACCAAAATCATGTACAATTCCAAATCCGTATCTGCTGTCTGTATAGATTGTGACTTTCAGATTTACAGCAGCATGGCAGGCTTTTGTGAGAGCTATCAATTCTGCCACTTGTGCAGAAAACACTTTCTCGAGCCAGGAGGCCTCGACTATACCAGATATGGTACATACTGCATAACCAGCTCTCAAGGTTCCTGTTGAATCTCTTAGACAGGACCCATCAACGAACATAATGTAATCGTTTTCCTTTAACTGGGTATCTTTTATATCTGAGCGAGGTTTGGTACTGAGCTCAGTCACCTCCAGACAATCATGTTCAAACTCTTCCCCATCCTTTATTTCTGTATTCTCAATGGGAAGTAGAGTTGCCGGGTTCAGCACAGTGCACCTTTTCAATGTGACATTAGGTGACCCCAGAATAATTGTCTCATATTTGGTAAGTCGTGCATTTGTCATGTGTTGTGTCTTAGTTCGTGTCAGCAGAATTTCAACAGAATGTGGAACCAATACTGTCAAAGGGTATCCCATGACTATGCCCTCACATTGTGAAAGGCTTTGACCAACTGCTGCGACTGCTCGCAAACAACCCGGTAAGGCTGCTGCGACAGGGTCCAAAGTAGCTGAAAAATATGCTACAGGGCGATTTGCATCTCCATGGACCTGTGTTAAAACAGACAAAGAACAAGCATCACGTTCATGACAGAACAACACAAATGGTTTCTCATAATCAGGCATTCCTAATGCTGGAGCCCTGCACATGCATTCTTTCAGCTCTAGAAATGACTCAAGTTCTTCTTTTGTCAATGTGATTGTGTATGGTTCATCCTTAACTTCCTTTCCTGTCAGTTTTGTTAATGGTTTTGAAATAATCGAGAAGTTGGGTATCCACTGGCGACAGTAGCCCACCATTCCCAAGAACATCCTGACATCTCTCTTTGTTGTTGGGGGATTCATTTGTAAAACAACTGTTATTCTCTCTTTTGATATTCTTCGGGACCCTTTTTCAATCAGATGCCCCAAATACTTCACTTCTTTTTGACAATACTGCAGCTTTTTAGGTGACACCTTATGTCCGTTTTTCAATAAATGATTCAATAAGGCAATGGTATCATATTTGCAGCTGTTTTTGGTTTTGGATGCAATCAACAAATCATCAATGTACTGCACAAGAGTTGAATTGTAAGGCAGCACAAGAGGTTCCAAATCCTTCTTCAATATCTGATTGAAGATGGATGGTGACTCTGAAAACGCCTGAGGAATTCTGCACCAACTGTATACCTTATCCAGGAATTTGAAACTGAACAAAAACTGGCTGTCTTCGTGAAGTGGTATCGAGAAAAACGCTTGTGATAGGTCTACTACGGTAAACCATTCAGCATCACAAGGAACCTGGTACATTATTACCGCTGGGTTGGGGACCACAGGGCAGCATTTTATCACAATTTCGTTTATTTTTCTCAAATCCTGCACAATTCGAACTTTCCCACAGGGCTTTCTCAAACCCATAATAGGAGAGTTACACGGACTGCTCAGGACCTCTTTCAAAACTCCCTGTCTGAGAAAATCTGCAATTATCTGTGTCACTTCAATAAGGACATCCTGAGTCATGTGATATTGTGACACTTGTGGGAACACTGCATTCGGCTTTATCTGCACCTTGACTGGACCTACTCCCTTTATTAATCCAACCTCCTTTCCAGTCAAATCCCACACCTTCTCTGTTACCGATCCTCGCAGATCAGCAGGTAGATCGATCAAGGTAAACACTGGGAAAAGGGTAATTAGAGGGTAATCTTCATTCATCTCTCCTTCTTCTATGAGTTGACCCTCATCTCCCTCATCATCACTGTTTGTCTGTACTTCTATTCCACCATTGGAACAGGGAATCGAACATTTGGTTTTGCATAATAAGTCTCTTCCTAATAAGGATACTGGGCTTGAGTCGCACACAACAAATCTATGCAGGCCCTGCAAATTTCCGATTTCAACCTGCACTGGGTCAGTGATTGGATTAGTCAGGTACTGATTAGCCACACCAACCACTCGTATGGTGCGCCCTGAGAGAGGTAATCTTGGTACCTCTGCACTGCGAACCGTAGAGCGTGTAGCTCCTGTATCGACTAAAAATGAGACTTTGTAGCCCATTACTTTTCCCTCTACATATGGGCCTCTCTGGTCTACCTCTAAGGATGCGGCGAGTCTGCACTCTTCACTGTCTGAGCTATCATCTGACCAATCCTCATTCATCTCATTTTCACCTCGTAATGGGAATTGTTGTACAGTGTTGTTTTGATTTGTTACCTGACCTGTGACCTGTTGAGGAAACGTCACCTGTTGCTGTCCCATCGGAGCCAGGGGTAACTGCATTTGCTGTCTAGGCACCATAGGGATCTGCTGTTGTATTGGTTGTACTGACACTGTTTGGAAACGCTGCATTTGCATTTGCTGCATAGGTTGCACCCCTGACATTTGCACCAAATTATTTTGAGAGTTTTGATTCTGGTGTCTCATTCTTGGACCTCGTGGATTTTGCAGTGTACCGGCATTAATACTCTGCTGAACTGTACCGTCCTGCATTATATTTGGACAATCCCGTTTCCAATGTCCCACGCCCCCGCACGCATGGCATGGTGACATCTTTTTCACTCCTTGACCATCACCTTGAACAACAACATTATTCATGTCCGAACCACGGTTCACAAACCCTCGACCTCTACCTCTTGGCTGTGCCTGAAACTCACCATTCAAATGCTGTTGTTGCTGTATCATTTGCTGAACACCATTTCCCTGTATTCCAGCCTGTGCAGCCCTTATCTGCATCACCATCACCTTCTCCTTCAACTTTTTCTGCTTTAACTCAATTTCGTCACTACAGTATTTCGCGTACTGTAATACTTCATCAATCGGTTTAGCTTGCCAACAAATCAAATGATTTTTAATCATTTGGCTGACCTCCGGTCTCAGCCCTTCGACGAATCTGAACACAAGATGATTCATGTCCTTCGGCTCAATTGTTTCAGTACCACTGTAATGTTTGAATGCCTTTAATAACCTTTCATAATATGCATGTATTGACTCTCTAACCTCTTGAGAGGTCCGGTCGATTTTCTGCCAATCGGTCACCTTCGGCGACACCTTTTGTTTCAAAAACTCAATTACTTTATGATAATATTTCATCACCTCTTCAGAAGGTGCTCCAGTCACTTTATCCCTTGCTGGTTCCTTTGTGGGCCAATCTACCCCTCTCTTACACTCGAGCCACAAGTCTGGCGGAACAATAATCTCAAACAAGGTATTTAAGTCTTCCCAGAGACATTTCGCAAGCTTCACGAATCTATCTGTCTGTTGATACCACTCAATCGGTTTTTCTCTTAACCTAGGATAATCATTCGTAAAGGACAAAATGTCTCCCCTGGACCAAGGCACATGCACCAAAACACCACCAGCTGTTTCTCTCATAGGTAGGATTTTCACCGTCTCTAAATTTGGTGTGACTGTTGTTTCATTAGATCCTGGACTATCTCTTTTTCCCTTATCTCTCTTCTTTACCCATCGGCCTTCCCATTTCTCTAGTGCACCCCAAATTTGTGCGCTTTGCAGCAGCTCTTTCACATGTGTCTTCATGCCTGCAGATCTCATGTGTTCAAAATCCTTTGTGTCAAAATCTAATCTGTAACTCTGTTTCAAATGTTTCGTGTTTCCAATGTCGATATTGTATTTGTCTGCCAAATTCGTTAATTTCTGGTGTACTTTGCCTACCTCTTTGGTGATTTTAGGGCATAAGTACCTTAATTCTGCCTCAGTGTAAGACTCCAACCTATTTACTCCCATTGTTCCATCCACCAATTCAGCAGCTTCTGCTCCTAGTCGTACTATATTTAGGTATTCATTGTGTTTTTCTTTCTCAGGTTCGATTGTAGTCGCTGTAGTCTTTTGTGATGTGCAAGTTTTCTCTAACCACTCATTTAACTGTTGTACTGTAAAACCCTGCAGTGAAATGTTCCCTGCATGTATCATTGGCGTGTATGAGGTATTTGTACTCATAGTTTGGGGAGTCAGGACTCCCAATCCTGCTTGTTGCATTGCCTCAAGAGGTGCCCCTATTGGACTAAGGTCCATTAAGGGTCTTGATTGTTCACAAACCTGTCCTCTCTGGGCCATTATTTGTGGAGTTATAATAGGCCCTCCTCTTATCGTTTCATGAGTTATGACTCCCTGTTCACACGTCCTTGTTTTCTCCTGTGCATATAACGGCACCGGGGGACCAACCGTAATGGGTAGTGATATAGCGGCAGGTGTCTGGCCTGCTCCTAAGCTTCTTGGAGCTTCAACACCATAAGTCTGCTCTACTAATCCTGGTGCAGGTTCTTTTAAAGGACCCGCTACTGGGTTATACCCAGGTATCAGTTGTGGCGGTTGTGACACTAACTGTGGAGTTGACTCAATCTGCATTAACCTTGGCTTTGTATATATCGGGTCTGGTTGTACCACCAAGTTCGTAGTAGTCTCGAGTACTGGAACATCGGGATAAATTATTTTTATCTGTGGTGGAGGCTGTAACTGTATCGGCGAGTCTGGTGCAGTGGGTACACTGACACCATTCTGTATCAAAGCTGTATCGCTAGTCTGCACTGTATCAGTAACACCCTTCTCTTTCGTCTGGTTCCCAGGATCCAAGCTAGTGCTTGGTGCACTGTTGTTCACCGCATATGGTGGCGGATGATCATGTAACAATCTATCCATAAACGCCTCATCATCTGAATCGTCCTCTTCTTCCCAAGATCTTTTATTCTCTTTGGGTTTGCCTGGTTGTTTGTCAGTTTTGCAAGAAGCTTTCTTTCCCTGTGTTTCCTCTCCCTGGGTTATTGCCGGAAACAGCTTTAACCCATCCACTATTCCTCGTCTCCACATTTTGTTCTCATTATCCCACCTAGCCTCTGCATAGGATTTTTCTGCCCTTGTCAATCTTCTGTGAAATCTTTCTTGTCTATGTTTAAGAGCCATAAGGTCCCAAATTGCCAAAGCCTCATATTGTGCCGGTCGAGGAGGTGGTTTCTGCGTACTTAACATCCACCTCAAATTTTCTAACACCTTTTGATTAAATGTTCCATGTTCTGGAAACGCTAGACACCCTTCTTTCTCTGTTAGTTTGCTCCATTGTTTTATCCATAAACACGGTGCAACACCCTTTTCCTCCATAACCGTGTAAGCTGGTGTACCTTCAGGTGGTGTAGGTTCCCCATCAGTTGCAACGATATACACATCTCCTTTCAAAGCGCTTTTGAATGCCTTAACAAAATTCATTTTAATTTATATTTACTCAGAAAACGGCTTAGTTCCCAGGACACTCTTCACCTACCCTTTGCTCAACCTATTGTCTCTCACGGACAGGAACCAATCCGTGCGCGACCCCTCTCGACATCTGACCTATCCCAGCGCGGCACCACTGACGTCACACTCACACACACTGCAGCTGACAAAGTCTTGCGGCTTGTCCACACCTTGCTAACTCCTCACAACTCATACAAACTAATGCGAATTATTGCTAGCACTTTAATGACAACACAAATCTGCCGGTTTACTACAGGAAGGGTAACACATTCGCTTCAGAACTTTACAGAGATTTCACTTGAAGCCTCGGCCGCTACTCTCTCCTTCTCAGTTCCCTCATACGCAAGCAGAATTCGACCTGCAAATTCTACTCTCGACTTGTCAATGACTCCTTCTAGTGCACTTTAGAACTTGTCAAATCTCCATCGAAGGTTTTCACACATGCATCATAACTCGAAACTTGGCTTGTCAACCACGCCCGATTGACCTACTAAACCACACAGATTACAACATAAACCATTTTAACATCATACTCCGGAGTCTTAGACCTCAATAGGCCCGTATACAACAACCAACCACATGGATAATTTTTGAGCAACAAGCGCTGCATTCACATGAAGTACGCCGACTTCCCTACTCTCATGCTGTGGAGTACGCCCACTCCTTCTAAACAACACTTAATTTGGCCTAATCGCACTCAAATATTCACAATCGCCTGCAAAGTGCATAAGATTTAAAAAGCGCAAGAGACCCTAACCACACATACTATGGCGCCGAGAACATTCCCAACTCATTTAGGCAGGCTCCGAGATCCCGGGAAAGCCCATGGCAAATCTAGCAACTCATCATCTTTCCAGATTGCATTATCACAAGAAAACAATTAAACAATGAAAACTCCGTCCTAGGGCCCCCAAGGGCCAAACCGTACTCTGCTACCAGAACTGTTAACGCGTCCGTCTATGTCAATTTATACACATCAGGACTCGTTTTAGGACGATGAATCTTTGGGCCCAGTGGTGAGACACCGTAGGACGAGATAACTGATCAAAATCTCAATCAATACGTCAATAACATTGTCAATAGTTAACACCAAATATCTTATTTTATTCATTAATAAACCTTCGGCGCAATCATGACCTTTCAGTCATGAATAACCACACCTTAATGAAGTTTTATGAGTTTTATTCCCTATTGATTACAATCTAGTAGCAAAGGCATTAATCTCAAAGTCAAGAAGCATATAAGCACAATTACAAGATGACAACCACAGTAAACTTTCGATAATGCAAAGATCAGTAACATTGACAATCAGATAGATATAAGCAGATTGTAACACATCGAACTTTCTAAGATACTAGTTCAGCATAGCACCACGTCAGTCACGTCAGTTTGTCAGTCAGAATGAATACCTTGTCTAACCTCTAATTAGCATGTTGGGCTTCATGCAAAACAATTTTGAACACCAATTTGGAAACCATCTAACTAAGGTCTCTAATAAAAACATACAGCAGTTGGTACCTAGAAAGAAAAGGCAAATAAATGAATTTTCATTAGCAATTTTATAATTACCCTCCTCTGATTAAGTCAGCATTCAGGATCAGTCTTCGTCTTCAGGACATCAGTTAGATCGCCGTCAGTCTATCTAAGTTAAAGGCAAGACACTCTCCTCATAAGGAGAAAAGTGTAAGGGGCAGTCTATGGGCAAGGATGATTTGTCTAAGTCTCAAGTCACAAAATAGTGTGACAGAGTTTCGGGATGCAATCGATATCATTCCCTACCTAAATGTACCGTCTGTTCCCTATCATGGGTTTTTATCCCTTTCTCTTGATTTTTTCCAACAAAATTCTATTGGTCAGTCAATACACCCCACCATTGTTAACCTATCAAATTATACATTAAGTAATGCATTTGTCATTTCTTGATATTAACTTGTCTTTTGATTGGTCTTCATAATCGGCATTTCGTAGGTGGCATATCCGGGGTTACTCCACCATCTTGGCACACGTCTCAGGTTAAAAGTTCTCTTTCCCTCGTCTCATTGTCCTTGGAAGTGTCCATAAATGTTTCGAAGCACATCATTTTATACTAAAAGATGCTAGCATGCGGATGAGAAAATTCCTTCATGTTACTAACAAAATACAGAAAGAACAATAGCTGGGTCATGGTCGTTTGCAAGTCCGCACACTGAAGAGACAGAAAAATACGCTTTTAATATGAGAGCTACACAGCTTTGCTTGGCTCTTGCTAACTTAAGATATACGAGTTCTAATGAATGCAGTTTTATACGTTTTAGTAGACACAGTTTGAACGATTATCTCTTATAGTTGACATTAGTTTACACACATAAAATCATTTATGTTAATGTATATGTTTCAATGAATATTTTATTTAATGCAGCATTGTTAATCATAAGCATTTCACGTCTATAATATGTAATATTAAATACGCTCTCTCACCTCCACCAAATTTGGACCGAAGGAACACTGGACTGTCGGAGTCACTTGGATCCAGCTCCTGTGTTCCCGGGACCACGCTCGTCAAGATGAGAGGGGACCCAGAGGACCGGTGATGCAGGAGTTTGGTGCCTGCGTTAGGAGGGGGAAGATTCCATCGACCCACTGGAGATTTCTTCTTGGCTTCCAGTGCAGGGTAAAGGCAGACAGCCCCAAGACCATGCACCACCAGGAAACAGTCGAGAAAGCCGGCAGGGTTAGGCGCTACAATGTTGCTGGTAGTTGTCTTGCTACTTTGTTGAGGTTTTGCAGGCGTCCTGGAGCAGCCAGTGGTCAGGTAAGCACCTATCAGGAGGGGTCTCTGACATCACCTGCTGGCACTGGCCAATCAGAGGCCTCCATTGTGCCCACACACCTCTGCATTCAAGATGGCAGATGTCTGGAGGAGCTCTGGGCACCACCCCTGGGGTGGTGATGGACAGGGGAGTGGTCACTCCCCTTTCCTTTGTCCAGTTTCGTGCCAGAGCAGGGGCTGGGGGATCCCTGAACCAGTGTAGGCTGGTTTATGCAAGGAGGGCACCATCTGTGCCCTTCAAAGCATTCCCAGAGGCCAGGAGAGGCTACTCCTGTCAGGCCCTTAACACCTATTTCCAAAGGGAGAGGGTGTAACACCCTCTCTCAGAGGAAATCCTTTGTTCTGCCTTCCTGGGACTGGGCTGCCCAGACCCCAGGAGGGCAGAAACCTGTCTGAGGGTTGGCAGCAGCGGTAGCTGCAGTGAAAACCCCAGAGAGCTAGTTTGGCAGTACCCGGGGTCCATGCTGGAGCCCCGGGGATGCATGGGATTGGCACCCCAATACCAGATTTGGCTTGGGGGGACAATTCCATGATCTTAGACATGTTACATGGCCAAATTTGGAGTTACCATTGTGAAGCTACATATATACAATATACACATATTGACCTATATGTAGTACACGCGTGTAATGGTTTCCCCGCACTCACAAAGTCCGGGGAAATTGCCCTGAACAATGTGGGGGCACCTTGGCTAGTGCCAGGGTGCCCTCAGACTTAGTAACTTTGCACCTAGCCTTCACCAAGTGAGGGATAGACATATAGGGGACTTATAAGTTACTTAAATGCAGTGTAAAATGGCTGTGAAATAACGTGGATGTTATTTCACTCAAGCTGCAGTGGCAGTCCTGTGTAAGAATTGTCTGAGCTCCCTATGGGTGGCAAAAGAAATGCTACAGCCCATAGGGATCTCCTGGAACCCCAATACCCTCTGTACCTAGGTATCATATACTAGGGAATTATAAGGGTGTTCCAGTGTGCCAATCAGAATTGGTGAAAATGTTCACTAACCTGCAGTGACAATTTTAAAGACAGAGAGAGCATAAGCACTGAGGTTCTGGTTCAGTGCCTCAGTGACAGTTAGGCACCACACAGGGAACACATTTAGGCCACAAACTATGAGCACTGGGGTCCTGGCTAGCAGGATCCCAGTGACACATATAAAACACACTGACAAAATAGGGTTTTCACTTTGAGCACTGGGGTCCTGGCTAGCAGGATTCCAGTGAGACAGTAAAAACACCCTGACATATACTCACAAACAGGCCAAAAGTGGGGGTAAAAAGGCTAGAAAGAGGCTACCTTCCTACACTCAGATAGGTTAATGCCGGAGAGATGTCTTTTGATGACCTTTGTATGATGCACCATTATCATAAAAGTGCAGTTGTCTAGCCTTCTCGACTCTCTCTTGTGTATTTATAGAATTCAGTTGGGCTTAGTATTAATTGCGGAAGATGAAAGACAAAAGAGACCTCTACAAAGCCAGACGCATTATTAGTAGCAGAGATTCCACATGTTCTAAGTTACACATCTAACAGTGGAGCTACATTGAAAAGATACCTGGTAGAGCCTGCATTCTAGGCCCAAAAGTCTGATTTTATGGAATTTCTTTTAAACTTTATTCAGAATGTTATACGTTTTCAGAAGGGGTAGTCAGAGTGACAAAGGAAGACACTAATACACAGCATTGATTCAACTTCTACAGTCTGAATGGTAGCTCCTTTATTTAGAATCTGAATATATGCAATTATTTAGCCCCCCTCACTTCCTTTCTCTTATTACACTCTGAGGGATGGTTAAAGCGCCAGGTACAGTGAAAACAGGATTCATCTCTTGAATAAGGCAGAATTGGTCCAACCTTTATTTAAAGCATATGACAAAAACAAAAAGGTCACTTATTTGATCCTGTGATTGGAATTTTCAAGCTGCTGTATGCACGAAATGTTATATTGTGGTATATTTGGAGGGAGACATTCTTTTGGTTTAAGCTGACTGTGCCTTACATTATTTAAATAGTCTTTATTGAATAACCCTTCCTAAACCTTCATCCTTGAATGATCTGTACACATTAATTACCGCAAGCCTGAATAGTGGTGGGGGTGCTTTCATTGATCCTAGTAAAGACCCAGTAAGTTTCCCACATATTATCTCAAGCCAAGTTGTCCTTAAACGCTGTAAACCTGGTTAAGAAAATGTAATTGTGGTGCTCGTGTACAATACAAAATGTTGAGACATTAGAGTAATTTCTTGATTTTTTTCAGTAATGCCTCGCTGTATTTTTTTTTATGTCCGCTGGGATAACGTGTAATGAATTTTGCCTTTCTACGTATACTACAATGCTTAATGTCAATTGATTGGTTTGGCTCAATTTACTGTATAACTATACGATTTCGAAGTACTATATACCTTATCTGGGAAATTAGGTTATTTCATTCACTGTATAGAGGGATTTGACAGAAGAGTATAATACAATTGAATGGTAAAGATTTGATAGAAGTTTTCTGTGGCTCATAGAATCAAAGCAATCACAACTTCCCAAAAACATGTGTGCTTGAAGCTCTAAAAGGGTCAAAGTTCATCTAAGATTGGGCTTCGTGATTTCCGCAATTGAACAAGAATTGAGAATGCTAGCAGACGTTTTCCAATTATATTACCTGAAATTAATGAGCAGTATTTCACTCCTAATAGAGCACCAGTCTAATGTAAATTTTCAGATTGCTATTTATTCGCAGTACCATCCGACGCTCGACTTGTGAAAAAAAGAGAGGTAGCCCCAATATCACTTCAGATGTGCGTCCCCTTTGCGTTGTTTATCTCTTTGAGTCCGCGCAGCCCTACAGTCCAACATGGCGTTAGGTCCCTCATTCATCATTTCTTAAAGAAACTACCAGAAAGGAATTTTCCTCTGCGAAAAGAAAAAATATAGCTGAACGAAAGTGGAGTCAATCTGGCAGCCTTGAAGGCTTGATTTACAAAGGAAGTTTTGTGTGTATTAGGAAAAATGACATACTGCAGCATTTCTTTTCACATTAGCAATCTACATGTTAAAAGAATAAGCAGTAAATTCTCAGAGGACACAACTTAACATGTCTGTCTTTGAGCACACAGCGAATGTTACAAGATAAAAGACAAAATGTAAAGCATCATGATTGCTCGTTCACCTTTGGAACTCCAGCACGATTTTTGTGGGGTTGTTGAAGCACGCCAAGCACCTCTACTTCCACTTCCACAAATCAGGGATGGAGCTTTCCAAAACCGAATGTATTAGTATAAAGTTACTAATAGTAATTTTATAAAGGTAGGTGGAGCTCTCTTCCATAGTGGAGGGGATCTCACTAATGAAATATATAGAACATTAAAGTGTATTAAATAAATGTAAATTAATTGTAAACATTTATTTTAACCAATCACTAGCAAAATGTTGCTACACATTAATTTTGAGCACATTAAATATTCATTGACTTGCTAAGAATTTAAATATATTAATGTAATGTACAAGTAATCATTTTTTTTTTTATTATGCAAATATTTGCATCCGCATTAAAAGATTTATTTTAATTTCACAGAAGGTAAATGTTGTTAAACAATATAAATTATGATTTTACATCATTTTGTTTTGTTTTTAGAAACATCTTAAATAAACAATACATTGTTTACATTAAACTTTACTATTAACTTGCACTTCTTCATAGGGTAGTGATCTCAGTAGTCACACTATGGGGGTCATTACAACCCTGACGGACGGTGTTAAAGGTGCGGTAATACCGCAAACAGGCCGGCGGACAAAAAAAGGGAATCATGATCCAGAACGTCACCTGCGGACTCTGACGGCTGCGCACTGGGGATGGGGCTGACGTCCGACAGAGTGGCATTGGCTGTACATGTGGCGGTGCTGATGGTGGTGCAGGTGGCAGTGTCTGTGGTGGAGATGCTGCCAGTGCTGGCAGTGGTGCAAGTGACTGTTGTGGTGGATGGAGACACCATACCGTCTCCGGCAGCCTCGGATGGCTGATCCTCGGGGAGGATGCTGCAGACTGACGTTGTGGCAGTGGCGGTGCAGGTGGCGGTGCAGGTGGCGGGGCAGGTGGAGGTGCAGGTGGCGGTGCAGGTGCCGTTCGGAGCAGCCGTGGTGACTGTGGTGCATGTGGCTGCCATCCCTGATGATATGGTGGTCACCAGCCCCTCACCAGGAGACATTGTGCCCAGAGGTGATGTGCCCTTTGGCCTGTGGCCCTTCCCCATCTTGACAGTCACTGCAGGGACCTTGGCACTGTCCACTCGGTGTTTGGGCGAGGCCTTGCTGAGTGGGTGGTGTGACTGTCCCCTGCTGGAAGCCGGACCCTTTTTGAACTTTGCAGGTGGTGGAATAGGGAGCTCCTTCTTTTCTATCGGTGGTACACTGGCAGCTCTGACGGGTGCCCCCTTAGACCATACTGGAGTAGCAGGGACCACAGCAGATGCAGATTTGGTGGCTGAGGTGATGGACTGGGATCTAGACACCCTGGCCCTAGGGGAAGGATGGGGGTGAGGTGAAGGGAAGAGGTTAATGTTAGCTAGGAAAAGTTTTTTTGACACACTGGACGGGAAGAGTGTGGGAGTGGAGAAAGAGGTAGTGGTTGTAGGAGGTGTACGTCTGCTGAGTTTGGGTGAAGGTGCATGGGTTGGAGGCTGTTGTGAGGTAGATGGCTGTTGAGTGGTGTGTGCCTCCATTTGTGTACTTTGGGAGGAGGGCTTACAGCCACACTGGGAGAGGACACAGGGGATGTGTGAATGGTAGTGGGGGTGGGGATGCACGTAAGCGGTGTGTAGTGATGGGCGTGCTGGTGATGGAGGCAGTGGCTGATGATGTAGTGCATGCAGGTGTGAATGGAGACAAGACTGGGAGGGAAGTGGAGGACGTGGAGGAGGGGAACACAGTGGAGGAAGTGAATGTTGGTATGTGTGCAAGGGTATGGTGCTTGTGTGAGTGCCTGTGGGATGTGTGGTGCTTATGTTTGCCTGAGCCACTTTTGTGTGTTGATGTGTGTGCATGCTGGTCTGATGGTGTGTTTGGGATAGGCTGAGGTAGAGGGGATTGGGTCTGAGTAGTAGAATTTGGAGGGGGGAGGCTGGACACAGGGACAATGGCTGCCATCAGTGCTGAGGCCAGAGCCTGAAATGCTCTCTGTTGGGCCACCATGCCAAAATGAATGCCCTCCAGGTATGCATTTGTTTGCTGGAAATGCCTCTCGACACCCTGTATGGCATTCAGAATGGTTGACTGCCCAACAGTGAGGGATCTCAGGAGGTCAATAGCCTCCTCACTGAGGGCAGCAAGGCTGACTGGGGCAGGGCCTGAGGTGCCTGGGGCAAAGGAGATGCCCACCCTCCTGGGTGAGCGGGCACAGGAAACATGCTGAGGGGCTGCTGGGAGGGCGGTGCTGGTAGGGGGGCTGTACCTGTTGTTGGGGTGGGGACAGAGGTGTCGCCACCGCCAGGGAGCTTCCATCAGAGGAGGAGTCGCTGTAGCTGGTCTCCCCTCCTGTTGCCGTCGTGGACCCCCCTCACCCTCCGTCCCACTGGTGCCTTCACCCTCCGTGGATTCACCCCCTAGGGCCATGTGTGATGAAGCTCCCTCCGTAGCCAGTGCCTCTGCTCCTCCGCCAGATGATGCTAATGCACACAAGGACAGGGTGACAAAACAAGAAGGGGAGGGAGACAGAAAACACACATGGTCAATGCCAGCAACACCACTACCGTTGGCGGACACAACACACAGGGAGCAGCCCTATGCACTAGGCCATGCACTAGCAGTTAGTAGGAAATTCACCAGCCATGAGGTACTATGCCTAACACCATTTGCTGCACACCTGGATTCCACAGGAGCCTGCCCAGTTGTAGATGCCCACCAAAAATATTGGGTCTGGAGTGCCTCAGAGCCTGCCCAACAAGGGACCTACCCTACCAAGTTCACCCTGGCCTAGGGGAACCCACAGCCAACATCCCCCACCCAGACACTTCATAAAGCGCACAAAGTCAGCTTAATGACACTGTACTCACCCCCTTGTGGCTACTGTGATGGCCTCAAGTGCCCATATATGCCACCGCCAGGATCCGGAACATCAGGGGGGTCATGGTGCGACGGGCACCCCTTCCACGTTGGGAGGCCAGTCCCAGCTGGGCCTCCGCCGTCTTCTTGCTCCAGTGGCGTAGGTCCTCCCATTTCTTGCAGCGGTAGGTGCTCCATCTATGATAGACCCCCAGGGTTCGCACTTTCTTGGCGATGGCACGCCAAATACCCTTCTTCTGGTGGGTGCTGACCTAGAGGAAAGGTACAGGAGGAAAGGAAATTACTCACCCGTCTGGACCGTCATACTCATTGCCCATCAGCTCCCACCCATCCCTGACGCACACACACTCACCATCCTCACATGCAGGCCTCAGCCCCCCCACATGCATCTTCCATCCACACCACTCCCTACAGGCATTGCCCACGCATCATGCTCACAGTGTACTCACCTGTTTGTCTGGAGGACAGTAGAGTAGCGTGTACTGGAGGAGGACCCCATCCATCAGTTTGTCCAACTCCTCCGCAGTGAAGGCAGGGACCCCCAGACACTCTAACCATTGTCGCTTTCAGACTCAGTTCAGAGCAGCACATGCAGTGTAGTTCCTCTCCTGTTGATGGTCAGGTAGCAAGTGAGTGAATAGCTAGAAAATGGCGGTGACGTCCGCAGCAGTACGTACCGTCACCGCCGGCGTACATTGCCATTGGGTCCTGGGACCCATAGGGCCCAATGATAACCAATGCGAAGTTGTGCGGCAGTCATCGACCGCCTACCGCGATGCAGCACAACCATAGAGCACTTACCGTATTTCCCCTTGTCCCTCCTCACAGGTCAGGCAGCTGCCATTTCAGGGGGGCACATGGCATGGCACCTAACTACATCACAGCAGACATTGGCACATCAACTGACTCTCGACTTCACACACTGCTTCTGTGACGTAAATTCAAAAACAGTTGTGACATCTATGTGGAACTATGACCTTCTGCTCACCGTTCTCCTCCATAGGCTTCAACCACTGAGGCAGATGATGAGATGGCGGCCTCCTCCGGTGTACAGACCCCTGGTGGGCCTGTCGACAATGGAGGACAAACACATTATCATCACATACAGACTTGATCGTGCCACAATCCAAGATCTGTGTGCCCAATTGGAGCCAGACCTGGCAAGTGGTTCCTTTCAAACTACAGTGGCTATGGCATCCGGAATGTCTCAGTGAATGTTCTCCAACGTGTTGACCAGAGTGTTGTCTGCCCTGCTGAAGCACATGCACAGCTACATCGTTTTCCCCCAGGTGGATGATTTGGCTACAGTGAAAGCTGACTTCTATGCCCTGGGACATATCCCCAACATCATTGGTGCCATTGGTTGTACGCATGTGGCGTTTGTCCCCCCCCCCCCCCCCGAAGAAATGAACAGGTTCACAGGAATAGAAAGAGCTATCACTCAATGAATGTGCAAATGGTGTGTTTGGCGGACCAGTACATCTCCCATGCGAATGCCAAATATCCTGGCTCTGTGCATGACGCCTATATCTTGATTAATAGCAGCATCCCTTTTGTGATGGGGCAACTCTAGAGGCACCGGGTGTAGCTGTTAGGTGAGCCAAAGGTCCCCACACAGTATAAGTTGGGGTCTGAGTATGGGGTTGTCCCTAAGGGTTAGTGTGTGTTTAACAGTTGTCCCTCAATATTTGCAGGTGACTCTGGTTACCCCAACCTCTCATGGCTACTGACCCCAGTGAGGAATCCCAGGACAAGGGCAGAGGAACATTACAATGAGGCACAGTGGCATACAAGGAGGATTATTGAGAGAAACTTCGGCCTCCTGAAGGCCAGCTTACGGTGCCTCTATCTGACAGGTGGATCCCTGTACTACTCATCCAAGAAGGTGTGCCAGATCATCGTGGCATGCTGTATGTTGCACAGCCTGGCCTTGAGACAACAGATGCCTTTTCTGCAGGAGGATGAGCCTGGAGATGGTCTTGGGGCAGCTGTGGAGCCTGTGGACAGTGAGGAAGAGGAGGCAGGTGAAGAAGATGTGGACAACAGAACAAACATTATACAGCAGTACTTCCAGTGATAACCAGGTAAGAGACTGTAACTCAACTTTACATTACAGTAATCTTTGGGACATTGTGCATGGCAAGCTCTTACTCTCTGTCTATGAACACTGACTGTTCCTTTTGGATTCTCTATTTTCAGATCTGTGTACTCTATTCTGGCTCCTGCTATATGTACTGCTGCCCACCAAAGGTCATCCTGTAATATATTTCACTGAACATAGACGGTGCTTTAATAATGTTGTAATAATACATTTTTCTGATCAGTACACTGACTCCAGTATGGTTTATGTTTGAAGGGTGTTTATTTTTGTGCAAATAAGTATGGGGGTAAATGCAAGGGGCTGGGGTGATGATGGAGGAATGTCCAGTTAGAGTCCAGTCTATTGGTATCACAGGTGCATTGTCCAAGGGGGCATTGGAAGGGGAGCAATGGCAGTTCAAGGTGGACAGGGTGACATAGTGGGACAGAAGGGTGACAATCAGGAGAGTCTTATTTCCTGACGGGGTTCTTGGCAATGTTCTCTGTCTTCTGTCTGCATCACAGGGATCGTTTGCGAAGTGGTTCTCCTTCCCCAGGGGGTGAGGTGCTGGTGGCCTGTTGGTCCTGTGGCACGGCCTCCAGTCAACTATCGGCGACAGGGGTGGAAGGCTGTTCCTCGGTTTGGCTAGAGTCAGGGGCCCTTTGTTGTGCCACTGTATCCCTCATGGTCTTGCCCATGTCATCCAACACCCCCGCAATGGTGACTGGGATGGTGTATATTTTAGTTAGGTCCTCCCTGATCCACAGGTATTGTCCCTCCTGCAGCCTCTGGGTCTCCTGTAACTTGGTCAGTACCTGGCCCATTGTCTCTTGGGAATGGTGGTATGCTCCCATGATGTCTGAGAGTGCCTTGTGGAGGATCGGTTCCCTGGACCTGTCCTCCCCCTGTCACACAGCCGTCCTGTGCCTCTGTCCCCTGAACCATGTGCCCACTGCCCCTGACCCCAGATCCCTGATTGTCCTAGGTTTGTGGGGTTGCCTGGGGTTCCTTTAGTGGTGGACACACTGCTGATTGACATGCCTTTGGAATAGAGGTATGGGCCCGCTGGGTGGGTGCTGTGGTGGTGTTTCCTGAGGGGGGAGGCTCTGTGGTGGTTTGGGACTGTGGCAGGGCAACTGACTGTCCAGAGGTCCCTGATGGGCCAGGTTGGTCATCGTGATCCAGGCGTGCAGAGCTGCTGTCATCACTGTAGGCCTCTTCTGGGGGGGGGGGGTGCTGGATGTAGCTGGCACCTCCTCTCCGGTCTCATTGGGTAGGGGTCCTGTTGGGATGCAAATGCATTGTTAATGTATCTGTGTGTGCCATCTTGTGCAATGGGTGTTTTTCCCTGTATGATTGTGCTTTCCTTGTCGGCTTGGCCTTGTATGAGTTGTGATTTTGTGGGCTGGGTGAGTCTCTCTATTGGGCCTGCTGGGGTGATGGGTACCCATGCAGGTCTGTGATGGGTGTCCATGCATTGTTGTTGCATGCGGGGCTTGGTATTGGGATGGGTGGGTTGTGATAGTGGGATATATGTGAGTTGGTGGAGTGATGGGCGTGAAGGTAAGGGTGGGGTTATGTGATGGCATGCAGGTAGGGTGGGGGATATAGTAGTAAAGATATGACTTACCAGACTCCTGCTACTCCTGCGAGGCCCTCAGGATGCATGATCGGCAAGACTTGCTCCTCCCATGTTGTTAGTTGTGGGGGTCCACTGCCAGTCCTCTGTACAGCAATCTGGTGTCATGAAACCACGGCACGTACCTTCCCCCGTAGGTCGTTCCACCTCTTCCTGATGTCATCCCTTGTTCTTGGGTGCTGTCCCACGACGTTGACCCTGTCCACGATTCTCCGCCATAGCTCTATCTTCCTAGCAATGGACTTCTGCTGCACCTGTGATCCGAATAGCTGTGGCTCTACCCAGATGATTTCCTCCATCATGACCCTTAGTTCCTCCTCAGAAAACCTGGGGTGTCTTTGGGGTTCCATGGATGTGGTGTGAGTGATATGTGTGAGGTGATGTGTGGGGTGATGTGTTGGGGTGTATACTGTGATGTGCGTGGATAGTGTATGGGTGATGGTGTTCTGTGCCTCTGATTGAGTGGGTGCTCTTTTCTTGTCTCTTTGTGCTTGGTCTCTTTTTTTCCTTGTAAGGGGTTGTGGGTAATATGGGTTTGTGTTTTATAGTTGTATGAGTGTGAGGGTGTGGTGTGTGTATGTATTTCAGGTGTGTGTATTTTGAATTGTCCAAACTGGTGTGGTTTTGTAAGTGTGTGTGTATTTTGAGCGCAGCAGTGTGTACCGCCAATGGTTTACCACGGTTGAATGACCACCGCGTTGATTCGTGGGTCGTGATACTGTGGCCGTGTTCCTGTTGGCATGACGGTGTGGGTTTTCCTATTACCAGTTTATCACTGACCTTTGGTGTGGCGGACTTGTGTGGGTGTCTGTATTGTGGCAGAATTCTCTGTGTGGATCATAATTCCCGTGGTGTATTACCACTGCAATCACGGTATGTTGGCGGCCGTCGGCATGGCGGTAGGCACCATTTACCGCCAGGGTTATAATGAGGGCCATAGATTGGAGTGGCGTACATTGGAGTGGTGTACACTGGAGTGGTATACAATGGAGGAGTGTGTTAGGGTGAAGTGGCATGAGTAGAATAGCATAGAACTGAGTGGCATAGAGTGTAGTTGTGTACAGTGGAATAGCTTATAGTCAGGGCCATTGTAATTATGCAATTGTGTGGCGGCTGCAAATTTAACAGAACCATAGATTTATCACATTTGCCACATAATGCATAATTTTCAGCCTAATCTGCAGAATTGTACACAACAAATTTTGTTTATAGCGCAAACAGTTCAAAAGTATGAAAAATCTAGTGACATGATTTGCTGTGCAGTGGAAAGCCCTTTGCAAAGCCAGCCTTGTCACCTTGTTGCTTAGTGCTCTATTTGGGTATTAAAATAGTGTTAATGAGGTGCAACCAATACCCAGGCAATGCTATCAAGTTTTAAAATGATAAAATAATAAATTAATACTAAAATATATTGTGCCACATAAGGCTGCATACTTTGCAGTTTATTGTCTCATAAACTATTCAACTCTGCAGCATAATTTAACCCTTTCCTGCCATATAATTCCAGTGGTCCTGCCTATAGTGAAGAGGCATTGAGTGGAGAGTAGTGCAGTTTGGTGTCACAGTGGAGTGCTATCGGGTGAAGTGGCGTATAGTAGAGTAGTGTACCATAGAATTGCTTACAGTGGAGTGCCAAAGAGTGGAGTGGGCTGGATTGGAATACCGTATAGTGGTGCTGCGTAGAGTGTAGTGGCTTAGAGTGTCGTGGTGTAGAGTAGAATACCATATAGTGCAGTGGCATAGAGTGGAGTGGCATAGACGGGATTGACGCATAGGTGACTAGTGTAGAATGGGGTGACAAGAGTGGAGATGCGTACAGTGGAATAGTATTGAGTGGAGAAGCATTGAATGAACTAGCGTAGAGTGCAATGGTGTGGACTAGAGTTGCTTAGAGTGGCATTATGTAGAGTGGAGTGGTATTGAGTGGAGTGGAGTAGAGTGAGTAGAGTGAGTGGGTAGAGTAGAGTGGCATGAGTGGGAAGGCAAAGAGTGGAGTAGTGTGCATGGAAATAGCGCATATGAGAGTGGCATACTGTGGAGTGGAGTGGCATAGAGTGGAATGGCATAGAGTGTATGGTCACGGTGAAAATTAGCATAGTAGGGTGTACTGCAATGCAGTGTAGTAGAATACAGTGGAGTGTCATAGAATGGAGTGTTGTACAGCTGAGCAGCATAAATTGAAGAAGCACACAGTAGAGTAGAGTACAGTGCAGTAGCATAGACTGGAGTGTGTTAGAGTGCAGTGGTGTACAGTGGAATAGCATAGAGTAGAGTGGTGCACTGTGAACTGGCGTACAGAGGATGAGGTAGAGTGCAGTTGCGTATACTGGAACAGCATAGAAAGGTGTGCCATATTTTGGAGTAGCATACAGTGGATTAGCATACACTGAAGTGGGGAATAGTGGAAATGCAAGGAGTGTAATGGTGCATAATGGACTATCGTACAGTGGTGTAGTGTAGAGTGAAGTGGCATAGAGTGATATGACATACAGTGTAGTGGCATAAAGTGGAATAGCGTGCTGCTCACATGAGGATTTACCTTAAAGAAATGGAAGACAAGAGGCATTTGGCAAAACAGGAACTGTTATTTTAATTAATTACAGGGAACAGGGGAGCACAGTACAGTCTGATGATCGTCTCTCAAATTTACAGAGCTCTGAGCACTCTTATATGCAATTCTTGAAGGGTTTTAAAATAATACAATACATTATTTGCAGAAAGGAGTCTGCTCCTAGTCACAGAATCATAAATCTGACCATCTGATAAAATGTGCAGGTGGGTCTCGACCTTTCCTGGACAAAATACGTGCCAGTAGGTAACATGTCCAGATGTCTGGCATGAGGAGCACATGACCACTGCGTATTGTATGTGTGTTGTGTGCTGATTGGCTGAGTGTTCCTAACTGCATGTGGCATCTAACTTTTATGGTGTTTTGGCAATGCATGCCCCTCTGGCTGTTAGACTTAGCATCCTTGGCACGGTCTCCCCTAACTTTTTTCCTCTACTTCCCAGGTTGTTTCTGTGTGCTGGACTCTGCTTTTGCTGTTAATGTTACTCTGGGCACTTTACCACTGCTGACCAGTGTGAAAGTTCAAGTGCTCCCTATGTGAAACTGTATGTGTAATTGGCTTTTCCATCATTCACAGTTTTGATTTACTAATACGTCCCTAGTAAAGTGCACTAAAGGTGCCCGGGGGCCTGTAAATCAAATGCTACTAGTGGGCCTACAGCACTGGCTGTGCCACCCAAATAAGTAGCCCTGTAAACTTGTCTCCAAGCTGCCACTGCAGTGTCTGTGTGTGCGGTCTTGCACTGCCAATTCACCTGCCACTTGCCAGGCCTAAATCTTCCCATTTTATACATGTAAGGCACCCCTAAGGTAGGCCCTAGGTACCCCTATGTGCAGGGTGCAGTGTATGTTAAAAGTGGGACATTTACTTATGTGTTTTACATGTCCTAACAGTGAAATACTGCTAAATTTGGTTTTCACTGCTACAAGGCCTATCTCTCTCATAAATTAACATGGGGGCTGCCTATGAATATTATTAAAGTGTAGATTCCCTTTAAGACCATATGGAAATGTGGAGTGTGGAGTCTCTGAACTCACAATTTAAAAATACATCTTTATTGAAGTTGGTTTTTAGATTGCTAGTTTGAAAAATCCACTTTGATCATTTTCTTGCTTAAACCATTCTGTGACTTTGCCTGTTTGTGGATTCCCTGTCAGGGTCAGTTTGAAAATTGGGCTGTTTGCATCTCTCCACTAGACAGTGACACAAAGGGAGCTGGGGGTGCAGCTTGCAAATCCTGATGAGCTGACTGTGCTAGAGAGGAGGGAGGAGTGGTCACTTACACCTCAAAGGGCTGTGCCTGCCCTCACACAATACAGTCACCAACCTGGTGTGTGTCTGGGCCTGGCCTGGGCAATACAGGATCTTGTAAACAACAGAGACTTTCCTTTGAAGTTTGCCTACTTCAAAGGCAGAAAGGAGTATAAGTAGTGGACCCAAAACCCAAGACTTTAGATCATTTCTGGAATCAAGAGGAACCTCTGCCAAGGAGAAGAGCTGAAGAGCTGAGGAGAAGTGCTGCCCTGGCCTGTGACTGTGCTTTATAGGGCTATCCTCCTGTTGCTCCTTCTGCTGTGAAAGGTGACCAATCCAGTCCCTGGGCCTTTGAAAGGAGAACCAAGAAAAAACAAGTAAATCAACTTCAGACGACTCTGGACAAATTGAGCTGCCGAATCCCGTGACACGCCTGCAACCAAAGCTGTGTTCCTCACTGGAGTATGATGACCCCGCAGGCCCCATGCCGCTGCAGCTCCGCCGAAGTCCACAACTCCGTAGAAGTCGCCGCACCATGAAATGACTGACAGATATCCACTCTGCCTGAAGTGTGCAGATTCAGCGCTTCACACCGATGCCGCCTCACCTCCAATGTTCTGCAGCAAGGACCCAATGCTTCTTTGTGACGCCTCTGCTCCTTCGCTCTGCAGCATCAGAACCAACGCCGCCTCAGATCCAGCGACGCCGTGATCCTCGACTCCGTGCACCAGCTTGTTTTCACATTTCTCTAAGGTACTGTACGTTGGGGGGGGTTGGTGTGACTGTGTGACCGGCACCATTGGCATCTAATTGTTGGGAATGACTTCATCACGATGCTGTGATATCACCTAATCAAAGCATTTGTGTTTGTCGGTGCTATTTTTGTGTTTAATCTTGAAAAAATCATAACTTGACTTATGTAAGTTGGATTTTTGTCGTTTTGGTCTTGTTTTGTTTAGATAAATATTTGCTATTTTTCTAAACCTGTGTTGTATCATTTTGTAGTGGTTCACTGTGTTACTGTATGTGCTGGTACAAAATACTTAACACATTGTCTCTGAGTTAAGCCTGTCTGCTCGTGCCAAGCTACCAAAGGGATGAGCGGGGTTTGTAGAGTGTGATTCTCCTTTACCCTGTCTAAAGTGATGGTCCTTGTTTGGTCAGTGGGCAATCTGACTGCCAACCAAATACCCAATTTCTAACACTGGCCAAATGTGTTTTATTGGGGGCCAATCTCCTATGACTATTGTGGTGTCACTGCCTATCTGGAAGGATAGATCTGGGTTTTTCCTCTTCAAGCATTTGTCTCTGGGCTATGTGTCATACCACCTGTGTCAATCAGTTGCTTCAGGCCTAGGTTGCATGGCTTGCCTGACCAAGTAATTCTGATTCAGGGTTGAAGAGAAGGTCACACCATGTAGAATCGACAATAGTAATCTGAGTTTATTGTTATGTGCGCACATACCATGGCGTAGTTTTACATTGTTTTTATCTCTATCAACTTCCCGCCTCTAGGTGAATTTTCATCTACTGTATCCAGCCCATACGTTATGACAGTCACCTCATTTGAGGTTTGAGGTGTTTCTGTTATGTCCATTACTATTTCTCTAATTACTTGCATTCCCACTAACATGAGGACTGTTTTTTTAAATCAGGAAGCGCCTACTTGTAGGAAACAACACAAAAACAGCAGAAGAATGAGGATCCAAAGCAGTTACATGCACAGTCTGGTCACTCACTGTGGGAGCCAGGAAAATCAATCAAATAACTAGTCCTGCTCAGGGACACCTCCCTACTTCTTCATGTCAGCTTGTAGACAATGCAGTGCTTGGATGGCAGAAGTTAGTGATACATTTTTTAGGTGGGATAAATGTACAATGGGACACAGTGATCTTGGTCAATACCCCACCCTCCATTGCTGTCATCAAGTACAACACACACCGATGTTGCATCGTCAGGAGGAGGATTGCTCTTAGTTCTTCCCTGATTGTGTTTAGGCTGAGCTCAGTATCAATAATCATTTTCAACCGTTCCCACCTGGTTATCTGCAACCATTGGGTGTTTGCTTTTGTTTGTAGGGTGAAGCTTCAGTAAATAGTCTGGATTTTTTCAGAATGCACTTGTACTGAGTCCAGCTAAAATAATCCGCAGTTCTTTTTTCTCCAGTCTGATACAACAGAGTTGTTTTCTTCTGCAGCAGATGTTGGAACAAGTAAGACATGTCTTCTCCAGGGATGACCGGGGTCGGGGTGTGTATGGTCATGAGCATGCAGAGGCCCCGCCATCGGGGACGAGCTGAGCACAGGCAAACTCTCCACAGTGCCAAGTCCATCAGCGCAAAGTTGCCCCAGGTCATGTCTGGCATCTGTTTTGTATGTGCAGGATTGCTTCACCATTCTCATTGGTGCAGAGCAGGATTGTCCCTTTTCCTCTGAAACACAAGGAGCACACTGTAAGTTTCCATAATAATAAGGGTTCCCCCTCCCCTCCAACCATGTGTACCTATCTATCCCAGCACCCGAGATGTCCTGACATGGGTATCCATGCTGGCCTTCAAACCTCCCTTATGAGGCTTGCTTCCCCTTGCATCATTAAGGTGGATGGCCCTACACAGGAACTTCATGTCTGTGGTCCATTTGTTATTAGAGAAGACTCTCCCAGATGTGCTAAGGACCACCCTGGGGCCTCACATGGAGGCAGGAGCGGTCGTGTTTGTGCACGTTTGCAGTGATTTTGCCATCTTCAAGAACCTCTTTTCTGAAAAGTCTCAGGACAAAACAGTGTCCTTCCCTATATTGTCTCGTCCACATATCTTCTCTAGCTTGTTTTGAATATCGCTAGGCTCAGTGTAAAGGTACAGTGCAGAGGGATTTGTCTCATATCGAGATATGTTTACTACCACTCTACATGTTTTATCCAACTAGGTTGTATCTTTCCACTGATTCTGTAAAGATATAGGTGGATGAAAAAGTTTGCTTTCTCAGGTACTACTTCCTGGGATAAATAAAGCCTATCTACACCTACAGCATGTGGTACCAGTGCACAGATGTAGCACGGACTGGCTGATGCCAGAATTGCCATGATTGTCATGTGCTGATACCATATGTTGTGTAAGAGTGCGCTGTGTTATGCGTGTGGAATATTAACATTAGATTCAGAGTAATTGTAAGTGATGCAGGAAAGGCGTTCATGCAAGTGCTGTAGAAGTATCAAGGTGGACTCCATGTTACTACAGTAGGCAGATTTCTGGCTATGGATGGATTTGGCCACACCAAACAGAGGGTATACAATGGTATAATAATACATAACTTTTGGAATGTTGCAGGTCACGGTATGGCTTCCTGGGAAAGCATCTGTGGTCTTTTGGTGATCAGGGGATTTCTGCTCAGTCAAATGCTGAAATACAGGGGGTTTCTTTGCTTTTGCAAGAGAGTTTGTAAAAAAGTCTCTGTAAAAACAGTCTGAAACAGTTTGTGGTCATTGTCTTGTAGACTTGGGCTTTGTTGGAGTTCTGGACATTGCTGCCGAAAAGGTGGCAGGCTACTGTAAGGGTGGTGCACTTGTAGTTAAGTCACAGATCAGTTGGGTAAGAGCTGTGGTTACAAGATTAGCTTTTAGAAAAACATAAATCATTATTTAGTCTCAGGAGATTCCTGTCACTTTCTTTTTCACTTATGTTCAGTACATTTATTTTGGCAGTGGTCCCAGCTGGGGCAACTGTTTGAGGGAGCGGTGAGTGTTTTAGTCATGGGTCACCTGAATTTTGTTTTGTGGGTCATTTGGCCCTCCCCCCTGGCGATGACAGACTAGAGTGCTGTTTTTTTCTCTAACATGTTTGTGCTTTACTGGTACTTTTTTACTTGCATGTGAGTGGTATGATGTGAAAAAGGGGGGCGTGTCACAATTTGGAGGTTGCTGGTGGTCGCAACGTGTTCTGAGGACATGTGTATGCCCCCCTAGTTCTTATATGAGTTGTGAAATTATGTACTCCTTAACGGAGTCAGGTGTCTTGGCTATGCCCTTTCTCTGGAAGCTTCATTTTGTGCCACTTCTTTTTGGGTTGTTGGGCGCCTTCCTAGATCTTCATGCAATACTGTTTTTATTATAGTTCGCTGGAGAGGGTCGGAGAGGTGCTCTGTGTATCCAGTGTGACCCTCGATTGCAGCAATGATGGATCAGGCCACTGTGTGTGTGAGACCTTATGTGATTTGATCGGAAGGCTGGACGCTGCAGTGGCCCCCTAACTTTTTGCCCCCATGTTACACTTTTTGCTGGTGTTTTCCTGACTCTGATGGTGCCCTGGGTACTGCTAACCAGTCCCAGGGCCTGTGCTCTGTGTAAAATGGATATGCAAATTAGGCTAATTATAATTGGCTAAGTTAACCTACCTATAAGTCCCATGTATATGGTAGGGCATGTAGGATTATGGGACCTCAGCATAGGTAGTGCACCCATAGGTGCACTGCTGAGGTGCCCAGTGTCATTTTAAAGGCAGGCCTGCCTTGCTGGCTGCTTTTAAATTAAGGTTATATGCCAATTCGACTTTGGAATTAAAAGTAGTTCCAAAGTATTAAACTACCTTATTTTTACATATAAGTCACCCCTAAGGTGTGCACTATGTGCCCCTAGGGCTGGGTGCCATGTAACTATAAGCAGGGACCTTATAAAAATAGTTTTATAAGCCCTGGTGAGGTAAAAACAGCCAAATTTGTGTTTCCCTCATTGTAGTAAATGGCCTTCATAGGCTAGAATGGGGAGACTTTATTTTAATTTTTAAAGTCTCCTTAAATGATGGATACCAAGAGTTTGGTATCAAATTAATTGTTGTAATAAATCCCACAACTTCCAGTTGTTGGATTTAATATAACTTGTTCAGGTAAAGAGTTCTAAACTTTACCTGAAAAGTTGCCAATTTCAGCCCTGCATTGTTTTTGCTGCTGTGCTCTGATTGGCCAGTCTTTAGAAGCCTGGCCTGGCTGCCTTGATGAGGTGTGAAGTGGCCTGGCTTCACACAAAGGGATGTGCCTGTGGGAGGGAATCTCCCCTCAGCAGATTGTGAGGCAGGAAGGGGGATGGCTGCCAAACTGGTCTTTAAAGGCAGAGAAGGACATTTGGAGCAACCAGCAACAACCCCACATCCTGCAACCCCAGACAACTAGGTGCCCCCTTGATTAGATTAGGAGAGGGCAGGAGAGGGGTGTGTTTATGATTTTTAGCCAAACCAGTGGGTGGGCTCAGCCAGGTGTAACCTCCAAAAATCAGATTCAGCCATGATGGATTTTTAGAGAATGTTGCCTCCTGGGATTGATTTTTGCCACACTTCCCAGGAAGTGGTCATCACAGGCAGAAGGACCCTGCACCTGATTGGAGAACCAGGACCCCCCTGCTTTTCACCCAGGAGCAAGGATAAAACTGGCAGACCTGCACCCACACCTCAGTTCCCTACCACATCCAACAAGGAAGAACAACAGAAGAAGAAGGACTGCCCTGCTGGACCCCTGGCCTGCACCTGGAACCTGCACTCAGAAGGACTGCACCAGCTGCACACTTGGGCTTCACCACAAGAAGGACTTTGCCTGGCTTCAACTGGTTCAAGGAGGGACTCCCTGTTTGCTACAGGTGAAAAATTGCTATCCAGAGTCCCATGCACCAACTCCTGAAGAAAACGACCAGGTGACCACTGACCAGTGGCCAAAAAGGAGTTTTTGCCAGGTGCATTCTGGGAGTTGTAGTCCGCACCCCCCAGGGACCATCTCAGAACTTCTGGACCCTTGGGGTGAGCTGTGGACCCCAAAAGAACCTTAAAAGGACATCTGGGAGAAGCCCCAGAAGTTTTGAGAAGTTTGGAAAACTTTTGTAAAAACCTCCATAGAGGGACCAACCCGCCGCGGCAACTCTAGCCAGCTTGCCTCAACCGCGACCCGGCCTGATTTGCTGGTTTGTCCCGGGATAGAAAATCTCCGAAAAAGAGACTAAGGGGGTCATTCTGACCCTGGCGGTCGGTGATAAAGCGGCGGCCAACCCGCCAACAGGCCGGCGGTCAAAAAATGCAATTCTGACCCTGGCGGGAACCGCCAACACAGCCCGCCGCATTAACACTCCGACCGCCACGGTGGAACAAACAAACAGCGCGGCGGTCACCGCCAACAGCCAGGCGGCAGACTATTTACCGCCCACCCTATCACGACCCACCAATCCGCCACCTTTTCCGGGGCGGGAGCCCCGCCGATAAAAACATGGCGGAAACAGACATTTTCAATGGAAAACGCTCACCTCGACACACTCCACGCGGAATCCGGACAGCATGGAACCCGAATTGAACATCATACCTGCTCTTGTCTACCTGCTCATCTACCACGAGTACGAACTCCGGCGCAGACGTCAACGGTGAGTACTGCACCTACGACACACGGGAGGGGGGAGGAAGAAAGGTTATGGGCATACACATATGCGACCCCCCCACCCCCCCAATATGTACACACCAATGCAGAGCAGGAAGTCACAGTGACACCACACAAAGCCCCTTTAAAAATACAATGACACAACCAAATTTGGAATAAATTTTCATGTACAAAAAAAGCACCTGGAAATAATTGAGCAACCGTGAAAAATATTTACAAAAACCAAAAAGATATACACATCAGTGTATCACTGAAGTAACAAGTCCTGCACATCCTACGAATCTAACATGTCCGTGGGCCAAGGTTCTGCGAAACAAGGGCAAAGCCCACACACGAGACCTGAGTCCTTTGGAGAGAACACTGCAGGGGCATCCGATGTCAAAACTACAGGCACCTCAGGGGGAAGGGAAGGGGGGGCCACCACAGCCACATGAGTCCACGACGCCAGATCCACGAGGAGCCACCATGCCCACTGTACCATCCTGGGGAGTGCAAAGCCACAGTCTCTCAAATCTCTGCAGTGGGTGGGTTGCCCACTGTGCCATCCTGGGGAGTGCAAAGCCACAGTCTCTCAAGTCTCTGCAGTGGGTGGGTTGCCCACTGTGCCATCCTGGGGAGTGCAAAGCCACAGTCTCTCAAGTCTCTGCAGTGGGTGGGTTGCCCACTGGACCATCCAGGGGAGTGCAAAGCCACAGTCTCTCAAGTCTCTACAGTGGGTGGATTGCCCACTGGACCATCCTGGGGAGTGCAAAGCCACAGTCTCTCAGGTGGATTACAGAGTCCAGTGGTCAAGGAGGAGGCATGGTGGGCACAGTGAACCATAAACAGTGCCTGAGACGGCGGGACCCAGCGCAGTGGTGCATGACATGGCGATGTCCAGCGGAGCGGTGCTTGAGACAGCGGGCCCAGCGGAGCGGTGCTTGACAGGAAGGGCCCAGCGGAGCGGTGCTTGACAGGAAGGGCCCAGCGGAGCGGTGCTTGAGACGGCGGAGCCCAGCGGAGCCCAGCGGAGCGGTGCTTGACAGGAAGGGCCCAGCGGAGCGGTGCTTGAGACGGCGGGGCCCAGCGGAGCGGTGCTTGACAGGAAGGGCCCAGCGGAGCGGTGCTTGAGACGGCGGGGCCCAGCGGAGCGGTGCTTGACAGGAAGGGCCCAGCGGAGCGGTGCTTGAGACGGCGGGGCCCAGCGGAGCGGTGCTTGACAGGAAGGGCCCAGCGGAGCGGTGCTTGAGACGGCAGGGCCCTGTTCAGCGGTACCTGTCTTCACGGCGGGGCCCTGTTCAGCGGTACCTGTCTTCACGGCGGGGCCCTGTTCAGCGGTACCTGTCTGCACGGCGGGGCCCTGTTCAGCGGTACCTGTCTTCACGGCGGGGCCCTGTTTAGCGGGTACCTGTCTTCACGGCGGGGCCCTGTTCAGCGGTGCTCTTCTGCACGGCGGGGCCCTGTTCAGCGGTACCTGTCTTCACGGCGGGGCCCTGTTCAGCGGTGCTCTTCTGCACGGCGGGGCCCTGTTCAGCGGTGCTCTTCTGCACGGCGGGGCCCTGTTCAGCAGTGCTCTTCTGCACGGCGGGGCCCTCTTCAGCGGTACCTGTCTTCACGGCGGGGCCCTGTTCAGCGGTGCTCTTGCAGTATGTCAAGGGAGTCATACCTGGCCTGGACACCCTGCTTACTCGCCCTCCGACCGTGCTGTGTCAGGCCCCTTCGGGGAGTGAGTCCTGGGCCCTTTGGTGTCGTCCCTTGCAGCCGGGATGGGGCTTGTGGGGCCCTCCTGCTCCGCGCTCCTGGTGGTTGTCCTCTCCGCCCTGCTGTCCTTCCGCTCCTTAGATGGGGCTCTCGGGCCCTTGCCTCCCCTGGCTGATGTGGCCGGTGAAGTGGCCGGAGTCACCTCCTTGGGGGCAGCCGTCTCTGTCCGCTCACGGGGGCCCTTCAATTTCCGGGTCCTCTTGCCTGGGGGGGGCTGGCTGTCCCCTTGCTGCTCACCGAAGTGTTACTGCCGCCAAAGGGTGGACTCCACATGCCATGCACCACTTGCACTGTAGTAGTTGGGCTGGTGGTGGCTGAGGTGCCCTTGGGACTTTTCCCAGTTGGAGGGGGTGGGTCGGGGGAGGGAAAGAGGTCAAAACTGGAGAGGTAATTTTTCTTGGGACCAAGGTAAGGGGTAGGAGTAGTGGTGAGAGAAGTGGAGGAAGAGGATGTGGTTGTATGAGAGCCAGGTGTGCTGTCCTTGGGTGCAGGTGACTGGGACGTAGGCTGTGGTGAGGTGGTTGGCTGTTGTTTGGGTGTCTGCCTGCGTTTATGTGTCTTGGAAGAGGGGGTGACAGACACAGTGGGAGAGGACACAGGGGACGTGTAAATGCCAGTGGGGGTGGTGACTGCAGGTGTGCGGACTGTAGTGGAGGGTTTGCTGGTGGTGGAATAACTGGCTGATGTTGGGGTGCATGCAGGTGTGAGTGTAGACGTCACAGGGAGGGAGGAGGGAGACGAGGAGGACGGGGACACAGAGGTGGTAGTGACTGTTGATATGTCTGCATCTGTGTGTTGCTTGGGTGAATGCTTGTGTTTTCTGTGGTGCTTATGTTTGGATGAGCTGGCCTTGGGTGTTGAGGTGTGTGCAGGCTGGTCTGATGGTGTGGATGGGATAGGTTGAGGTACAGGAGACAGAGAAAGGGTGGAGGCAGATAGAAGAGGGAGACTGGAGACAGGGACAATGGCTGCCGTCAGTGCTGAGGCCAGAGCAGTGAACGCTCGTTGATGGGCAGCCTGACCCGAATGAATGCCCTCCAGGTAGGCATTGCTCCGATGCACCTCCCTTTCCACCCCCTGGATGGCATTCAGAAGGGTAGTCTGCCCAACAATGAGCGTCCTCACCAGGTCAATGAGCTCCGCACTGAGGGCAGCAGGGGTAACAGAGGCAGGGGCTGAGGTGCCTGGGGCGAAGGAGATGCGCGCCTTCCTGGCCGAGCGGCCACAGAGCGAAGACTGAGGGGCTGCTGGGAGGGCGGTGCTGGTGCGCTGGGTGGCGGCTGTACCTGTTGTTGCGGGGGGCACAGATGGTGCCGCCCCCGCTAGGGAGCTCCCAAACGAGGACGTGTCCGTGTCGCTGGTGTCTCCACCGGCCCCCGTTGTGGTGCTCCCCTCGCCCTCCGGATCACTGGTGCCCTCGGTGTCTGTGTCAGTGCCCACCGGGGCCTGGTGACCTGCAGCTCCCTCCTGCTCCGACGCCAAATCTCCTCCGCCTGATGATGCTAAAACACAAGAAGACAAAGATTTAGGGTGGGGGAGAAATGAAACAAAGTTGAGTGCATGCCTTAGCAATACCCTTTGCGGAGAGGACAGACACAGGTGCCTCGTGCACTAAGTCGCGAACTTGGGGTACACTACTCAGTACTTCTGACTAGGCAAACAGGTCTAGGGACAACACACGCGCACATGTGTGATGCTGGAGCATGGGTAGCTGCACTTGGCACCCTACAGAGGTGGGGGGCGGGGGCACAGGGCCATGCCTAAGGGAGCGGACTACACTACAGAGAGCGCCCGGGCCTAATGTCACCCACAGCCCTCCTCCCCCACCCAGACACCTCCAATGCGCATACAGATAGGAGAATGTGCGGATACTCACCCCCTTGTGTCTGCTGTGCTGTCCTCAAGCGCCCATCCAAATTAGGGTAGGCCACCGCCAGGATCCGGGACATCAGGGGGGTCATGGTGCGACTGGCACCCCTCCTAGGTCGGGAGGCCATCCCCAGCAGTGTTTCTGCGGTCTTCCTCGTTCCATAGCAGATGTCCTCCCACCTCTTGCGGCAGTGGGTGCCCCGTCTGTTGTGGACCCCCAAGTTCCGGACTTCCTCGGCGATGGCACACCAAATATCGATTTTCTGGTGGGCGCTCACCTGTTTGACATGTACAGGGTGGGAAAGAGAAACCGTCACATATCTGCATGTTTGGAGTACATGCCCCCCCCTCCCCAACCTTGTCATGGTTCCCATTCTCTCATCTGTCGTGCGTTGCACTCCCCATTCCCTCCACACCCCACCAACTTACATCAACCCCCCTACACACAGGCATAACCCATTCAATGTGCACTGAGTGTACTCACCTGTTGGTCTGGAGGACCGTAGAGTTGCGCATACTGGGGGAGGACCCCGTCCACGAGCTTCTCCAACTCTTCTGAATTGAAGGCGGGGGCCCTTTCACCAGTAGCAGCAGCCATTGTCACTTCCAGACCGAGTTCACAGCAGCACTTGCAGTATAGGTCCTCTCCTGTGGATGATCAGGTCTCGAATGATTGAGCAGATAGAAAATGGCGGTCACGCCCGCGGCGGTGCGTACCGCGCACATCGTCATTGGCTCCTGAAACCCATAGGCTTCAATGTTAACCAATGCGTCTTCGCACAGCGGTCTTCGACCGCCTACCGCCACGGTGTGCCCCGCCAGCGCAGTGACCTCACATCCCATTGTCCCACTTCACAGGTCAGGCATCGGCCATTTCAAGGGCCCACATGGCTTAATTTCTAATGCGTCACACAGGCCTAGGCCTTGCAATGGCACACATACAAACATATCAAACCATACATTTACCTGTACTGTGCAAGCTGTGTTGTACGTACCTGTGAGTGGATTGACTCTGTACTCCATATTCTCCTTCCTAGGCACCGTCCGCTGGGAATAGCGATGAGAAGGAGGAATCCTCGCGTGTACCGGCCGCTGGTGGACCTGTCCACAATGGAAGAACGCAACATAATACTACGATACCGACTTGACCGAGCCTCCATCCATGAACTGTGTGCCCAGCTGGAGCCAGCCCTGATGTCCCCCATCCGCCAACCCACAGGAATTCCCCCTCTAGTGCAGGTTCTGTCTGTCCTCCATTTCTTTGCAACTGGCTCATTCCAGACAACAGTGGCCATGTCATCTGGGATGTCTCAGCCTATGTTTTCCAAGATCTTATCCAGAGTGTTGTCTGCCCTGATGAAACTCATGCGGAGCTACATCATTTTCCCAGAGGAGGGTGATTTGCCTACAGTGAAAGCTGATTTCTATGCCCTTGGACACATCCCCAACATCATTGGTGCAAATGATGGGACCCATGTGGCTTTAGTCCCCCCAAATGACGATGAACAGGTGTACAGGAACAGGAAGAATTACCATTCAATGAATATCCAGGTGGTCTGTTTGGCTGACCAGTACATCTCCCATGTAAATGCCAAGTTCCCTGGGTCAGTGCATGACACGTATGTTATGCAAAATAGCAGCATTCCCTATGTGATGGAACAGCTACAGAGACAGCGTGTGTGGCTAATAGGTGACTCTGGTTACCCCAACCTGCCGTGGCTATTGACCCCAGTGAGGAATCCCAGGACCAGGGCAGAGGAACGGTACAATGAGGCCCATGGGCGTACTAGGAGGGTGATTGAGTGAACCTTTGGGCTCCTGAAGGCCAGGTTTAGGTGCCTGCATATGACAGGTGGATCCCTAATGTACTCACCAAAGAAGGTGTGCCAGATCATCGTGGCGTGCTGTATGCTCCACAACCTGGCTTTGCGACGCCAGGTGCCTTTCCTGTAGGAGGATGGTCCAGATGGTGGTGTTGTAGAAGCCGTGGAGCCTGTGGAGAGTGAAGAGGAGGAAGACTCTGAGGACGACACAGACAATAGGGACAGAGTGATACAACAGTATTTCCAGTAACACACAGGTAAGAATCACCCACGCCATTTCACAATTGCTTATAGCCTCCTGCATCTGTACTTTCTGTAGTTCCCCACAGATGTTTTTCATTAATTTTTGCCTTTCCCTTCCCTTCTCAGTGCTGTCTGACTCAGTACCTGACTTCTGCTTGGTTCGCCCATGAACTACAGCGTATTGACATTGGTATGTTGTCATGACTAATTGACAGAACAGAAATCGAACAGTAATATGTAATACATTTGTTAATAATACAGCATGACTCAAAACAGATTTGTGTGCAAAATGTGATTTATTTACAGTGCTAGATATCGGTACATGTGATTCTAAGGGTGATGGGTGGGGGTGGAGGAATATCCATGGCAGAGTCCAGTTCTCAGTCTCACAGGTGCATTGTCCTTTTGCCTGTGGAAGGATGGAGCATAGGCAGTTCATGGTTGGACAGGGTGGCAATGTGGGACAGTGGGAAGACTTGAGGGGGTATGTCCTGCTGGTGGGGGTCTTGACATCCTACTCTGTCTTTTTTTTTGGTCTCTAGCTCCTCTTACGGGGTGGTTGTTCTTCAGCAGGAGGTGGGGTTCTGGGGGGCTGTCGAGGTGTTGGGACCTCCTGTCCACTAGCGCCGGCGGAGGTGGTAGGCTGTTCCTGGTCCGGGCTAGTGACAGGGGCCCTGTGTGGTGCACCATGGTCCCGCAACGCGTCCTCTATCCTGTGGAGGGCCAGGACGATGGTCCCCATTGCGGTCCCGATGATTCTCAGCTCCTCCCTGAACCCCATGTAGCGTTCCTCCTGCTGTGCCTGGATCTCAGTGAACCTGGCCAGTACCGTCGCCATCGTTTCTTGGGAGTGGTGGTATGCCCCCATGATGGTGGTGAGGGCCTCTTGGAGAGTGGGTTCCCTGGGCCTCTCCTCCCCCCCCTGTCGCACAGCAGCCCTCCGAGCTGCCCAGTTTCCCCCGGCCTCTGTCCCCTGGACGGTGTGCCCGCTACCACTGCCCCCAGGTCCCTGTTGTTGTTGGGGTGTTGGGTTAGCCTGGGTGCCCTGTAGTGGCAGACACACCGCTGATTGAGCTGTCCTAGAGACAGAGGCATGGGCCCGCTGGGTGGGAGCTGTGCTGGTGTTGGCAGAGGAGGTCGGGTCTGGTGTGGCCTGTGGCTGCCTGAGGGGAACCGACTGCCCAGAGGTCCCCGATGGTCCAGGCTGGTCATCAGGTTCACTGTCGACAGAGCTGCTATCCTCAGTGTGGACCTGTTCCGGTGGTGGGATGGACACTTCTGGACCCTCCTGGCTGGTGTGTTGTCGTTCGGGTCCTGCATGGGGTAAGAGAGTTTGGTTATTGTTTCTGTGTGTACAATAGCGTGCGTGTTATGGGTGCCCTTGTCCCCCAGTGCAGGCATTCCCTTGAAGGAGGTGTTGTGAGGGTAGTTAGTGGGGGGGGTGTTAGTGCAGTGGTCATGCTTAGGTGATGGGTGCCCATGATTTGTGTTGGCATGCAGGAGTTGGTGTTGGGATGGGTGGGTTGTGCTGGTGAGACATTGTCAGGGAGGATGTGTGCTGGGGGGTTGGGGGTGAGGGTGGGGGTGTGGGTTGGCATGCTGGTGGGGTGGGGGGGATATAGTAGTTGAGATTGGACTTACCAGAGTCCATTCCTCCGGCTACTCCTGCGAGGCCCTGAGGATGCAGGATATTCAAGACGTCTTGCTCCCACGATGTGAATTCGGGAGGGGTGGGTGGGGGTCCGCCGCCAGTCTTCTGGACCGCGATGTTGTGCCTGGAGACTATCGATCGGACCTTCCCCCGTAGGTCGTTCCATCTTTTGCGTATGTCCTCCCTATTCCTGGGATGCTGTCCCACCGCTTTGACCCTGTCCACGATCCGCTGCCATAGCTCCGCCTTCCTAGCTATACTGGTGTGCTGCACCTGCGAGCCGAAGAGCTGGGGTTCCACTCTTAGGATTTCCTCCACCATGACCCGGAGTTCTTGGTCCGAAAAGCGTTGGTGCCTTTGGGGTGCCATGGGGTGGTGTGGGTGAGGTGTGGGGTGGTGTATGTGATGATGAGTATGTTGGTGAGTGGTGCTTTGTGCTACTATGTGGTGTGTGTGATGGTGTAGTGTGCCTCAGTGTGTCTTGCTTTGGATTGTCTGCTGTGTCTCTCTCTCCTTCTCTCAGTAATTATGGTCGCAGGGGTTTGTGGGTGATGTGGGTGTGTGTTTTATAGTTGGTTGATTGTGTGGGAGTGGTGTGTGTATGTGTATCAGGTGTGTGTATTTCAAATTGTCCAATATGGCTGTGTTTTGGTGATGTGTGTGTATTCTGACCGCCGCGGTGTGTACCGCCAATGGAATACCGCGTTTGAATGACCGCCGTGTGGATTCGTGGGTCAGAATGGCATGGGCGTATTTCTGTTGGCGTGACGGTGGAGGTTTGGTCATCTCCAGTTTATCGCTGCCCGCTGATGTGGCGGGCTGCAGTGGAGGACGGAATTTTGGAGGTTTGGCCGTTGTGGGTCAGAATGACCGTGGCAGTTAACCGCGGCGGCGGCGGTGTTATGGCGGTCTTCTGACCGGCGGTAAGGGCCTTTTACCGCCGAGGTCAGAATGACCCCCTAAGTCCGAAGGTGAAAAGTTGACTGGGACCTTCCAGCCAGCGTATCCGAGGAGGGCTCCATGGATGTCGGATCAAGATCCAGGTTTACCCCGGTCGAAGGATTTTCACCTCGAAAAAACGACTAAGGCCCTGATTCTTTTGAGGCCTTTTGGCGGCCGCCCGCCAGCCCAGGGCAAATGTCAGAATCACCGCCGCGGTCTTTCGACCGCGGTGCGGTGTTCTGACGGCGGTACCTTGGCGGACGGCCTCCGCCGTCCGCCAAGGTCAGAATGACCGTCTAAGTCTGAAGGTAAAAATCTCCACCGAGGATTCCAGCATCGCGTATCCGGAGAAGGGCTCCAGGAGGTCGGATTGGACTGGCAGGTTCATCCCGCTGAAGAAAATCTTCGAAAAAAAAGAGTAAGTGTGAAGGTAAACTTTTAACCGAGGCCTCCCGCGGCCTGTAGCCGAGCAGGGCTCCATCGTGGTCGGCCTTAAACTTTGACTTTGCCCCGGTCGAGGTGCAACCAGATGACCCGATTGGCGCTTTTTGTTTCTAGGCGCTAAAAAAATAATAATTCTTTAAAAATCCATATCTCCGGTTCCCCTTATCCGATTTTATTCATTTTTGTGTCATTTTAAAGATAAAAATATAATCTATTTTTATAAATTGGTTTTGGATTTTTAAACTGTTTCCTGTGTTTTATTTAATTACTGTTTTGTGATATTTGAATGCTTTACACTCTGTCTCCTAAGTTAAGCCTTGACGCTCGTTGCCAAGCTACCAAGGGTTGAGCTGGGTTTAATTTACTGAGACCTAACTGGACCTTATTGGAGGTTAGTGGCCTATTGCTAAGTGTAGGTACCTACCTGCCCTTACCAATAACACATTTTCCAACAGCATGTCTGTGCACCTCACCTGGAACTGTGGTGGTTATTTACAGAATCCATTTCCCTCCCGGACCCCCTCTCCCTCAGATTCAGGATGTTTTTTCGTCTGCCACCCCGGCTGGGACCAGGGGCTTCTATTCAGTGAGATGCGACCCTTGCTGGTTTGGATGGACATGGTCCAATGACCAGCCTTTGGACGCTTGGAAGCCTTTTGGAGAAAAGAGGAAGCAAATCATATCTTTATGGTGTGAGTCAGGTGCATGATCAGGACTTGTCAAGATTTGCCCAATATGGGTAATGAACTGGGATGGATGGTTACTCTGGTGAATTTCCCTACTGACTTGGTACCATGATGTTGCATTGTGATCTATTGGATTTGCGTGAACTTTGAAGTTTTTATGGGGACATCGTTATCCCAAGTGTGCCTACAACCTGACTCCCAGCACTGGTACAAGACATTGTTTTGGAACTGAAAGTGGATCTCCATTAGCTGGAGGCCTGTTGGCTTTGGAAGTGCTGCAGTCGGGACTACGCACCATGGGGAACTTCATTCCACAGCTGGGTGGCATTGAATGAGGACCGTTTGATCTGGTTATTGGAACCATTCCCTATTTGGACTTAGATGCGGGGACATGGGTGCCTGCTTTTATGCATGGTTAGGGGGCCGCCCTGCCCCTCGTCAGACTGCCCTCCCATCTTATCAGGTGTTCCTGCATGTAGTGGAATTTCCATTTAGGATATCCCCCTCTTTGTTCGATGCAGTCTTCCACGATGGCCATGTTCTCTGGTTCAAAGAATACCTCTTCCGGCTAGGCTTTATCATACTGACCCTTCCTTTCATTCCTGTGGGCCAGCAGGTGACAAAATGGTCATGCAAAGAGCTTGACTTCTTCTCTAGGCACTATCTCTCTAGGTGTCAGTTTGTCTGACTGGTGCTCTCCTCATGCATGCCTAAAGGTGCCATTCTGCTTTTCCTCTTCTTTATGTTTATTAGTTGACTGCCCTCTCCTACACTGATGGCCCAGTGTGGTTAGTGGCCTTCCTTCTGGTTCTACTTCAGACTCCTCTTTGTGGTGAGCCAGGGTCCTAACTTTGCTCTCTAGGGGAGGGTACACTCTCCTGTTCTTCCTTTGCACTTCAAAGGCAAGAGCTCTCCTCAATCTGCGTTTATCTTCTAACTCCCACATGGGCTCCCTCCTTTGCTCAGTGAAGTGTGAGGTTCTCCTAAATGGGAACTTGCCCTCAAACTCACTTTCTGTTGTCTCTTCTGTTGCCTGTGCACCACTTGGGGGAGTGTACCACATGGCTCCCCCTTCTATGTCAGAATCTGGAAGGCTGAGAACTTCACCCCCTCCCCCACTGGCAATGTCACTGTCCTGGATCGCTATGAACCTCCCAGTCACCTGAGTGCGCTTTATCAGATGGGTTGGAGTATATGCTCCCCATACTGCTGGGTTTCGGACATCTCGATGCGACGAATGGGGGGGGGAGGGTCGAGCTTGGGGGAACCCTAGCACTGACCAGGATGGGGCTGGAGCCATCTGTGCCTGATGGTCTGGTGGACCCCCAGCCCTGGACCTAGCAGCTCACTACCTGGCAGGGGATGCTCTGGGCCCTATAGCCATCAGATTGGTGTCACTTAATGCAGAATCGGCTGGGATGGCAGGCATCAGTGAGAAACATTCTGTACCTACTTATGGTGGGGGAGATGCACAAGCCTTGAATGCGGGTTCTGGATGATTACAGGTCAGGGCCACCTCAAAGACGGCCCATATTTGCAACAGTGCCTCTGTTTTAGCCTTCTTTCACCCAACATACGTGGGCCCATATTTATACACCCTTTGCACACTGACACACTGGGAGAAGACACCGGAGACATGTGCATGGTTGTGGGGGTGGTGACTGCCCGTGAGGGGTGTGTAGTGATGGGTGTGCTGGTGATGGAGGTAGTGGATGATGATGTAATGCATGCAGGTGTGAGTGGAGATGCTACTGGGAGGGAGGTGGATGAATAGGAGGTGGGAGACACAGTGGAGGCAGTGGATGTTGGTATGTTTGCATGGGTATGGTGCTTGTGTGACTGCCTGTGAGATGATGTGTGGTGCTTATGTTTTCCTGAGCTACTTTTGTGTGTTGATTTGTGTGCATGCTGGTCTGAAGGTGTGCGTGAGATAGGGTGAGGTAGAGGGGATTGGGTATGTGGAAGATGGAGGGGGAGGGTGGACACAGGGACAATAGCTGCCATCAGTGCTGAGGCCAGAGCCTGAAATTCTCTCCGTCGGGCCGCCATGCCAGAATGAATGTCCTCCAGGTATGCATTTCTTTGTTGCAAATGCCTCTCAACACCCTGGATGGCATTCAGAATGGTTGACTGCCCAACAGAGAGGGATCTCAGGAGGTCAATAGCCTGGTGGGAAAGATCCAGAAGCCATTAACGCGGGTTCTGGATGGTTACAGGTCAGGGCCATCTCAAAGATGGCCCATATGTGCAACAGTGCCTCTCTTTTAGCCTTCTTTCACCCAACATACTTGGGCCCATATTTATACTCCCTTTGCACTGGATTAACGTCATTTCAATAAAAAAATTTAATCCAGCGCAAACTTAACATCATATTTATACTTTGACGCTAGACCAGTCTAATATCAAAATATCCTAGTGTGCGACATTTTCTGGGTGCGTGATACCTCCTTGCTTCAATGAGATGCAAGGTAGGCGTTCCCATCCAAAAAATGACTTAAACACCCGTGGGCCATATTTATCCAACTGCGCAAAAATGGTGCACGTCTAGTTGGCGGAGCCAGAAAATGGTGCAAATCCCGATTTGCACCAAAATGTAATGCCTGGGTCAGGGCAGGCATTAAAATTGGGCAAACACACCACTACTTAAGCAAAACTCACACAAGCAACATCATAGCTCAAAAAGGAAGACATGGAGGTGAGAGTCATGCAGCATGCATGAAGATGCAGAGCACAGGAGCAACAGCAGCAGCTACCACCACAACAACATTGACCCCAAAGGCAATGAAGAAGGCAGGAGAGGGTATTCAGGGTCAGGACAACCCTTCAGGGCATCAGGGAACATGACACCATCCAGAGGTACAGACTAAACTGGCAAGTCATACAGCAGCTGCTGCGCCACATTGAGCCATAGTTGGTACCCAGCTTGTAGACACCCCTATCATTCCACTGGAGACCAAGCTGCTAGCTGTCCTTCACATGTTGGCAAGTGGCTCTTTTCAAACCACTGGCGCCCTGGTTGCCGGGATCTCAAAGCCCTCATTCTCTGACTTCCTTCCCAAGGTACTTGATGCCATCATCTCCCTCACACCCCGCCACATCAGCTTCCCCAACATACAGCAGAAGAGACCAAACAAGGGTTTTATAAAATTTATGGCTTCCCGCATGTGCTTGGTGCCATTGACTGCACACATGTCCGGATTGTGCCACCTGCTGCAACCGAGCACCTATAAACACACACACTCCAACAATGTGCAGGCCATTGTGGATCACCGTGGATTGTTCACCAACATCATGGCAAAGTACGCTGGGAGTGTACATGATTCATTTATCTTCTGCCACATCACCATCAATCGGCACTTCCAGGATGGACGTTATGGCAATGGCCTACTTGTTGGTAAGTACAGAAACCTAGTAATTTACACATAGCACAGCAACCCTGTAGGACACCCAACACATACACCACTGCATTGCCACGTGGGCAGGAATACACTGAGGTGTGACACTGCTGGTCATGTTTGATATCCTGACCCAATGGGATACACACCTATCGACAAATGATGGATGCAAATAACAAGAGATGCCACTCTAGAGCCACACTGGACCAATTTAAAACCACACAATGACAATTAAATTGCCTTAACTGGCAGTACAACTTGGAAGATGAACCTTTCAAAATCACATCAATAACACTCAACCCCACACCCTTCCAAGCAATACATCCTGTGTAAGGGGTGTGTAATGTGTGCTGCTGCAAGTCAAATACCACGAGACACATAGCATGATGCTGCTGACTCAAATGAAGGTGACATGGATTTATTGAGGCAGTACCAACATTTCACATCACTCCTGGGGTGACACTGCCAGCCAGCAATAAGGAAGTAGACTGTGCCATGAAAACATGTGGATGTGACACTAATGCAAAGTGCACACTTCTACACATACGGATTGAGACAATTCCCCATATACATAAAGGTGTACAGGCAGATGGACCTTCCAACACTAAAACCTTCACCCCCACAACCAAGTTAGCCAGCTTACCTGTAGCAAGTTCAGTAGTGTAGGTACACGTTTGCACATGAACCAACTCGGTGAGGGCACAAAAATAAGTTTGTAGAGAACGTGTCACACATGGGATAATTATGTATTGTCAATTGTGAACACTTCAGTGCTGCCAGCTTATGGAGATGTGTTGTGCATTGTCACCTAGCCAAATCAAAGGGCCTCACTGTTGCATTTCACCTGCAATTACATATGTCGAATTAAATGGGATGTTCAAGCCATATAATGCAACCATGTTACCACCACAGTGGAATCGATTGTGTTTGTGGAAGTATCATGTCACCTCCAGTGAAGGCACACAGACACTTCTTTCACATTACATAACACACAGGAGATACACACTGAACAGCAAGTTTCTAATTATGCCACTGATATCATGTCAATCAGCCAAACACCAGTTTTGATAGACAAACAACCCAATGCAGAAAGAACATCACAGAAGCCTAGGATCCCACACAATACCACAAACACAGATGAGTCAAAGATGACACAAGATAACAACTGCCATTCAAAGTGACGTTCACGGTGCAAACAACAACAAAATACTTACTCTCATTTTACCTTTCAGCTGATCAGGGCTACGGGATCCAGCCATGGATCATGACCCCAATTGCCAACCCAGGCACAAAAGCAGAGCGTGCCTATAATGAGGCACATCGTAGGACACTCAGCAAAGTTGAGAGGACTTTTGGCATACTGAAGTCCAGATTCAGGTGCCTGGACATCACCGGAGGCAGCCTCCTATATTCCCCTGAAAAGGTCTGCAAGATCATTTTGACCTGTGTCATCCTGCACATTTGTGTGGGGAGGAACATTCCCCTCTATGAACTGGATCAACAAATGCTTGAAGAGGAGGAAGAGGAGGATGCTGTCTGGGAAAATGAGGGGGAACCTCCAAGCACAGCTGCAGGATTGCGTCAGGTACAACACATCGTACAAAATGTCTTCTAACTATAGTCACCATCACCACTTTGTTTTTATATGTAATTAAACACCTCACTTTATCACTCAATCATGCTCTGGGTAATTATGTATGCATCACATGATCCCTAAGAATCATAATCAGAGTTTAGCCTCATGGAGCATTACAGAAATAAAAATGTGCATACTGAAAAAGCCACATCACATTTGATGGGTATGAATGTACAGCAAGCATCACACACAGTGTTAATGACATATATCCTGTCTATTTCACATTTGAATGGCAATATCAGAGGACCACAGCTATGAGACCCATCCATGTTGGCAACATGGTTCATTTCAGCATATGAGACACAACTGTGTCCCCCCCCTGCACCTTGAGACCCCAGCGGGTGTGCAGCGCGCTTAACAAATTACTGATTGATTGACTGATTTGCAGCTAAGACACCATCAATCGTAAGGTAAAAAAAGTGCTTCATACATGAGGCAGTGGCTGTGCAATGTTATTGCTAACAGGAATATATGACCAGACCCTTGACAGCAGTAAGTGTGTATATCTCTATAAGAAGCATGTGTGACAAGAAGTGCATCAAACTTGAAAATGGGTAGCACAAGTGCCCCAGGTATGACGAGCATTGCTCACAAGACATGCCCTGTGCAATCCATCCCAGGTAATAAGTCCTGCCACTGCCATGTTTTAAGTCTCTCCCCACCCTTCTCTAGGGGGCCCTGTAAATGGACTATCTGTACCCTGAGAATCTTCATTTACACACACCCAGACTCCCATTCTCACTCCTGTGTGCTTCCCTCTTCAGTATGGCGTGCCATAGTCATAGTCACGGACTTCACCTCCGATAATGCACTGCCTGGTAGTCGGTAGGACCTGTAATCAGCTGTCCATTGTGTCCCATGTGAAAGGTCCAGTTGGTCCTTTGAACTTCATTTTCAACTCCAGGACTTTTGAGAGACTGAAGGTGCACACACCTGTGAGCACTTCCATGCAAACCATCCATTTGAACCTGCCCTGCCCTTGCTGCTGCCTGGAACTGCTTAGAAGCTGCCATTTTCTGAAACTTCTTGTTGTGCATTGGCGTTCAAATCACTTGTGTACTAGAGCCCTTTGGGGATTGTGTAACGTTGCAGACCACAGCACAAACTGTTTTTTGTTCCCACAGTGTTGTTCCTGTTTGTCCCAGTCAGAGTCTGCTCACTGCGTATTTGCCTTGTTCATGTTTGTTCCTGACAGAGCCTGCATCCTGTTAGCCAGACTGGTTCCAGTCTTTGCGTTAACCATAGAGGTTCCCTGTGACTACATTTGTCTCATAGTTGCTTTCCATGCCCTCTGTTTCCTCCTGGGGTATTGTGTCTTGTAGGTCTACGATGAATCTTCAAATGTATAGTATAGATTAATCAATTTACTTATCGTATTCTGTTCTGGGACATGTATTCAAATTGCCTAATCCAGCCCCCATCCCTTGTCTGGTTTTGGATGTATTCATTAGTGTCAAACAGTGACAGTGTGCTATGGCCCTATGCATGGATTTGGTACCGTGCCTACAGCACAACAAACAAGAGTTGCTAATGTGTTTGTAAGGACAAAACATGTTTGTGCCCTGACGGTCCTCACACAGATTCACTTCTGCTGCCACCTTCTGATGGGGCTTGCGTGGTGACTAGTTGTGAGATTAATCAGCACAGAGGCACTGATGTTCCCTGTTGCAGTGGGAATTTTAGAGCCCACCCTGTGTACAAATGTTGTGATGAAACCTGCCTGTTTCCTTTTACTGATCCATTACGTATTTGAGCACACCAAGGTTGCTCTGTCATCACCCTTATAAAAGTTCTGCAGTGCCATAGCTGGACTATCCCTATGTGTGTCATTAGTTGATCTTTGGCTTTTGGTCAATTCTGCTATGAAGGATACTCTGCTAATTCAAGGGTTGGCTCCACAGACTCATGACTAGACCTACATGTAACTGTGACAACATGGAGGCCAATACTGACACAGGGTACACATGGCCACACACTTGAACTGGACACCTTTGTGCAATGAACCACTGAAAATATGTGAAGACATGCAGCATGGTTTGCTGGTCCTCCACAGCCACAGGAGAAACATAGGTCATTTACATGACTCAAACTGTGGTGTACATAACAATTTTAGATTGGATTTGAGACTCTGTGTCACAGACACTGTACCTACCTAGCATGTTGAAATGATGGACTCATGGGTAGTATACACACAAGTGACCATGAAGTGGTAGCCAACATTTCATTACATGTGAGGGCTAACATATTTGACATAGCCATTATCAACCGTCCTCGATATATCCTGTGTATAGTTCGTCATGGGAAATGTTTTGTCCCCAAAGTCAAGGAAGTACACACGGCATAACAGAGATAAAAAACACAGATCATGACTGATGTACCTCAATGAATGGCATCTGATGATTCCACACATTTATAACATATTCATACATGCACATTATGCCAACATTTTCTCGTGACGTTCCCACAGAGGCACAACAACAATTTGAAGAGCCAATTCAAAGACATAAACACACAAGCCATGAGTCTATTTGTTTAGTTGCATAGCCTCACTGTCCTCTATTAATGCAACACCTGCTACAACTAGGAAATACAAATTTTATTCACAAAGTTTGGGTTGCTGTTGCGTCAGGTAAGGGAGTTAATCCTGCACAACCACATGAGTATTATGAGCCGCAGTAGTATGGGCTGCCAAATGTGCCCAAACGCAAGAACACATTGCAGGTCATACCATCCTATCTTTGTATAGTTATAGGCTGCAAGCATGTATAAATTGAAAAATCACACAAACACAGTTTAAGACAGATTTTTTGATGCAAACGTGTCAAAAACAGACAGTAAACATCAATTGGTCCCTAGCATTAATTCCAGCACCGCACCCCAGGAAATCGGTTATCCATTTAAAATGTATTGATCCTTGAATGCGGGGGAATTTGTATGCGTATGTGTAAAAAAATATTGACGCAAACCCCCTAAGCGTCATAAAATTACACGCAATACAAAAAAATGCCCCACAATTGAGACAGGAAGTGATGTAACAGGATATCCTGTTTACAGGAATGATACAGTGGGTGGACTTTCACTTTCACTTTGCAGTCTGTAATTATTCTAGACTGTGTCTTGAGTTGTCTCTGTGAATATTATGATTTTGTCTCCTGTGTGCTATTGCTATTGTATTTGTGTGTTTTGTAAGTGTCTGTGATAATCTGTGTAAGTGTTTTTGTTATCATTTATTGTGATAAGTTTTGTCTTTGTACCGTTGGGAGTGTGTTTGTGGGTATTGTTAGTAGGGGTACTGTTGAGCTGTCAGTAGGTTAGTTAATTTTCCTTTTCATTCCTCCTTTCCTCGTTTTTCCCTCTTTATCATTTTCTATCCTATTTTGGTTGAGGTGTTGGGAAGACCACATCTGCGGCGAATGGGTGAGGAGGAGCTAGGGGATTTTGTGTGGCTGGTGTGCCAATTCTTCCCCCTGATATTGGAGGCTAGGGGCGGGTAATACAGGGTATCACACGGAGGCAAGAAAGCTCAGGTGGGCAAAGGTGCTGTTCCACCCTACAGAAGAATATTCAACTGCCAGCGCAATGACCACCAGTTGAAGCATCGCTGGGCTGACCTGATGGTCAGAGAGCAGGGCCTGCTGGACCACCTGGGTGTGGTGATTAGTGGCCCTGTTGGTGAGTACAAATTTGACTAATGTGTAGAGTACAATGCTCTGGAGTGATAGTAGCAGAGTTTGGACATGCTGCATGCAATGTTTGTGGACATGTGGATTGCAAGTTGAACACACTCTGGCCCTGATTTATACAAATTTTGCAACACATTACCGTCATTTCTTGATGCAAAAGCTGTGCAAACTTACAAAACACAACTTTATCTTGTAAATTAGTACCACTTTGGCATCAATAGATGATGGTAATGTAGCACAAACAAAATTATGATTCAAGTCCTGTGAGTGTACCAGGAATGGGATGTATTTCACATGCTACTACAAGAAACCAATGTAGGACCCAGATTTGTTAAACCATGGCTGAATAGTACTCATGGCCATACGTACAAAGCTCTTCCTAACCTCTGCTAATATCTTAGGCCTATATTTCTACTTTGTTTGTGCAGCATTTGCATTATTTCTGGATGCAAAAGTATAGCACACTTGCCACAATCAAATTCATTGTGATAATTTCCATAGCTGGAGCGTAAACAAATGAAGCAAATGCAACACAAAAAAAGACACATCTGGCCCTAAGTTCATTTGTTGCTGTGTGTTTACGTCTGGTCAGATAATCTTTCACATGCCCAAACCCAATTGTGCCAGGATGCTACCAGATTGCAGTAGCACAAAACAGGTTCATCTCGTGGCTTTTTGGAGTAGGCGTTGAAATCCTATCATTGAGTAGCATGGCCCAACAACGTTTTTGGCTTGGGTGCAATTGCTGGTACTGAGCTAGTGCAGTTACCATTTGTGTCACTTTATAGCCAAACAATTTTGTAAAGTGAAAGGCTCATCATGGGTTCCCTGCTCTTTATGAATGTATGGTCACAACCTATTATTTAGCATGATGTTGGGCAAGGGACCACTGACATGCTTCTATTATGCCATTTAAGTGACGAAATAGGTTGTTATTTTACACCCCTGCTGATATAGTGCAGCATATGTACAGTTATTAACTTCTCAGTATGAAGGCTATCACAGACATGGTGGCATGCTAAATTCAGCAGGCCAGCATTCCTGTGAGTGCCGCCATTCCCAAGGTGCTTTCAAATAGAGACATACCTCATCAAGATTGCAGAAGTAGGACATTTGCTAACCCATGTTTTAATTAGCGGACAGTGCCAGTTCGGTTGTATTACCACAGATCACCCAACCTGGCAATTCTAAGTTAATGAATGTGGCAAAATGTGATTTAGAATACCTGATGTAGGTACACATGGCCAAGAGTAACACATTTCATGTGCAATGACTACACCTGTGCCCATGCATTCTGTCACAGATGATAAAATTAGACACTGTCAGAATACATCTTTTTGTTGTTTTGAATCAGATAAATGGCCAATCCATGTTGAGCGTAACATTGTCATCAAGTAACACACAGGATCCCTGCCATCATGTTGTCATAGGGGGCTTATACGGCTCTGGGTACACTCCCAAGGTGACATATGTAATCTACATACAACACTGGCACATATGTAATGGACCATTGAAAGCACAATAATTCCTGAACACACATCAACTCACATGAGCATCACATAGTAACTCATTGTCCCTTGATGCAAAAGCCACAATACATGAGTCACTGGTATTACAGTACACCAGGAATGTGGCATTGCATGTGTCTCATAATTACAAATGATGAAATGGAGTACCCTCTGGAATGAATTAAGCACAAAATTGAGTAATCATGTTTGGCACCACATGATTGTTAGGGCCAGTGCATGTGTGCATATCTGTGTCTATCACTCACTGGAGTGACAGTGACAATGCATGTTTGCAGTAGTATGTCTGTTGGTGTGTCTACATGCCTGATGTGCAGCTCTATCATATAAAATGTCACACACAGAGATTTGTTGTTCCAAGTTTTGTACAGTGAGCAGACATTGAGCAAATATCACACTTCCATGTTTTACAGGTGGACCAGCCCCTTATATAATTGGTGAAGTGACTTGATTTGCGGACCCAGATGTATCCAGTAAGTGTTAATATGTTTGTCCTGTGTTGTGTTTGCCGCTGTTGTGTGATTGACTCCTGTGTGTTGGACTCATTGCAAGGTATGATGTGCAGGCACGTGATCTGATATGTGACTTGACTGGAGATTGACATTTTGTTCCATGTTAGACATTCTGCGGTGGAAAGTCATATATTAGGATTCGAGTGCTGCGCTATAGACATGGGCAGGTAAACAAGGTGATTTATTGCTACATGTATGCCAATAATTAATTTGGAGGTGGCCAGTGTCATAATTTAGTCAGCAAGTCATACCCTGATTCACACAGACCAGTGATGCATATGTTTTACATACAGACTTGCACATCCCTGTTAAGTGATGAACAAGTAGGACTGTATGGGTGACTTTCCTGCAGCATCTAGCTCCATTTGTTGTACTCCATTTATGTGGCATTTGAGTGAAATGTCATAGGTGTCCATGCAGGTCAAGGCCAGATGGGTGCTTGCCTCAATGCTTGATTTTGGAAATGTAATGTGTCAGTGATTCTAATGATGTTGACAATTGTCCACAATTAGAAAAACACATGTAGATGTGATTGTCCAATGGTTGACTGAATCCTAGTTGGCAGGCCTCCTTACCTGTGGTGGACTGACTAAACCCATGGACAGTTTTCCAAAGCTTCGTGTTTGTCCTTGATGTTTGAAAGTATGTGTTGCATGTCCATCCCCCCGAGGCACAGGGTTAGGGCTATAAAATATGAGTAGCTAGATGTGATGATCACAGTGTAGATGACAGTCATGTAATTCAAGCATTCATGTGTTCCAAATTACAATGGCCCCTCATGATTACCAACTGCATACTGTCATGGCAGTTCCATGTACAAATCACAGGTCTTGTGTGCCTTGATTTTGATCCTGAAGATAGTTATTGGTCGGCCTGGCACATGTGGAGTACTTGCAGCATTTGTTATGTGACTAATAGCAGTACAAAGATGCACAGATCATTTAATTAAGTACATACCTTGTTGTGCATTGCTGTGCTGTTAGATAGTTGATAGGTAGGCTACGTTCGAATGTCATTGTCCAGGACAGGCATATCAACAGGAGAGCCATTGTCCTCTGCAATGAGATATTGTACAATTAGTGTGTCGGTGTTGTGGAAGTTGTAATGTGACGTCACTGACTTCCTATTAATGAGACATTTTAATCTTGGTTCCTGTTCATTGTTCCTGGCATTAATATTAGCATTCTCACAGGCCTATGCCCCACCTGCTTGTCACATGTAGTGTGTGCAGTTTGGAGAAATGTCTGTGCCACATCCTCTAGGTGTAGGTTCGGTCTAAATTGTATGTTGCCACCTTCGTGTCCTACTCAACCCTCCTTCTACTTCCATTAGCATGGTGAGGCCTTGCAATGGCTGTGGGTGTTCGGATGCCACTTGCACCACACTTAACAATATGGGACTGACCCAGTCTCTGATATTTCACATACACCTATACATTGCTGAGACTAAGCACATACTATGTATAGCATTGGAATGGCACTATACAGGTGTCAGCATTGTTGGTGTGTCATGTTGATGTTTGCGAATGTGTGCTACATTGGATTGCACTGATGGGCCTGGAAGTGTTCCATTTCCTCTTATTGCTGTGCAGGTGTGTTTAACTAGCTATACACATATGTCCTCCCCCTTAATGCTGTAGTCTTATCAGTATGACAGTTGATATGTTGCAAGGTGGCATTGCAGCTATTGTAACACAGGCACAGGGTGGACCCTGGAATGGGCAGCATGGGTATGACATTACTGCTGTGTACTTCATAATGTAAGTACCAATACCTGATGTTTATTGTGCCTATAGACATGAACATTTGACAGGATTTACACTTTGTTAGGAATTACAGGGGATTGATAAAGTCGTCATCCTGAGCCCTCTGTTTTGGATGTGTTTGATCCATGAGCACCTAACTGCCTTTTGCTACTTGACCAGCACACATAGCACAGGTGATAGTGGCAACTGTTGTCAATGGTACATGCCACTTGCGGAGAAGGCCTGAGACTGGAAATTGAAACCTAGTTCATGTTGTGACAATACCAGCTGTCGTGTGACAGCAGGTCAGTTTTACGTTCTACCCTACCCTCCTGGACTGGCTTGGCCTTTCCAACAGCCTTGGCATGGCAGAGTACCCCCATGCAAAGGTTGTTAGTGTGGTGATGTACTGTGCCCCTGGTTTCCCCTGCACAGCCCATGCACCCATGCCATGCCCCTTTCCCCTGCCTGATTTCCATGGCTGACATGCATTGTGTAGTAGGTATGTCCCTCCCTTGCTTGCAGTTAACATTTAGGCATTTATGTTCCCCATGCAACTTACCCTGCATCTGTGTTGTTTCCTGGTAGTCTGCACTGTCCTGTCCTTGAATTCCTGTGACAATCTCCTCTGGGATGACAGCTGCCAACATCTCCTCCATCTGGTCCAGGGCCTCCTGCGGTGCTGGACTCCCACCTCCAGTCTGCAGTGCTGCCTTCCTGTTCCTTGCCATTTTTTTCTTGGTCCTGCGCTTGCAGTAATGCCAGAGTCTCTTGCACTCAGTGACTGTTCTCCATAGCTCTGCCACACTGTTTATCTTGTCCAAAATTTGTTGCCAAATTGCCTCTCTCCTCCCAATTGGCAATTTTGAGGTGACAAAAAGCTGATGCTGGGGTTCTGTCAACTCTTTCACCAGTATTTCCTGCTCCTCTGCACTGAAACAACACTTACTCTCCTGGGTCTTGTCTGGGTCCTCCTGGCTGGTTCCTGGTCGATTAGGGTCTCCCTGGGGTCTCTCCTGGCTTCTGGGATCCATTTTCGGGCTCCTTAGCACATTTTGCTGTGTTTGCGTTGCTTTTTTATGCTATTGCGGGGAAAAAAGACGCGTATCCGGTTTGAAACATCGTAAACCGGATCAGAGTAATTTTCTCTGTGTTAACATCATTTTGCTTTACGACGTGGCACAATGGTTAGAGTAAAAAAAAAAATTCTCTAACCCGTGGTTTGCACCATGGAGAATCAAACTATAAATTTGACGCCCGAGTGGTGCAAAGAAATGGCGTTAGCCGGCATTAAACTTTTTGACGCAAAACTGCATTGGCACAGTTTTGCGTCAATAATGATAAATATGGCCCTTGTGGTCTGAATGTGTGTTCTTCTTGTGGGTTCTATGATATTAGTCTAGAAGGTTCCCACCTCTGAAATCTAGTTTGCAAGTGGCTTAAAGGTAACTCCATGATGATGATGAGTTGGGAACCTTTTTGGGGGACTGGTATAGTTCTAAATTTTTTAAATTCCAAATAATCCTAAATTCTACTTTGATCATGGGGAAATATGTACATGGGATTACACCGGCAATAACTACTATGAGCTCAGCTTCGGAAAGAGATGCATCAAATAGACTGTTCACTATGCATAAAACAATGCATATGAATAAACCATTGCACTGAAAGAAAGTGCAATGGTTCATTCTAAACAATATGAAACATAACATTTCAACATGAACCGTTTTTTAGCAGCGGAGTAGCAGATATGGAATAACAATCTGTCAGAGAAAGTTAGTGTTTCCTTCATATGAACATTAAGGTGGTCATTGTAACCCTGGCGGTCGGCGTTAATATGGAGGAAAGTACTGCTAACTTGCTGGTGGTACTGTCCTCCATATTATGACATTGGCGGTTTGGCTGATGCCAAACCTGCCAATGTACCACACCAACTGCCACGTCGGGAATGACCACCGGGCTGGAGACTTCAATCTCCAGCCCGGAGGCCATCACTTGCCCACCTGCGGGATTATAACCCCGCCTACCGCCATGGTTTTCATGGCATCCTTACTGCCACGAAAACCATGGTGGCAGGCACTATCAGGGACAGGGAATCCCTTCCCTGTCACTGATAGAGGTCTTATACACCACCGTCCCCCTCCCCAGATTTCTACCCACCGTCCCTTCCTCTCCAGACCCCCCTTCATACATGCCCCTCCCTTCACAAACACACACACGCCATTCCAACATTCATCCACGCATATATACATCCATTCACACACACATCCACACACACTTACATATACGCCAACACGCATTCACACAACTAAACATACATGCACCCACACCCCCCAAACATGCACACACATACCACATGCAGCACACACCCACATACACGCACGCAGAGACATACACAAACCCATACACACACACAGACACACAACACCCCAACTCCCTCCCCTGTCGGAGCACCCGACTTACCGGTAGTCAGGGGGTCCTCTGGCAGGACACGGATGGGGCGCTGCTGCCAGCAGCAGTGTCCACTAGCAGAGCACTGCTAGGCCATATTATTCTTATAATAATAATATGGCCGGCGGCGGTTTACTGGCGTGGCGCTGCTGGTGGCAGCAGCGCCACCTTACCGCTATCCGCTGGCATGGCCACAGCCAGATTTCCGCCATCCTTTTGGTGGCAATCCGGCTATGGTCATAATCTGGCAGATGGCTGGTAGCCGCGGCGATGGTCTTTTGGCAGCTATTGCCGCATTGGTAGGTGTTTTTTACCGCAATGGTTATTATGAGGCCCTAAATCACTTACTGAAACATAACATTTCGACATGAAATATAGTTGCAGTAGATAATGAGCACCACAACATCAACAATGCATCAATTGAAAACCACAATGGAAAGAGAGACAACAGAGAGGAAAAAATGACAGACAAAAAATGCTCCTAGCACATGCTGCCCCACGTTGATGGGGAGGCTAGCCCAATAGTCTGTCAATATCGGTTCAGGGACAAATATAGACACAATTTATGTGGAGCAGAAGGAACAACTCAACAAGTACAGGCCCTCATCGACCAAGTACACACTAAGGGCCAGATGTAGGAAACTGTTTGCGACTCGCAAACGGCAAAAATTGCCGTTTGCGAGTCGCAAACCGGAGTTTCCTATGCAGAAATGCATTTTGCGAGTCGGAACCGACTCACAAAATGTATTTCAGAGTTGCAAATAGGAAGGGGTGTTGCCTTCCTATTTGCGAGTCGCAGTGGGATGCAATTCCATTTGTGACCGCGTATGCGGTCGCAAATGGAGTCGCAGTTACCATCCACTTGAAGTGGATGGTAACCCACTCGCAAATTGGAAGGGGTCCCCATGGGACCCCTTCCCCTTTGTGAATGGACCCCAAAATATTTTTTCAGGGCAGGTAGTGGTCCAAGGTTTCGGATTTTTTTTTAAGTGCAGCTCGTTTTCCTTTAAGGAAAACAGGCTACACTTGAAAAAAAAAACTGCTTTATTTAAAAGCAGTCACGAACATGGAGGTCTGCTGACTACAGCAGGCCTCCATGTTAGTGAGTGCCCATAGTCGCTATGGGGCCGCAATTTGCGACCCACCTCATTAATATTAATGAGGTGGGTCTTTGCGACCCCATAGCGACTCGCAGACGGTGTCTGAGACACCGTTCTGCATAGCAAATTGCGAGTTGCAATTTGCGAGTCGCTCGGACTCGCAAATTGCAACTCGCAATTTGCTTTGTACCTACATCTGGCCCTAGATCCAATCTTCAAGGTCCAAATCTTTCCCTAACGTCTGAATTGCACCCTGTTTCACACCCATGGCTTAGCATACCACCTGTGTCATGCCCAGCAGCCCAAGTGAAAAACATCTCTCACTTCTGTCAGTCACCTCCAGTGTTTAGGAGACCGGTAATGCTGAAAAACCCTATTAGCTTAAAACAAAAGAATGAGGTGTTGGCCCTAAATCACACCCAGAGCCTATATATACTGTCTGTGTCATGTCCCAGTCCAAGCATTAAGGCCTCATACCTATGTCATACTCTGGGGTCAAGCGTGCCATCTGTATCTCACACAGCAGCCCAAGTGGAGCCCTATATCACAATCAAGGTCAGACATACTTTCTGTACCTTTCCCAGTGATGCAAGTGGAGTCCTAGTTTTCCATACGCCAAATGATAAGACTAAGGATCAGTTGTAGTCTCTTACCCACTGACAGCGGCTTCAGGATGTACCTCTGACATGTGGATTCAGAAGAACTTTCAATCAATTGCGGCATTTGCTCACCTTTCCTGTTTGCTCAGATTTTAATCCATAAGGGTGGGGTACCTTTCCGTCGGCCGCAGTCTAGGCTCAGAGGACCAGTCTCACCTATTTGTCTCACCAAAATGTTGCTAGAATGTGGATTTACCTTAAAGAAATTAAATGCAAGAGCCATTTGGCAAAAAAGACAGTTGGTTTAATTCTGAGCACCCTCATGTGGATTCTTGAAGGGCTCTAAAATAATTCTATACATTCTTTGCAGAAAGGAATATGGGCATAGTCACTGAGTTGTAAGTCTGACTATCTGATAAAGGGCAGGTGGATCTCGACCTTTCATGGACAAAATGTGGGCTAGTAGAGAAGATGTCCAGATTTCCGGGAGGAGGAGCATATGATCACAGCATGCTGTGTGTGTATTGTGTGCTGATTTGCTGAGAGTTCCTAACTGCATCTAACTGTCATGGTGTTTTAGGAATGTGCACCCTTCTGGACAAATTATTTTTATTGAGGGACAATCTCCTATGACTATTATGGTGTTGCTGCCTATGTGATTGATTGATCTGGGTTTTTGCTGTTCAAGCATTTGTCTGCAGGCTATGTGTCACCCCACCTGTGATCTATTAATCAGTTGCTTCAGACCTAGGTTGCAGTGCTTTCCTGACCGCATGTTTCTGCCTCAGGGTTGATGAGGAAGTCACATCGGGTGGAATCAACTATAGTAATGCAAGTTTGCTGTTATGTGCACACATTTCATGGCGTACATTGACATCATTTTAATCTCTATCAACAAGCATAACCTGGTGTGGAGTAGCATACAGTGGAATGGCATACACTAGGGTATTGTAGATTTTAATATCTTAGAGAGGAGTGTTTTAGAATGGAGAGGGGTAGAGAGTAGTGTGATAGATTGTAGAAGCATGAAGTGTAATATCATACTGTGGAGTGGCATAGATTGAAGTATTCTAGACTGGAGTGGAGCACCTAGGAATAGCATTGAGTATAGTGGCATAGAGTGGAGCATTATATCATGGAGTGGTATACAGTAGAGTAGCATGCGGTGAAGTAGTATACAGTTTATGCCAAACACTGTACACCCTTCCAGTCTATGGTACTCCACTGTACACTATTCTACTGTGTGCAACCCCACTCTGTGACACAACACTCTATAATATTCCACTATATGCCACTCCAATGTCTGCCACTTCGCTATGCAATTCATATGTATGCCACTGCACTTTACACCACTCCATTGTATGCCACTCCAATATATGTCACTACCCTGCAACAATCCAATATATGCCACTCCACTCTACATCGCTACACTGCACACTAGTAACACTCAGAATTATTCCAGTCTAAAGGACTCCACTGTATGCTGCCCGCTGTATGCCATTTCACTCTACGCCAGTGCACTATTACTTACCACAATATACCCTATTCCACTGAATAACACTCAATAAAACAAAACATTTGTATTTTCTAGGTTAGAAATATTTCTTGTTATTATGTTTACTGCTACTCAGATGTCAGCATAGTGATATGTTTTTCATATGTACACCATGGTTCTAAAGTACTGTACACTTTCCTGGATTGTCCACACTTAGAAAAAGACTCCTTCATGTGCTCAAAATCAGGCTATATAATGTTTTATGTGGTAACGCTGAATGCATCTCACACGCAGGTCTGAAGAACATATAATTCCATATGTTGCTGTCTTTTGGATACTTTCAGGTAGCATGTCAGATATTTTCACATGGAGTTGATGGCTCTGTTTATGAAGTTAATGGTTAACTAACACATCCTTCCTTCCAGTGCCTATTACATAGTTTGGGGCCTGATTTAGATTTTGGCGGAGGGGTTGCTCCATCACAACAGTGAAGGACGTCCTGTCTGTCCAAATATACATCTCATTGGATATAATGGAATTTATATTTCAGTGGACAGGATATCTGTCACAGCTATGATGGAGTAGCCCTCTGTCAAACTCTAAATCAGGCCCTCACTCCTGCCACTGGAACTCTTCCACTACACTACACTACAGTGCACTGAGATATATTGCCAAATTTGGGTGAGCCCTGAATTTCTGAGCTGTTCCTTTGTGCCCCCATAAAGCTGAGAGTACTTATGAAGCACCCCCTCAATTTGTATGTTCAATTCAGTTTCACTGAAAGGAGGTGATTTCCTGTATATAATATTTCTGGCTTGACGGCATAACCTCTGCCAAAGTGCGGACTCTCCTCCCCAGGTGTAGAGTTTCTGCTCCAAGTGGTGTAAACTCCACTACTGGGGCGAATATTCAGCAGTCGGACCGTATCCCAAAGATTTTCTACAAGAAATGACAAACAGGAAATTAAAAGCAAGAAGTTTATAAGTGGAAGTTGCAACTAGACATTCTATGGTCAATCTGATCTATCCTCTCTTCCAAACAAGATCCTCTGCCATCCTGCTGCTTTGTTTACTTAAGCTGCCCCCAACATGGCTAAGTGATTTGAAAACAAAGCACCCCCTTTCAGTGAAACTGAATTAAGCATACTAAATTAGTGTGTGCTTCATAGGTTTTCTTAGATTTATGGGGGACCAGAGGAAATGCTGAGTATTGTGTGCTGCAGTGCAATGGGTGTGTACCTTAGGCGGGATAAGATGTGTCATAAGTGATAGGAGGACCGGTGACGCTGGGCCAAGATTAAGGTCAAGGACTTATTGAGCCTGTTGTCCCAGCCCCACCTTTACCCACTGTAAAGGAGGGTCCTAAAGACAGCCTGGCTGACAATGTTTAGCTGGAGGAGCTTAAAAAGCAGACACTTGGTAAGCTAAAGAACTGCATTATGGCCCTCATTCCGACCCTGGCGGTTTCAAACTGCCAGGGTGGAGGGCAAAGGAAGCACCGCCAACAGGCTGGCAGTGCTTCCCGGGCCATTCTGACCGCGGCGGTAAAGCCGCGGTCAGAAAAGGGGAACCGGCGGTTTTCCGCCGGTTTTCCCCTGGCCCAGGGAATCCTCCATGGCGGCGTTGCTTGCAGCGCCGCCATGGGGATTCCGACCCCCTTCCCGCCAGGAAGAGGCTGGCGGGAAAGGGTGTCATGGGGCCCCTGGGGGCCCCTGCACTGCCCATGCCACTGGCAGGGGCAGTGCAGGGGCCCCCTAACAGGGCCCCACAAAGATTTTCAGTGTCTGCTTTGCCACTGCACCCGTCGCACCCCTGCAAATTCGCTGGCTCCATTCGGAGCCGGCTTCCTCTTTTCAGGGGCTTTCCCGCTGGGCCGGCGGGCGATCTTTTGGAGATCGCCCGCCGGCCCAGCGGGAAAGTTGTAATGACCCCCGCGGTGCGGTCTTTTGGAGGCTTCCGCCCGGCGGGCGGCACCCGCCGCCCGCGGGGTCAGAATTACCCCCTATGTGTCTGACAGCGCAGTGTAAGTGATGAAAGAGGTGCACCATCATGTTTCCTTTGTCACCTTTCATCATATCCGAGTAATGGCTGCAGTACTTATAAGATCTGTATATCATTGGAGAAATCAGAATGCTGTTTTCTAAGGGCTTTCTGGAACTTGTAGTGTTCTAAACACACCTGGGTAAATTTCCCCTACAGTTTCATATTAATGAATAAATGCACTTACATCACCCTGACAAGCTAACAAGCTGCTTTATAACTGTTGTATGCAATGTTGAAGGAATGCTTGGACAATGTCTACTGTTAGTATGAGAGGGTTTTATGTGTTGTATCATGCATGCTTTTTTAGTGTACTTTTTCCAGGTTGCATATTACATTTTTGTATGATGAATGAAAGGCTGACAATGTGGTACTTGTCTCACACAAAATTATATATATATATATATATATATATGGGGGACAAAATACGCACATATTCTCAACAGCGGCACATACTTCAATTCTAATATCTAGGTAACTGTGATGATTGTGCACAAGTGATTATCAGTGTACAACACAAGCGGAGCAGTCTTGACATTCTAAATATGGCACTTGCTATGTAGAGTGTCTGATGTTGTCAAGGCATATTCCAATAATTGGAATCACATCATTGCAACGGTTATATTCAAGGCCTTGTTTGTATATATACACCCAATTTTGCATGGATGTTGTTTCTCACTATGCTATGCATCAAATACCGTTTACTAGACTGCACAATACAGGATAATCCTGGACCCACATTTAGGTGTGGATATACCCATACAGACTGTGTCCCACCTCCACTTGAAAACTTACATTGGAAGATAAGTATGTTTTAATGTAAGGAAACTCACATTTCACTAATGCTGTAGGTGAGGGCTAGTAAATATTGAAGATTATATTGACCTAAATTAAGAAAGATGTTATTGCATGAGTAATGTCTAGGCCTGGGTGGAGTTCCAGGAGTTCTGCTACTTTGAATGCTAAGAAGTACGAAAATAAAACTCTGCTGCACTCCATGGAGTGGTAAGTCATTCTGTTTTTTAGTGCCAGGAGTTTGTCCTGCCCTATAAAATCAGCATGAAAGGCACAATGCACAGTACAAGAGGGTGCTGCTTCATTATACCATTCAAGTAGATTCTCTCCTCGAGCGGTAGCTTCCTCAATGCAAACAGCATGATTTTCAATGCAAGAGGTAGTAATCTGTGACCTGCCGCAACTGCCCATGTTGAGAAATCTCACTGGGAAGTGGTCTAGCGTGTAATTTTTCTTGCCTGCCAGTTTAATGCTGGTGAGCCGTCCGAGAGGAAAAACTCTGCTGAGCAGAGTTTTTTGGAACTCTGCATACAGAGTGTAGAGTGGGTAATTGTTTGCTTTCTGAGTCAGTGGACCAGGCTAGCCAAGGACCATCAGGACAGGAACAGGGTCAGAGAAGGAGATCCTCGGCTCGTCAACAGCCACAACCTCTTAACATCAGCAGCAGGGAGGAGGAGCATGAACAATTGGGCGGGGTAGTGTGCCCACCCGGATGGAACCTTTTAACATCTGTAGCAGCAGCCTGGGTGGAGGCTGGAAATTGAAGGGAGGCACACTGATATGGATCCCACCATACAGGGGGTGGATGAAGGTGCATCTCTCCCTGGCCCACAATAACTTAATTCAGAAATGGCATCCCCAGAGCAGGCCACATCACCATCTGGGCCTGCCACTGACCCCTCCCTATCTCTTGAGGCCCCCATTCTATGGAGGCCCCCAGTGGAACCACTTGAGACTACCACCACTCCAAGTGCCTGTCTGGAACAGCTGAGGAAGACATCTGCCCTGATACCCCACATTCCTCGTGTTCTACCTAAACTCCTCCATGTGTTGTTACTCCTGTGACTGCATCCCAAGAAGTGATGGTGATATCTGATGTACACCAGAATGTGTCATCTCGGGTCTTACAGGAGATGAGAGACAAACTTCATATATTCTGAGAGGCACATTCTAGACAAATGGGCAACATCAATGACTCTTTCACTTCCCTGGGTGCAGCTATATTGTCTGCATTGGGCCAATGACGCACCCAGACCACTGTAATTGTGCCTCCTAGGACGTCTTCCCTGTCTGTTTCCCTTGCTACCATTCTTACCTCCCACGTATCCCACTCCCGTGGGGAGTCTAGTCCTGCATTGGCCAGCCACAGTGAGTCCACGGCTGCAGAGGATCTCCACATTATGATGAAGGAGGACAGTGAGAATGCCCAATGACTGGACAAAGTTTGGACTGTGGAGCTTTCTTTTACTCTTTGCACATAGACTGGCTCCCCTGACTCTTCCTGACATATATTTTTTTTTATTTTCCCCAACCCCCTCCACGTTCCTTTGACCATTCTGAATGAATATTCTTTTTTATTTCCTTTCTCCCTTTCAAATGAGACAGTTTTTTAATTGAATTTATTTTCTAACATACATATATTTCTTTTGAACACCATCTCTATCTTGTTTTTTTTCATTATATACGCTGGGTTCAAAGTATGGAAGTCCACATCAGTATGCATTTAGCTATGATTTCCACATGATACCTTGTTGAGTAGATGGCTCTACAAATCTACATGTCTTACTCGCATACATTTATCATCAGATATATGGCCTACAACAAGAGTAACCAATTGACCGTCACCAACTATTATGCGACTCAGTATTGACTTGTGAAATATAATCTTTTTATTTGAAAATATTGGGAGCATTCATATATTACAGTGATCATGGGGGATCTCTCTTGAGACTTTGCAATTGTGATAGTGAGGATCTCTGTGAGTGGGTGCATTTACTGTGTTGGTGCTGATATGTGTGCGGGTGTGGTGCATCTGACTGTACAGTTGGTGGGGGTGGTAAGTCAAATCTTTAATACTTTCACACCCCTACCTGCATTCCATCACATACCACCACCCCTACCCTCACACCTATCACCCGACCACCTCACATATACCCCACCATCACAACCAACCCATCCCAGCAAACAGCACTGCATGCACCAGCAATGCATGGACACCACTCACAGCCCTGCATGGACACCCATCACCACAGCATGCACACTTGTGACAATCACTTAGCCAACCAAATTACAACTCACACAAGCCAAAGCTGCCTTGCTAATAACAACCATAGAGGGAAACATACCCATGAACAAGATGTCACACGCAGTAACAATAACACTGCTTTTACACACCCACAGGACCCCCACACAACGTCACCAGAGAGGAGGTGCCAGTAACATCCAGTCCCCCCCAAAGGGGCCTACAGTGATGACAGCAGCTCTGCAGGCCTGGATATGGATGACCAACCTGGCCCATCAGGGACCTCTGGACAGTCGGTTACCCAGGCACAGTCCCATACCACCACAGAGCCTCCCCCTCAGGAAATACCAGCACAGCACCCACCCAGCGGGCCCATACCACTGTTCCCAGGACACGTCAATTAGCAGTGTGTCCACCACTACAAGAACCTCATGCAACCCCACAAACACAGGACGATCAGGGACCTGGGATCAGTGGCAGTGGGCACAGGGTTCAGAGGACAGAGGCACTGGACAACAAGAAAGCTGGTAGGACTGCTGTGAGACAGGGGAAGGACAGGCCCAGGGAACCAACGCTCCACAAGGCATTCACCAACATCCTGGGAGTATACCACCATTCCCAGGAGACCATGGGCCAGATACTGGCCAAGTTGCAGGAGACCCAGCGTCTGCAGGAGGGACAGTACCTGGGGATCAGGGAGGACCTGAGGGACATCCACACCACCCTGGTCACCATTGCATGGGTTCTGGCAGACATGGGCAACACCATGAGGGAGGCAGTGGCACACCAATGGGCCCCTAACACTAGCCACACTGATGACCAGCCTTCCACCTCCGCTGAAGCTAGTGGAGAGAACGCCCCGCCACAGGAACAACAGGCCACTGGCTGATGATCATCAAATATCATTTGTAATTTGCCCATATTTAAGAGAGCATGACTACACCTCAACAGATGTAACTAACTTAGGAACATAATCAGGAACTAAAAACAAATAAATAGTATGCACTATCACATGAATGTGTGGATGAAATGTAGGCATATTCTGTAGCAATAACAATTTACTTTGTCACACACATATCACACAAGTGTGTTAGATTGACATGTGCCTGCTCCAATCCTGGAAATATATGTGAAGACTGTTGTGCAGTTGTATGGCCTAGGTAGGAAAAGAGTAGCAATTACCTGCAATGGTAGGTTTGTGTCTGCTGAGTAACAAAACAAAGTCTGAATGACACTTTCACAAGTGATTACTGAAAACATACTCTTCAGTGGCACTCATATGTTTGATCAAGAGAGAGTGACGTACAGGGATCAAAACTCCTAAATGTCTAGGTATCTCACTCTTAATCCAGTTTGGAATGTGCATGTGAGACAAGCAATGTCCAAAAAATACACAGACCGTTGCCAAATTGTACGTGTGATAAAGGAAACAGATAGATTGACTGTTGCAACTTGTCTACTCATATCTGTCATGAGTAATGACACAAACTAAATGAACTCATGGTTAATGTGACATGGGTTGTAGAATGCAGATGTGAGTGTGTACCCGTATCAAATAAATGATATGGATAGACAACTGACAGACTCCCTTACATCACTTTGAGATCAGATATGTGGAAGTCACTCAGACACAGCACAATTCATGTGCTCTACCAAAGCCTGGAAATGTGAGGGGAAATATTGCTAAGCCTGTAGTAGAAGGTGTGTCAATCTACAAAGTACAAAGTCTGACTTAGTATGCTGTGCATGAATGAAGGGACAATGTTGACGACGAAGATGGGTACTAAGGGTAATCAGCAGAAATGTTGCCAGCAATGTTGAACTAGGACCATACCTGTCAAAATATGCCATTCATCTGTGTGAAGTAATACACATAGAGTAAGAATCACTGTGTGTGAAGTAATACACATAGAGTAAGACTCAATGTACAACACAACAATGTTTCCATGTAACACCAGACATATGTTTACAGAGAATGTGTAGGCACGTTCATATTCCAGCACAAACTAATGTGACAGAAGCCTGTGACATATGACAGTATCTGTACCCTGGGTCTGCAGATATGACCCAGTTCTACAATCTATCAATAACCTAATCAAGCATCATAGAAATAATCTTGCCTATGTATGCAAAGTAATGTCAAACCATAGCAAATGAAGAGACATGTCCAACACAAACAAACTGTAAACCCTGTTATGTAATAGGGCAAGCCTGACATCAACAACCTCAAAGATAACAAAACATATTTGGCCACGGTACCACAATTGTGCAGGTGTATGTCTGCAGGTGACAGTGCATTGCAGTCCCCAAATAGGCTACATTGACTCTTGACACATTCAGGGGCCTGCTGCCTGCGCACATTGAACTGAACTGAGGTTACCACAGTCAACATGTGTCAATACATGCAACAATGGGCCTGTGTAGGGATACAAAGAGCCCTTGGAGCATGAGAGCAGCCATCTGGCAAATAAACAAAAGGATGAGTCATCGTACGTTCCAAGTGTATGTGCTAAACATCGAAGTCCTAAATCTCAGCACACATGTCCCACCTAGATGGACCAGGCTCAGTGCCGTCTATTTGCATATAGACAAAAGGGCACAATTTACATATGAAAATATGTATGTGTCACATATGTACCTACAAAACCTATATGAACATATTGGGAAACATAGTTAACAGATATAGGAGTACACATCCTTGAGAAAATGGCCTACATAAATCCATGCTGGGATAGAGAACGGCTATTTGTCACATCCCTAAACACACTGCTATGGTATGCATTACTTTTCATATACAAAACATTCCTTTTCACATACAAACATCTCACATACATACCGACAATGAAACATGTCAGCACACCATCCCAAACAGTTTGCATGCATGGAGAACTGCATGTTACAGGTGTTGCTATACAGCGTGATGTCTGATTCCATTAGAACACACAGAGTGTGACACATACTTGCACTTACATTGTCATGGGTTAACAAATCTTAACCCTGCCTTCGTCAGCAGTATCCTTTGTTAACGATTTGTCAAGAGTATCATATGCATGAACATGTTTTGTACATGGCCCATCCAATCCTATATCATGCTGTGAAACAAACAGTGGGAATTCTGACACAACAATGTGATGGATCTACATTATGCATTCCATCACATATCTGAGCTCACAGTACACATATTGGACACATGTGGAAACCTGTCTTCATATACATGCAGATTTGTAAACAGTATCAGTCCTCCCATGCATCCCACACCCACACACATATAGAAACACATTCCTATGTTACCAGTACACAGTGAAATACTCATTCATACACATTGCCCTACTATACAAACAACAAAGGTGCATAGTCCCTTTAACTAGGAATTATAATCTTGGTGCCCTGTCAGCATTTCCCTGTAAAATCCACGCATGCCGCTCATGATGATAAAAATGATGCATGCAGCTGTTCTGCGCACATCACAAATACCAAAAATGACGCCTGGAACCATGCGCGTATCATCTTCATGCCTTCAGTCAAAAATCCACGCATGGCCGTCATGTGTTAGAAAAAGACACATAGAATAGTACTTCACATTTACCATAAATGGCTCCTCGCACCTGCGAATATAACCTAAGTTGTCATACATTGACAGCCTTCATACAAAATTTCATGTACGGCTGTCATGCCTCAAAAAAAGGACGCACCTCAGAAAACGTGACGCATACACCCAGGAAGTGATGTAATAGGTCTTTCTTGCTGTACACATGGAAAAGTGAACTTACTTTCACTTTTACTTTACAGTCTTGTAATCTGTGCTTGTGAGAGGTTATGTGGTGCTTGTGGTGGTGTGAGGAGTGTTGGATTTTGAGTCTTTTGCACTGTGTCCTGTCTGTGACGTGTCCATCTTGTATTTTTTGTCATATTATTGTACATCAGTGTCCTGTTATTGTGTAAGTATTGGCGGGTGTCTATCTTGGGGTACTTGGAGAATATTTTTTAAAACATTTTTTGTGGTGTATTTAGGTTGCAGTGTTGGGAAACTATAACATGTCAGGGAGGAAGGTGCAGAGGATGACTGGGGATGAACTTTGAGGGTTCATTTAGTAAGTGTGCCACTACCTCCCCAACATGGTGGCTAAGGGTGGTCGTGTGATCATGGTCTACCCAACAGAAGCACGAAAGCTGCACTGGGGCATGGTGCTGTTCTAGCTTAGACGCATCTTCTTGGTGGAGCGCACCGACCACCAGTTGAAGCACCCGTGGGCAGACCTCATCAGCTGTGAAAGGGGTATCCTTGATCACCTGGTCATTAGGGTCAGTGGAACTGTTGGTGAGTACAAGGACTCAAGTGTAAGAATGACATAATGGCTCTGATTGCAATATCAGTGTCATGGTTTTTTAAGGTAATGTGGCTGATGGAGGCAAGTATTGCCGCACAAAATGTCAAAAGTTGTGCAATGCCAAGCATTGTGGCACTTTTCCACCCTTGTGCCACGTAATGCCTGCACTAGGCGTGATGAATGCAAGAGGTGTATCCCTGCAATAGGAGGCACACAAACCTGAGCAGTTTACTAGGTTTCATTGTGCCATTTTTGGATTGAATTGAATGCATGCCTAAAGCAGGTTGGTTACATGACACTCCCATTGTTTTAAATGTGCCCAATTTCACTTATTAGGTTTGGCACCTTCATGTATGGTACAAAGCATGCTAAGTGCCAGCATAATATCATAGTTTATGTTGGTGCATGTCAAACACAGCACACCCATGGTAGAGTTACGTGGTGTTAGGGTTGGCAGAAAAAGTGGAGCATCTGAGTTGATGCTGCTTTTTCACATAGATTTACTACAAAATACTATGCTTCTTTTCAATTGACAGTCTGCTGTCCCCAAGACATTGTTGCACATGTATTTGAGACATGTGTGTATGGGTGAATCCCATATCTGTACATGTTTTTGTGGGCTTACAATGTCTGTCTCGATCACATGTTATGGATGGCAGTTGCTCATTCCTAAACCTAATTTAACTAGGTCAATTAGCTAAACATGTGGAATGTGTAAAATTTGTCCACAACAATCACAAAGCTATGTTTTCTTTTCATGTTTTGCAGGTGGACCTCCACACTACACCATTGGTGAGGTTTCACAATTTGAAGACTCCGGTGCAGTCAGTAAGTGCTACTTTATAAGTCAAATGTGTAGGTCAAGGGTTATGTGTGAGAGAGTATGATGTGTGCAATGCCATGTTAAAATGGCATGTGAGTCAATTAAGACACCTTGGGTATCAACATCATGTCTGATGTAATGTCGAGGATGTTGAATGCGAAACAATGATGCACAGGTGCCATTGTGTGCTGCAATGAATGTGTGGGAAAGGTAAATATGAGCACAAACACAGTGATGTCAGTCAAGATAAGTGTCAGAGGGGCTAGGTCTAAAAAATGTATGGATGTTGGCAACATATTTGTCACAGCACATGTTGCTGCACTGTGTGCCACATGTTACACATAGTCACTCATGACATGCTGTAAGTTATGTTCATGTGTCGAGGTCTCAAAGGGGCTTATCAATGAGACACTTTCACCACCAGTGCTTCACTACTCCTCCGAAATGAAGTGTTGCACTGGCCCCACAAGGAGCTGTTTGACAAGGCCAACAGTTAGTTGAGTAAGCATTGAGATTTTAGCACTCAATTATTGTGGTCCATGTCTATAGATTGTAGTTAATATGATGTGTGCAGAGGAACCTACAAGATCTACTCATCATGATGAGAGCGAGTGAGCATGGTCACCTAACGTGTGTAAGAGATGTGCATGGAGAGTATTTACCTAGTCCTTAGGAGATGTTTCAAGCTTGTGCACAGATAGTGTACAACATTGTATAGCTGTTATCCCAACAACATGAAAATTATATCATAGATGCTTGGGTGGCAAATTGGTATAGAGCTTGGTCTTGAAGATGTTTTATAAGGTCTAGTAGACCACATGCGTCATCTGAAGATGCTGTTTCCATTGCATGCTTATTCTTCCCAAAACCAATGCAGTTCCTGATGACATGTCCCCCTCATGTTTTAGCAGCCTCAATAGCTCCTGCACATAAACATGATTTTGAAAAGAGGGCTGAGTGATTCAGGCACATCTGGGAGGTCCAGAGAGGGTACATCTGGATGGCCAAATGTTACAGGCGTGATAAGTCATCAGAGTCGTGGCAGGCATTCCTTTATGGAGGACCAGGGGAACAGGCTGCAACAAGAAAAAAAAACAAGTGGAACCACAACAAAGAGGGAGAGGGTGGATCTGCAGGTTCTGCCCCCTCAACATCTAAGGCACCTACCACAACAGCATCCCAGCCACAGCCACTACCAGCTTCCACTGCCTCAACATTTGAGCAAACTACAAACTCTTAAATGACATAAAATAGAAGCTGAAGAAGCACTAAATCTGAACCCTTCCCTCTGCCCAGTACCCTCCCTTCCCTTAGTTTTTACTGTAAATAGTTTTAGTGCGTTTTAGATGGGTAGGCTAGCATAGAGTAGGTTAGTGTTAGGACATAGGTGGTATAGTTAGGGGTGGGATTTAGGAACAGAGTTTGTTTTTAGCAGGTGTTGGGGGAGTTATGTTTAGGGGTATATGTAGGAAAAATACAAAAATATGTATTTGTTTAGGCAGTAGTTTTAAGTACTCTATGTTTAACTTTAGTTCTTGTTGTCTCGTCTATTGTCTCTTAAAGGGTTAGGGGGCAAATTGGCATTACATGTCCAAGATAAGTGTTGAGAAGGATAGCTAGCTGTAGTGCTAAGTTAGGCTAATTAGTATTGGTTAGGTTAGTGTAGGTTAGTGTGTAGTTTAGTGTTTTCATTAGGTAGTGATTTTTGGTATTAACAAATCTGGTTAGTTTCCTACAATATGGTGTCCATGATAAGTGACTGCCTAGGTGTTGTCATGTCTGCACTACTCTCATAAAAACAAATGCCCTTGGGTGTGCATTCAGTATTGATTTACATGTGTGACTATGGCCCTCATTATGAACTTGGCTGTAATCACCACCGACAGCCGTGGTGCCAGTGAACAGAAGGCCGCCAGTGGCGGTAGACTGCACCCCACCGAATAATGATGCCAAAAAATGAAACCTCCAAAACTCCTGCAACCTCCACCCACTGCCAGGGCCTACAACGTTGGAAAGGCAGTACAACCCACTGTGCCACCGCCATGCAGACAAATCCTCCGCTCACCAAATAATGATGCACAAATCAGAGTGGCGGATGGTGAATGTCGAACAACCATTGGCGGTATGGACCGCCACAGCCAGCAATGGGACCCACCAACAACAAATGCACACCTTGGCAAGTCTGAAACCCACTCACCTGACACACATCCACAACACTATAACATACTCACATACATACCCCACAATCCTTTGCATCACCGATAGCACAACAGATATTGACAACACAACATGCATGTACTGAACCCAACATCATACAAGTCACACACACAAATACACCAACAAAACACATCCATACCCCAAACACCATCACAAGCCACACCCACAACCACACAACAGCACCCTGACCAATACACCCACAACACACACCATGGCACACCCTAAACACCCCCTGCTTCACAGACAGGGAGCTAAGGACCATGGTGGACGAAATACTCAGGGTTGAGCCACAACTATTTGGGGCACAGGTGCAGCAGACACCCATGGCCAGGAAGATGTAGCTATGGCAGTGGATATTCAACAAGGTCAATGCAGTGGGAAACCATCCACACACAAGGGATGACATCCAGAAGAGATGGAATGTCCTGCGCGGGAAGGTTCAGTCAATGGCATCCAGGCACAACATCACCACACAGAAGACTGGTGGTGGTCCCCTACCTACCCCCCCGAATACACTGACTGGGAGGAGAAGGTCTTGGCTATCCTGCACCCAGAGGGCCTCACCGGACATACTGGAGAACTGGACTCAGGTAAGTCAACTACAATACCATAAAAGTCACCCCACCTATTATGCATGTATCACCCCACCCCTCTCACTACTACCAGGACCCCATCCCCCACCCAGTCCACAACACCCACATCCAAGTTCCCTGCATGCCCACAATCCCACAAACAGACCTCCATCCAGCCCCATGTGCACAGTTACCTATCCCTGCCTGATTCCCAGTGGCACTACAGCACCCACAATGCACCACCACCCCCCATAAAATGCAACTAAATGTACACGAAGGGACCTGGCATGCCATGACAGGGGAATATAACCGTTAAATAGTGCAGAGCAGTGCAGCCATTGCCTTTAAAGTACCTGACACAGGCCCACCACCCATGCCACATGGACAGAGACATTAAGGAGTGCCAGCGCTCCACCTGAAGACAGAGGCCCCACTCAGGAGAGTGCAGAGGGATGTCTGGAAACAGAGGAACTCCCCAGCCCATCACACAGTCCTGGACTGTCACCCTCCAGCAGGCCCAACCAGGATACGACCGCCACCCCTACCACCCAGCCACCATCATCAGCTCTGGCCAAACTACACAACATTAGTGTCTCCCGGCCACACACTGGCAGCCCATATGTACAGAGGCCAGAGTCTCCACCCACCAACAGGCAGGATGATGAAGGACCAGCTGCAAGTGGGACTGCCAGACCTGCGCAGGGAACAGGGGGCTAGGGCCAGTGGGAGGGCATCAGTGGCCCAGGGGGATGGCCAAAGGATGGATGCAGCAGCCCAGGAGGTGATATCTGAGGTCCTGGGAGCATACCGCCATATCCAGGACAGGATGGGCCAGATCCTGGCCACCTTGGAGCAGAATCAGAGGCTGTAGATAGCACACCACCAGGAGGCCATGGAGCAATGGAAACAGCTCAATGCCACCATGGCCACCATTGCAGGGGTGCTGCAGCACCAGTACCACAGCCAGTCTGAAACCTCCACCCACCTGCAAGCCCTGACCACTAGCCAGGACACTTCCCTGTCATCTACATCTGCAGCAGCTACTAGACTGGCGGCACTGCCAGAGGACACACAGGAAATCAGCACCCCTACCACTGCAGCCCAGCTCTGGCCATGCAAACGTGTCCTCAAACCCAGGCATGCCATTGAAATACCAGCCAAGACCGCCGCCAGGAAGTGACTGTGCCCTGAACTATCTCCCTTGTGTGCCACTGAGCTACCTTGTTGACATGCCACTGCCATCACACCAACTTCCAAAAGCCACATGGACCAAAACCCAGTGCTACCAACAGCTGAGCATATGTATCTGTGTATGTATTTGCACCATGTGACTACTTCCTTTCACTGTCCCAACAGTTATGTATATTTAGCCATTCAATAAATACACCCATGCACTCAAATCGTATGTCCCTCGTCAATATGAGATATGATTTGTGAGTGTGTATGCATTAGCCAGTTACTATCTGTTGCAGGATGGGTGCTAGTAATCACTCAGTACTCGTCAGATATACAGGTAAGTGGTATTTTATTGATTGTATATAACAGTTTGTGGTGGCCGGTGGATGTATTGTTGTATTCTTGTTCTCCGTATCTTCCTCCTGGCTGGGATTTATGGACTTCTTCTTCTTCTTTCCTTTTTCTCTAGGACTCTCGGGAAGCACATGTGGGAAGAAGAAGAAGAATCCTGGTAAGTGATTTGTGTTTTCTTCTATGTCTCTTCCTGCCTCTGGCTTTCCCTTTTCCTCACTCTGCTATGTCCTGGTCTTTGTTTTTACTTTCATCTCTTTTCCTCCTTTGTCTGTTAACCACTATCTTTCTTTCCTCTTCTTTTTCTAAGTGTGGTACCTCCTTGGACTCTTCTCTGTCCCTTGTCTTTTGTTTCTTCTGCCTCAGTACCTTGTTATCCTGTTTCTGCATGATGTGCCCATTGCTTCTATTACTCCATGGATATCTCTCTTTTCTTTACTATGTACCTCCTCTTTTCCTTTTCTGCTTTCTTTGTCTATTTCACTCACCCTTTTTCCTCTTGTCCTCTCTTTTTTATGCTCCTCACCCTTCCCTCTCCGTTTTTCCCTTTTTTTTCCCCATTTACCCTCACTCGTGTGATCTTGTGTTAATTGTGCCCTTCAACCCCTTCCCCCCCCAATAAATCCTTTCCTTCCGTCCTCCCTAAACCTGCTCAGGAAAGGCCCCACACACCTGCTTCTGCCACGCTTCTCCTGAAGCGTGGCGGGTACTCGCGTCTTGCTCCCCGGAGTCTGTCTCCTTCATCCCCGAATGGGACCACCGGTTTCCTGCTCTTCTCTTTCTGCCCGCAACCTGTTGATGGTGCAGTCGGCTCTGCACAGCCCGGGGATCTGCTGGACACGCCTGGGAGACTCCTATCGTCCTCGTTTTCTTCTTTTGTCTTGTCGGTCGTCTTCCTCCTCTCCTCACCACTCCGATCGCGATCTCCTCAGGAAGCGATGGCAGGCCCTTTAAACGCCCAAGTTCCCGCTGGGATGGCGCGACTGGATGAACAAGAAGGTCTATCCGAGTCAGGAGGGGAAGCGGCAGAACAAGCAGGTGCATTGTGTGGGTTGGCCCAGTCCGGCCCGTCACACTATCATAATCACAAATTTATTGCAGGAGGGGTTCCAACGGACTGTAGTGTCTGAAGTATGTCACACTGTACATAATGTTTGGTTTCCTGGCATTTAACAGTTCAGTCAACATTTAGCATTGTCACTGACAATAGACACCACTGTACTTATTACATGAGTCAGAGTAAAACTATGCAGTGAATACATCAGCATCATTGAACAGTACCTTAGAGTCACTGGAAGTATAGGTGGATTAGCTGGGTCCTGGAGTTGAGACCTTCCCCCTCTTCTTCCTCACCATCACTCTCATCCCCTCTCTGAGGTTGCAGGGATGTTTGTACAGTACCCTCTTCTCCCAGAAGTGGGATAGCTTTCCTCACATCCAAGTTGTGCAGCATGCAGCAGGCCACCACTATCTTGCACACCTTGTCAGGGACATAGCACAGGGATCCCCAAGAGAGATGGAGGCAACAAAATCTAGCCTTTAGGAGACCATATAGTGCACTCAATCACCCTCCTAGTACGTCCATGGACCTCATTATAATTCCTCTCTGCATGTGTCCTAGGATTCCTCACAGGTCTCAGGAGCAATGCAAGTTGGAGTAGCCAGAGTCACCTGCAAAAGTGGGTGAATGAGGACTTTAACAAACTGCCTTTACTTGCATACAGCCTGACTATCAGCTATGTACTGATCCAGTGTCATACACAGTCACCTATGAGCCAACCTCTGTCCCCTTGTAGTTCTTCCATCATGTGTGGCACACTGCTGTTTCTCAAGCAAATGAATCATGGACTGATCCTGGGAACCTGGCATTGACATGTTATATGTACTGATAAGCAATACACACCAATTGTACATTCATGGAGTGATAGTTCTTACCATTCCGATATACCTGTTCATTCACTCTTGGGTGTATGAGAGCTATGTGGGTTCCATCAATGGTACCTATCACATGGGGGATATCAGCGAAGGCATAAAATCCAGATTTGATGGCTTGAAGTTCAGCCGTTTGGGGAAACTGGACATATGCTTGCAAGTGTTGAACATAGGCATCCAGGAATTTGTACAGGATTTGGCTTAACATTGGCTGTGAGACCCCTGCACCCATGCCCACTGTCACCTGCAATAAGCCAGTAGCAAAAAAACAGAGAACAGATATGTTGGAAAATGGGTTATTGGTAAGGGCAGGTAGGTACCCACACTTAGCAATAGGCCACTAACCTCCACTTAGGTCCAGTTAGGTCTCAGTAAATTAAACCAAGCTCAACCCTTGGTAACTTGGCAACGAGCGTCAAGGCTTAACTTAGGAGACAGAGTGTAAAGCATTCAAATATCACAAAACAGTAATTAAATAAAACACAGGAAACAGTTTAAAAATTAAAAACCAATTCATAAAAATAGATTATATTTTTACCTTTAAAATGACACAAAAACGAATAAAATCGGATAAGGGGAACCGGAGATATGAATTTTTAAAGAATTATTGTTTTTTTAGCTCCTAGAAACAAAAAGCGCCAATCTGGTCATCTGGTTGCACCTCGACCGGGGCAAAGTCAAAGTTTAAGGCTGACCGCGATGGAGCCCTGCTCCGCTACAGCTCTTGGGAGGCCTTGGTCAAAAGTTTACCTTCGGACTTAGTAGTTTTTCTGAAGATTTTCTTCAGCGGGACGAACCTGCCAGTCCAATCTGACCTCCTGGAACTCTTCTCCGGATAAGCGTTGCAGGAATCCTCGTTGGACATTTTTACCTTCGGACGTAGTCATTTTTTCGAGGTGAAAATCCTTTGACCGGGGTAAACCTGTATCTTGATCCGACATCCTTGGAGCCCTCCTCGGATACGCTGGCTGGGAGGTTCCGGTCAACTTTTTAACTTCAGAATTAGGGGGTCATTCTGACCCCGGCGGGCGGCGGGAACCGCCATATGGCCGCTCCGCGGTCGAAAGACCGCTGGGGCCATTCAGACCTTCCCGCTGGGCTGGCGGGCGCTAACATTGTTAGCGCCCGCCGGCCCAGCGGGAAGGCGGCCTGCAACACTGAAGCCGGCTCCGAATGGAGCCAGCGGTGTTGCAGGTGTGCGACGGGTGCAGTTGCACCCGTCGTGCTTTTCACTGTCTGCTAGGCAGACAGTGAAAAGCAGGCTGGGGCCCTGTTAGGGGGCCCCAGGACACCCGTTCCCGCCAGCCTGTTCTGGCGGTAAAAACCGCCAGAAACAGGCTGGCGGGAAGGGGGTCAGAATCGGATTTGCCCAGCCGGGGGAAATCCGGCGGGAAACCGCTGGACCCGGTTTTCCGACCGCGGCTTTACCGCCGCGGTCGGAATGGGCTTTGAAGCACCGCCAGCCTGTTGGCGGTGCTTCAGTCATCCGCGACAGAACGACCCCCTTAGTCTCTTTTTCTGAGATTTTCTTTACCAGGACGAACCTGCAAATCAGGCCGGGTCGCGGTTGAGGCAAGCCGGCTAGAGTTGCTGCGGAGGGTAGGTCCCTATATGGAGCTTTTTTCAAAAGTGCTCCAAACTTCTCCAAACTTCTGGGGCTTCTCTCAGATGTTCTTTTAAGGTTCATTTGGGGTCCACAGCTCACCCCAAGGGTCCAGAAGCTCTGAGATGATCCTTGGGGGTGTGGACTACAACTCCCAGAATGTACCTGGTGCAAACTTCTTTTTGGCCACTGGACAGTGGTCAGCTGGTTGATTTCTTCAGGAGTTGGTGCAGGGGACTCTGGTTAGCAATTGTTCACCTGCAGTAAACAGGGAGTCCCTCCTTGAACCAGTTGAAGCCAGGCAAAGTTCTTCTTGTGGTGAAGCTCAAGTGTGCAGCTGGTGCAGTCCTTCTGAGTGCAGGTTCCAGGTGCAGGCCAGGGGTCCAGCAGGGCAGTCCTTCTTCTTCTGTAGTACTTCCTGGTAGGGATGTGGTAGGGAACTGAGGTGTGGGTGCAGGTCTGCCAGTTTTATCATTGCTCCTGGGTGAAAAACAGGGGGGTCCTGATTCTCCAATCAGATGCAGGGTCCTTCCCCCTGTGATGACCACTTCCTGGGAAGTGTGGCAAACATCAATCCCAGGAGGCAACATTCTTCAAAAATCTATCATGGCTGAATCTGAGTTTTGGAGGATACATCTGGATGGGCCCACCCACTGGTGTGGCTAAAAATCATAAACACACCCCTCTCCTGACCTCTCCTAATCTAATCAAGGGGGCACCTAGTTGTCTGGGGTTGCAGGATGTGGGGGTGTTGCTGGTTTGCTCCAAATGTTCTTCTCTGCCATTGAAGACCAGTTTGGCAGTCCCCCCCTTCCTGCCTCACCATCTACTGAGGGGAAATTCCCTCCCACAGACAATCTCTTTGCGTGAAGCCAGGCCACTTCACACCTCATCAAGTCAGCCTGGCCAGGTTGCCAGAGGCTGGCCAATCAGAGCAGAGCAGCAAAAACAATGCAGGGCTGAAATTGGCAACTTTTCAGGTAAAGCTTATAACTCTTTACCTGAACAAGTTATATTAAATCCAACAACTGGAAGTTGTGGGATTTATTATAACAATTCATTTGATACCAAACTCTTTGTATCCATTACGTAAGGGGACTTTTAAAATGAAAATAACGTCCCCAATTCTAGCCTATGGAGGCCCTTCTCTACAATGAGGGAAAAACAAATTTGGCTGTTTTTACCTCACCAGGGCTTATAAAACTATTTTTTATAAGTTCCCTGCTTATAGTTACATGGCACCCAGCCCTAGGGGCACATAGGGCACACCTTAGGGGTGACATATATGTAACAATAAAGTAGTTTAAGACTTTGGAACTACTTTTAATTCCAAAGTCAAATTTGCATATAACTTTAATTTAAAAGCAGCCAGGAAGGCAGGCCTGCCTTTAAAATGACACTGGGCACCTCAGCAGTGCACCTATGGGTGCACTGCATATGCTGTGGTCCCTAAACCTACATGCCCTACCATATACTAGGGACTTATAGGTAGGTTGACTTAGCCAATTATAATTAGCCTAATTTGCATATTGATTTTACACAGAGCACTGGCCCTGGGACTGGTTAGCAGTACCCAGGGCACAATCAGAGTCAGGAAAACACCAGCACAAAGTGGAAAATGGGGGCAAAAAGGTAGGGGGCCTCTGTAATCAGCCCTGTTTTCTCACAAGATAGAACTTGTACAGTAGTAGGGATGGCATCTGATTTTGATTTGATGGTTTCAGAACAGGATCCAGTAATGCACAGAGGTCATGGATTGTCGCTCTATTGAGTCTTTCGGCGACAATTATGTAATGTTCCTCCATAGTTTCCAGATCTACCAGGGGTCTGTATACAGATGGGGTCTCCCTTGCCACATGGGTCTGTACCTATGGGGGAGGAAAGAACACATTCTGAGTGTCAACTTACACTTGCGTCCCATGATGTCCTGTATTTTTCAAAATGCGACACGTAGGTCACACACAAACGTAAAGAATGAGGTACGCTATCAGGCAAATGTGTGCTGAGTTAACTCTGTCACAATGGCATCACTGTGTGAAAACACTTCCAAAGATGGGTACATGTGAGGATTATAGAATCATGTCAGCAAGTGACGAAGGGGAGCGAGATTGGGGCCCTGGATGAGGCCCCTGGCCAGGCTTTGAAGATGTGGTGGTGGCAAAATGGCAGCTTCCTGCCATCCAGGTATGATAGAGTGGAAGTAACTTAATTCCGTTGGGGTTAGTCGTCATGGCAGAAGGCGGTGTTCACGCCGTGCACCCGATCATTGGATTACATGGGTGTCAAAGGGGAAGCTGAGTCAATCATGATAGCTGCGGCTGTAACTACGCCATTTTGTCAAACCCTTGACACTTGACTCCTGATTCCTGTGCAGGGTAGTACTTCACTGCGTGTGCTGCTGTGTCCTGACTGGTCCCTGAGATGGCGTGTGTTACTGGGGGAACAGGCCCGACCTTCACCGCGGAGGAGCTGTCACTATCCTTAGATGTGTGTGATTATGGCGGATGACTGTATGTATGTGGGTTTGATGTGTGACTGACCAGCCGTAGATTGTCTGGCACGTTCTGCTTGTGAGTTGAAAACATGCCTGTCAACAGTGGCCGTTCCATATGGAACAGCATGACATTTGTATCTGGGGCACACATACTGAAGTCTGTTTATTTGCTCCATGTGTCCCATGTAGGTCAGCGGCCATCAAAAGAAAGGCCTGTGGCAAGCCATCGCCAAGGAGGTGTGGACCCTGGGAGTCTACAACCGGCGGAGAACCCACTGCAGGAAGCGGTGGGAGGAACTGAGGTGCTAGGCTAGTAAGACTGGAGAGGCCCAGCTGGGGAAGGCCTTCCAAGGAGGAAGAGGTGTTCATTGGACCCTGACCCCCCTACTGGCAGTGGTCTTTCCAGATCTGGATGGGAGCTTGAAGGAAGCACAGCAGCAACAAGGGGGTGAGTCGCAACACTGTTGTGATTCCACTTTGATTGATGTATTTGATGCTGTGGTATGTATGCATTGTAGTGCCAGGCACTTGGACAGCTGTGTTCCTGCAGTCCTGCCCCCTCCAAGTCCTTGAAATGGTGTAAGGGCTAGTTTTGGCAGGCTCTATAGGCCTATGATTGTTCCCCTTTCTGTCATCTGGTATTCATTGTGGTCTTATGGACTTGTAAGTGCATTGGCTGGGCATGGTCTCTCATGGGTGTACTCCAGATAGTGTTTCAGGTTTATGTTTCATGAGGGTTATGTGGTGTATTCTGGGGTCATGCCCACTAGTGAGGAGCACATTAATTACATATGTTGTCTGTGCTGAGGATACGTGTGTGACCTGGATGGGAGTGTGTGTGAGTCAAAATGTACATATATTCAGGATTTGACATAGTTCTTAATTGTTTTGTTTTCCCACCCCTGTGCTCTTCTGTCCTTTGTGTACATTAGCATCATCTAACGAGGGAGCTATGTCACTGGCGAGTGGGGATGCAGCACCCCACGGTTCCAAGGAGGCAGAGTCGAGCGACGCAAAGGGGACTAGTGGATTACCACGGAGAGGCAACTATCACTGAAGGTAGTGACTCTGATACCTCCTCTGATGGGAGCTCCCTGGTAGTGGCAAACCCTACTGGGCCCACCCATTCTTTGCCAAATTCTGCCACCCCATACCATCACCGCCCTCCCAGTTGCTCTCCACTGAGTTGCCCGTGCCCGCTCACCCAGGAGGGTGGGCATCTCCTTGGCCACAGGGATCTTATCCCTGGCCCCAGTCAGCCCTGCTCCCCTCACATAGGAGGCTATTGACCACCTGAAAACCATCTCTGTAGGGCAGACAACCATCGTGAATGCCATCTAGGACTAGCATCCCAGATACAGCAATGCATACCTGGAAGACATTCAAGGTGCCATGTCTGGCCTACAGAGATCTTTTCAGGCTCTGGCATCCTCTTTGATGGCAACCAGTGTCCCTGGTCTTTCCATTTCCCCCTCCCACCACCTCTACCCCCTCCAGCACTCCACTCCCTTCACCCATTTCAAGTACGCATACAGACAGCCCTGCACACAGATCAACACACAAGAAGCACACTGAAAAACACAAGCACCACACTTCCCACAACAGGCATGCACACATCCAACATACCAAAGCAAACAGAACAACATCCACTTCCCCCAGTGTGTCAACCTCCCCTGCCTTCCTGTCTGTCACCTCACCATGCATACCCACATGCACTGCACCCTCAGTCACTGCTGCTGCCCCCGTTCATGCAGTCACCACAACATCTGGCATCCAGACATGCACCCTGAGCACCACACCTGTACTCACCATGACTACATTGACAGACACTTGCAGCACACTCACCAGACCTACAGACACACAGATAACATCCATGTACACTGCCAGCTTGTCTTGTCATACTGTGTCCACCCCGTCCTCCCAAAACACTCGAACATTCGTACACATCCACATCACACACATCCACCACATATAAGCATACTTAACAGGCACCTGCATCGACGTCTGTCACACCTACACCTCATATGACCACTCCCTCAACCTCCACTCCCAGACCTGCCTCCAAATCCCCTCAAACTGTACCTAACAAACTTTTCCTATCCCATGTTGACCTGTTTGAACCCACTGGCCCACCCTATCTTGTCCCTAAATGTGCCCATGTCCTTGCCCCGTCCACTCCTTATGTTGTGTAGCCATTTTAGTTATAGCTTCATGCACGTTAGTTTAATACATTAGGCCACTGTGCACCTTGACCTAGATATATTGAATTCATCTTTGCATTGTTATTTTTACAATAACCAGTTTTACGGTCTTGTTTTCATTTCTTCTATCTAACTGTTTTGCTTAGCCCAGCACTGTGTTCTCAAACAACACATTCTTGATCACTCTGTGCTTCAGTCAAGGCTACAGTTTGGTACATTGCCGGTGAACGTGGTAGAAGTTTAGTCTCCAACATTCGTAGAAAATACACATCCTTACGTAGGGAAATTTTCTTAGAACATCAGCTGTGTTATTATAAAAACACTTCCTAGTCCCATTACACGTCAAGAGGGATATTCCAGCCAGTGAACCACAACTGTACGCTCCATGCTTCACTGCAGATGCTAATGCAGACTACAGGCCTTTGCTCAGGTATGAGGGTTGATGTCCTCCCGAGGGAACCTGAAAGGCAGGATTATAGCTTAACATGCTATGCTCAAAATATGATTTAGATAGAAAATAGTCCATCTATTCTAGTGGCAATATGATAGCATTATTCTTATGTTTCACTCTTATTGTCACCATTTTAATATTGTTGTGTTGTGTCGTTCTGGTTGTTGCAGCTCACGCTTTGCTATCTAGAATACAGTCATTTTATTAAACCAATCTTTAAAACTTATACTACTTTTATTGTCATTACATATGATACCGGATTGTAAATGAGAGAACCTGATGCGACCTGAGTGACCACGACTTCCCTGAGAAGTATGATATGTCATGCGCTCAGCTGCCCAATCATCTCTACCTTTCGGGAGAGATGAGGCACTGCTAGTTAGCCGGAGCAAAACCCGTATTGGGAGCGACAGGTGTCACCCACCGTGGGTCAGACTCAGTCTCCCACATTGTGGACGATCTTGCTGCTCAAAATCCAGTAGTCTCATTAGAATAATGAGAGCCTACCCAACACTTCCTTGTCCAAGTCTGCCCCAGTCATTCCAATTTCTGAGCTCCTTCTCCAGGGAGGTAGTGGCCCTGGGTAGCCCTAGGTCCCTCTGCCACCCCCCATTCCAAGCAACTTCCCCTCCTTCCAAAGGCAAGCCCAAACCCCCTCCACCTCCCAAACCTAAGCCCAAGCCCCCCCTTCCAGATGTAAGTCACCACCCCACCCACCCTCTGCCCCTGTTCCTGAGATGACTGGCTGCCCCATTGAAGCCCCTTTCAAATGGAGCACCATTTCCACATGTGGGAGTCAAGTTCAGCCTAAATTGGCCCTTCTAGGATTTTCTAATGGACTGGCCAATGGCCTTATTTGGACAAAACTTTTTTCCATGTAAATAAATTTCAATGTCCAACAGCTCTTGGCACAATATAGTGATGTTGTTCAGCGTTTCATTATGGGGATGTGGAATGCACATGTGTCTACTTTGGTGCAGGTCTTTGTTGGTTTGTGTCTGGTAAGTACATTTTATTATGGTATGTATGGCTTGGGATGTGGGAGGGGTTGGGACTGTGTTGCAGGGTGGGTGGGGTGGGTGTGACTGTGCCCTTTCTTCCCATGTGTACTAGGCTGCGGTAATTACCGTTGTCATCTTCGTCGTCGGTCACGGTCCTGGAGGAATATGGCAAGGAGCAGCACTCGATCCATGTCTGCGTCGACGTTTTCTGTGTGCCTCTGGTGATTGTTTCCTGTTTCCTTTTATATTGTTTGTTTCCACCACACTTTTCCTGGTGGTGGTCCTGCCCTGGAACTGATGCCGGGGTTTCATTATTTGGTGGGTGGGTAGGACCTTTCTGCCGGCCTGTGGGCGGCCTCCACCGTCCTTGTCAGGACTACAAAGATGGCGGTGTGTAGATGGCTTGTTTTTCATATGCCTCATTATTTGGCGGTCTGGATCGCCAACCTGTTGCCGGTAGTTACCGCCACCGCCAGTGGGGCGCTGTTTACCATCATGTTCAGAATAACCACCTATGTGTATACTCTGTGTGATTGGCACCGGTGTCATATCAGCTACTCAATACGCTATTCAGTATGTTCCTGACACTCTAATTGTGCATGCGTCCAAATTCTAAGACAGGTAATCAGGCAACATTTATTGTTCGTGATATGTTATATAACATTTATTGATTGGAAGTTCCAAATATTGCACTCCACCCAATGGATATTGGCACACAAACGGACGTTCCCCCACAGTCTTAGATATGCGTATTTTGTTGGTAACATCAATGTTGTACTGGTACAATCATCAGGAATACTTTCAGACCCTTGTGTTCTGAACCACACATGCCGTATGTAAACTTGCATGGTACATGTTTATCATATGCATGGAAGACTCAGAAATGTTATTGCAGTCCACAATGCTATCAGTCACCTTAATCAAGTTTGGGTTATGTGTTTGTCTGACAGAAAGCCACGCATGTCCTTTTGTTCTGTATTCATTGTCCTAGCTTCATGCAATGCATACATTTGAAACAGCTGATGGATCACAGAAAAAAACTGTACATATGTGTTTATGTTAATTGTTAGACCTGAAAGCCTTAGGGTGGTCATCCCCCAACTTTTTACCTGCCTCCCTCCACTTTTCTGACACTGTTTTTGCTAGTTTTAGGACCCTGGGTGCTTTAGCACTGTTAACCAGTGCAAAAGAGCATGTGCTCTCTCCCTTAAACATGGTAACACCGGTTAATTTTTAATTGGCATATTTGATTTACTCATAAGTCCCTAGTAAAGTGAACAACATGTGCCCAGGGCCTGTAAATTGAATGCTAGAGGGCCTGCAGCACTGGGTGAGCCACCCACATATGTAGCCCCTTAACCACGTCTCAGGCTTGCCATTTCAAGGCCTGTGGGTGCAGTTTCACTGCACCATCGACTTGGATTTTAAAAGTACTTGCCAAGCCTTAATCATCCCTTTCTCTACATATAGGTCACCCCTAAGGTGGGCCCTAGGTAACCCATAGGGGAGGATGCTATGTAGGTAAAAGGCAGGACACAACATGTGTGTTTTATATGTCCTGGTAGTGAAAAACTCCTTATTTTGTTTTCCACTACTGTGAGGCCTGCTTTCATAGGATAGCATTAGAGCTACCCTGATATACTGTTTGAGTGGTAGATTCTGATCAGGAAGTGGTAACCAGGTCATATTTAGTATAGCCAGAATGGTAATGCAAAATCCTGTTTATTGGAGAGGTTGGATTTTGTAATACTATTTTTGAAATGGCACTTTTAGAAAGTAAGCATTTGCACTTAAAATCTATCTGTGCCTTACAGCCTGTCTCCAATCAACGTCTGGACTGGGCTGGTTGACAGCTTCCTTGTGCATTTCACTCAGACAACCACAAACACAGGGCACTCAGTCACACCTGCATTTATCTGGATACTAAATGGTTTTCCTGGGCTGGAAGTGCGGAGGGCCTGATACTTACATGTCAAAGGCTAATGGCCTGCCCTTACACAATGGACTGTAAAACCCCCTACTGGGACCCTGGCAGACAGACCAGTACTGAAAGGGGAACTTGTGCGCTCCAAAACCAATCTTTGAAGTCTCCTTCACTTCAAAGGCATTTTTGGGTATATAAACTGGGTCTCTGACCCCAAGAACTAAGGGCCAGATGTAGGTACTTTGCAAATTGCGAGTTGCAATTTGCGAGTCTGAGCGACTCGCAAATTGCAACTCGCAATTTGCAATGCAGAACGGTGTCTCAGACACCCTCTGCGAGTCGATATGGAGTCGCAAAGACCCACCTCATTAATATTAATGAGGTGGGTCGCAAATTGCGGCCCCATAGCGACTATGGGCACTCACTGACATGGAGGCCTGCTGTAGTCAGCAGACCTCCATGTCCGTGACTGCTTGCTAATAAAGCAGTTTTTTTTTTTTTCAAGTGTAGCCCGTTTTCCTTAAAGGAAAACGAGCTGCACTTAAAAAGAAAATCCGAAACCTTTTGTTTCGGTATTTTTTCAGGTGGTCCCTTGGACCACTACCTGCCCTGAAAAAATATTTTGGGGTCCATTCACAAAGGGGAAGGGGTCCCATGGAGACCCCTTCCAATTTGCGAGTGGGTTACCATCCACTTAAAGTGGATGGTAACTGCGACTCCATTTGCATACCACTGCGAGTCGCAAATAGGAAGGGAACACCCCTTCCTATTTGCGAGTCGGAAATGCATTTTGCGAGTCGGTCCCGACTCGCAAAATGCATTTCTGCATAGCAAACTCCGGTTTGCGACTCGCAAATGGCAATTTTTGCCGTTTGCGAGTCGCAAACTGCTTGCTACATCTGGCCCCTAGACACTTCTGCACCTGAACCTACAACCTGTCAAGAGGAACTGCTTGGCTGCCCAAAGGACTCATCTGGACTGCTTTGCTGAAAAGGGCTGCTGCCCTGATGTTGCCCTGCTGCCAGTGGCGGCTCCTCCGTTTGGGCGGAGTAGCGCCTTCCCGCCGCCAGCAGCTTCAAAACTTTTTTAAAAAAAACAATAATAAACTATGTTTACTGTCATTATCTTAAAAAAGGGGCAGGGCCACGGGGGTGACGTGCACCTTCACAGCGCATGTGTGTTTGGCTGACTGCGTCGGGCAGCCGAACACACATGTGCTGTAGGCTCTCTCCAGCCCAGCAACTGTGTTGCTAGACTGGGGAGAGCCTGTACAAATTCCCAGTCTGCTTGGGAGTTCCCTGGCTGGGAGCCTGTTCTGCAGCAAGGAGTGACTTATCCAAAACACCTACTATGATCTCCCTAACCCTTTCCACAGACACTTCCCTCCTCCATCTCTCCTTTACTCATCCCAAGCCTCATCCTATTATTATAAACTCCCAATTAACACTTCTGGATTCTTCCCTCCTCTATCCCTCCATTACTCTAGTCAATTTAACTAACAAACTCACACATCCTACGCTCAAATTAACTCATAATGACACTAAAACTATACTCATATTTCCCTATACTATTCCACCACTAATTCCTCTTGGGTCCTGGAGTAGCGTGCTACTCGCCGAAAAATGCTTTGGCTCCTCATCAGGGGTAGTAAGCACTACATAAATATTATTACAATTACAAATTTTAAATGTTTGCTTATTGACTCTTTATCGTTTTGACTTTAATTTAACCAGATGAATATCCTATATTTTTCTAAACCTGTGTGGTGTATATTTGTGGTGTTTTCACTGTGTTACTCTATGCTTTATTGCACAAATACTTTACACATTGCCTTCCAAGGTAAGCCTGACTGCTCACTGCCAAGGTATCAGAGGGTGGGCACAGGATAATTTGGATTGTGTGTGATTTACCATGACTAGGATTGTGGTCCCTACTTGGACAAGGATATATACCTCTGCCAACTAGAGACCCCATTTCTAACACTAATCTATTTACATGTGCAAGTTTTGTATCAGATGGTGTACAACGTACAGTTTGCTGACCCCATGAGAGATCCCAACCCATTGAATGTCCAGTCCAAGAGTGAGTGACATATCATGAGACATGTTTAGGAGAGGTGCACATCAGTTAGGAGGTGTCCAATTTGACAATAGGTAGGAACTGAGACTATGGCAGTCCATGCATAATGAGCCAACTTTGATAGAGTGAAGAGGGCACGTTGGCAGCTGTCACTACACTGGCATGATTTTAAGCACAGAACTAAAGAGATACTGTCCATGTGGCACAGACTGTAGCTACCAGGTATTGAGGTTGAGGGGGGTACACACACATCAGGGGATAGAGATGTAAAAGCAAAGGTCCTGGCAGCTGCCATTTGTGGGAAAGCAAAAGGCATCACTGCAGCGAGAAGGAACTGCTAGTTTCGCAACACAGCAGCTATATCATGGTGGTAGGACATGTTTTCAATGAGGGAGGCCAGATCCCACTGCATGGAGTCCAGGACATTTTGGATGGCCCCCAGCCTGTTGTCAATCATGCTGCAGCCACTTTTGGAGGGCAATTGTTCCACCTTCTGCCTCAGTGAAGCAGTTATGTTGGCCAGGGACTGCTAGAGTCCACGAAGTGGAGAGTGGGTACCTCTGATGGCAGAAGAGTTGTCCTTAATTGGACTGAGGCACCGCTGCCCTCCCTCTACGCTGCACCCATAGCTGCTGTGCCAGCTCCCGCTAGATTCCTACTTCTGTCCTTTGAAAAGGTAATATCTTGGTCCTCAGAGTCCAGGGCTGTGGCTGAACTGGTCGGTGCAATGTGCTGGTTTTTGGGTGGTTCATGTGGAGACCCCGCAATGCTACGTGTCCTATCTGTGACTGGAGATGGTGTCTGGAAAGAACCAAGGACATGTTGGAAATGTCAGCATTGATTTTCAGCATCTGGTCATCCAGGTCATCAGAAAAATCCAGGACAGTCAGCTCTGCAGGAGGTAAGGCTTCATCCTCTACAGGTGGATAATGAAAGGTCAATATTGGACTGTAGCGGCTGTTGATATGAGTCATAATTTCCTTGTTATTTGTGGCTTAGTGACATGGTACTGACCCACACATCAAGGCATACATTTATTGACCCCTAGTGGCACACTGTGCCACCTGAGCATCATTTCTATGGAGTCACCATTGGCACATTCTGCCAGTCCACATTTCCCATTGTGTTACCCCCACTTTGATTGCCTTATCATGGTCTTCTGCATATGTACCCCTTTCATTAATTTGACTGTGTTACATATGCATGCCATGGGCATTGTTAAGGACTGTGCACGTGCCACAAATGGAGATGTGCAGAATATTTGGCATTTGGTTTTAGAGATATCGGAGTAACTGACTCCTCTGCCACCCCACATGTGTTGCTGGAGTGATGGAAGGGTCTGAGTTGTCAACATGCATCCTCCTACCCACTTTGAGTCATGTGTACAACGTCCTGCATCACCCAGTGTGAAAATCAGCCACCTTGAGTGTATGTGTGCAAATTGGAATTTCTCCCTTCTTGCAGAGCAGCACTCATCTATGCATCACAGGTGTCCTTGTTGCAGAGCCGCAAGAATGCATGCATCTCTGGAATGAGTGTTGTTTTGCTGGAAAATGGACCATCCTTTTTGCATACACACACATGTGGCGGTCCATCGTTACATTGTGTGGTGCAGATGCTGTACACATGACTCAAAGTGGCTAGGGGGGTGCATGTGGAAAGCCCACCCACTTCCATCACTCTGACAACACATGTGAGGTGCCATGAGGACCTTACATATTTTGAGGCTTGTTGATGTGCGGATGCATCATGTTGGGTCACTACATCAGGGATAGTATTGTATTCCTAGTACTGGTGACTGACATTGTCATAATTCTATTGTGGACTACTTTCAATGTGTGTTGAAATCATCATCAATCATTTCAAATGGCAGACAGCATCCCTCTTAGTTGAATGTTCAGGATGTGTCCCTTCCTGCACATGTGCATGAGGAACGGCAGGAGAGACACACCTATACCATGTAGTTTGTGTGGCAAAGTTGGTATTGTCCGTCATGTGTTTTAACATAAACAAAGTTAATAAAGGGATGCATTGACTATCTGTGACAACTACACATCCCTGCACATTTGAAATGATGCAACACAGCAGAGCAAGCTGAGCTGTTGCACTGTGTCTTTCTTCATAAATGGTTAAAAAGGCACCACAATATCTGGACACAAACATCATAGTGCTCTACCAATCCATATTTGTTTTACTTTACACTCCATTGGTGGATAGTAGTAGCTCATAATTATCATACCAAGGTAAGGCACCTTGCATACCCTTATCCTGTCCTAAATCTCATGTCCCCCTCTTATGCCTGACACTGCATGTAGTAGGCATTCCATGTGTTATTTCTGGGAACTTACCATGCAACACAGGTGTGTCCCACCCAGTTTCCAATGCCTTTACCAATATTTCACATCTGCATTTGGTTCAGTGTAGTCCACGGTGGTGTGAGAGTAGTGGTGTGACAAGTTTGTATTTCCAAAGATTGTAGTTGTTCATTGTGCAACACACATAGGGCAAACTATCTGTGTATTTGGTACATTGATCCCAGACCACCATGTTCTTAGCAGCCCCTTTGCCCCAGTCAACACCATGCAATCACCTTATTTACATTACTGGTCCCCATGGTGTACATTTCCCCAGTAGTCTCATGTATTGTGTCACTATTGTGGTGGTTGACCGTGTGGTTTACTGTGTGTCACAGGGATTTCCATTGCTTGGAATGATTGCATCACTTTCACATATACCTTTGGCAGGCCTCACAAATTATGTTTACAGATAGCATAAACAATCTTTATGGAATGTCTGCCCAATTTGTTCTTCCCTTACTACGTAAGAAATATTCCCTTGCATTGATCATATATAGCACAGATATGTTGTGCTGCAAGGATGTGCAAAGTGGATCTCTGCATGCATTGTGTGACTTTGTTAAGGTGGCACAAGGGGGGTGGGTGGCTTGAGTATACATTGGCATCATTCAATATGATGCTAATGTTGCATTAAAGGGCTTGTAAATATGGGCCCCTAGTGAGACAGTGAGACCACGTGTAGCTGATGTTCTGCATGGTGTTCCTTTGTGCGCTACACTAACCATTCCCTCTACACAGGCAACCTTGCTACTTGTACAGCAGCACAGATGATGATCACAGACATGAACCATGTGTTGTGTTTGATTACATTTGTGGCCATTCCCAATGGTGGTGTTTCACAGTTCTTGTTGGCCCACCCTGTGCAACAAGCATTGTACCTGTTGCTCAATGAGTGTTACACATGGGTAAGTGGTTCAGTTGCAACAGTGTTATGGATTGATGTGAGGGTTGGGTAGTGGTCTGTGCATATTGGGGGGTAGGTGTGAGCACGTAAGAAGTGTTTGGCCATTAATGTTTCCAGATGCAAGTCTTGTCCATGCATTCAGTGTGTCCTATGAGCTTCCCCCTTCTGCCATTTGTTATTTTTAAGATTGCCTCTCACTGCAACTTACCCTGCATTTGTGGTTGGTCTTGGAAGTCTGCACTTTCCTGTCCTGAGCCTCGGGTAACCAGATCATCTGGGATGACCACAGCCACCATCTCCTCCAGGTAATCCAGGTCCTCCTGGGTTGAGCGACTGCCACCTCGAGTCTGCAGTGCTGTCTTTCGGTTCCTGGCCAATTTGTCTTTAGTTCTGCACTTGCAATCATGCCAGCGCTTTTTATAATCGATGACAGTCCTCTTCATCTCTGCCACACTGTTGACTTTATTAACCATTGACAGCCATATGGCCACCTTCCTACCTGTTGCTTCCTTTTGTCCTTCCTCTGTGATTTCGCTGGTCCATCTTGGCTTATACTAGGCTGATAGGGGTTTCTCTGGGGTCTCTCTTGATCTGCATTGTCCATCTTGGGTCCTTGTGGCTTGTTTGGCATCGTCGCTGGCTTTTTTCTCTCGCTAATGCTGCAAAATATGGTGCTATCATGATTATTGTAAAAAAAGTGCTGCTAATCATGCTAATGCCACTTTTGCAGCATTAGTGTGGTATTTTCTTGCGATGTGTTGCAAAGGTAAGCATCATTTTTTTTACGCTAACCCTTCCTGAGCACCATAGTGCATTATTTTCTAAATACGGCACATGGATGGCACAAGGAAATGTCGTTAGGCGGCATCCATTTTTTCATCATACAACTGCGCTATCGCAGTTGTGGGTCATTTTTCTTAAATATGGCCCAATGTCTCTTGTATCTAAACACACCAACATTAGTTTCAAAAGTTGTAATATATCAGTGTTTTTTTTACTAGTTCTAACTGATGATAACCTTAATTTAAATCATGCAGAGAAAAGATCTTTCCACCATTTAATTGCATAATAATGTCAGCAGTGTGTGATCCTGGATGTCGCTTTCCTTCAATTGCTTTGTTTGTTTGGCATATTGCAATGCATATGTGCACAGTTACTTCATGGTCCTTTTTAGGCACTACTACTACTACTACTATGGGAGAAACCCATGGCGATGGACCAGTGGAACGTTCAATAATGCAATGCTTTAGCAATGATTCAAGTTCTTTTTCAACAGTGCTAGATCTGGCATCCTTTGTGTGGTTTCCCCAGTCTTTTTGCCTCTGCTTCCTGTGTTTTTGACTGTGTGTTAGACTTCATTTTTGCTGATTTTGATACTCTGGGCACTTTACCACTGCTGACCAGTGCTAAAGTGCAAGTGTACTCTGTGTAAACTGTATTTGTAATTGACTTTTTTATGATTGGCTTATTTGATTTAATGGCAAGTCCCTAATAAAGTGCATTAAAGGTGCCCAGGACCTGTAAATCAAATGCTACTAGTGTGCCTAAAGCACTGATTGTGCCACCCACATGAGCAGCCCTGCAAACATGGCTCAGACCTGCCACTTCAGAATCTATATGTGCAATATTAAACTGGTAGTTCGACCTTGCAAGTGTACCCACTTGCCTGGCCCAAACCTTCCCTTTTACTACCTGTAAGTTACCCCTATGGTAGGCCATAGGTAGCCAAATGAGCAGGGTGCAGTGTATTTAAAAGGTTGGGCATGTACTGGTGTGTTTTCCATGTCCTAATAGTGGAATACTGCCACATTTCTTTTTTACTATTGCAAGGCCTATCTCTCCCATGGGATAACATAGAGGCTTCCTTTAAATATCTCTTAAATGCAGTTTCCCATTGGGAGCAGATTTGGAGTTGCCGTTCTCTGAACTCACAATTTAAAAATACACCTTTTGGTAAAGTTATTTTTTAGATTGTCAGTTTGAAAATGCCAGTTTTAGAAAGTGGTCATTTTCTTGCTTAATTATTCTAGGCCTATGCCTGCCTGTGGAATCCATGTCTGGGTCAGACTGACAGCTGGGCTGTTTGTGAATTCCCTCTAGACAGACAGTGACACAAAGGGAGCTGGAAAGTGTCCTGCATACCCCGATAAGTCTCCTAGGCTACAGTGGCAAAGGAGGAGCTGACACTTGCACCTGAAAGGGCTATGCTTGTCCTCACACAATAAAGTCTCTAACCCCCTGGTGTGTGTCTGGGACCAGGCCTGGCAAGGAAGGATCTTGTCAACAACAGAAACTTTACTTTGAGGTTTGCCTACTTCAAAGGCAGAAATGCGTATGAGTAGTGGACCCAAAACCCCAGATTTATAGAACACTTCTGGATCAAGAAGATCCTCTGCCAAGGAGTTGCACTGAAGAGCTGGAGGAGGAGTACTGCCCCTTTGCTGTGTGCGCTTTTCTGTGTATCTGCCTTAGAGAGGACAAAGACTGGACTTTGCTGTGTATCCAGATTGTGAAGTTTCTCCAAGGGCTTGGACTGATTTTGCCTCCTGTTAAGACGTCTCTTGGACAGCAAAGACTTCATCTACCAATCTCAGGTTCAGTTGCTGTGGATTCTAACTCACCAGATGGTGCCTATTCAAGCTTCTGGGCCATATGGGAGTGAAAGCTGGTTGAAATCCAAGAAAAGTCAAGTGCACTGACACCCGGAAGATCCCCAGAATGATGCTGCTGCCTATCCCCGAGACACTGTATGCAACTAAAACAATGGTCCCTGCTGGAGTGTGACAACCTCGACTGACATTGCAGGCCTGATGCCGCCGTAGCCCCACTGACGTCCTGTGACACCCATCTCGGCTAGGTGCCTGCTTCCACTGGATGTGACTATGACCCCATGAGGTCTCCCCACCTCATCTTGACCCACTGGACATCGACACCGCTGGAGCATTAGGAATCGATGCTATGCACCAACATCACCTCATCCCCACTGCTCTGCAGCAAGGACCTGACACTTCGCACCAATGTCTCCGCTTCACTGCTCCTCAGCACTGGTATCGACGCCGCACTAGATGCAGCGATGCCTCATTTCCCCGACTCTGTGCACTGGCTTGTTTCTTCACTTATAAAAGTTACTGTACCTGGGGGTCCATGCGACTCTCTGACCAGCGCCCTTGATGTCAATTTGATGGGAACGACTCCGTCACAATGCAGTGATAACACCGAATTGAAGCATTTGTGTTTCTAAGCATTATATTCAAGTTTAATCTTTGAAAGTTCATAACGTTCTTGTGTAGGTTGGATTTTTGTTGTTTTGTTTTTGTTTTGATAAGATAAAATTGGCTATTTTTCTAAACTGGTATTGAGTCCTTTTGTGGTATTTTCACTGTGTTACTTTACTGTGTATGATTGTACAAATACTTTACACATTGTCTTGAAGATAAGCCTGACTGCTTGTGCCAAGCTACCAAGAAGGTGAGCAAGGGTTATCTTAGGTGTGTACCTCTCTTCCACTGACTAGAGTGCTGGTCCCTGCTTGGAGAGAGTACAAAGTGACTGTCAACCAGAGACCCGATTTCTAATAAACAATTTTTTGTGAATGAAAATCAACTCATCTATGTCTCTGAGCAACAGGACTGACATCCTCTTTAATTTGTAGTTTTGCTCTCATAGTTTTTAACTTTCCCAAACATGAAACAGCAAGGGGAATTGAATTACTATCTTGTGATGGACATTCATCTTGTAATTCACTGAAATCAGTCCCATGTCAGGAGGCATGTTGAAACTGAGTAAATAGGCACTTGCTGCTGTACCTTGAAGTACATGGATAGGTGCTTGGACCATTGTTTTCTTATGTTTCACTGTCGCCATGAACGAACCTTCACTCTTCATGGGTGTTGATGCAGCTCAAGTGAATATAATAGCCTTTGACAGCATGAGCCATGGTAACGAAGATAATTCATTGTGTTTTCCTTAAGGCATCATATTTATCGAAGCACCACTATTGATAATGAAAGGTGTTGAAAATCCATTATCTTCTGTCTAATCTTGGACAGCACTTGTATGATTTTGTTATTTTGATATGTCAACTTTTCTTTGACTGACTTTTCTCCTCGCAGGCAAAAATGTCCGACATATCCATGTTTTTCCAAGGTAATCATTGACATGGCACAATCGCTTTCTTCACTTTTAATTATTAATGAGGCTGATGAACAGTTTGACAATGATTTAGATGCCAATCGACTTTATTTAGTATCTATTTGCCTCGACTGATATCACCACTTAGCCTAGCGGACATATATTGAGAGTTGCTCCCGTAACGTTCTGGCAGTCAATTTGCTTAGCGCAATGAGGCATTTTCTTTTTGCTCCGCTCAGCACATCATCACAAAATAGTTCTCTTTGCCAGAGACTTTACATCTCTGGCCAATGGCAGGACATTTTCCTTCATGTGGAAATGCAAATCCACATCTGAAGCACTACTTCTTTTTGTGTTCGGACATCAGAGGTTTTTCAATTGTCATTTCAGAACCAATCTCTACGTTGAAATCAGCATCTGATGAGGGGTGAGCTACATGTCAGAAATTCGAGGAATCTTGCACAGTGGATTTCCCATGACATTGGGCGGTCACCATGTATCCTTTGCTGGTTACGACATGGAATGGCTCAGCATTGAAAGGAGCATCCTTCTAGTGAAGCTAATGTCTTTTGAATGTCGTTGCTTGTGTGCAGAAGCCTTCATTTCCTTTTATGATCCAAGGGGCATATTTATACTTTTTGGTGCAAAACTTCACTAACACAGTTTTGCATCAAAAGGTTGTGTATCGTATTACACCATTCTTGAGTGCCAGCCGGGCACCATATTTATAGAATTGTGCAAGCCAGCGCAAAGGGTAGGCTAGAGTGAAAAAAAAATGACATGCATAATTTTAGCTTAGGGGGATAAATATGGCACTAAGGCCATAGTCATTTTTCGCACGGAAATGCCTACCTTTTATCTAATTGATGCAAGGTGTGTTTCCACATCCAAAAAATCGTTTTAACTCCATACTTTTGGAACTAGATGGGTCTAGCACCAAAGTATTATTATGGAGTTCATTCTGCACATAATTTATGTTAAACAAATGACACAAATTTGGTGTAAAACAAGTATAAATATATACTTGACTTTTTTTGGTCCTTTGAGGTAACTTGGTCATCATAGCTCTCCCGAACATCAAGGCTGCAGGACTTTCACCTGTGGGTGAGTGAGAGGTCAATTGGTAAGCTCGCAGGGTACGGTTTAAGACAGTTTTAAGGTTGAGATTTTCTAACGCAGCACGCTGAACAACTTTCTTCACTGTACTCATGAAAGGTTCAACAAGGCCACTGGCCTGTGGCAAAGGAGGTGTGCTCTTTTGATTCTTCACATTAAGATGACTGACAAAATCTTTGAATTCTTGACTGTTGAAAGGTGGACTACTATCAGATTTTAGGATCACAGGAAAACCCCATGTTGCAAAGACGCCAGGTAATCTCTTGATGACCCTCTTTTGAGTTATAGATAAGAGATCTTCTATCAACTGAAAACTGTAGTACTCATCAACAACCACCATCAGGTGATGTCCATTAACAAGAGGACCGAAAAAGTCAACAGCAATTCTTTCCCATACATGCTTTGGCAAATCTGACATGCTTAAGGTGTGTTAAGTGGTAGGTAGTTCCATAGATGACAGGCCTTCATCTCTCTTTCATCAAAATGGGGAACTCAGACTCAAACTCAAAGAGCTCCTTTTGTGGCAACAATTCCACAATGTCCTTCCTGGGCCACTCCAATTATTTGTTGTTTCAAACTCTCCAGACTAACAATTCTCTAACCCCTCAAGGTAATGCCTTCTTGAGTCACGGACAGTTCATCTTTGACATCTTTGACATTTTTAAACATCTGATGTCTGCTGTCATTGGCAAGAGGGTGACTGTACTGGTTCTAAGACTGCTGTGTGATAATGTCTTTCGGTTTTTATAATAAAACAACTGACATTCTAAGAAATGGTCCCATGCATGAGTGTGTGTTTTTCTGTGAATGTTGGAGTCACAGCATCCCACGTTTGTTGGCAACCCTATCTGACTGAAGCCTTGGAGAAAGCACAAAGTGAAATAAATGTCCTATTAAGAATGTGATGCTTTCCTAGGTGAAGGTACAATAAGATAAAGAAAAGAAAATAGTACTACAAATGTGGCTATTGCTAGGGAAAAAAAAGCAATGCCAAATAATATGTAATTGAATTAAAGTGCACAGCGGCAGGACTAGTTAGCTAAAACAACATGTCTAAAACATGGCTAAAATAGCTATACAAGAATATCACATAGTTGATCGGTCTTTCCCGTCCTGCTATCTGATTTTTCTAGTTTTTGGTTGATTTCTACCTTAATAGATGGAAAATACTCTGCCAAGAGAAGAAGAGAATATTTTCCCTCCAGTAATGCTTCTGCTAATGCAAATCCATATGGTGTCAGCAGAGGTAGGAATTTCTCAGATATTATTGGCATATATATTTGTGGAACTGCTGTCAAAGGTGAGAGTGTAGGAAGCAGAATCTTTTGTATTCCTCTGTTTCTTCTCTTTCAACGCGTACCTTCCCTATATAGAACTACTTGCGTGCCCAGGAAGTACTCCTCTGATTCCCATCTTTCTGGACCTTGTTTTTAATTGCATCTCTAACACGATAGCCCTGAGACCATTACTTTTTTGGGTAAGGATCTCAACCACACCAGAGCTCACTATTTATAGGGACTCACTTCTTAATCTTCTGAAAAGACCTAATGCAGCCTCTATTCCATGGCTTAGGCATGTGTCTAACTGGTTTAGTACCCTGGGACTTAGGAATTACTGGGAGAACCCACAAGATCTAGGGAAGGCCCAGAAACAATCTCTGAAAACAGTCTATTGGTCCTACTTTAGAAACAACTATCTCCTTGGTACAGCCCATGGACGATTGACCAACCAATTTCTTGATTTTAAGTGGTACCCCCAGTATGAATCTTATTTAGATCATATTCCCGGCTCCCTAGGAAAGAGCCTGTATGCCCATTTTAGTTGCGGGTGTTTACCGTTACTGTCTTTCACTGATAGTTGGAGGACACCACCAGTATTTAACCTATGCCCAGGCTGCAATGCTGTCCCTGAATCGGTTGAACACTTTATGTTGTTCTGCCCAGTGTATGCTCTTTCTCAGCGCAAGTGGATTTGTCCAGTTTGTCAGAACTTTGGCATTAGACAATATGTTATCGCCCTCAGGATTTTAAAGAGCGATACTTCTATTGCTCTGATTCATACAGTTAACAAGTTCCTTGTGGCTGCATGACATATACGCACTTGCCTTCTAAAAATACAGTAATTTGTAAGTACGCATGATGTAGGGTAAGAACTGAGAGACTTATAACATTTTTATTGATCGTATTAAATGGTGATTTTTAACTGTTTTTATTATTTGTTTTTTAATCCAATTTGTAATTATATGGAGGACTGTGGTTATTTGCTTTGATGTTTTTTTTAATGACCCACTAAAGCTTGTGTATATAAGTCATATTCTGTAACTCCTCATCTAAAGGCAATCTAGTGTGCTAAGATGATCTAGTCCTATGTTTAGGTCACAAGATTGCACCTGTTTTCTGAGTTTGATAACACTTCCCCTAAGACTATTCTCCTTACATGGAAGGAGATGAAAACTATAGTGTTTCCTTGTTACCTCTCAAGAATGTCTTCTGTAGGGAATTCTGTTTGTTCTCAATATGTTTCAGTAGACCTAAATTTTCTGAATGTGGCTTGCCATTCCATTGTATCTCGGAGGTCACATCTCCTGGGGATCCTCTGGATACAAAAGTGCATCGAGTCCTTTGTAAGGCTTATTTATGTCTTATTATTGCAATGAGCACTTATATTTACACCTCATATGCTTCTTAGAGTATTGAGAGGATTTTCATTCTTAGTCCACATCCATTTTTGTGAGAGAAGGTTGTGTGAATCATTGAGCGAAAATATAATTACAAGTTAACATCATGACAGATGATTCAATTTATTCTCAGAGCTTCAACTATCTCCCAGAAGCAGTAATCATGTCTGGGCATCAGGCTGGAAATTAGAATGCTAAATTACGTCATCCTTTCTGAAATTGCCTTTCTGGAATCAGGTTCTTTTTGGTTCTCAGTTAGATGATATGGTCTACAATTCTTTTAAAAATAAGAAGTGTACTGTTGTTCTTACTAGGGGCTCCATGACTTCTGAAGGAGTAAGCTTTTCTAAAAAGAACTATGTGAGAAAACAGGGCTGATTGCAGAGGCCCCATAACTTTTTGCCCCCATTTTCCACTTTTTGCTGGTGTTTTCCTGACTTTAAAGGTGCCCTGGGTACTGCTAACCAGTCCCAGGGCCTGTGCTCTGTGTAAAATGGATATGCAAATTAGGCTAATTATAAGTGACTAAGTTAACCTACCTATAAGTCCCTAGTATATGGTAGGGCATGTAGGTTTAGGGACCACAGCATAGGTGGTGCACACCTAGGTGCATTGCTGAGGTGCCCAGTGTCATTTTAAAAGCAAGCCTGCCTTGCTGGCTGCTTTTAAATTAAAGTTATATGCAAATTCGACTTTGGAATTAAAGGTACTTCCAAAGTCTTAAACTACCTTATTTATACATATAAGTCACCCCTAAGGTGTGCCCTATGTGCCCCTAGGGCTGGGTGCCATGTAACTATAAGCAGGGACTTTATAAAAATAGATTTATAAGCCCTGGTGAGGTAAAAACAGCCAAATTCGTTTTTCCCTCTTTGAAGTAAATGGCCTTCATAGGCTAGAATGGGCAGACTTTATTTTAAATTTTAAAGTCTCCTTAAATGTTGCATACCAAGAATTTGGTATCAAATTAATTGTTGTAATAAATCCTACAACTTCCAGTTGTTGGATTTAATATAACTAGTTCAGGTAAAAAGTTTAGACTTTACCTAAAAAGTTGCCAATTTCAGCTCTGCATTGTTTTTGCTGCTGTGCTCTGATTGGCCAGCCTGCAGCAGCTTCTGCCAGGCTGCCTTGATGAGGTGTGAAGTGGCCAGGCTTCACACAAAGGAATGTGCTTGGGGGAGAGAATCTCCCCTCAGCAGATGGTGAGGCAGGAAGGGGGAGGGCGGCCAAACTGGTCTTCAAAGGCAGAGAAGGACATTTGAAGCACCCAGCAACACCCCCACATCCTGCAACCCCAGACAATTAGGTGCCCCCTTAATTAGATTAGGAGAGGGCAGGAGAGGGGTGTGTTTATGATTTTTAGCCACACCAGTGGGTGTGCTCAGCCAGATGTAACCTCCAAAAATCAGATTCATCCATGTTGGATTTTTAGAGACTGTTGCCTTCTGGGATGGATTTTTGCCACACTTCCCAGGAAGTGGTCATCACAGGGGGACGACCCTGTCCCTGATTGGAGAACTAGGACCCCCCTGCTTTTCACCCAGGAGCAAGGATAAAACTGGCAGACCTGCCCCCACACCTCAGATCCCCTCCAGAATTCAACAAGAAAGGAACTAAAGAAGAAGAAGAACTGCCCTGCTGGACCCCTGGCCTGCACCTGGAACCTGCACTCAGAAGGACTGCACCAGCTGCACACTTGGGCTTCACCACAAGAAGGACTTTGCCTGGCTTCAACTGGTTCAAGGAGGGACTCCCTGTTTGCTACAGGTGAAAAATTGCTAAACCAGAGTCCCCTGCACCAACTCCTGAAGAAAGCGACCAGCTGACCACTGTCCAGTGGCCAAAAAGGAGTTTGCGCCAGGTGCATTCTGGGAGTTGAAGTCCGCACCCCCCAAGGACCATCACAGAACTTCTGGACCCTTGGGGTGAGCTGTGGACCCCAAAAGAACCTTAAAAGAACATCTGGGTGAAGCCCCAGAAGTTTGGAAAAGATTTGAGAATTTTTGGAAAAAAGCTCCAGAGAGGGACCGACCCGCCGCGGAAATTCTAGCCGGCTTGCCTCAACCGCGACCCGGCCTGACTTCGTGGTTCATCCCGGTAAAGAAAAACATCCAAAAAAGAGACTAAGTCCGAACGTAAAAAGTTGACCGGGACCTCCCAGCCATCGTATCCGAGAAGGGCTCCATGGACGTCGGATCAAGATTCAGGTTTACCCTGGTCGAAGGATTTTCATCTCGAAAAAATGACTAAGTCCGAAGGTAAAAGTCTCCACCGAGGAAACCCACATCGCGTATCCGGACAAGGGCTCCAGGAGGTCGGATTCAACTGGCAGATTCGTCCCGGTGAAGAAAAACTTCAAAATAAAGACTAAGTCAGAAGGTAACTTTTTAACCGAGGCCTCCCGCGACCTGTAGCCGAGCAGGGCTCCATCGCGGTCGGCCTGAAAGTTTGACTTTGCCCCGGTCGAGGTGCAACCAGATGACCCGATTGGCGCTTTTTGTTTCTAAGCGCTAGAAAAGTAATAATTCTTTAAAAATTCATATCTCCGGTTCCCCTGAACCGATTTTAATCGTTTTTGTGTCATTTTAAAGATAAAAATATAAACTATTTTTATAAATTGATTTTGGATTTTTAAACTGTTTCCTGTGTTTTATTTAATTACTGTTTTGTGATATTTGAATGCTTTACACTTTGTCTCCTAAGTTAAGCCTTGACGCTCGTTGCCAAGCTACCAAGGGTTGAGCTGGGATTAATTTACTGAGACCTAACTGTACCTATGTGGAGGTTAGTGGCTTGTTGCTAGGTGTAGGTACCTACCTGCCCTACCAATAACCCATTTTCCAACAAACTAGTACAGAAAAAATTAACAGGCTGTTAGTTTTGCTAACTGAGGGGATCCAGTGGATGTAGATAGCATGGACAGCAAGCCAAATCTTCAAAGTGTCCCTCACTGTCCTGATTCTGTTGTTCCTGGTCCTCTGTGGGGCAGGATTCAAAGATTTTTATCAGCAAAAGCTAGTTTCAGGTCACTAGGTTCTGGGATTAGGTCACAAGGACTACAACATAGATTTGTACTCTATTCTAGTTGAGCCAGGTGTCTCAGAAACTACTTGTCCATCATTGAAGATCAAGCAAGGATCACTCAGGTGTTGGAATCTCTAAGGTTTCTAATCTACCATGCCAAATGCCAGATGACTCCTGATCAACATTTTCAGTTTATTGGAGCAAGGATTTAGATAGATGTGGGGACAGTATTTTTACCAATAGATTAGGAGCCATGTCACTCCTAATTTATTAGAGGATCTTCTATTTGCCTTCCCCCATCCCCTTTACTGTGATCCCCAGGCTGTTGCTTTATATGCTAGGGCAGAAGAAAGATGCAGTGCTGAAGGCTACTCAGTGGCCAGATGTCTTCCAGTAAGCCCGTCTCCCTGCCAATAGATATCACGACAGAGAATGTGACTTGTGGTTTTAATATTGACAATAGGGTTTCAAAAATAGGACTCAGATGGAGTGGCTTATGCTATTCAAGCATCATGGAGATTGTCTAATAGAATAGCCTATGTTTACCATTGACCATAACCCATGATTCAAAAAAGTTCTGCCCCAGTAGTGTGGCAAATCTTTACTTTTACAGTGAAACATGGGTTTGATGGGTTGATTTGGCAATGGTTACCTTTACTTCAAGGGGAGGCTATTAGAGCCTTTACCAAACAGGGGAATACTGTAATCTATCCAATATCTGGGGTCTTGCTAATTCCTAGAAACATTTTGTTAGACTACCTTCTAATTATAAAAAGGAACACCTCTGTGGGATTTGCCTCTTTTGCTAGCTGCATTACAGGCATCTCTATTTGAGCTTTTGCTGGAGGTCCCACTGAAAATTCTAAATGAGAAGATGTTGTTTTTGTGGCTCCCACCTCTTCCATTCAGTTGAGAGATCTGGGTGAACCAGTTATCCAACCTCACTATTTAGGAATCCTCCCACACCATATCACTCTTAGGACAGATCTGGATTTCCTTCATAAGGTAGCCAATAAATTCCACACAGACTCACATGTGAATCACCCAGTTTTTTATCCCAATTTTGTTTCTCCTAATGAGGAAGAATTGCATTCCTTGGATGTCTGTAGAGTGATATCTATCTACTTGAAAACCACAGCCAATGTGCTTGGGTGAAATTCTGTTTGTGAATTTTTACTCTGTCATCAGGTGTTTAAACCTGCTTCAGGAACTCTTATCAGGTGGAGCTCTTGTACCATACCACTAGCCTATGATTTAAGGGGTTTAGAGTTTGCAGGTGCCATTCAAGGATGGTTCACCAGAGGCTAGACTGCTTCGTGGGCAGGGTGCATGACGTCTCAAGGACATTTGTGAGGCAGACATTGGACTATTAACCTATGTGAATAGTTATCATTTGACCTTAGGTTTAGAACAACAGTTGTTGTCTGGTGCTTGGTACCGGTGTAGTTTCACTATTTTTCATGTCAGCAATATTCTTGGATTGACCTTTAAAGTACACTGTGAACTATATTCTCACTCTCTAAAATCATTTTTAATCCTAAAGACAGGCAACTAAAACGACTGGCTGATTATTCAATTTCAATTCTACCAATAATGTAAGGACTACAAAAATGTATGTCTGATAAACATATTGGACGCTATCCTGGGCTATCTTTTCCATTTTCTACATGTTATGTTTTTATATGTTATGTTTCTAAGTTACATTAATCACCATAAAAAATGTCTCTTTGACTTCTTTAAAAGAAAAAATTATCTCATAACCACAAACTCAGGAGAGGACACACCGACCAATAAGCCCATCTCCACAATCATCCTAAGCACCTACAAATGTTATAGATCACTTATATAAGTGTCCTATATGTCTTGCCTCAATATGATAATCACCGAAGGAACAGCAACTAATTTCACTGGTATGTATGTTAATATTCCAACTACATCACTGGCCTTGCCAATGTTAAAGATGAGATACAACAGGCAAAGATTAGGAATAAAAAAAACTATTTACATATTGTGCCTTAAAAATAATAGAAACATTCAAAAGTTGGTTGATTTAAATGATGAAGTGTGTTCCTAGCAAAGGTTTAAGGCATACTGAAAAATTACTATTGCATATTACTAAATATTTAAAATATCAGATAGGGCCTGTTATTATTTTCTTGAAGAGAAAAACTCAAGATTTAGAAAATAATTGACAGGTAAAATTGGAAGATAAGGATGGCTAGGTCACATACTCCTTATTTGCAACTCTTCTACCATAAGCCACAGTAACTTTCACATTGTATTTTGTTTTTGAAGTCCACAGAGTGCACCTGTCTGAACAGCCACATAGACGGAACGGTACCTCAAGATCATTTGAAGACTCTTAAAACAGATTTTGACTAAATTTCAAGATTCAGTTGCAATTCTCACCTGATGCGCTCAGCCACAAGGAAAATTACCTGTAATTGTAAAATGAATTTCTATTGTTACAGAACAAAGGGTGTTGAGCAGTCATTGTTGTTTCTAAAGCCATTATGAAGAAAATACAATAGGATTTGAAATTCTATGTAAGTATATAGCTATTCTACAATTAAATCCTAAGATCACTGCTTCCCAAACTTTTGGAACCACTTTTGGAACCACTACCCAGTTTTTAGAAGAGCTAACATTCACAACCTATCTACCTTTAATGAGCATGAGGCAGGGTGTTATTTTTATATGTAACTAAAGCATTGTGTAGTAGCAACTGTCATTTACAGACAGCACATTTCCATTGAAATGGCCACTAAATTTGGACAGACATACAAACAACTTCCCTGATAAAGCTATATAGCACACAAATTATCTGTAGAAATTGGGGTTCTGTGAATATTTATCATTTGTGCCTCACCAAGTAAGTGCCTTTATTTGTTTTAATCATATTAATATCTGTTTCCAGCGCACTTCTGAATTACAAAATAGTGCTTCATGTTTGCTTTCCTAACTGCTAGAAGCATACAATTCATTTACAAGTATTTACATTTTGCTGTATTTTGCAAAACACAACATCCTATATTGTCAAATAGTTCACTTTAAAAACTGCTCTCACTCTGCAGTTAGAGAAGGAAAAGTGAAAACCCAATCCATGTGTTAAAAGTATAAAGCTACCCGGCATTAAACCTCTGTTCTTGAATCAGAGGCAAATGTGACAACTTCAACTCTTTCCAGCTTTTAATTTTTCATTACCTGACGGCTTTTCAGAAAAATGAAAGATGGAGTAAAATCACCCAGACATGTCGATTGAAGCAGACCACCAAGCACTTATGACTTTTTTTGTAAATTTTATTGGATCACCAGGAAACATCGTCTTAAACTCCTTTCTTACAGGTTAAAATAATTCATCATCAGGTGTCTCTTACATTTTTATATGAACTAGGGGACATGACAGTTTGCCATAGGGTCGCCTTGCTTCTCTCCAGAGTAATCCGTATAAGAGCACTATTAAATGACTTGAGGAATCCAAGCACCTAAAAAAAGGGTTATGGCACTGTATTTTATTCCATGCTACCTATGCCCTTAGAGTTTTAATTGGTCATTTTCAAACAATGCTCAAATAATTTAATTTTAAATGCAATGGCTAATGTCTAGTATTGTCAGAAATTAATTATGACACCTGCATTTTAGTGTATTACTCTTTTACTCATTTTTAGTTTCCGTTAACTGTATTGACACAGGGGGTCATTTTGACCTCGGCGGTCTTTTTTAAAGACCGCTGAGGGACCGCCGTGCGGAAGACCGCCATTGGTGGCGGTTTGCCGCTGGGCCTATTATGACCGTTGGCAGCTCTCCGTCCTTTTACGGACAGTGAGCCGCCAACAGCCATACTGGCGGGAGGCGGGGAAGTGGAGGTTGCTCCACCTCCACTGCCACGCCAACAGAACACCGCCCAGATGTTCTGTTGGCGGTGTGGTGTCAGCGGAGCTGCCCCCATGGCTCCCGTCGCCTCCCGGAGGATCGTCGGACCAGGTAAGTCGATCGCCCGTGAGGGGAGGGGGGTGGGAGGGTGTTGTGTGTTGTGTGGGTGCATGGGGGTGTGCATGTGTGTATGTAGAGGGGGTGTGTGAGTGCGTGTTTGCCTGCGGGGGTGTTGTATGTATGGGAATGAGTGCGTGTATGTCTGTGGGTATGTCTGTATGGATGTGTGCGTGTATGTTTGAATGTGGGTGTGCGTGTATGACTGTGTGTGTGGATGTAGGCATGTATGTCGGCGTGTGTGCGTGTAAGTATATAGGTGGTGCCTGCATGCGTGTCGTATGGGTATGGGTGAAGTGATGTTGGGGGTCGAGGTGAGGAGGGGGGCCCTGCCACCTTTGGGGGGGTATCAGGGGTAGTGGGGGGGTAGGGGAGGGAGTTGGGGTGGAGGTGGAGGAGACCCCTATCAGTGCCAGGGAAGGAATTCCCTGGCACTGATAGTGCTACCGCCATGGATTTCATGGCGGTTCAAACCACTGGAAATCCACAGCGGTAAGCCGGGTCAAAATACCACCGGCGGTATAGTGAGGGCCGCCGGGCTGGAGACCCAGGCCCCCAGCCCGGCAGTCGTCTCCACTCTGGCGGGCGGAACGGAGAACCGGCGGATGACCATGGCGGTAACCGACATGGTCATAATTCCACAAAGTAAGACCGCCAGCCTGTTGACGGTCTTACCGCCGGTTCTCCGTCTTCCGCCAGGGTTGTAATGACCCCCACAGTGTGTAATTCTGTCTTATGAAATATGTTTTAACTATATTGTTTACATTTTATTGTTTTACTTTGCTGCTTCTAACACTCACACCATTTGTGCGAATAAAACTTGTTTCACTGATTGACTGCCAATTTAAACACAGAATTTAAACACTTATTTATTTATTGCTCTGACTTTTGGGATCCATAAAAATCAGCCTGCAACCTACCAGTGCATTGCGACCCACAGTTTGGGAAACCCTGCCATAAATTATTAAGATATGTAGCAGTATGCGTTCTGCCCACTTAGTCCAGAAGTGTTTTTGCTTTTGATCACAAGGTTTTTGAACCTTTATTGTGAGTGAGTCTAACTACCTGAGCGGCATTCACTGTAAAGTTGCAGTAAATAGACTCAGGCCCATATTTATACCTTTTTAGTGCCGCATTTGTGTTATTTTTTTTACACTAAAGCTCTGCAAAGTTACAAAATACATTTGTGTTTTGTCAGTTTGCGTCACTTTTGCATCAAAAAGTGGTGCAAATGCGGTGCTAAAAAAGAATAAATATGGGCGTCAGTGTGTTTACCGCCAATGTGTGCCCTACGCTAAGGCTGCTATGTCACATCTAGGGTAAGAAGCACAGGGCTGGTTCCAAGTGAATATGTCTGCACAAGTGAATACATGTGCAGGCTATTTGAGAGAGACTACCACTATGCACAGCCCGGTAATTGTGCACAGGTAGCTTGGGCAGAAGAGACTTTGAAAAGGTAGACGCTGAATTGGGTATTATTAGTGGGCATTCATAGAATTTGGGTTTACTCCAAAATTTATAGTACGCTTTCACTTTATTAGCTATAAATAGTTTAAATCTACCTTTAAGTATAATTTTGCTCCACTTGGTCCAACACAGTCCAGAAAAGTGCCAATATGGAGTAAAAAAAGGCATGCCGAGATTAAATATACAATTTCCAAAAAGTCAGGAAATCCTCGGTTTCTCCGGCTCCCCTCTTTAGGTTTGTAGAAACCTTTACTTCCTAGAACATTAATTTTTGTCATGAGAAAATAGTAAGGAGCAGGAAGAACAGTATTTTCAAGAACATTTGTTTTCTGGCATGTGAAAATTCAGTAGGACAGGTTTTCTTCTACAATAGTGATTTTCAATCATATTCAGTGTGCTGAAGAAGAGGAAAGGAAAATGAAAACAGAAGTTGTATAATCTCATACCAAAAAACTCCACAAGTAAAATTTCATTGCGATTTTTACCATTAATTGCAAATACAGAAGAGAAGCTAATGCCTCTCTACACTGGGAACGGTCACACAAAAAGTTACCTTTATAAAGAAAAGATTAATCCTAGTTAAAAGGAATAGAGTAGGTAGGACTTAGTGAGAGAGAGTATTAATGTTTTGCTTTATCCTACGGCTCGAGTAACATAACCACTGAGTCCTCAAAAGCAAGACGCAAAGTGATAGACAAGAGTAGAGGACAAGGAGGTCTCTTTTTTCATCCCCAACCCCTTTCCCCTCTAGGTGTTTTTTTAGTCTCCAGATAAAATATAGTTGGGGACTAAGAACTTTAGAGAGGCATTGGGTTCAAAGGCGTCATTCTGTTCCTGTGAAGATGTGCAATAGATACCGCTTGTGGCACAAAACACCTTATGGGACATCAATGATTGTCATATTTCTGTAGCTTAGCTCTTAAACAGCTTCTAGGCATTTGCACCATTGCTGGGTCGAGTTTATTATTCTTTTCCCCAGCATCTAAAACAAAGGCTTTCACACACAAAAGGAGCAATCATCAGTGACAGAGTAATTTCCTGAAAAGGAAAGGGTAGAGTGGAAAATCAGAACATTAGCTAGTTATACTGCACCTGGAATGGGACAGCCAGACCCACAGAGCAAAGGAGAAAGGCCAGCCACCTGGATTCAACCTAGGATGAGCTCACCTTTGAGGTTTTGGTGGTAAGGATCTATCTGGCAGTGAAGTCAGCTAGGTTAGTGATAGAGGAATATATAAGTAAAAAGATTCTGGACTCAGTAGTGACTTAGGCACTCATTACAACTCTGGCGGTCTGTAATAAAGCAGCGGTAACCCCGCCAACAGGCTGGCAGAAAAAAAAATTGAATCATGACCATGGCAGAAACCGCCAACACATACAGCCATTTTAACACTCTGACCGCCACGGTGATAGCAAAAAACACCACGGCGGTAAAGGCCAACAGCCAGGCGGAAGACAATGTACCGTACACTGCATTACAACCACCCATACTCCAGCTTTTCCAGGGCGGTACCAACACTTTCAAAAGCACAGTGGAAACAGAACATTGAAGGGAAACGACTCACCTCTCGACACTCAAGGAAGAAACAAGACGCCATGGAGTCCGAGCTGCAGGTGTTCCCAATGCTGGTGTATTTTCTCATACACCAGGAACATGAACGCCGACGACGACAACCACGGTGAGTACTGCACCTAGCACACAGGAGAGGGGGGAGGAAAAAGAAAGTGACACACACACGCAACACCCCCACCCCCAACCTCACCCGCAACACCATCCACACTAACACATGCAACAACATTTCATATACATCCCAAAACCCTGTGGAATAATGCAAGGACCAAAGGAATGGAGAAAAATGAGGATAGTATTAGTAATACTTAGAAATACATTCATAAAGAAAATCAGTGTGTACAATATATACAAACTGAGGGGCAATGCCCACTCAAAAATTGTCCGTGGCCCACTGAGCCAAAACACATAGGCCAAGGGCACATTTGCCTCAATAAGGAAAGAACACTGCAGGGGCCTCAGGTTGAAAACACACAGGCACCTCAGGGGGACGGTGAATGGGGGAGCACCTCAGCCAGAAGATGGTACAACGCCACTGCTCCTGGAGGGGGCTTCATGCCCACTGCTTGGTCCTGGGGAGTGCAAAGCCACAGTCTCTCCAGTGGGTGGTTTGCACACTGCTGGGTCCTGCTGCTGGCAGTGGTGCTGCTTGCGGTGCTGGTCACAGTGCAGGTGGCGGTGCTGGCTGTGGTGCAGTTGGCAGTGCTGGAAGTTGTGGTGGTAGCCTCCAGGCCTTCATCTGCACCCTCGGACGGCTGCCCACTGGGGCTCCTGCTGCTGGCAGTGGTGCTGCTTGTGGCGGTGCAGGTGGCGGTGCTGGCCGCGGTGCATGTGGCGGTGCTGGCAGTTGTGGTGGTAGCCTCCAGGCCTTCACCTGCAGCCTCGGATAGCTTAAGTGCCATGGCTGGTGTCCTTTGCCCCTTCCTGCCGTTGGCAGATGGTGGTGTCTTCTTGCTTCTGCCAGCTGGAGTCTTTGCCTTGACCTTGATGGCTGGTTGTGCCTTGTTCCCCTTGCTGAATGCTGTCCCCTTCTTGCCCTTGCCAGGTGGCAGATCCTTCTTGGCCTTGGCAGGTGTTGGTGGCACACTGACAGGGCTGACGGGTGCCTCCTTGGAGCGTCTCGCAGCTGCAGAGACCACAGTGGCCGTGGATTGGGTGGCTGAGGTGCTGGGCTGGGTTCTGGGCACCCTGGCCCGAGGTGAAGGACGGGGGTGGAGGGGTAGGGAATAGGTCATTGTTGGCGAGGAAAAGCTTCTTAGGGACACTGGGGCGCGTAGAGAGTGAAGGTTTGGGAGTGGAGGAAGAGGGAGTGCTTGTAGGAGGTGTCAGTCTGCCGTGTTTGGGTGCAGGTGCATGGTGCATGGGCTGGATGCTGTTGTGAGGTTGATGCCTATTGGGTGGGTGTGTGCTTGCGTTTGTGTACTTTGGGAGGAGGGGTTACAGACACAGTGGGAGAGGACAAAGGGGACATGTGCATGGATGTGGGGGTGGTGACTGCCAGTGAGGGGCATGTAGTGAGAGGCCAGCTGGTGATGGAGGGAGTGGATGAAGATGTAGTGCATGCAGGTGTGAGTGGAGACGCTTCTGGGAGGGGTGGACAAGGAGGAGGGGGACACAGTGGAGGCAGTAGATGTTGGTATGTCTGCATGGGAATGGTGCTTGTGTGAGTGCCTGTGAGATGAAGTGTGGTGCTTGTGTTTGCCTGAGCCACTTCTGTGTGTTGATTTGGGTGATTGCTGGTCTGAAGGTATGCTTGGGATTTGCTGGGGTTGAGGGCATTGGGACTGGGTAGAGGAAGTTGGAGGGGGAGGCTGGAGACAGGGAAAATGGCTGCCATCACTGCTGAGGCCAGAGCCTGGAATGCTCTCTGTTGGGCCGCCACGCCAGAGTGAATACCCTCCAGGTATGCATTTGTTTGTTGCAAATGCCTCTCAACACCCTGGATGGCATTCAGTATGGTTGACTGCCCAACAGTAAGGGATCTCAGGTCAATAGCATCCTCACTGAGGGTAGAAGGGCTGACTAGGGCAGGGCCTGAGGTGTCTGGGGCGAAGAAGATGCCCACCCTCCTGGGTGAGCGGGCATGGGAAACACGCTGAGGGGCTGCTGGGAGGGTGGTGCTGGTACAGGGCATGTCAGCTATACCTCTTGTTGGGGTGGGCACAGAGGTGTACGCCACCGCCGGGGAGCTTCCATCTGTGGAGGAGTCGTTGTTGTTAATGTCCCCTCCTGTCTCCGTCGTGGTGCTCCCCTCGCCCTCCATCCCACTGGTGCCTCCACCGTCGGTGGATTCAGCCTCCAGGCCCATGTGGGATGCAGCTCCCTCCGTTGCCGGTGCCTCTGCTCTTCCGCTAGATAATACCAATGCACACAAGGACAGGGTGACAAAACAAGAAGGGGGGGATAGAAAGAAGATACACTTGGTCAATGCCAGCAACAACACTACTGTTGGTGTACACAACACACAGGGATCAGCCCTATGTACTAGGCCATGCACTACCAGTTACAATGCTCATCACCAGCCCATGGGGTACAATGCCTAACGCCATTATCTGCACACCTGAAACCCACAGGTCCCTGCCCCGTAGTAGATGCCCACTAACACTATTGAGGTTGGAGTGCTTCAGAGCCTGTCCAACATGGGACCTACCCAGCCATGTTCGCCCTGGCCTAGGGGCATCCACAGCCCACATCCCCCACCCAGGTAAAACCTTAATGCGTGTAAGGTCATGATTCTAAATCTGTACTCACCCCCTTGTGGCTGCTTTGAAGCCTTCAAGTGCCCATCCAACTCTGGATAGGCCACTACCAGGATGTGGAACATCAGGGGGGGTCAGGGTACGATGGGCACCACTTCAATGTTGGGGGGCCAGCCCCAGCTAGGCCTCCGCCATCTTCATGGCCCAGCGGCGCAGGTCCTCCCACCGTTTGCGGCAGTGAGTGCTCTGCCTGTCAAAGAACCCCAGGGTCCGCACCTCCTTGGCGATGGCACGCCAAATACCCTTTTTCTGATGGGCGCTGACCTGCGGAAAAATATGCATAGAAAAAAGGTATGAGTCATACCGTCCGGCCTGTAACACTCCTGGCCAACCATATACCTCCCATCCCCTTACGCACAAATATTGACCACCAGACATGCAGCACTCTACTCAGGACACCTCAGACCACCCCCTACACTAGGCTTACACACACAGCAATCCATACATTCATAGCCCACGCATCATGCTCCCAGTGTACTCACCTGCTTGTCTGGAGGACCTTAGAATAAATGGTACTGGTGTAGGACCCCCATCCACCAGTCTCTCCAACTGCTCTGAAGTGAACGCGGGGGCCCTTTCCCCAGACACTTGAGCCATTGTCACTTCCAGACACAGGTCACAGCAGCACTTGCAGTGTAGGTCCTCTCCTGTTGAAGGCCGTGTAGCAAGTGAGTGAACAGATAGAAAATGGCGGTGACGTCCGCGACGGTGCATACTGTCACTGCTGGCGTACATCGCCATTGGCTCCTGTAACCCATAGGGCCCAATGATAACCAATGCAAAGTTGCATGGCGGTCATCGACCGTCGACCGCAATGGCGCACAACGCCAGCGGAATTACCTCATTTCCACTTGTCTCCCCTCACAGGTCAGGCAGCCGCCATTTCAGGAGGGCACAGGACATGGCACCTAACCGCCTCACAGCAGACATTGGCACATCAACTGACTCTCGAGTTCAAATACTGTTTCTGTAAAGGAAGAAATGCATATTTTTTAAACATATTTGGGAATATGACCCTCTGCTCACCGTTTTTCACCCTAGAGTTCAACCGCTGAGGATGAATAGGAGTTGGAGACATCCCCCTGTACAGACTCCTGGTGGACCTGGCGACAATGGAGGACAGGCACATTATCCTGACCTACAGACTTGATAGGGCCACAATCCAAAAACTGTGTGCTCAATTGGATCCAGACCTGATTTCAGCTATCCGTCAGCCCACAGGTATCCCCCTTCTAGTGCAGGTCCTGTCAGTGCTCCATTTCCTGGCAAGTGGTTCCTTCCAAGCGACAGTGGTCATGGCATCAGGGATGTCTCACCCAATGTTCTCCAATGTGCTGACCTGCTGAAACACATGTGCAGCTACATCGTATTCCCCCAAGTGGAGGATTTGGCCACAGTGAAAGCTGCCTTTTATGCACTAGTACATATCCCCAACATCATTGGTGCCATTGATGGTACACATATTCCATTTGCCCCCCCCCCCCCGGAGAAATGAAGTGTTCAGGAATAGAAAAAGCTTTCACTCTCTGAATGTGCAGATGGTGTTTTTGGCGGACCAGTACATCTCCCATGTGAATGCCAAGAATCCTGGATCTGTGCACGATGCCTTTAACTTGAGGAATAGCAGCATTCCATATGTTATGTCTCAACTCTAGAGGCACAGGGTGTGGCGAATAGGTGAGCCCATGCTCCCCACCCAGTTGATGTAGGTATATGGGTGTGGGTTTGGCCCTAAGGATGAGTGTCTGGCTAACAGGTATGCCTCGATATTTACAGGTGACTCTGGTTACCCCAACCTCTCATGGCTACTTACCCAAGTGAGGAATCCCAGGACAAGGGCAGAGGAACGTTACAATGAGGCACATGGGCGAACAAGGAGGATCATTGAGAGAACCTTTGGCCTCCTGAAGGCCAGATTCCTGTGCCTCCATCTGACAGGTGGATCCCTGTACTAGTCACCCAAGAAGGTCTGCCAGATCATTGTTGCATGTTGCATGTTGCACAGCCTGGCCTTGAGACACCAGGTGCCTTTTCTGCAGGAGGATGAGGCTGGAGATGGTCATGTGGCAGCGGGGGAGCCTGTGGACAGTGACGAAGAGAAGGCAGAGGAAGAAGATGTTGACAACAGAAGTACACTCATTCATCAGTACTTCCAGTGACACACAGGTAAGACACTGTAACTTCAACTTCCATTGCTGTTTTATGTTTGACATTAAACATTTCAGCCTGATTTCCCTATTTCTGTGGCCACTTACTGTACCCTTTGGCATCTCTATTTTCAGATCTCTGTGCCCCACTCTGGTTCCTGGTGTGTTTACTTCTGCTCACTACAGGTTATACCTATGTTAATATTACAGTAGATTAGAAATGCAATGTTTACAGTGTGTGAAACTAATATATTTGTTATATAATCCACAGACTCCATACTTGAATTTGTTCAAAGGGTGTTTATTTATGTGCTAATATTTGGAGGGGGTATTACAATGGGCTGGGTTGCTGATGGAGGAATGTCCAGAGTAGAGTCCAGTCTATTTGTATGACAGGTGCATTGTCCAAGGGGGCAGAGGAAGGGGAGCAACAGCAGTTCATGGTGCACAGGGGCACAGAGTGGGACACAAGAGTGACAATTAGGAGATTCTTATTTCCTGGTGGGGTCTTGGCAATGTTCTCTGGCTTCTGCCTGGATTGCAGGGACCGTTTGTGGGGTGGTTCCCCTTCTGCAGGGGGTGGGGTGCTGGTGGCCTGTTGGTCCTGTGGCGGGGCCTCCTGTCCACTAGCACCGGCAAAGGTGGAGGGCTGTTCATCAGTGTGGCTAGTGACAGGGGCCTGTTGGTGTGCCACTGTTTCGCTCATGGTGTTGGCCATGTATGCCAGCACCCCTGCAATGGTGACCAGGGTGGTGTGGGTGTCTTTCAGGTCCTCCCTGATCCCCAGGTACTGTACCTCCTGCAAATTGTACAGTATCTGGACCATGGTCTCTTGGGAATGGTGGTATGCTCCCAGGAACCCTGCAAGTGCCTCGTGGAGAGTGAGTTCCCTGGACATGTCCTCCCCCTGTCGCACAGCAGTCCTCCCAGCTTCCCTGTTGTCCTGTGCCTCTGTCCCGTGAACAGTGTGCCCACTGCCACTGACCCCAGGTCCCTGATCGTCCTGTGTTTGTGGGGTTGCCTGGGGTCCCTGTAGAGGTGGACACACTGCTGATTGATGTGTCCTGGGGCAGAGGGATGTGCCCGCTGGGTGGTTGCTGTGCTGGTGTTTCCTGATGGGGGAGGCTCTGTGGTGGTTTGGGACTGTGGCTGGGTAACCAACTGTCCAGCGGTCCCTGATGGGCCAGGTTGGTCATCGTGATCCAGGCGTGCAGAGCTTCTATCATCACTGTGGGCCTCTTCTGTGGGGGGGACTGGATGTGGTTGGCACCTCTTCTCCGGTGACATTGAGTGGGGGGTCCCGTGGGAATGTAAATACAGTGTGATTGTATCTGCGTGTGCCATCTTGTGCATGGATATGTTTCCTTCTATGGTTGTTATTACTTTAGCTTGTGTGAGTTATGCTTGGTTTGGCTAAGTGATTGTCACAATTGTGTATGCTGTGGTGATGGGTGTCCATGCAGGTCTTCGATGGGGGTCCATGCATTGGTGTTGCATGCAGGGCTTGGTATTCTGATGCGTGGATTGTGATGGTGAGGTATATGTGAGGTGGTGGAGTGATGGGGGTGAGGGTAGGAGTTTTTGATGGCATGCAGGTAGTGTGGGGGAAGTAGTAAAGATTTGACTTACCAGAGTCCAGTCCTCCTGCTACTCCTGCGCGGCACTCAGGATGCATGATCGCCAAGACTTGCTCCTCCCATGTTTTTAGTTGTGGAGGAGGAGGTGGTGGTCCACTGTCAGTCTGCTGTACAGCTACCTAGGGCCAGATGTAGCAAGATATGATTTTGCGATTCGGAAATTGCGAGTCGGTGCGACTCGCAATTTCCGATTCGCAAAATCGTATGCAGAATGGTGTCTCAGACACCTTCTGCGAATCGCAAGGGGGTCGCAAAGACCCACCTCATTAATATTAATGAGGTGGGTCGCAATTTGCGACCCCCTTACGATTCCCTGCACTCACCGGGATGGTGGCCTGCTGGAGACAGCAGACCTCCATGTCTGTGACTGCTTTTTCAATAAAGCAGTTTTTTTTTTTTGTATTGCAGCCCGTTTTCCTTAAAGGAAAACGAGTTGCAACACAAAATAAAAAATTAAACCATTTGGTTTCATTTTTTCAGAGTAAGCAGTGGTCCGTTGGACCACTGCCTGCTCTGAAAAAACATTTTGTGCAACATTCACAAAGGGGAAAGCACCCACTTCACGTGGGTGTTAACTGCAAATTGCTTTTGCGGTCACAAAGCAATTCTGCATCGCGGTGCGAGTCGCAAATAGGAAGGGAACACCCCTTCCTATTTGCGAGTTGCATTCCCATTTTGAGAGTCAGTACTGAATCGCAAAATGGGAATGTGCATTGCGATGCCCGTTTTGTAATGCTCAAACTGCGAAAATCGCAGTTTGAGCCATGTAAAATGTTTGTACATCTGGCCCCTGCTGTCTTGCAACCACGGAACGCATCTTCCCCCATAGGTCGTTCCACCTCTTCCTGATGTCATCCCTTGTTCTTGGGTGCTGTCCCACGGTGGTGACCCTGTCCACGATCCTCAGCCGTGGCTCTATCTTCCTAGCAATAGACATCTGCTGCACCTGTGTCTTGAATAGCTGTGGCTCTACCTGGATGATTTCCTCCACCATGACCCTTAGCTCCTCCTCTGAGAACCTGGGGTGTCTTTTTGGTGCCATGGGTGTAGTGTGACTGGTATGTGTGAGGGTGTGTGGGGTGATGTGTTGGGGTGTGTGCTGTGAGGTGCATTCATGGTGTATGGGTGACGGTGTTACGTGGCTCAGATTCAGTGGGTGCTCCTGGCTTGTCTCTCTCTCAGTTGGCAATATTTCTTTTTCGTTATAACGGGTTGTGGGTATTGTGTGTATGTGTGTTTTATATTGGATTTGGTGTGTGGGTGTGGTGTGTGTATGTGTGTCAGGTGTGTGTAGTTTGAATTGTCCAATGCGGTGTAGCTTTGTTAGTGTTTGTGTACCGCCAATGGTTTACCGCGGTTGAATGACTACTGCGTTGATTCGTGGGTCATGATGATGTGGGCGTATTTCTGTTGGTGAAACGGTGTGGGTTTTGGTACTGTCAATTTATCACTGACCTTTGGTCTGGCCGACTTGTGTGGGTGTCTGCATAGTGGTGGATTTCTCTGTGTGGGTCATAATACCGATAGCGGTATACTGCCTCTGTCACGGTATGTTGACGGCGGTAAGCATCATTTACTGCCAATGTTGCAATGCGGGCCTGAGTCTATTGGGGGAAGCCTAGTTGGAAGAACATCTATGGCAGACGCTGTGGTCATTAACGAATCTACATAAGAAAATTTAGGCATTTTGCTTAGGAAACATATTCTGGAACTCGCTTGGCAATGAGATCAGGAATTTATTGACTTTATACTTCCCAATCAATTATCCCTGATTTTAAAGAGATATTCAAAGTTGCTGAGGAAAGTTTGGATTGCTTGAACCTCCTGGAAGTGATGTGAAGAGAAATTCATTCCTATTAAATTGGTTGAGGGACCTTCGCTTAGTCTGACAGATAGGTTTACATCAGTTAAATGTCATTATGAATTTGAAAACTATATGGATTTGATACTATCCCCTCGAGCATGTGCACTTTACATCAGGTTTAGGCTGGGATCATTACCATTACGCACTTGTAGATGGTCCCAAATGGGCTGTGAGTCACCCGAATGTATTGCTCATGTGCTATTTCACTGTCCCGCATATGCTAAACAGCGGATTCAATGGATTATACCTATTTGCAGATCCATGGGCATTAACAATCGGCTTTTAGCTCTTAGGATCTGCAAAACGAATACCCATGGTATTGTGGTATGTGCGCTGGCCAGATTTTTAGATGCAATTTGGAATGTAAGAGCAAAACGTTTAGAGGCACCTTTTAACACATTACACTAAAATAAGTTTAAGACTGCAGACAAAAATGGATATGCTATTTTTATAGGGAATAATCAATATTAACCTTAAGATTGTTATGTTAGTTGGAGTGTTTTTATCTCTTATTTGTATTCTTAATTTTTTTGGGTGAAGGTTTTTATATCATTGCTTTTTTATATTGATGGATTTTTATTATTCAGATCATGTCTTAATAATTTTGCACTTTTATTGCTTCTTTTTTAACATTTTATAGATAGACTGCTTAATATTATGGCTTTTACTTATTTCTATATGTGCACTGTAGGATGAGCATTTATGTTATGTTTATTACCAAAATAAAGCTAATAATGATGATGATGATGATGAATTCCTATTAGTGGTATAATCTGACATCAAAGAGCCTTTGTAGAGGGGATAATTGTCTTGTCAAGAAGGAAAATAGTCTTGAAAGACTGGTACGCATTTGTGATGCAGAAGATAGCTATTTGGATATAAATTAGAGGAGAGCTTACATTGTCTAATCAAAAAGAAGAAACATTCCTCCTCTTGTAGAAAACCACTCTTGCAATCATTTTCCTCAGTTAATTCTTGATAGAGTTCCTGAATAGACCCATCCTGAAAACAAACTCAAGGCTCTCAATTCTGGGAAGAAGGGAAGTCTTTTCAGAATAAAGGCAGCCAAAAGTAAAAGCCTTGATCCTCAACAAATCACTTTGTTCTTCACTATGCCAAAGTTGCCCTGAAATTGACTTTGGGAGGGTAAGTTCAATTGTTCGAACAGAGTTGGGCAAGGTCTCCATTAGATAAATGGGTCCTGAAGTTCATCTAGAAGAGATACATAATAATGTCTTCACCTCCAGATTTAGATACAAATAACACAGCATGGCCCAGGAATCAGATACAGAGAATAGCTTTTTTGCATGGCTGTTGAAGATCTTCAAGAAAAAAAATGCAGTAATTTCTGTTCCTGTCATGTCGGAGAGAGAAGGAGAGGCATTTATTTAACAATTTTCTTTGTTGTAATGATGTTGTTGGATTCAAGATCGTAATCAACTTAAAGTTCCTGAAACTATGGGTGAAGTTGATGCCATTCAAAAAGGATACACTCCAGAGAATATTGACTTTTATTCTTCTGGGGAACGGGTTCTATTGGATGATTATTTTAACTTTCTCATAACTCCTCTGTGAGAAATTGGGTTGTTGGTTGAATGGGGTGTAAACCTTTTCAAGCAATCGGCACAATCCCTGTCACAGACAGTCAAATTAACCTGTGCTTAATCCTCTGGTAGATTGCTATGAAAGCAGCCAGGCTTAATTTAGAGGCAATGAGGAAAGTATTTATGCAGCACACAAACAACAATAACATGAAAATACAACACAGGAAAAATTCCATACCAATAAAAAAAAATAGATTTAAGTGTAATAAATTATTGAACATCAAAATTATAAAAATTCAATAGGTAGAATCAGAATTCTGGATTTTTAAAGTTGAAGGTAAAAACTAGCACCTAAAAGGTCTAAGCATCAACTACAGACATATAGGGCCTAGGTTAGATATTGGCAGATGAGTTACTCCATTACAACAGTGACAGATATCCTGTCCACCAAAGTCTAAATAACATGGGATTTAGATTGCGGTACACGGTGTTAGAGTAACTCTCCCGTCAATATTAAAATCAGGCCCTAGATCGCTACGGACCTAGTCAAAGACAAAAACTGTGGCTGACTGTAAATGAGTTCAAATCAGATATGAAAAGTGGATTGGCCCAGCCAGAACTTACCTTCACATGTGGAAGAAATTTCAACAAAAAAAATCTTAGATAGTAGTCTATTGGGGTAATGCTATAAAGGGTGCCCAAGGAGGAGGCATCAGCGTTGGGAAGCTGCTAGGCAAAGTTGCACGGAAGATTCCTTCATTCTCTTTTTTAGAAATGTTAAATCTTAAAGGAGATTAATCTAGATGCTGTAGAGAGTTCCCCAAGGCTGGATAGTGGATACCCATTTGGCGAAATACTGCTGAACAGGATTTTATGCTGTGGAAAAGAATATAGAAGGAGATGCCACAGAGACAAGCCCACTGATGATGCACACTGGGCAGATAAATGAGCAGGTTGGTTGTGATCTCCTCTCAGTTCTCAGAGCAGTTTTTAACCAAAACTCTTCTATGTCCCAAATTGTGGATTTCGGCTATCTGGACATCTTTAGCACCACTACTTAAGGGTCCAGGACCAGATGTACACCAAATGGAAGGGGTTAGTTCTTACTAAGGCTGGGTCAAGATGAAGATGTGAGAAGGTTGGAGAATTTTCTGCCCTTCAGGCTCTGATCAGCAGGCAGGCCAGCTAGCAATTAAAGTCACTCAGATAATCCCAGGTTCAAACAGTGGAACTGGGCTCAAGCAGAAGGGAAGGTCTCTGAGGGTTCAAAGCAGGCTTAAGACAGTAATGCAGTATGTCCATGTGCAGCAAAGTACTCTTGTAGAGTACACATCAGGCTACAGCAGCTGGGAGTCCTTCCAGAGGTCCAGAAAGTGATCTGAAGAGTGGGTCTAAAGGTACTACCTTTTCTATACGCAGTGCCTTCTTTGAAGTGGAGGTTTCTTGAGAATCTCCTTTGGAGTGCTTGAAGTTTCCTCTTTTCCCTGCCATGACTCCGTTCTGGTTACATGAACAATTCTGGGGTGACTGGTCCTTTGTGTAGAGGCACAGCACAGCCTATTCAATTACAAGTAGAGCTGTGCCCAGCTCGGCCACTCCATCCTGCTGGTGATGGTCCATCCAGGCACACCTTATCCCTCCACTGGTGGCTGTCTGGGAAGAATAAGCAAAGTCCAACTGCTAACTACACCCGGTCATGTGACCAAGGATCAGGCTGTGGCACCAATTAGCTGGACCAGGAAAATGCCAACCTTTTAACTACAATGCACTCTGACCTATGGGCTACCTAGGACCAACCTTAGGGGTGACCAATATGCAATAAAAGGGGAGTTTAAGGCTTGGTATGGGGGTTGTACTACCAAAGCGGATTGACAGTTTAAAACTGCATTCAGGCTACAGGGGCAAACCTGGGACTAAACTAAGGGAGCACTTTAGTGGGAGGTAAAATAAGTGCTTCAAGCCCAATGGTAGCATTTACTTTACTTCCCTGGGTATATGATATACCCCTTCTGTAAGAAATTGGATTATTAGTTGTCAGGTCTGAACAACTAATAGGTCCACTGTTCTCCTTATTGGGAACCAAGCATTCCATTGTAACACTTAAATCTCTCGGTCTAGCGAGGCAGAACAGTTCAAGTCCTACTCAAGGATGGGGGTGTAGGCTAGTAACCACTGTTCACTGGCATGCAATACTATCACAAATAAATAATTGTCCCATCAGTGCTTTTTCTTTAGACAAGGAAGATGTACATTTATTGCATACATACTACTAAGTACTATGCAGTAGTTTACAAATAAATACATTGGTAGTTGGAAAATACCATAGCTGACATTGCATAATAACCTTTTAGCCTATGAAGGAGTCATACAAACATATACGGTACGTCTATTGGTTTGGTCAAAGGTTCAAAAGATAAAAAAAACATGCTAAGGACAAAACTTTGTATGAAATGCAATCATCAAAAAAGATTCATGTGTAAATTGACTTAATGTTAATAAATCATAAGCACTTTGATCAATAGCCTCTGTCATCACTATTATTTTACAAAAGCATTTAAAAAGAGCAAAACATGTGTCTGTGCATTTATTAAAAACTTTCCAACCATGAAAATGCAATTATATAAGCATCCCTTACCAGGCATCAGGGATATTATTATTTTAATAATATTACAGGCAAACATAGATTTAGCCCTTAGAGGTCGCTATACACATATACTTTTTTCAAGCCTCTTCAGGCCACAATAAATGCAACCATAGAATAAATACCTACAGGTTGCTACGCTCCCTGCTGTAGAGCCAAAGATCTAGTCTTGTGAATGCTTAAAAACATTAATGAATTTCTATGGGGCATCTGTTTTTCCTGATCCGGTAACCACAGGATCAGAACTTAGTGACAAATCTTCAAAGGGAAGCTGCCAAGCTCCGGCAGCCCTTCCATGCTTCCTGAATCATGTTAGTGGTGCCACTACCATTGTGCTACCACCACAGGGAGAGACACACATGTAGGTTGAAGAGCCCTGCAGGGCATTGTGGGGTGCTCATCTGGGCACAGTGAATATTTTAGTAGCGACTCCCCCTATGCGGAGAAAGCCATAGAACTTTCTATTTTCTTTTCTGGAACACAGTCTTGTGCCACATGCCTTTTTTTCCTCCTTTCTCAAGAGTGCCCAGTTCCATCCAGGCACCCTCCATGTACCCAGTATTGGGGCAGCCCAGGGAGACCACCCCCGGCTGCCCAACCAGCTCCTGTGTGGCAGCCTCTCTTCTTAATGCTGCAGGAGCTGGCAGCTCTCTTCTCCCCTGCTCACTCCGTGCGGTCAGGGAGGAAGTGATGCGGTGGCTGCCTAGCTCCCCTGATACACATGCACATGGAATGGGGGGCAGAGCCACTGCTATTAGCAGGGGCACAATAGAACTCCCCTGGTACTGTTGTGCAGGCCCCCAGGGAAATGGTGGCTCCTGGGGGCAAAATTGAAGATGGGAAGGTGCTCTATGCACATCTTCTACCTGGAAAAATAGAATAAAGAAATCCGGCACCACCCCCCTGGCCCTAGCCCACCCCGTGCTAGATTAAGAAATAGCAGTAGAGCCCCACACACTTGGTCATCCCAAAGGACAAAGTTAATCAAACCCTCAACAATGTCATCATTCAGGCCTAGTTAGCTGATTATGAAGATCCTGGGCTTAGTTTACTCCTCTTAACAGGCTCCATCCACCAGGTGCAGTTGCAGCATACCTCCACACATCCAAAGCAGGGCGGTTCTAAGAAAGCTGTTTTTTCTGTATCCCTGAGCCAGCCTTCCTCCTGGTCTCTGTCTCTGGGCACAGAAGTCCAGGGTTTCCCCCCAACTGATCCCCAGAGGGTTTAGGTGGGCCAGTCTCACTGGCCCTTGGGGAGACCCACAGCTCCTGGGGTCAAATGGGCAGTGTCCCAATTCCTTTCTGGACATCAAGGGGTTCCTCCTTCCAGTTCTTCATGGGACAGGAGAGGGTCTCCCCCAGTTCAAGAGTTTTTACATTTAAAAGAGAGCGGAAGGTTCCTGATTGTAGGCACCCCTGATCAATTCTAGGATGCCACATCACCTCTCAAACCCTGTCCCAAGCCTCCTTCACAGCATGCTAGGACCGCTTGACAAAATGGTGACATCCAGGAGTCACTAGTCTCATCTCTACCGGGGACCTCAGCTCTTCCCCTTGGTGACAGCACACCCATTGCCTCTCTCACTTGATTTTCAAAGGGGAGCCCCCCCGTGCTGGCTCCAGAGATCTGGGTTCCCTCCCATGTTCAGAGTGTTGGGCATGTCCAACCCTTCTACAGTGTGACAGCTAATTGGTTAATGCAGATCATTTCACCCTGCCTCTATCCTCCTCTGCAGCTAAGTAAAGCTGTGTAAATCAAGGGAGGAGGTTTTTGTTAATGCTGCTGGATAGACATATAATTAACCTGGCACAGCAGGGTGACAAAATACCTTGGCATTCATCCTGAGCTGAGCCAGAGAAATATGACAATTGTGTGTAACTCATAAATGGTACAGATATCTTTTTGGAACTTGCAGAATTGATTTTCCTGTACAAGATAGACCACATTTTGACATGTCACTGGTCTCTGTAGGCTAAAGGGAAGCAAAACTGCACTCTAAGTCAGTTATCTCCCTAAGTGTCGCATAGGCAGACAACATTGCTGCCTTTTGTTACACTGTCCTGGTGGGGCCTTCCATGGGTGGAGCTTGGGTGTTCCCAGACTTCCACTAATTTATTTTGATGAATACCCAACAATGGTTAAGCTGGTAATGGATCAATATGCTAAGCCTTCCCAGGGGAGCTGCAACTGGGGGAAATAACTTTATTTCTCCTGGTTGATTCCTTTTAATAAGGCCCATATTTATACTTTTTTTGCACTGCATTTGACACAAAAGCAGCGCAAACTTGCGCAATACAATTATATTTTGTGAGTTTGCACCGCTTTTCCGTCAAACAATGACGTAAATGCTGAGCAAAAAAAGTATAAATATGGGCCTAAGTATCCAGCATTCTGCAGCACACTGTAGGCTTTTTACATATTTAGGTGTTATTTATCACACAGGATAAATCATGATATCACAGGGTACATAATTTATTGGGTGCTATAAATAACAGATGTTATGCGCTTGTGATGAATACCATGCAGATTTTGGTTCTTAAAGCACCAAAACCTCACAATACAGTAAACATTGTACAATCTCCCCTACTAAATTTTGGCAGCATTGAGCTGCCAAAATGTAACAACAGTTGAGGTATGTAAAACATCCAATAATTATTGGATGCATTTGAAAACCATTAAACTCATAATTCCAACCCATGCATAAACAGGAGTTTCCATAGGGTGTCAGAAATAGATGACCCATCTGTAATCAGGCCCTTTGAAAGAGAAAAATGATTCTGAAGGCTGTTTTGTTCAGGAAGGAGTTCCTTCCTGCACAAAAACAATCCTGTTTACAACTAAGGCACCCTTGCAACATAAGGGTGCCTGTGTTTGCATAGGGCAGCACACTATGTACCTGTGCAAAGAGAGGGGAGCCATGTGTAATATAAAGTTAAATATGTGGTGCTAAAAGAAATTATCCAAGCACCAGTGGATGAGAATCCTATTGAGGCCTCCGTAGAATATAGTAATCAGTTAGTTAGTTTTTTTCAACATAAAATCTTGAATATTTACTCCAACTTCCTTAAGAGAATACCCATATCAGAAGAGCAGATTATTAGCAAAAGGAAGGGCATTGCTACTATTTCCCAGTTTACTCCCCTTCCTCAGGAGCAAGTTGGATTGTTGCTCAAGTCACTTAAGTCAGGATCCCCCCTTGACCCAGCTCCCCCACATATAATTGCTCTGGGATGGACAGTGATTGGTCCGGCTCTTATAGATATTCTGAATGCCTCATTATCTAGGGACCTAGTTCCGGATCATTGGAAGCACGGCATAGTCAAACCATTATTAAAGAAGGCCTCCCTGGACATGACAGATCTCAAGAATTATAGACCCATATCCCTATTAACGACACCGGCCACAATTTTAGATAAACATATTAATACTCAACTCTCTACTTTTCTGGAAACACATAACTGTCTCCACCCTATACAAACGGGTTTTAGACCCCGGCACAGCACAGAAACGGCATTGATTGCAGTTATGGAAGAGGCAAGGAAGGCCAAGGATCATGGTCATACAACAGCAGTTATACTTCTGGATCTGAGCGCGGCCTTCAATACCGTAGACCATCAAGTGTTGAGTATAAGGCTGAGGAACATGGGAATAGAGGGTGTAAGGAAATGCCTCCTTGGCATGGTTACCCCCTGACTTTTTGCCTTTGCTGATGCTATGTTTTGAATTGAAAGTGTGCTGAGGCCTGCTAACCAGGCCCCATCACCAGTGTTCTTTCCCTAACCTGTACTTTTGATTCCACAATTGGCACACCCTGGCATCCAGGTAAGTCCCTTGTAACTGGTACCCCTGGTACCAAGGGCCCTGATGCCAGGGAAGGTCTCTAAGGGCTGCATCATATCTCATGCCACCCTGGGGACCCCTCACTCAGCACAAACACACTGCTTGCCAGCTTGTGTGTGCTGGTGAGAACAAAACGAGTAAGTCGACATGGCACTCCCCTCAGGGTGCCATGCCAACCTCACACTGCCTATGCAGTATAGATAAGTCACCCCTCTAGTAGGCCTTACAGCCCTAAGGCAGGGTGCACTATACCATAGGTGAGGGCACCAGTGCATGAGTACTGTGCCCCTACAGTGTCTAAGCCAAACCTTAGACATTGTAAGTGCAGGGTAGCCATAAGAGTATATGGTCTGGGAGTCTGTCAAACACGGACTCCACAGCACCATAATGGCTACACTGAAAACTGGGAAGTTTGGTATCAAACTTCTCAGCACAATAAATGCACACTGATGCCAGTGTACATTTTATTGTGAAATACACCCCAGAGGGCACCTTAGAGGTGCCCCCTGAAACCTTAACCGACTATCTGTGTAGGCTGACTGGTTCCAGCAGCCTGCCACAACCGAGACATGTTGCTGGCCCCATGGGGAGAGTGCCTTTGTCACTCTGAGGCCAGTAACAAAGCCTGCACTGGGTGGAGATGCTATCACCTCCCCCAGGCAGGAGCTGTAACACCTGGCAGTGAGCCTCAAAGGCTTACCCCCTTTGTTCCAGCACCGCAGGGCACTCCAGCTAGTGGAGTTGCCCGCCCCCTCCGGCCACGGCCCCACTTTTGGCGGCAAGACCGGAGGAGATAATGAGAATAACAAGGAGGAGTCACTGGCCAGTCAGGACAGCCCCTAAGGTGTCCTGAGCTGAAGTGACTCTAACTTTTAGAAATCCTCCATCTTGCAGATGGAGGATTCCCGCAATAGGATTAGGGATGTGACCCCCTCCCCTTGGGAGGAGGCACAAAGAGGGTGTACCCACCCTCAGGGCTAGTAGCCATTGGCTACTAACCCCCTAGACCTAAACACGCCCTTAAATTTAGTATTTAAGGGCTTCCCTGAACCTAAGAATTTAGATTCCTGAAACTACAAGAAGAAGAAGACTGCTGAGCTGAAAAACCCCTGCAGAGGAAGAACAGAAGACACCAACTGCTTTGGCCCCAGTCCTACCGGCCTGTCTCCTGCCTTCCAAAGAAACCTGCTCCAGCGACGCTTTCCAAAGGACCAGCGACCTCTGAATCCTCAGAGGACTACCCTGCTTCAAGAAAGACTAGAAACTCCCGAGGACAGCGGCACTGCTCCAAAAGAACTGCAACTTTGTTACAGAGGAGCAGATTTAAAGACCCCTGCAATCCCCGCAAGAAGCGTGAGACTTGCAACACTGCACCCGGCGACCCCGACTCGACTGGTGGAGAACCAACACCTCAGGGAGGACCCTCCGGCGACTCCGAGACTGTGAGTAACCAAAGTTGTCCCCCCTGAGCCCCCCACAGCGACGCCTGCAGAGGGAATCCCGAGGCTCCCCCTGACCGCGACTGCCTGAACCTAAAGTCCCGACGGCTGGAAAAGACCTTGCACCCGCAGCCCCCGGCACCTGAAGGAACGGAAATTCTGTGCAGGAGTGACCCCCAGGAGGCCCTCTCCCTTGCCCAGGTGGTGGCTACCCCGAGGAGCCCCCCCCCTTGCCTGCCTGCACTGCTGAAGAGATCCCTTGGTCTCTCATTGAAAACCATTGAAAACCCGACGCGTGTTTGCACACTGCACCCGGCCGCCCCCGCGCTGCTGAGGGTGTACTTTTTGTGCTGACTTGTGTCCCCCCCGGTGCCCTACAAAACCCCCCTGGTCTGCCCTCCAAAGACGCGGGTACTTACCTGCTGGCAGACCGGAACCGGGCACCCCCTTATCTCCATTGAAGCCTATGCGTTTTGGGCACCTCTTTGACCTCTGCACCTGACCGGCCCTGAGCTGCTGGTGTGGTAACTTTGGGGTTGCTCTGAACCCCCAACGGTGGGCTACCTTGGACCCAAACCTGAGACATGTAAGTGATTTACTTACCTGATAAAACTAACAATACTTTACCTCCCCCAGGAACTGTGAAAATTGCAGTGTCCACTTTTAAAACAGCTTATTGTGTTTTATGTAAAAAGTATATATGCTATTGTGATTATTCAAAGTTCCTAAAGTACTTACCTGCAATACCTTTCAAATGAGATATTACATGTAAAATTTGAACCTGTGGTTCTTAAAATAAACTAAGAAAATATATTTTTCTATAACAAAACCTATTGGCTGGATTTGTCTCTGAGTGTGTGTTCCTCATTTATTGCCTGTGTGTATGTACAACAAATGCTTAACACTACTCCTTTGATAAGCCTACTGCTCGACCACACTACCACAAAATAGAGCATTAGTATTATCTCTTTTTGCCACTATCTTACCTCTAAGGGGAACCCTTGGACTCTGTGCATACTATTCCTTACTTTGAAATAGTGCATACAGAGCCAACTTCCTACAGAGGGGCTCGCCCTTGCATGGCTGACCTCCTTTTAGGAGGGCAGATCATTTCAGGTCCTTGATCGATCTTATTTCTCAGACAAACTTTATTCCAGTTGTGGTGTACCTCAGGGTTTGTCGCTTAGCCCTATGCTTTTTAATACACATATGGCACCTTTAGCAGACTTAGTGGAATCCTTTGGTCCATCCATGGTGTCCTATGAGGATGACACCCAACTGGTGGTATCCTTTTCAGATAACGCTAATTTGGATGGGTCTTCACTGTCCTCTTGTTTACAGGCTGTTACAGGATGGATGATGGACAGTAGACTGCAACTTAACGGTGAGAAAACAGAGCTTATGATTTTGGGGCATTACCCTGGCCCAGGTAAGGCACTCACGATTCCAAGCGCTCTAGCTGACTTTCCACCTCCTAAGAAATACATTAAGAGCCTAGGGATATGGCTGGATCCCGGGCTAGCGTTGGATCAGCTTGCCAAGCATATATCGGCTACTTGCTTTGGCATACTGAGACTTCTGAGGAAGGTTTTTACAATTCTTCCATATTTGGCAAAAAGACTTATTATTCAAGCTATTATTCTCTTGAGACTTGATAATGGCAATGGCATATTTCTTGGTTCTCCCTTATATGTGAAAAAGAAGTTGCAGCAGGCACAAAATGCAGCGACCCGCCTCCTTTTAGACATCCCTAGACGCACCTCTGTGAAGTCAGCATTAGTTTCACTACATTGGTTGCCAGTTGAACAGCGGATCAAATTCAAAGCTTTGTGTTGTATCCACAGGTCGCTTCACAACTGTGGTCCACCGCTTTTAAGAACCCTCGCCTCTTTCTATAAGCCGAATAGAGCTCTCAGATCAGCTTCAACAGCTTTGGCTTCCCTAACCAGATTAACAAAATGTTAGATGGGGTGGTGCCACGATGGCCTATTTGTGAGCCAAGTTGTGGAATTCCCTCCCTTCTAGACTTCGTCTCATAAGCCAGGAATACAGCTTCCGTAAGGAACTCAAAACTTGGCTGTTTTAGAATTGACTGTCCTCTATGTTTAGCCTAGGTCTGGTCCGCTAGCGTTGGGAAGCCTTAGGGTAGCCATGCGCTTTACAAATCGCATAACATAACATTCCTGCCTTCTCCTTTCCACGCAGCACACAAAGGGGCATATTTATACTCCGTTTGCGCCGAATGTGCGTTGTTTTTTTCGATGCAAATTCGGCACAAAACTAACGCCATATTTATACTTTGGCGTTAGACGCGTCTAGCGCCAAAGTATGAGGAATGAGCGTCATTTTTTTGCGTGAACGCCTTCCTTGCGTTAATGAGATGCAAGGAAGGCGTTCCCGTCTAAAAAAATGACGGCGACGCAAATGCGTCGTCTTTATACTCCCGGGCAAAAATCACGCCCGGGAGTGGTCGGGTCAAAAAACCCCGCATTTGCGCCACTTTTTAACGCCTGGGTCAGGGTAGGCGTTAAGGGGCCTGTGGGCTCAAAATTAGCCCACAGGTGCCCTCCCCTGCCCCCAGGGACCCCCCCCTGCCACCCTTGCCCACCCCAGGAGGACACCCAAGGATGGAGGGACCCATCCCAGGGACATTCAGGTAAGTTCAGGTAAGTATAAAAAAAATTTTTTTTTTTTTTTTGGGTGGCATAGGGGGGCCTTATTTGTGCCCCCCTACATGCCACTATGCCCAATGACCATGCCCAGGGGACATAAGTCCCCTGGGCATGGCCATTGGGCAAGGGGGCATGACTCCTGTCTTTACTAAGACAGGAGTCATGTAAATGGCGTCTGGGCGTCGTTAAAAATGGCGCAAATCGGGTGGAGGCGATTTTTTGCGTCAACCTGACTTGCACCATTTTTAAGACGCCCTAGCGCCACTTTTCCCAACGCCGGCGCTGCCTGGTGTACGTGGTTTTTTTCCACGCACACCAGGCAGCGCCGGTCTGCTTGCGCCGGCTAACGCCATTCAATAAATACGGCGCCCGCATGGCGCTTCAGAATGACGTTAGCCGGCGCAACATTTTTTGACGCTAAACTGCGTTAGCGCAGTTTAGCGTCAAAAAGTATAAATACGGGCCAAAGCATCTTGCTGCATTGTGTTGATTGACATTATGATAAATCAAGCCCCTAGTAGCTTAGGAGCTGTGTCCTAGGTCACGTTACCTATGGTACAAGGAACATGCATCGCAGAATATTCATAGGTTCTCTCTGGGCCTCTGTTTTAGGTGTTTTGCAATGACATATGTTGGATATGGCCCTTTCTGCAGGGTTTCTCCTGTCTTTTCGGCTTCTGACCTCCTGTCTTTGATCCTGTGCTGAATTTTGTTTTTGCTGGCCTGAGGGCTCAGGGCACTTTGCCACTGCTGACCAGTGCTACAGTGCAAGCACTCTGGCCCATATTGAAACTTTTTTAGAGTTGCATTTCCGCCACTTTTTGACGCAAAAACGGCGCAAACTTTCAAAATACAATTGTAATTTGCGCCGCTTTTGCGTCAAAAAATGACGCAAATGCGGCACTAAAAAAGTATAAATATGGGCCTCTCTGTCTAAATTTCATTGGTGATTAGTTTATCTATGATTGGAATATTTGATTCACTATCTAGTCCCTAGCATAGTGCACCATGAGTGCACAAGGCCTGTAAATTAAATGCGACTAGTGGGCCTGCAGCACTGATTGTGCCATCCACATGATTAGCCCTGTAAATATCTCAGACCTGCCATTTTGACCGCCTGGCAAGTGCACCCACTTTCCAGGCCCAAACCTTCCCTTTTACTACATGTAAGGCACCCTAAGGCAGACTCAATGCAACCGCATGGGCAGGGTGCAGTGTATTTAAAAGGTAGAACATGTACTGGTGTGTTTCACATGTCCTGATAATGAAATTCTGCAAAATTAGTTTTTCCCTATTGCAAGGCATATCTCGCCCATAGGGTAACATGTGTATTGCTTTGTAATATCTTTTAAGTGTAAATTCCCATTGGGAACAGATAGAGGTACGGAATGTGGGGTCTCTGAACTCACAAAGTAAAAATACATATTTCGGTATAGTTTTTTTTTTAATTGTAAGTTTGAAAATGTCACTTTTAGAAAGTGGACATTTTATTGCTTAACAATTCTATGCCTCTGCCCAGTTGTGGAATACACATCTGGGTCAGGAAGCCAGTTGGGCTGATTGTGAATTCAATTTAGATGTTCACACAAAGAAATCTGAGGTGTGCTCTGCATATCCTGATTGGACTTCCTGGGCTAGAGTGGTGGAAGGAGATGACACTTGCACCTGAAAAGAGCTGTGCCTGCCCTTACACAAAGCAGTCTCCAACCCACTGGAGTATGTCTGGGGCCTGGGCAGGGGAAGGCAAGGTCTTGTGCACTACAAAGACTTCTCTTTGAAGTTTGCCTACTTCAAAGGTAGAAATGAGTATAAGTACTGGACCTCTGACCACACAAAGTTAGAACGCTTCTGGTCTGAGAACTTTCTGCAAGGAAGAAGAGCTTGATGCCATTGGGGGGACTACCACTCTGCCTGTTGTTTTGTTGTGCTGCCCTGCTGCTTGCTGCTTCTGTCCTGGGAGTGAAAGGCCTGAACTTTGCTTTCTACATCCTGCTTTCCAAGGTTCTCCAAGGGATTGTACTGAAACTTGCCATGCGTTAGAAGTTTCAGGGACATCAAGGACTTCATCTGCCAGCGCCTGAGCTCTTCTGCTGAGAGTCCTGACTTGCCAAGTGGTGCCAAATCCAGTACCTGAGCCCTTGGAAGTGTAAGCTGGTAACCAGAAGAAGAAAATCCATGCACAAACACATTGCAGCAGAAAAATCAGCCGGTCCCGTTGCTGAAAAATTGATGCAGCACCTGTCTTGTGGCTGCAGAATTGATGCAGCACCTGTTTCATCCCGGCTTCTTCAACACAGCGCATCTGGATTTTCCACGCATCATCCCCTTGGTGTCAATTTCTCATTTGCTCCTTACCGCAGTAAGGAATCGAGGATGAGTGTCCAGAGGTCAATGTGCTGCCTTTCCTGCAAAGAAAGAATTGATGCAACCCCTCCCCTGCCAGTAAGGAACTTACACATCACCTCTCCTGTGAAGAAAGAATCAAAGCACCACCTCCGCTGCATAGTAATGAACCAAGGCTTTGCTTTGCTCAATTGTAGTGCAGGCTCAGAGGGTGATAGGACAGATTCATAATCAAACAAGTGAGTACTTGTGCCCATATTATTAATATCTAGGGGTCGTGCTCCATAATAATTTGATAAATCTAAAGTCAATTCTACCACCTGTGTCATGGACACCACACTGTTAAAAAAATACCACTCCTGTTTGGCAACACCACCATATTTTTGTGTTGCAGTATAGAAACCACCTAAGTGTCATGTACTCCCTTCCAAAACTTGTGTTTCCCTTTCTATGGCACGCTTAGGCTCATAATATGTTACCAGCTCCTGTTGCTTTCCTTAAGTGAACTGTCATATGGGGCACATCTCTGATATTTAACAGCATTGAGGATCATATTTAACTTCCAGCTATCACTCTCTGTGTTCTCATCCATATTAGTTTTAGGCATTACCTCTGCTACACACTTTTGCCCATATTTATACTCTATTTACACATGATTTGCGTAATTTTTTAATACACAAATCCAGTGCAAACTTAACTCCATATTTATATTTTGACACTAGACTAGTCTAGCGCCAAAAATATGGAGTTAACATCATTTGAAGGATGAGTGAAACCGCCTTGCGTCAATGAGATGCAAGGTAGGCTTTCCCGTCCAACAAATGACTCAAACACCCTAGCGCCATATATGACCAACAGGGCAAAAATTATGCACGGGTGGGAGGCGGACCCGAAAAATGACGCTAAACTCGATTTGCATCAAAATGTAATGCCTGGGTCAGGGCAGGTGTTAAAATGAGGTAAACACACCACTAGTTAAAGAAAACATACACAAGCAACATCACAGACCAACAAGACAACATGAGGTGCTACTGATGCAGCTTGCAAGACTACACAGAGCACAGGACCAATGGCAGCAGTCACTACCACCCCAACGTGGGCCACAAAGGCAACGCAGAAGTCAGGAGAGGATCTTCAGCAACAGGACAAACCTCCATGGCCTCAGGGAAAAGGACATCATCCGGAGGTATGGCCTGAACTGGCAAGCCGTACAGCAACTGCTGCGCCATATTGAGCCACAACTAACAGCTAACCTGCAGACACCACACAACATACCACCGGTGATCAAGCTGCTAGCTGTCCTGCATATGTTGGCAAGTGGCTCCTTCCAGATGAAGGGTGCCCTGGTCGCTGGGGTATCACAGCCCTCATTCTTGGCCTTCCTGCCAAGGTGATAGATGCCATAATCTCCCGCACACCCGCCACATCAGCTTCCCCAACACCCAGCAGAAGCAGCAGGAGATTAAACAGGGCTTCTACAAAATCCATGGCTTCCTGCATGTGCTCAGTGCAATTGACTGCACCCATGTCCGGATTGTACCACCTGCAGCAACAGAGCACCTATTTCAGAACAGAAAGCACACGCATTCCATCAATATGCAGGCCATAGTTGACAACCAGGGATTGTTCACTAACATCTTGGCCAAGTATCCTGGGAGTGTCCATGATTCATTCATATTCCGCCACAGCACGATCAATCAGCACTTCCAGGATGGACAATATGGCTGTGGCCTTCTTGTCGGTAAGTCCATAAACCTAGCAATATACACACAGCACAATAACCCTGTAAGACACACAAAATATACACCACTACATTGACATGTGGGCAGGATGACACTGAGATGTGACACTGGTAGTTATGTTTTACACCCTGACACAATGGGACACACACCTCTGGACCATTGACTGCTGCCACAAACATTAGCTGCCACTCTAGAGCAACAAGGGACCAATGTCAAAGCCCACAGTGACAATGACATGGCCTGCCCTGGAAGTACAACTTGGAAGATAAATCATTTACAATTACATTAGGCCACATAGTCAATCCAACACCCTCCCAAGCAGTATGTAGCGTGGAAGGGGTGTGCAATGTGTGTTGCAGCAGGTCTAACACCATGAGACACATAGCATGATGATGCTAACTCACATGTAGGTGACACGGAAATATTGAGGCAGTCCCAACATCATACATCCCTCCTGGGGTGCCGTTGTTAGATAGCAATAAGGAAGTGGACTGTGCCATGAACACATATTGATGTGGCACGAATGCACATTGAACACTGCTACACACACTGAAAGAGCCAATTGTCCACCAAAATAGCATATGTAGAGGGAGATTACCCTTTCTGCACAGATACATCCACCTCCACAAGGCAGTTAGCCAGGTTCCCTAGAGCAAGTTTGTTAGTGTAGGTGCATGGTTGCACATGAGCTACTGACAGAGGGAACAACAAAGGTTTGCCTAGAACCAACTCACATATGGGACAATTGTGCATTGTCACTACTGAACACCTCAGTGCTGCCAGAATATGGAGATGTGTTGTAGATTGTTACCTAGCCACATCAAAGAGGCCTCATTGTTCCATTTCATCTGCAATGACATATGTCTAAATGAATGAGTTGTCCAGGCTATGTAGTGCAACCATGTTACCACCACATCGGAATCTATTGTGTGTGTGGAAGTATCATGTCCCGGCCAGTGAAAGACCACTAAAACATGTTGGACACTACACAACACATGGTACATACATACTGACCAACAGTTTGGAAACAGAATCATAGATCCCAGGTCAGTGAGCCAAATACAAGTTGTCAAGTCAAACAACCCACTGCAAAAAAAACCTCACAGAAGCCCAGGCTCTCACACAATACCACACACACATATGAGTTACAGACAACACAAGAAATCAACTGCCATGCTACATGACATTCCTATTGAAAGCACTAACAAAATACCCACTCCTATTATCTTTTGCAGTGGGTCAGGGTTACAGGATCAAGCCATGGATTATGACCCCATTCCCAACCCAAGCACAGCAGCAGAGTGTACCTATAATGAGGCACATCGGGGGGGACACACCATTGTGGAAAGGACCTTTGGCATCCTGAAGTCCAGATTCAGGTGCCTGGAAATCACAGGAGGCAGACTCCTATATGCCCCACACATTGTGTGTAAAATTATACTTACCTGTGCTAACCTGCACAACATTTGTATGAGGAGGAAAAATTTTCTATATGAGCCAGAGCAAGAACTGCCTGAGGAGGAGGTGGAAGATGGTGGCAGGGACAATGAGGGGGAACAGCAGAACACAGCTGCAGGAATGCACTGCAGACAGCTAATAGTGCAAACCTTTTTCAACAAATAGTCACTCTACACACCTTGTGAAGATATGTAAATAAACACCTTACTTGATCACACAATCCTGCTCTGCTTTCTTCATTCTCCATCACTTGTTCCGTAGAAATGCGAGTACTACTTCATGGAGCATGTTACAAAGACAAATCTGACTACTTCTAATGCAACATCACATGCATATGATTGTACAGCAAACATCACACACACATATAAAACATACTCATCACTTGAATTTCACATATGAAGAACAAAATCAGTGGACCACAGCACATGCCTCACATCCACTTGCCAACATGGTCTACTGTAGCACATGACACACAACTATGACATCTTCAATCATATGGTAAATAAGCGGCCCATACATGAGGCAGTGGTTGTGAAATATCAGTTGAAACAGGAATGTATGAACAGACCCCTGACATTAGTAAGTTGACATTTGCATTCTCTGCAAGGAGCTTGTGTGACAAGGAGGTCATCATTTGTGAAAATGGATCACATGAGTGTCCCAGGTATGACATGCAATGTTTACAGCACATGCCCTGCACAGCCTATCCCTGGAAAAAAGTCCTTCCACTGCCATGTGTTATGTCTCTGCCTTCCCATCTCTAGGAGGCGCTGTAAATGGACTATCTGTACCCTGGAAATCATCATTAACACTCACCCACAGTCCCTTTCTGACTCCTGTTTGCTGCCCTTTTCCATATGGCATGCTATAGAAGAACTACATTAGCTTGCATGGACTTCAGGTCCCATAATGCACTGCCTGGTAGTAGGTAAGACCTGTAATCTTCTGTCCATTGCTTCCTGATTGTCCTTTTATTTTGTATTCTCTCCTCTAGGACTTGTGAGAGACTGAAGTTGCACACATCTATGACCTCTCTTGTGCAGGCCAGCCATGTGACTCTTCCCTGGCCTTGCTGCAGTCTGGAACTCCTTATAAGCTGCCATTCCCTGAAGCTCCTCATCGTGCATTGGAGTACTATTCCTTTGTGTTCCAGACCCCGTGTTGGATTGTGTTACAGTCCTGATTCATCCTGAACCTGTTCTCTATTTACCCAGTCCTGTTCCTGCTTGTTCCAATCAGAGTCTGTTCCCTGTTTCTCAGTCTTGCTCATGTTTGTTTCTGCCAAAACCTGCTTTCTGTTTCCCGGACCTGTTCCAGCCTTTGCGTCAGCCTCAGCCTGTTCCCTGTTCCTGGCTCGGCCTCCTAGTTGGTTCCTTCGCTTTCTGTTTCCTCTTTGGTTATCATGTATGGTAAGTGTCCTATCAGTCCTTACCTGTGTAGAAGTGTTTTCCTTTGTTCTTGGGTTGGCACCTGGTTTCCAAGAGGCAAATCCAGCCCCCTTCCTTTGTCTAGTGTTACATGTAGTCTTTAGTTCCTAACAATGACAGTGTGCTGTGGCTGTATTCCTGGAATTTCCCCTGTGTCTCCAGCTGGACCCCCAAGGGCTAGTCTTGAGTATGTAAGTACAATCCTTGTTTTTGCCCTAAGGGTCCAGACACAGATTTACTTCTGCTGCCTCCTTTCTATGGGGCTTGCACGGTGACTATCTGTAAGATTAATCTGCACAGAGACAGTGATGTTCCCTGTTGCTGTGGAAATTTCTGAGCCATACCATGTGTACAATCTTAGTGATAACCCCAGTGTGTTTGTCCATTACTGACCCGTTCCATATTTGTTCACACTAAGGTTGCTATGCCTTCACATTTCTGTTTTCACTGCCTTACCATAGCTGGCCTTTACCCTTGTATGCCTTTAGCTGCTCTTCTGCTTTGGTACACTACCTCCTTGCGAGATACTCTGTGAAGACAAGGGGTGCCCCTAACAGAGTCCTGACTAGACACACACAAAACCATGACACCATGGAGCCCAACCCTGACACAGGTTACACATGCCTACACACTTGAACTGGACCCATCTGTGGAATGCACATCTGAAAATATGTAAACACATGCAGCCAGGGCAGCAGCTCCACCACAGCAACACAAGTAATATGGGTAATTGTTATGTGTCAAATATACGTGTACCAAACATTTTATGGGTGGAATTAAGGCACAGTGTCTCAAACATAGTACGTACCAAACATGTACACATGTCAGACATTTGTGTATTTCACACACAAGTCACCATGGAGTCGTAACCAACATTTAATGACATATTAGGGATAACATATCCTACATAGCACTCATCAGCCATCCTCAATAAACCCTGAGTTTTGTTTGTCGTGTGAAATGTAATGTCCCCAAAGTCAAACAACTACACACATCACAAAAGTCAACACATATTACAAAACATATATCATGACTGTTGTAAATCACTGATTGCCATCAGATGTAGATACTCATTTGGAACACATTCATACATTTGCATTATGTCCAATGTATTGCATGTTGTTCCTTCACAAACACACATATTGTTGTTACAGATCCTTCACACCCAAAAACACACAGTTGCATGCTCTACCACATGTGGCCAACCACAATACCACACACTGTAGGCCATACCATCCTATCTTCATGTTGAAACAGGGTGAATGCATGTTAAATATTTGAAAATCACACAGTCGCGGATTGAGTCAAAGATTGTGACGCAAATCCGTTGAAAAATCACACAAACTGTAACTAACCATACATGGGCCCTTATCATGAATTCCACCTGCGTACCACACGCATGTGGATATCCATTGAAATTGAAGTCTACAGGTAATGCGTGGTATTTTGCCACACAGGTAGGGTATGCGTTGAAAATATTCACACAAACATCGTATGCGTCAAAAAAATACACGCATGATGGAAAACGGGCAAGTGAGTGATGTAATAGGAAATCTTGTCTACAGGCATGGTACAGTGGGTGTACTTTCACTTTACAGTCTGTGCTTTTTCTTGACTGTGTGGTTGTGTCTCGGTGTTGCTGGTGTCTCGATTGCATTTCTTGTATCTTGTGGTGTCTCTCTTGCGTCTTTTGTGAATTCTGTTTGTTTATTGCACCTGTGTATGTGCTTTCGTGTAGTTTAATGTCTTTCAGATTGTATTTGTACTGTCGGGTGTCTGTCTGGTGGTTAGATTAGTTGGGTTAGTTGGGGTGTAAGTTTCCATTTTTCCATTTAATTTCCTTTTTTTGTACACTTTCTCAGATTTGATTTGTTGTTCAAGGACATGTCGGGAAGGCCGAGGCTGAGCCACATGGGGAAGGAGGAGCTTGGGGGCTTTGTGTGGCTGGTGCGCCTCTTCCTTCCCTTGATGCTGGAGATGGGTGGGTGTGTGATACAGGGGTGTCACACAGATGCGAGGAGGCTGCGATGGGGCAAGGTGCTCTACCACCTCTAAAGAGCCTACCATACGAGCAGGAATGAGGACCAGCTGAAGCATTGCTGGGCTGATGTGGTGGCCAGAGAGTAGGGTCTGCTTAACCAGCTAGGTGTGGTGATCGGTGGCCCTGTTGGTGAGAATCACATTGACAAATCTGTACAATTGAATGCTCCTCAGTGACAATAGATGACTTGACGTACTGCGTGTAATGTTTGTGGCCATGTTGAATGCAAGCATAACAAAGTGTTAGTGTCCCAGCACTGAGATGGAGTTCACATGGCTATACATGTTAACAATGCAGTCCTGAGGTTTGTTGAGTCATGTACGACTATCACTTAGGGACACATGTACTAAGCTATTTTTAATTGTCACAAATGGCCTACTTTTCAGAATTTGTGTGTTTACGTCAAGAAAAAATGTTTATTCCAATGCAAATACCCAATTTTGCTATTCTGCAATCACATTGCCAAATCACAAAACAGGGTTTGCTAGTAGCATTTAGGAAGGGGCATTCCCTTCCTATTTGCGAGTCACAGTCCACTGATTGAGAATGCTGTCATAAAACAATTGTACTTACCACCAGTTTCAAGTTGGTGCTAACCCATTCACAAAAACGAAGGGGTCCCCATGGGATCCTTTCCCCTTTGTGAATGCATGCCAAAAACCTTTTTTGTAATATTTGTTTTTGACATGCTTTCTGTTTAACCTTAATGGAATAAGGCTGCATTTAAAAAAAGAAAATGCATCTTTATTTTAAAGCATGACAGACATGGTGGTCTGCTAAGCCCAGCAGGCCAGCATCCCTGTGAGTGTCACCATTCCCAAGGGGTTTGCATAGTGAGACCTACCTCATTAATATTCATGAGGTAGGTCATTTGCTACCCCATTTGTGTTGTACTTCAGATTATCCTACTCGCAAATTACGAGTTGTTAAGTCTCACAATGTGTGACTCACAAAACCTGATCTTCGTACATGTGGCCCTTAGTCACTGTATCAGGACAGCAAAGTGGGCAATCCATGTTTAGTGCTACATTGTCATCATTACACTCACATGCTCCCTGCCATTATGTTGGCAAAGGAGGCATACACAGCTTAGGGGACACTGCCAATGGGGCATTTGTTACCTACATACAACTGTGCCACATCTGTCATGAACCAATGAATGCATGATAATTGCAGACTGAAAATTGAGCCACATCTCTATCACACAGTAACTCAGTGTCCCTTGATGTACAAGACACAATACCTGAGTCACTCGTATTGCAGTACACCATGGAAGTGCCATTGAAATTGTCACCAAAATACAAATCATGTCATGGAGGACCATCTGAAATGGATTAGCCACAATGGTTGTAGTCAGATTTAGCACCACATGATTTTTAGGCCCAGTGCATGTGTGCAGAAGTGTGGCTATCACTCCCTGGAGTATCAGAATCAATGTGAGTTTGCAGTGGTATGTCTGTTGTACTGTCTACATGCAAGACCACCAGCTCACTCATGTAAAATGTTACACACTGTGATATGTTGTCCACACGTTTGTACAGTGATCTGTCATTGAGCATATATTTCCTTTCCATGTCTTACAGGTGGACCTGCCCCTATACCATCGGGAAAGTGGCTCGATTTCAGGACTCAGACGTATCCGGTAAGTGTGATAATGTCTGTCCTGTGTAGTGATTGCAGCTGTTGTGTGAGTGACTCTTGTGTGTCACACTCATTGCAAGCTATCATAAGCTGGCATGTGATCTGATATATTACTTGGCTGTATGTTGACTTTGGGGGTCATTACAACCCTGGCGGACGGTGTTAAAGCAGCGGAAATACTGCAAACAGGCCGGCGGACAAAAAAAGAGAATTATGACCCTGGCGGAAACCAACAACAAAGACAGCCACTTTAACACTTCGCCTGCCACGGCGGTACAGACAAGCAGCGCGGCGGTAACCGCCAACAGACAGGCGGAAGACAATGTACCGCCCACACTATTACAACCCGCCAATCCGCCACCTTTTCCGGGGCGGATTCACCGTGGATAAAAACACGGCAGAAACAGCTTTTGCAATGGAAAAACGCTCACCTTAACATATCCCACGAGGAACGAGGAATCCATGGAGCCGGAACTCCAAATACTCCCTGCCCTTGTGTTTCTGCTCTTCTACGACCAACAGCTACGTAGGCGCCGCAGACAACGGTGAGTACTGCACCTACGACATGGGGGAGGGGCGAGGCAAAAGTTAGGGGGACACCCACTAAACACACCCACCCTCGCATATTACAACATACACACCAATGCATTCACAAAAATCACAGTAACAACCCACAATCCCCCCGGAAGAATGAAAATACAATGCGAAATTCGGTCAAACCTTGTAATGTGGCAATATACATGTCATACAAAAATATACAGATATATATTTGAAAATCAGTCATAATTATATACAATACGAGAAGTAGTGCAGATATGTACATAACAATGTCCGTGCACCATCAGTCCAAAAATACATGGGCGAGGGCCACAAACGATACCGGACCACAATCGGAGAGAATACTGCTGGGGCATCAGATAGAAATACTACAGGCACCTCAGGGGGAAGGGAAGGGGTGGGCACCTCAGCCGGATGACTGCAAAGCCAGATCCACGTCGGGGCTCCATGCCCATTGATGTATCCTGGGGAGTGCAAAGCCACAGTCTCTCAAGTCTCTACAGTGGGTGGGTTGCCCACTGTGCCATCCTGGGGAGTGCAAAGCCACAGTCTCTCAAGTCTCTACAGTGGGTGGGTTGCCCACTGTGCCATCCTGGGAGTGCAAAGCCACAGTCTCTCAAGTCTGTACAGTGAGTGGGTTGCCCACTGTGCCATCCTGGGGAGTGCTAAGCCACAGTCTCTCAAGTTGATGCAGGTCCCTACTGGTACTGGGGGGGACTGGTGCCCAGACTGGATGAGTCTCCCCGTGAAAGGTAGTGTCCTGTCACTGTCCCAGCTGCACATGGGATAAGGATGCCTGATGTGGCGGGCCATTCATTCCTACCCGGTGCATTGCCCTGTTCAGCGGTGCTTTGCCATGGCAGTCTCTGGACTGTTCAGCGGTGCTTTGCCATGGCGGTCTCTGGACTGTTCAGCGGTGCTTTGCCATGGCGGTCTTTGCCCTGTTCAGCGGTGCTTTGCCATGGCGGTCTTTGCCCTGTTCAGCGGTGCTTTGCCATGGCGGTCTCTGGACTGTTCAGCAGTGCTTTGTCATGGCGGTCTCTGGACCGTTCAGCGGTGCTTTGCCATGGCGGTCTTTGCCCTGTTCAGCGGTGCTTTGCCATTGCGGTCTTTGCCCTGTTCAGCGGTGCTTTGCCATGGCGGTCTTTGCCCTGTTCAGCGGTGCTTTGCCATGGCGGTATTTGCCCTGTTCAGCGGTGCTTTGCCATGGCGGACTTTGCCCTGTTCAGCGGTGCTTTGCCATGGCGGTCTCTGGACTGTTCAGCGGTGCTTTGCCATGGCGGTTTTTGCCCTGTTCAGTGGTGCTTTGCCATGGAGGTCTTTGCCCTGTTCAGCGGTGCTTTGCCATGGCGGTCTCTGGACTGTTCAGCGGAGCTTTGCCATGGCGGTCTCTGGACTGTTCAGCGGTGCTTTGCCATGGCGGTCTCTGGGCTGTTCAGCGGTGCTTTGCCATGGCGGTCTTTGCCCTGTTCAGCGGTGCTTTGCCATGGCGGTCTTTGCCCTGTTCAGCGATGCTTTGCCATGGCGGTCTTTGTCCTGTTCAGCGGTGCTTTGCCATGGCGGTCTCTGGACTGTTCAGCGGTGCTTTGCCATAGCGGTCTCTGGACTGTTCAGAGGTGCTTTGCCATGGTGGTCTTTGCCCTGTTGAGCAGTGCTTTGCCATGGCGGTTCTGATAAGGACATTGGTGTGTGGCATGACGTTCTATACACTGGACATTGGAGTGTGGCATGACGTCTTCTACACTGGACATTGGTGTGTGGCATGACGTTTCATCATTGCCCAGAGGGCTGTGGCAGCCGGGGCCCTCCAGGGCACTGACTCCGGCGGTGGTCTCCGGACCAGTGACAATAGTGGGGCCCTCCTGGGCACTGACTTCGGCGGTGGCGGTGGTCTCCTGACCAGTGACGATACTTGGGCCCTCCTGGGCTGTGACTCTGGCGGTGGTCTCCTGACCAGTGACGATAGTGGGGCCCTCCTGGGCACTGACTCCAGCGGTGGCGGTGGTCTCCTGACCAGTGAAGATAGTGGGGCCCTCCTGGGCTGTGACTCTGGCGGTGGTCTCCTGACCAGTGCCGATAGTGGGGCCCTCCTGGGCTGTGACTCTGGCGGCGGTCTCCTGACCAGTGGCGATAGTGGGGCCCTCCTGGGCTGTGACTCTGGCGGTGGTCTCCTGACCAGTGACGATAGCTGGGCCCTCCTGGGCAATGACTCCGGCGGTGGTCTCCTGACCAGTGACAATACTTGGGACCTCCTGGGCTGTGACTATGGCGGTGGTCTGTGGACCAGTAACGATGGTGCTGGCGGTTGTGTCTCGACCGCCGGAAATGATGGCGCACTTCTCCGCCGTGACACTCACAACAGGCTGGGCAGACTTCCTCTGGCCCTTCCCCACCTTTGGTGGAGTCACAGCTGACTCTCCAATCCCCTTGGAACCCATGTCAGTAGTTTTCCCACCAGGAGTCTTAACACGGTCCCGTCGTCCACTCTCCAATTTTGGAGCCTTTACAGGGGGTGGGCTGCCAGTGCCTTGGCTCCGGGTCCTACTGCCTGCCCTAGTGGCCGGTGCACTCCAAAAACCTTGAACAGGCACCACTGGTATTGGAGGCTTTTTGGCTGAGGCGCTATGATGGGACTGATGAATAGGAGGGGGTGTGGGGGCAAAAAGGTCAACTTTACAGAGGGACAGTTTCTGACGAACACTGGGATGGGTAGCTGGAGGGGGTCTGGGAGTGGAGGAAGAGGAGGTAGTTGTCGGAGGTGTAACTTTAGGTGTTTTGGGTGCAGGTGCAGGTACTGGAGCCTGTCGTGAGGTGGATGGATGTTGGGTGAGTGATTGCCGGCGTTTGTGTACTTTTGGAGGGGGTGTCACAGACACACTGGGAGAGGACACAGGGGACGTGTAAATGGCAGTGGAGGTGGTGAGTGCAGGTGAGCGGCTTGTGGTGCTGGGTGTCCTGGTGCGATTCATGGTGCCTGTAGATGTGGTGCATGCAGGTGTGTGTGTAGACGACACTGGGAGGGAGAAGGGAGAAGAGGAGGAGGGGGACACAGTGGAGGCAGTGGATGTTGTTGTGTCTGTATGTGGCTGAGGCTTGCGTGAGTGCTTGTGGTGTGTGTGGTGCCTATGTTTGCTTGAGCTACTTGTGTGTGTTGACTTGTGTGCATGCTGGTCTGTAGGTGTGCTTGGGATGGGCTGGGGTACAGGAGATTGGGTCTGGGTGGAGGAAGTTGGAGGGGGAAGGCTAGACACAGGGACAATTGCTGCCATCAGTGCTGAGGCCAAAGATTGCAGGGTTCGCTGAAGGACAGCCTGACCAGAATTAATGCTCTCCAGGAATGCATTACTGTGTTGCAACTCTCGTTCTACACCCTGGATGGCATTCACAATGGTAGACTGCACAACAGTGAGTGACCTGAGGAGGTCAATGTCCTCCTCAATGAGGGCAGCAGGGGTGACTGGGGCAGGGCCTGTGGTGCCTTGGGCGAAGGTGATGCCCACCCTCCTGAGTGAGCGGACACGGGACGAACGCTGAGGGGCTGCTGGGAGGGTGGGGCTGGTAAGGGAGGTGGCGGCTGTACCTGTAGAGGTGGGGGGCACAGATGGTGCCACCACCACAAGGGAGCCCACATCGTCGAACGAGTCCGTGTCGCTGCTTGGTGATCCGGTGGCCGACGTGAAGCTCCCCTCGCCCTCCGTCCCACTGGTGCATTCAGAGTCCGTGGTGTGGCCCTCCATGGCCATTTGGGATGTGGCTCCCTCGTGCTCCGGTGCCACTCTACCTCTGCCTGTTGATGCTGATGTACAAAAGGACAGGGAGAGCAGACAAAGGGGGGGAGACAGAAGAAAGAGGGTTTTAGTGCATGGCATACCGCTACCGTTGGCGGACATGACAAACGCAGCAGCCCCCTGCATTACGCAGTGCTCCTGCCCTCTGCACATGCAATTTCTGGGATATGGCCTATATGGCAATGGTGGACATCGGCGCACATGGATGCCACTGGGGCAACTATACCTCAACTTGGCACTCTGCTGAGGTGGGGTGGAGTGCCACTTGGCCTACATTACGGAGGGGCCTTGCCTACTGAACTCGCCCTGGCCTAGGGACACCCACAGCCCACCTCCACCACCCAGACAACTCTACTGCACGCAAAGTCCTCAGAATGAGGTTGTACTCACCCCCTTGTGTCTGCTGTGATGCCCTCAAGCGCCCATCCAACTCCGGGTAGGCCACCGCCAGGATCCGGAACATCAGGCGGGTCATGGTGCGACGGGCACCCCTCCCACATTGGGAGGCCATCCCCAGCTGAGCCTCTGCCGTCTTCTTGCTGCAGCAGCGAATGTCCTCCCATCTCTTACGGCAGTGGGTGCCCTGTCTCTGGTGGGCCCCCAGGGTCCGGACCTCCTTGGCGATGGCACGCCAAATGTCCCTCTTCTGGTGGGCGCTGACCTACATGACATGCACAAGGAAAGAGGAACAGTCATTACCAACTGCACCATCGTTGTGAGTGGCCCCCTCCCTACTCTGGCCATGTGGCCTATTCATTCCCATGCATTGTTGTTCTATGAACTCTGTCCCCGTCCCTTTTCCAACCAGCCCTCTGCACCCAGGCCTAGCCCATCCAACGTGCTCCCTGTGTACTAACCTGTTGGTCTGGAGGACCGTAGAGTAGCGTGTACTGGGGGAGGACCCCGTCTACCAGTTTCTCCAACTCCTGTGCAGTGAAGGCAAGGGCCCTTTCCCCAGACGCAGCAGCCATCGTCGCTTCCAGACTGATGTCACAGCAGCACTAGCAGTGTAGGTCCTCTCCTGTCGAAGGTCAGGTATCTAGTGATTGAACAGATAGAAAATGGCGGTGACGTTCGTGGCGGTGACGTCCGTGGCGGTGCGCACCATATCCGCCAGCGCACCTGTTCATTGGCTCCTGGGACCCATAGGGTCCAATGTTAACCAATGCAACATTGCGCCGCGGTCTACGACCGCCTACCGCGACGGTGTGTGACGCCAGCGCAGTTACCCCACAATCCCATTGTCCCACTTTAGAGGTCAGGCAGCCGCCATTTCAGGGGCCCACATGGCTCCATTTACTTCTGCATCACACACATAGCTAGGCCTACACTCAACACACATACAGGAAGGGTTTTGTGAGTGGTGTAGTCTTGTGTGTGACTGTGGGTACATACCTGGATGAATAATGACTGGTTCTTCGCTGTTGTCCTTCGTAGGCACCGTCTGCTGAGATATGAGAAGATGGCGGAATCCTCCAGTGTACCGACCACTGGTGGACCTGTTGACAATGGAAGAGCGACATGTCATCGTAACCTACCGGTTTGACCGTGCCACAATCCAGGAACTATGTACCCAGTTGGAGCCAGACCTGATGTCACCAATCCGCCATCCGACTGGAATCCCCCCTGACGTGCAGGTGCTGTCAGTGCTCCATTTCCTTGCAAGTGGGTCTTTTCAGACAACTTTGGCCATGGCATCAGGGATGTCCCAGCCTATGTTTTCCAACGTGTTGTCCAGAGTTTTGTCTGCCCTGCTGAAACACGTAAGGAGATACATAATTTTCCCTGAGGTGGAAGATTTGCCTACAGTGAAAGGTGAGTTCTATGCTCTTGGACATATCCCCAATGTCATAGGTGCTATTGATGGTACCCATGTAGCTCTGGTCCCCCCCCACAGGAGTGAACAGGTGTACAGGAACAGGAAGAGTTATCATTCCATGAATGTCCAGATGGTCTGTTTGGCAGACCAATACATCTCACAGGTAAATGCTATGTTCCCTGGCTCAGTGCATGACGCCTACATCCTGCGGAATAGCAGCATCCCTGATATGATGGGTCAACTCCAGAGGCACCGTGTATGGCTATTGGGGGACTCTGGTTACCCCAACCTTTTGTGGCTATTGACCCCAGTGAGGAATCCCAGGACCAGGGCAGAGGAACGCTACAATGAGGACCATGGGCGGACTAGGAGGGTGATCAAACGCACCTTCGGCCTCCTGAAGGCCAGGTTCAGGTGCCTCCATATGACAGGTGGATCCCTATTCTACTCACCAAGGAAGGTGTGCGACATCATCATCGCCTGCTCTATGCTCCATAATTTGGCTTTGCGACGCCAGGTGCCTTTTCTGCAGGAGGATGATCCAGATGATGGTGTTGTAGCAGCTGTGGAGCCTGTGGAGCCTGTGGACAGTGATGAGGATGCAGCTGATGAAGAAGACAACGACAACAGGGAGTCAGTCATACAGCAATATTTCCAATGAGACACAGGTGAGAACATTTTCATTTTTAGCATTACATTAACTTTCACACTTCTACCTCTATCCTGTTTTTCGATTTGAGTCAACATTTGGTAACTGAGTTGTACCCTTCCATTACGGTTTCACAGGTGTGGTTACCTACGTGTCAACTGCTTGCATCCTTCAAGGGCCTGTGATGTGTGACATGGGTATGTTAGCTTTAGAATGGTACACCCATTATGACACTGTCATTGATAATACATTTTTACTGAATCACAGACTGACTCCAGATTGTTTTGTGTTTCAAGGGTGTTTATTGAAGTGCTCAGAAATGGGAGGGGGTTGGAAAATGGTGATGGGTGATGGTGGAGGAATGTCTATGGCAGAGTCCAGTCTATTTGTCTCACAGGTGCACTGCCCATCTGGGCATAGGAAGTGGAGCTGGTGCAGTTTAAGTATGGACAGGGTAACAAAGTGGGACGGTGGGGGGACAATCAGGGTGGTCTCATTTCCTGGCGGGGGTCTAGCCATCTTGCTCTGTCCTGTTCCTGGATCTCAGGGACAGCTTGCGTGGTGGTTCTCCGTCTGCAGGGGGTGGGGTGCTGGTGTGGTGGTCCTGTGGCGGGCGTCCTGTCCACTAGCGCCGGCGGAGGTGGTGGGCATTTCATCATCCTGGCTAGTGTCAGGGGCCCCTTGGAGTGCCACGGTGTCCCTCAAGGTCATCTGTATGTCCTTCAGCACCCCTACAACAGTGCCCAGGGCGGAGCTGATGGTCCTGAGCTCCTCTCTGAACCCCAAATACAGTTCGTCCTGCATGCGCAGGGTCTCCTTCAACTTGTCCAGAACCGTCGCCATCGTCTCCTGGGAGTGGTGGTATGCTCCCATGATGGAGGATAGGGCCTCGTGGAGAGTAGGTTCCCTTGGCCTGTCCGCCCCCTGTCGCACAGCAGCCCTCCCAGTTCCCCTGTGTTCCTGTGCCTCCGTCCCCTGGACCGTGTGCCCACTACCACTGCCCCCAGGTCCCTGTTGTTGTTGGGGTGGTGGGTTACCGTGGGTGCCCTGTAGTGGTTGACACACCGCTGATTGACCTGTCCTGGGTGGGGAGGTTTCGGCCCGCTGGGTGGGTGCTGTGCTGGTGTTACCAGAGGGTGGAAGGTCAGTGTTGGGCTGTGCCTGTGCAAGGGGAACGGACTGTCTGAGGCCCACGATGGTCCGGGCTGGTCATCAGGATCCAGTAGGGCAGAGCTGCTCTCGTCACTGTGGGCCTCTTCTGGGGGTGGAGTGGTGTTGTCTGGACCCTCTGGTGTGGTGACGGTCCTTCGTGTTCCTGCAGGGGCATAAGAGCATGATTATTGCACGTGTGTGTGTCATGGTGTGCAATGGGTGGGTGTTTGTGTACCCCTGTGCAAGCATTCCGGTGTGTGGGTTTGTGTGGTGATGGTTGGGGAGGGTGTACTGGGTATGTGCAGTGGGCATGCTTTAGTGAGGGGTGTCCATGCTTAGTTGTGTCATGCAGGGCTTGGGGTTGGGATGGGTGGTTGGTGTCATGGGTACATTAGTGAGGAGTTGTAGTGATAGGGGAGGGTGTGAGGGTGGGGGTGTGTGATAGCATGCAGGTAGGGTGGGGGATATGATAGTTACGAATTGACTTACCAGTGTCCCATCCTCTACCGACTCCTGCGAGGCCCTCAGGATGCAAGATGGTCAAGACTTGCTCCTCCCATGTTGTTAGTTGTGGGGGAGGAAGTGGGGGTCCGCCGCCAGTCCGCTGTACTGCAATGTTGTGCCTGGAGACCGATGAATGCACCTTCCCCCGTAGGCCTATTTCTTGGGTGCTGTCCCACGGCGTTCACCCTGTCGACTATTCTGCGCCATAACTCCATCTTCCTGACTATTGATGTGTGCTGTACCTGTGAGCCAAATAACTGTGGCTCTACCCGGACGATTTCCTCCACCATGACCCTGAGCTACTCCTCGGAGAAGCGGGGATGTCTTTGGCGTGACATGGGGTGGTGTGTGTGATGTATGGGGTGGTGTATGTGGTGATGGTTGTGGTGAGTGTAGTGGTGTGTGGTGTTTTGTGCGCAGATGTTGTGTGGGTGATGGTGTTGTGTGCCTCTGTGTAGTGGGGTTGTCTATTCTGTGCTCTCTCTCTGTCGCCTTCGTGTCTAATTTTTGGGCATAGGGGTTTGTGGGTGATGTGGGTGTGTGTTTTATATTGTATTGGGTGTGTGGGAGTGTTGTTTGTATGTGTATCAGGTGTGTGTATTTGGAATTGTCCAATGTGGCAGTGTTTTGTAGATGTGTGTGTATTTGGAGCGCGGCAGTGTGTACCGCCAATGGAATACCGCGGTTGAAAGACCACCGTGTGGATTCGTGGGTCGTAATAGGATGGGCGTGTTTCTGTTGGCGTGGAGGTGGAGGATTTATTTCCGCCAGTTTATCACCGACCTTTGGTGTGGCGGTGTTGTGTGGGTGTCTGAATTTCGGCGGATTCCAAGGTGTGGGTCATAATAGCTGTGGCGGAATGCCGCCGCGGCTGCGGTGTATTGGCGGTCTTCTGCACGGCGGTAAGCGGCTTTTACCACCAATGTTGTAATGACCCCCATAGTGTTTTGTGCAAGGGTTAGACATTCTCAGGCAGAGTCATATTTTTGGAGTCTTGTGCTGCACAATAGGCAGCAGCGTGTGAACAAGGCGATTGCTAGCCACATGTAGGACCACATGTGACTTGGAAGTACTCCAGTGTCAGTATATTGGAACTGGGTCATACCATCATTCTTACAACACAGTGATGCATCAGTTTTCCACATAAAATTGTGCATACCTATAATGTAATGTACAAGTAGGATTGCATGGTTAACGGTCCCCCAGCATCTAGCCCCATAAGTTGTACTCCATTTACGTGACACTTATGTGGTATGTAATAGACGTGCATTCAGGTCAAGGCCAGGTGTGTGCTGGCATCAATGTCGGTGTTTAGGAAATTGTGTTGGCAGATCAGGTTTTGATTGTTGTCCACAACTGGACACATGAATTTAGATGTGTATGCCCCATGGATACCTTACTCCTAGGTGGCAGCCCTCCTCACATGTGTTCCACTCACTAAATCCATGTACAAGTGGACATACCTTCGTGGTTGTCCTCGACAGTTGTGATGATGTATTGCATGCCCATCCCCCTGAGGCACAGGGGTAGGGGAACAACATATATGCAGTTATATGTGATGGTCACAGTGTAGCTTACAGTCATCTCATTCAAGCATGCATGTGTCCGAAACAACACTGACCACTTATGTTAGCAATTGCATACCATCCTGCCAATTACATCTACAAGTCACTGGTTTTGTGTGCTTTGAAGTTGACTCAGATGATAAAGTAAGTTAGCCTGGCCCATGTGAAGTAGTTGCTGCCTTTGCAATGTGAGACATTGCACTACATCAATGCACAGATCACTTTATTTGATCCAACTTTTGTTGTGCTTTGCTGTGGTGTAAAAGACATGATGGGTAGGCAGCGTTGCCATTACATTAATCAGGGACATTGTATCATCCTGACTGTGATTTGGAATGCATTTGCAAATTGAGGCAGAGTGTTAGATTATCATCTGTACATGCATCACACACTGATGACACTGATGGTTACCTGTCTCATTTATACAGCTGCCAACATGGATGTAGCAGAAATCAGGGCTTTCCAGAAGCGGGCAGTGCGATATCTACTCATCTTGGATGTGGAGTCTGGGTACTGAAAGATGGCACAACTCTATCAAAGAGAGCGAGCCACAGGGGAATGGCGGGCTTTAGGCCAAGGGGGACTGGCATTGGCCACAAAGGTTGTCATCACCACAACAACTACACACAGTACCACAGCGACCACTGTCACATCTAGCCCACCTGCTGCACCGTCAACCTCTGCAACACAGACCACCACATCTGCTGCAAAGGACATGGCCGCAATTTCTGAACTCCAGAGGGACATGAAGGCGGTGTTAAAAAAGCTTGACACCATTCAGAAGAATGTGGACAAAAACACACAGAGACTGTAGGCAATTAAAAAGACACTGAGGATGGCCAACCTGTGAACTCTTGCCTCCCCTCACCCCTAATTCAGTCCCCTCCTTCCTCATTCCTCATCCTGTTTTGTAGTGGGTTTAAGGGGTTTAGTCATAGGTTTGAGTAGAGTATTTGTTTAGATAGGATAAGTAGGTTTGGGGGATAGTTTTTCAAATTATTACATGTTAGTTTGTGGGTGGGTGGGTGGCTGGGTGGGAGTTAATGTTGGAGCTTTTGTGTATTTAAAAAAAAAATACAAAAAACATATATATATATGTTTAGTATTAGATAGTATATGTTTAGGTTAGTATATTTTGTCCTGCATGTGTCTCGTCATATAAGGGTGGGGGGTTTGGGGTCAAATGTTTAGACTGTGTTGTTAAATGTGGTAAGTAAGCTTAGCATAGGGTAGTTTGGGCCAGTTGTTGGTAATGTATAATTAGGATAGATTAGGTTAGTATAGTTCAGTAACATAGTTTAATTTCTGTTCCGTATATAGTCCCTCATTTTGACATTGGCGGTAAATCCCACTTACCACCACGCTGACTGCCGCCAACATACCGCCACAGATAACCATTCACCATATTATAACACACACATACCAATCCATCAGTATTCAGCCACACCCACAGATCCGCCAGTCCAAAGGTCAGTGATAAACTGGCGGTACCAAAACCCACACGTTACGACAACAGAACAACTCCCACCACATTATGAACCACGAATCACCACGGCGGGCATTCAATGGTGGTAAACCATTGGCTGTACATACCACCGTACTCAAAATACACACACTAAAAAAACAACAACACCACATTGGACAATACAAACAACACACACCTGACACCCATACACACACCACACCCACACCACTATAAAATGCACACACACATTACCCACAACCCTTTACCATTACAAACCATTGGCACGAGACAGACACCACAACCACAGACAAAACCAGAGCCACACACAACCTACACCTATACAGCACCCACGCACCGCACATCACACACCCCAACACATCACTTTAGACACCCTCACCTACCCAACTCACACAACACCCATGGCACCACAAAGACACCCCAGATTCTCAGAGGAGGAACTAAGGGTCCTGGTGGAGGAAATCATCAGAGTAGAGCTACAACTATTTGGAGCACAGGTGCAGTAGATATCGATAGCTAGGAAGATGAAGCTATGGCGGAGAATCGTGGACAGGGTCAATGCTGTGGGACAGCACTCAAGAACCAGGAATTACATCAGGAAGAGGTGGAATGACCTACAGGGGAAGGTACGTTCTATTTCAGCAATACACCAACTCGCTGTACAGAGGTGGTGGACCTGAACCTCCTTCCCCACAACTAACAACATGGGTGGAGCAAGTCTTGGCAATCATGCATCCTGAGGGCTTGGCCGGACTAGTAGGAGGACTGGACTCTGGTAAGCCAACTCTATACTATTACTACCCCCCTACCTGCATGCCAACACACACCCTCACTCCCATCACTCCGCCACTTCCCACGCACCCCACCATCACATCTAACTCATCCCAATGCCAAACCCTGCATGCTCTACCAATGCATGGACACCACTCACAGATCCACATGGACACATATCACTAAAGCATGCACACTAGAGAGAATCAGCTAGCCACCACATACCAACTTACACAAGTGAAAGCTGCCAGGGTAAATCCAACCAAGGAGGGCAACCCACTGATGCACAATATGTCACACACAGAAACAATAACACAGCATTTACATCCCCACAGGCATCCTAGCAAATGTCAGTGGAGAGGAGGTGCCAGCAATATCCAGTCCCCCAACTGAAGAGGCCCACAGTGATGACATCAGCTTTGGTCGTCTGGATCTGGATGACCAATCTGGCCCATCAGGGACCTCTGGACAGTCGGTTACCCAAGCCCAGTCACAGACAACCACAGAGCCTCCCCCATATGGAAACACCACCACAGCACCCACCCAGCGTACCCACACCTCTGTCCCCAGGACACGTCAATCAGCAGTGTGTCTACCTCTACAGGGACCACAGGGCACACCTCATACCCAGGGGACCTAGGGTCAATGGCAGTGGGCACATGGTTCAGGGGACAGAGGCACAGGCCAGCAGGGAAACTGGGAGGAGTGCTGTGCTCCAGGGGGAGGACAAGCCCAGGGAACCGACTTTGCAGGAGCCACTTGCAGGGATCCTGGGAGCAAACCAACATTCCTAGAACATGATGGGCCAGATCCTGGACAATGTGCAGGAGAACAGGGGGCTGCAGGAGGGACAGTACCAGGGAATCAGGGAGGACTTGCAGGCCATCAACACCACACTGGACTCAATAGCAGGGGTGCTGGCAGACACGGCCAATATCATGAGGGAGGCAGTCTCCCACCAGTGGGCCCCTGCCACTAGCCAGACATCTGAAATGCCGTCTACCTCCACTGCCGCCAGTGGACAGTTGGCCCAGCCACAAGACCAACAGGCCACCAGTACCCCTCCCCCTGGAAAAGGAGAACCACCCCACAAACGTTCACTACGATCCAGGCAGAAGCCAGAACCTATTGCCAAGACTTTGCCAGGAAATGAGACTTTCCTGATTGTCACCATGTCTACCTTGAACTGCCATTGCTTCCCTTCCTATGTCCCCATGGACAATGCACCTGTGCTACAGACTGGAACTCTACCCTGGAATTACCTTGATCATCACCCCATCCCATTGCACTTGCCCCTGAATATTTTAGCACTTAAATAAACACCCTTAAAACAAATAGAAGTATGTAGTATGTCACATTATTTAAGTATGTATACGTTTAACCATGTGCAAACATTGCAAATCAACTTTACACTAAATGAGCAAATAAGAAAGACCTGTAGTTGGCAGTGATCACATCAGGAGCTACTGTAAAGCACCAACATCTGTAAAATGAATTGCCAAAGGGTACAGTAAGTGGGCATAGAAGTGAGAAACAACAGCATGCCAGTGCCAAACAATTTCAAAATGATGACACTGAAATGTGAAGTAACACTGTTTTACCTGTGTGTCATGGGACGTAGTATCTGATCACTGCTGTTCTGTTGTCCTCATCCTCATCCTCTCCCTCCTCATCCTCATCACATTTGGGATACTGCTATTACTCAGGAAAAAGGTATCATGCACAGACCCAGGATACTTAGCATTAACATGGGAGATGTACTAGTCCGCCAAGCACACCAACAGTACATTCATAGAGTGGAAACTCTTCTGATTTCTGTACACCTGTTAATTTTGACGGGGGGGCAAATGCAATATGTTTTTCATCATTGGCACCAATTATGTTTGGGATATGTCCAACTGCAGAGAAGTCAGCCTTCACTGTTGCCAAATCTTCCACCTGGGGAAATACAATGTAGCTGCACATGTATTTAATAAGGGCAGACAACACTCTGGTCAGCACAATTGAGAACATTGGCTGTGACATTCCTGCTACCAAACCCACTGTCACTTGGAAAGAACCAGTTGCCAGGAAATGGAGAACTGATAGAACTTGCACAAGAGGGGGGATCCCAGTGGGGTGACGGATAGCAGATATCAGGTCAGGCTCCAATTGGGCATACAGCTCCGTGATTGTGGCCCTGCGAAGTCTATAGGTGAGGATGATGTGCCTGTCCTCCATTGTTGCCAAGTCCACCATGGGTCTGTAGAAGGGGGTATTTCTCCATCTCCTATTCATCTGCAGCGGTAGCAATCTAAGGGACAAAAGAGTGAGCAGCCGGTCACAAACAGAAAAATGGGGCTTCAACAGTATGATGCTTGCTTTCAAATTGTAATGGGTCAGTGAGAATTGTCCTGTATGTCCAAAATTAAACAGTGATAAGGTAATTATCCAGGGCCTGCCCTCCTCTGAAATTGCATCCGCCTGTCCTGTGTGGAGGAGGAAGTGAGGTTCTTCCGCTGACGTTGTGCGCCGTTGTGGCAGGTGGTCGGGCCACCGTGCAACTCCTCATTGGTTGGTTATAATTGAGCCCTATAGGGTACAGTGGCCAATGGTGATGTATGCCAGCAGTGACGGCATGCAACGCTGTGGAGGTGACCGCCATTTTCTGATTCCTCACTTGCTACCTGAGCTTCAACAGGAGAGGACCTACACTGCATGTCCTGCTTTGACCTGTGTCTGGAATCTACCATGGCCCGTGTGACTGGGGAGAGGGCCCCTGCCTTCACTTCGGCAGTGTTAGAGCAACTGGCGGATGGGGTCCTATCCCAGTATGGACTGCTGTATGGTACTCCAGATCAACAGGTGAGTACACTGTGGGCACGATGCATGTGGCATGAATGCTTGGAGTTGGGTGTGAAGGCATCGTGTAAGGTGGGTGGGTGGATGTCACCTGAGTGGCGTACAGGTTGTGTGCTAGGCCATGTGTGTGTAAATAGTGATGTGGAGGGGTATGGTAGGCCACAAGTGTAACAGGCAGGACTGTCTGACTAATACCATTTTCCTGTGTGTATTCCCTCTGCAGGTCAGTGCCCATCAAAAGAAGGGTACATGGCGTGCCATCGCCAAGGAAGTGCGGACCCTAGGGGTCTATGGCAGGCAGAGCACCCATTGTTGGAAACAGTAGGAGGACCAGAGATGCTGGACATGGAAGATGGGGGAGGCCCAGCTGGGTATGGCCTCCCAATGAGGAAGGGGTGCCCATCGAACCCTGATCCCCGATGGCCTGCATACTGGTGGTGTCCTATGCAGAGCTGGATGGGCGCTTGAGGGCATCACAGCAGCCACAAGGGGGTGAGTACAGTGCCCATCATTATAACTTACACATGGTAGGGGGGTATCCGGGTAGGGGATGTGTGTCAGTGGGTGCCCCTAGGCCAAGCCTGACATTGCAGCATAGGTCCCCTGGTGGCTTGGGTCCGGAAGGGATAATCCTGCTACCTAAGTCATAGGCATCCACTACTGGTCAAAGCTGCGTGGGTCCCAGGTGTGCTGGATTTGGCAGTGTGTGCCCCTCCCAATGCCTTGTTGGCTAGAAATATCATGGGTAGTCCAATGCATAGTGCATAGGCCTGTACCCTGTGTGTGAGTGTGCTGTGTACGCCAACAGTGGTGTTGGTGCAGCCATTGACCCAGTGTATCCTTTGTCTCTCTTCCCCTCTTTTTGTTTTGTCACCCTGTCCTTATGTGCATTAGCATCATCTAGCAGAGGAGCAGAGGTAGCAGCGACGGAGGGAGCTGCATCCCACAAGACCCAGGAGGTGGAGTCCTCGGATGGTGAGGGCATCGTTGGGACTGAGGGCGAGGGGAGCACCACAGTGAAGACTGGAGGGGACAGTTCAGACACAGATACCACCTCTGATGGAAGCTCCCTGGTGGTGGCGGACACCTCTGTGACCACCCCAGCTACAGGTACAGCCACCACCCCCATACCAACACCGCCCTCCCAGCAGCCCCTCATTGAGCTGCCCATGCCCGCTCACCCAGGAGAGTTAGCATCTCCTTCGCCTCAGGCACCTCAGGCCCTGCACCAGTGAGCCCTGCTGCCCTGAGTGAGGAGGCTATTGACCTCCTGAGATCCATCTCTATAGCTCAGTCAACCATTGTGAATGCCATGCAGGGGCTGGCAGCCCAGATGCAACAGACTAATGTATTCCTGGAGGGCATTCACACTGGCTTGGCGGCCCAACAGAAATCAATCCAGGCTCTGGTCTCCTCTCTGATGGCAGCCATTGTCCCTGTTTACACCCTCCCCCCTCCAGCTTCCTCTTCTTAATCCCACTCCTCTCAACCCCAAACTATCCCAAGCACACAGGAAGACGAGCATGCACACAAGACAACACACAAGAGTGGCATAGGCAAACACTAGCACCACACATCATCCCACCAACACTCACAGAAAAACCATCCAGATGCAGACATACCAAGATCCACAATTTCCACTGTGTCTCCCACCTCCTCCTCCTCCACCTCCCTCCCACTTCGGTCTACACTCACACCTGTATGCACTACATCCTCATCCACTACCAGCATCACCACCACACCTAGCAGAACACACACCTCACTGGCAGACACCTCCAAAACAGCCATGCACAGGTCCCCTGTGTCCTCTCCCACTGTCTCTGTTCCCCCTCCCAAAGTACACAAACGTAAACACTCAGACACCCAACAGCCATCCACCTCACAACAGCATCCAGTCCATGCACCTCCACCCAAAATCAGCAGACAGAAACCTCCAACAACCACACCCTCTTCCTCCACTCCCAAACCTTCTCCGCATTCATGCCCCAATGTCCCTAAAAAGCTTTTCCTATCCACCATTGACCTCTTCACAACCCGTCCCCCCTGTTCTGCATGTCTGGCCAGGGTGCCAAAGACCCAGCCAAGCACCTCAGCCACTCAGTCCACGGGCCCAGCAGTCACCACACCCACTCGTGGTAGGAAAGGATCCAGGGCACATGTCCTGAGGGTTAAGGAGCCTGCACCAGGCAGCCTCAAGAATAAAGAGCTTTCCTCAGCTGCTGCCAGGAAGACCAATGAACCAGCACTAGCAGGCAGGAAGGGAAAGGGGCATGGGGCAGGAACTCTGAACCATGATTGGGCAGCCATCCAAGGCTGCAGGTGATGGGCTGGAGCTTCCCCCTAGCAGCAGCAGCAGTACCACCACCACCAGTAGGCAGCCATCCAAGGCTGCAGGGGATGGGCTGGAGCCTCCCCCCACCACCAGCTGCAGGAGCACCTCTTCCACCACTGAGCAGCCATCACCACCGGCAGATGGTATGTAGTCCTGCTTCCATGGGCTGCTGTGTGGCCTCCCCCCTGCAAATCCTGTGGCTATCACACCCACCTGAGAGACTGTAACCTTGCACTCCCTGGGATCAAGAGCACGATGCCACCTCCACAAATAGTGGGTAAGACACCCTCCAATCCTAGCCTCCCCAGGATCAAGAGCACAGGGCACGATGCACCCTCCAAAACCGGTGGATAAAACACCCACCAACCCCAGCCTCCCCAGGATCAAGAGCACAGGGCACGATGTCCCCTCCAGAACCAGAGGGTAAGACATCCACCAACCCCAGCCTCCACATGATCAAGAGCACAAGGCACGATGCCCCCTCCAGAACTGGTGGGTAAATCACCCACCAACCCCAGCCTTCCCAGGATCAAGAGCACAGGGCACAATGCGCCCTCCAGAGCATATGAGCAAGTCACCCACTTGAGAGACTGTGGCCTTGCTCTCCCCAGGACCAAGCACAGGGCATGATCCCCCCTCCAGAGCATGTAGACTAGTCACCCACTTGAGAGACTGTGGCCTTGCACACCCCAGGACCAAGCACTGGCATGTTCCCCCTCCAGAGCATGTGGGCTAGTCACCCACTTGAGAGACTGTGGCCTTGCACTCCCCAGGGCCAAACACAGGGCATGTTGCCCGATCCAGAGCATGTGGGCAAGTCACCCACTTGAGAGACTGTGGCCTTGCACTCTCCAGAACCAAGCACAGGGCATGTTGTCCCCTCCAGAGCATGTAGGACAATCACTCACTTGAGAGGCTGTGGCCTTGCACTCCCCAGGACCAAGCACAGGGCACAATGCCCCCTCCAGAGCATATGGCCAAGTCACCCACTTGAGAGACTGTGGCCTTGCACTCCCCAGGACCAAGTACAGGGCATGTTCCCCTCTCCAAAGCAAGTGGGCTAGTCACCCACTTGGGAGACTGTGGCCTTGTACTCCCCAGGCCCAAGCATAGGGCATGTTGCCCCCTCCAGAGCAAGTGGGCAAGTCACTCACTTGAGAGACTGTGGCCTTGCACTCCCCAGAACCAAGCAGAGGGCACGTTGCCCCCTCTAGAGCATGTAGGAAAGTCACCCACTTGAGAGGCTGTGGCCTTGCACTCCCCAGGATAAAGCATAGGGAATGTTGCCCCCTCCAGAACCAGTAGTTTTGTTCCATCTCCCGGCTGAGGTGCCCCCAATCCCCTGTCCCCCTGAGGTGCTTGCCTATTTACCAACTGATGCCCCTGCAGTGTTCTCTCCATGTTGATACAGGTGACAAGTGAAGCCTTTGACTTTAGCATGTGGCCATGTGGGTGACTCAAAATGAGGACTGGGCAGTGTCCCTTGAACTGCGCAATTGTAAATATCTGTAAAATTGGCTATGTTATTTTTATACTTTGTTGATCTTATTACACTCACTTTAGTACATTAATTTTGTCCTTCCATTATTCAGCCAATTTAGGGGGAATAACTCTTGAGCATCTGGTTGTGTGTATGGTGTTGGGAGTGTGTGTGTGTTGTGTGTGTGTGTTTGTGTCACTCTCTTTTTCCTCCCCCCTCCCTTGTGTGCTAGACGTCTGTAATGTTATTTGAGTATTGACCACTGATGTCATGTCACACCGCTTTGCACCTGGCTTAGCTGCCCATTGTCACTTTAGTGGTCACTGGTACACACTCAATTTTGTATTCAGTGTAGACTCCATTTTGTGTTCAGCTTAGCTTTGCCTCCACGTTAAAGTTTTTTTCTGTGCAAACATGTTGTGCAATGTGTTTTACTATTTCTATGTGTAAGAGCTAGGACAGATACACGACATGTAGAAGGCGAGCAGTTAGTACGATAAGGCCATAACAAGCTAGTGTTTATCATAGGCAAGAGAACAGTTTGACTTTGAAAGGCATGTCTCGGGACATTTACCTGAACAAGCCAGCATTTTTTTATATTTCCATCTGAGAGGGAGGGCTTTCTAGAAGGTTTTCTTGTGGTTGTTTAAGATATAAAAACATGGCCCTGCTCAGTGGAGATGAATTCCGAGACCTCGGTCAGGATTGGACGTCAAGTACCTGACATTTTCCCTTGAGGGTGCGGATCTCTTTCTCGCAGTTGAACAGGGGTCGTCTTCTTGCTGGCATGAGAAAGGTGAAGTGTCTGGCAGACCCTACGGTGATGAATTTTTATTAATTATTTGCTTTGCATCGCATATGAATATATATCTTTATATCAATATATCAGTGTTTGTATCCTTGCCTGTATATATTTGCTGAAAATACACTTTTTACTATTCAAACTTTCCTTCATGAACCTTGAAAAAGCTATAATAAATATCTTCTTCAGATTAAGAAGCGCATTCCAGAGAATCTTTTCTTTCAGTGTTTCAGTGTGTATATCTTGGCTCAGTCAAAGTAAAGCAAAACACTTTGAGTCGGCAAGGGAAGGGTTTGTAGGTCAAAAGTGTACATTTAAAAGTGAAAATATGTTTTGCAGGAAAACTAAAGCATCTGCTTCTAAAAACGTGTGTGGAAAGAATGTTTCTCAAATTCCCGGATGGTGCCGTGCACCTTATGATGAGTTAGCTAGTGAGTTTTCACATCCAGCTGGTTTGTCAGAAAGCTGGGATGAATTTTTGAATGAAGCAGAACCAGTTGATGTTCTGACCTTCTTAAGGAAAGTACCGATTGAAGAGAATGATCTTTCAGTTCTTGGCAGACGAAGGTGGATACTTTTGTCTGCCTATAGAAAAATGCATGATAAATATAAACAGTTAGAAAAAGTTAATGAGCAGCTGGAAAAGCAGCTTGTGGATTCAAATAATAGTATTACTATGTTGTCTTGCCAAAATAAATTATTACAAGATAAGGCAGACACGTATCAAACCATTGCAGAATGAACTGCGATCAAAATAGCTCAACACAGATACCGTAAACGTAGAGGAAGGATAAATCAGAAAAAAGTTAATTTAGTCTTTGCTAATGCTGGTTTGGATTGGTGCCCAGATTCGTCTTGCACGGATAGCGTTTGGACAGGCAGTGAGTCAATGAATCATACCTGTGTAAATCAGTGTATACCAGAGGTTCCCAACCTGTGGTCTGCGACACATTCCTAGGGGGTCTGCAGGCCTCAAGTTCCCACCCAAGTCTTCTCTCATAATTGAAGGCAGTGGGATGGGCTGCAAGATAAGGAACCTGTGAATGACAGTGCAGGGGCAAAGGGACTAAAATAAAATCAGGCCAATCATCAATCATCCTTAAGTGCAAGCTGAAGGGGGATCGCGCCTATTTTATTATCTGTCTCTGAATCGTGCTCACACAGTAGTGCTGTGTAAGTATGTGTGTGTGTGTGTTTGGACCAAGGATGCCCCTGTTCCCTCTTCACTTCTAGCCACATGTCACCCACATGCAGAAGAGCTGTGCCTTTTGTTGTTTTGAGGCTGAACACTACTTATCATGGCAATGTATCATGACTGGGCCAGGCTGTGGGCATGCATGGCTTGTGAGAAACTAAGAGCTGTTTAGTAGTACCTACACGTACAGTATACATTTGTTGGAAAGTGGATTATCAGTGCAGGCACTTAGTAACAGGCACAATCCCAAACTAGGTCCAGTCTAGGTCGCGTTAAACTAATCCTTGCTCAACCCTTGATAGCTTCTCCCATGAGCACTTAGGCTCAACTTAGGAGACAAGTATGTAAGACATTTAATATCAACAAAAAAGCAAAGAAGTAATACACAATACACAATACGAAATATAACACAAATTTATAAGAATAGGAAATATTTGTATCTTTAAAATTACCCCAAAATGATAAACATTTAATGTAGGGAAACGGAGGTACGAATTTTTGAAGATTAAATGTAAAAATGTGCTTTCTATTGCTTAAAAACAAAACGTGCAAAGCAGGGACACCTAGTCATGCTTGACCAGGGCAAAGTCAAAGTTTGAGACTGATTGTGAAGGAGCCCAAGTCAGATACAGTGAGTGGTAGGCCTTGGCCAAAATTTTACCTTCTGACTTTTTGGGAACTTTTCTCTCATCCTCGATGGCGGCTCCTCTTCAGGCTGGCTTGCAATGCAACATTATTGGTTTGACTCAGTGTAAGGTCCTGTTCAACTCCTTGAAGCCTGGAAGCCTGGAAGCTCTGGAGCTTCAGCAGGATGAACCTGAAATTCAGGCGAAGTCGCAGTTCAACATCACCGGCATGACTCTCGTCAACAGGTCGGTCACCTTATGGAGCTTTTTCATAAAGTTGCTTCAAATATCTCCAAACTTCTGGATCTTCTTCTAGGAGTTGTTTTTTGGTCTCTGAAGTGTCCACAATTGTGATCCAAGGTTCCAGAAGCTCCGAGTTGCTCCTTGGAGGATGAGACTTCAGTTCCCAGAATAATCCTGGTCAGAATCCTCAAAGGGCCACTTGATGCTGGTCAGCTGGTCTCTCCTTGCAGGATATGATCAAGAGGACTCTGGTTAGCTCCATTGTACCTGTTGCTTACAGGGATCCCACTCCTGGAGTTGCAGAAGCAAGGCAGAGTCCTTCTCGTGGTGATGCCCAGAGTGTGTAGCTGGTGCAGTCTTTGTGGGTGCAGTCCTTCAAGTGCAGACCAGGGGTTCAGCATGGCAGTCCTTCTTCTACAGTATTTTCTTTGAGCAGGGATCTGAATTGCTGGGCAGCTCGGTCCTACTTATACTTCCTCCTGGGTTTCAAGCAGAGGGGCATCCCTCACCAGTGAGGTGCCGGGTGCCACCCTCTGGGTGACCACTTCCTGCGAAGTATGGCAAAAATCAATTCCAGAAAGCAACATTCTTTAAAAACATAAAATGGAGAGCATCTCTTCTTGTAGGTTACATTTATCTGATCCAACCCATTGATGTGGCTAAGTTTCCCTAACACACCCCCTCTCCTAATCTAATTACTGGGGCTCCTGTGTGACTAGGGGAGCAGGATATAGGGAAGGTCTGGTTTCTGTCCCAGGTGGATTTCACTCCTTTGAAAACCAGTTTAGCCACTCTACCCCCCTTCCTGCTTTGCCATCTGCTTCAACAGTATTCCTTTCACCAGGTGCTTCCTTTGTTTCAGCCTAGGACACTTCACGCCTCAGTAAGGTAGCTTGGCGCAGGCTTCCAGAAACTGACCAATCAGGAAAAGGCACTACAGGGCTGATTTTGGAAACTTCAGAAATAGTTTTAAAAAGCTTTTTCTATACTAGTTATATCAAACATGACATATTTAGCTCTTTTCTAGCAGAAATGAGACATTCATATTTTTATATAAAGCTTCTTAACGTTTGCTTATGGAGCCAATGTATTAAAATGTGGAAACACAAATTTGGTAGTTTTTCCCTCACCAGAGCTTAGAAACATATTTCATGAAGTCCCTGCTTATATTTACACTGCACCCAACCCTTGGGGCACCTAGAGCAGACCTTAGGGGTGACATATGCAAACATAAGGTTGCTTGAGACTTTGGAAGTACTTTTAAACTCCATAGTCGAATTTGGGGTTAATTTATTTTAAAAGCAGCCAGTAGGGCAGAGCTGCCTTTAAAATGATACCAGACACCACAGCAGTAGAGCCATGGGTGCCGTAACTACGCTTGGGTCCATAAACCTACATGCCCTACCATATACCTGGGACTGATAGGTAGGTTGTTTAAGTCAATTATAATTAGGCGTAACTTGCATACACCATTTTAAACATAGCACTGGCTGTGGGACTGGTTAGCAGTACCCAAAGCACAATCAGGGTCAGAAAACACCAGTATCAGTTAAAATTGGGGGCAAAAAGTGAGGGACTTCTGCAATCAGCCCAGTTTTTTCACAAGATTCCTCTTTTCAATTGCAGTTTGTCCAGTGTTACAGACCCTTGCATTCTACTTCAGAAGGTAATGTGCTTAAATTGAGAAGTGCATTTGTTGATTAGGAATGGGAACACAGATCACAGAAGTTCCTCATTCAATTGTAAAAATTTGAAGCAAGCTCGGCTGAGACACAGCAAAGGATTTTTGATCTGCATAATTACAGGTGCGTAGAAAGGAATTATGACAGAGGCAATTGTTTGTAGGTATTTTCTTAACATTATGTTAACTGAGACTATGAAAGATGTCCTTTTTTCTTTTACTTTAGCCAAGTTTTTGCAACTTTTTCTGAGTAGAAGGGTGTCTATACTTTTGATATGCTGAAATGCCCATATATGGTCATGAAATTACTAAATCATAGTTCATTAGGCACACTGCCAATGTTTTAGCCATTCTCTGGCTCCAAACGCTTTATCATGTCTTTCTTTTTTTGATCTACATGGATGAGTATAGCCTCCTGCAGCAAGAAAGGTCGTTATATTTTCCTAGAAACCTACAGCTGTATTATGAAAACTGTGAAGGGGCGTTTTGTGCCCCTGTGGTGCTTTGATATTACATAAGTGGGACAGTTGCTTGCCCACTTCTAGTGCTGGCACGCTCGCATAGGAGTGTTTCCTCAATTGCATTAGGCCATTGATCCATAGTAATATGAACACACTGTGGGCCTGAGTCATGAAGGTACACATATACTTTCATGTAAGTTACAATTTTTTTTTAATTCACAAAGGAATTTTATGAGTAGTATATTTACGACTGCCTATCTTTTTATGTGTAGCATCTCTGTCACAAATGATGAAACTCCACAGATGAAAAGATACTACTCACAAAATTCCTTTATGAATTGCAAAATATCGTTAACGTACACAAAAGTGTACTTTAGTTTTGTGAATCAGCCAATACTGCCTTTGTACCCATGCTGTATTATAGAAGCAGGTGCAGGAGCAAGAATATTTAAGGATGCAGTGACTGTGTGTCACACAGTGATGGTATATGGTTAGTATGCTCCTGATAGGACCCCTTGAAATACGTGAGGGGTTCCAACAGACTCCTTAGACAACAAAGGTGCACTCACTCCTGGCACCTGCTTGCAGATGTATCCCTGTTAGGAGTTGGCAGACCGCGGAATTCCATGGAGTTACATAAAAACTCTTTGAGATTCCACAGTGTTCCCCCAATAGACAGAAATATGTATGTCACACTGCAATTTAGCATCAGTAGCACAAGCAGCCCTATGCAATCGTTGTGAATGGCACCATGCGTGTGCAAGATCAGACAGTCATTCAAGTTGATTGTTCTGCCACTTGAGTAGAAAATCTACTCGAGTGCCAGCAATTCTACTCAAGGAGCAGCCCTCTGACCCTGAACCCTCACATGAGAAAATAGCGCTGGGTTGCCAAATCTCATTTGCCCGTGTGTTTCTAGAGCCTCAAGGAAAACATTTCCATCACACACCGTTTGGCGGATTTTGGCCAGAACTCTGTGTTACAAAAATAATGTGGAGTTGCCAAATTCCACCAATTGTGTACCCCCTATCTCTGCTCCCCCTGGTGAGTCAGGCCAGTTTGCAGTGTGCCTAGTGAAAGTGAACTGTCAGTTTCAGACAGCCGTTGTAACAGGTGTGAATGTCTAGTTGCACTAGGGGAAGCAAATTCATTGTGATAGAGAAAAATGACATGTTGTAAGTGTGTTGTGGTACAGACCAGGACAGTGAATCTTATCTGTGATATGGACCCTAGTGTTCAAGCATTCGACAAATGCAATTTCTCTGTTCAAGTTCTGTGCTTCTTACTGATTATCGGTAATGATGCAGGCATCACTTGCTTTCTATAGATGCAACAGCAGCACGAGGATGCATAGAGAAGTACTGTGGCATTCTACTCAGTTCCAAATTACTCTCGTCCTGTATTTTGCTTTAGAATGGGACACAACTTTTGTTTACTATTGCTAGTTTTACTAAACTCAGTTAATTGTATCATTACATATGACTTGTAATACTAAGTATAATCGTGAACCTTAAAATCGCTGAGCTCACTTTCTTAAAACAAGGACGTGTGTATCTTCATCATTAATATTTTATCTTGCCACCAGTGTAATATGCATATTTACAGTGGATAAAGATGTTCAAAAAGATGGAAAATAATTGTCTCAGTAATGTGACTCAAGTTAGTAGACTTTTCAACATCTGCTCCCATGAAAGATAAGTCTGTTCTCTTTGCTTCACCTGCACAATCTGGGACTGACAATAACCACCCACTATGCTGGTCATTATCACCTCATTATAGAACTTTTTCCACTCTGAATTAAGGAAGATTGGCTTGTAATTAGATTGGATCCGTTTCAAATTCGTCCCTCTGGTATTGTCACAGACTTTCTTCAAAAACTGCTTACAGTGCTAAGAGCTATTTGGCGACTAGAGTGTAATTCTAATAATGTAGCATTGTTTAGAATATGTTTATGCTGCTGCTGATGTTGTTGGGGAAAAGAAGTGTGTTCTGCAAAATCTGACACAGAGGAATGTAGTTGAAGTCATAATATATTTGCTCGTAGATATATTATTAAGAGCATCCTAGAGGTCTAATTACTGTGTGAATCATACTCATTTAATATTTCACATGGGCATTAGAAGTTGTATATAATTTTCATTTCTGGGACTTATTGAGTGTCGAAATATACTCGCACCAGTATTAATGGGAAAAAAACAGTACGTTTATTTCTACTCTGAGAATATCTCATTGCTTTGCAGAGTTTACCAGACATCTGGCATTGTCTGCTTTAGGGTGTGCTAGTTAGTTTAATAATTCAGTCCATAACACCAACATCCACGAGCTGGGCTTTAGTTTAAAAATAGTGAACCAAGCACAGTCTTTTGTCACTTTTCTCTTTGCTAGAGTGAACATCTGGCATGTGAGCAAATTCTATTCAGTAACGGTAGAAGCTTAGGGAAAACGGTAACAATTCAGGATAAAAATCCAGAACAAAAGACCAAGCTAACAGGCACATCTGAGAAGGTCACACATTAATATAAAAGTACGCCGGAGGACAAGCCAATCAAAATATCTTTATGTTTTTTGGTTTCTTTTTTACATAGGAGGGGTGAGGAAATATTCAAATGTCATTTAAGGGTTAAAGTACGCTATCAAACATACGGACTAACCAGAATTTGAAAGCTGACATTAGGGAGAGTTTCTTGCACATTACTTGAAGGGTGTTCGTCGTTGTAAAGGGGAAGTGAGGCCAACCTTACCATGCATTCTAGCAATTCTGATGTGGGCCACAGGCAACTGAACTGCTTTCAGAAATGTGTATTTTGTAAGATCAAGCCCTGAAAACTTCAGTTGTACCCCAGAGGATTTGTAGATAAATCAACTAGTCATTTGTAGGGTGTGTCACTCTGACCCCGGGGTATCTGGGTGCTCAGGGTGCGATATCTCTGTTGAAGAGCAAGGTCTTGAATTTCTTTCTGAAGTCTGCCAATGAGGGTGCAGTTTGGAGGGGAAAGGGTAGGTTGTTCCAGGCCTGACAGTGATGTAACTGAAAGAGCACCCGCCACTGCCACTGTGCTGGATTCTGTGTGTGTGTGCTAGGGCCAGAGAGGAAGAATGCAGCTGCCTGGTGGGTTGGCAGAAGTTTAGACAGTGGTTGATATAGTCTGGTCCTTGATCATGTTGGGCTTTGTAGGTGTATGTGAGGAGAATGAAATGCCATCTTTTCTGGATAGGAAACCGGTGGAGGTTTCTTTGATGGGGGTGGTGTTGGTGTGCCAGGGAAGGTCCAGGTTGAATCTGGCAATGGTGGTAAGCTGGGAGATCATGTCAGCGTGGAAAGCGTTGCCATAGTTGAGGCACTGGTGATGAGAGCCTGGGTGATGGCTTTTCTGATGTGGGGCGTGATCCATCTGAAGACTCTGCAGAGAATGTGGAGGGTGTGGAAGCAGGAGGAGGCAACTGCATTGATATGCTGCTTCATGGTCAGCTCACTGTCGAGGATGATGCCAAGGTTGTTAGTGTGGTCTGTAGGCATGGAAGTTGGTCCGAGTTCGGCTGACCACCAGCTATGTTGCAAAATGGAGGTGTTTTTCCCAAAGATCAAGACTTCTGTCTTTTCGGAGTTGAGCTTCAGGCAATTTGTTTTCATCCCGTCGCTATGGTGATCATGTCATTGCCGAAGTTGGTTCTGGTGGTGGAGGGGTCTTCAGTAAGTGAGAGGATCAGTTGAGTATTGTCTGCATGGGATATGATGTTGACGCCATGGGATCTAATGATGTCGGCCGGGGGGGTCCTGGAGGTGTTGAACAGAGTGGGGCTGAGGGATATCCCTTGGGGTACGCCACAAATTATGCTCTTGGGTGCGGAGGTGACAAAGGGTAGTTGAACGCTTTGGGTTTCAGGGTGTTATTTTGTATTCTTACGCGGAGTCTGTTGATGAGGGTGTGGAGGGAGATGTGTTTATTGCAACTGATAAGTTGAGAAGGGTGGCAGTTTCCCAGTGGTCAAGGAGCGCTCTAATGTCATCAGTGCAACAGAACAAAACAAAATAAAATGATGGACGAAGTGTTGAAACTTTTCAAACACTCACCCCAGTCACAGATCTGGGTTTAATCCATCATTTATTTGCTCGCCACTGCACCGCAGTTTGGAGCCAGCCATATGCAAATCAGTCATCATCCTTTTGTGTTGATAAATTTGCCCCTAGTGGGAAGGGTATGCCCAGACGTGGGTCCCCTGCTCACTGTGCCACAGGATTCAAGCTAGCCTGGCTGATGAATGGGGATACCCTGAAACTGGTCCCAGGATGCTTGTTTCCGGCCAAGGGAGGACCTGGCCTGGCAGTTCGGGCTGGACTTGTCCCATGAGCAGCGGGGTCAAGACTGATTTGCATATGGCTGGGACTAAACTGGGGTGGCATAGTGAGCAAAAGAATGATGGGTTAAACCCAGATCTGTGACTGGAGTGTTTGCATTGTTCAGCACTCCGTCCATCATCCTTTTGCGTTGCTAATGTCATCAGTGTCAGTGATGAGTGCAGTCTCAGTGCTGTGATTGGAAGAGAAACCTGATTGGGAGGTGTCCAGTAGTTTGCTTTTTTCATCCAGGTAGCTGATGAGCTGCTGATTGATGGCCTTCTCGGGTACTTTGGCTGGGTCGAGTAGTTAAGAAATGGGTCGGTAATTCTTGCGTTGGCTGGGGTCGGTGGAGGGTTTTTTCACAAGGGAGTGATTTCCACATGTTTCCATTTGCCTGGAAAAACAGCTGAGGTGATGGAAGTGTTAAGGATGCTGGTGAGTTCCATGCTGATGAAGTTGGTTTGAGGTTGAACAGGTAGTAGGGCATGTGTCGGTGGGTGCCCCAGAGTGAATGGATGACATGGTGGCTGAAGTGGATTGAGTGATGAGCGATGCCTACGTGGAGATAGTACTGTTGGTGTGCACTGGGGGCTCGAGAGAGCTCAGGTTGGAGCTCATGGGTTGGGGGTCAAAGTTGTTGTAGATGGCAGCTATCTTGCTGTGGAAGTAGTGTGAGATGTTGTTGCAGCGTTTGTGGGAGGGGTGGATGGTGTTCTCTCTAGCTGCTAGGTTGGAGTTTTCTTCGGCTGTTCTGAAAAATTATTTGGTGCTTTTGGATGCTGAGTTGATGCGAGTCTTGATGGATGCTCTCTTGGCCTCCTTGAGTTGTTGGTGGTAGTTGCTGTAGGCTGCTTTGTAGGCTGTTCTGTCGGAGGTCTTCCTGGTGGATCGCCATTGTTTCCCAAGTTTGCAGCAGCTGCGCTTGGTGGCTGAACTCTGGAGTTTACCAACTGGCGTTTATAGAGGTTTTGTTGGTTCTCACTGGTTTAAGTGGGGACAACTGAATTGGGGCATTCAGTGATCTAGGAGGAGAAGTTCAGGATGGCTTGGGCGAGGTTGGATGACTGAGGACCTGCATCCACTGTGATTCCATTACTCTGCTCCAGTTGTGGTACTCGGTTCTGTGATTCCTGGTGGTGGTGTGTTGGATGTCAGCGAGGGTTAAGTGGACAATGCTGTGGTGGGACCAGGAGAGTTCTGTGACAATGCTGAATCTGACTCTGTCACTGGAGGTGAAGTGGGTGTAGAGAGTATGCCCAGCCATGTGTGTAGATATATTGACTACTTGGGTGAGGCCTTTGTTTCTCAAGTTCTCAAGGAGGATGGTGTAATTGGTGTTGTTGGAGTCATCAATGTGGAAATTGAGGTGGCCGAGTAGAATGCAGTGGTTGGAGTTGATGGTTGGTGGTGCGATTATGTTGGAGACGGTTTCATAGAGCTCTAGCTGGGGTCCTGGGGTCTGTATACGAGGGTACCTCTTAGGGTCGTTTTGTCATCCGTTTGTAGTTGAAAATGTAGGTTTTGTGGATTGTGGTGATGCATCGAATGGTGTTCTTGAATATGATGGCGATGCCTCCACTGTGTTTAATAGTGCAGTCTTGGTGTATGAAATTGTAGCCATCGGGCGTTGCAGTGGTGATGTCGGGGTTCGAGGAGTGGTTTAGCCAGGTTTCGGTGATGAAGGCAATGTCAGGTGAAAGGGAGGAGATGCTGTCCCTGATTTCTTTGGCTTGTTTGCAGAGGAATCAGGCATTGCACGAGATACATCAGAGTGGTTCCGGGTTGACAGTGGCGTTCTGGGCGGATGCTACGTGGGGTCCTGTATGGGCTTGTGGCTCAGTGCGGCAGGAGAATTGGCTGTTGTGGCAGTTGAAGGGTCCTTTAGTAGCACGAGGGGATGTGGTGCCACAGTTGTTGTTGTGGAATCCAGGATTCAAGGCTCTGAGCTCCTCAGTAAAGTATCAGTGGGTGGCTGGAAGGCCAAGGTTCCTGGTGATAGGCATGGTCCAGGTGCAGACGGGCACAGATGGGCTTGCCTTTGGAACACCTTTGGAGCGTCAATGGGCCGGTCATGCTGAAGCCTCTAGTAATTTGGTCCTGGGGGGAGGGTGGGGCGCTGAGTGGTGGGAGGCTGCAAACGGTGGGAGGAGGGGAATGGGGAAGAGAGGAAAAGGAGCAGAAAATGCAAAAGCAGTGCAAAAACAAGCAGAAAATAGGAGGAAAAGGTTCAGAAAATAAGCTGAAAAAAGGAAGAAAAGGTTCAGAAAACAAGCAGAGCAGAGGAGAAAGAAGCAAACGATGTGCAGAAGCAGGCAGCAGAAAGAAGCAGAGGTCAACCTGGAGAGAGACTGTCAAGAGTGAGCTGGCATCAGGACCTGTACAATGGGGTTGTGGTGCAGACTCAATTCAGTAGATCCTGGGGGGCAGACTCCATTCAGTAGATCCTGGGGGAGAGCAGGGTGCTGGGTGGCGGGCAGGCAGGAAATGGCAGGAGGAGGGAGATGGGGAAGAAAGAAGAAGGAGCAGAAAGACAAAAGTAGGGAAACAACAAGCAGAAAAGAGGAGGAAAAGGTGAAGACGATAGGCAGAACAGAGGATGGAAAGGGAGAGAAATTGAGCAGAAAAGAGGAGGAAAAAGTGCAGAAAATGAGCAGAAAAGAGGAGGAAAAGGTGCAGAAAATTAGCAGGAAGAGGAGAAAAGGAACAGATAATGAGCAGAACCATGCAAAAGAAAGAGGTAGAGGTCAAGCTAGACAAAGACTGCCACAGGGGAGCTGGCATGAGGACCTGTAGAAGTAGTTGCTTCTGATCCAGACTTTCCTTTAAAAAAAGATAATTCAGTGCAATAGGGGTTTTCAAATGTTCTCGTCATTAATTTATTAAGGTGGTCAAAACTCAACCATGTGTAAGGCAACATGGCTTGGCATGGATAAGTGATCAGAATTGATTACAGAATTGTCTTTTCACTCTAATCTACATGTATAGGAAGGGTTAAGTGAACAGAAGAGTTTACAGAAATGCACTTTCATTCTTGTCAGTCAATACAATTTAACATTTTTCCTTTTACGATAAAAACAACAGGAATTTTTTGTGACAACACAGTCTGTCTGTTTTTTCAGTTTAACCCGTTTGCTGGTAGGGTCCCATCACAATTCACTAATTATCTGGTCATTGTTTCAGAATTCCAGCCTGGGAGACATGGAAGAGCACTTGTAAACTATTGCGTTGAACCTCATTTACCATTAAGCATTAGGGAAGACTGGTGCACAGCTCAAGAGACTAGACAGAGACTTTTGCAATGTATATAAAACCTGCTTCTCCTTGGGAGAGCTGGTAATCAGTTTATAAAGCCAGAAGTCTGCATATAAGATACTGTTCTTTGGTATGCATGGTACACATTCTTTTCAGCAGGCATATTAACTATATATGCTACCATAGGTGAGTTAAAACTGTCACTAGACAAAACTCCCATCTGTCTCCAGCAGGTACATTAATTAGTAGAGTTATCTTGACACTTTTTTGTTGCCCAGAAAATGCTGGATATACAAGGAACTTTGCAGTGCTTTTAAAACTGCTGCACAAATGAAGTAACACATATAAAATAAATTGCATGTTTCTGTGCAGAAGCCCTAGCTGGAGAAGTGCTTTTGTGTTGGCACAGGCCTTTAGCTACCCAAATGGTGTTAATTCATTGTCCCTGTATGTGCATGATGTACAGTGCTCCAACACCCTTTACTGGTATGAAAGGTGCTTTAAAGCAAATGAAATAAATGTGGCAGAGGGGCTATAGAGAGATGATAGGCTCTTAGGGGCATATTTATTCTCTGCGCCGGATTTGCGTCATTTTTTTACGCAAACCTGGTGCAAACTTAACTCCATATTTATATTTTGATGATAGACATGTCTAGGGCCAAAATATTGGAGTTAAAGTCATTTTTTGCCTGCAGAAAACTACATTGCATCACTTAGATGTGAGGTAGGCATTCCCTGGCAAAACATTACTCAAAGACCCTAGCGCCTTATTTATCCTCCTGTGCAAAAATCACACATGGGAAGAGGAGGGCCTTAAATAATTTTGCTCAGCCTGCTTACCACCTTTATTTAACACCTGGGACAGGGTAGGCGTTAGGGAACCTGTGGGCCTTTTTCCCTGCTCCAAGACCATGGAAACAGCCCACAGGTGCCCTTCCCTGACCCCTGGTACACCCCCACCCACACGCACCCACAACGGAAGGACACCTAATGATGGGGGGACCCATCTCAGGTAAGTATTTTTATTTTTTTCCAAAGTGCCATGGGGGCCTAACTTGCCCCCCCCCTACATTTCCACTGTGCCCAATGACTTAAGTCCCCTGGGCATGGCCATTAGGCTGGGGGGCATGACTTCTGTCTTTACTTAGACAGGAGTCATGTCCATGGGGGTTGCGCGTGGCAAATAATGACGCTAATCAGGTTAGAGTCATTATTTTTAGTCTAACCTGACTAGCGCCATTCTTTCATGCACAACCTCCAGTTTCCCCTAGGCCTCCCCCACCCTGTTAGCGGCGATAATTTTGACTCTAACTGGGCCTTTTTGGGTAATTTTTGTGAATTTCTGTTTCAATGTTTGAAATTTAAATCATACAAATTGCTTGGCATCCCCGGCTTGCAGAAGTGATTCAGTGGGGTTCCTCCGGAGTCAAAATATTCAAAACCATTTAACAAGTTTATCCCACCTGAGCGTGACTGCAAGGCCTGCTTCAAGCTCTCTTCAGGCTACCAACTCCACATACTGCTGGGCTGTCAGTCAGCCTTGGGGTTGACAGTGTGCATTGTGTCTGGTCTTTGTCATGAACAACTGGACGGTAATATTTTGTTGTTATAACTTTTTCAGAATTTGTAATAAAAATGGAAATTGAATTTACAGAGAAAAAGTTACAAATTAGTAGGTTATGCCATATATAAAGTTTGGCTATTTGGAGCAAATTAGTGCCATTACCTCTTAGTAGTCACTTCTTGTGGTGCTCTGGTTTGCATTCCAGGGACTAAGGAATTTGGATGGAGATTACAATTGCCCACACTATCTTGAAACATCTATTTTAAATGGATTATAACATTTGCTTAATCTCTACAAAAAGAACGATTTTGGGGGGATTACATGTATCAATATTGAAAACTGAGAACTGATGAAGGCCTGAAAACATCTTAAAACTATGAATGTTTTTAGTCTAATTGCATGTGGAGATTTGCAGTGTATCATTGAGAGATCAACATTTTGCTCAAATTATAATAAGGTTATACATTATGTGAAGACTTCAGGCATACTTAAATGTGATGATATTGTTTTAGACTGCAATAATTGTATTGTGGATCCTGAAATGTGCTTGACAAGATCAAATTGCTTGAAGGTTAGTAAATCATGCCAATTGTTCACAATATAATATAAACCTGAAATTAAATTGAGTTTAGGCTGTTTAAGAAAAAACATTACTGAAATACAGAAGTAGACTTGTTTTTGGGTCCTTCTATAGGTAACATATTCAGGTCAAAATAAAGTTCAGGTGGTTTTTACTTTTTTAGGAATGTATAGAACGGCTCAATGTTTTCTATGGTGAATGCTCTGCAACAATGCCCATTGTTTCCCAGTTGGAATTAATCTTTTTGAAAGCTAGTTTACTAAGCTGAATTGATTTGAAAAAGAAATATTAAAGCAAGGGGCACATTTATAATCCCCTAGTGTCACCTTGCGCCACATTAGCATCATTATCATTGACTTTAGTGTGTCCCAACAATGCCAAAATCCCTGTGCCGTATATACAGAGTGGTGCAATGCGTGCATTGCACAACCCTGTAACCCTTTGCGCTACATTATACCTGCACCAGGCACAATGTATGCAAAGGGGGCGTTCCCCCGTTGGAGGGGCCTAAAAAATGGCATAAGGAAATCTATAAGATTTCTTTTTGCCATTTTTTATGGCACTGTTAATGCCTGCTCATAGCAGGCGTTAAAAGAGGGCTTTGATTATCTATAGTAGGTCCCTATGTACTCTGCAGGAGTAGCACCAGTATTTTGGAATTTCATTAAAAATTCCGCTATTGCCCTTACCCTGCACCATGGTGCGCTGTATGTTAAATAAGGCACACACATGTTGGTGGGGAGGGGGTCATAAGGGGCACACAGAAAGTGGTGCTGCACTTGGTGCAGCGCCACGTTCCAAAAATCTGTCCCCAAGTTCCTTGTCAGTTGCACAGTGCTCATCAATTGAAACATTTCCATAACATTACATCAAAGCACATCAGCTCTTCTATATGTTTTTCTGTCTAAAATGGTGGTGGCAATACAAGAATAGACAGAGACACACACTGCTAAATATTTAGAAGAGTGCATTTGTGGGATGCTGTCAACATGGAGTGAGTATCATTTCCTAGGAGGAGTGATGGTATGTAATTGTATTTTATGATACTAGGTAGCACATTTCTGGTATGTATTGCTAAATTTATAAACACTAGACTCCTTGTGTAAATTATGGTTTGTGTAACAGAAGACAAACTATTTCAGGAATTGTTTAGGTTAATTTTATAACCATAATTGCAATTTAACTATTTTTAAGGCAAACATGTAAGGTGTTATGAGCAGAATAAGTAATCAATTATCATAATCAAATTTCATTAAGTCAACATCTGGATTTTTATGGTACACCCTTCACCTACTATGAAAGCAATTCCTGCTGTGTACAATCTTCAGTCATTTCTTTTTTTGCAACAACAGCAGTTTAGTAGCACCAGGAAAGTATCCTTGATAGAAAATCAGTAAACGAGAAAACAAAAAAAGAAGAAAGGAAAAAGAAAAATAAGCAATATGCATGTTGAGCAGGAGTATTAAACACAGCATCAGACACTCAATCCAGAGACTCCCAATCAGCCGCAAGAACACGCTATTCCAGAATAGGCATCAGGTGTGTGGAATGTAATCAAATATCTACATGCTCATGGGACAGGTGGCGTCATAAGTCTCATTGTCCTGAAAAAAAAATCTTCTTGCACCTTTGGTGCCATGTGGTGCAGCGACAAATTATTGCAGCAATCTCATTATGGAAAGCTCTGAAAATAGCCTCTCTGATTACTCCAGGGCTAATACTATTGTAGGGCTTGAATACTAGTAATTTCAAGCCCCAGTTTAGCAATTTCCCTATTTTGCCACTTTTCCTCAGATCTACATACTCGGGCTGGAGTAAGGAGTAAGCAGTAGTTCCAGGGCTGGAATGTATTTGAGTCTGTGAAACTTTTACATTTTAAGGGTTTTCACCAGCTCTTCACTAATCTTTTAATATACTGAGAAAGGTTGGAAATTTACTCCTGACAAGGGCAGAAGTATAAGTTCTTCCAGTGTTGGGAAAAAAGTGTTTGAAGGGAAAGTGAACTTGTAAAAGCTCAATAGATTTTCACTTGAGCAAATCTACACATCCATATTTGATTGTGCTAAAAAACACTTCACAAATATTTTATAGGGGTACAATTTCCTGGTCTACTCCTGTAAATTCTTATGAATTCATTAACCCCTTCGCTGCCAGGCCTTTTCCCCCTCCTGTGCAGAGCCTTTTTTTGGCTATTTGGAGCAGTTCGCGCTTAGGCCCTCATAACTTTTTGTTCACATAAGCTACCCAAGCCAAATTTGTGTCATTTTTTTCCAACATCCTAGGGATTCTAGAGGTACCCAGACTTTGTGGGTTCCCCAGAAGGAGGCCAAGAAATTAGCCAAAATACAGTGAAAATTTAGTTTTTTTCAAAAAAATGGGAAAAAGGGGCTGCAGAAAAAGGTTTGTGGTTTTTTCCCTGAAAAGGGCATCAACAAAGGGTTTGCGGTGCTAAAATCACCAGCTTCCCAGTTTCAGGAACAGGCAGACTTGAATCAGAAAACCCAATTTTTCAACACAATTTTGGCATTTTACTGGGACATACCCCATTTTTATGTTTTTTTGTGCTTTCAGCCTCCTTCCAGTCAGTGACAGAAATGGGCATGAAACCAACACTGGATCCCAGAAACCGCAACATTTCTGGAAAGTAGACAGAATTCTGAATTCAGCAAGGGGTAATTTGTGTAGATCCTACAAGGGTTTCTTACAGAAAATAACAACTGAAAAAGAAAAATATTGAAATTGAGGTGAAAAAAAACATCAATTTTTCTCTACGTTTTACTCTGTAACTTTTTCCTGCAATGTCAGATTTTCGAAAGCAATATACCGTTACGTCTGCTGGACTCTTCTGGTTGTGGGGATATATAGGGCTTGTAGGTTCATCAAGATCTCTAGGTACCCAGAGCCAATAAATGACCTGCACACTGCAGTGGGTTTTCATTCTATACCGGGTATACAGCAATTCATTTGCTGAAATATAAAGAGTAAAAAATAGCTATCAAGAAAACTTTTGTATTTCCAAAATGGGCACAAGATAAGGTGTTGAAAAGCAGTGGTTATTTGTACATCTCTGAATTCCGGGGTGCCCATACTAGCATGTGAATTACAGGGCATTTCTCAAATAGACATCTTCTTTACACACTGTCTTACATTTGGAAGGGAAAAATGTAGAGAAAGACAAGGGGCAATAACACTTGTTTTGCTATTCTATGTTCCCCGAAGTCTCCCGATAAAAATGATACCTCACTTGTGTGGGTAGGCATAGCGCCTGCGACAGGATATGCCCCAAAGCACAACGTGGACACATCACAGAAAACAGAGCTGTTGTTTTGCAAAGTGCCTACCTATAGATTTTGGCCTCTAGCTCAGCCGCCACCTAGGGAAACCTACCAAACCTGTGCATTTTTTAAAACTAGAGAACTAGGGGAATCCAAGATGGGGTGACTTGTGGGGATCTGAACAGGTTCTGTTACCCAGAATCCTTTGCAAACCTCAAAATTTTGCTAAAAAAACACACTTTCTTCACATTTCGGTGACAGAAAGTTCTGGAATCTGAGAGGAGCCACAAATTTCCATCCACCCAGCGCTCCCCCAAGTCTCCCGATAAAAATGGTACCTCACTTGTGTGGGTAGGCCTAGCACCCGCGACAGGATATGCCCCAAAACACAATGTGGACACATCACAGAAAACAGAGCTGTTTCTAGCAAAGTGCCTACCTGTAGATTTTGGCCTCTAGGTCAGCCGGCACCTAGGGAAAACTACCAAACCTGTGCATTTTTGAAAACTAGAGACCTAGGGAAATCCAAGATGGGGTGACTTGCGGGGCTGTGACCAGCTTCTGTTACCCAGAATCCTTTGCAAACCTCAAATTGGGGCTAAAAAAACACATTTTCCTCACATTTCGGTCACGGAAAGTTCTGGAATCTGAGAGGAGCCACAAATTTCCTTCCACCCAGCACTCCCCCAAGTCTCCCGATAAAAATTGTACCTCACTTGTGTGGGTAGGCCTAGCTCCCGCGACACGATATGCCCCAAAACACAACGTGGACACATCACAGAAAACAGAGCTGTTTTTAGCAAAGTGCCTACCTGTAGATTTTGGCCTATAGCTCAGCCGGCACCTAGGGAAACCTACCAAACCTGTGCATTTTTGCAAACTAGAGACCTAGGGGAATCCAAAATGGGGTGACTTTTGGGGCTCTGACCAGGTTCTGTTACCCAGAATCCTTTGCAAACCTCAAATTTTTGCTAAAAAAACACATTTTCCTCACATTTCGGTGACAGAAAGTTCTGGAATCTGAGAGGAGCCACAAATTTCCTTCCACCCAGCGTTCCCCCAAGTCTCCCGATAAAAATGATACCTCACTTGTGTGGGTAGGCCTAGCGGCCACGACAGGACACGCCCCAAAACACAACGTGGACACTTCCCATTATTTAAAGAAAACAGAGCTGTTTTTTGTAAAGTGCCTACCTGTGGATTTTGGCCTCTAGCTCGGCCAGCACCTAGAGACACCTACCAAACCTGTGCATTTTTGAAAACTAGAAACCTAGAGGAATCTAAGATGGGGTGACTTGTGGGGCTCTGACCAGGTTCTGTTACCCAGAATCCTTTGCAAACCTCAATTTCTGGCTAAAACATCGCATTTTCCTCACATTTCGGTGACAGAAAGTTCTGGAATCTGAGAGGAGCCACAAATTTCCTTCAACCCAGCGTTCCCCCAAGTCTCCCGATTAAAATGATACCTCACTTGGGTGGGTAGGCCTAGCGGCCGCGACACGAAGCGCCCCAAAACACAACGTGGATACATCCCATTTTTTTAAAGAAAACAGAGCTGTTTTTTGCAAAGTGCCTACCTGTAGATTTTGGCCTCTAGCTCAGCTGCCACCTAGGGAAACCTACAAAACCTGTGCATTTCTGAAAACTAGAGACCTAGGGGAATTCAAGATGGGGTGACTTGTGGGGATGACCAGGTTCTGTTACCCAGAATCCTTTGCAAACCTCAAATTTTGGTAAAAAAAAAGCATTTTCCTCACATTTTGGTGACAGAAAGTTCTGGAATCTGAGAGGAGCCACAAATTTCCTTCCACGCAGCGTTCCCCCAAGTCTCCCGATAAAAATGATACCTCACTTGTGTGGGTAGGCCTAGCGGCCGCGACAGGAGACGCCCCAAAACACAACGTGGATACATCCCATTTTTTTAAAGAAAACAGAGCTGTTTTTTGCAAACTGCCTACCTGTAGATTTTGGCCTCTAGCTCAGCTGACACCTAGGGAAACCTACCAAACCTGTGCATTTCTGAAAACTAGAGACCTAGGGAAATCCAAGATGGTTTGACTTGTGGGGCTCTGACCAGGTTCTGTTACCCAGAATCCTTTGCAAACCTCAATTTTTGGCTAAAAAAACGCATTTTCCTCACATTTCGGTGACCGAAAGTTCTGGAATCTGAGAGGAGCCACAAATTTCCTTCCACCCAGCGTTCCCCCAGGTCTCCCGATAAAAATTATACCTCACTTGTGTGGGTAGTCCTAGCGGCCGCGACAGAATACACCCCAAAACACAACGTGGACACATCACATTTTTTGAAAGAAAACAGAGCTGTTTTTTGCAAAGTGCCTACCTGTAGATTTTGGCCTCTAGCTCAGCCGGCACCTAGGGAAACCTACCAAACCTGTGCATTTTTGAAAACTAGAAACCTAGAGGAATCCAAGATGGGGTGACTTGTGGGGCTCTGACCAGGTTCTGTTACCCAGAATCCTTTGCAAACCTCAATTTCTGGCTAAAAAAACGCATTTTCCTCACATTTCGGTGACAGAAAGTTCTGGAATCTGAGAGGAGCCACAAATTTCCTTCCACCCAGCGTTCCCCCAAGTCTCCCAATAAAAATGATACCTCACTTGTGTGGGTAGGCCTAGCGGCCGCGACAGAAGACGCCCCAAAACACAACGTGGATACATCCCATTTTTTTAAAGAAAACAGAGCTGTTTTTTGCAAAGTGCCTACCTGTAGATTTTGGCCTCTAGCTCAGCTGGCACCTAGGGAAACCTACAAAACCTGTGCATTTTTAAAAACTAGAGACCTAGGGGAATCCAAGATGGGGTGACTTGTGGGGCTCTGACCATGTTCTGTTACCCAGAATCCTTTGCATACCTCAATTTTTGGCTAAAAAAACACATTTTCCTCACATTTCGGTGACAGAAAGTTCTGGAATCTGAGAGGAGCCACAAATTTCCTTCCACCCAGCGTTCCCCCAAGTCCCCTGTTAAAATTATACCTCACTTCTGTGGGTAGGCCTAGCGGCCGCGACAACAATCGCCCCAAAACACAACGTGGACACATCCCATTTTTTGAAAGAAAACAGAGCTGTTTTTTGCAAAGTGCCTACCTGTAGATTTTGCCTCTAGCTCAGCCGGCACCTAGGGAAACCTACCAAACCTGTGCATTTTTGAAAACTAGAGACCTAGGGGAATCCAAGATGGGGTGACTTGTGGGGCTCTGACCAGGTTCTGTTACCCAGAATCCTTCGCAAACCTCAATTTTTTGCAAAAAAAACGCATTTTCCTCACATTTCGGTGACAGAAAGTTCTGGAATCTGAGAGGAGCCACAAATTTCCTTCCATCCAGCGCTCCCCCAAGTCTCCCGATAAAAATGGTACCTCACTTGTGTGGGTAGGCCTAGCGCCCGCGACAGAATTTGCCCTAAAACACAACGTGGACACATCACAGAAAACAGAGCTGTTTTTTGCAAAGTGCCTACCTGTAGTTTTGGCCTCTAGCTCAGCCGGCACCTAGAGAAACCTACCAAACCTGTGCATTTTTTCAAACTAGAGACCTAGGAGAATCCAAGATGGGGTGACTTGTGGGGCTCTGACCAGGTTCTGTTACCAGAATCCTTTGCAAACCTCAATTTTTGGCTAAAAAAACGCATTTTCCTCACATTTCGGTGACAGAAAGTTCTGGAATCTGAGAGGAGCCACAAATTTCCTTCCATCCAGCGCTCCCCCAAGTCTCCCGATAAAAATGGCATCTCACGTGTGTGGGTAGGCCTAGCGGCCGCGACAAGAGACGCCCCAAAACACAACGTGGACACATCCCATTTTTTTAAAGAAAACAGAGCTGCTTTTTGCAAAGTGCCTACCTGTAGATTTTGGCCTCTAGCTCAGCTGGCACCTAGGGAAACCTACAAAACCTGTGCATTTTTGAAAACTAGAGACCTAGGGGAAACAAGATGGGGTGACTTGTGGGGCTCTGACCAGGTTCTGTTACCCAGAATCCTTTGCAAACCTCAATTTTTGGCTAAAAAACACATTTTCCTCACATTTCGGTTACCGAAAGTTCTGGAATCTGAGAGGAGCCACAAATTTCCTTCCACCCAGCGTTCCCCCAAGTCTCCAGATAAAAATGATACCTCACTTGTGTGGGTAGGCCTAGCGGCCACGACAGAAAACACCCCAAAACACAACGTGGACACATCCCATTTTTTGAAAGAAACCAGAGCTGTTTTTTGCAAAGTGCCTACATGTAGATTTTGGCCTCTAGCTCAGCCGGCACCTAGGGAAACTTACCAAACGTGTGCATTTTTGAAAACTAGAGACCTAGGGGAATCCAAGATGGGGTGACTTGTGGGGCTCTGACCAGGTTCTGTTACCCAGAATCCTTTGCAAACCTCAATTTTTGGCTAAGAAAACGCATTTTCCTCACATTTCGGTGACAGAAAGTTCTGGAATCAGAGAGGAGCCACAAATTTCCTTCCACCCAGCGTTCCCCTAAGTCTCCCGATAAAAATGATACCTCACTTGTGTGGGTAGGCCTAGCGGCCGCGACAGGGAACACACCAAAACACAACGTGGATACATCCCATTTTTTGAAAGAAAACAGAGCTGTTTTTTGCAAAGTGCCTACCTGTAGATTTTGGCCTCTAGCTCAGCTGACACCTAGGGAAACCTACAAAACCTGTGCATTTTTTAAAACTAGAGACATAGGGGAATCCAAGATGGGGTGACTTGTGGGGCTCTGACCAGGTTCTGTTACCCAGAATCCTTTGCAAACCTCAATTTTTGGCTAAAAAAACGCATTTTCCTCACATTTCGGTGACAGAAAGTTCTGGAATCTGAGATGAGCCACAAATTTCCTTCCACCCTGCGTTCCCCCAAGTCTCCTGAAAAAAATGATACCTCACTTGTGTGGGTAGGCCTAGCGCCCGCGACAGGAAACGCCCCAAAACGCAACGTGGACACATCACATTTTTTCATTGAAAACAGTGCCTACCTGTAGATTTTGGCCTCTAGCTCAGCCGGCACCTAGGGAAACCTACCAAACCTGGGCATTTTTGAAAACTAGAGACCTAGGGGAATCCAAGATGTGGTGACCTGTGGGGCTCTGACCAGGTTCTGTTACCCAGAATCCTTTGCAAACCTCAAATTTTGGCTAAAGAAATGCATTTTCCTCACATTTCGGTGACAGAAAGTTCTGGAATCTGAGAGGAGCCACGAATTTCCTTCCACCCAGCGTTCCCCCAAGTCTTCTGATAAAAATGGTACCTCACTTGTGTGGGTAGGCCTAGCGCCCGCGACAGGATTTGCCCCAAAACACAACGTGGACACATCACAGAAAACAGAGCTGTTTTTTGCAAAGTGCCTACCTGTAGTTTTGGCCTCTAGCTCAGCCGGCACCTATGGAAACCTACCAAACCTGTGCATTTTTTAAAACTAGAGACCTAGGAGAATCCAAGATGGGGTGACTTGTGGGGCTCTGACCAGGTTCTGTTACCCAGAATCCTTTGCAAACCTCAATTTGTGGCTAAAAAAACGCATTTTCATCACATTTCGGTGACAGAAAGTTCTGGAATCTGAGAGGAGCCACAAATTTCCTTTCATCCAGCGCTCCCCCAAGTCTCCCGATAAAAATGGCATCTCACTTGTGTGGGTAGGCCTAGCGGCCGCGACAAATGACGCCCCAAAACACAACGTGGACACATCCCATTTTTTTAAAGAAAACAGAGCTGTTTTTTGCAAAGTGCCTACCTGTAGATTTTGGCCTCTAGCTCAGCTGGCACCTAAGGAAACCTACAAAACCTGTGCATTTTTTAAAACTAGAGACCTAGGGGAATCCAAGATGGGGTGACTTGTGGGGCTCTGACCAGGTTCTGTTACCCAGAATCCTTTGCAAACCTCAATTTTTGGCTAAAAAAACGCATTTTCCTCCCTTTTCGGTGACAGAAAGTTCAGGAATCTGAGAGGAGCCACAAATTTCCTTCCATCCAGCGCTCCCCCAAGTCTCCTGATAAAAATAGTACCTCACTTGTGTGGGTAGGCCTAGCGCCCGCGACAGGATATGCCCCAAAACACAACGTGGACACATCACAGAAAACAGAGCTGTTTTTTACAAAGTGCCTACCTGTAGATTTTGGGCTCTAGCTCAACCGGCACCTAGGGAAATATACCAAACCTGTGCATTTTTGAAAAATAGAGACCTAGGGGAATCCAAGATGGGGTGACTTGTGGGGCTCTGACCAGGTTCTGTTACCCAGAATCCTTTGCAAACCTCAATTTTTGGCAAAAAAAAACGCATTTTCATCAAATTTCGGTGACAGAAAGATCTGGAATCTGAGATGAGCCACAAATTTCCTTCCACCCAGCGTTTCCCCAAGTCTCCCGAAAAAAATTATACCTCACATGTGTGGGTAGGCCTAGCGCCCGCTACAGGAAACGCCCCAAAACGCAACGTGGACACATCACATTTTTTCATTGAAAACAGTGCCTACCTGTAGATTTTGGCCTCTAGCTCAGCCGGCACCTATGGAAACCTACCAAACCTGTCCATTTTTGAAAACTAGAGACCGAGGGGAATCCAATATGGGGTGACTTGTGGGGCTCTGACCAGGTTCTGTTACCCAGAATCCTTTGCAAACCTCAAATTTTGGCTAAAAAAATGCATTTTCCTCACATTTCGGTGACAGAAAGTTCTGGAATCTGAGATGAGCCACAAATTTCCTATCACCCAGCGTTCCCTCAAGTCTCCCGATAAAAATGGTACCTCACTTGTGTGGGTAGGCCTAGCGCCCGCGACAGGATTTGCCCCAAAACACAACGTGGACACATCACAGAAAATAGAGCTGTTTTTTGCAAAGTGCCTACCTGTAGATTTTGGCCTCTAGCTCGGCCGTCACCTAGGGAAACCTACCAAACCTGTGCATTTTTGAAAAATAGAGACCTAGGGGAATCCAAGATGGGGTGACTTGTGGGGATCTGACCAGGTTCTGTTACCCAGAATCCTTTGCAATCCTCAATTTTTGGCTAAAAAAACGCATTTTCCTCACATTTCGGTGACAGAAAGTTCTGGAATCTGAGAGGAGCCACAAATTTCCTTCCATCCAGCGCTCCCCCAAGTCTCCCGATAAAAATGGCATCTCACTTGTGTGGGTAGGCCTAGCGGCCGCGACAAGGGACGCCCAAAAACACAACGTGGACACATCCCATTTTTTGAAAGAAAACAGAGCTGTTTTTTGCAAAGTGCCTACCTGTAGATTTTGGCCTCTAGCTCAGCCGTCACCTAGGGAAACCTACCAAACCTGTGCATTTTTTAAAAATAGAGACCTAGGGGAGTCCAACATGGGGTGACTTGTGGGGCTCTGACCAGGTTCTGTTACCTAGAATCCTTTGCAAACCTCAATTTTTGGCTAAAAAAATGCATTTTCCTCCCTTTTCGGTGACAGAAAGTTCTGGAATCTGAGATGAGCCACAAATTTCCTTCCACCCAGCGTTCCCCCAAGTCTCCCGAAAATAATGATACCTCACTTGTGTGGGTAGGCCTAGCGCCCGCGACAGGAAACGCCCCAAAACGCAACGTGGACACATCACATTTTTTCATTGAAAACAGTGCCTACCTGTAGATTTTGGCCTCTAGCTCAGTCGGCACAGAGCGAAACCTACCAAACCTGTGCATTTTTGAAAACTAGAGACCGAGGGGAATCAAAGATGGGGTGACTTGTGGGGCTCTGACCAGGTTCTGTTACCCAGAATCTTTTGCAAACCTCAAATTTTGGCTAAAAAAATGCATTTTCCACATATTTCGGTGACAGAAAGTTCTGGAATCTGAGAGGAGCCACAAATTTCCTATCACCCAGCGTTCCCTCAAGTCTCCCGATAAAAATGGTACCTCACTTGTGGGGGTAGGCCTAGCGCCCGCGACAGGATTTGCCCCAAAACACAACGTGGACACATCACAGAAAATAGAGCTGTTTTTTGCAAAGTGCCTACCTGTAGATTTTGGCCTCTAGCTCGGCCGTCACCTAGGGAAACCTACCAAACCTGTGCATTTTTGAAAAATAGAGACCTAGGGGAATCCAAGATGGGGTGACTTGTGGGGATCTGACCAGGTTCTGTTACCCAGAATCCTTTGCAATCCTCAATTTTTGGCTAAAAAAACGCATTTTCCTCACATTTCGGTGACAGAAAGTTCTGGAATCTGAGAGGAGCCACAAATTTCCTTCCATCCAGCGCTCCCCCAAGTCTCCCGATAAAAATGGCATCTCACTTGTGTGGGTAGGCCTAGCGGCCGCGACAAGGGACGCCCAAAAACACAACGTGGACACATCCCATTTTTTGAAAGAAAACAGAGCTGTTTTTTGCAAAGTGCCTACCTGTAGATTTTGGCCTCTAGCTCAGCCGTCACCTAGGGAAACCTACCAAACCTGTGCATTTTTTAAAAATAGAGACCTAGGGGAGTCCAACATGGGGTGACTTGTGGGGCTCTGACCAGGTTCTGTTACCTAGAATCCTTTGCAAACCTCAATTTTTGGCTAAAAAAACGCATTTTCCTCCCTTTTCGGTGACAGAAAGTTCTGGAATCTGAGATGAGCCACAAATTTCCTTCCACCCAGCGTTCCCCCAAGTCTCCCGAAAATAATGATACCTCACTTGTGTGGGTAGGCCTAGCGCCCGCGACAGGAAACGCCCCAAAACGCAACGTGGACACATCAAATTTTTTCATTGAAAACAGTGCCTACCTGTAGATTTTGGCCTCTAGCTCAGTCGGCACAGAGCGAAACCTACCAAACCTGTGCATTTTTGAAAACTAGAGACCGATGGGAATCCAAGATGGGGTGACTTGTGGGGCTCTGACCAGGTTCTGTTACCCAGAATCTTTTGCAAACCTCAAATTTTGGCTAAAAAAATGCATTTTCCACATATTTCGGTGACAGAAAGTTCTGGAATCTGAGAGGAGCCACAAATTTCTTTTCACCCAGCGTTCCCTCAAGTCTCCCGATAAAAATGGTACCTCACTTGTGTGGGTAGGCCTAGCGCCCGCGACAGGATTTGCCCCAAAACACAACGTGGACACATCACAGAAAACAGAGCTGTTTTTTGCAAAGTGCCTACCTGTAGATTTTGGCCTCTAGCTCAGCCGGCACCTAGGGAAACCTACCAAACCTGTGCATTTTTGAAAAATAGAGACCTAGGGGAGTTCAAGATGGGGTGACTTGTGGGGCTCTGACCAGGTTCTGTTACCTAGAATCCTTTGCAAACCTCAAATTTTGGCTAAAAAAACGCATTTTCCTCACATTTCGGTGACAGAAAGTTCTGGAATCTGAGATGAGCCACAAATTTCCTTCCACCCAGCGTTCCCCCAAGTCTCCCGAAAAAAATGATACCTCACTTGTGTGGGTAGGCCTGGCGCCCGCGACAGGAAACGCCCCAAAACGCAACGTGGACACATCACATTTTTTCATTGAAAACAGTGCCTACCTGTAGATTTTGGCCTCTAGCTCAGCCGGCACCTAGGGAAACCTACCAAACCTGTGCATTTTTGAAAAATAGAGACCTAGGGGAATCCAAGATGGGGTGACTTGTGGGGCTCTGACCAGGTTCTTTTACCCAGAATCCTTTGCAAACCTCAATTTTTGGCTAAAAAAATGCATTTTCCACATATTTCGGTGACAGAAAGTTATGGAATCTGAGATGAGCCACAAACTTCTTTCCACCCAGCGTTCCCCCAAGTCTCCCGATAAAAATGGTACCTCACTTGTGTGGGTAGGCCTAGCGCCCGCGACAAGATTTGCCCCAAAACACAACGTGGACACATCACAGAAAACAGAGATGTTTTTTGCAAAGTGCCTACCTGTAGATTTTGGCCTCTAGCTCAGCCGTCACCTAGGGAAACCTACCAAACCTGTGCATTTTTGAAAAATAGAGACCTAGGGGAATCCAAGATGGGGTGACTTGTGGGGCTCTGACCAGGTTCTGTTACCCAGAATCCTTTGCAAACCTCAATTTTTGGCAAAAAAAAACGCATTTTCCTCACATTTCGGTGACAGAAAGTTCTGGAATCTGAGAGGAGCCACAAATTTCCTTCCATCCAGCGCTCCCCCAAGTCTCCTGATAAAAATGGCATCTCACTTGTGTGGGTAGGCTTAGCGGCCGCGACAAGAGACGCCCCAAAACACAACGTGGACACATCCCATTTTTTGAAAGAAAACAGAGCTGTTTTTTGCAAAGTGCCTACCTGTAGATTTTGGCCTCTAGCTCAGCCGTCACCTAGGGAAACCTACCAAACCTGTGCATTTTTGAAAAATAGAGACCTAGGGGAGTCCACAATGGGGTGACTTGTGGGGCTCTGACCAGGTTCTGTTACCTAGAATCCTTTGCAAACCTCAATTTTTGGCTAAAAAAACGCATTTTCCTCACATTTCGGTGACAGAAAGTTCTGGAATCTGAGATGAGCCACAAATTTCCTTCCACCCAGCGTTCCCCCAAGTCTCCCGATTAAAATGGTACCTCACTTGTGTGGGTAGGCCTAGCGCCCGCGACAGGATTTGTCCCAAAACACAACGTGGACACATCACAGAAAACAGAACTGTTTTTTGCAATGTGCCTACCTGTAGATTTTGGACTCTAGCTCAGCCGTCACCTAGGGAAACCTACCAAACCTGTGCATTTTTGAAAAATAGAGACCTAGGGGAATCCAAGATGGGGTGACTTGTGGGGCTCTGACCAGGTTATGTTACCCAGAATCCTTTGCAAACCTAAATTTTTGGCTAAAAAAACGCATTTTCCTCACATTTCGGTGACAGAAAGTTCTGGAATCTGAGAGGAGCCACAAATTTCCTTCCATCCAGCGCTCCTCCAAGTCTCCCGATAAAAATGGCATCTCACTTGTGTGGGTAGGCCTAGCGGCCGCGACAAGGAACGCCCCAAAACACAACGTGGACACATCCCATTTTTTGAAAGAAAACAGAGCTGTTTTTTGCAAAGTGCCTACCTGTAGATTTTGGCCTCTAGCTCAGCCGTCACCTAGGGAGACCTACCAAACCTGTGCATTTTTTAAAAATAGAGACCTAGGGGAGTCCAAGATGGGGTGACTTGTGGGGCTCTGAGCAGGTTCTGTTACCTAGAATCCTTTGCAAACCTCAATTTTTGGCTAAAAAAACGCATTTTCCTCACATTTCGGTGACAGAAAGTTCTGGAATCTGAGATGAGCCACAAATTTCCTTCCACCCAGCGTTCCCCCAAGTCTCCCGAAAAAAATGATACCTCACTTGTGTGGGTAGGCCTAGCGCCCGCGACAGGAAACGCCCCAAAACGCAACGTGGACACATCACATTTTTTCATTGAAAACAGTGCCTACCTGTAGATTTTGGCCTCTAGCTCAGCCGGCACCTAGGGAAACCTACCAAACCTGTGCATTTTTGAAAAATAGAGACCTAGGGGAATCCAAGATGGGGTGACTTGTGGGGTTCTGACCAGGTTCTGTTACCCAGAATCCTTTGCAAACCTAAATTTTTGGCTAAAAAAACACATTTTCCTCACATTTCGGTGACAGAAAGTTCTGGAATCTGAGAGGAGCCACAAATTTCCTTCCATCCAGCGCTCCTCCAAGTCTCCCGATAAAAATGGCATCTCACTTGTGTGGGTAGGCATAGCGGCCGCGACATAAAACACCCCAAAACACAACGTGGACACATCCCATTTTTTGAAAGAAAACAGAGCTGTTTTTTGCAAAGTGCCTACCTGTAGATTTTGGCCTCTAGCTCAGCCGTCACCTTGGGAAACCTACCAAACCTGTGCATTTTTGAAAAATAGAGACCTAGGGGAATCCAAGATAGGGTGACTTGTGGGGCTCTGACCAGGTTCTGTTACCCAGAATCCTTTGCAAACCTCAATTTTTGGCTAAAAAAACGCATTTTCCTCACATTTCGGTGACAGAAAGTTCTGGAATCTGAGAGGAGCCACAAATTTCCTTCCATCCAGCGCTCCCCCAAGTCTCCCGATAAAAATGGCATCTCACTTGTTTGGGTAGGCCTAGCGGCCGCGACAAGGGACGCCCCAAAACACAACGTGGACACATCCCATTTTTTGAAAGAAAACAGATCTGTTTTTTGCAAAGTGCCTACCTGTAGATTTTGACCTCTAGCTCAGCCGTTACCTAGGGAAACCTACCAAACCTGTGCATTTTTGAAAAATAGAGACATAGGGGAGTCCAAGATGGGGTGACTTGTGGGGCTCTGAGCAGGTTCTGAAACCTAGAATCCTTTGCAAACCTCAATTTTTGGCTAAAAAAAACGCATTTTCCTCACATTTCGGTGACAGAAAGTTCTGGAATCTGAGATGAGCCACAAATTTCCTTCCACCCAGCGTTCCCCCAAGTCTCCCGAAAAAAATGATACCTCACTTGTGTGGGTAGGCCTAGCGCCCGCGACAGGAAACGCCCCAAAACGCAACGTGGACACATCACATTTTTTCATTGAAAACAGTGCCTACCTGTAGATTTTGGCCTCTAGCTCAGCCGGCACCTAGGGAAACCTACCAAACCTGTGCATTTTTGAAAAATAGAGACCTAGGGGAATCCAAGATGGGGTGATTTGTGGGGCTCTGACCAGGTTCTGTTACCCAGAATCCTTTGCAAACCTCAATTTTTGGCTAAAAAAACGCAATTTCCTCACATTTCGGTGACAGAATGTTATGGAATCTGAGATGAGCCACACATTTCCTTCCACCCAGCGTTCCCCCAAGTCTCCCGATAAAAATGGTACCTCACTTGTGTGGGTAGGCCTAGCGCCCGCGACAGGATTTGCCCCAAAACACGATGTGGACACATCACAGAAAACAGAGCTGTTTTTTGCAGAGTGCCTACCTGTAGATTTTGGCCTCTAGCTCAGCCGTCACCTAGGGAAACCTACCAAACCTGTGCATTTTTGAAAAATAGAGACCTAGGGGAGTCCAAGATGGGGTGACTTGTGGGGCTCTGACCAGGTTCTGTTACCTAGAATCCTTTGCAAACCTCAATTTTTGGCTAAAAAAACGCATTTTCCTCACATTTCGGTGACAGAAAGTTCTGGAATCTGAGATGAGCCACAAATTTCCTTCCACCCAGCGTTCCCCCAAGTCTCTCGATAAAAATGGTACCTCACTTGTGTGGGTAGGCCTAGCGCCCGCGACACGATTTGCCCCAAAACACAACGTGGACACATCACAGAAAACAGAGCTGTTTTTTGCAAAGTGCCTACCTGTAGATTTTGGCCTCTAGCTCAGCCGTCACCTAGGGAAACCTACCAAACCTGTGCATTTTTGAAAAATAGAGACCTGGGGGAATCCAAGATGGGGTGACTTGTGGGGCTCTGACCAGGTTCTGTTACCTAGAATCCTTTGCAAACCTCAATTTTTGGCTAAAAAAACGCATTTTCCTCACATTTCGGTGACAGAAAGTTCTGGAATCTGAGATGAGCCACAAATTTCCTTCCACCCAGCGTTCCCCCAAGTCTCTCGATAAAAATGGTACCTCACTTGTGTGGGTAGGCCTAGCGCCCGCGACAGGATTTGCCCCAAAACACAACGTGGACACATCACAGAAAACAGAGCTGTTTTTTGCAAAGTGCCTACCTGTAGATTTTGGCCTCTAGCTCAGCCGTCACCTAGGGAAACCTACCAAACCTGTGCATTTTTGAAAAATAGAGACCTGGGGGAATCCAAGATGGGGTGACTTGTGGGGCTCTGACCAGGTTTTGTTACCCAGAATCCTTTGCAAACCTCAATTTTTGGCTAAAAAAACGCATTTTCCTCACATTTCGGTGACAGAAAGTTCTGGAATCTGAGATGAGCCACAAATTTCCTTCCACCCAGCGTTCCCCCAAGTCTCCCGAAAAAAATGATACCTCACTTGTGTGGGTAGGCCTAGCGCCCGCGACAGGAAACGCCCCAAAACGCAACGTGGACACATCACATTTTTTCATTGGAAACAGTGCCTACCTGTAGATTTTGGCCTCTAGTTTAGCTGGCACCTAGGGAAACCTACAAAACCTGTGAATTTTTGAAAACTAGAGACCTAGGAGAAACAAGATGGGGTGACTTGTGGGGCTCTGACCAGGTTCTGTTACCCAGAATCCTCTGCAAACCTCAATTTTTGGTTAAAAAAACGCATTTTCCTCCCATTTCGGTGACAGAAAGTTCTGGAATCTGAGAGGAGCCATAAATGTCCTTCCATCCAGCGCTCCCCCAAGTCTCCCGATAAAAATGGTACCGCACTTGTGTGGGTAGGCCTAGCGCCCGCGACAGGATATGCCCCAAAACACAACGTGGACACATCACAGAAAACAGAGCTGTTTTTTGCAAAGTGCCTACCTGTAGAGTTTGGCCTCTAGCTCAGCCGGCACCTAGGGAAATATACCAAACATGTGCATTTTTGAAAAATAGAGACCTAGGGGAATCCAAGATGGGGTGACTTGTGGGGCTCTGACCAGGTTCTGTTACCCACAATCCTTTGCAAACCTCAATTTTTGGCTAAAAAAACGCATTTTCCTAACATTTCGGTGACAGAAAGTTCTGGAATCTGAGATGAGACACAAATTTCCTTCCACCCAGTGTTCCCCCAAGTCTCCCGAAAACAATGATACCTCACTTGTGTGGGTAGGCATAGCGCCCGCGACAGGAGACGCCCCAAAAAGCAACGTGGACACATCACATTTTTTCATTGAAAACAGTGCCTACCTGTAGATTTTGGCCTCTAGCTCAGCCGGCACCTAGGGAAACCTACCAAACCTGGGCATTTTTGAAAACTAGAGACCGAGGGGAATCCAAGATGTGGTGACTTGTGGGGCTCTGACCAGGTTCTGTTACCCAGAATCCTTTGCAAACCTCAAATTTTGGCTAAAGAAATGCATTTTCCTCACATTTCGGTGACAGAAAGTTCTGGAATCTGAGAGGAGCCACAAATTTCCTTCCACCCAGCGTTCCCCCAAGTCTTCCGATAAAAATTGTACCTCACTTGTGTGGGTAGGCCTAGCGCCCGCGACAGGATTTGCCCCAAAACACAACGTGGACACATCACAGAAAACAGAGCTGTTTTTTGCAAAGTGCCTACTTGTAGTTTTGGCCTCTAGCTCAGCCGGCACCTAGGGAAACCTACCAAACCTGTGCATTTTTTAAAACTAGAGACCTAGGAGAATCCAAGATGGGGTGACTTGTGGGGCTCTGACCAGGTTCTGTTACCCAGAATCCTTTGCAAACCTCAATTTTTGGCTAAAAAAACGCATTTTCCTCACATTTCGGGGACAGAAAGTTCTGGAATCTGAGAGGAGCCACAAATTTCCTTCCATCCAGCGCTCCCCCAAGTCTCCCGATAAAAATGGCATCTCACTTGTGTGGGTAGGCCTAGCGGCCGCGACAAATATCGCCCCGAAACACAACGTGGACACATCCCATTTTTTGAAGGAAAACAGAGCTGTTTTTTGCAAAGTGCCTACCTGTAGATTTTGGCCTCTAGCTCAGCTGGCACCTAAGGAAACCTACAAAACCTGTGCATTTTTGAAAACTAGAGACCTAGGGGAATCCAAGATGGGGTGACTTGTGGGGCTCTGACCAGGTTCTGTTACCCAGAATCCTTTGCAAACCTCAATTTTTGGCTAAAAAAACGCATTTTCCTCCGATTTCGGTGACAGAAAGTTCTGGAATCTGAGAGGAGCCACAAATTTCCTTCCATCCAGTGCTCCCCCAAGTCTCCCGATAAAAATGGTACCTCACTTGTGTGGGTAGGCCTAGCGCCCGCGACAGGATATGCCCCAAAACACAACGTGGACACATCACAGAAAACAGAGCTGTTTTTTGCAAAGTGCCTACCTGTAGATTTTGGCCTCTAGCTCAACCGGCACCTAGGGAAATATACCAAACCTGTGCATTTTTGAAAAATAGAGACCTAGGGGAATCCAAGATGGGGTGACTTGTGGGGCTCTGACCAGGTTCTGTTACCCAGAATCCTTTGCAAACCTCAATTTTTGGCAAAAAAAATGCATTTTCATCACATTTCGGTGACAGAAAGTTCTGGAATCTGAGATGAGCCACAAATTTCCTTCCACCCAGCGTTCCCCCAAGTCTCCCGAAAAAAATGATACCTCACATGTGTGGGTAGGCCTAGCGCCCGCTACAGGAAATGCCCCAAAACGCAACGTGGACACATCACATTTTTTCATTGAAAACAGTGCCTACCTGTAGATTTTGGCCTCTAGCTCAGCCGGCACCTGGGGAAACCTACCAAACCTGTGCATTTTTGAAAACTAGAGACCGAGGGGAATCCAAGATGGGGTGACTTGTGGGGCTCTGACCAGGTTCTGTTACCCAGAATCCTTTGCAAAGCTCTAATTTTGGCTAAAACAATGCATTTTCCTCACATTTCGGTGACAGAAAGTTCTGGAATCTGAGAGGAGCCACAAATTTCCTTTCACCCAGCGTTCCCTCAAGTCTCCCAAAAAAAATGGTACCTCACTTGTGTGGGTAGGCCTAGCGCCCGCGACAGGATTTGCCCCAAAACACAACGTGGACACATCACAGAAAACAGAGCTGTTTTTTGCAAAGTGCCTACCTGTAGATTTTGGCCCCTAGCTCAACCGGCACCTAGGGAAATATACCAAACCTGTGCATTTTTGAAAAATAGAGACCTAGGGGAATCCAAGATGGGGTGACTTGTGGGGCTCTGACCAGGTTCTGTTACCCAGAATCCTTTGCAAACCTACATTTTTGGCAAAAAAAATGAATTTTCCTCACATTTCGGTGACAGAAAGTTCTGGAATCTGAGAGGAGCCACAAATTTCCTTCCATCCAGCGCTCCCCCAAGTCTCCCGATAAAAATGGCATCTCACTTGTGTGGGTAGGCCTAGCGGCCGCGACAAGAGATGCCCCAAAGCACAATGTGGACACATCCCATTTTTTGAAAGAAAACAGAGCTGTTTTTTGCAAAGTGCCTACCTGTAGATTTTGGCCTCTAGCTCAGCCGTCACCTAGGGAAACCTACCAAACCTGTGCATTTTTGAAAAATAGAGACCTAGGGGAGTCCAAGATGGGGTGACTTGTGGGGCTCTGACCAGGTTCTGTTACCTAGAATCCTTTGCAAACCTCAATTTTTGGCTAAAAAAACGCATTTTCCTCACATTTCGGTGACAGAAAGTTCTGGAATCTGAGATGAGCCACAAATTTCCTTCCACCCAGCGTTCCCCCAAGTCTCCCGAAAAAAATGATACCTCACTTGTGTGGGTAGGCCTAGCGCCCGCGACAGGAAACGCCCCAAAACGCAACGTGGACACATCACATTTTTTCATTGAAAACAGTGCCTAGCTGTAGATTTTGGCCTCTAGCTCAGCCGGCACTTGGGAAACCTACCAAACCTGTGCATTTTTGAAAAATAGAGACCTAGGGGAATCCAAGATGGGGTGACTTGTGGGGCTCTGACCAGGTTATGTTACCCATAATCCTTTGCAAACCTCAATTTTTGGCTAACAAAACGCATTTTCCTCACATTTCGGTGACAGAAAGTTCTGGAATCTGAGATGAGCCACAAATTTCCTTCCACCCAGCGTTCCCCCAAGTCTCCTGATAAAAATGGTACCTCACTTGTGTGGGTAGGCCTAGCGCCCGCGACAGGATTTTCCCCAAAACACAACGTGGACACATCACAGAAAACAGAGCTGTTTTTTGCAAAGGGCCTACCTGTAGATTTTGGCCTCTAGCTCAGCCGTCACCTAGGGAAACCTACCAAACCTGTGCATTTTTGAAAAATAGAGACCTAGGGGAATCCAAGATGGGGTGACTTGTGGGGCTCTGACCAGGTTCTGTTACCCAGAATCCTTTGCAAACCTCAATTTTTGGCTAAAAAAATGCATTTTCCTCTCATTTCGGTGACAGAAAGTTCTGGAATCTGAGAGGAGCCACAAATTTCCTTCCATCCAGCGCTCCCCCAAGTCTCCCGATAAAAATGGCATCTCACTTGTGTGGGTAGGCCTAGCGGCCGCGACAAAACACACCCCAAAACACAACGTGGACACATCCCATTTTTTGAAAGAAAACAGAGCTGTTTTTTGCAAAGTGCCTACCTGTAGATTTTGGCCTCTAGCTCAGCTGGCACCTAGGGAAACCTACAAAACCTGTGCATTTTTTAAAGCTAGAGACCTAGGGGAATCCAAGATGGGGTGACTTGTGGGGCTCTGACCAGGTTCTGTTACCCAGAATCCTTTGCAAACCTCAATTTTTGGCTAAAAAAACGCATTTTCCTCCGATTTCGGTGACAGAAAGTTCTGGAATCTGAGAGGAGCCCCAAATTTCCTTCCATCCAGCGCTCCCCCAAGTCTCCCGATAAAAATGGTACCTCACTTGTGTGGGTAGGCCTAGCGCCCGCGACAGGATTTGCCCCAAAACACAACGTGGACACATCACAGAAAACAGAGCTGTTTTTTTGCAAAGTGCTTACCTGTAGATTTTGGCCTCTAGCTCAGCCGTCACCTAGGGAAACGTACCAAACCTGTGCATTTTTGAAAAATAGAGACCTAGGGGAATCCAAGATGGGGTGACTTGTGGGGCTCTGACCAGGTTCTGTTACCCAGAATCCTTTGCAAACCTCAATTTTTGGCTAAAAAAACGCATTTTCCTCACATTTCGGTGACAGAAAGTTCTGGAATCTGAAAGGAGCCACAAATTTCCTTCCATCCAGCGCTCCCCCAAGTCTCCCGATAAAAATGGCATCTCACTTGTGTGGGTAGGCCTAGCGGCCGCGACAAGACACACCCCAAAACACAACGTGGACACATCCCATTTTTTGAAAGAAAACAGAGCTGTTTTTTGCAAAGTGCCTACCTGTAGATTTTGGCCTCTAGCTCAGCTGGCACCTAGGGAAACCTACAAAACCTGTGAATTTTTGAAAACTAGAGACCTAGGAGAAACAAGATGGGGTGACTTGTGGGGCTCTGACCAGGTTCTGTTACCCAGAATCCTCTGCAAACCTCAATTTTTGGCTAAAAAAACGCATTTTCCTCCCATTTCGGTGACAGAAAGTTCTGGAATCTTAGAGGAGCCATAAATGTCCTTCCATCCAGCGCTCCCCCAAGTCTCCCGATAAAAATGGTACCGCACTTGTGTGGGTAGGCCTAGCGCCCGCGACAGGATATGCCCCAAAACACAACGTGGACACATCACAGAAAACAGAGCTGTTTTTTGCAAAGTGCCTACCTGCAGAGTTTGGCCTCTAGCTCAGCCGGCACCTAGGGAAATATACCAAACCTGTGCATTTTTGAAAAATAGAGACCTAGGGGAATCCAAAATGGGGTGACTTGTGGGGCTCTGACCAGGTTCTGTTACACACAATCCTTTGCAAACCTCAATTTTTGGCTAAAAAAACGCATTTTCCTCACATTTCGGTGACAGAAAGTTCTGGAATCTGAGATGAGACACAAATTTCCTTCCACCCAGTGTTTCCCCAAGTCTCCCGAAAACAATGATACCTCACTTGTGTGGGTAGGCCTAGCGCCCGCGACAGGAGACGCCCCAAAACGCAACGTTGACACATCACATTTTTTCATTGAAAACAGTGCCTACCTGTAGATTTTGGCCTCTAGCTCAGCCGGCACCTAGGGAAACCTACCAAACCTGGGCATTTTTGAAAACTAGGGACCGAGGGGAATCCAAGATGGGGTGACTTGTGGGGCTCTGACCAGGTTCTGTTACCCAGAATCCTTTGCAAACCTCAAATTTTGGCTAAAGAAATGCATTTTCCTCACATTTGGGTGACAGAAAGTTCTGGAATCTGAGAGGAGCCACAAATTTCCTTCCACCCAGCGTTCCCCCAAGTCTTCCGATAAAAATTGTACCTCACTTGTGTGGGTAGGCCTAGCGCCCGCAACAGGATTTGCCCCAAAACACAACGTGGACACATCACAGAAAACAGAGCTGTTTTTTGCAAAGTGCCTACTCGTAGTTTTGGCCTCTAGCTCAGCCGGCACTTAGGGAAACCTACCAAACCTGTGCATTTTTTAAAACTAGAGACCTAGGAGAATCCAAGATGGGGTGACTTGTGGGGCTCTGACCAGGTTCTGTTACCCAGAATCCTTTGCAAACCTCAATTTTTGGCTAAAAAAACGCATTTTCCTCACATTTCGGGGACAGAAAGTTCTGGAATCTGAGAGGAGCCACAAATTTCCTTCCATCCAGCGCTCCCCCAAGTCTCCCGATAAAAATGGCATCTCACTTGTGTGGGTAGGCCTAGCGGCCGCGACAAATATCACCCCAAAACACAACGTGGACACATCCCATTTTTTGAAGGAAAACAGAGCTGTTTTTTGCAAAGTACCTACCTGTAGATTTTGGCCTCTAGCTCAGCTGGCACCTAAGGAAACATACAAAACCTGTGCATTTTTTAAAGCTAGAGACCTAGGGGAATCCAAGATGGGGTGACTTGTGGGGCTCTGACCAGGTTCTGTTACCCAGAATCCTTTGCAAACCTCAATTTTTGGCTAAAAAAACGCATTTTCCTCCGATTTCGGTGACAGAAAGTTCTGGAATCTGAGAGGAGCCACAAATTTCCTTCCATCCAGCGCTCCCCCAAGTCTCCCGATAAAAATGGTACCTCACTTGTGTGGGTAGGCCTAGCGCCCGCGACAGGATTTGCCCCAAAACACAACGTGGACACATCACAGAAAACAGAGCTGTTTTTTGCAAAGTGCCTACCTGTAGATTTTGGCCTCTAGCTCAGCCGTCACCTAGGGAAACCTACCAAACCTGTGCATTTTTGAAAAATAGAGACCTAGGGGAATCCAAGATGGGGTGACTTGTGGGGCTCTGACCAGGTTCTGTTACCCAGAATCCTTTGCAAACCTCAATTTTTGGCTAAAAAAACGCATTTTCCTCACATTTTGGTGACAGAAAGTTCTGGAATCTAAAAGGAGCCACAAATTTCCTTCCATCCAGCGCTCCCCCAAGTCTCCCGATAAAAATGGCATCTCACTTGTGTGGGTAGGCCTAGCGGCCGCGACAAGACACACCCCAAAACACAACGTGGACACATCCCATTTTTTGAAAGAAAACAGAGCTGTTTTTTGCAAAGTGCCTACCTGTAGATTTTGGCCTCTAGCTCAGCTGGCACCTAGGGAAACCTACAAAACCTGTGAATTTTTGAAAACTAGAGACCTAGGAGAAACAAGATGGGGTGACTTGTGGGGCTCTGACCAGGTTCTGTTACCCAGAATCCTCTGCAAACCTCAATTTTTGGCTAAAAAAACGCATTTTCCTCACATTTCGGTGACAGAAAGTTCTGGAATCTTAGAGGAGCCATAAATGTCCTTCCATCCAGCGCTCCCCCAAGTCTCCCGATAAAAATGGTACCGCACTTGTGTGGGTAGGCCTAGCGCCCGCGACAGGATTTGCCCCAAAACACAACGTGGACACATCACAGAAAACAGAGCTGTTTTTTGCAAAGTGCCTACCTGTAGATTTTGGCCTCTAGCTCAGCCGTCACCTAGGGAAACCTACCAAACCTGTGCATTTTTGAAAAATAGAGACCTAGGGGAATCCAAGATGGGGTGACTTGTGGGGCTCTGACCAGGTTCTGTTACCCAGAATCCTTTGCAAACCTCAATTTTTGGCTAAAAAAACGCATTTTCCTCACATTTCGGTGACAGAAAGTTCTGGAATCTGAAAGGAGCCACAAATTTCCTTCCATCCAGCGCTCCCCCAAGTCTCCCGATAAAAATGGCATCTCACTTGTGTGGGTAGGCCTAGCGGCCGCGACAAGACACACCCCAAAACACAACGTGGACACATCCCATTTTTTGAAAGAAAACAGAGCTGTTTTTTGCAAAGTGCCTACCTGTAGATTTTGGCCTCTAGCTCAGCTGGCACCTAGGGAAACCTACAAAACCTGTGAATTTTTGAAAACTAGAGACCTAGGAGAAACAAGATGGGGTGACTTGTGGGGCTCTGACCAGGTTCTGTTACCCAGAATCCTCTGCAAACCTCAATTTTTGGCTAAAAAAACGCATTTTCCTCACATTTCGGTGACAGAAAGTTCTGGAATCTGAAAGGAGCCACAAATTTCCTTCCATCCAGCGCTCCCCCAAGTCTCCCGATAAAAATGGCATCTCACTTGTGTGGGTAGGCCTAGCGGCCGCGACAAGACACACCCCAAAACACAACGTGGACACATCCCATTTTTTGAAAGAAAACAGAGCTGTTTTTTGCAAAGTGCCTACCTGTAGATTTTGGCCTCTAGCTCAGCTGGCACCTAAGGAAACCTACAAAACCTGTGCATTTTTTAAAGCTAGAGACCTAGGGGAATCCAAGATGGGGTGACTTGTGGGACTCTGACCAGGTTCTGTTACCCAGAATCCTTTGCAAACCTCAATTTTTGGCTAAAAAAACGCATTTTCCTCCGATTTCGGTGACAGAAAGTTCTGGAATCTGAGAGGAGCCACAAATTTCCTTCCATCCAGCGCTCCCCCAAGTCTCCCGATAAAAATGGTACCTCACTTGTGTGGGTAGGCCTAGCGCCCGCGACAGGATTTGCCCCAAAACACAACGTGGACACATCACAGAAAACAGAGCTGTTTTTTGCAAAGTGCCTACCTGTAGATTTTGGCCTCTAGCTCAGCCGTCACCTAGGGAAACCTACCAAACCTGTGCATTTTTGAAAAATAGAGACCTAGGGGAATCCAAGATGGGGTGACTTGTGGGGCTCTGACCAGGTTCTGTTACCCAGAATCCTTTGCAAACCTCAATTTTTGGCTAAAAAAACGCATTTTCCTCACATTTCGGTGACAGAAAGTTCTGGAATCTGAAAGGAGCCACAAATTTCCTTCCATCCAGCGCTCCCCCAAGTCTCCCGATAAAAATGGCATCTCACTTGTGTGGGTAGGCCTAGCGGCCGCGACAAGACACATCCCAAAACACAACGTGGACACATCCCATTTTTTGAAAGAAAACAGAGCTGTTTTTTGCAAAGTGCCTACCTGTAGATTTTGGCCTCTAGCTCAGCTGGCACCTAGGGAAACCTACAAAACCTGTGAATTTTTGAAAACTAGAGACCTAGGAGAAACAAGATGGGGTGACTTGTGGGGCTCTGACCAGGTTCTGTTACCCAGAATCCTCTGCAAACCTCAATTTTTGGCTAAAAAAACGCATTTTCCTCCCATTTCGGTGACAGAAAGTTCTGGAATCTTAGAGGAGCCATAAATGTCCTTCCATCCAGCGCTCCCCCAAGTCTCCCGATAAAAATGGTACCGCACTTGTGTGGGTAGGCCTAGCGCCCGCGACAGGATATGCCCCAAAACACAACGTGGACACATCACAGAAAACAGAGCTGTTTTTTGCAAAGTGCCTACCTGCAGAGTTTGGCCTCTAGCTCAGCCGGCACCTAGGGAAATATACCAAACCTGTGCATTTTTGAAAAATAGAGACCTAGGGGAATCCAAGATGGGGTGACTTGTGGGGCTCTGACCAGGTTCTGTTACCCACAATCCTTTGCAAACCTCAATTTTTGGCTAAAAAAACGCATTTTCCTCACATTTCGGTGACAGAAAGTTCTGGAATCTGAAAGGAGCCACAAATTTCCTTCCATCCAGCGCTCCCCCAAGTCTCCCGATAAAAATGGCATCTCACTTGTGTGGGTAGGCCTAGCGGCCGCGACAGGAGACGCCCCAAAACGCAACGTGGACACATCACATTTTTTCATTGAAAACAGTGCCTACCTGTAGATTTTGGCCTCTAGCTCAGCCGGCACCTAGGAAAACCTACCAAACCTGGGCATTTTTGAAAACTAGAGACCGAGGGGAATCCAAGATGGGGTGACTTGTGGGGCTCTGACCAGGTTCTGTTACCCAGAATCCTTTGCAAACCTCAAATTTTGGCTAAAGAAATGCATTTTCCTCACATTTCGGTGACAGAAAGTTCTGGAATCTGAGAGGAGCCACAAATTTCTTTCCACCCAGCGTTCCCCCAAGTCTTCTGATAAAAATTGTACCTCACTTGTGTGGGTAGGCCTAGCGCCCGCGACAGGATTTGCCCCAAAACACAACGTGGACACATCACAGAAAACAGAGCTGTTTTTTGCAAAGTGCCTACTTGTAGTTTTGGCCTCTAGCTCAGCCGGCACCTAGGGAAACCTACCAAACCTGTGCATTTTTTAAAACTAGAGACCTAGGAGAATCCAAGATGGGGTGACTTGTGGGGCTCTGACCAGGTTCTGTTACCCAGAATCCTTTGCAAACCTCAATTTTTGGCAAAAAAAACGCATTTTCCTCACATTTCGGGGACAGAAAGTTCTGGAATCTGAGAGGAGCCACAAATTTCCTTCCATCCAGCGCTCCCCCAAGTCTCCCGATAAAAATGGTACCGCACTTGTGTGGGTAGGCCTAGCGCCCGCGACAGGATATGCCCCAAAACACAACGTGGACACATCCCATTTTTTGAAGGAAAACAGAGCTGTTTTTTGCAAAGTACCTACCTGTAGATTTTGGCCTCTAGCTCAGCTGGCACCTAAGGAAACCTACAAAACCTGTGCATTTTTTAAAGCTAGAGACCTAGGGGAATCCAAGATGGGGTGACTTGTGGGGCTCTGACCAGGTTCTGTTACCCAGAATCCTTTGCAAACCTCTAATTTTGGCTAAAACAATGCATTTTCCTCACATTTCGGTGACAGAAAGTTCTGGAATCTGAGAGGAGCCACAAATTTCCTTTCACCCAGCGTTCCCTCAAGTCTCCCGATAAAAATGGTACCTCACTTGTGTGGGTAGGCCTAGCGCCCGCGACAGGATTTGCCCCAAAACACAACGTGGACACATCACAGAAAACAGAGCTGTTTTTTGCAAAGTGCCTACCTGTAGATTTTGGCCTCTAGCTCAACCGGCACCTAGGGAAATATACCAAACCTGTGCATTTTTGAAAAATAGAGACCTAGGGGAATCCAAGATGGGGTGACTTGTGGGGCTCTGACCAGGTTCTGTTACCCAGAATCCTTTGCAAACCTACATTTTTGGCAAAAAAAACGAATTTTCCTCACATTTCGGTGACAGAAAGTTCTGGAATCTGAGAGGAGCCACAAATTTCCTTCCATCCAGCGCTCCCCCAAGTCTCCCGATAAAAATGGCATCTCACTTGTGTGGGTAGGCCTAGCGGCTGCGACAAGAAACACCCCAAAGCACAATGTGGACACATCCCATTTTTTTAAAGAAAACAGAGCTGTTTTTTGCAAAGTGCCTACCTGTAGATTTTGGCCTCTAGCTCAGCCGTCACCTAGGGAAACCTACCAAACCTGTGCATTTTTGAAAAATAGAGACCGAGGGGAGTCCAAGATGGGGTGACTTGTGGGGCTCTGACCAGGTTCTGTTACCTAGAATCCTTTGCAAACATCAATTTTTGGCTAAAAAAACGCATTTTCCTCACATTTCGGTGACAGAAAGTTCTGGAATCTGAGATGAGCCACAAATTTCCTTCCACCCAGCGTTCCCCCAAGTCTCCCGAAAAAAATGATACCTCACTTGTGTGGGTAGGCCTAGCGCCCGCGACAGGAAACGCCCCAAAACGCAACGTGGACACATCACATTTTTTCATTGAAAACAGTGCCTACCTGTAGATTTTGGCCTCTAGCTCAGCCGGCACCTAGGGAAACCTACCAAACCTGTGCATTTTTGAAAAATAGAGACCTAGGGGAATCCAAGATGGGGTGACTTGTGGGGCTCTGACCAGGTTATGTTACCCAGAATCCTTTGCAAACCTCAATTTTTGGCTAACAAAACGCATTTTCCTCACATTTCGGTGACAGAAAGTTCTGGAATCTGAGATGAGCCACAAATTTCCTTCCACCCAGCGTTCCCCCAAGTCTCCCGATAAAAATGGTACCTCACTTGTGTGGGTAGGCCTAGCGCCCGCGACAGGATTTGCCCCAAAACACAACGTGGACACATCACAGAAAACAGAGCTGTTTTTTGCAAAGTGCCTACCTGTAGATTTTGGCCTCTAGCTCAGCCGTCACCTAGGGAAACCTACCAAACCTGTGCATTTTTGAAAAATAGAGACCTAGGGGAATCCAAGATGGGGTGACTTGTGGGGCTCTGACCAGGTTATGTTACCCAGAATCCTTTGCAAACCTCAATTTTTGGCTAACAAAATGCATTTTCCTCACATTTCGGTGACAGAAAGTTCTGGAATCTGAGATGAGCCACAAATTTCCTTCCACCCAGCGTTCCCCCAAGTCTCCCGATAAAAATGGTACCTCACTTGTGTGGGTAGGCCTAGCGCCCGCGACAGGATTTGCCCCAAAACACAACGTGGACACATCACAGAAAACAGAGCTGTTTTTTGCAAAGTGCCTACCTGTAGATTTTGGCCTCTAGCTCAGCCGTCACCTAGGGAAACCTACCAAACCTGTGCATTTTTGAAAAATAGAGACCTAGGGGAATCCAAGATGGGGTGACTTGTGGGGCTCTGACCAGGTTCTGTTACCCAGAATCCTTTGCAAACCTCAATTTTTGGCTAAAAAAACGCATTTTCCTCACATTTCGGTGACAGAAAGTTCTGGAATCTGAGAGGAGCCACAAATTTCCTTCCATCCAGCGTTCCCCCAAGTCTCCCGAAAAAAATGATACCTCACTTGTGTGGGTAGGCCTAGCGCCCGCGACAGGAAACGCCCCAAAACGCAACGTGGACACATCACATTTTTTCATTGAAAACAGTGCCTACCTGTAGATTTTGGCCTCTAGCTCAGCCGGCACCTAGGGAAACCTACCAAACCTGTGCATTTTTGAAAAATAGAGACCTAGGGGAATCCAAGATGGGGTGACTTGTGGGGCTCTGACCAGGTTATGTTACCCAGAATCCTTTGCAAACCTCAATTTTTGGCTAACAAAACGCATTTTCCTCACATTTCGGTGACAGAAAGTTCTGGAATCTGTGATGAGCCACAAATTTCCTTCCACCCAGCGTTCCCCCAAGTCTCCCGATAAAAATGGTACCTCACTTGTGTGGGTAGGCCTAGCGCCCGCGACAGGATTTGCCCCAAAACACAACGTGGACACATCACAGAAAACAGAGCTGTTTTTTGCAAAGTGCCTACCTGTAGATTTTGGCCTCTAGCTCAGCTGGCACCTAGGGAAACCTACAAAACCTGTGAATTTTTGAAAACTAGAGACCTAGGAGAAACAAGATGGGGTGACTTGTGGGGCTCTGACCAGGTTCTGTTACCCAGAATCCTCTGCAAACCTCAATTTTTGGTTAAAAAAACGCATTTTCCTCCCATTTCGGTGACAGAAAGTTCTGGAATCTGAGAGGAGCCATAAATGTCCTTCCATCCAGCGCTCCCCCAAGTCTCCCGATAAAAATGGTACCGCACTTGTGTGGGTAGGCCTAGCGCCCGTGACAGGATATGCCCCAAAACACAACGTGGACACATCACAGAAAACAGAGCTGTTTTTTGCAAAGTGCCTACCTGTAGAGTTTGGCCTCTAGCTCAGCCGGCACCTAGGGAAATATACCAAACCTGTGCATTTTTGAAAAATAGAGACCTAGGGGAATCCAAGATGGGGTGACTTGTGGGGCTCTGACCAGGTTCTGTTACCCACAATCCTTTGCAAACCTCAATTTTTGGCTAAAAAAACGCATTTTCCTCACATTTCGGTGACAGAAAGTTCTGGAATCTGAGATGAGACACAAATTTCCTTCCACCCAGTGTTTCCCCAAGTCTCCCGAAAACAATGATACCTCACTTGTGTGGGTAGGCCTAGCGCCCGCGACAGGAGACGCCCCAAAACGCAACGTTGACACATCACATTTTTTCATTGAAAACAGTGCCTACCTGTAGATTTTGGCCTCTAGCTCAGCCGGCACCTAGGGAAACCTACCAAACCTGGGCATTTTTGAAAACTAGAGACCGAGAGGAATCCAAGATGGGGTGACTTGTGGGGCTCTGACCAGGTTCTGTTACCCAGAATCCTTTGCAAACCTCAAATTTTGGCTAAAGAAATGCATTTTCCTCACATTTGGGTGACAGAAAGTTCTGGAATCTGAGAGGAGCCACAAATTTCCTTCCACCCAGCGTTCCCCCAAGTCTTCCGATAAAAATTGTACCTCACTTGTGTGGGTAGGCCTAGCGCCCGCAACAGGATTTGCCCCAAAACACAACGTGGACACATCACAGAAAACAGAGCTGTTTTTTGCAAAGTGCCTACTTGTAGTTTTGGCCTCTAGCTCAGCCGGCACTTAGGGAAACCTACCAAACCTGTGCATTTTTTAAAACTAGAGACCTAGGAGAATCCAAGATGGGGTGACTTGTGGGGCTCTGACCAGGTTCTGTTACCCAGAATCCTTTGCAAACCTCAATTTTTGGCTAAAAAAACGCATTTTCCTCACATTTCGGGGACAGAAAGTTCTGGAATCTGAGAGGAGCCACAAATTTCCTTCCATCCAGCGCTCCCCCAAGTCTCCCGATAAAAATGGCATCTCACTTGTGTGGGTAGGCCTAGCGGCCGCGACAAATATCACCCCAAAACACAACGTGGACACATCCCATTTTTTGAAGGAAAACAGAGCTGTTTTTTGCAAAGTACCTACCTGTAGATTTTGGCCTCTAGCTCAGCTGGCACCTAAGGAAACCTACAAAACCTGTGCATTTTTTAAAGCTAGAGACCTAGGGGAATCCAAGATGGGGTGACTTGTGGGGCTCTGACCAGGTTCTGTTACCCAGAATCCTTTGCAAACCTCAATTTTTGGCTAAAAAAACGCATTTTCCTCCGATTTCGGTGACAGAAAGTTCTGGAATCTGAGAGGAGCCACAAATTTCCTTCCATCCAGCGCTCCCCCAAGTCTCCCGATAAAAATGGTACCTCACTTGTGTGGGTAGGCCTAGCGCCCGCGACAGGATTTGCCCCAAAACACAACGTGGACACATCACAGAAAACAGAGCTGTTTTTTGCAAAGTGCCTACCTGTAGATTTTGGCCTCTAGCTCAGCCGTCACCTAGGGAAACCTACCAAACCTGTGCATTTTTGAAAAATAGAGACCTAGGGGAATCCAAGATGGGGTGACTTGTGGGGCTCTGACCAGGTTATGTTACCCAGAATCCTTTGCAAACCTCAATTTTTGGCTAACAAAACGCATTTTCCTCACATTTCGGTGACAGAAAGTTCTGGAATCTGAGATGAGCCACAAATTTCCTTCCACCCAGCGTTCCCCCAAGTCTCCCGATAAAAATGGTACCTCACTTGTGTGGGTAGGCCTAGCGCCCGCGACAGGATTTGCCCCAAAACACAACGTGGACACATCACAGAAAACAGAGCTGTTTTTTGCAAAGTGCCTACCTGTAGATTTTGGCCTCTAGCTCAGCCGTCACCTAGGGAAACCTACCAAACCTGTGCATTTTTGAAAAATAGAGACCTAGGGGAATCCAAGATGGGGTGACTTGTGGGGCTCTGACCAGGTTATGTTACCCAGAATCCTTTGCAAACCTCAATTTTTGGCTAACAAAACGCATTTTCCTCACATTTCGGTGACAGAAAGTTCTGGAATCTGAGATGAGCCACAAATTTCCTTCCACCCAGCGTTCCCCCAAGTCTCCCGATAAAAATGGTACCTCACTTGTGTGGGTAGGCCTAGCGCCCGCGACAGGATTTGCCCCAAAACACAACGTGGACACATCACAGAAAACAGAGCTGTTTTTTGCAAAGTGCCTACCTGTAGATTTTGGCCTCTAGCTCAGCCGTCACCTAGGGAAACCTACCAAACCTGTGCATTTTTGAAAAATAGAGACCTAGGGGAATCCAAGATGGGGTGACTTGTGGGGCTCTGACCAGGTTCTGTTACCCAGAATCCTTTGCAAACCTCAATTTTTGGCTAAAAAAACGCATTTTCCTCACATTTCGGTGACAGAAAGTTCTGGAATCTGAGAGGAGCCACAAATTTCCTTCCATCCAGCGTTCCCCCAAGTCTCCCGAAAAAAATGATACCTCACTTGTGTGGGTAGGCCTAGCGCCCGCGACAGGAAACGCCCCAAAACGCAACGTGGACACATCACATTTTTTCATTGAAAACAGTGCCTACCTGTAGATTTTGGCCTCTAGCTCAGCCGGCACCTAGGGAAACCTACCAAACCTGTGCATTTTTGAAAAATAGAGACCTAGGGGAATCCAAGATGGGGTGACTTGTGGGGCTCTGACCAGGTTATGTTACCCAGAATCCTTTGCAAACCTCAATTTTTGGCTAACAAAACGCATTTTCCTCACATTTCGGTGACAGAAAGTTCTGGAATCTGTGATGAGCCACAAATTTCCTTCCACCCAGCGTTCCCCCAAGTCTCCCGATAAAAATGGTACCTCACTTGTGTGGGTAGGCCTAGCGCCCGCGACAGGATTTGCCCCAAAACACAACGTGGACACATCACAGAAAACAGAGCTGTTTTTTGCAAAGTGCCTACCTGTAGATTTTGGCCTCTAGCTCAGCTGGCACCTAGGGAAACCTACAAAACCTGTGAATTTTTGAAAACTAGAGACCTAGGAGAAACAAGATGGGGTGACTTGTGGGGCTCTGACCAGGTTCTGTTACCCAGAATCCTCTGCAAACCTCAATTTTTGGTTAAAAAAACGCATTTTCCTCCCATTTCGGTGACAGAAAGTTCTGGAATCTGAGAGGAGCCATAAATGTCCTTCCATCCAGCGCTCCCCCAAGTCTCCCGATAAAAATGGTACCGCACTTGTGTGGGTAGGCCTAGCGCCCGTGACAGGATATGCCCCAAAACACAACGTGGACACATCACAGAAAACAGAGCTGTTTTTTGCAAAGTGCCTACCTGTAGAGTTTGGCCTCTAGCTCAGCCGGCACCTAGGGAAATATACCAAACCTGTGCATTTTTGAAAAATAGAGACCTAGGGGAATCCAAGATGGGGTGACTTGTGGGGCTCTGACCAGGTTCTGTTACCCACAATCCTTTGCAAACCTCAATTTTTGGCTAAAAAAACGCATTTTCCTCACATTTCGGTGACAGAAAGTTCTGGAATCTGAGATGAGACACAAATTTCCTTCCACCCAGTGTTTCCCCAAGTCTCCCGAAAACAATGATACCTCACTTGTGTGGGTAGGCCTAGTGCCCGCGACAGGAGACGCCCCAAAACGCAACGTTGACACATCACATTTTTTCATTGAAAACAGTGCCTACCTGTAGATTTTGGCCTCTAGCTCAGCCGGCACCTAGGGAAACCTACCAAACCTGGGCATTTTTGAAAACTAGAGACCGAGAGGAATCCAAGATGGGGTGACTTGTGGGGCTCTGACCAGGTTCTGTTACCCAGAATCCTTTGCAAACCTCAAATTTTGGCTAAAGAAATGCATTTTCCTCACATTTGGGTGACAGAAAGTTCTGGAATCTGAGAGGAGCCACAAATTTCCTTCCACCCAGCGTTCCCCCAAGTCTTCCGATAAAAATTGTACCTCACTTGTGTGGGTAGGCCTAGCGCCCGCAACAGGATTTGCCCCAAAACACAACGTGGACACATCACAGAAAACAGAGCTGTTTTTTGCAAAGTGCCTACTTGTAGTTTTGGCCTCTAGCTCAGCCGGCACTTAGGGAAACCTACCAAACCTGTGCATTTTTTAAAACTAGAGACCTAGGAGAATCCAAGATGGGGTGACTTGTGGGGCTCTGACCAGGTTCTGTTACCCAGAATCCTTTGCAAACCTCAATTTTTGGCTAAAAAAACGCATTTTCCTCACATTTCGGGGACAGAAAGTTCTGGAATCTGAGAGGAGCCACAAATTTCCTTCCATCCAGCGCTCCCCCAAGTCTCCCGATAAAAATGGCATCTCACTTGTGTGGGTAGGCCTAGCGGCCGCGACAAATATCACCCCAAAACACAACGTGGACACATCCCATTTTTTGAAGGAAAACAGAGCTGTTTTTTGCAAAGTACCTACCTGTAGATTTTGGCCTCTAGCTCAGCTGGCACCTAAGGAAACCTACAAAACCTGTGCATTTTTTAAAGCTAGAGACCTAGGGGAATCCAAGATGGGGTGACTTGTGGGGCTCTGACCAGGTTCTGTTACCCAGAATCCTTTGCAAACCTCAATTTTTGGCTAAAAAAACGCATTTTCCTCCGATTTCGGTGACAGAAAGTTCTGGAATCTGAGAGGAGCCACAAATTTCCTTCCATCCAGCGCTCCCCCAAGTCTCCCGATAAAAATGGTACCTCACTTGTGTGGGTAGGCCTAGCGCCCGCGACAGGATTTGCCCCAAAACACAACGTGGACACATCACAGAAAACAGAGCTGTTTTTTGCAAAGTGCCTACCTGTAGATTTTGGCCTCTAGCTCAGCCGTCACCTAGGGAAACCTACCAAACCTGTGCATTTTTGAAAAATAGAGACCTAGGGGAATCCAAGATGGGGTGACTTGTGGGGCTCTGACCAGGTTCTGTTACCCAGAATCCTTTGCAAACCTCAATTTTTGGCTAAAAAAACGCATTTTCCTCACATTTCGGTGACAGAAAGTTCTGGAATCTGAAAGGAGCCACAAATTTCCTTCCATCCAGCGCTCCCCCAAGTCTCCCAATAAAAATGGCATCTCACTTGTGTGGGTAGGCCTAGCGGCCGCGACAAGACACACCCCAAAACACAACGTGGACACATCCCATTTTTTGAAAGAAAACAGAGCTGTTTTTTGCAAAGTGCCTACCTGTAGATTTTGGCCTCTAGCTCAGCTGGCACCTAGGGAAACCTACAAAACCTGTGCATTTTTGAAAACTAGAGACCTAGGAGAAACAAGATGGGGTGACTTGTGGGGCTCTGACCAGGTTCTGTTACCCAGAATCCTCTGCAAACCTCAATTTTTGGCTAAAAAAACGCATTTTCCTCACATTTCGGTGACAGAAAGTTCTGGAATCTTAGAGGAGCCATAAATGTCCTTCCATCCAGCGCTCCCCCAAGTCTCCCGATAAAAATGGTACCGCACTTGTGTGGGTAGGCCTAGCGCCCGCGACAGGATTTGCCCCAAAACACAACGTGGACACATCACAGAAAACAGAGCTGTTTTTTGCAAAGTGCCTACCTGTAGATTTTGGCCTCTAGCTCAGCCGTCACCTAGGGAAACCTACCAAACCTGTGCATTTTTGAAAAATAGAGACCTAGGGGAATCCAAGATGGGGTGACTTGTGGGGCTCTGACCAGGTTCTGTTACCCAGAATCCTTTGCAAACCTCAATTTTTGGCTAAAAAAACGCATTTTCCTCACATTTCGGTGACAGAAAGTTCTGGAATCTGAAAGGAGCCACAAATTTCCTTCCATCCAGCGCTCCCCCAAGTCTCCCGATAAAAATGGCATCTAACTTGTGTGGGTAGGCCTAGCGGCCGCGACAAGACACACCCCAAAACACAACGTGGACACATCCCATTTTTTGAAAGAAAACAGAGCTGTTTTTTGCAAAGTGCCTACCTGTAGATTTTGGCCTCTAGCTCAGCTGGCACCTAAGGAAACCTACAAAACCTGTGCATTTTTTAAAGCTAGAGACCTAGGTGAATCCAAGATGGGGTGACTTGTGGGACTCTGACCAGGTTCTGTTACCCAGAATCCTTTGCAAACCTCAATTTTTGGCTAAAAAAACGCATTTTCCTCCGATTTCGGTGACAGAAAGTTCTGGAATCTGAGAGGAGCCACAAATTTCCTTCCATCCAGCGCTCCCCCAAGTCTCCCGATAAAAATGGTACCTCACTTGTGTGGGTAGGCCTAGCGCCCGCGACAGGATTTGCCCCAAAACACAACGTGGACACATCACAGAAAACAGAGCTGTTTTTTGCAAAGGGCCTACCTGTAGATTTTGGCCTCTAGCTCAGCCGTCACCTAGGGAAACCTACCAAACCTGTGCATTTTTGAAAAATAGAGACCTAGGGCAATCCAAGATGGGGTGACTTGTGGGGCTCTGACCAGGTTCTGTTACCCAGAATCCTTTGCAAACCTCAATTTTTGGCTAAAAAAACGCATTTTCCTCACATTTCGGTGACAGAAAGTTCTGGAATCTGAAAGGAGCCACAAATTTCCTTCCATCCAGCGCTCCCCCAAGTCTCCCGATAAAAATGGCATCTCACTTGTGTGGGTAGGCCTAGCGGCCGCGACAAGACACATCCCAAAACACAACGTGGACACATCCCCTTTTTTGAAAGAAAACAGAGCTGTTTTTTGCAAAGTGCCTACCTGTAGATTTTGGCCTCTAGCTCAGCTGGCACCTAGGGAAACCTACAAAACCTGTGAATTTTTGAAAACTAGAGACCTAGGAGAAACAAGATGGGGTGACTTGTGGGGCTCTGACCAGGTTCTGTTACCCAGAATCCTCTGCAAACCTCAATTTTTGGCTAAAAAACGCATTTTCCTCCCATTTCGGTGACAGAAAGTTCTGGAATCTTAGAGGAGCCATAAATGTCCTTCCATCCAGCGCTCCCCCAAGTCTCCCGATAAAAATGATACCGCACTTGTGTGGGTAGGCCTAGCGCCCGCGACAGGATATGCCCCAAAACACAACGTGGACACATCACAGAAAACAGAGCTGTTTTTTGCAAAGTGCCTACCTGCAGAGTTTGGCCTCTAGCTCAGCCGGCACCTAGGGAAATATACCAAACCTGTGCATTTTTGAAAAATAGAGACCTAGGGGAATCCAAGATGGGGTGACTTGTGGGGCTCTGACCAGGTTCTGTTACCCACAATCCTTTGCAAACCTCAATTTTTGGCTAAAAAAACGCATTTTCCTCACATTTCGGTGACAGAAAGTTCTGGAATCTGAAAGGAGCCACAAATTTCCTTCCATCCAGCGCTCCCCAAGTCTCCCGATAAAAATGGCATCTCACTTGTGTGGGTAGGCCTAGCGGCCGCGACAGGAGACGCCCCAAAACGCAACGTGGACACATCACATTTTTTCATTGAAAACAGTGCCTACCTGTAGATTTTGGCCTCTAGCTCAGCCGGCACCTAGGAAAACCTACCAAACCTGGGCATTTGTGAAAACTAGAGACCGAGGGGAATCCAAGATGGGGTGACTTGTGGGGCTCTGCCCAGGTTCTGTTACCCAGAATCCTTTGCAAACCTCAAATTTTGGCTAAAGAAATGCATTTTCCTCACATTTCGGTGACAGAAAGTTCTGGAATCTGAGAGGAGCCACAAATTTCCTTCCATCCAGCGCTCCCCCAAGTCTCCCGATAAAAATGGTACCGCACTTGTGTGGGTAGGCCTAGCGCCCGCGACAGGATATGCCCCAAAACACAACGTGGACACATCCCATTTTTTGAAGGAAAACAGAGCTGTTTTTTGCAAAGTACCTACCTGTAGATTTTGGCCTCTAGCTCAGCTGGCACCTAAGGAAACCTACAAAACCTGTGCATTTTTTAAAGCTAGAGACCTAGGGGAATCCAAGATGGGGTGACTTGTGGGGCTCTGACCAGGTTCTGTTACCCAGAATCCTTTGCAAACCTCAATTTTTGGCTAAAAAAACGCATTTTCCTCCGATTTCGGTGACAGAAAGTTCTGGAATCTCAGAGGAGCCACAAATTTCCTTCCATCCAGCGCTCCCCCAAGTCTCCCGATAAAAATGGTACCGCACTTGTGTGGGTAGGCCTAGCGCCCGCGACAGGATATGCCCCAAAACACAACGTGGACACATCACAGAAAACAGAGCTGTTTTTTGCAAAGTGCCTATGTAGAGTTTGGCCTCTAGCTCAGCCGGCACCTAGGGAAATATACCAAACATGTGCATTTTTGAAAAATAGAGACCTAGGGGAATCCAAGATGGGGTGACTTGTGGGGCTCTGACCAGGTTCTGTTACCCACAATCCTTTGCAAACCTCAATTTTTGGCTAAAAAAACGCATTTTCCTCACATTTCGGTGACAGAAAGTTCTGGAATCTGAGATGAGACACAAATTTCCTTCCACCCAGTGTTCCCCCAAGTCTCCCGAAAACAATGATACCTCACTTGTGTGGGTAGGCCTAGCGCCCGCGACAGGAGACGCCCCAAAACGCAACGTGGACACATCACATTTTTTCATTGAAAACAGTGCCTACCTGTAGATTTTGGCCTCTAGCTCAGCCGGCACCTAGGGAAACCTACCAAACCTGGGCATTTTTTAAAACTAGAGACCGAGGGGAATCCAAGATGGGGTGACTTGTGGGGCTCTGACCAGGTTCTGTTACCCAGAATCCTTTGCAAACCTCAAATTTTGGCTAAAGAAATGCATTTTCCTCACATTTCGGTGACAGAAAGTTCTGGAATCTGAGAGGAGCCACAAATTTCCTTCCACCCAGCGTTCCCCCAAGTCTTCCGATAAAAATTGTACCTCACTTGTGTGGGTAGGCCTAGCGCCCGCGACAGGATTTGCCCCAAAACACAACGTGGACACATCACAGAAAACAGAGCTGTTTTTTGCAAAGTGCCTACTTGTAGTTTTGGCCTCTAGCTCAGCCGGCACCTAGGGAAACCTACCAAACCTGTGCATTTTTTAAAACTAGAGACCTAGGAGAATCCAAGATGGGGTGACTTGTGGGGCTCTGACCAGGTTCTGTTACCCAGAATCCTTTGCAAACCTCAATTTTTGGCTAAAAAAACGCATTTTCCTCACATTTCGGGGACAGAAAGTTCTGGAATCTGAGAGGAGCCACAAATTTCCTTCCATCCAGCGCTCCCCCAAGTCTCCCGATAAAAATGGCATCTCACTTGTGTGGGTAGGCCTAGCGGCCGCGACAAATATCGCCCCGAAACACAACGTGGACACATCCCATTTTTTGAAGGAAAACAGAGCTGTTTTTTGCAAAGTACCTACCTGTAGATTTTGGCCTCTAGCTCAGCTGGCACCTAAGGAAACCTACAAAACCTGTGCATTTTTTAAAACTAGAGACCTAGGGGAATCCAAGATGGGGTGACTTGTGGGGCTCTGACCAGGTTCTGTTACCCAGAATCCTTTGCAAACCTCAATTTTTGGCTAAAAGAACGCATTTTCCTCCGATTTCGGTGACAGAAAGTTTTGGAATCTGAGAGGAGCCACAAATTTCCTTCCATCCAGCGCTCCCCCAAGTCTCCCGATAAAAATGGTACCTCACTTGTGTGGGTAGGCCTAGCGCCCGCGACAGGATATGCCCCAAAACACAACGTGGACACATCACAGAAAACAGAGCTGTTTTTTGCAAAGTGCCTACCTGTAGATTTTGGCCTCTAGCTCAACCGGCACCTAGGGAAATATACCAAACCTGTGCATTTTTGAAAAATAGAGACCTAGGGGAATCCAAGATGGGGTGACTTGTGGGGCTCTGACCAGGTTCTGTTACCCAGAATCCTTTGCAAACCTCAATTTTTGGCAAAACAAATGCATTTTCATCACATTTCGGTGACAGAAAGTTCTGGAATCTGAGATGAGCCACAAATTTCCTTTCATCCAGCGTTCCCCCAAGTCTCCCGAAAAAAATGATACCTCACATGTGTGGGTAGGCCTAGCGCCCGCTACAGGAAATGCCCCAAAACGCAACGTGGACACATCACATTTTTTCATTGAAAACAGTGCCTACCTGTAGATTTTGGCCTCTAGCTCAGCCGGCACCTGGGGAAACCTACCAAACCTGTGCATTTTTGAAAAATAGAGACCTAGTGGAATCCAAGATGGGGTGACTTGTGGGGCTCTGACCAGGTTATGTTACCCAGAATCCTTTGCAAACCTCAATTTTTGGCTAACAAAACGCATTTTCCTCACATTTCGGTGACAGAAAGTTCTGGAATCTGTGATGAGCCACAAATTTCCTTCCACCCAGCGTTCCCCCAAGTCTCCCGATAAAAATGGTACCTCACTTGTGTGGGTAGGCCTAGCGCCCGCGACAGGATTTGCCCCAAAACACAACGTGGACACATCACAGAAAACAGAGCTGTTTTTTGCAAAGTGCCTACCTGTAGATTTTGGCCTCTAGCTCAGCTGACACCTAGGGAAACCTACAAAACCTGTGAATTTTTGAAAACTAGAGACCTAGGAGAAACAAGATGGGGTGACTTGTGGGGCTCTGACCAGGTTCTGTTACCCAGAATCCTCTGCAAACCTCAATTTTTGGTTAAAAAAACGCATTTTCCTCCCATTTCGGTGACAGAAAGTTCTGGAATCTGAGAGGAGCCATAAATGTCCTTCCATCCAGCGCTCCCCCAAGTCTCCCGATAAAAATGGTACCGCACTTGTGTGGGTAGGCCTAGCGCCCGTGACAGGATATGCCCCAAAACACAACGTGGACACATCACAGAAAACAGAGCTGTTTTTTGCAAAGTGCCTACCTGTAGATTTTGGCCTCTAGCTCAGCCGTCACCTAGGGAAACCTACCAAACCTGTGCATTTTTGAAAAATAGAGACCTAGGGGAGTCCAAGATGGGGTGACTTGTGGGGCTCTGACCAGGTTCTGTTACCTAGAATCCTTTGCAAACCTCAATTTTTGGCAAAAAAACCCATTTTCCTCACATTTCGGTGACAGAAAGTTCTGGAATCTGAGATGAGCCACAAATTTTCTTCCACCCAGCGTTCCCCCAAGTCTCCCGAAAAAAATGATACCTCACTTGTGTGGGTAGGCCTAGCGCCCGCGACAGGAAACGCCCCAAAACGCAACGTGGACACATCACATTTTTTCATTGAAAACAGTGCCTACCTGTAGATTTTGGCCTCTAGCTCAGCCGGCACCTAGGGAAACATACCAAACCTGTGCATTTTTGAAAAATAGAGACCTAGGGGAATCCAAGATGGGGTGACTTGTGGGGCTCTGACCAGGTTCTGTTACCCAGAATCCTTTGCAAACCTCAATTTTTGGCTAAAAAAACGCATTTTCCTCACATTTCGGTGACAGAAAGTTCTGGAATCTGAGAGGAGCCACAAATTTCCTTCCATCCAGCGCTCCCCCAAGTCTCCCGATAAAAATGGCATCTCACTTGTGTGGGTAGGCCTAGTGGCCGCGACAAGACACACCCCAAAACACAACGTGGACACATCCCATTTTTTGAAAGAAAACAGAGCTGTTTTTTGCAAAGTGCCTACCTGTAGATTTTGGCCTCTAGCTCAGCTGGCACCTAGGGAAACCTACAAAACCTGTGAATTTTTGAAAACTAGAGACCTAGGAGAAACAAGATGGGGTGACTTGTGGGGCTCTGACCAGGTTCTGTTACCCAGAATCCTCTGCAAACCTGAATTTTTGGCTAAAAAAACGCATTTTCCTCCCATTTCGGTGACAGAAAGTTCTGGAATCTGATAGGAGCCATAAATGTCCTTCCACCCAGCGCTCCCCCAAGTCTCCCGATAAAAATGGTACCGCACTTGTGTGGGTAGGCCTAGCGCCCGCGACAGGATATGCCCCAAAACACAACGTGGACACATCACAGAAAACAGAGCTGTTTTTTGCAAAGTGCCTACCTGTAGAGTTTGGCCTCTAGCTCAGCCGGCACCTAGGGAAATATACCAAACCTGTGCATTTTTGAAAAATAGAGACCTAGGGGAATCCAAGATGGGGTGACTTGTGGGGCTCTGACCAGGTTCTGTTACCCACAATCCTTTGCAAACCTCAATTTTTGGCTAAAAAAACGCATTTTCCTCACATTTCGGTGACAGAAAGTTCTGGAATCTGAGATGAGACACAAATTTCCTTCCACCCAGTGTTCCCCCAAGTCTCCCGAAAACAATGATACCTCACTTGTGTGGGTAGGCCTAGCGCCCGCGACAGGAGACGCCCCAAAACGCAACGTTGACACATCACATTTTTTCATTGAAAACAGTGCCTACCTGTAGATTTTGGCCTCTAGCTCAGCCGGCACCTAGGGAAACCTACCAAACCTGGGCATTTTTGAAAACTAGAGACCGAGGGGAATCCAAGATGGGGTGACTTGTGGGGCTCTGACTAGGTTCTGTTACCCAGAATCCTTTGCAAACCTCAAATTTTGGTTAAAGAAATGCATTTTCCTCACATTTCGGTGACAGAAAGTTCTGGTATCTGAGAGGAGCCACAAATTTCCTTCCACCCAGCGTTCCCCCAAGTCTTCCGATAAAAATTGTACCTCACTTGTGTGGGTAGGCCTAGCGCCCGCAACAGGATTTGCCCCAAAACACAACGTGGACACATCACAGAAAACAGAGCTGTTTTTTGCAAAGTGCCTACTTGTAGTTTTGGCCTCTAGCTCAGCCGGCACTTAGGGAAACCTACCAAACCTGTGCATTTTTTAAAACTAGAGACCTAGGAGAATCCAAGATGGGGTGACTTGTGGGGCTCTGACCAAGTTCTGTTACCCAGAATCCTTTGCAAACCTCAATTTTTGGCTAAAAAAACGCATTTTCCTCGCATTTCGGGGACAGAAAGTTCTGGAATCTGAGAGGAGCCACAAATTTCCTTCCATCCAGCGCTCCCCCAAGTCTCCCGATAAAAATGGCATCTCACTTGTGTGGGTAGGCCTAGCGGCCGCGACAAATATCGCCCCAAAACACAACGTGGACACATCCCATTTTTTGAAGGAAAACAGAGCTGTTTTTTGCAAAGTACCTACCTGTAGATTTTGGCCTCTAGCTCAGCTGGCACCTACGGAAACCTACAAAACCTGTGCATTTTTTAAAGCTAGAGACCTAGGGGAATCCAAGATGGGGTGACTTGTGGGGCTCTGACCAGGTTCTGTTACCCAGAATCCTTTGCAAACCTCAATTTTTGGCTAAAAAAACGCATTTTCCTCCGATTTCGGTGACAGAAAGTTCTGGAATCTGAGAGGAGCCCCAAATTTCCTTCCATCCAGCGCTCCCCCAAGTCTCCCGATAAAAATGGTACCTCACTTGTGTGGGTAGGCCTAGCGCCCGCGACAGGATTTGCCCCAAAACACAACGTGGACACATCACAGAAAACAGAGCTGTTTTTTTGCAAAGTGCCTACCTGTAGATTTTGGCCTCTAGCTCAGCCGTCACCTAGGGAAACCTACCAAACCTGTGCATTTTTGAAAAATAGAGACCTAGGGGAATCCAAGATGGGGTGACTTGTGGGGCTCTGACCAGGTTCTGTTACCCAGAATCCTTTGCAAACCTCAATTTTTGGCTAAAAAAACGCATTTTCCTCACATTTCGGTGACAGAAAGTTCTGGAATCTGAAAGGAGCCACAAATTTCCTTCCATCCAGCGCTCCCCCAAGTCTCCCGATAAAAATGGCATCTCACTTGTGTGGGTAGGCCTAGCGGCCGCGACAAGACACACCCCAAAACACAACGTGGACACATCCCATTTTTTGAAAGAAAACAGAGCTGTTTTTTGCAAAGTGCCTACCTGTAGATTTTGGCCTCTAGCTCAGCTGGCACCTAGGGAAACCTACAAAACCTGTGAATTTTTGAAAACTAGAGACCTAGGAGAAACAAGATGGGGTGACTTGTGGGGCTCTGACCAGGTTCTGTTACCCAGAATCCTCTGCAAACCTCAATTTTTGGCTAAAAAAACGCATTTTCCTCCCATTTCGGTGACAGAAAGTTCTGGAATCTTAGAGGAGCCATAAATGTCCTTCCATCCAGCGCTCCCCCAAGTCTCCCGATAAAAATGGTACCGCACTTGTGTGGGTAGGCCTAGCGCCCGCGACAGGATATGCCCCAAAACACAACGTGGACACATCACAGAAAACAGAGCTGTTTTTTGCAAAGTGCCTACCTGCAGAGTTTGGCCTCTAGCTCAGTCGGCACCTAGGGAAATATACCAAACCTGTGCATTTTTGAAAAATAGAGACCTAGGGGAATCCAAGATGGGGTAACTTGTGGGGCTCTGACCAGGTTCTGTTACCCACAATCCTTTGCAAACCTCAATTTTTGGCTAAAAAAACGCATTTTCCTCACATTTCGGTGACAGAAAGTTCTGGAATCTGAGATGAGACACAAATTTCCTTCCACCCAGTGTTCCCCCAAGTCTCCCGAAAACAATGATACCTCACTTGTGTGGGTAGGCCTAGCGCCCGCGACAGGAGACGCCCCAAAACGCAACGTGGACACATCACATTTTTTCATTGAAAACAGTGCCTACCTGTAGATTTTGGCCTCTCGCTCAGCCGGCACCTAGGAAAACCTACCAAACCTGGGCATTTTTGAAAACTAGAGACCGAGGGGAATCCAAGATGGGGTGACTTGTGGGGCTCTGACCAGGTTCTGTTACCCAGAATCCTTTGCAAACCTCAAATTTTGGCTAAAGAAATGCATTTTCCTCACATTTCGGTGACAGAAAGTTCTGGAATCTGAGAGGAGCCACAAATTTCCTTCCACCCAGCGTTCCCCCAAGTCTTCCGATAAAAAATGTACCTCACTTGTGTGGGTAGGCCTAGCGCCCGCGACAGGATTTGCCCCAAAACACAACGTGGACACATCACAGAAAACAGAGCTGTTTTTTGCAAAGTGCCTACTTGTAGTTTTGGCCTCTAGCTGAGCCGGCACCTAGGGAAACCTACCAAACCTGTGCATTTTTTAAAACTAGAGACCTAGGAGAATCCAAGATGGGGTGACTTGTGGGGCTCTGACCAGGTTCTGTTACCCAGAATCCTTTGCAAACCTCAATTTTTGGCTAAAAAAACGCATTTTCCTCACATTTCGGGGACAGAAAGTTATGGAATCTGAGAGGAGCCACAAATTTCCTTCCATCCAGCGCTCCCCCAAGTCTCCTGATAAAAATGGCATCTCACTTGTGTGGGTAGGACTAGCGGCCGCGACAAGAGACGCCCCAAAACACAACGTGGACACATCCCATTTTTTGAAAGAAAACAGAGCTGTTTTTTGCAAAGTACCTACCTGTAGATTTTGGCCTCTAGCTCAGCTGGCACCTAAGGAAACCTACAAAATCTGTGCATTTTTGAAAACTAGAGACCTAGGGGAATCCAAGATGGGGTGACTTGTGGGGCTCTGACCAGGTTCTGTTACCCAGAATCCTTTGCAAACCTCAATTTTTGGCTAAAAAAACGCATTTTCCTCCGATTTCGGTGACAGAAAGTTCTGGAATCTGAGAGGAGCCACAAATTTCCTTCCATCCAGCGCTCCCCCAAGTCTCCCGATAAAAATGGTACCTCACTTGTGTGGGTAGGCCTAGCGCCCGCGACAGGGTATGCCCCAAAACACAACGTGGACACATCACAGAAAACAGAGCTGTTTTTTGCAAAGTGCCTACCTGTAGATTTTGGCCTCTAGCTCAACCGGCACCTAGGGAAATATACCAAACCTGTGCATTTTTGAAAAATAGAGACCTAGGGGAATCCAAGATGGGGTGACTTGTGGGGCTCTGACCAGGTTCTGTTACCCAGAATCCTTTGCAAACCTCAATTTTTGGCAAAAAAAATGCATTTTCATCACATTTCGGTGACAGAAAGTTCTGGAATCTGAGATGACCCACAAATTTCCTTCCACCCAGTGTTCCCACAAGTCTCCCGAAAAAAATGATACCTCACATGTGTGGGTAGGCCTAGCGCCCGCTACAGGAAATGCCCCAAAACGCAACGTGGACACATCACATTTTTTCATTGAAAACAGTGCCTACCTGTAGATTTTGGCCTCTAGCTCAGCCGGCACCTGGGGAAACCTACCAAACCTGTGCATTTTTAAAAACTAGAGACCGAGGGGAATCCAAGATGGGGTGACTTGTGGGGGTCTGACCAGGTTCTGTTACCCAGAATCCTTTGCAAACCTCTAATTTTGGCTAAAACAATGCATTTTCCTCACATTTCGGTGACAGAAAGTTCTGGAATCTGAGAGGAGCCACAAATTTCCTTTCACCCAGCGTTCCCTCAAGTCTTCCGATAAAAATGGTACCTCACTTGTGTGGGTAGGCCTAGCGCCCGCGACAGGATTAGCCCCAAAACACAACGTGGACACATCACAGAAAACAGAGCTGTTTTTTGCAAAGTGCCTACCTGTAGATTTTGGCCTCTAGCTCAGCCGGCACCTAGGGAAACCTACCAAACCTGTGCATTTTTGAAAAATAGAGACCTAGGGGAGTCCAAGATGCGGTGACTTGTGGGGCTCTGACCAGGTTCTGTTACCTAGAATCCTTTGCAAACCTCAATTTTTGGCTAAAAAAACACATTTTCCTCACATTTCGGTGACAGAAAGTTCTGGAATCTGAGATGAGCCACAAATTTCCTTCCACCCAGCGTTCCCCCAAGTCTCCCGATAAAAATGGTACCTCACTTGTGTGGGTAGGCCTAGCGCCCGCGACAGGATTTGCCCCAAAACACAACGTGGACACATCACAGAAAACAGAGCTGTTTTTTGCAAAGTGCCTACCTGTAGATTTTGGCCTCTAGCTCAGCCGTCACCTAGGGAAACCTACCAAACCTGTGCATTTTTGAAAAATAGAGACCTAGGGGAATCCAATACGGGGTGACTTGTGGGGCTCTGACCAGGTTCTGTTACCCAGAATCCTTTGCAAACCTCAATTTTTGGTTAAAAAAACGCATTTTCCTCACATTTCGGTGACAGAAAGTTCTGGAATCTGAGAGGAGCCACAAATTTCCTTCCATCCAGCGCTCCCCCAAGTCTCCCGATAAAAATGGCATCTCACTTGTGTGGGTAGGACTAGCGGCCGCGACAAGAGACGCCCCAAAACACAACGTGGACACATCCCATTTTTTTAAAGAAAACAGAGCTGTTTTTTGCAAAGTGCCTACCTGTAGATTTTGGCCTCTAGCTCAGCTGGCACCTAGGGAAACCTACAAAACCTGTGCATTTTTTAAAACTAGAGACCTAGGGGAAACAAGATGGGGTGACTTGTGGGGCTCTGACCAGGTTCTGTTACCCAGAATCCTCTGCAAACCTCAATTTTTGGCAAAAAAAACGCATTTTCTCCCATTTCGGTGACAGAAAGTTCTGGAATCTGAGAGGAGCCATAAATGTCCTTCCATCCAGCGCTCCCCCAAGTCTCCCAATAAAAATGGTACCTCACTTGTGTGGGTAGGCCTAGCGCCCGCGACAGGATATGCCCCAAAACACAACGTGGACACATCACAGAAAACAGAGCTGTTTTTTGCAAAGTGCCTACCTGTAGATTTTGGCCTCTAGCTCAGCTGGCACCTAGGGAAACCTACAAAACCTGTGCATTTTTGAAAACTAGAGACCTAGGGGAAACAAGATGGGGTGACTTGTGGGGCTCTGACCAGGTTCTGTTACCCAGAATCCTTTGCAAACCTCAATTTTTGGCTAAAAAAACGCATTTTCCTCACATTTCGGTGACAGAAAGTTCTGGAATCTGAGAGGAACCACAAATTTCCTTCCATCCAGCGCTCCCCCAAGTCTCCCGATAAAAATGGCATCTCACTTGTGTGGGTAGGCCTAGCGGCCGCGACAAATAACGCCCCAAAACACAACGTGGACACATCCCATTTTTTGAAAGAAAACAGAGCTGTTTTTTGCAAAGTGCCTACCTGTAGATTTTGGCCTCTAGCTCAGCTGGCACCTAAGGAAACCTACAACACCTGTGCATTTTTTTAAACTAGAGACCTAGGGGAATCCAACATGGGGTGACTTGTGGGGCTCTGACCAGGTTCTGTTACCCAGAATCCTTTGCAAACCTCAATTTTTGGCTAAAAAAACGCATTTTCCTCCCATTTAGGTGACAGAAAGTTCTGGAATCTGAGAGGAGCCACAAATTTCCTTCCATCCAGCGCTCCCCCAAGTCTCCCGATAAAAATGGTACATCACTTGTGTGGGTAGGCCTAGCGCCCGCGACAGGTTATGCCCCAAAACACAACGTGGACACATCACAGAAAACAGAGCTGTTTTTTGCAAAGTGCCTACCTGTAGATTTTGGCCTCTAGCTCAGCCGGCACCTGGGGAAACCTACCAAACCTGTGCATTTGTTAAAACTAGAGACCGAGGGGAATCCAAGATGGGGTGACTTGTGGGGCTCTGACCAGGTTCTGTTACCCAGAATCCTTTGCAAACCTCAATTTTTGGCTAAAAAAACGCATTTTCCTCACATTTCGGTGACAGAAAGTTCTGGAATCTGAGATGAGCCACAAATTTCCTTCCACCCAGCGTTCCCCCAAGTCTCCCGAAAGAAATGATACCTCAAATGTGTGGGTAGGCCTAGCGCCCGCTACAGGAAAAGCCCCAAAACGCAACATGAACACATCACATTTTTTCATTGAAAACAGTGCCTACCTGTAGATTTTGGCCTCTAGCTCAGCCGGCACCTGGGGAAACCTACCAAACCTGTGCATTTTTTAAAACTAGAGACCGAGGGGAATCCAAGATGGGGTGACTTGTGGGGCTCTGACCAGGTTCTGTTACCCAGAATCCTTTGCAAACCTCAATTTTTGGCTAAAAAAACGCATTTTCCTCACATTTCGGTGACAGAAAGTTCTGGAATCTGAGAGGAACCACAAATTTCCTTCCATCCAGCGCTCCCCCAAGTCTCCCGATAAAAATGGCATCTCACTTGTGTGGGTAGGCCTAGTGGCCGCGACAAATGATGCCCCAAAACACAACGTGGACACATCCCATTTTTTGAAAGAAAACAGAGCTGTTTTTTGCAAAGTGCCTACCTGTAGATTTTGGCCTCTAGCTCAGCTGGCACCTAAGGAAACCTACAAAACCTGTGCATTTTTGAAAACTAGAGACCTAGGGGAATCCAAGATGGGGTGACTTGTGGGGCTCTGACCAGGTTCTGTTACCCAGAATCCTTTGCAAACCTCAATTTTTGGCTAAAAAAACGCATTTTCATCACATTTCGGTGACAGAAAGTTCTGGAATCTGAGATGAGCCACAAATTTCCTTCCACCCAGCGTTCCCCCAAGTCTCCCGAAAAAAATGATACCTCAAATGTGTGGGTAGGCCTAGCGCCCGCTACAGGAAACGCCCCAAAACGCAACGTGGACACATCACATTTTTTCATTGAAAACAGTGCCTACCTGTAGATTTTGGCCTCTAGCTCAGCCGGCACCTGTGGAAACCTACCAAACCAGTGCATTTTTGAAAACTAGAGACCGAGGGGAATCCAAGATGGGGTGATTTGTGGGGCTCTGACCAGGTTCTGTTACCCAGAATCCTTTGCAAACCTCTAATTTTGGCTAAAAAAATGCATTTTCCTCACATTTCGGTGACAGAAAGTTCTGGAATCTGAGAGGAGCCACAAATTTCCTTTCACCCAGCGTTCCCTCAAGTCTCCCGATAAAAATGGTACCTCACTTGTGTGGGTAGGCCTAGCGCCCGCGACAGGATTTGCCCCAAAACACAACGTGGACACATCACAGAAAACAGAGCTGTTTTTTGCAAAGTGTCTACCTGTAGATTTTGGCCTCTAGCTCAGCCGGCACCTAGGGAAACCTACCAAACCTGTGCATTTTTTAAAAATAGAGACGTAGGGGAGTCCAAGATGGGGTGACTTGTGGGGCTCTGACCAGGTTCTGTTACCCAGAATCCTTTGCAAACCTCAATTTTTGGCTAACAAAACGCATTTTCCTCACATTTCGGTGACAGAAAGTTCTGGAATCTGAGATGAGCCACAAATTTCCTTCCACCCAGCGTTCCCCCAAGTCTCCCGAAAAAAATGATACCTCACTTGTGTGGGTAGGCCTAGCGCCTGCGACAGGAAACGCCCCAAAACACAACGTGGACACATCACATTTTTTCATTGAAAACAGTGCCTACCTGTAGATTTTGGCCTCTAGCTCAGCCGGCACCTAGGGAAACCTACCAAACCTGTGCATTTTTGAAAAATAGAGACCTAGGGGAATCCAAGATGGGGTGACTTGTGGGGCTCTGACCAGGTTCTGTTACCCAGAATCCTTTGCAAACCTCAATTTTTGGTTAAAAAAACGCATTTTCCTCACATTTCGGTGACAGAAAGTTCTGGAATCTGAGAGGAGCCACAAATTTCCTTCCATCCAGCGCTCCCCCAAGTCTCCTGATAAAAATGGCATCTCACGTGTGTGGGTAGGCCTAGCGGCCGCGACAAGAGACGCCCCAAAACACAACGTGGACACATCCCATTTTTTTAAAGAAAACAGAGCTGTTTTTTGCAAAGTGCCTACCTGTAGATTTTGGCCTCTAGCTCAGCTGGCACCTAGGGAAACCTACAAAACCTGTGCATTTTTTAAAACTAGAGACCTAGGGGAAACAAGATGGGGTGACTTGTGGGGCTCTGACCAGGTTCTGTTACCCAGAATCCTCTGCAAACCTCAATTTTTGGCTAAAAAAACGCATTTTCCTCCCATTTCGGTGACAGAAAGTTCTGGAATCTGAGAGGAGCCATAAATGTCCTTCCATCCAGCGCTCCCCCAAGTCTCCCGATAAAAATGGTACCTCACTTGTGTGGGTAGGCCTAGCGCCCGCGACAGGATATGCCCCAAAACACAACGTGGACACATCACAGAAAACAGAGCTGTTTTTTGCAAAGTGCCTACCTGTAGATTTTGGCCTCTAGCTCAGCTGGCACCTAGGGAAACCTACAAAACCTGTGCATTTTTGAAAACTAGAGACCTAGGGGAAACAAGATGGGGTGACTTGTGGGGCTCTGACCAGGTTCTGTTACCCAGAATCCTTTGCAAACCTCAATTTTTGGCTAAAAAAACGCATTTTCCTCACATTTCGGTGACAGAAAGTTCTGGAATCTGAGAGGAACCACAAATTTCCTTCCATCCAGCGCTCCCCCAAGTCTCCCGATAAAAATGGCATCTCACTTGTGTGGGTAGGCCTAGCGGCCGCGACAAATGACGCCCCAAAACACAACGTGGACACATCCCATTTTTTGAAAGAAAACAGAGCTGTTTTTTGCAAAGTGCCTACCTGTAGATTTTGGCCTCTAGCTCAGCTGGCACCTAAGGAAATCTACAAAACCTGTGCATTTTTGAAAACTAGAGACCTAGGGGAATCCAACATGGGGTGACTTGTGGGGCTCTGACCAGGTTCTGTTACCCAGAATCCTTTGCAAACCTTAATTTTTGGCTAAAAAAACGCATTTTCCTCCCATTTAGGTGACAGAAAGTTCTGGAATCTGAGAGGAGCCACAAATTTCCTTCCATCCAGCGCTCCCCCAAGTCTCCCGATAAAAATGGTACATCACTTGTGTGGGTAGGCCTAGCGCCCGCGACAGGATATGCCCCAAAACACAACGTGGACACATCACAGAAAACAGAGCTGTTTTTTGCAAAGTGCCTACCTGTAGATTTTGGCCTCTAGCTCAGCCGACACCTAGGGAAACCTACCAAACCTGTGCATTTTTGAAAACTAGAGACCTAGGGGAATCCAAGATGGGGTGACTTGTGGGGCTCTGACCAGGTTCTGTTACCCAGAATCCTTTGCAAACCTCAATTTTTGGCTAAAAAAACGCATTTTCATCACATTTCGGTGACAGAAAGTTCTGGAATCTGAGATGAGCCACAAATTTCCTTCCACCCAGCGTTCCCCCAAGTCTCCCGAAAAAAATGATACCTCAAATGTGTGGGTAGGCCTAGCGCCCGCTACAGGAAACGCCCCAAAACGCAACATGGACACATCACATTTTTTCATTGAAAACAGTGCCTACCTGTAGATTTTGGCCTCTACCTCAGCCGGCACCTGGGGAAACCTACCAAACCTGTGCATGTTTTAAAACTAGAGACCGAGGGGAATCCAAGATGGGGTGACATGTGGGGCTCTCACCAGGTTCTGTTACCCAGAATCCTTTGCAAACCTCAATTTTTGGCTAAAAAACCGCATTTTCCTCACATTTCGGTGACAGAAAGTTCTGGAATCTGAGATGAGCCACAAATTTCCTTCCACCCAGCGTTCCCCCAAGTCTCCCGAAAAAAATGATACCTCAAATGTGTGGGTAGGCCTAGCGCCCGCTACAGGAAACGCCCCAAAACGCAACATGGACACATCACATTTTTTCATTGAAAACAGTGCCTACCTGTAGATTTTGGCCTCTAGCTCAGCCGGCACCTGGGGAAACCTACCAAACCTGTGCATTTTTTAAAACTAGAGACCGAGGGGAATCCAAGATGGGGTGACTTGTGGGGCTCTGACCAGGTTCTGTTACCCAGAATCCTTTGCAAACCTCAATTTTTGGCTAAAAAAACGCATTTTCCTCACATTTCGGTGACAGAAAGTTCTGGAATCTGAGATGAGCCACAAATTTCCTTCCACCCAGCGTTCCCCCAAGTCTCCCGAAAAAAATGGTACATCACTTGTGTGGGTAGGCCTAGCGCCCGCGACAGGATTTGCCCCAAAACACAACGTGGACACATCACAGAAAACAGAGCTGTTTTTTGCAAAGTGCCTACCTGTAGATTTTGGCCTCTAGCTCAGCCGACACCTAGGGAAACCTACCAAACCTGTGCATTTTTGAAAAATAGAGACCTAGGGGAGTCCAAGATGGGGTGACTTGTGGGGCTCTGACCAGGTTCTGTTACCTAGAATCCTTTGCAAACCTCAATTTTTGGCTAAAAAAATGCATTTTCCTCACATTTCGGTGACAGAAAGTTCTGGAATCTGAGATGAGCCACAAATTTCCTTCCACCCACCGTTCCCCCAAGTCTCCCGAAAAAAATGATACCTCACTTGTGTGGGTAGGCCTAGCGCCCGCGACAGGAAACGCCCCAAAACGCAACGTGGACACATCACATTTTTTCATTGAAAACAGTGCCTACCTGTAGATTTTGGCCTCTAGCTCAGCCGGCACCTAGGGAAACCTACCAAACCTGTGCATTTTTGAAAAATAGAGACCTAGGGGAATCCAAGATGGGGTGACTTGTGGGGCTCTGACCAGGTTCTGTTACCCAGAATCCTTTGCAAACCTCAATTTTTGGTTAAAAAAACGCATTTTCCTCACATTTCGGTGACAGAAAGTTCTGGAATCTGAGAGGAGCCACAAATTTCCTTCCACCCAGCGCTCCCCCAAGTCTCCCGATAAAAATGGCATATCCCTTGTGTGGGTAGGCCTAGCGGCCGCGACAAGAGACGCCCCAAAACACAACGTGGACACATCCCATTTTTTTAAAGAAAACAGAGCTGTTTTTTGCAAAGTGCCTACCTGTAGATTTTGGCCTCTAGCTCAGCTGGCACCTAGGGAAACCTACAAAACCTGTGAATTTTTTAAAACTAGAGACCTAGGGGAAACAAGATGGGGTGACTTGTGGGGCTCTGACCAGGTTCTGTTACCCAGAATCCTCTGCAAACCTCAATTTTTGGCTAAAAAAACGCATTTTCCTCCCATTTCGATGACAGAAAGTTCTGGAATCTGAGAGGAGCCATAAATGTCCTTCCATCCAGCGCTCCCCCAAGTCTCCCGATAAAAATGGTACCTCACTTGTGTGGGTAGGCCTAGCGCCCGCGACAGGATATGCCCCAAAACACAACGTGGACACATCACAGAAAACAGAGCTGTTTTTTGCAAAGTGCCTACCTGTAGATTTTGGCCTCTAGCTCAGCTGGCACCTAGGGAAACCTACAAAACCTGTGCATTTTTGAAAACTAGAGACCTAGGGGAAACAAGATGGGGTGACTTGTGGGGCTCTGACCAGGTTCTGTTACCCAGAATCCTTTGCAAACCTCAATTTTTGGCTAAAAAAACGCATTTTCCTCACATTTCGGTGACAGAAAGTTCTGGAATCTGAGAGGAACCACAAATTTCCTTCCATCCAGCGCTCCCCCAAGTCTCCCGATAAAAATGGCATCTCACTTGTGTGGGAAGACCTTGCAGACGCGACAAATGACGCCCCAAAACACAACGTGGACACATCCCATTTTTTGAAAGAAAACAGAGCTGTTTTTTGCAAAGTGCCTACCTGTAGATTTTGGCCTCTAGCTCAGCTGGCACCTAAGGAAACCTACAAAACCTGTGCATTTTTGAAAACTAGAGACCTAGGGGAATCCAAGATGGGGTGACTTGTGGGGCTCTGACCAGGTTCTGTTACCCAGAATCCTTTGCAAACCTCAATTTTTGGCTAAAAAAACGCATTTTCATCACATTTCGGTGACAGAAAGTTCTGGAATCTGAGATGAGCCACAAATTTCCTTCCACCCAGCGTTCCCCCAAGTCTCCCGAAAAAAATGATACCTCAAATGTGTGGGTAGGCCTAGCGCCCGCTACAGGAAACGCCCCAAAACGCAACGTGGACACATCACATTTTTTCATTGAAAACAGTGCCTACCTGTAGATTTTGGCCTCTAGCTCAGCCGGCACCTGGGGAAACCTACCAAACCTGTGCATTTTTTAAAACTAGAGACCGAGGGGAATCCAAGATGGGGTGACTTGTGGGGCTTTGACCAGGTTCTGTTACCCAGAATCCTTTGCAAACCTCTAATTTTGGCTAAAAAAATGCATTTTCCTCACATTTCGGTGACAGAAAGTTCTGGAATCTGAGAGGAGCCACAAATTTCCTTTCACCCAGCGTTCCCTCAAGTCTCCCGATAAAAATGGTACCTCACTTGTGTGGGTAGGCCTAGCGCCCGCGACAGGATTTGCCCCAAAACACAACGTGGACACATCACAGAAAACAGAGCTGTTTTTTGCAAAGTGCCTACCTGTAGATTTTGGCCTCTAGCTCAGCCGGCACCTAGGGAAACCTACCAAACCTGTGCATTTTTGAAAAATAGAGACCTAGGGGAGTCCAAGATGGGGTGACTTGTGGGGCTCTGACCAGGTTCTGTTACCTAGAATCCTTTGCAAACCTCAATTTTTGGCTAAAAAAACGCATTTTCCTCACATTTCGGTGACAGAAAGTTCTGGAATCTGAGATGAGCCACAAATTTCCTTCCACCCAGCGTTCCCCCAAGTCTCCCGAAAAAAATGATACCTCACTTGTGTGGGTAGGCCTAGCGCCCGCAACAGGAAACGCCCCAAAACGCAAGGTGGACACATCACATTTTTTCATTGAAAACAGTGCCTACCTGTAGATTTTGGCCTCTAGCTCAGCCGGCACCTAGGGAAACCTACCAAACCTGTGCATTTTTTAAAAATAGAGACCTAGGGGAATCCAAGATGGGGTGACTTGTGGGGCTCTGACCAGGTTCTGTTACCCAGAATCCTTTGCAAACCTCAATTTTTGGTTAAAAAAATGCATTTTCCTCACATTTCGGTGACAGAAAGTTCTGGAATCTGAGAGGAGCCACAAATTTCCTTCCATCCAGCGCTCCCACAAGTCTCCCGATAAAAATGGCATCTCACTTGTGTGGGTAGGCCTAGCGGCCGCGACAAGAGACGCCCCAAAGCACAACGTGGACACATCCCATTTTTTTAAAGAAAACAGAGCTGTTTTTTGCAAAGTGCCTACCAGTAGATTTTGGCCTCTAGCTCAGCTGGCACCTAGGGAAACCTAAAAAACCTATGCATTTTTTAAAACTAGAGACCTAGGGGAAACAAGATGGGGTGACTTGTGTGTCTCTGACCAGGTTCTGTTACCCAGAATCCTCTGCAAACCTCAATTTTTGGCTAAAAAAACGCATTTTCCTCCCATTTCGGTGACAGAAAGTTCTGGAATCTGAGAGGAGCCATAAATGTCCTTCCATCCAGCGCTCCCACAAGTCTCCCGATAAAAATGGTACCTCACTTGTGTGGGTAGGCCTAGCGCCCGCGACAGGATATGCCCCAAAACACAACGTGGACACATCACAGAAAACAGAGCTGTTTTTTGCAAAGTGCCTACCTGTAGATTTTGGCCTCTAGCTCAGCTGGCACCTAGGGAAACCTACAAAACCTGTGCATTTTTGAAAACTAGAGACCTAGGGGAAACAAGATGGGGTGACTTGTGGGGCTCTGACCAGGTTCTGTTACCCAGAATCCTTTGCAAACCTCAATTTTTGGCTAAAAAAACGCATTTTCCTCACATTTCGGTGACAGAAAGTTCTGGAATCTGAGAGGAACCACAAATTTCCTTCCATCCAGCGCTCCCCCAAGTCTCCCGATAAAAATGGCATCTCACTTGTGTGGGTAGGCCTTGCGGCCGCGACAAATGACGCCCCAAAACACAACGTGGACACATCCCATTTTTTGAAAGAAAACAGAGCTGTTTTTTGCAAAGTGCCTACCTGTAGATTTTGGCCTCTAGCTCAGCTGGCACCTAAGGAAACCTACAAAACCTGTGCATTTTTGAAAACTAGAGACCTAGGGGAATCCAAGATGGGGTGACTTGTGGGGCTCTGACCAGGTTCTGTTACCCAGAATCCTTTGCAAACCTCAATTTTTGGCTAAAAAAAACGCATTTTCATCACATTTCGGTGACAGAAAGTTCTGGAATCTGAGATGAGCCACAAATTTCCTTCCACCCAGCGTTCCCCCAAGTCTCCCGAAAAAAATGATACCTCAAATGTGTGGGTAGGCCTAGCGCCCGCTACAGGAAACGCCCCAAAACGCAACGTGGACACATCACATTTTTTCATTGAAAACAGTGCCTACCTGTAGATTTTGGCCTCTAGCTCAGCCGGCACCTGGGGAAACCTACCAAACTTGTGCATTTTTGAAAACTAGAGACCGAGGGGAATCCAAGATGGGGTGACTTGTGGGGCTCTGACCAGGTTCTGTTACCCAGAATCCTTTGCAAACCTCTAATTTTGGCTAAAAAAATGCATTTTCCTCACATTTCGGTGACAGAAAGTTCTGGAATCTGAGAGGAGCCACAAATTTCCTTTCACCCAGCGTTCCCTCAAGTCTCCCGATAAAAATGGTACCTCACTTTTGTGGGTAGGCCTTGCGCCCGCGACAGGATTTGCCCCAAAACACAACGTGGACACATCACAGAAAACAGAGCTGTTTTTTGCAAAGTGCCTACCTGTAGATTTTGGCCTCTAGCTCAGCCGGCACCTAGGGAAACCTACCAAACCTGTGCATTTTTGAAAAATAGAGACCTAGGGGAGTCCAAGATGGGGTGACTTGTGGGGCTCTGACCAGGTTCTGTTACCTAGAATCCTTTGCAAACCTCAATTTTTGGCTAAAAAAACGCATTTTCCTCATATTTCGGTGACAGAAAGTTCTGGAATCTGAGATGAGCCACAAATTTCCTTCCACCCAGCGTTCCCCCAAGTCTCCCGAAAAAAATGATACCTCACTTGTGTGGGTAGGCCTAGCGCCCGCGACAGGAAACGCCCCAAAACGCAACGTGGACACATCACATTTTTTCATTGAAAACAGTGCCTACCTGTAGATTTTGGCCTCTAGCTCAGCCGGCACCTAGGGAAACCTACCAAACCTGTGCATTTTTGAAAAATAGAGACCTAGGGGAATCTAAGATGGGGTGACTTGTGGGGCTCTGACCAGGTTCTGTTACCCAGAATCCTTTGCAAACCTCAATTTTTGGTTAAAAAAATGCATTTTCCTCACATTTCGCTGACAGAAAGTTCTGGAATCTGAGAGGAGCCACAAATTTCCTTCCATCCAGCGCTCCCCCAAGTCTCCCGATAAAAATGGCATCTCACTTGTGTGGGTAGGCCTAGTGGCCGCGACAAGAGACGCCCCAAAACACAACGTGGACACATCCCATTTTTTTAAAGAAAACAGAGCTGTTTTTTGCAAAGTGCCTACCTGTTGATTTTGGCCTCTAGCTCAGCTGGCACCTAGGGAAACCTACAAAACCTGTGCATTTTTGAAAACTAGAGACCTAGTGGAAACAAGATGGGGTGACTTGTGGGGCTCTGACCAGGTTCTGTTACCCAGAATCCTCTGCAAACCTCAATTTTTGGCTAAAGAAACGCATTTTCCTCCCATTTCGGTGACAGAAAGTTCTGGAATCTGAGAGGAGCCATAAATGTCCTTCCATCCAGCGCTCCCCCAAGTCTCCCGATAAAAATGGTACCTCACTTGTGTGGGTAGGCCTAGCGCCCGCGACAGGATTTGCCCCAAAACACAACGTGGACACATCACAGAAAACAGAGCTGTTTTTTGCAAAGTGCCTACCTGTAGATTTTGGCCTCTAGCTCAGCCGACACCTAGGGAAACCTACCAAACCTGTGCATTTTTGAAAAATAGAGACCTAGGGGAGTCCAAGATGGGGTGACTTGTGGGGCTCTGACCAGGTTCTGTTACCTAGAATCCTTTGCAAACCTCAATTTTTGGCTAAAAAAATGCATTTTCCTCACATTTCGGTGACAGAAAGTTCTGGAATCTGAGATGAGCCACAAATTTCCTTCCACCCAGCGTTCCCCCAAGTCTCCCGAAAAAAATGATACCTCACTTGTGTGGGTAGGCCTAGCGCCCGCGACAGGAAACGCCCCAAAACGCAACGTGGACACATCACATTTTTTCATTGAAAACAGTGCCTACCTGTAGCTTTTGGCCTCTAGCTCAGCCGGCACCTAGGGAAACCTACCAAACCTGTGCATTTTTGAAAAATAGAGACCTAGGGGAATCCAAGATGGGGTGACTTGTGGGGCTCTGACCAGGTTCTGTTACCCAGAATCCTTTGCAAACCTCAATTTTTGGTTAAAAAAACGCATTTTCCTCACATTTCGGTGACAGAAAGTTCTGGAATCTGAGAGGAGCCACAAATTTCCTTCCATCCAGCGCTCCCCCAAGTCTCCCGATAAAAATGGCATCCCACGTGTGTGGGTAGGCCTAGCGGCCGCGACAAGAGACGCCCCAAAACACAACGTGGACACATCCCATTTTTTTAAAGAAAACAGAGCTGCTTTTTGCAAAGTGCCTACCTGTAGATTTTGGCCTCTAGCTCAGCTGGCACCTAGGGAAACCTACAAAACCTGTGCATTTTTGAAAACTAGAGACCTAGGGGAAACAAGATGGGGTGACTTGTGGGGCTCTGACCAGGTTCTGTTACCCAGAATCCTTTGCAAACCTCAATTTTTGGCTAAAAAAACACATTTTCCTCACATTTCGGTGACAGAAAGTTCTGGAATCTGAGAGGAACCACAAATTTCCTTCCATCCAGAGCTCCCCCAAGTCTCCCGATAAAAATGGCATCTCACTTGTGTGGGTAGGCCTAGCGGCCGCGACAAATGACGCCCCAAAACACAACGTGGACCCATCCCATTTTTTGAAAGAAAACAGAGCTGTTTTTTGCAAAGTGCCTACCTGTAGATTTTGGCCTCTAGCTCAGCTGGCACCTAAGGAAACCTACAAAACCTGTGCATTTTTTAAAACTAGAGACCTAGGGGAATCCAAGATGGGGTGACTTGTGGGGCTCTGACCAGGTTCTGTTACCCAGAATCCTTTGCAAACCTTAATTTTTGGCTAAAAAAACGCATTTTCATCACATTTCGGTGACAGAAAGTTCTGGAATCTGAGATGAGCCACAAATTTCCTTCCACCCAGCGTTCCCCCAAGTCTCCCGAAAAAAATGATACCTCAAATGTGTGGGTAGGCCTAGCGCCCGCTACAGGAAACGCCCCAAAACACAACGTGGACACATCACATTTTTTCATTGAAAACAGTGCCTACCTGTAGATTTTGGCCTCTAGCTCAGCCGGCACCTGGGGAAACCTACCAAACCTGTCCATTTTTTAAAACTAGTGACCGAGGGGAATCCAAGATGGGGTGATTTGTGGGGCTCTGACCAGGTTCTGTTACCCAGAATCCTTTGCAAACCTCTAATTTTGGCTAAAAAAATGCATTTTCCTCACATTTCGGTGACAGAAAGTTCTGGAATCTGAGAGGAGCCACAAATTTCCTTTCACCCAGCGTTCCCTCAAGTCTCCCGATAAAAATGGTACCTCACTTGTGTGGGTAGGCCTAGCGCCCGCGACAGGATTTGCCCCAAAACACAACGTGGACACATCACAGAAAACAGAGCTGTTTTTTGCAAAGTGTCTACCTGTAGATTTTGGCCTCTAGCTCAGCCGGCACCTAGGGAAACCTACCAAACCTGTCCATTTTTTAAAAATAGAGACGTAGGGGAGTCCAAGATGGGGTGACTTGTGGGGCTCAGACCAGGTTCTGTTACCTAGAATCCTTTGCAAACCTCAATTTTTGGCTAAAAAAACGCATTTTCCTAACATTTCGGTGACAGAAAGTTCTGGAATCTGAGATGAGCCACAAATTTCCTTCCACCCAGCGTTCCCCCAAGTCTCCCGAAAAAAATGATACCTCAGTTGTGTGGGTAGGCCTAGCGCCCGCGACAGGAAACGCCCCAAAACACAACGTGGACACATCACATTTTTTCATTGAAAACAGTGCCTACCTGTAGATTTTGGCCTCTAGCTCAGCCGGCACCTGGGGAAACCTACCAAACCTGTGCATTTTTTAAAACTAGAGACCGAGGGGAATCCAAGATGGGGTGACTTGTGGGGCTCTGACCAGGTTCTGTTACCCAGAATCCTTTGCAAACCTCTAATTTTGGCTAAAAAAATGCATTTTCCTCACATTTCGGTGACAGAAAGTTCTGGAATCTGAGAGGAGCCACAAATTTCCTTTCACCCAGCGTTCCCTCAAGTCTCCCGATAAAAATGGTACCTCACTTGTGTGGGTAGGCCTAGCGCCCGCGACAGGATTTGCCCCAAAACACAACGTGGACACATCACAGAAAACAGAGCTGTTTTTTGCAAAGTGCCTACCTGTAGATTTTGGCCTCTAGCTCAGCCGGCACCTGAGGAAACCTACCAAACCTGTGCATTTTTGAAAAATAGAGACCTAGGGGAGTCCAAGATGGGGTGACTTGTGGGGCTCTGACCAGGTTCTGTTACCTAGAATCCTTTGCAAACCTCAATTTTTGGCTAAAAAAACGCATTTTCCTCACATTTCGGTGACAGAAAGTTCTGGAATCTGAGATGAGCCACAAATTTCCTTCCACCCACCGTTCCCCCAAGTCTCCCGAAAAAAATGATACCTCACTTGTGTGGGTAGGCCTAGCGCCCGCGACAGGAAACGCCCCAAAACGCAACGTGGACACATCACATTTTTTCATTGAAAACAGTGCCTACCTGTAGATTTTGGCCTCTAGCTCAGCCGGCACCTAGGGAAACCTACCAAACCTGTGCATTTTTGAAAAATAGAGACCTAGGGGAATCCAAGATGGGGTGACTTGTGGGGCTCTGACCAGGTTCTGTTACCCAGAATCCTTTGCAAACCTCAATTTTTGGTTAAAAAAACGCATTTTCCTCACATTTCGGTGACAGAAAGTTCTGGAATCTGAGAGGAGCCACAAATTTCCTTCCACCCAGCGCTCCCCCAAGTCTCCCGATAAAAATGGCATCTCACTTGTGTGGGTAGGCCTAGCGGCCGCGACAAGAGACGCCCCAAAACACAACGTGGACACATCCCATTTTTTTAAAGAAAACAGAGCTGTTTTTTGCAAAGTGCCTACCTGTAGATTTTGGCCTCTAGCTCAGCTGGCACCTAGGGAAACCTACAAAACCTGTGAATTTTTTAAAACTAGAGACCTAGGGGAAACAAGATGGGGTGACTTGTGGGGCTCTGACCAGGTTCTGTTACCCAGAATCCTCTGCAAACCTCAATTTTTGGCTAAAAAAACGCATTTTCCTCCCATTTCGATGACAGAAAGTTCTGGAATCTGAGAGGAGCCATAAATGTCCTTCCATCCAGCGCTCCCCCAAGTCTCCCGATAAAAATGGTACCTCACTTGTGTGGGTAGGCCTAGCGCCCGCGACAGGATATGCCCCAAAACACAACGTGGACACATCACAGAAAACAGAGCTGTTTTTTGCAAAGTGCCTACCTGTAGATTTTGGCCTCTAGCTCAGCTGGCACCTAGGGAAACCTACAAAACCTGTGCATTTTTGAAAACTAGAGACCTAGGGGAAACAAGATGGGGTGACTTGTGGGGCTCTGACCAGGTTCTGTTACCCAGAATCCTTTGCAAACCTCAATTTTTGGCTAAAAAAACGCATTTTCCTCACATTTCGGTGACAGAAAGTTCTGGAATCTGAGAGGAACCACAAATTTCCTTCCATCCAGCGCTCCCCCAAGTCTCCCGATAAAAATGGCATCTCACTTGTGTGGGAAGACCTTGCAGCCGCGACAAATGACGCCCCAAAACACAACGTGGACACATCCCATTTTTTGAAAGAAAACAGAGCTGTTTTTTACAAAGTGCCTACCTGTAGATTTTGGCCTCTAGCTCAGCTGGCACCTAAGGAAACCTACAAAACCTGTGCATTTTTGAAAACTAGAGACCTAGGGGAATCCAAGATGGGGTGACTTGTGGGGCTCTGACCAGGTTCTGTTACCCAGAATCCTTTGCAAACCTCAATTTTTGGCTAAAAAAACGCATTTTCATCACATTTCGGTGACAGAAAGTTCTGGAATCTGAGATGAGCCACAAATTTCCTTCCACCCAGCGTTCCCCCAAGTCTCCCGAAAAAAATGATACCTCAAATGTGTGGGTAGGCCTAGCGCCCGCTACAGGAAACGCCCCAAAACGCAACGTGGACACATCACATTTTTTCATTGAAAACAGTGCCTACCTGTAGATTTTGGCCTCTAGCTCAGCCGGCACCTGGGGAAACCTACCAAACCTGTGCATTTTTTAAAACTAGAGACCGAGGGGAATCCAAGATGGGGTGACTTGTGGGGCTTTGACCAGGTTCTGTTACCCAGAATCCTTTGCAAACCTCTAATTTTGGCTAAAAAAATGCATTTTCCTCACATTTCGGTGACAGAAAGTTCTGGAATCTGAGAGGAGCCACAAATTTCCTTTCACCCAGCGTTCCCTCAAGTCTCCCGATAAAAATGGTACCTCACTTGTGTGGGTAGGCCTAGCGCCCGCGACAGGATTTGCCCCAAAACACAACGTGGACACATCACAGAAAACAGAGCTGTTTTTTGCAAAGTGCCTACCTGTAGATTTTGGCCTCTAGCTCAGCCGGCACCTAGGGAAACCTACCAAACCTGTGCATTTTTGAAAAATAGAGACCTAGGGGAGTCCAAGATGGGGTGACTTGTGGGGCTCTGACCAGGTTCTGTTACCTAGAATCCTTTGCAAACCTCAATTTTTGGCTAAAAAAACGCATTTTCCTCACATTTCGGTGACAGAAAGTTCTGGAATCTGAGATGAGCCACAAATTTCCTTCCACCCAGCGTTCCCCCAAGTCTCCCGAAAAAAATGATACCTCACTTGTGTGGGTAGGCCTAGCGCCCGCAACAGGAAACGCCCCAAAACGCAAGGTGGACACATCACATTTTTTCATTGAAAACAGTGCCTACCTGTAGATTTTGGCCTCTAGCTCAGCCGGCACCTAGGGAAACCTACCAAACCTGTGCATTTTTGAAAAATAGAGACCTAAGGGAATCCAAGATGGGGTGACTTGTGTGTCTCTGACTAGGTTCTGTTACCCAGAATCCTCTGCAAACCTCAATTTTTGGCTAAAAAAACGCATTTTCCTCCCATTTCGGTGACAGAAAGTTCTGGAATCTGAGAGGAGCCATAAATGTCCTTCCATCCAGCGCTCCCACAAGTCTCCCGATAAAAATGGTACCTCACTTGTGTGGGTAGGCCTAGCGCCCGCGACAGGATATGCCCCAAAACACAACGTGGACACATCACAGAAAACAGAGCTGTTTTTTGCAAAGTGCCTACCTGTAGATTTTGGCCTCTAGCTCAGCTGGCACCTAGGGAAACCTACAAAACCTGTGCATTTTTGAAAACTAGAGACCTAGGGGAAACAAGATGGGGTGACTTGTGGGGCTCTGACCAGGTTCTGTTACCCAGAATCCTTTGCAAACCTCAATTTTTGGCTAAAAAAACGCATTTTCCTCACATTTCGGTGACAGAAAGTTCTGGAATCTGAGAGGAACCACAAATTTCCTTCCATCCAGCGCTCCCCCAAGTCTCCCGATAAAAATGGCATCTCACTTGTGTGGGTAGGCCTTGCGGCCGCGACAAATGACGCCCCAAAACACAACGTGGACACATCCCATTTTTTGAAAGAAAACAGAGCTGTTTTTTGCAAAGTGCCTACCTGTAGATTTTGGCCTCTAGCTCAGCTGGCACCTAAGGAAACCTACAAAACCTGTGCATTTTTGAAAACTAGAGACCTAGGGGAATCCAAGATGGGGTGACTTGTGGGGCTCTGACCAGGTTCTGTTACCCAGAATCCTTTGCAAACCTCAATTTTTGGCTAAAAAAACACATTTTCATCACATTTCGGTGACAGAAAGTTCTGGAATCTGAGATGAGCCACAAATTTCCTTCCACCCAGCGTTCCCCCAAGTCTCCCGAAAAAAATGATACCTCAAATGTGTGGGTAGGCCTAGCGCCCGCTACAGGAAACGCCCCAAAACGCAACGTGGACACATCACATTTTTTCATTGAAAACAGTGCCTACCTGTAGATTTTGGCCTCTAGCTCAGCCGGCACCTGGGGAAACCTACCAAACCTGTGCATTTTTGAAAACTAGAGACCGAGGGGAATCCAAGATGGGGTGACTTGTGGGGCTCTGACCAGGTTCTGTTACCCAGAATCCTTTGCAAACCTCAATTTTTGGTTAAAAAAAACGCATTTTCCTCACATTTCGCTGACAGAAAGTTCTGGAATCTGAGAGGAGCCACAAATTTCCTTCCATCCAGCGCTCCCCCAAGTCTCCCGATAAAAATGGCATCTTACTTGTGTGGGTAGGCCTAGCGGCCGCGACAAGAGACGCCCCAAAACACAACGTGGACACATCCCATTTTTTTAAAGAAAACAGAGCTGTTTTTTGCAAAGTGCCTACCTGTAGATTTTGGCCTCTAGCTCAGCTGGCACCTAGGGAAACCTACAAAACCTGTGCATTTTTGAAAACTAGAGACCTAGTGGAAACAAGATGGGGTGACTTGTGGGGCTCTGACCAGGTTCTGTTACCCAGAATCCTCTGCAAACCTCAATTTTTGGCTAAAGAAACGCATTTTCCTCCCATTTCGGTGACAGAAAGTTCTGGAATCTGAGAGGAGCCATAAATGTCCTTCCATCCAGCGCTCCCCCAAGTCTCCCGATAAAAATGGTACCTCACTTGTGTGGGTAGGCCTAGCGCCCGCGACAGGATTTGCCCCAAAACACAACGTGGACACATCACAGAAAACAGAGCTGTTTTTTGCAAAGTGCCTACCTGTAGATTTTGGCCTCTAGCTCAGCCGACACCTAGGGAAACCTACCAAACCTGTGCATTTTTGAAAAATAGAGACCTAGGGGAGTCCAAGATGGGGTGACTTGTGGGGCTCTGACCAGGTTCTGTTACCTAGAATCCTTTGCAAACCTCAATTTTTGGCTAAAAAAATGCATTTTCCTCACATTTCGGTGACAGAAAGTTCTGGAATCTGAGATGAGCCACAAATTTCCTTCCACCCAGCGTTCCCCCAAGTCTCCCGAAAAAAATGATACCTCACTTGTGTGGGTAGGCCTAGCGCCCGCGACAGGAAACGCCCCAAAACGCAACGTGGACACATCACATTTTTTCATTGAAAACAGTGCCTACCTGTAGCTTTTGGCCTCTAGCTCAGCCGGCACCTAGGGAAACCTACCAAACCTGTGCATTTTTGAAAAATAGAGACCTAGGGGAATCCAAGATGGGGTGACTTGTGGGGCTCTGACCAGGTTCTGTTACCCAGAATCCTTTGCAAACCTCAATTTTTGGTTAAAAAAACGCATTTTCCTCACATTTCGGTGACAGAAAGTTCTGGAATCTGAGAGGAGCCACAAATTTCCTTCCATCCAGCGCTCCCCCAAGTCTCCCGATAAAAATGGCATCTCACGTGTGTGGGTAGGCCTAGCGGCCGCGACAAGAGACGCCCCAAAACACAACGTGGACACATCCCATTTTTTTAAAGAAAACAGAGCTGCTTTTTGCAAAGTGCCTACCTGTAGATTTTGGCCTCTAGCTCAGCTGGCACCTAGGGAAACCTACAAAACCTGTGCATTTTTGAAAACTAGAGACCTAGGGGAAACAAGATGGGGTGACTTGTGGGGCTCTGACCAGGTTCTGTTACCCAGAATCCTTTGCAAACCTCAATTTTTGGCTAAAAAAACACATTTTCCTCACATTTCGGTGACAGAAAGTTCTGGAATCTGAGAGGAACCACAAATTTCCTTCCATCCAGAGCTCCCCCAAGTCTCCCGATAAAAATGGCATCTCACTTGTGTGGGTAGGCCTAGCGGCCGCGACAAATGACGCCCCAAAACACAACGTGGACCCATCCCATTTTTTGAAAGAAAACAGAGCTGTTTTTTGCAAAGTGCCTACCTGTAGATTTTGGCCTCTAGCTCAGCTGGCACCTAAGGAAACCTACAAAACCTGTGCATTTTTTAAAACTAGAGACCTAGGGGAATCCAAGATGGGGTGACTTGTGGGGCTCTGACCAGGTTCTGTTACCCAGAATCCTTTGCAAACCTTAATTTTTGGCTAAAAAAACGCATTTTCATCACATTTCGGTGACAGAAAGTTCTGGAATCTGAGATGAGCCACAAATTTCCTTCCACCCAGCGTTCCCCCAAGTCTCCCGAAAAAAATGATACCTCAAATGTGTGGGTAGGCCTAGCGCCCGCTACAGGAAACGCCCCAAAACACAACGTGGACACATCACATTTTTTCATTGAAAACAGTGCCTACCTGTAGATTTTGGCCTCTAGCTCAGCCGGCACCTGGGGAAACCTACCAAACCTGTCCATTTTTTAAAACTAGTGACCGAGGGGAATCCAAGATGGGGTGATTTGTGGGGCTCTGACCAGGTTCTGTTACCCAGAATCCTTTGCAAACCTCTAATTTTGGCTAAAAAAATGCATTTTCCTCACATTTCGGTGACAGAAAGTTCTGGAATCTGAGAGGAGCCACAAATTTCCTTTCACCCAGCGTTTCCTCAAGTCTCCCGATAAAAATGGTACCTCACTTGTGTGGGTAGGCCTAGCGCCCGCGACAGGATTTGCCCCAAAACACAACGTGGACACATCACAGAAAACAGAGCTGTTTTTTGCAAAGTGTCTACCTGTAGATTTTGGCCTCTAGCTCAGCCGGCACCTAGGGAAACCTACCAAACCTGTCCATTTTTTAAAAATAGAGACGTAGGGGAGTCCAAGATGGGGTGACTTGTGGGGCTCAGACCAGGTTCTGTTACCTAGAATCCTTTGCAAACCTCAATTTTTGGCTAAAAAAACGCATTTTCCTAACATTTCGGTGACAGAAAGTTCTGGAATCTGAGATGAGCCACAAATTTCCTTCCACCCAGCGTTCCCCCAAGTCTCCCGAAAAAAATGATACCTCAGTTGTGTGGGTAGGCCTAGCGCCCGCGACAGGAAACGCCCCAAAACACAACGTGGACACATCACATTTTTTCATTGAAAACAGTGCCTACCTGTAGATTTTGGCCTCTAGCTCAGCCGGCATCTAGAGAAACCTACCAAACCTGTGCATTTTTGAAAAATAGAGACCTAGGGGAATCCAAGATGGGGTGACTTGTGGGGCTCTGACCAGGATCTGTTACCCAGAATCCTTTGCAAACCTCAATTTTTGGTTAAAAAAACGCATTTTCCTCACATTTCGCTGACAGAAAGTTCTGGAATCTGAGAGGAGCCACAAATTTCCTTCCATCCAGCGCTCCCCCAAGTCTCCCGATAAAAATGGCATCTCACTTGTGTGGGTAGGCCTAGCGGCCGCGACAAGAGACGCCCCAAAACACAACGTGGACACATCCCATTTTTTTAAAGAAAACAGAGCTGTTTTTTGCAAAGTGCCTACCTGTAGATTTTGGCCTCTAGCTCAGCTGGCACCTAGGGAAACCTACAAAACCTGTGCATTTTTGAAAACTAGAGACCTAGGGGAAACAAGATGGGGTGACTTGTGGGGCTCTGACCAGGTTCTGTTACCCAGAATCCTCTGCAAACCTCAATTTTTGGCTAAAAAAACGCATTTTCCTCCCATTTCGGTGACAGAAAGTTCTGGAATCTGAGAGGAGCCATAAATGTCCTTCCATCCAGCGCTCCCCCAAGTCTCCCGATAAAAATGGCATCTCACTTGTGTGGGTAGGCCTAGCGGCCGCGACAAATGACGCCCCAAAACACAACGTGGACACATCCCATTTTTTGAAAGAAAACAGAGCTGTTTTTTGCAAAGTGCCTACCTGTAGATTTTGGCCTCTAGCTCAGCTGGCACCTAAGGAAACCTACAAAATCTGTGCATTTTTGAAAACTAGAGACCTAGGGGAATCCAAGATGGGGTGACTTGTGGGGCTCTGACCAGGTTCTGTTACCCAGAATCCTTTGCAAACCTCAATTTTTGGCTAAAAAAACGCATTTTCCTCCCATTTCTGTGACAGAAAGTTCTGGAATCTGAGAGGAGCCACAAATTTCCTTCCATCCAGCGCTCCCCCAAGTCTCCCGATAAAAATGGTACATCACTTGTGTGGGTAGGCCTAGCGCCCGCGACAGGATATGCCCCAAAACACAACGTGGACACATCACAGAAAACAGAGCTGTTTTTTGCAAAGTGCCTACCTGTAGATTTTGGCCTCTAGCTCAACCGGCACCTAGGGAAATATACCAAACCTGTGCATTTTTTAAAAATAGAGACCTAGGGGAATCCAAGATGGGGTGACTTGTGGGGCTCTGACCAGGTTCTGTTACCCAGAATCCTTTGCAAACCTCAATTCTTGGCAAAAAAAACGCATTTTCATCACATTTCGGTGACAGAAAGTTCTGGAATCTGAGATGAGCCACAAATTTCCTTCCACCCAGCGTTCCCCCAAGTCTCCTGAAAAAAATGATACCGCACATGTGTGGGTAGGCCTAGCGCCCGCTACAGGAAACGCCCCAAAACGCAACGTAGACACATCACATTTTTTCATTGAAAACAGTGCCTACCTGTAGATTTTGGCCTCTAGCTCAGCCGGCACCTGGGGAAACCTACCAAACCTGTGCATTTTTTAAAACTACAGACCGAGGGGAATCCAAGATGGGGTGACTTGTGGGGCTCTGACCAGGTTCTGTTACCCAGAATCCTTTGCAAACCTCTAATTTTGGCTAAAAAAATGCATTTTCCTCACATTTCGGTGACAGAAAGTTCTGGAATCTGAGAGGAGCCACAAATTTCCTTTCACCCAGCGTTCCCTCAAGTCTCCCGATAAAAATGGTACCTCACTTGTGTGGGTAGGCCTAGCGCCCGCGACAGGATTTGCCCCAAAACACAACGTGGACACATCACAGAAAACAGAGCTGTTTTTTGCAAAGTGCCTACCTGTAGATTTTGGCCTCTAGCTCAGCCGGCACCTGGGGAAACCTACCAAACCTGTGCATTTTTGAAAAATAGAGACCTAGGGGAGTCCAAGATGGGGTGACTTGTGGGGCTCTGACCAGGTTCTGTTACCTAGAATCCTTTGCAAACCTCAATTTTTGGCTAAAAAAACGCATTTTCCTCACATTTCGGTGACAGAAAGTTCTGGAATCTGAGATGAGCCACAAATTTCCTTCCACCCACCGTTCCCCCAAGTCTCCCGAAAAAAATGATACCTCACTTGTGTGGGTAGGCCTAGCGCCCGCGACAGGAAACGCCCCAAAACGCAACGTGGACACATCACATTTTTTCATTGAAAACAGTGCCTACCTGTAGATTTTGGCCTCTAGCTCAGCCGGCACCTAGGGAAACCTACCAAACCTGTGCATTTTTGAAAAATAGAGACCTAGGGGAATCCAAGATGGGGTGACTTGTGGGGCTCTGACCAGGTTCTGTTACCCAGAATCCTTTGCAAACCTCAATTTTAGGTTAAAAAAACGCATTTTCCTCACATTTCGGTGACAGAAAGTTCTGGAATCTGAGAGGAGCCACAAATTTCCTTCCACCCAGCGCTCCCCCAAGTCTCCCGATAAAAATGGCATCTCACTTGTGTGGGTAGGCCTAGCGGCCGCGACAAGAGACGCCCCAAAACACAACGTGGACACATCCCATTTTTTTAAAGAAAACAGAGCTGTTTTTTGCAAAGTGCCTACCTGTAGATTTTGGCCTCTAGCTCAGCTGGCACCTAGGGAAACCTACAAAACCTGTGAATTTTTTAAAACTAGAGACCTAGGGGAAACAAGATGGGGTGACTTGTGGGGCTCTGACCAGGTTCTGTTACCCAGAATCATCTGCAAACCTCAATTTTTGGCTAAAAAAACGCATTTTCCTCCCATTTCGGTGACAGAAAGTTCTGGAATCTGAGAGGAGCCATAAATGTCCTTCCATCCAGCGCTCCCCCAAGTCTCCCGATAAAAATGGTACCTCACTTGTGTGGGTAGGCCTAGCGCCCGCGACAGGATATGCCCCAAAACACAACGTGGACACATCACAGAAAACAGAGCTGTTTTTTGCAAAGTGCCTACCTGTAGATTTTGGCCTCTAGCTCAGCTGGCACCTAGGGAAACCTACAAAACCTGTGCATTTTTGAAAACTAGAGACCTAGGGGAAACAAGATGGGGTGACTTGTGGGGCTCTGACCAGGTTCTGTTACCCAGAATCCTTTGCAAACCTCAATTTTTGGCTAAAAAAACGCATTTTCCTCACATTTCGGTGACAGAAAGTTCTGGAATCTGAGAGGAACCACAAATTTCCTTCCATCGAGCGCTCCCCCAAGTCTCCCGATAAAAATGGCATCTCACTTGTGTGGGTAGACCTTGCAGCCGCGACAAATGACGCCCCAAAACACAACGTGGACACATCCCATTTTTTGAAAGAAAACAGAGCTGTTTTTTGCAAAGTGCCTACCTGTAGATTTTGGCCTCTAGCTCAGCTGGCACCTAAGGAAACCTACAAAACCTGTGCATTTTTGAAAACTAGAGACCTAGGGGAATCCAAGATGGGGTGACTTGTGGGGCTCTGACCAGGTTCTGTTACCCAGAATCCTTTGCAAACCTCTAATTTTGGCTAAAAAAATGCATTTTCCTCACATTTCGGTGACAGAAAGTTCTGGAATCTGAGAGGAGCCACAAATTTCCTTTCACCCAGCGTTCCCTCAAGTCTCCCGATAAAAATGGTACCTCACTTGTGTGGGTAGGCCTAGCGCCCGCGACAGGATTTGCCCCAAAACACAACGTGGACACATCACAGAAAACAGAGCTGTTTTTTGCAAAGTGCCTACCTGTAGATTTTGGCCTCTAGCTCAGCCGGCACCTGGGGAAACCTACCAAACCTGTGCATTTTTGAAAAATAGAGACCTAGGGGAGTCCAAGATGGGGTGACTTGTGGGGCTCTGACCAGGTTCTGTTACCTAGAATCCTTTGCAAACCTCAATTTTTGGCTAAAAAAACGCATTTTCCTCACATTTCGGTGACAGAAAGTTCTGGAATCTGAGATGAGCCACAAATTTCCTTCCACCCACCGTTCCCCCAAGTCTCCCGAAAAAAATGATACCTCACTTGTGTGGGTAGGCCTAGCGCCCGCGACAGGAAACGCCCCAAAACGCAACGTGGACACATCACATTTTTTCATTGAAAACAGTGCCTACCTGTAGATTTTGGCCTCTAGCTCAGCCGGCACCTAGGGAAACCTACCAAACCTGTGCATTTTTGAAAAATAGAGACCTAGGGGAATCCAAGATGGGGTGACTTGTGGGGCTCTGACCAGGTTCTGTTACCCAGAATCCTTTGCAAACCTCAATTTTAGGTTAAAAAAACGCATTTTCCTCACATTTCGGTGACAGAAAGTTCTGGAATCTGAGAGGAGCCACAAATTTCCTTCCACCCAGCGCTCCCCCAAGTCTCCCGATAAAAATGGCATCTCACTTGTGTGGGTAGGCCTAGCGGCCGCGACAAGAGACGCCCCAAAACACAACGTGGACACATCCCATTTTTTTAAAGAAAACAGAGCTGTTTTTTGCAAAGTGCCTACCTGTAGATTTTGGCCTCTAGCTCAGCTGGCACCTAGGGAAACCTACAAAACCTGTGAATTTTTTAAAACTAGAGACCTAGGGGAAACAAGATGGGGTGACTTGTGGGGCTCTGACCAGGTTCTGTTACCCAGAATCCTCTGCAAACCTCAATTTTTGGCTAAAAAAACGCATTTTCCTCCCATTTCGGTGACAGAAAGTTCTGGAATCTGAGAGGAGCCATAAATGTCCTTCCATCCAGCGCTCCCCCAAGTCTCCCGATAAAAATGGTACCTCACTTGTGTGGGTAGGCCTAGCGCCCGCGACAGGATATGCCCCAAAACACAACGTGGACACATCACAGAAAACAGAGCTGTTTTTTGCAAAGTGCCTACCTGTAGATTTTGGCCTCTAGCTCAGCTGGCACCTAGGGAAACCTACAAAACCTGTGCATTTTTGAAAACTAGAGACCTAGGGGAAACAAGATGGGGTGACTTGTGGGGCTCTGACCAGGTTCTGTTACCCAGAATCCTTTGCAAACCTCAATTTTTGGCTAAAAAAACGCATTTTCCTCACATTTCGGTGACAGAAAGTTCTGGAATCTGAGAGGAACCACAAATTTCCTTCCATCGAGCGCTCCCCCAAGTCTCCCGATAAAAATGGCATCTCACTTGTGTGGGTAGACCTTGCAGCCGCGACAAATGACGCCCCAAAACACAACGTGGACACATCCCATTTTTTGAAAGAAAACAGAGCTGTTTTTTGCAAAGTGCCTACCTGTAGATTTTGGCCTCTAGCTCAGCTGGCACCTAAGGAAACCTACAAAACCTGTGCATTTTTGAAAACTAGAGACCTAGGGGAATCCAAGATGGGGTGACTTGTGGGGCTCTGACCAGGTTCTGTTACCCAGAATCCTTTGCAAACCTCAATTTTTGGCTAAAAAAACGCATTTTCATCACATTTCGGTGACAGAAAGTTCTGGAATCTGAGATGAGCCACAAATTTCCTTCCACCCAGCGTTCCCCCAAGTCTCCCGAAAAAAATGATACCTCAAATGTGTGGGTAGGCCTAGCGCCCGCTACAGGAAACGCCCCAAAACGCAACGTGGACACATCACATTTTTTCATTGAAAACAGTGCCTACCTGTAGATTTTGGCCTCTAGCTCAGCCGGCACCTGGGGAAACCTACCAAACCTGTGCATTTTTTAAAACTAGAGACCGAGGGGAATTCAAGATGGGGTGACTTGTGGGGCTTTGACCAGGTTCTGTTACCCAGAATCCTTTGCAAACCTCTAATTTTGGCTAAAAAAATGCATTTTCCTCACATTTCGGTGACAGAAAGTTCTGGAATCTGAGAGGAGCCACAAATTTCCTTTCACCCAGCGTTCCCTCAAGTCTCCCGATAAAAATGGTACCTCACTTGTGTGGGTAGGCCTAGCGCCCGCGACAGGATTTGCCCCAAAACACAACGTGGACACATCACAGAAAACAGAGCTGTTTTTTGCAAAGTGCCTACCTGTAGATTTTGGCCTCTAGCTCAGCCGGCACCTAGGGAAACCTACCAAACCTGTGCATTTTTGAAAAATAGAGACCTAGGGGAGTCCAAGATGGGGTGACTTGTGGGGCTCTGACCAGGTTCTGTTACCTAGAATCCTTTGCAAACCTCAATTTTTGGCTAAAAAAACGCATTTTCCTCACATTTCGGTGACAGAAAGTTCTGGAATCTGAGATGAGCCACAAATTTCCTTCCACCCACCGTTCCCCCAAGTCTCCCGAAAAAAATGATACCTCACTTGTGTGGGTAGGCCTAGCGCCCGCGACAGGAAACGCCCCAAAACGCAACGTGGACACATCACATTTTTTCATTGAAAACAGTGCCTACCTGTAGATTTTGGCCTCTAGCTCAGCCGGCACCTAGGGAAACCTACCAAACCTGTGCATTTTTGAAAAATAGAGACCTAGGGGAATCCAAGATGGGGTGACTTGTGGGGCTCTGACCAGGTTCTGTTACCCAGAATCCTTTGCAAACCTCAATTTTAGGTTAAAAAAACGCATTTTCCTCACATTTCGGTGACAGAAAGTTCTGGAATCTGAGAGGAGCCACAAATTTCCTTCCACCCAGCGCTCCCCCAAGTCTCCCGATAAAAATGGCATCTCACTTGTGTGGGTAGGCCTAGCGGCCGCGACAAGAGACGCCCCAAAACACAACGTGGACACATCCCATTTTTTTAAAGAAAACAGAGCTGTTTTTTGCAAAGTGCCTACCTGTAGATTTTGGCCTCTAGCTCAGCTGGCACCTAGGGAAACCTACAAAACCTGTGAATTTTTTAAAACTAGAGACCTAGGGGAAACAAGATGGGGTGACTTGTGGGGCTCTGACCAGGTTCTGTTACCCAGAATCCTCTGCAAACCTCAATTTTTGGCTAAAAAAACGCATTTTCCTCCCATTTCGGTGACAGAAAGTTCTGGAATCTGAGAGGAGCCATAAATGTCCTTCCATCCAGCGCTCCCCCAAGTCTCCCGATAAAAATGGTACCTCACTTGTGTGGGTAGGCCTAGCGCCCGCGACAGGATATGCCCCAAAACACAACGTGGACACATCACAGAAAACAGAGCTGTTTTTTGCAAAGTGCCTACCTGTAGATTTTGGCCTCTAGCTCAGCTGGCACCTAGGGAAACCTACAAAACCTGTGCATTTTTGAAAACTAGAGACCTAGGGGAAACAAGATGGGGTGACTTGTGGGGCTCTGACCAGGTTCTGTTACCCAGAATCCTTTGCAAACCTCAATTTTTGGCTAAAAAAACGCATTTTCCTCACATTTCGGTGACAGAAAGTTCTGGAATCTGAGAGGAACCACAAATTTCCTTCCATCGAGCGCTCCCCCAAGTCTCCCGATAAAAATGGCATCTCACTTGTGTGGGTAGACCTTGCAGCCGCGACAAATGACGCCCCAAAACACAACGTGGACACATCCCATTTTTTGAAAGAAAACAGAGCTGTTTTTTGCAAAGTGCCTACCTGTAGATTTTGGCCTCTAGCTCAGCTGGCACCTAAGGAAACCTACAAAACCTGTGCATTTTTGAAAACTAGAGACCTAGGGGAATCCAAGATGGGGTGACTTGTGGGGCTCTGACCAGGTTCTGTTACCCAGAATCCTTTGCAAACCTCAATTTTTGGCTAAAAAAACGCATTTTCATCACATTTCGGTGACAGAAAGTTCTGGAATCTGAGATGAGCCACAAATTTCCTTCCACCCAGCGTTCCCCCAAGTCTCCCGAAAAAAATGATACCTCAAATGTGTGGGTAGGCCTAGCGCCCGCTACAGGAAACGCCCCAAAACGCAACGTGGACACATCACATTTTTTCATTGAAAACAGTGCCTACCTGTAGATTTTGGCCTCTAGCTCAGCCGGCACCTGGGGAAACCTACCAAACCTGTGCATTTTTTAAAACTAGAGACCGAGGGGAATCCAAGATGGGGTGACTTGTGGGGCTTTGACCAGGTTCTGTTACCCAGAATCCTTTGCAAACCTCTAATTTTGGCTAAAAAAATGCATTTTCCTCACATTTCGGTGACAGAAAGTTCTGGAATCTGAGAGGAGCCACAAATTTCCTTTCACCCAGCGTTCCCTCAAGTCTCCCGATAAAAATGGTACCTCACTTGTGTGGGTAGGCCTAGCGCCCGCGACAGGATTTGCCCCAAAACACAACGTGGACACATCACAGAAAACAGAGCTGTTTTTTGCAAAGTGCCTACCTGTAGATTTTGGCCTCTAGCTCAGCCGGCACCTAGGGAAACCTACCAAACCTGTGCATTTTTGAAAAATAGAGACCTAGGGGAGTCCAAGATGGGGTGACTTGTGGGGCTCTGACCAGGTTCTGTTACCTAGAATCCTTTGCAAACCTCAATTTTTGGCTAAAAAAACGCATTTTCCTCACATTTCGGTGACAGAAAGTTCTGGAATCTGAGATGAGCCACAAATTTCCTTCCACCCAGCGTTCCCCCAAGTCTCCCGAAAAAAATGATACCTCACTTGTGTGGGTAGGCCTAGCGCCCGCAACAGGAAACGCCCCAAAACGCAAGGTGGACACATCACATTTTTTCATTGAAAACAGTGCCTACCTGTAGATTTTGGCCTCTAGCTCAGCCGGCACCTAGGGAAACCTACCAAACCTGTGCATTTGTGAAAAATAGAGACCTAGGGGAATCCAAGATGGGGTGACTTGTGGGGCTCTGACCAGGTTCTGTTACCCAGAATCCTTTGCAAACCTCAATTTTTGGTTAAAAAAATGCATTTTCCTCACATTTCGGTGACAGAAAGTTCTGGAATCTGAGAGGAGCCACAAATTTCCTTCCATCCAGCGCTCCCACAAGTCTCCCGATAAAAATGGCATCTCACTTGTGTGGGTAGGCCTAGCGGCCGCGACAAGAGACGCCCCAAAGCACAACGTGGACACATCCCATTTTTTTAAAGAAAACAGAGCTGTTTTTTGCAAAGTGCCTACCTGTAGATTTTGGCCTCTAGCTCAGCTGGCACCTAGGGAAACCTAAAAAACCTGTGCATTTTTTAAAACTAGAGACCTAGGGGAAACAAGATGGGGTGACTTGTGTGTCTCTGACCAGGTTCTGTTACCCAGAATCCTCTGCAAACCTCAATTTTTGGCTAAAAAAACACATTTTCCTCCCATTTCGGTGACAGAAAGTTCTGGAATCTGAGAGGAGCCATAAATGTCCTTCCATCCAGCGCTCCCACAAGTCTCCCGATAAAAATGGTACCTCACTTGTGTGGGTAGGCCTAGCGCCCGCGACAGGATATGCCCCAAAACACAACGTGGACACATCACAGAAAACAGAGCTGTTTTTTGCAAAGTGCCTACCTGTAGATTTTGGCCTCTAGCTCAGCTGGCACCTAGGGAAACCTACAAAACCTGTGCATTTTTGAAAACTAGAGACCTAGGGGAAACAAGATGGGGTGACTTGTGGGGCTCTGACCAGGTTCTGTTACCCAGAATCCTTTGCAAACCTCAATTTTTGGCTAAAAAAACGCATTTTCCTCACATTTCGGTGACAGAAAGTTCTGGAATCTGAGAGGAACCACAAATTTCCTTCCATCCAGCGCTCCCCCAAGTCTCCCGATACAAATGGCATCTCACTTGTGTGGGTAGGCCTTGCGGCCGCGACAAATGACGCCCCAAAACACAACGTGGACACATCCCATTTTTTGAAAGAAAACAGAGCTGTTTTTTGCAAAGTGCCTACCTGTAGATTTTGGCCTCTAGCTCAGCTGGCACCTAAGGAAACCTACAAAACCTGTGCATTTTTGAAAACTAGAGACCTAGGGGAATCCAAGATGGGGTGACTTGTGGGGCTCTGACCAGGTTCTGTTACCCAGAATCCTTTGCAAACCTCAATTTTTGGCTAAAAAAACACATTTTCTTCACATTTCGGTGACAGAAAGTTCTGGAATCTGAGATGAGCCACAAATTTCCTTCCACCCAGCGTTCCCCCAAGTCTCCCGAAAAAAATGATACCTCAAATGTGTGGGTAGGCCTAGCGCCCGCTACAGGAAACGCCCCAAAACGCAACGTGGACACATCACATTTTTTCATTGAAAACAGTGCCTACCTGTAGATTTTGGCCTCTAGCTCAGACGGCACCTGGGGAAACCTACCAAACCTGTGCATTTTTGAAAAATAGAGACCTAGGGGAATCCAAGATGGGGTGACTTGTGGGGCTCTGACCAGGTTCTGTTACCCAGAATCCTTTGCAAACCTCAATTTTTGGTTAAAAAAATGCATTTTCCTCACATTTCGGTGACAGAAAGTTCTGGAATCTGAGAGGAGCCACAAATTTCCTTCCATCCAGCGCTCCCACAAGTCTCCCGATAAAAATGGCATCTCACTTGTGTGGGTAGGCCTAGCGGCCGCGACAAGAGACGCCCCAAAACACAACGTGGACACATCCCATTTTTTTAAAGAAAACAGAGCTGTTTTTTGCAAAGTGCCTACCTGTAGATTTTGGCCTCTAGCTCAGCTGGCACCTAGGGAAACCTAAAAAACCTGTGCATTTTTTAAAACTAGAGACCTAGGGGAAACAAGATGGGGTGACTTGTGGGTCTCTGACCAGGTTCTGTTACCCAGAATCCTCTGCAAACCTCAATTTTTGGCTAAAAAAACGCATTTTCCTCCCATTTCGGTGACAGAAAGTTCTGGAATCTGAGAGGAGCCATAAATGTCCTTCCATCCAGCGCTCCCACAAGTCTCCCGATAAAAATGGTACCTCACTTGTGTGGGTAGGCCTAGCGCCCGCGACAGGATATGCCCCAAAACACAACGTGGACACATCACAGAAAACAGAGCTGTTTTTTGCAAAGTGCCTACCTGTAGATTTTGGCCTCTAGCTCAGCTGGCACCTAGGGAAACCTACAAAACCTGTGCATTTTTGAAAACTAGAGACCTAGGGGAAACAATATGGGGTGACTTGTGGGGCTCTGACCAGGTTCTGTTACCCAGAATCCTTTGCAAACCTCAATTTTTGGCTAAAAAAACGCATTTTCCTCACATTTCGGTGACAGAAAGTTCTGGAATCTGAGAGGAACCACAAATTTCCTTCCATCCAGCGCTCCCCCAAGTCTCCCGATAAAAATGGCATCTCACTTGTGTGGGTAGGCCTTGCGGCCGCGACAAATGACGCCCCAAAACACAACGTGGACACATCCCATTTTTTGAAAGAAAACAGAGCTGTTTTTTGCAAAGTGCCTACCTGTAGATTTTGGCCTCTAGCTCAGCTGGCACCTAAGGAAACCTACAAAACCTGTGCATTTTTGAAAACTAGAGACCTAGGGGAATCCAAGATGGGGTGACTTGTGGGGCTCTGACCAGGTTCTGTTACCCAGAATCCTTTGCAAACCTCAATTTTTGGCTAAAAAAACGCATTTTCATCACATTTCGGTGACAGAAAGTTCTGGAATCTGAGATGAGCCACAAATTTCCTTCCACCCAGCGTTCCCCCAAGTCTCCCGAAAAAAATGATACCTCAAATGTGTGGGTAGGCCTAGCGCCCGCTACAGGAAACGCCCCAAAACGCAACGTGGACACATCACATTTTTTCATTGAAAACAGTGCCTACCTGTAGATTTTGGCCTCTAGCTCAGCCGGCACCTGGGGAAACCTACCAAACCTGTGCATTTTTTAAAACTAGAGACCGAGGGGAATCCAAGATGGGGTGACTTGTGGGGCTTTGACCAGGTTCTGTTACCCAGAATCCTTTGCAAACCTCTAATTTTGGCTAAAAAAATGCATTTTCCTCACATTTCGGTGACAGAAAGTTCTGGAATCTGAGAGGAGCCACAAATTTCCTTTCACCCAGCGTTCCCTCAAGTCTCCCGATAAAAATGGTACCTCACTTGTGTGGGTAGGCGTAGCGCCCGCGACAGGATTTGCCCCAAAACACAACGTGGACACATGACAGAAAACAGAGCTGTTTTTTGCAAAGTGCCTACCTGTAGATTTTGGCCTCTAGCTCAGCCGGCACCTAGGGAAACCTACCAAACCTGTGCATTTTTGAAAAATAGAGACCTAGGGGAGTCCAAGATGGGGTGACTTGTGGGGCTCTGACCAGGTTCTGTTACCTAGAATCCTTTGCAAACCTCAATTTTTGGCTAAAAAAACGCATTTTCCTCACATTTCGGTGACAGAAAGTTCTGGAATCTGAGATGAGCCACAAATTTCCTTCCACCCAGCGTTCCCCCAAGTCTCCCGAAAAAAATGATACCTCACTTGTGTGGGTAGGCCTAGCGCCCGCAACAGGAAACGCCCCAAAACGCAAGGTGGACACATCACATTTTTTCATTGAAAACAGTGCCTACCTGTAGATTTTGGCCTCTAGCTCAGCCGGCACCTAGGGAAACCTACCAAACCTGTGCATTTTTGAAAAATAGAGACCTAGGGGAATCCAAGATGGGGTGACTTGTGGGGCTCTGACCAGGTTCTGTTACCCAGAATCCTTTGCAAACCTCAATTTTTGGTTAAAAAAATGCATTTTCCTCACATTTCGGTGACAGAAAGTTCTGGAATCTGAGAGGAGCCACAAATTTCCTTCCATCCAGCGCTCCCACAAGTCTCCCGATAAAAATGGCATCTCACTTGTGTGGGTAGGCCTAGCGGCCGCGACAAGAGACGCCCCAAAGCACAACGTGGACACATCCCATTTTTTTAAAGAAAACAGAGCTGTTTTTTGCAAAGTGCCTACCTGTAGATTTTGGCCTCTAGCTCAGCTGGCACCTAGGGAAACCTAAAAAACCTGTGCATTTTTTAAAACTAGAGACCTAGGGGAAACAAGATTGGGTGACTTGTGTGTCTCTGACCAGGTTCTGTTACCCAGAATCCTCTGCAAACCTCAATTTTTGGCTAAAAAAACGCATTTTCCTCCCATTTCGGTGACAGAAAGTTCTGGAATCTGAGAGGAGCCATAAATGTCCTTCCATCCAGCGCTCCCACAAGTCTCCCGATAAAAATGGTACCTCACTTGTGTGGGTAGGCCTAGCGCCCGCGACAGGATATGCCTCAAAACACAACGTGGACACATCACAGAAAACAGAGCTGTTTTTTGCAAAGTGCCTACCTGTAGATTTTGGCCTCTAGCTCAGCTGGCACCTAGGGAAACCTACAAAACCTGTGCATTTTTGAAAACTAGAGACCTAGGGGAAACAAGATGGGGTGACTTGTGGGGCTCTGACCAGGTTCTGTTACCCAGAATCCTTTGCAAACCTCAATTTTTGGCTAAAAAAACGCATTTTCCTCACATTTCGGTGACAGAAAGTTCTGGAATCTGAGAGGAACCACAAATTTCCTTCCATCCAGCGCTCCCCCAAGTCTCCCGATAAAAATGGCATCTCACTTGTGTGGGTAGGCCTTGCGGCCGCGACAAATGACGCCCCAAAGCACAACGTGGACACATCCCATTTTTTGAAAGAAAACAGAGCTGTTTTTTGCAAAGTGCCTACCTGTAGATTTTGGCCTCTAGCTCAGCTGGCACCTAAGGAAACCTACAAAACCTGTGCATTTTTGAAAACTAGAGACCTAGGGGAATCCAAGATGGGGTGACTTGTGGGGCTCTGACCAGGTTCTGTTACCCAGAATCCTTTGCAAACCTCAATTGTTGGCTAAAAAAACACATTTTCATCACATTTCGGTGACAGAAAGTTCTGGAATCTGAGATGAGCCACAAATTTCCTTCCACCCAGCGTTCCCCCAAGTCTCCCGAAAAAAATGATACCTCAAATGTGTGGGTAGGCCTAGCGCCCGCTACAGGAAACGCCCCAAAACGCAACGTGGACACATCACATTTTTTCATTGAAAACAGTGCCTACCTGTAGATTTTGGCCTCTAGCTCAGACGGCACCTGGGGAAACCTACCAAACCTGTGCATTTTTGAAAAATAGAGACCTAGGGGAATCCAAGATGGGGTGACTTGTGGGGCTCTGACCAGGTTCTGTTACCCAGAATCCTTTGCAAACCTCAATTTTTGGCTAAAAAAACGCATTTTCCTCACATTTCGGTGACAGAAAGTTCTGGAATCTGAGAGGAACCACAAATTTCCTTCCATCCAGCGCTCCCCCAAGTCTCCCGATAAAAGTGGCATCTCACTTGTGTGGGTAGGCCTAGCGGCCGCGACAGGATTTGCCCCAAAACACAACGTGGACACATCACAGAAAACAGAGCTGTTTTTTGCAAAGTGCCTACCTGTAGATTTTGGCCTCTAGCTCAGCCGGCACCTAGGGAAACCTACCAAACCTGTGCATTTTTGAAAAATAGAGACCTAGGGGAATCCAAGATGGGGTGACTTGTGGGGCTCTGACCAGGTTCTGTTACCCAGAATCCTTTGCAAACCTCAATTTTTGGCTAAAAAAACACATTTTCCTCACATTTCGGTGACAGAAAGTTCTGGAATCTGAGAGGAACCACAAATTTCCTTCCATCCAGCGCTCCCCCAAGTCTCCCGATAAAAATGGCATCTCACTTGTGTGGGTAGGCCTAGCGGCCGCGACAAATGACGCCCCAAAACACAACGTGGACACATCCCATTTTTTGAAAGAAAACAGAGCTGTTTTTTGCAAAGTGCCTACCTGTAGATTTTGGCCTCTAGCTCAGCTGGCACCTAGGGAAACCTACCAAACCTGTGCATTTTTGAAAACTAGAGACATAGGGGAAACAAGATGGGGTGACTTGTGGGGCTCTGACCAGGTTCTGTTACCCAGAATCCTCTGCAAACCTCAATTTTTGGCTAAAAAAACGCATTTTCCTCCCATTTCGGTGACAGAAAGTTCTGGAATCTGAGAGGAGCCATAAATGTCCTTCCATCCAGCGCTCCCCCAAGTCTCCCGATAAAAATGGTAACTCACTTGTGTGGGTAGGCCTAGCACCCGCGACAGGATATGCCCCAAAACACAACGTGGACACATCAGAGAAAACAGAGCTGTTTTTTGCAAAGTGCCTACCTGTAGATTTTGGCCTCTAGCTCAGCTGGCACCTAGGGAACCCTACAAAACCTGTGCATTTTTGAAAACTAGAGACCTAGGGGAAACAAGATGGGGTGACTTGTGGGGCTCTGACCAGGTTCTGTTACCCAGAATCCTTTGCAAACCTCAACTTTTGGCTAAAAAAACGCATTTTCCTCACATTTCGGTGACAGAAAGTTCTGGAATCTGAGAGGAACCACAAATTTCCTTCCATCCAGCGCTCCCCCAAGTCCCCCGATAAAAATGGCATCTCACTTGTGTGGGTAGACCTTGCAGCCGCGACAAATGACGCCCCAAAACACAACGTGGACACATCCCATTTTTTGAAAGAAAACAGAGCTGTTTTTTGCAAAGTGCCTACCTGTAGATTTTGGCCTCTAGCTCAGCTGGCACCTAAGGAAACCTACAAAACCTGTGCATTTTTGAAAACTAGAGACCTAGGGGAATCCAAGATGGGGTGACTTGTGGGGCTCTGACCAGGTTCTGTTACCCAGAATCCTTTGCAAACCTCAATTTTTGGCTAAAAAAACGCATTTTCATCACATTTCGGTGACAGAAAGTTCTGGAATCTGAGATGAGCCACAAATTTCCTTCCACCCAGCGTTCCCCCAAGTCTCCCGAAAAAAATGATACCTCAAATGTGTGGGTAGGCCTAGCGCCCGCTACAGGAAACGCCCCAAAACGCAACGTGGACACATCACATTTTTTCATTGAAAACAGTGCCTACCTGTAGATTTTGGCCTCTAGCTCAGCCGGCACCTGGGGAAACCTACCAAACCTGTGCATTTTTGAAAACTAGAGACCGAGGGGAATCCAAGATGGGGTGACTTGTGGGGCTCTGACCAGGTTCTGTTACCCAGAATCCTTTGCAAACGTCTAATTTTGGCTAAAAAAATGCATTTTCCTCACATTTCGGTGACAGAAAGTTCTGGAATCTGAGAGGAGCCACAAATTTCCTTTCACCCAGCGTTCCCTCAAGTCTCCCGATAAAAATGGTACCTCACTTTTGTGGGTAGGCCTTGCGCCCGCGACAGGATTTGCCCCAAAACACAACGTGGACACATCACAGAAAACAGAGCTGTTTTTTGCAAAGTGCCTACCTGTAGATTTTGGCCTCTAGCTCAGCCGGCACCTAGGGAAACCTACCAAACCTGTGCATTTTTGAAAAATAGAGACCTAGGGGAGTCCAAGATGGGGTGACTTGTGGGGCTCTGACCAGGTTCTGTTACCTAGAATCCTTTGCAAACCTCAATTTTTGGCTAAAAAAACGCATTTTCCTCATATTTCGGTGACAGAAAGTTCTGGAATCTGAGATGAGCCACAAATTTCCTTCCACCCAGCGTTCCCCCAAGTCTCCCGAAAAAAATGATACCTCAATTGTGTGGGTAGGCCTAGCGCCCGCGACAGGAAACGCCCCAAAACGCAACGTGGACACATCACATTTTTTCATTGAAAACAGTGCCTACCTGTAGATTTTGGCCTCTAGCTCAGCCGGCACCTAGGGAAACCTACCAAACCTGTGCATTTTTGAAAAATAGAGACCTAGGGGAATCTAAGATGGGGTGACTTGTGGGGCTCTGACCAGGTTCTGTTACCCAGAATCCTTTGCAAACCTCAATTTTTGGTTAAAAAAACGCATTTTCCTCACATTTCGCTGACAGAAAGTTCTGGAATCTGAGAGGAGCCACAAATTTCCTTCCATCCAGCGCTCCCCCAAGTCTCCCGATAAAAATGGCATCTCACTTGTGTGGGTAGGCCTAGCGGCCGCGACAAGAGACGCCCCAAAACACAACGTGGACACATCCCATTTTTTTAAAGAAAACAGAGCTGTTTTTTGCAAAGTGCCTACCTGTAGATTTTGGCCTCTAGCTCAGCTGGCACCTAGGGAAACCTACAAAACCTGTGCATTTTTGAAAACTAGAGACCTAGGGGAAACAAGATGGGGTGACTTGTGGGGCTCTGACCAGGTTCTGTTACCCAGAATCCTCTGCAAACCTCAATTTTTGGCTAAAGAAACGCATTTTCCTCCCATTTCGGTGACAGAAAGTTCTGGAATCTGAGAGGAGCCATAAATGTCCTTCCATCCAGCGCTCCCCCAAGTCTCCCGATAAAAATGGTACCTCACTTGTGTGGGTAGGCCTAGCGCCCGCGACAGGATATGCCCCAAAACACAACGTGGACACATCACAGAAAACAGAGCTGTTTTTTGCAAAGTGCCTACCTGTAGATTTTGGCCTCTAGCTCAGCTGGCACCTAGGGAAACCTACAAACCCTGTGCATTTTTGAAAACTAGAGGCCTAGGGGAAACAAGATGGGGTGACTTGTGGGGCTCTGACCAGGTTCTGTTACCCAGAATCCTTTGCAAACCTCAATTTTTGGCTAAAAAAACACATTTTCCTCACATTTCGGTGACAGAAAGTTCTGGAATCTGAGAGGAACCACAAATTTCCTTCCATCCAGCGCTCCCCCAAGTCTCCCGATAAAAATGGCATCTCACTTGTGTGGGTAGGCCTAGCGGCCGCGACAAATGACGCCCCAAAACACAACGTGGACACATCCCATTTTTTGAAAGAAAACAGAGCTGTTTTTTGCAAAGTGCCTACCTGTAGATTTTGGCCTCTAGCTCAGCTGGCACCTAGGGAAACCTACCAAACCTGTGCATTTTTGAAAACTAGAGACCTAGGGGAAACAAGATGGGGTGACTTGTGGGGCTCTGACCAGGTTCTGTTACCCAGAATCCTCCTCAAACCTCAATTTTTGGCTAAAAAAACGCATTTTCCTCCCATTTCGGTGACAGAAAGTTCTGGAATCTGAGAGGAGCCATAAATGTCCTTCCATCCAGCGCTCCCCCAAGTCTCCCGATAAAAATGGTAACTCACTTGTGTGGGTAGGCCTAGCGCCCGCGACAGGATATGCCCCAAAACACAACGTGGACACATCACAGAAAACAGAGCTGTTTTTTGCAAAGTGCCTACCTGTAGATTTTGGCCTCTAGCTCAGCTGGCACCTAGGGAAACCTACAAAACCTGTGCATTTTTGAAAACTAGAGACCTAGGGGAAACAAGATGGGGTGACTTGTGGGGCTCTGACCAGGTTCTGTTACCCAGAATCCTTTGCAAACCTCAACTTTTGGCAAAAAAAACGCATTTTCCTCACATTTCGGTGACAGAAAGTTCTGGAATCTGAGAGGAACCACAAATTTCCTTCCACCCAGCGCTCCCCCAAGTCTCCCGATAAAAATGGCATCTCACTTGTGTGGGTAGGCCTAGCGGCCGCGACAAGTGACGCCCCAAAACACAACGTGGACACATCCCATTTTTTTAAAGAAAACAGAGCTGTTTTTTGCAAAGTGCCTACCTGTAGATTTTGGCCTCTAGCTCAGCTGGCACCTAGGGAAACCTACAAAACCTGTGAATTTTTTAAAACTAGAGACCTAGGGGAAACAAGATGGGGTGACTTGTGGGGCTCTGACCAGGTTCTGTTACCCAGAATCCTCTGCAAACCTCAATTTTTGGCTAAAGAAACACATTTTCCTCCCATTTCGGTGACAGAAAGTTCTGGAATCTGAGAGGAGCCATAAATGTCCTTCCATCCAGCGCTCCCCCAAGTCTCCCGATAAAAATGGTACCTCACTTGTGTGGGTAGGCCTAGCGCCCGCGACAGGATATACCCCAAAACACAACGTGGACACATCACAGAAAACAGAGCTGTTTTTTGCAAAGTGCCTACCTGTAGATTTTGGCCTCTAGCTCAGCTGGCACCTAGGGAAACCTACAAAACCTGTGCATTTTTGAAAACTAGAGACCTAGGGGAAACAAGATGGGGTGACTTGTGGGGCTCTGACCAGGTTCTGTTACCCAGAATCCTTTGCAAACCTCAATTTTTGGCTAAAAAAACGCATTTTCCTCACATTTCGGTGACAGAAAGTTCTGGAATCTGAGAGGAACCACAAATTTCCTTCCATCCAGCGCTCCCCCAAGTCCCCCGATAAAAATGGCATCTCACTTGTCTGGGTAGACCTTGCAGCCGCGACAAATGACGCCCCAAAACACAACGTGGACACATCCCATTTTTTGAAAGAAAACAGAGCTGTTTTTTGCAAAGTGCCTACCTGTAGATTTTGGCCTCTAGCTCAGCTGGCACCTAAGGAAACCTACAAAACCTGTGCATTTTTGAAAACTAGAGACCTAGGGGAATCCAAGATGGGGTGACTTGTGGGGCTCTGACCAGGTTCTGTTACCCAGAATCCTTTGCAAACCTCAATTTTTGGCTAAAAAAACGCATTTTCATCACATTTCGGTGACAGAAAGTTCTGGAATCTGAGATGAGCCACAAATTTCCTTCCACCCAGCGTTCCCCCAAGTCTCCCGAAAAAAATGATACCTCAAATGTGTGGGTAGGCCTAGCGCCCGCTACAGGAAACGCCCCAAAACGCAACGTGGACACATCACATTTTTTCATTGAAAACAGTGCCTACCTGTAGATTTTGGCCTCTAGCTCAGCCGGCACCTGGGGAAACCTACCAAACCTGTGCATTTTTTAAAACTAGAGACCGAGGGGAATCCAAGATGGGGTGACTTGTGGGGCTTTGACCAGGTTCTGTTACCCAGAATCCTTTGCAAACCTCTAATTTTGGCTAAAAAAATGCATTTTCCTCACATTTCGGTGACAGAAAGTTCTGGAATCTGAGAGGAGCCACAAATTTCCTTTCACCCAGTGTTCCCTCAAGTCTCCCGATAAAAATGGTACCTCACTTGTGTGGGTAGGCCTAGCGCCCGCGACAGGATTTGCCCCAAAACACAACGTGGACACATCACAGAAAACAGAGCTGTTTTTTGCAAAGTGCCTACCTGTAGATTTTGGCCTCTAGCTCAGCCGGCACCTAGGGAAACCTACCAAACCTGTGCATTTTTGAAAAATAGAGACCTAGGGGAGTCCAAGATTGGGTGACTTGTGGGGCTCTGACCAGGTTCTGTTACCTAGAATCCTTTGCAAACCTCAATTTTTGGCTAAAAAAACGCATTTTCCTCACATTTCGGTGACAGAAAGTTCTGGAATCTGAGATGAGCCACAAATTTCCTTCCACCCAGCGTTCCCCCAAGTCTCCCGAAAAAAATGATACCTCACTTGTGTGGGTAGGCCTAGCGCCCGCAACAGGAAACGCCCCAAAACGCAAGGTGGACACATCACATTTTTTCATTGAAAACAGTGCCTAACTGTAGATTTTGGCCTCTAGCTCAGCCGGCACCTAGGGAAACCTACCAAACCTGTGCATTTTTGAAAAATAGAGACCTAGGGGAATCCAAGATGGGGTGACTTGTGGGGCTCTGACCAGGTTCTGTTACCCAGAATCCTTTGCAAACCTCAATTTTTGGTTAAAAAAATGCATTTTCCTCACATTTCGGTGACAGAAAGTTCTGGAATCTGAGAGGAGCCACAAATTTCCTTCCATCCAGCGCTCCCACAAGTCTCCCGATAAAAATGGCATCTCACTTGTGTGGGTAGGCCTAGCGGCCGCGACAAGAGACGCCCCAAAGCACAACGTGGACACATCCCATTTTTTTAAAGAAAACAGAGCTGTTTTTTGCAAAGTGCCTACCTGTAGATTTTGGCCTCTAGCTCAGCTGGCACCTAGGGAAACCTAAGAAACCTGTGCATTTTTTAAAACTAGAGACCTAGGGGAAACAAGATGGGGTGACTTGTGGGTCTCTGACCAGGTTCTGTTACCCAGAATCCTCTGCAAACCTCAATTTTTGGCTAAAAAAACGAATTTTCCTCCCATTTCGGTGACAGAAAGTTCTGGAATCTGAGAGGAGCCATAAATGTCCTTCCATCCAGCGCTCCCACAAGTCTCCCGATAAAAATGGTACCTCACTTGTGTGGGTAGGCCTAGCGCCCGCGACAGGATATGCCCCAAAACACAACGTGGACACATCACAGAAAACAGAGCTGTTTTTTGAAAAGTGCCTACCTGTAGATTTTGGCCTCTAGCTCAGCTGGCACCTAGGGAAACCTACAAAACCTGTGCATTTTTGAAAACTAGAGACCTAGGGGAAACAAGATGGGGTGACTTGTGGGGCTCTGACCAGGTTCTGTTACCCAGAATCCTTTGCAAACCTCAATTTTTGGCTAAAAAAATGCATTTTCCTCACATTTCGGTGACAGAAAGTTCTGGAATCTGAGAGGAACCACAAATTTCCTTCCATCCAGCGCTCCCCCAAGTCTCCTGATAAAAATGGCATCTCACTTTTGTGTGTAGGCCTTGCGGCCGCGACAAATGACGCCCCAAAACACAACGTGGACACATCCCATTTTTTGAAAGAAAACAGAGCTGTTTTTTGCAAAGTGCCTACCTGTAGATTTTGGCCTCTAGCTCAGCTGGCACCTAAGGAAACCTACAAAACCTGTGCATTTTTGAAAACTAGAGACCTAGGGGAATCCAAGATGGGGTGACTTGTGGGGCTCTGACCAGGTTCTGTTACCCAGAATCCTTTGCAAACCTCAATTTTTGGCTAAAAAAACACATTTTCATCACATTTCGGTGACAGAAAGTTCTGGAATCTGAGATGAGCCACAAATTTCCTTCCACCCAGCGTTCCCCCAAGTCTCCCGAAAAAAATGATACCTCAAATGTGTGGGTAGGCCTAGCGCCCGCTACAGGAAACGCCCCAAAACGCAACGTGGACACATCAAATTTTTTCATTGAAAACAGTGCCTACCTGTAGATTTTGGCCTCTAGCTCAGCCGGCACCTGGGGAAACCTACCAAACCTGTGCATTTTTGAAAAATAGAGACCTAGGGGAATCCAAGATGGGGTGACTTGTGGGGCTCTGACCAGGTTCTGTTACCCAGAATCCTTTGCAAACCTCAATTTTTGGTTAAAAAAATGCATTTTCCTCACATTTCGGTGACAGAAAGTTCTGGAATCTGAGAGGAGCCACAAATTTCCTTCCATCCAGCGCTCCCACAAGTCTCCCGATAAAAATGGCATCTCACTTGTGTGGGTAGGCCTAGTGGCCGCGACAAGAGACGCCCCAAAACACAACGTGGACACATCCCATTTTTTTAAAGAAAACAGAGCTGTTTTTTGCAAAGTGCCTACCTGTAGATTTTGGCCTCTAGCTCAGCTGGCACCTAGGGAAACCTAAAAAACCTGTGCATTTTTTAAAACTAGAGACCTAGGGGAAACAAGATGGGGTGACTTGTGGGTCTCTGACCAGGTTCTGTTACCCAGAATCCTCTGCAAACCTCAATTTTTGGCTAAAAAAACGCATTTTCCTCCCATTTCGGTGACAGAAAGTTCTGGAATCTGAGAGGAGCCATAAATGTCCTTTAGCGCTCCCACAAGTCTCCCACAAGTCTCCCGATAAAAATGGTACCTCACTTGTGTGGGTAGGCCTAGCGCCCGCGACAGGATATGCCCCAAAACACAACGTGGACACATCACAGAAAACAGAGCTGTTTTTTGCAAAGTGCCTACCTGTAGATTTTGGCCTCTAGCTCAGCTGGCACCTAGGGAAACCTACCAAACCTGTGCATTTTTGAAAAATAGAGACCTAGGGGAATCTAAGATGGGGTGACTTGTGGGGCTCTGACCAGGTTCTGTTACCCAGAATCCTTTGCAAACCTCAATTTTTGGTTAAAAAAACGCATTTTCCTCACATTTCGCTGACAGAAAGTTCTGGAATCTGAGAGGAGCCACAAATTTCCTTCCATCCAGCGCTCCCCCAAGTCTCCCGATAAAAATGGCATCTCACTTGTGTGGGTAGGCCTAGCGGCCGCGACAAGAGATGCCCCAAAACACAACGTGGACACATCCCATTTTTTTTAAGAAAACAGAGCTGTTTTTTGCAAAGTGCCTACCTGTAGATTTTGGCCTCTAGCTCAGCTGGCACCTAGGGAGACCTACAAAACCTGTGCATTTTTGAAAACTAGAGACCTAGGGGAAACAAGATGGGGTGACTTGTGGGGCTCTGACCAGGTTCTGTTACCCAGAATCCTCTGCAAACCTCAATTTTTGGCTAAAGAAACGCATTTTCCTCCCATTTCGGTGACAGAAAGTTCTGGAATCTGAGAGGAGCCATAAATGTCCTTCCATCCAGCGCTCCCCCAAGTCTCCCGATAAAAATGGTACCTCACTTGTGTGGGTAGGCCTAGCGCCCGCGACAGGATATGCCCCAAAACACAACGTGGACACATCACAGAAAACAGAGCTGTTTTTTGCAAAGTGCCTACCTGTAGATTTTGGCCTCTAGCTCAGCTGGCACCTAGGGAAACCTACAAAACCTGTGCATTTTTGAAAACTAGAGACCTAGGGGAAACAAGATGGGGTGACTTGTGGGGCTCTGACCAGGTTCTGTTACCCAGAATCCTTTGCAAACCTCAATTTTTGGCTAAAAATACGCATTTTCCTCACATTTCGGTGACAGAAAGTTCTGGAATCTGAGAGGAACCACAAATTTCCTTCCATCCAGCGCTCCCCCAAGTCTCCCGATAAAAATGGCATCTCACTTGTGTGGGTAGGCCTAGCGGCCGCGACAAATGACGCCCCAAAACACAACGTGGACACATCCCATTTTTTGAAAGAAAACAGAGCTGTTTTTTGCAAAGTGCCTACCTGTAGATTTTGGCCTCTAGCTCAGCTGGCACCTAGGGAAACCTACCAAACCTGTGCATTTTTGAAAACTAGAGACCTAGGGGAAACAAGATGGGGTGACTTGTGGGGCTCTGACCAGGTTCTGTTACCCAGAATCCTCTGCAAACCTCAATTTTTGGCTAAAAAAACGCATTTTCCTCCCATTTCGGTGACAGAAAGTTCTGGAATCTGAGAGGAGCCATAAATGTCCTTCCATCCAGCGCTCCCCCAAGTCTCCCGATAAAAATGGTAACTCACTTGTGTGGGTAGGCCTAGCGCCCGCGACAGGATATGCCCCAAAACACAACGTGGACACATCACAGAAAACAGAGCTGTTTTTTGCAAAGTGCCTACCTGTAGATTTTGGCCTCTAGTTCAGCTGGCACCTAGGGAAACCTACAAAACCTGTGCATTTTTGAAAACTAGAGACCTAGGGGAAACAAGATGGGGTGACTTGTGGGGCTCTGACCAGGTTCTGTTACCCAGAATCCTTTGCAAACCTCAATTTTTGGCTAAAAAAACGCATTTTCCTCACATTTCGGTGACAGAAAGTTCTGGAATCTGAGAGGAACCACAAATTTCCTTCCATCCAGCGCTCCCCCAAGTCTCCCGATAAAAATGGCATCTCACTTGTGTGGGTAGGCCTTGCGGCCGCGACAAATGATGCCCCAAAACACAACGTGGACACATCCCATTTTTTGAAAGAAAACAGAGCTGTTTTTTGCAAAGTGCCTACCTGTAGATTTTGGCCTCTAGCTCAGCTGGCACCTAAGGAAACCTACAAAACCTGTGCATTTTTGAAAACTAGAGGCCTAGGGGAATCCAAGATGGGGTGACTTGTGGGGCTCTGACCAGGTTCTGTTACCCAGAATCCTTTGCAAACCTCAATTTTTGGCAAAAAAAACGCATTTTCATCACATTTCGGTGACAGAAAGTTCTGGAATCTGAGATGAGCCACAAATTTCCTTCCACCCAGCGTTCCCCCAAGTCTCCCGAAAAAAATGATACCTCAAATGTGTGGGTAGGCCTAGCGCCCGCTACAGGAAACGCCCCAAAACGCAACGTGGACACATCACATTTTTTCATTGAAAACAGTGCCTACCTGTAGATTTTGGCCTCTAGCTCAGCCGGCACCTGGGGAAACCTACCAAACCTGTGCATTTTTTAAAACTAGAGACCGAGGGGAATCCAAGATGGGGTGACTTGTGGGGCTCTGACCAGGTTCTGTTACCCAGAATCCTTTGCAAACCTCTAATTTTGGCTAAAAAAATGCATTTTCCTCACATTTCGGTGACAGAAAGTTCTGGAATCTGAGAGGAGCCACAAATTTCCTTTCACCCAGCATTCCCTCAAGTCTCCCGATAAAAATGGTACCTCACTTGTGTGGGTAGGCCTAGCGCCCGCAACAGGATTTGCCCCAAAACACAACGTGGACACATCACAGAAAACAGAGCTGTTTTTTTCAAAGTGCCTACCTGTAGATTTTGGCCTCTAGCTCAGCCGGCACCTAGGGAAACCTACCAAACCTGTGCATTTTTGAAAAATAGAGACCTAGGGGAGTCCAAGATGGGGTGACTTGTGGGGCTCTGACCAGGTTCTGTTAACTAGAATCCTTTGCAAACCTCAATTTTTGGCTAAAAAAACGCATTTTCCTCACATTTCGGTGACAGAAAGTTCTGGAATCTGAGATGAGCCACAAATTTCCTTCCACCCAGCGTTCCCCCAAGTCTCCCGAAAAAAATGATACCTCACTTGTGTGGGTAGGCCTAGCGCCCGCAACAGGAAACGCCCCAAAACGCAACGTGGACATATCACATTTTTTCATTGAAAACAGTGCCTACCTGTAGATTTTGGCCTCTAGCTCAGCCGGCACCTAGGGAAACCTACCAAACCTGTGCATTTTTGAAAAATAGAGACCTAGGGGAATCCAAGATGGGGTGACTTGTGGGGCTCTGACCAGGTTCTGTTACCCAGAATCCTTTGCAAACCTCAATTTTTGGTTAAAAAAACGCATTTTCCTCACATTTCGGTGACAGAAAGTTCTGGAATCTGAGAGGAGCCACACATTTCCTTCCATCCAGCGCTCCCACAAGTCTCCCGATAAAAATGACATCTCACTTGTGTGGGTAGGCCTAGCGGCCGCGACAAGAGACGCCCCAAAACACAACGTGGACACATCCCATTTTTTTAAAGAAAACAGAGCTGTTTTTTGCAAAGTGCCTACCTGTAGAGTTTGGCCTCTAGCTCAGCTGGCACCTAGGGAAACCTAAAAAACCTGTGCATTTTTTAAAACTAGAGACCTAGGGGAAACAAGATGGGGTGACTTGTGGGGCTCTGACCAGGTTCTGTTACCCAGAATCCTCTGCAAACCTCAATTTTTGGCTAAAAAAACGCATTTTCCTCCCATTTCGGTGACAGAAAGTTCTGGAATCTGAGAGGAGCCATAAATGTCCTTCCATCCAGCGCTCCCCCAAGTCTCCCGATAAAAATGGTACCTCACTTGTGTGGGTAGGCCTAGCGCCCGCGACAGGATATGCCCCAAAACACAACGTGGACACATCACAGAAAACAGAGCTGTTTTTTGCAAAGTGCCTACCTGTAGATTTTGGCCTCTAGCTCAGCTGGCACCTAGGGAAACCTACAAAACCTGTGCATTTTTTAAAACTAGAGACCTAGGGGAAACAAGATGGGGTGACTTGTGGGGCTCTGACCAGGTTCTGTTACCCAGAATCCTTTGCAAACCTCAATTTTTGGCTAAAAAAACGCATTTTCCTCACATTTCGGTGACAGAAAGTTCTGGAATCTGAGAGGAACCACAAATTTCCTTCCATCCAGCGCTCCCCCAAGTCTCCCGATAAAAATGGCATCTCACTTGTGTGGGTAGGCCTTGCGGCCGCGACAAATGACGCCCCAAAACACAACGTGGACACATCCCATTTTTTGAAAGAAAACAGAGCTGTTTTTTGCAAAGTGCCTACCTGTAGATTTTGGCCTCTAGCTCAGCTGGCACCTAAGGAAACCTACAAAACCTGTGCATTTTTGAAAACTAGAGACCTAGGGGAATCCAAGATGGGGTGACTTGTGGGGCTCTGACTAGGTTCTGTTACCCAGAATCCTTTGCAAACCTCAATTTTTGGCTAAAAAAACGCATTTTCATCACATTTCGGTGACAGAAAGTTCTGGAATCTGAGATGAGCCACAAATTTCCTTCCACCCAGCGTTCCCCCAAGTCTCCCGAAAAAAATGATACCTCAAATGTGTGGGTAGGCCTAGCGCCCGCTACAGGAAACGCCCCAAAACGCAACGTGGACACATCACATTTTTTCATTGAAAACAGTGCCTACCTGTAGATTTTGGCCTCTAGCTCAGCCGGCACCTGGGGAAACCTACCAAACCTGTGCATTTTTGAAAACTAGAGACCGAGGGGAATCCAAGATGGGGTGACTTGTGGGGCTCTGACCAGGTTCTGTTACCCAGAATCCTTTGCAAACCTCTAATTTTGGCTAAAAAAATGCATTTTCCTCACATTTCGGTGACAGAAAGTTCTGGAATCTGAGAGGAGCCACAAATTTCCTTTCACCCAGCGTTCCCTCAAGTCTCCCGATAAAAATGGTACCTCACTTTTGTGGGTAGGCCTAGCGCCCGCGACAGGATTTGCCCCAAAACACAACGTGGACACATCACAGAAAACAGAGCTGTTTTTTGCAAAGTGCCTACCTGTAGATTTTGGCCTCTAGCTCAGCCGGCACCTAGGGAAACCTACCAAACCTGTGCATTTTTGAAAAATAGAGACCTAGGGGAGTCCAAGATGGGGTGACTTGTGGGGCTCTGACCAGGTTCTGTTACCTAGAATCCTTTGCAAACCTCAATTTTTGGCTAAAAAAACGCATTTTCCTCATATTTCGGTGACAGAAAGTTCTGGAATCTGAGATGAGCCACAAATTTCCTTCCACCCAGCGTTCCCCCAAGTCTCCCGAAAAAAATGATACCTCACTTGTGTGGGTAGGCCTAGCGCCCGCGACAGGAAACGCCCCAAAACGCAACGTGGACACATCAAATTTTTTCATTGAAAACAGTGCCTACCTGTAGATTTTGGCCTCTAGCTCAGCCGGCACCTAGGGAAACCTACCAAACCTGTGCATTTTTGAAAAATAGAGACCTAGGGGAATCCAAGATGGGGTGACTTGTGGGGCTCTGACCAGGTTTTGTTACCCAGAATCCTTTGCAAACCTCAATTTTTGGTTAAAAAAACGCATTTTCCTCACATTTCGCTGACAGAAAGTTCTGGAATCTGAGAGGAGCCACAAATTTCCTTCCATCCAGCGCTCCCCCAAGTCTCCCGATAAAAATGGCATCTCACTTGTGTGGGTAGGCCTAGCGGCCGCGACAAGAGACGCCCCGAAACACAACGTGGACACATCCCATTTTTTTAAAGAAAACAGAGCTGTTTTTTGCAAAGTGCCTACCTGTAGATTTTGGCCTCTAGCTCAGCTGGCACCTAGGGAAACCTACAAAACCTGTGCATTTTTGAAAACTAGAGACCTAGGGGAAACAAGATGGGGTGACTTGTGGGGCTCTGACCAGGTTCTGTTACCCAGAATCCTCTGCAAACCTCAATTTTTGGCTAAAAAAACGCATTTTCCTCCCATTTCGGTGACAGAAAGTTCTGGAATCTGAGAGGAGCCATAAATGTCCTTCCATCCAGCGCTCCCCCAAGTCTCCCGATAAAAATGGTACCTCACTTGCGTGGGTAGGCCTAGCGCCTGCGACAGGATATGCCCCAAAACACAACGTGGACACATCACAGAAAACAGAGCTGTTTTTTGCAAAGTGCCTACCTGTAGATTTTGGCCTCTAGCTCAGCTGGCACCTAGGGAAACCTACAAAACCTGTGCATTTTTGAAAACTAGAGACCTAGGGGAAACAAGATGGGGTGACTTGTGGGGCTCTGACCAGGTTCTGTTACCCAGAATCCTTTGCAAACCTCAATTTTTGGCTAAAAAAACGCATTTTCCTCACATTTCGGTGACAGAAAGTTCTGGAATCTGAGAGGAACCACAAATTTCCTTCCATCCAGCGCTCCTACAAGTCTCCCGATAAAAATGGCATCTCACTTGTGTGGGTAGGCCTAGCGGCCGCGACAAATGACGCCCCAAAACACAACGTGGACACATCCCATTTTTTGAAAGAAAACAGAGCTGTTTTTTGCAAAGTGCCTACCTGTAGATTTTGGCCTCTAGCTCAGCTGGCACCTAGGGAAACCTACCAAACCTGTGCATTTTTGAAAACTAGAGACCTAGGGGAAACAAGATGGGGTGACTTGTGGGGCTCTGACCAGGTTCTGTTACCCAGAATCCTCTGCAAACCTCAATTTTTGGCTAAAAAAACGCATTTTCCTCCCATTTCGGTGACAGAAAGTTCTGGAATCTGAGAGGAGCCATAAATGTCCTTCCATCCAGCGCTCCCCCAAGTCTCCCGATAAAAATGGTACCTCACTTGTGTGGGTAGGCCTAGCGCCCGCGACAGGATATGCCCCAAAACACAACGTGGACACATCACAGAAAACAGAGCTGTTTTTTGCAAAGTGCCTACCTGTAGATTTTGGCCTCTAGCTCAGCTGGCACCTAGGGAAACCTACAAAACCTGTGCATTTTTGAAAACTAGAGACCTAGGGGAAACAAGATGGGGTGACTTGTGGGGCTCTTACCAGGTTCTGTTACCCAGAATCCTTTGCAAACCTCAATTTTTGGCTAAAAAAACGCATTTTCCTCACATTTCGGTGACAGAAAGTTCTGGAATCTGAGAGGAACCACAAATTTCCTTCCATCCAGCGCTCCCCCAAGTCTCCCGATAAAAATGGCATCTCACTTGTGTGGGTAGGCCTTGCGGCCGCGACAAATGATGCCCCAAAACACAACGTGGACACATCCCATTTTTTGAAAGAAAACAGAGCTGTTTTTTGCAAAGTGTCTACCTGTAGATTTTGGCCTCTAGCTCAGCTGGCACCTAAGGAAACCTACAAAACCTGTGCATTTTTGAAAACTAGAGACCTAGAGGAATCCAAGATGGGGTGACTTGTGGGGCTCTGACCAGGTTCTGTTACCCAGAATCCTTTGCAAACCTCAATTTTTGGCAAAAAAAAACGCATTTTCATCACATTTCGGTGACAGAAAGTTCTGGAATCTGAGATGAGCCACAAATTTCCTTCCACCCAGCGTTCCCCCAAGTCTCCCGAAAAAAATGATACCTCAAATGTGTGGGTAGGCCTAGCGCCCGCTACAGGAAACGCCCCAAAACGCAACGTGGACACATCACATTTTTTCATTGAAAACAGTGCCTACCTGTAGATTTTGGCCTCTAGCTCAGCCAGCACCTGGGGAAACCTACCAAACCTGTGCATTTTTTAAAACTAGAGACCGAGGGGAATCCAAGATGGGGTGACTTGTGGGGCTCTGACCAGGTTCTGTTACCCAGAATCCTTTGCAAACCTCTAATTTTGGCTAAAGAAATGCATTTTCCTCACATTTCGGTGACAGAAAGTTTTGGAATCTGAGAGGAGCCACAAATTTCCTTTCACCCAGCATTTCCTCAAGTCTCCCGATAAAAATGGTACCTCACTTGTGTGGGTAGGCCTAGCGCCCGCAACAGGATTTGCCCCAAAACACAACGTGGACACATCACAGAAAACAGAGCTGTTTTTTGCAAAGTGCCTACCTGTAGATTTTGGCCTCTAGCTCAGCCGGCACCTAAGGAAACCTACCAAACCTGTGCATTTTTGAAAAATAGAGACCTAGGGGAGTCCAAGATGGGGTGACTTGTGGGGCTCTGACCAGGTTCTGTTACCTAGAATCCTTTGCAAACCTCAATTTTTGGTTAAAAAAACGCATTTTCTCACATTTCGGTGACAGAAAGTTCTGGAATCTGAGATGAGCCACAAATTTCCTTCCACCCAGCGTTCCCCCAAGTCTCCCGAAAAAAATGATACCTCACTTGTGTGGGTAGGCCTAGCGCCCGCAACAGGAAACGCCCCAAAACGCAACGTGGACACATCACATTTTTTAATTGAAAACATTGCCTACCTGTAGATTTTGGCCTCTAGCTCAGCCGGCACCTAGGGAAACCTACCAAACCTGTGCATTTTTGAAAAATAGAGACCTAGGGGAATCCAAGATGGGGTGACTTGTGGGGCTCTGACCAGGTTCTGTTACCCAGAATCCTTTGCAAACCTCAATTTTTGGTTACAAAAACGCATTTTCCTCACATTTCGGTGACAGAAAGTTCTGGAATCTGAGAGGAGCCACAAATTTCCTTCCATCCAGCGCTCCCACAAGTCTCCCGATAAAAATGGCATCTCACTTGTGTGGGTAGGCCTAGCGGCCGCGACAAGAGACGCCCCGAAACACAACGTGGACACATCCCATTTTTTTAAAGAAAACAGAGCTGTTTTTTGCAAAGTGCCTACCTGTAGATTTTGGCCTCTAGCTCAGCTGGCACCTAGGGAAACCTAAAAAACCTGTGCATTTTTTAAAACTAGAGACCTAGGGGAAACAAGATTGGGTGACTTGTGGGGCTCTGACCAGGTTCTGTTACCCAGAATCCTCTGCAAACCTCAATTTTTGGCTAAAAAAACGCATTTTCCTCCCATTTCGGTGACAGAAAGTTCTGGAATCTGAGAGGAGCCATAAATGTCCTTCCATCCAGCGCTCCCCCAAGTCTCCCGATAAAAATGGTACCTCACTTGTGTGGGTAGGCCTAGCGCCCGCGACAGGATATGCCCCAAAACACAACGTGGACACATCACAGAAAACAGAGCTGTTTTTTGCAAAGTGCCTACCTGTAGATTTTGGCCTCTAGCTCAGCTGGCACCTAGGGAAACCTACAAAACCTGTGCATTTTTGAAAATTAGAGACCTAGGGGAAACAAGATGGGGTGACTTGTGGGGCTCTGACCAGGTTCTGTTACCCAGAATCCTTTGCAAACCTCAATTTTTGGCTAAAAAAACGCATTTTCCTCACATTTCGGTGACAGAAAGTTCTGGAATCTGAGAGGAACCACAAATTTCCTTCCATCCAGCGCTCCCCCAAGTCTCCCGATAAAAATGGCATCTCACTTGTGTGGGTAGGCCTTGCGGCCGCGACAAATGACGCCCCAAAACACAACGTGGACACATCCCATTTTTTGAAAGAAAACAGAGCTGTTTTTTGCAAAGTGCCTACCTGTAGATTTTGGCCTCTAGCTCAGCTGGCACCTAAGGAAACCTACAAAACCTGTGCATTTTTGAAAACTAGAGACCTAGGGGAATCCAAGATGGGGTGACTTGTGGGGCTCTGACTAGGTTCTGTTACCCAGAATCCTTTGCAAACCTCAATTTTTGGCTAAAAAAACGCATTTTCATCACATTTCGGTGACAGAAAGTTCTGGAATCTGAGATGAGCCACAAATTTCCTTCCACCCAGCGTTCCCCCAAGTCTCCCGAAAAAAATGATACCTCAAATGTGTGGGTAGGCCTAGCGCCCGCTACAGGAAACGCCCCAAAACGCAACGTGGACACATCACATTTTTTCATTGAAAACAGTGCCTACCTGTAGATTTTGGCCTCTAGCTCAGCCGGCACCTGGGGAAACCTACCAAACCTGTGCATTTTTGAAAACTAGAGACCGAGGGGAATCCAAGATGGGGTGACTTGTGGGGCTCTGACCAGGTTCTGTTACCCAGAATCCTTTGCAAACCTCTAATTTTGGCTAAAAAAATGCATTTTCCTCACATTTCGGTGACAGAAAGTTCTGGAATCTGAGAGGAGCCACAAATTTCCTTTCACCCAGCGTTCCCTCAAGTCTCCCGATAAAAATGGTACCTCACTTTTGTGGGTAGGCCTAGCGCCCGCGACAGGATTTGCCCCAAAACACAACGTGGACACATCACAGAAAACAGAGCTGTTTTTTGCAAAGTGCCTACCTGTAGATTTTGGCCTCTAGCTCAGCCGGCACCTAGGGAAACCTACCAAACCTGTGCATTTTTGAAAAATAGAGACCTAGGGGAGTCCAAGATGGGGTGACTTGTGGGGCTCTGACCAGGTTCTGTTACCTAGAATCCTTTGCAAACCTCAATTTTTGGCTAAAAAAACGCATTTTCCTCATATTTCGGTGACAGAAAGTTCTGGAATCTGAGATGAGCCACAAATTTCCTTCCACCCAGCGTTCCCCCAAGTCTCCCGAAAAAAATGATACCTCACTTGTGTGGGTAGGCCTAGCGCCCGCGACAGGAAACGCCCCAAAACGCAACGTGGACACATCACATTTTTTCATTGAAAACAGTGCCTACCTGTAGATTTTGGCCTCTAGCTCAGCCGGCACCTAGGGAAACCTACCAAACCTGTGCATTTTTGAAAAATAGAGACCTAGGGGAATCCAAGATGGGGTGACTTGTGGGGCTCTGACCAGGTTTTGTTACCCAGAATCCTTTGCAAACCTCAATTTTTGGTTAAAAAAACGCATTTTCCTCACATTTCGCTGACAGAAAGTTCTGGAATCTGAGAGGAGCCACAAATTTCCTTCCATCCAGCGCTCCCCCAAGTCTCCCGATAAAAATGGCATCTCACTTGTGTGGGTAGGCCTAGCGGCCGCGACAAGAGACGCCCCGAAACACAACGTGGACACATCCCATTTTTTTAAAGAAAACAGAGCTGTTTTTTGCAAAGTGCCTACCTGTAGATTTTGGCCTCTAGCTCAGCTGGCACCTAGGGAAACCTACAAAACCTGTGCATTTTTGAAAACTAGAGACCTAGGGGAAACAAGATGGGGTGACTTGTGGGGCTCTGACCAGGTTCTGTTACCCAGAATCCTCTGCAAACCTCAATTTTTGGCTAAAAAAACGCATTTTCCTCCCATTTCGGTGACAGAAAGTTCTGGAATCTGAGAGGAGCCATAAATGTCCTTCCATCCAGCGCTCCCCCAAGTCTCCCGATAAAAATGGTACCTCACTTGCGTGGGTAGGCCTAGCGCCTGCGACAGGATATGCCCCAAAACACAACGTGGACACATCACAGAAAACAGAGCTGTTTTTTGCAAAGTGCCTACCTGTAGATTTTGGCCTCTAGCTCAGCTGGCACCTAGGGAAACCTACAAAACCTGTGCATTTTTGAAAACTAGAGACCTAGGGGAAACAAGATGGGGTGACTTGTGGGGCTCTGACCAGGTTCTGTTACCCAGAATCCTTTGCAAACCTCAATTTTTGGCTAAAAAAACGCATTTTCCTCACATTTCGGTGACAGAAAGTTCTGGAATCTGAGAGGAACCACAAATTTCCTTCCATCCAGCGCTCCTACAAGTCTCCCGATAAAAATGGCATCTCACTTGTGTGGGTAGGCCTAGCGGCCGCGACAAATGACGCCCCAAAACACAACGTGGACACATCCCATTTTTTGAAAGAAAACAGAGCTGTTTTTTGCAAAGTGCCTACCTGTAGATTTTGGCCTCTAGCTCAGCTGGCACCTAGGGAAACCTACCAAACCTGTGCATTTTTGAAAACTAGAGACCTAGGGGAAACAAGATGGGGTGACTTGTGGGGCTCTGACCAGGTTCTGTTACCCAGAATCCTCTGCAAACCTCAATTTTTGGCTAAAAAAACGCATTTTCCTCCCATTTCGGTGACAGAAAGTTCTGGAATCTGAGAGGAGCCATAAATGTCCTTCCATCCAGCGCTCCCCCAAGTCTCCCGATAAAAATGGTACCTCACTTGTGTGGGTAGGCCTAGCGCCCGCGACAGGATATGCCCCAAAACACAACGTGGACACATCACAGAAAACAGAGCTGTTTTTTGCAAAGTGCCTACCTGTAGATTTTGGCCTCTAGCTCAGCTGGCACCTAGGGAAACCTACAAAACCTGTGCATTTTTGAAAACTAGAGACCTAGGGGAAACAAGATGGGGTGACTTGTGGGGCTCTTACCAGGTTCTGTTACCCAGAATCCTTTGCAAACCTCAATTTTTGGCTAAAAAAACGCATTTTCCTCACATTTCGGTGACAGAAAGTTCTGGAATCTGAGAGGAACCACAAATTTCCTTCCATCCAGCGCTCCCCCAAGTCTCCCGATAAAAATGGCATCTCACTTGTGTGGGTAGGCCTTGCGGCCGCGACAAATGATGCCCCAAAACACAACGTGGACACATCCCATTTTTTGAAAGAAAACAGAGCTGTTTTTTGCAAAGTGTCTACCTGTAGATTTTGGCCTCTAGCTCAGCTGGCACCTAAGGAAACCTACAAAACCTGTGCATTTTTGAAAACTAGAGACCTAGAGGAATCCAAGATGGGGTGACTTGTGGGGCTCTGACCAGGTTCTGTTACCCAGAATCCTTTGCAAACCTCAATTTTTGGCAAAAAAAACGCATTTTCATCACATTTCGGTGACAGAAAGTTCTGGAATCTGAGATGAGCCACAAATTTCCTTCCACCCAGCGTTCCCCCAAGTCTCCCGAAAAAAATGATACCTCAAATGTGTGGGTAGGCCTAGCGCCCGCTACAGGAAACGCCCCAAAACGCAACGTGGACACATCACATTTTTTCATTGAAAACAGTGCCTACCTGTAGATTTTGGCCTCTAGCTCAGCCAGCACCTGGGGAAACCTACCAAACCTGTGCATTTTTTAAAACTAGAGACCGAGGGGAATCCAAGATGGGGTGACTTGTGGGGCTCTGACCAGGTTCTGTTACCCAGAATCCTTTGCAAACCTCTAATTTTGGCTAAAGAAATGCATTTTCCTCACATTTCGGTGACAGAAAGTTTTGGAATCTGAGAGGAGCCACAAATTTCCTTTCACCCAGCATTTCCTCAAGTCTCCCGATAAAAATGGTACCTCACTTGTGTGGGTAGGCCTAGCGCCCGCAACAGGATTTGCCCCAAAACACAACGTGGACACATCACAGAAAACAGAGCTGTTTTTTGCAAAGTGCCTACCTGTAGATTTTGGCCTCTAGCTCAGCCGGCACCTAAGGAAACCTACCAAACCTGTGCATTTTTGAAAAATAGAGACCTAGGGGAGTCCAAGATGGGGTGACTTGTGGGGCTCTGACCAGGTTCTGTTACCTAGAATCCTTTGCAAACCTCAATTTTTGGTTAAAAAAACGCATTTTCTCACATTTCGGTGACAGAAAGTTCTGGAATCTGAGATGAGCCACAAATTTCCTTCCACCCAGCGTTCCCCCAAGTCTCCCGAAAAAAATGATACCTCACTTGTGTGGGTAGGCCTAGCGCCCGCAACAGGAAACGCCCCAAAACGCAACGTGGACACATCACATTTTTTAATTGAAAACATTGCCTACCTGTAGATTTTGGCCTCTAGCTCAGCCGGCACCTAGGGAAACCTACCAAACCTGTGCATTTTTGAAAAATAGAGACCTAGGGGAATCCAAGATGGGGTGACTTGTGGGGCTCTGACCAGGTTCTGTTACCCAGAATCCTTTGCAAACCTCAATTTTTGGTTACAAAAACGCATTTTCCTCACATTTCGGTGACAGAAAGTTCTGGAATCTGAGAGGAGCCACAAATTTCCTTCCATCCAGCGCTCCCACAAGTCTCCCGATAAAAATGGCATCTCACTTGTGTGGGTAGGCCTAGCGGCCGCGACAAGAGACGCCCCGAAACACAACGTGGACACATCCCATTTTTTTAAAGAAAACAGAGCTGTTTTTTGCAAAGTGCCTACCTGTAGATTTTGGCCTCTAGCTCAGCTGGCACCTAGGGAAACCTAAAAAACCTGTGCATTTTTTAAAACTAGAGACCTAGGGGAAACAAGATTGGGTGACTTGTGGGGCTCTGACCAGGTTCTGTTACCCAGAATCCTCTGCAAACCTCAATTTTTGGCTAAAAAAACGCATTTTCCTCCCATTTCGGTGACAGAAAGTTCTGGAATCTGAGAGGAGCCATAAATGTCCTTCCATCCAGCGCTCCCCAAAGTCTCCCGATAAAAATGGTACCTCACTTGTGTGGGTAGGCCTAGCGCCCGCGACAGGATATGCCCCAAAACACAACGTGGACACATCACAGAAAACAGAGCTGTTTTTTGCAAAGTGCCTACCTGTAGATTTTGGCCTCTAGCTCAGCTGGCACCTAGGGAAACCTACAAAACCTGTGCATTTTTGAAAATTAGAGACCTAGGGGAAACAAGATGGGGTGACTTGTGGGGCTCTGACCAGGTTCTGTTACCCAGAATCCTTTGCAAACCTCAATTTTTGGCTAAAAAAACGCATTTTCCTCACATTTCGGTGACAGAAAGTTCTGGAATCTGAGAGGAACCACAAATTTCCTTCCATCCAGCGCTCCCCCAAGTCTCCCGATAAAAATGGCATCTCACTTGTGTGGGTAGGCCTTGCGGCCGCGACAAATGACGCCCCAAAACACAACGTGGACACATCCCATTTTTTGAAAGAAAACAGAGCTGTTTTTTGCAAAGTGCCTACCTGTAGATTTTGGCCTCTAGCTCAGCTGGCACCTAAGGAAACATACAAAACCTGTGCATTTTTGAAAACTAGAGACCTAGGGGAATCCAAGATGGGGTGACTTGTGGGGCTCTGACCAGGTTCTGTTACCCAGAATCCTTTGCAAACCTCAATTTTTGGCTAAAAAAACGCATTTTCATCACATTTCGGTGACAGAAAGTTCTGGAATCTGAGATGAGCCACAAATTTCCTTCCACCCAGCGTTCCCCCAAGTCTCCCGAAAAAAATGATACCTCAAATGTGTGGGTAGGCCTAGCGCCCGCAACAGGAAACGCCCCACAACGCACGTGGACACATCACATTTTTTCATTGAAAACAGTGCCTACCTGTAGATTTTGGCCTCTAGCTCAGCCGGCACCTGGGGAAACCTACCAAACCTGTGCATTTTTGAAAACTAGAGACCGAGGGGAATCCAAGATGGGGTGACTTGTGGGGCTCTGACCAGGTTCTGTTACCCAGAATCCTTTGCAAACCTCTAATTTTGGCTAAAACAATGCATTTTTCTCACATTTCGGTGACAGAAAGTTCTGGAATCTGAGAGGAGCCACAAATTTCCTTTCACCCAGCGTTCCCTCAAGTCTCCCGATAAAAATGGTACCTCACTTGTGTGGGTAGGCCTAGCGCCCGCGACAGGATTTGCCCCAAAACACAACGTGGACACATCACAGAAAACAGAGCTGTTTTTTGCAAAGTGCCTACCTGTAGATTTTGGCCTCTAGCTCAGCCGGCACCTAGGGAAACCTACCAAACCTGTGCATTTTTGAAAAATAGAGACCTAGGGGAGTCCAAGATGGGGTGACTTGTGGGGCTCTGACCAGGTTCTGTTACCTAGAATCCTTTGCAAACCTCAATTTTTGGCTAAAAAAACGCATTTTCCTCACATTTCGGTGACAGAAAGTTCTGGAATCTGAGATGAGCCACAAATTTCCTTCCACCCAGCGTTCCCCCAAGTCTCCCGAAAAAAATGATACCTCACTTGTGTGGGTAGGCCTAGCGCCCGCGACAGGAAACGCCCCAAAACGCAACGTGGACACATCACATTTTTTCATTGAAAACAGTGCCTACCTGTAGATTTTGGCCTCTAGCTCAGCCGGCACCTAGGGAAACCTACCAAACCTGTGCATTTTTGAAAAATAGAGACCTAGGGGAATCCAAGATGGGGTGACTTGTGGGGCTCTGACCAGGTTCTGTTACCCAGAATCCTTTGCAAACCTCAATTTTTGGTTAAAAAAACGCATTTTCCTCACATTTCGATGACAGAAAGTTCTGGAATCTGAGAGGAGCCACAAATTTCCTTCCATCCAGCGCTCCCCCAAGTCTCCCGATAAAAATGGCATCTCACTTGTGTGGGTAGGCCTAGCGGCCGCGACAAGAGCAACCCCAAAACACAACGTGGACACATCCCATTTTTTTAAAGAAAACAGAGCTGTTTTTTGCAAAGTGTCTACCTGTAGATTTTGGCCTCTAGCTCAGCTGGCACCTAGGGAAACCTACAAAACCTGTGCATTTTTGAAAACTAGAGACCTAGGGGAAACAAGATGGGGTGACTTGTGGGGCTCTGACCAGGTTCTGTTACCCAGAATCCTCTGCAAACCCCAATTTTTGGCTAAAAAAATGCATTTTCCTCCCATTTCGGTGACAGAAAGTTCTGGAATCTGAGAGGAGCCATAAATGTCCTTCCATCCAGCGCTCCCCCAAGTCTCCCGATAAAAATGGTACCTCACTTGTGTGGGTAGGCCTAGCGCCCGCGACAGGATATGCCCCAAAACACAACGTGGACACATCACAGAAAACAGAGCTGTTTTTTGCAAAGTGCCTACCTGTAGATTTTGGCCTCTAGCTCAGCTGGCACCTAGGGAAACCTACAAAACCTGTGCATTTTTGAAAACTAGAGACCTAGGGGAAACAAGATGGGGTGACTTGTGGGGCTCTGACCAGGTTCTGTCACCCAGAATCCTTTGCAAACCTCAATTTTTGGCTAAAAAAATGCATTTTCCTCACATTTCGGTGACAGAAAGTTCTGGAATCTGAGAGGAACCACAAATTTCCTTCCATCCAGCGCTCCCCCAAGTCTCCCGATAAAAATGGCATCTCACTTGTGTGGGTAGGCCTAGCGGACGCGACAAATGACGCCCCAAAACACAACGTGGACACATCCCATTTTTTTAAAGAAAACAGAGCTGTTTTTTGCAAAGTGCCTACCTGTAGATTTTGGCCTCTAGCTCAGCTGGCACCTAAGGAAACCTTCAAAACCTGTGCATTTTTGAAAACTAGAGACCTAGGGGAATCCAAGATGGGGTGACTTGTGGGGCTCTGACCAGGTTCTGTTACCCAGAATCCTTTGCAAACCTCAATTTTTGGCTAAAAAAACGCATTTTCCTCCCATTTCTGTGACAGAAAGTTCTGGAATCTGAGAGGAGCCACAAATTTCCTTCCATCCAGCGCTCCCCCAAGTCTCCCGATAAAAATGGTACATCACTTGTGTGGGTAGGCCTAGCGCCCGCGACAGGATATGCCCCAAAACACAACGTGGACACATCACAGAAAACAGAGCTGTTTTTTGCAAAGTGCCTACCTGTAGATTTTGGCCTCTAGCTCAGCCGGCACCTAGGGAAACCTACCAAACCTGTGCATTTTTGAAAAATAGATACCTAGGGGAATCCAAGATGGGGTGACTTGTGGGGCTCTGACCAGGTTCTGTTACCCAGAATCCTTTGCAAACCTCAATTTTTGGCTAAAAAAATGCATTTTCCTCACATTTCGGTGACAGAAAGTTCTGGAATCTGAGATGAGCCACAAATTTCCTTCCACCCAGCGTTCCCCCAAGTCTCCTGATAAAAATGGTACCTCACTTGTGTGGGTAGGCCTAGCGCCCGCGACAGGATTTGCCCCAAAACACAACGTGGACACATCACAGAAAACAGAGCTGTTTTTTGCAAAGTGCCTAACTGTAGATTTTGGCCTCTAGCTCAGCCGTCACCTAGGGAAACCTACCAAACCTGTGCATTTTTAAAAAATAGAGACCTAGGGGAATCCAAGATGGGGTGACTTGTGGGGCTCTGACCAGGTTCTGTTACCCAGAATCCTTTGCAAACCTCAATTTTTGGTTAAAAAAACGCATTTTCCTCACATTTCGGTGACAGAAAGTTCTGGAATCTGAGAGGAGCCAGAAATTTCCTTCCATTCAGCGCTCCCCCAAGTCTCCCGATAAAAATGGCATCTCACTTGTGTGGGTAGGCCTAGCGGCCGTGACAAGAGACGCCCCAAAACACAACGTGGACACATCCCATTTTTTTAAAGAAAACAGAGCTGTTTTTTCCAAAGTGCCTACCTGTAGATTTTGGCCTCTAGCTCAGCTGGCACCTAGGGAAACCTACAAAACCTGTGCATTTTTGAAAACTAGAGACCTAGGGGAAACAAGATGGGATGACTTGTGGGGCTCTGACCAGGTTCTGTTACCCAGAATCCTCTGCAAACCTCAATTTTTGGCTAAAAAAACGCATTTTCCTCCCATTTCGGTGACAGAAAGTTCTGGAATCTGAGAGGAGCCATAAATGTTCTTCCATCCAGCGCTCCCCCAAGTCTCCCGATAAAAATGGTACCTCACTTGTGTGGGTAGGCCTAGCGCCCGCGACAGGATATGCCCCAAAACACAACGTGGACACATCACAGAAAACAGAGCTGTTTTTTGCAAAGTGCCTACCTGTAGAGTTTGGCCTCTAGCTCAGCCGGCACCTAGGGAAACCTACCAAACCTGTGCATTTTTGAAAAATAGAGACCTAGGGGAATCCAAGATGGAGTGACTTGTGGGGCTCTGACCAGGTTCTGTTACCCACAATCCTTTGCAAACCTCAATTTTTGGCTAAACAAATGCATTTTCCTCACATTTCGGTGACAGAAAGTTCTGGAATCTGAGATGAGACACAAATTTCATTCCACCCAGTGTTCCCCCAAGTCTCCCGAAAACAATGATACCTCACTTGTGTGGGTAGGCCTAGCGCCCGCGACAGGAAACGCCCCAAAACGCAACGTGGACACATCACATTTTTTCATTGAAAACAGTGCCTACCTGTAGATTTTGGCCTCTAGCTCAGCCGGCACCTAGGGAAACCTACTAAACCTGTGCATTTTTTAAAACTAGAGACCGAGGGGAATCCAAGATGGGGTGACTTGTGGGGCTCTGACCAGGTTCTGTTACCCAGAATCCTTTGCAAACCTCAAATTTTGGCTAAAAAAATTCATTTTCCTCACATTTCGGTGACAGAAAGTTCTGGAATCTGAGAGGAGCCACAAATTTCCTTCCACCCAGCGTTCCCTCAAGTCTCCCGATAAAAATGGTACCTCACTTGTGTGGGTAGGCCTAGCGCCCGCGACAGGATTTGCCCCAAAACACAACGTGGACACATCACAGAAAACAGAGCTGTTTTTTGCAAAGTGCCTACCTGTAGATTTTGGCCTCTAGCTCAGCCGGCACCTAGGGAAACCTACCAAACCTGTGCATTTTTGAAAAATAGAGACCTAGGGGAGTCCAAGGTGGGGTGACTTGTGGGGCTCTGACCAGGTTCTGTTACCTAGAATCCTTTGCAAACCTAAATTTTTGGCTAAAAAAAACGCATTTTCCTCACATTTCGGTTACAGAAAGTTCTGGAATCTGAGATGAGCCACAAATTTCCTTCCACCCAGCGTTCCCCCAAGTCTCCCGAAAAAAATGATACCTCACTTGTGTGGGTTGGGCTAGCGCCCGCGACAGGATTTGCCCCAAAACACAACGTGGACACATCACAGAAAACAGAGCTGTTTTTTGCAAAGTGCCTACCTGTAGATTTTGGCCTCTAGCTCAGCCGTCACCTAGGGAAACCTACCAAACCTGTGCATTTTTGAAAAATAGAGACCTAGGGGAATCCAAGATGGGGTGACTTGTGGGGCTCTGACCAGGTTCTGTTACCCAGAATCCTTTGCAAACCTCAATTTTTGGTTAAAAAAACGCATTTTCCTCACATTTCAGTGACAGAAAGTTCTGGAATCTGAGAGGAGCCAAAATTTTCCTTCCATTCAGCGCTCCCCCAAGTCTCCCGATAAAAATGGCATCTCACTTGTGTGGGTAGACCTAGCGGCCGCGACAAAAGACACCCCAAAACACAACGTGGACACATCCCATTTTTTTAAAGAAAACAGAGCTGTTTTTTGCAAAGTGCCTACCTGTAGATTTTGGCCTCTAGCTCAGCTGGCACCTAGGGAAACCAACAAAACCTGTGCGTTTTTGAAAACTAGAGACCTAGGGGAAACAAGATGGGATGACTTGTGGGGCTCTGACCAGGTTCTGTTACCCAGAATCCTCTGCAAACCTCAATTTTTGGCTAAAAAAATGCATTTTCCTCCCATTTCGGTGACAGAAAGTTCTGGAATCTGAGAGGAGCCATAAATGTTCTTCCATTCAGCGCTCCCCCAAGTCTCCCGATAAAAATGGTACCTCACTTGTGTGGGTAGGCCTAGCGCCCGCGACAGGATATGCCCCAAAACACAACGTGGACACATCACAGAAAACAGAGCTGTTTTTTGCAAAGTGCCTACCTGTAGAGTTTGGCCTCTAGCTCAGCCGGCACCTAGGGAAACCTACCAAACCTGTGCATTTTTGAAAAATAGATACCTAGGGGAATCCAAGATGGGGTGACTTGTGGGGCTCTGACCAGGTTCTGTTACCCACAATCCTTTGCAAACCTCAATTTTTGGCTAAAAAAATGCATTTTCCTCACATTTCGGTGACAGAAAGTTCTGGAATCTGAGATGAGACACAAATTTCCTTCCACCCAGTGTTCCCCCAAGTCTCCCGAAAACAATGATACCTCACTTGTGTGGGTAGGCCTAGCGCCCGCGACAGGAAACGCCCCAAAACGCAACGTGGACACATCACATTTTTTCATTGAAAACAGTGCCTACCTGTAGATTTTGGCCTCTAGCTCAGCCGACACCTAGGGAAACCTACTAAACCTGTGCATTTTTTAAAACTAGAGACCGAGGGGAATCTAAGATGGGGTGACTTGTGGGGCTCTGACCAGGTTCTGTTACCCAGAATCCTTTGCAAACCTCAATTTTTGGCTAAAAAAACGCATTTTCCTCCCATTTCTGTGACAGAAAGTTCTGGAATCTGAGAGGAGCCACAAATTTCCTTCCATCCAGCGCTCCCCCAAGTCTCCCGATAAAAATGGTACATCACTTGTGTGGGTAGGCCTAGCGCCCGCGACAGGATATGCCCCAAAACACAACGTGGACACATCACAGAAAACAGAGCTGTTTTTTGCAAAGTGCCTACCTGTAGATTTTGGCCTCTAGCTCAACCGGCACCTAGGGAAATATACCAAACCTGTGCATTTTTGAAAAATAGAGACCTAGGGGAATCCAATATGGGGTGACTTGTGGGGCTCTGACCAGGTTCTGTTACCCAGAATCCTTTGCAAACCTCAATTTTTGGCTAAAAAAACGCATTTTCATCACATTTCGGTGACAGAAAGTTCTGGAATCTGAGATGAGCCACAAATTTCCTTCCACCCAGCGTTCCCCCAAGTCTCCTGAAAAAAATGATACCTCACATGTGTGGGTAGGCCTAGCGCCCGCTACAGGAAACGCCCCAAAACGCAACGTAGACACATCACATTTTTTCATTGAAAACAGTGCCTACCTGTAGATTTTGGCCTCTAGCTCAGCCGGCACCTGGGGAAACCTACCAAACCTGTGCATTTTTGAAAACTAGAGACCGAGGGGAATCCAAGATGGGGTGACTTGTGGGGCTCTGACCAGGTTCTGTTACCCAGAATCCTTTGCAAACCTCTAATTTTGGCTAAAAAAATGCATTTTCCTCACATTTCGGTGACAGAAAGTTCTGGAATCTGAGAGGAGCCACAAATTTCCTTTCACCCAGCGTTCCCTCAAGTCTCCCGATAAAAATGGTACCTCACTTGTGTGGGTAGGCCTAGCGCCCGTGAAAGGATTTGCCCCAAAACACAACGTGGACACATCACAGAAAACAGAGCTGTTTTTTGCAAAGTGCCTACCTGTAGATTTTGGCCTCTAGCTCAGCCGGCACCTAGGGAAACCTACCAAACCTGTGCATTTTTGAAAAATAGAGACCTAGGGGAGTCCAAGATGGGGTGACTTGTGGGTCTCTGACCAGGTTCTGTTACCTAGAATCCTTTGCAAACCTCAATTTTTGGCTAAAAAAACGCATTTTCCTCACATTTCGGTGACAGAAAGTTCTGGAATCTGAGATGAGCCACAAATTTCCTTCCACCCAGCGTTCCCCCACGTCTACCGAAAAAAATGATACCTCACTTGTGTGGGTAGGCCTAGCGCCCGCGACAGGAAACGCCCCAAAACGCAACGTGGACACATCACATTTTTTCATTGAAAACAGTGCCTACCTGTAGATTTTGGCCTCTAGCTCAGCCGGCACCTAGGGAAACCTACCAAACCTTTGCATTTTTGAAAAATAGATACCTAGGGGAATCCAAGATGGGGTGACTTGTGGGGCTCTGACCAGGTTCTGTTACCCAGAATCCTTTGCAAACCTCAATTTTTGGCTAAAAAAATGCATTTTCCTCACATTACGGTGACAGAAAGTTCTGGAATCTGAGATGAGCCACAAATTTCCTTCCACCCAGCGTTCCCCCACGTCTCCCGAAAAAAATGATACCTCACTTGTGTGGGTAGGCCTAGCGCCCGCAACAGGATTTGCCCCAAAACACAACGTGGACACATCACAGAAAACAGAGCTGTTTTTTGCAAAGTGCCTACCTGTAGATTTTGGCCTCTAGCTCTGCCGTCACCTAGGGAAACCTACCAAACCTGTGCATTTTTGAAAAATAGAGACCTAGGGGAATCCAAGATGGGGTGACTTGTGGGGCTCTGACCAGGTTCTGTTACCCAGAATCCTTTGCAAACCTCAATTTTTGGTTAAAAAAACGCATTTTCCTCACATTTCGCTGACAGAAAGTTCTGGAATCTGAGAGGAGCCACAAATTTCCTTCCATTCAGCGCTCCCCCAAGTCTCCCGATAAAAATGGCATCTCACTTGTGTGGGTAGGCCTAGCGGCCGTGACAAGAGACGCCCCAAAACACAACGTGGACACATCCCATTTTTTTAAAGAAAACAGAGCTGTTTTTTCCAAAGTGCCTACCTGTAGATTTTGGCCTCTAGCTCAGCTGGCACCTAGGGAAACCTACAAAACCTGTGCATTTTTGAAAACTAGAGACCTAGGGGAAACAAGATGGGATGACTTGTGGGGCTCTGACCAGGTTCTGTTACCCAGAATCCTTTGCAAACCTCAATTTTTGGCTAAAAAAACGCATTTTCCTCCCATTTCTGTGACAGAAAGTTCTGGAATCTGAGAGGAGCCACAAATTTCCTTCCATCCAGCGCTCCCCCAGGTCTCCCGATAAAAATGGTACATCACTTGTGTGGGTAGGCCTAGCGCCCGCGACAGGGTTTGCCCCAAAACACAACGTGGACACATCACAGAAAACAGAGCTGTTTTTTGCAAAGTGCCTACCTGTAGATTTTGGCCTCTAGCTCAACCGGCACCTAGGGAAATATACCAAACCTGTGCATTTTTGAAAAATAGAGACCTAGGGGAATCCAATATGGGGTGACTTGTGGGGCTCTGACCAGGTTCTGTTACCCAGAATCCTTTGCAAACCTCAATTTTTGGCTAAAAAAACGCATTTTCATCACATTTCGGTGACAGAAAGTTCTGGAATCTGAGATGAGCCACAAATTTCCTTCCACCCAGCGTTCCCCCAAGTCTCCTGAAAAAAATGATACCTCACATGTGTGGGTAGGCCTAGCGCCCGCTACAGGAAACGCCCCAAAACGCAACGTAGACACATCACATTTTTTCATTGAAAACAGTGCCTACCTGTAGATTTTGGCCTCTAGCTCAGCCGTCACCTGGGGAAACCTACCAAACCTGTGCATTTTTGAAAACTAGAGACCGAGGGGAATCCAAGATGGGGTGACTTGTGGGGCTCTGACCAGGTTCTGTTACCCAGAATCCTTTGCAAACCTCTAATTTTGGCTAAAAAAATGCATTTTCCTCACATTTCGGTGACAGAAAGTTCTGGAATCTGAGAGGAGCCACAAATTTCCTTTCACCCAGCGTTCCCTCAAGTCTCCCGATAAAAATGGTACCTCACTTGTGTGGGTAGGCCTAGCGCCCGCGAAAGGATTTGCCCCAAAACACAACGTGGACACATCACAGAAAACAGAGCTGTTTTTTGCAAAGTGCCTACCTGTAGATTTTGGCCTCTAGCTCAGCCGGCACCTAGGGAAACCTACCAAACCTGTGCATTTTTGAAAAATAGAGACCTAGGGGAGTCCAAGATGGGGTGACTTGTGGGTCTCTGACCAGGTTCTGTTACCTAGAATCCTTTGCAAACCTCAATTTTTGGCTAAAAAAACGCATTTTCCTCACATTTCGGTGACAGAAAGTTCTGGAATCTGAGATGAGCCACAAATTTCCTTCCACCCAGCGTTCCCCCACGTCTCCCGAAAAAAATGATACCTCACTTGTGTGGGTAGGCCTAGCGCCCGCGACAGGAAACGCCCCAAAACGCAACGTGGACACATCACATTTTTTCATTGAAAACAGTGCCTACCTGTAGATTTTGGCCTCTAGCTCAGCCGGCACCTAGGGAAACCTACCAAACCTTTGCATTTTTGAAAAATAGATACCTAGGGGAATCCAAGATGGGGTGACTTGTGGGGCTCTGACCAGGTTCTGTTACCCAGAATCCTTTGCAAACCTCAATTTTTGGCTAAAAAAATGCATTTTCCTCACATTACGGTGACAGAAAGTTCTGGAATCTGAGATGAGCCACAAATTTCCTTCCACCCAGCGTTCCCCCAAGTCTCCTGATAAAAATGGTACCTCACTTGTGTGGGTAGGCCTAGCGCCCGCGACAGGATTTGCCCCAAAACACAACGTGGACACATCACAGAAAACAGAGCTGTTTTTTGCAAAGTGCCTACCTGTAGATTTTGGCCTCTAGCTCTGCCGTCACCTAGGGAAACCTACCAAACCTGTGCATTTTTGAAAAATAGAGACCTAGGGGAATCCAAGATGGGGTGACTTGTGGGGCTCTGACCAGGTTCTGTTACCCAGAATCCTTTGCAAACCTCAATTTTTGGTTAAAAAAACGCATTTTCCTCACATTTCGCTGACAGAAAGTTCTGGAATCTGAGAGGAGCCACAAATTTCCTTCCATTCAGCGCTCCCCCAAGTCTCCCGATAAAAATGGCATCTCACTTGTGTGGGTAGGCCTAGCGGCCGTGACAAGAGACGCCCCAAAACACAACGTGGACACATCCCATTTTTTTAAAGAAAACAGAGCTGTTTTTTCAAAAGTGCCTACCTGTAGATTTTGGCCTCTAGCTCAGCTGGCACCTAGTGAAACCTACAAAACCTGTGCATTTTTTAAAACTAGAGACCTAGGGGAAACAAGATGGGATGACTTGTGGGGCTCTGACCAGGTTCTGTTACCCAGAATCCTCTGCAAACCTCAATTTTTGGCTAAAAAAACGCATTTTCCTCCCATTTCGGTGACAGAAAGTTCTGGAATCTGAGAGGAGCCATAAATGTTCTTCCATCCAGCGCTCCCCCAAGTCTCCCGATAAAAATGGTACCTCACTTGTGTGTGTAGGCCTAGCGCCCGCGTCAGGATATGCCCCAAAACACAACGTGGACACATCACAGAAAACAGAGCTGTTTTTTGCAAAGTGCCTGCCTGTAGAGTTTGGCCTCTAGCTCAGCCGGCACCTAGGGAAACCTACCAAACCTGTGCATTTTTGAAAACTAGAGACCGAGGGGAATCCAAGATGGGGTGACTTGTGGGGCTCTGACCAGGTTCTGTTACCCAGAATCCTTTGCAAACCTCAAATTTTGGCTAAAAAAATGCATTTTCCTCACATTTCGGTGACAGAAAGTTCTGGAATCTGAGAGGAGCCACAAATTTCCTTCCACCCAGCGTTCCCTCAAGTCTCCCGATAAAAATGGTACCTCACTTGTGTGGGTAGGCCTAGCGCCCGCGACAGGATTTGCCCCAAAACACAACGTGGACACATCACAGAAAACAGAGCTGTTTTTTGCAAAGTGCCAACCTGTAGATTTTGGACTCTAGCTCAGCCGGCACCTAGGGAAACCTACCAAACCTGTGCATTGTTGAAAAATAGAGACCTAGGGGAGTCCAAGGTGGGGTGACTTGTGGGGCTCTGACCAGGTTCTGTTACCTAGAATCCTTTGCAAACCTCAATTTTTGGCTAAAAAAAACGCATTTTCCTCACATTTCGGTGACAGAAAGTTCTGGAATCTGAGATGAGACACAAATTTCCTTCCACCCAGCGTTCCCCCAAGTCTACCGAAAAAAATGATACCTCACTTGTGTGGGTAGGCCTAGCGCCCGCGACAGGAAACGCCCCAAAACGCAACGTGGACACATCACATTTTTTCATTGAAAACAGTGCCTACCTGTAGATTTTGGCCTCTAGCTCAGCCGGCACCTAGGGAAACCTACCAAACCTGTGCATTTTTGAAAAATAGATACCTAGGGGAATACATGATGGGGTGACTTGTGGGGCTCTGACCAGGTTCTGTTACCCAGAATCCTTTGCAAACCTCAATTTTTGGCTAAAAAAATGCATTTTCCTCACATTTCGGTGACAGAAAGTTCTGGAATCTGAGATGAGCCACAAATTTCCTTCCACCCAGCGTTCCCCCAAGTCTCCTGATAAAAATGGTACCTCACTTGTGTGGGTAGGCCTAGCGCCCGCGACAGGATTTGCCCCAAAACACAACGTGGACACATCACAGAAAACAGAGCTGTTTTTTGCAAAGTGCCTACCTGTAGATTTTGGCCTCTAGCTCAGCCGTCACCTAGGGAAACCTACCAAACCTGTGCATTTTTTAAAAATAGAGACCTAGGGGAATCCAAGATGGGGAGATTTGTGGGGCTCTGACCAGGTTCTGTTACCCAGAATCCTTTGCAAACCTAAATTTTTGGTTAAAAAAACGCATTTTCCTCACATTTCGGTGACAGAAAGTTCTGGAATCTGAGAGGAGCCAAAAATTTCCTTCCATTCAGCGCTCCCCCAAGTCTCCCGATAAAAATGGCATCTCACTTGTGTGGGTAGGCCTAGCGGCCGCGACAAAAGACACCCCAAAACACAACGTGGACACATCCCATTTTTTTAAAGAAAACAGAGCTGTTTTTTGCAAAGTGCCTACCTGTAGATTTTGGCCTCTAGCTCAGCTGGCACCTAGGGAAACCTACAAAACCTGTGCGTTTTTGAAAACTAGAGACCTAGGGGAAACAAGATGGGATGACTTGTGGGGCTCTGACCAGGTTCTGTTACCCAGAATCCTCTGCAAACCTCAATTTTTGGCTAAAAAAATGCATTTTCCTCCCATTTCGGTGACAGAAAGTTCTGGAATCTGAGAGGAGCCATAAATGTTCTTCCATTCAGCGCTCCCCCAAGTCTCCCGATAAAAATGGTACCTCACTTGTGTGGGTAGGCCTAGCGCCCGCGACAGGATATGCCCCAAAACACAACGTGGACACATCACAGAAAACAGAGCTGTTTTTTGCAAAGTGCCTACCTGTAGAGTTTGGCCTCTAGCTCAGCCGGCACCGAGGGAAACCTACCAAACCTGTGCATTTTTGAAAACTAGAGACCGAGGGGAATCCAAGATGGGGTGACTTGTGGGGCTCTGACCAGGTTCTGTTACCCAGAATCCTTTGCAAACCTCTAATTTTGGCTAAAAAAATGCATTTTCCTCACATTTCGGTGACAGAAAGTTCTGGAATCTGAGAGGAGCCACAAATTTCCTTTCACCCAGCGTTCCCTCAAGTCTCCCGATAAAAATGGTACCTCACTTGTGTGGGTAGGCCTAGCGCCCGCGAAAGGATTTGCCCCAAAACACAACGTGGACACATCACAGAAAACAGAGCTGTTTTTTGCAAAGTGCCTACCTGTAGATTTTGGCCTCTAGCTCAGCCGGCACCTAGGGAAACCTACCAAACCTGTGCATTTTTGAAAAATAGAGACCTAGGGGAGTCCAAGATGGGGTGACTTGTGGGTCTCTGACCAGGTTCTGTTACCTAGAATCCTTTGCAAACCTCAATTTTTGGCTAAAAAAACGCATTTTCCTCCCATTTCGGTGACAGAAAGTTCTGGAATCTGAGATGAGCCACAAATTTCCTTCCATCCAGCGCTCCCCCAAGTCTCCCGATAAAAATGGTACCTCACTTGTGTGGGTAGGCCTAGCGCCCGCGACAGGATATGCCCCAAAACACAACGTGGACACATCACAGAAAACAGAGCTGTTTTTTGCAAAGTGCCTGCCTGTAGAGTTTGGCCTCTAGCTCAGCCGGCACCTAGGGAAACCTACCAAACCTGTGCATTTTTGAAAACTAGAGACCGAGGGGAATCCAAGATGGGGTGACTTGTGGGGCTCTGACCAGGTTCTGTTACCCAGAATCCTTTGCAAACCTCAAATTTTGGCTAAAAAAATGCATTTTCCTCACATTTCGGTGACAGAAAGTTCTGGAATCTGAGAGGAGCCACAAATTTCCTTCCACCCAGCGTTCCCTCAAGTCTCCCGATAAAAATGGTACCTCACTTGTGTGGGTAGGCCTAGCGCCCGCGACAGGATTTGCCCCAAAACACAACGTGGACACATCACAGAAAACAGAGCTGTTTTTTGCAAAGTGCCAACCTGTAGATTTTGGACTCTAGCTCAGCCGGCACCTAGGGAAACCTACCAAACCTGTGCATTGTTGAAAAATAGAGACCTAGGGGAGTCCAAGGTGGGGTGACTTGTGGGGCTCTGACCAGGTTCTGTTACCTAGAATACTTTGCAAACCTCAATTTTTGGCTAAAAAAAACGCATTTTCCTCACATTTCGGTGACAGAAAGTTCTGGAATCTGAGATGAGACACAAATTTCCTTCCACCCAGCGTTCCCCCAAGTCTACCGAAAAAAATGATACCTCACTTGTGTGGCTAGGCCTAGCGCCCGCGACAGGAAACGCCCCAAAACGCAACGTGGACACATCACATTTTTTCATTGAAAACAGTGCCTACCTGTAGATTTTGGCCTCTAGCTCAGCCGGCACCTAGGGAAACCTACCAAACCTGTGCATTTTTGAAAAATAGATACCTAGGGGAATACATGATGGGGTGACTTGTGGGGCTCTGACCAGGTTCTGTTACCCAGAATCCTTTGCAAACCTCAATTTTTGGCTAAAAAAATGCATTTTCCTCACATTTCGGTGACAGAAAGTTCTGGAATCTGAGATGAGCCACAAATTTCCTTCCACCCAGCGTTCCCCCAAGTCTCCTGATAAAAATGGTACCTCACTTGTGTGGGTAGGCCTAGCGCCCGCGACAGGATTTGCCCCAAAACACAACGTGGACACATCACAGAAAACAGAGCTGTTTTTTGCAAAGTGCCTACCTGTAGATTTTGGCCTCTAGCTCAGCCGTCACCTAGGGAAACCTACCAAACCTGTGCATTTTTTAAAAATAGAGACCTAGGGGAATCCAAGATGGGGAGATTTGTGGGGCTCTGACCAGGTTCTGTTACCCAGAATCCTTTGCAAACCTAAATTTTTGGTTAAAAAAACGCATTTTCCTCACATTTCGGTGACAGAAAGTTCTGGAATCTGAGAGGAGCCAAAAATTTCCTTCCATTCAGCGCTCCCCCAAGTCTCCCGATAAAAATGGCATCTCACTTGTGTGGGTAGGCCTAGCGGCCGCGACAAAAGACACCCCAAAACACAACGTGGACACATCCCATTTTTTTAAAGAAAACAGAGCTGTTTTTTGCAAAGTGCCTACCTGTAGATTTTGGCCTCTAGCTCAGCTGGCACCTAGGGAAACCTACAAAACCTGTGCATTTTTGAAAACTAGAGACCTAGGGGAAACAAGATGGGATGACTTGTGGGGCTCTGACCAGGTTCTGTTACCCAGAATCCTTTGCAAACCTCAATTTTTGGCTAAAAAAACGCATTTTCCTCCCATTTCTGTGACAGAAAGTTCTGGAATCTGAGAGGAGCCACAAATTTCCTTCCATCCAGCGCTCCCCCAGGTCTCCCGATAAAAATGGTACATCACTTGTGTGGGTAGGCCTAGCGCCCGCGACAGGGTTTGCCCCAAAACACAACGTGGACACATCACAGAAAACAGAGCTGTTTTTTGCAAAGTGCCTACCTGTAGATTTTGGCCTCTAGCTCAACCGGCACCTAGGGAAATATACCAAACCTGTGCATTTTTGAAAAATAGAGACCTAGGGGAATCCAATATGGGGTGACTTGTGGGGCTCTGACCAGGTTCTGTTACCCAGAATCCTTTGCAAACCTCAATTTTTGGCTAAAAAAACGCATTTTCATCACATTTCGGTGACAGAAAGTTCTGGAATCTGAGATGAGCCACAAATTTCCTTCCACCCAGCGTTCCCCCAAGTCTCCTGAAAAAAATGATACCTCACATGTGTGGGTAGGCCTAGCGCCCGCTACAGGAAACGCCCCAAAACGCAACGTAGACACATCACATTTTTTCATTGAAAACAGTGCCTACCTGTAGATTTTGGCCTCTAGCTCAGCCGTCACCTGGGGAAACCTACCAAACCTGTGCATTTTTGAAAACTAGAGACCGAGGGGAATCCAAGATGGGGTGACTTGTGGGGCTCTGACCAGGTTCTGTTACCCAGAATCCTTTGCAAACCTCTAATTTTGGCTAAAAAAATGCATTTTCCTCACATTTCGGTGACAGAAAGTTCTGGAATCTGAGAGGAGCCACAAATTTCCTTTCACCCAGCGTTCCCTCAAGTCTCCCGATAAAAATGGTACCTCACTTGTGTGGGTAGGCCTAGCGCCCGCGAAAGGATTTGCCCCAAAACACAACGTGGACACATCACAGAAAACAGAGCTGTTTTTTGCAAAGTGCCTACCTGTAGATTTTGGCCTCTAGCTCAGCCGGCACCTAGGGAAACCTACCAAACCTGTGCATTTTTGAAAAATAGAGACCTAGGGGAGTCCAAGATGGGGTGACTTGTGGGTCTCTGACCAGGTTCTGTTACCTAGAATCCTTTGCAAACCTCAATTTTTGGCTAAAAAAACGCATTTTCCTCACATTTCGGTGACAGAAAGTTCTGGAATCTGAGATGAGCCACAAATTTCCTTCCACCCAGCGTTCCCCCACGTCTCCCGAAAAAAATGATACCTCACTTGTGTGGGTAGGCCTAGCGCCCGCGACAGGAAACGCCCCAAAACGCAACGTGGACACATCACATTTTTTCATTGAAAACAGTGCCTACCTGTAGATTTTGGCCTCTAGCTCAGCCGGCACCTAGGGAAACCTACCAAACCTTTGCATTTTTGAAAAATAGATACCTAGGGGAATCCAAGATGGGGTGACTTGTGGGGCTCTGACCAGGTTCTGTTACCCAGAATCCTTTGCAAACCTCAATTTTTGGCTAAAAAAATGCATTTTCCTCACATTACGGTGACAGAAAGTTCTGGAATCTGAGATGAGCCACAAATTTCCTTCCACCCAGCGTTCCCCCAAGTCTCCTGATAAAAATGGTACCTCACTTGTGTGGGTAGGCCTAGCGCCCGCGACAGGATTTGCCCCAAAACACAACGTGGACACATCACAGAAAACAGAGCTGTTTTTTGCAAAGTGCCTACCTGTAGATTTTGGCCTCTAGCTCTGCCGTCACCTAGGGAAACCTACCAAACCTGTGCATTTTTGAAAAATAGAGACCTAGGGGAATCCAAGATGGGGTGACTTGTGGGGCTCTGACCAGGTTCTGTTACCCAGAATCCTTTGCAAACCTCAATTTTTGGTTAAAAAAACGCATTTTCCTCACATTTCGCTGACAGAAAGTTCTGGAATCTGAGAGGAGCCACAAATTTCCTTCCATTCAGCGCTCCCCCAAGTCTCCCGATAAAAATGGCATCTCACTTGTGTGGGTAGGCCTAGCGGCCGTGACAAGAGACGCCCCAAAACACAACGTGGACACATCCCATTTTTTTAAAGAAAACAGAGCTGTTTTTTCCAAAGTGCCTACCTGTAGATTTTGGCCTCTAGCTCAGCTGGCACCTAGGGAAACCTACAAAACCTGTGCATTTTTTAAAACTAGAGACCTAGGGGAAACAAGATGGGATGACTTGTGGGGCTCTGACCAGGTTCTGTTACCCAGAATCCTCTGCAAACCTCAATTTTTGGCTAAAAAAACGCATTTTCCTCCCATTTCGGTGACAGAAAGTTCTGGAATCTGAGAGGAGCCATAAATGTTCTTCCATCCAGCGCTCCCCCAAGTCTCCCGATAAAAATGGTACCTCACTTGTGTGGGTAGGCCTAGCGCCCGCGACAGGATATGCCCCAAAACACAACGTGGACACATCACAGAAAACAGAGCTGTTTTTTGCAAAGTGCCTGCCTGTAGAGTTTGGCCTCTAGCTCAGCCGGCACCTAGGGAAACCTACCAAACCTGTGCATTTTTGAAAACTAGAGACCGAGGGGAATCCAAGATGGGGTGACTTGTGGGGCTCTGACCAGGTTCTGTTACCCAGAATCCTTTGCAAACCTCAAATTTTGGCTAAAAAAATGCATTTTCCTCACATTTCGGTGACAGAAAGTTCTGGAATCTGAGAGGAGCCACAAATTTCCTTCCACCCAGCGTTCCCTCAAGTCTCCCGATAAAAATGGTACCTCACTTGTGTGGGTAGGCCTAGCGCCCGCGACAGGATTTGCCCCAAAACACAACGTGGACACATCACAGAAAACAGAGCTGTTTTTTGCAAAGTGCCAACCTGTAGATTTTGGACTCTAGCTCAGCCGGCACCTAGGGAAACCTACCAAACCTGTGCATTGTTGAAAAATAGAGACCTAGGGGAGTCCAAGGTGGGGTGACTTGTGGGGCTCTGACCAGGTTCTGTTACCTAGAATCCTTTGCAAACCTCAATTTTTGGCTAAAAAAAACGCATTTTCCTCACATTTCGGTGACAGAAAGTTCTGGAATCTGAGATGAGACACAAATTTCCTTCCACCCAGCGTTCCCCCAAGTCTACCGAAAAAAATGATACCTCACTTGTGTGGGTAGGCCTAGCGCCCGCGACAGGAAACGCCCCAAAACGCAACGTGGACACATCACATTTTTTCATTGAAAACAGTGCCTACCTGTAGATTTTGGCCTCTAGCTCAGCCGGCACCTAGGGAAACCTACCAAACCTGTGCATTTTTGAAAAATAGATACCTAGGGGAATACATGATGGGGTGACTTGTGGGGCTCTGACCAGGTTCTGTTACCCAGAATCCTTTGCAAACCTCAATTTTTGGCTAAAAAAATGCATTTTCCTCACATTTCGGTGACAGAAAGTTCTGGAATCTGAGATGAGCCACAAATTTCCTTCCACCCAGCGTTCCCCCAAGTCTCCTGATAAAAATGGTACCTCACTTGTGTGGGTAGGCCTAGCGCCCGCGACAGGATTTGCCCCAAAACACAACGTGGACACATCACAGAAAACAGAGCTGTTTTTTGCAAAGTGCCTACCTGTAGATTTTGGCCTCTAGCTCAGCCGTCACCTAGGGAAACCTACCAAACCTGTGCATTTTTTAAAAATAGAGACCTAGGGGAATCCAAGATGGGGAGATTTGTGGGGCTCTGACCAGGTTCTGTTACCCAGAATCCTTTGCAAACCTAAATTTTTGGTTAAAAAAACGCATTTTCCTCACATTTCGGTGACAGAAAGTTCTGGAATCTGAGAGGAGCCAAAAATTTCCTTCCATTCAGCGCTCCCCCAAGTCTCCCGATAAAAATGGCATCTCACTTGTGTGGGTAGGCCTAGCGGCCGCGACAAAAGACACCCCAAAACACAACGTGGACACATCCCATTTTTTTAAAGAAAACAGAGCTGTTTTTTGCAAAGTGCCTACCTGTAGATTTTGGCCTCTAGCTCAGCTGGCACCTAGGGAAACCTACAAAACCTGTGCGTTTTTGAAAACTAGAGACCTAGGGGAAACAAGATGGGATGACTTGTGGGGCTCTGACCAGGTTCTGTTACCCAGAATCCTCTGCAAACCTCAATTTTTGGCAAAAAAAATGCATTTTCCTCCCATTTCGGTGACAGAAAGTTCTGGAATCTGAGAGGAGCCATAAATGTTCTTCCATTCAGCGCTCCCCCAAGTCTCCCGATAAAAATGGTACCTCACTTGTGTGGGTAGGCCTAGCGCCCGCGACAGGATATGCCCCAAAACACAACGTGGACACATCACAGAAAACAGAGCTGTTTTTTGCAAAGTGCCTACCTGTAGAGTTTGGCCTCTAGCTCAGCCGGCACCTAGGGAAACCTACCAAACCTGTGCATTTTTGAAAAATAGAGACCTAGGGGAATCCAAGATGGGGTGACTTGTGGGGCTCTGACCAGGTTCTGTTACCCACAATCCTTTGCAAACCTCAATTTTTGCCTAAAAAAATGCATTTTCCTCACATTTCGGTGACAGAAAGTTCTGGAATCTGAGATGAGACACAAATTTCCTTCCATCCAGCGCTCCCCCAAGTCTCCCGATAAAAGTGGCATCTCACTTGTGTGGGTAGGCCTAGCGGCCGCGACAAATGACGCCCCAAAACACAACGTGGACACATCCCATTTTTTGAAAGAAAACAGAACTGTTTTTTGCAAAGTGCCTACCTGTAGATTTTGGCCTCTAGCTCAGCTGGCACCTAAGGAAACCTACAAAACCTGTGCATTTTTGAAAACTAGAGACCTAGGGGAATCCAAGATGGGGTGACTTGTGGGGCTCTGACCAGGTTCTGTTACCCAGAATCCTTTGCAAACCTCAATTTTTGGATAAAAAAACGCATTTTCCTCCCATTTCTGTGACAGAAAGTTCTGGAATCTGAGAGGAGCCACAAATTTCCTTCCATCCAGCGCTCCCCCAAGTCTCCCGATAAAAATGGTACATCACTTGTGTGGGTAGGCCTAGCGCCCGCGACAGGATATGCCCCAAAACACAACGTGGACACATCACAGAAAACAGAGCTGTTTTTTGCAAAGTGCCTACCTGTAGATTTTGGCCTCTAGCTCAACCGGCACCTAGGGAAATATACCAAACCTGTGCATTTTTGAAAAATAGAGACCTAGGGGAATCCAAGATGGGGTGACTTGTGGGGCTCTGACCAGGTTCTGTTACCCAGAATCCTTTGCAAACCTCAATTTTTGGCTAAAAAAACGCATTTTCATCACATTTCGGTGACAGAAAGTTCTGGAATCTGAGATGAGCCACAAATTTCCTCCCACCCAGCGTTCCCCCAAGTCCCCTGAAAAAAATGATACCTCACATGTGTGGGTAGGCCTAGTGCCCGCTACAGGAAACGCCCCAAAACGCAACGTAGACACATCACATTTTTTCATTGAAAACAGTGCCTACCTGTAGATTTTGGCCTCTAGCTCAGCCGGCACCTGGGGAAACCTACCAAACCTGTGCATTTTTGAAAACTAGAGACCGAGGGGAATCCAAGATGGGGTGACTTGTGGGGCTCTGACCAGGTTCTGTTACCCAGAATCCTCACATTTCGGTGACAGAAAGTTCTGGAATCTAAGAGGAGCCACAAATTTCCTTTCACCCAGCGTTCCCTCAAGTCTCCCGATAAAAATGGTACCTCACTTGTGTGGGTAGGCCTAGCGCCCGCGACAGGATTTGCCCCAAAACACAACGTGGACACATCACAGAAAACAGAGCTGTTTTTTGCAAAGTGCCTACCTGTAGATTTTGGCCTCTATCTCAGCCGGCACCTAGGGAAACCTACCAAACCTGTGCATTTTTGAAAAATAGAGACCTAGGGGAATCCAAGATGGGGTGACTTGTGGGGCTCTGACCAGGTTCTGTTACCTAGAATCCTTTGCAAACCTAAATTTTTGCTAAAAAAACGCTTTTTCCTCACATTTCGGTGACAGAAAGTTCTGGAATCTGAGATGAGCCACAAATTTCCTTCCACCCAGCGTCCCCCCAAGTCTCCCGAAAAAAATGATACCTCACTTGTGTGGGTAGGCCTAGCGCCCGCGACAGGAAATGCCCCAAAACGCAACGTGGACACATCACATTTTTTCATTGAAAACAGTGCCTACCTGTAGATTTTCGCCTCTAGCTCAACCGGCACCTAGGGAAACCTACCAAACCTGTGCATTTTTGAAAAATAGATACCTAGGGGAATCCAAGATGGGGTGACTTGTGGGGCTCTGACCAGGTTCTGTTACCCAGAATCCTTTGCAAACCTCAATTTTTGGCTAAAAAAATGCATTTTCCTCACATTTCGGTGACAGAAAGTTCTGGAATCTGAGATGAGCCACAAATTTCCTTCCACCCAGCGTTCCCCCAAGTCTCCTGATAAAAATGGTACCTCACTTGTGTGGGTAGGCCTAGCGCCCGCGACAGGATTTGCCCCAAAACACAACGTGGACACATCACAGAAAACAGAGCTGTTTTTTGCAAAGTGCCTACCTGTAGAATTTGGCCTCTAGCTCTGCCGTCACCTAGGGAAACCTACCAAACCTGTGCATTTTTGAAAAATAGAGACCTAGGGGAATCCAAGATGGGGTGACTTGTGGGGCTCTGACCAGGTTCTGTTCCCCAGAATCCTTTGCAAACCTCAATTTTTGGTTAAAAAAACGCATTTTCCTCACATTTCGGTGACAGAAAGTTCTGGAATCTGAGATGAGACACAAATTTCCTTCCACCCAGTGTTCCCCCAAGTCTCCCGAAAACAATGATACCTCACTTGTGTGGGTAGGCCTAGCGCCCGCGACAGGAAACGCCCCAAAACGCAACGTAGACACATCACATTTTTTCATTGAAAACAGTGCCTACCTGTAGATTTTGGCCTCTAGCTCAGCCGGCACCTAGGGAAACCTACTAAACCTGTGCATTTTTGAAAACTAGAGACCGAGGGGAATCCAAGATGGGGTGACTTGTGGGGCTCTGACCAGGTTCTGTTACCCAGAATCATTTGCAAACCTCAAATTTTGGCTAAAAAAAATAATTTTCCTCATATTTCGGTGACAGAAAGTTCTGGAATCTGAGATGAGACACACATTTCCTTCCACCCAGTGTTCCCCCAAGTCTCCTGAAAACAATGATACCTCACTTGTGTGGGTAGGCCTAGCGCCCGCGACAGGAAATGCCCCAAAATGCAACGTGGACTCATCACATTTTTTGATTGAAAACAGTGCCTACCTGTAGATTTTGGCCTCTAGCTCAGCCGGCACCTAGGGAAATATACCAAACCTGTGCATTTTTGAAAAATAGAGACCTAGGGGAATCCAAGATGGGGTGACTTGTGGGGCTCTGACCAGGTTCTGTTACCCAGAATCCTTTGCAAACCTCAATTTTTGGCTAAAAAAACGCATTTTCATCACATTTCGGTGACAGAAAGTTCTGGAATCTGAGATGAGCCACAAATTTCCTCCCACCCAGCGTTCCCCCAAGTCCCCTGAAAAAAATGATACCTCACATGTGTGGGTAGGCCTAGTGCCCGCTACAGGAAACGCCCCAAAACGCAACGTAGACACATCAAATTTTTTCATTGAAAACAGTGCCTACCTGTAGATTTTGGCCTCTAGCTCAGCCGGCACCTGGGGAAACCTACCAAACCTGTGCATTTTTGAAAACTAAAGACCGAGGGGAATCCAAGATGGGGTGACTTGTGGGGCTCTGACCAGGTTCTGTTACCCAGAATCCTCACATTTCGGTGACAGAAAGTTCTGGAATCTAAGAGGAGCCACAAATTTCCTTTCACCCAGCGTTCCCTCAAGTCTCCCGATAAAAATGGTACCTCACTTGTGTGGGTAGGCCTAGCGCCCGCGACAGGATTTGCCCCAAAACACAACGTGGACACATCACAGAAAACAGAGCTGTTTTTTGCAAAGTGCCTACCTGTAGATTTTGGCCTCTAGCTCAACCGGCACCTAGGGAAATATACCAAACCTGTGCATTTTTGAAAAATAGAGACCTAGGGGAATCCAAGATGGGGTGACTTGTGGGGCTCTGACCAGGTTCTGTTACCCAGAATCCTTTGCAAACCTCAATTTTTGGCTAAAAAAACGCATTTTCATCACATTTCGGTGACAGAAAGTTCTGGAATCTGAGATGAGCCACAAATTTCCTCCCACCCAGCGTTCCCCCAAGTCCCCTGAAAAAAATGATACCTCACATGTGTGGGTAGGCCTAGTGCCCGCTACAGGAAACGCCCCAAAACGCAACGTAGACACATCACATTTTTTCATTGAAAACAGTGCCTACCTGTAGATTTTGGCCTCTAGCTCAGCCGGCACCTGGGGAAACCTACCAAACCTGTGCATTTTTGAAAACTAGAGACCGAGGGGAATCCAAGATGGGGTGACTTGTGGGGCTCTGACCAGGTTCTGTTACCCAGAATCCTCACATTTCGGTGACAGAAAGTTCTGGAATCTAAGAGGAGCCACAAATTTCCTTTCACCCAGCGTTCCCTCAAGTCTCCCGATAAAAATGGTACCTCACTTGTGTGGGTAGGCCTAGCGCCCGCAACAGGATTTGCCCCAAAACACAACGTGGACACATCACAGAAAACAGAGCTGTTTTTTGCAAAGTGCCTACCTGTAGATTTTGGCCTCTATCTCAGCCGGCACCTAGGGAAACCTACCAAACCTGTGCATTTTTTGAAAAATAGAGACCTAGGGGAGTCCAAGATGGTGTGACTTGTGGGGCTCTGACCAGGTTCTGTTACCTAGAATCCTTTGCAAACCTAAATTTTTGCTAAAAAAACGCATTTTCCTCACATTTCGGTGACAGAAAGTTCTGGAATCTGAGATGAGCCACAAATTTCCTTCCACCCAGCGTCCCCCCAAGTCTCCCGAAAAAAATGATACCTCACTTGTGTGGGTAGGCCTAGCGCCCGCGACAGGAAATGCCCCAAAACGCAACGTGGACACATCACATTTTTTCATTGAAAACAGTGCCTACCTGTAGATTTTCGCCTCTAGCTCAACCGGCACCTAGGGAAACCTACCAAACCTGTGCATTTTTGAAAAATAGATACCTAGGGGAATCCAAGATGGGGTGACTTGTGGGGCTCTGACCAGGTTCTGTTACCCAGAATCCTTTGCAAACCTCAATTTTTGGCTAAAAAAATGCATTTTCCTCACATTTCGGTGACAGAAAGTTCTGGAATCTGAGATGAGCCACAAATTTCCTTCCACCCAGCGTTCCCCCAAGTCTCCTGATAAAAATGGTACCTCACTTGTGTGGGTAGGCCTAGCGCCCGCGACAGGATTTGCCCCAAAACACAACGTGGACACATCACAGAAAACAGAGCTGTTTTTTGCAAAGTGCCTACCTGTAGAATTTGGCCTCTAGCTCTGCCGTCACCTAGGGAAACCTACCAAACCTGTGCATTTTTGAAAAATAGAGACCTAGGGGAATCCAAGATGGGGTGACTTGTGGGGCTCTGACCAGGTTCTGTTACCCAGAATCCTTTGCAAACCTCAATTTTTGGTTAAAAAAACGCATTTTCCTCACATTTCGGTGACAGAAAGTTCTGGAATCTGAGATGAGCCACAAATTTCCTTCCACCCAGCGTCCCCCCAAGTCTCCCGAAAAAAATGATACCTCACTTGTGTGGGTAGGCCTAGCGCCCGCGACAGGAAATGCCCCAAAACGCAACGTGGACACATCACATTTTTTCATTGAAAACAGTGCCTACCTGTAGATTTTCGCCTCTAGCTCAACCGGCACCTAGGGAAACCTACCAAACCTGTGCATTTTTGAAAAATAGATACCTAGGGGAATCCAAGATGGGGTGACTTGTGGGGCTCTGACCAGGTTCTGTTACCCAGAATCCTTTGCAAACCTCAATTTTTGGCTAAAAAAATGCATTTTCCTCACATTTCGGTGACAGAAAGTTCTGGAATCTGAGATGAGCCACAAATTTCCTTCCACCCAGCGTTCCCCCAAGTCTCCTGATAAAAATGGTACCTCACTTGTGTGGGTAGGCCTAGCGCCCGCGACAGGATTTGCCCCAAAACACAACGTGGACACATCACAGAAAACAGAGCTGTTTTTTGCAAAGTGCCTACCTGTAGAATTTGGCCTCTAGCTCTGCCGTCACCTAGGGAAACCTACCAAACCTGTGCATTTTTGAAAAATAGAGACCTAGGGGAATCCAAGATGGGGTGACTTGTGGGGCTCTGACCAGGTTCTGTTACCCAGAATCCTTTGCAAACCTCAATTTTTGGTTAAAAAAACGCATTTTCCTCACATTTCGGTGACAGAAAGTTCTGGAATCTGAGATGAGACACAAATTTCCTTCCACCCAGTGTTCCCCCAAGTCTCCCGAAAACAATGATACCTCACTTGTGTGGGTAGGCCTAGCGCCCGCGACAGGAAACGCCCCAAAACGCAACGTAGACACATCACATTTTTTCATTGAAAACAGTGCCTACCTGTAGATTTTGGCCTCTAGCTCAGCCGGCACCTAGGGAAACCTACTAAACCTGTGCATTTTTTAAAACTAGAGACCGAGGGGAATCCAAGATGGGGTGACTTGTGGGGCTCTGACCAGGTTCTGTTACCCAGAATCATTTGCAAACCTCAAATTTTGGCTAAAAAAATTAATTTTCCTCATATTTCGGTGACAGAAAGTTCTGGAATCTGAGATGAGACACACATTTCCTTCCACCCAGTGTTCCCCCAAGTCTCCCGAAAACAATGATACCTCACTTGTGTGGGTAGGCCTAGCGCCCGCGACAGGAAATGCCTCAAAATGCAACGTGGACACATCACATTTTTTCATTGAAAACAGTGCCTACCTGTAGATTTTGGCCTCTAGCTCAGCCGGCACCTAGGGAAACCTACCAAACCTGTGCATTTTTGAAAAATAGATACCTAGGGGAATACATGATGGGGTGACTTGTGGGGCTCTGACCAGGTTCTGTTACCCAGAATCCTTTGCAAACCTCAATTTTTGGCTAAAAAAATGCATTTTCCTCACATTTTGGTGACAGAAAGTTCTGGAATCTGAGATGAGCCACAAATTTCCTTCCACCCAGCGTTCCCCCAAGTCTCCTGATAAAAATGGTACCTCACTTGTGTGGGTAGGCCTAGCGCCCGCGACAGGATTTGCCCCAAAACACAACGTGGACACATCACAGAAAACAGAGCTGTTTTTTGCAAAGTGCCTACCTGTAGATTTTGGCCTCTAGCTCAGCCGTCACCTAGGGAAACCTACCAAACCTGTGCATTTTTTAAAAATAGAGACCTAGGGGAATCCAAGATGGGGAGATTTGTGGGGCTCTGACCAGGTTCTGTTACCCAGAATCCTTTGCAAACCTAAATTTTTGGTTAAAAAAACGCATTTTCCTCACATTTCGGTGACAGAAAGTTCTGGAATCTGAGAGGAGCCAAAAATTTCCTTCCATTCAGCGCTCCCCCAAGTCTCCCGATAAAAATGGCATCTCACTTGTGTGGGTAGGCCTAGCGGCCGCGACAAAAGACACCCCAAAACACAACGTGGACACATCCCATTTTTTTAAAGAAAACAGAGCTGTTTTTTGCAAAGTGCCTACCTGTAGATTTTGGCCTCTAGCTCAGCTGGCACCTAGGGAAACCTACAAAACATGTGCGTTTTTGAAAACTAGAGACCTAGGGGAAACAAGATGGGATGACTTGTGGGGCTCTGACCAGGTTCTGTTACCCAGAATCCTCTGCAAACCTCAATTTTTGGCTAAAAAAATGCATTTTCCTCCCATTTCGGTGACAGAAAGTTCTGGAATCTGAGAGGAGCCATAAATGTTCTTCCATTCAGCGCTCCCCCAAGTCTCCCGATAAAAATGGTACCTCACTTGTGTGGGTAGGCCTAGCGCCCGCGACAGGATATGCCCCAAAACACAACGTGGACACATCACAGAAAACAGAGCTGTTTTTTGCAAAGTGCCTACCTGTAGAGTTTGGCATCTAGCTCAGCCGGCACCTAGGGAAACCTACCAAACCTGTGCATTTTTGAAAAATAGAGACCTAGGGGAATCCAAGATGGGGTGACTTGTGGGGCTCTGACCAGGTTCTGTTACCCACAATCCTTTGCAAACCTCAATTTTTGCCTAAAAAAATGCATTTTCCTCACATTTCGGTGACAGAAAGTTCTGGAATCTGAGATGAGACACAAATTTCCTTCCATCCAGCGCTCCCCCAAGTCTCCCGATAAAAGTGGCATCTCACTTGTGTGGGTAGGCCTAGCGGCCGCGACAAATGACGCCCCAAAACACAACGTGGACACATCCCATTTTTTGAAAGAAAACAGAACTGTTTTTTGCAAAGTGCCTACCTGTAGATTTTGGCCTCTAGCTCAGCTGGCACCTAAGGAAACCTACAAAACCTGTGCATTTTTGAAAACTAGAGACCTAGGGGAATCCAAGATGGGGTGACTTGTGGGGCTCTGACCAGGTTCTGTTACCCAGAATCCTTTGCAAACCTCAATTTTTGGATAAAAAAACGCATTTTCCTCCCATTTCTGTGACAGAAAGTTCTGGAATCTGAGAGGAGCCACAAATTTCCTTCCACCCAGCGTTCCCCCAAGTCTCCCGATAAAAATGGTACATCACTTGTGTGGGTAGGCCTAGCGCCCGCGACAGGATATGCCCCAAAACACAACGTGGACACATCACAGAAAACAGAGCTGTTTTTTGCAAAGTGCCTACCTGTAGATTTTGGCCTCTAGCTCAACCGGCACCTAGGGAAATATACCAAACCTGTGCATTTTTGAAAAATAGAGACCTAGGGGAATCCAAGATGGGGTGACTTGTGGGGCTCTGACCAGGTTCTGTTACCCAGAATCCTTTGCAAACCTCAATTTTTGGCTAAAAAAACGCATTTTCATCACATTTCGGTGACAGAAAGTTCTGGAATCTGAGATGAGCCACAAATTTCCTCCCACCCAGCGTTCCCCCAAGTCCCCTGAAAAAAATGATACCTCACATGTGTGGGTAGGCCTAGTGCCCGCTACAGGAAACGCCCCAAAACGCAACGTAGACACATCACATTTTTTCATTGAAAACAGTGCCTACCTGTAGATTTTGGCCTCTAGCTCAGCCGGCACCTGGGGAAACCTACCAAACCTGTGCATTTTTGAAAACTAGAGACCGAGGGGAATCCAAGATGGGGTGACTTGTGGGGCTCTGACCAGGTTCTGTTACCCAGAATCCTCACATTTCGGTGACAGAAAGTTCTGGAATCTAAGAGGAGCCACAAATTTCCTTTCACCCAGCGTTCCCTCAAGTCTCCCGATAAAAATGGTACCTCACTTGTGTGGGTAGGCCTAGCGCCCGCGACAGGATTTGCCCCAAAACACAACGTGGACACATCACAGAAAACAGAGCTGTTTTTTGCAAAGTGCCTACCTGTAGATTTTGGCCTCTATCTCAGCCGGCACCTAGGGAAACCTACCAAACCTGTGCATTTTTGAAAAATAGAGACCTAGGGGAGTCCAAGATGGGGTGACTTGTGGGGCTCTGACCAGGTTCTGTTACCTAGAATCCTTTGCAAACCTAAATTTTTGCTAAAAAAACGCATTTTCCTCACATTTCGGTGACAGAAAGTTCTGGAATCTGAGATGAGCCACAAATTTCCTTCCACCCAGCGTCCCCCCAAGTCTCCCGAAAAAAATGATACCTCACTTGTGTGGGTAGGCCTAGCGCCCGCGACAGGAAATGCCCCAAAACGCAACGTGGACACATCACATTTTTTCATTGAAAACAGTGCCTACCTGTAGATTTTCGCCTCTAGCTCAACCGGCACCTAGGGAAACCTACACAACCTGTGCATTTTTGAAAAATAGATACCTAGGGGAATCCAAGATGGGGTGACTTGTGGGGCTCTGACCAGGTTCTGTTACCCAGAATCCTTTGCAAACCTCAATTTTTGGCTAAAAAAATGCATTTTCCTCACATTTCGGTGACAGAAAGTTCTGGAATCTGAGATGAGCCACAAATTTCCTTCCACCCAGCGTTCCCCCAAGTCTCCTGATAAAAATGGTACCTCACTTGTGTGGGTAGGCCTAGCGCCCGCGACAGGATTTGCCCCAAAACACAACGTGGACACATCACAGAAAACAGAGCTGTTTTTTGCAAAGTGCCTACCTGTAGATTTTGGCCTCTAGCTCAGCCGTCACCTAGGGAAACCTACCAAACCTGTGCATTTTTTAAAAATAGAGACCTAGGGGAATCCAAGATGGGGAGATTTGTGGGGCTCTGACCAGGTTCTGTTACCCAAAATCCTTTGCAAACCTAAATTTTTGGTTAAAAAAACGCATTTTCCTCACATTTCGGTGACAGAAAGTTCTGGAATCTGAGAGGAGCCAAAAATTTCCTTCCATTCAGCGCTCCCCCAAGTCTCCCGATAAAAATGGCATCTCACTTGTGTGGGTAGGCCTAGCGGCCGCGACAAAAGACACCCCAAAACACAACGTGGACACATCCCATTTTTTTAAAGAAAACAGAGCTGTTTTTTGCAAAGTGCCTACCTGTAGATTTTGGCCTCTAGCTCAGCTGGCACCTAGGGAAACCTACAAAACCTGTGCGTTTTTGAAAACTAGAGACCTAGGGGAAACAAGATGGGATGACTTGTGGGGCTCTGACCAGGTTCTGTTACCCAGAATCCTCTGCAAACCTCAATTTTTGGCTAAAAAAATGCATTTTCCTCCCATTTCGGTGACAGAAAGTTCTGGAATCTGAGAGGAGCCATAAATGTTCTTCCATTCAGCGCTCCCCCAAGTCTCCCGATAAAAATGGTACCTCACTTGTGTGGGTAGGCCTAGCGCCCGCGACAGGATATGCCCCAAAACACAACGTGGACACATCACAGAAAACAGAGCTGTTTTTTGCAAAGTGCCTACCTGTAGAGTTTGGCCTCTAGCTCAGCCGGCACCTAGGGAAACCTACCAAACCTGTGCATTTTTGAAAAATAGAGACCTAGGGGAATCCAAGATGGGGTGACTTGTGGGGCTCTGACCAGGTTCTGTTACCCACAATCCTTTGCAAACCTCAATTTTTGCCTAAAAAAATGCATTTTCCTCACATTTCGGTGACAGAAAGTTCTGGAATCTGAGATGAGACACAAATTTCCTTCCATCCAGCGCTCCCCCAAGTCTCCCGATAAAAGTGGCATCTCACTTGTGTGGGTAGGCCTAGCGGCCGCGACAAATGACGCCCCAAAACACAACGTGGACACATCCCATTTTTTGAAAGAAAACAGAACTGTTTTTTGCAAAGTGCCTACCTGTAGATTTTGGCCTCTAGCTCAGCTGGCACCTAAGGAAACCTACAAAACCTGTGCATTTTTGAAAACTAGAGACCTAGGGGAATCCAAGATGGGGTGACTTGTGGGGCTCTGACCAGGTTCTGTTACCCAGAATCCTTTGCAAACCTCAATTTTTGGATAAAAAAACGCATTTTCCTCCCATTTCTGTGACAGAAAGTTCTGGAATCTGAGAGGAGCCACAAATTTCCTTCCACCCAGCGTTCCCCCAAGTCTCCCGATAAAAATGGTACATCACTTGTGTGGGTAGGCCTAGCGCCCGCGACAGGATATGCCCCAAAACACAACGTGGACACATCACAGAAAACAGAGCTGTTTTTTGCAAAGTGCCTACCTGTAGATTTTGGCCTCTAGCTCAACCGGCACCTAGGGAAATATACCAAACCTGTGCATTTTTGAAAAATAGAGACCTAGGGGAATCCAAGATGGGGTGACTTGTGGGGCTCTGACCAGGTTCTGTTACCCAGAATCCTTTGCAAACCTCAATTTTTGGCTAAAAAAACGCATTTTCATCACATTTCGGTGACAGAAAGTTCTGGAATCTGAGATGAGCCACAAATTTCCTCCCACCCAGCGTTCCCCCAAGTCCCCTGAAAAAAATGATACCTCACATGTGTGGGTAGGCCTAGTGCCCGCTACAGGAAACGCCCCAAAACGCAACGTAGACACATCACATTTTTTCATTGAAAACAGTGCCTACCTGTAGATTTTGGCCTCTAGCTCAGCCGGCACCTGGGGAAACCTACCAAACCTGTGCATTTTTGAAAACTAGAGACCGAGGGGAATCCAAGATGGGGTGACTTGTGGGGCTCTGACCAGGTTCTGTTACCCAGAATCCTCACATTTCGGTGACAGAAAGTTCTGGAATCTAAGAGGAGCCACAAATTTCCTTTCACCCAGCGTTCCCTCAAGTCTCCCGATAAAAATGGTACCTCACTTGTGTGGGTAGGCCTAGCGCCCGCGACAGGATTTGCCCCAAAACACAACGTGGACACATCACAGAAAACAGAGCTGTTTTTTGCAAAGTGCCTACCTGTAGATTTTGGCCTCTATCTCAGCCGGCACCTAGGGAAACCTACCAAACCTGTGCATTTTTGAAAAATAGAGACCTAGGGGAGTCCAAGATGGGGTGACTTGTGGGGCTCTGACCAGGTTCTGTTACCTAGAATCCTTTGCAAACCTAAATTTTTGCTAAAAAAACGCATTTTCCTCACATTTCGGTGACAGAAAGTTCTGGAATCTGAGATGTGCCACAAATTTCCTTCCACCCAGCGTCCCCCCAAGTCTCCCGAAAAAAATGATACCTCACTTGTGTGGGTAGGCCTAGCGCCCGCGACAGGAAATGCCCCAAAACGCAACGTGGACACATCACATTTTTTCATTGAAAACAGTGCCTACCTGTAGATTTTCGCCTCTAGCTCAACCGGCACCTAGGGAAACCTACACAACCTGTGCATTTTTGAAAAATAGATACCTAGGGGAATCCAAGATGGGGTGACTTGTGGGGCTCTGACCAGGTTCTGTTACCCAGAATCCTTTGCAAACCTCAATTTTTGGCTAAAAAAATGCATTTTCCTCACATTTCGGTGACAGAAAGTTCTGGAATCTGAGATGAGCCACAAATTTCCTTCCACCCAGCGTTCCCCCAAGTCTCCTGATAAAAATGGTACCTCACTTGTGTGGGTAGGCCTAGCGCCCGCGACAGGATTTGCCCCAAAACACAACGTGGACACATCACAGAAAACAGAGCTGTTTTTTGCAAAGTGCCTACCTGTAGAATTTGGCCTCTAGCTCTGCCGTCACCTAGGGAAACCTACCAAACCTGTGCATTTTTGAAAAATAGAGACCTAGGGGAATCCAAGATGGGGTGACTTGTGGGGCTCTGACCAGGTTCTGTTACCCAGAATCCTTTGCAAACCTCAATTTTTGGTTAAAAAAACGCATTTTCCTCACATTTCGGTGACAGAAAGTTCTGGAATCTGAGATGAGACACAAATTTCCTTCCACCCAGTGTTCCCCCAAGTCTCCCGAAAACAATGATACCTCACTTGTGTGGGTAGGCCTAGCGCCCGCGACAGGAAACGCCCCAAAACGCAACGTAGACACATCACATTTTTTCATTGAAAACAGTGCCTACCTGTAGATTTTGGCCTCTAGCTCAGCCGGCACCTAGGGAAACCTACTAAACCTGTGCATTTTTGAAAACTAGAGACCGAGGGGAATCCAAGATGGGGTGACTTGTGGGGCTCTGACCAGGTTCTGTTACCCAGAATCATTTGCAAACCTCAAATTTTGGCTAAAAAAATTAATTTTCCTCATATTTCGGTGACAGAAAGTTCTGGAATCTGAGATGAGACACACATTTCCTTCCACCCAGTGTTCCCCCAAGTCTCCTGAAAACAATGATACCTCACTTGTGTGGGTAGGCCTAGCGCCCGCGACAGGAAATGCCCCAAAATGCAACGTGGACTCATCAAATTTTTTCATTGAAAACAGTGCCTACCTGTAGATTTTGGCCTCTAGCTCAGCCGGCACCTAGGGAAATATACCAATCCTGTGCATTTTTGAAAAATAGAGACCTAGGGGAATCCAAGATGGGGTGACTTGTGGGGCTCTGACCAGGTTCTGTTACCCAGAATCCTTTGCAAACCTCAATTTTTGGCTAAAAAAACGCATTTTCATCACATTTCGGTGACAGAAAGTTCTGGAATCTGAGATGAGCCACAAATTTCCTCCCACTCAGCGTTCCCCCAAGTCCCCTGAAAAAAATGATACCTCACATGTGTGGGTAGGCCTAGTGCCCGCTACAGGAAACGCCCCAAAACGCAACGTAGACACATCACATTTTTTCATTGAAAACAGTGCCTACCTGTAGATTTTGGCCTCTAGCTCAGCCGGCACCTGGGGAAACCTACCAAACCTGTGCATTTTTGAAAACTAGAGACCGAGGGGAATCCAAGATGGGGTGACTTGTGGGGCTCTGACCAGTTTCTGTTACCCAGAATCCTCACATTTCGGTGACAGAAAGTTCTGGAATCTAAGAGGAGCCACAAATTTCCTTTCACCCAGCGTTCCCTCAAGTCTCCCGATAAAAATGGTACCTCACTTGTGTGGGTAGGCCTAGCGCCCGCGACAGGATTTGCCCCAAAACACAACGTGGACACATCACAGAAAACAGAGCTGTTTTTTGCAAAGTGCCTACCTGTAGATTTTGGCCTCTAGCTCAACCGGCACCTAGGGAAATATACCAAACCTGTGCATTTTTGAAAAATAGAGACCTAGGGGAATCCAAGATGGGGTGACTTGTGGGGCTCTGACCAGGTTCTGTTACCCAGAATCCTTTGCAAACCTCAATTTTTGGCTAAAAAAACGCATTTTCATCACATTTCGGTGACAGAAAGTTCTGGAATCTGAGATGAGCCACAAATTTCCTCCCACCCAGCGTTCCCCCAAGTCCCCTGAAAAAAATGATACCTCACATGTGTGGGTAGGCCTAGTGCCCGCTACAGGAAACGCCCCAAAACGCAACGTAGACACATCACATTTTTTCATTGAAAACAGTGCCTACCTGTAGATTTTGGCCTCTAGCTCAGCCGGCACCTGGGGAAACCTACCAAACCTGTGCATTTTTGAAAACTAGAGACCGAGGGGAATCCAAGATGGGGTGACTTGTGGGGCTCTGACCAGGTTCTGTTACCCAGAATCCTCACATTTCGGTGACAGAAAGTTCTGGAATCTAAGAGGAGCCACAAATTTCCTTTCACCCAGCGTTCCCTCAAGTCTCCCGATAAAAATGGTACCTCACTTGTGTGGGTAGGCCTAGCGCCCGCAACAGGATTTGCCCCAAAACACAACGTGGACACATCACAGAAAACAGAGCTGTTTTTTGCAAAGTGCCTACCTGTAGATTTTGGCCTCTATCTCAGCCGGCACCTAGGGAAACCTACCAAACCTGTGCATTTTTGAAAAATAGAGACCTAGGGGAGTCCAAGATGGGGTGACTTGTGGGGCTCTGACCAGGTTCTGTTACCTAGAATCCTTTGCAAACCTAAATTTTTGCTAAAAAAACGCATTTTCCTCACATTTCGGTGACAGAAAGTTCTGGAATCTGAGATGAGCCACAAATTTCCTTCCACCCAGCGTCCCCCCAAGTCTCCCGAAAAAAATGATACCTCACTTGTGTGGGTAGGCCTAGCGCCCGCGACAGGAAATGCCCCAAAACGCAACGTGGACACATCACATTTTTTCATTGAAAACAGTGCCTACCTGTAGATTTTCGCCTCTAGCTCAACCGGCACCTAGGGAAACCTACCAAACCTGTGCATTTTTGAAAAATAGATACCTAGGGGAATCCAAGATGGGGTGACTTGTGGGGCTCTGACCAGGTTCTGTTACCCAGAATCCTTTGCAAACCTCAATTTTTGGCTAAAAAAATGCATTTTCCTCACATTTCGGTGACAGAAAGTTCTGGAATCTGAGATGAGCCACAAATTTCCTTCCACCCAGCGTTCCCCCAAGTCTCCTGATAAAAATGGTACCTCACTTGTGTGGGTAGGCCTAGCGCCCGCGACAGGATTTGCCCCAAAACACAACGTGGACACATCACAGAAAACAGAGCTGTTTTTTGCAAAGTGCCTACCTGTAGAATTTGGCCTCTAGCTCTGCCGTCACCTAGGGAAACCTACCAAACCTGTGCATTTTTTAAAAATAGAGACCTAGGGGAATCCAAGATGGGGTGACTTGTGGGGCTCTGACCAGGTTCTGTTACCCAGAATCCTTTGCAAACCTCAATTTTTGGTTAAAAAAACGCATTTTCCTCACATTTCGGTGACAGAAAGTTCTGGAATCTGAGATGAGACACAAATTTCCTTCCACCCAGTGTTCCCCCAAGTCTCCCGAAAACAATGATACCTCACTTGTGTGGGTAGGCCTAGCGCCCGCGACAGGAAACGCCCCAAAACGCAACGTAGACACATCACATTTTTTCATTGAAAACAGTGCCTACCTGTAGATTTTGGCCTCTAGCTCAGCCGGCACCTAGGGAAACCTACTAAACCTGTGCATTTTTGAAAACTAGAGACCGAGGGGAATCCAAGATGGGGTGACTTGTGGGGCTCTGACCAGGTTCTGTTACCCAGAATCATTTGCAAACCTCAAATTTTGGCTAAAAAAATTAATTTTCCTCATATTTCGGTGACAGAAAGTTCTGGAATCTGAGATGAGACACACATTTCCTTCCACCCAGTGTTCCCCCAAGTCTCCCGAAAACAATGATACCTCACTTGTGTGGGTAGGCCTAGCGCCCGCGACAGGAAATGCCCCAAAATGCAACGTGGACACATCACATTTTTTCATTGAAAACAGTGCCTACCTGTAGATTTTGGCCTCTAGCTCAGCCGGCACCTAGGGAAACCTACTAAACCTGTGCATTTTTGAAAACTAGAGACCGAGGGGGAATCCAAGATGGGGTGACTTGTGGGGCTCTGACCAGGTTCTGTTACCCAGAATCCTTTGCAAACCTCAATTTTTGGCTAAAAAAACGCATTTTCCTCACATTTCGGTGACAGAAAGTTCTGGAATCTGAGAGGAACCACAAATTTCCTTCCATCCAGCGCTCCCCCAAGTCTCCCGATAAAAGTGGCATCTCACTTGTGTGGGTAGGCCTAGCGGCCGCAACAGGATTTGCCCCAAAACACAACGTGGACACATCACAGAAAACAGAGCTGTTTTTTGCAAAGTGCCTACCTGTAGAATTTGGCCTCTAGCTCTGCCGTCACCTAGGGAAACCTACCAAACCTGTGCATTTTTGAAAAATAGAGACCTAGGGGAATCCAAGATGGGGTGACTTGTGGGGCTCTGACCAGGTTCTGTTACCCAGAATCCTTTGCAAACCTCAATTTTTGGTTAAAAAAACGCATTTTCCTCACATTTCGGTGACAGAAAGTTCTGGAATCTGAGATGAGACACAAATTTCCTTCCACCCAGTGTTCCCCCAAGTCTCCCGAAAACAATGATACCTCACTTGTGTGGGTAGGCCTAGCGCCCGCGACAGGAAACGCCCCAAAACGCAACGTAGACACATCACATTTTTTCATTGAAAACAGTGCCTACCTGTAGATTTTGGCCTCTAGCTCAGCCGGCACCTAGGGAAACCTACTAAACCTGTGCATTTTTGAAAACTAGAGACAGAGGGGAATCCAAGATGGGGTGACTTGTGGGGCTCTGACCAGGTTCTGTTACCCAGAATCCTTTGCAAACCTCAATTTTTGGCTAAAAAAATGTATTTTCCTCACATTTCGGTGACAGAAAGTTCTGGAATCTGAGATGAGACACACATTTCCTTCCACCCAGTGTTCCCCCAAGTCTCCCGAAAACAATGATACCTCACTTGTGTGGGTAGGCCTAGCGCCCGCGACAGGAAATGCCCCAAAACGCAACGTGGACACATCACATTTTTTCATTGAAAACAGTGCCTACCTGTAGATTTTGGCCTCTAGCTCAGCCGGCACCTAGGGAAACCTACTAAACCTGTGCATTTTTGAAAACTAGAGACCGAGGGGGAATCCAAGATGGGGTGACTTGTGGGGCTCTGACCAGGTTCTGTTACCCAGAATCCTTTGCAAACCTCAATTTTAGGCTAAAAAAACGCATTTTCCTCACATTTCGGTGACAGAAAGTTCTGGAATCTGAGAGGAACCACAAATTTCCTTCCATCCAGCGCTCCCCCAAGTCTCCCGATAAAAGTGGCATCTCACTTGTGTGGGTAGGCCTAGCGGCCGCGACAAATGGCGCCCCAAAACACAACGTGGACACATCCCATTTTTTGAAAGAAAACAGAACTGTTTTTTGCAAAGTGCCTACCTGTAGATTTTGGCCTCTAGCTCAGCTGGCACCTAAGGAAACCTACAAAACCTGTGCATTTTTGAAAACTAGAGACCTAGGGGAATCCAAGATGGGGTGACTTGTGGGGCTCTCACCAGGTTCTGTTACCCAGAATCCTTTGCAAACCTCAATTTTTGGATAAAAAAACGCATTTTCCTCCCATTTCTGTGACAGAAAGTTCTGGAATCTGAGAGGAGCCACAAATTTCCTTCCATCCAGCGCTCCCCCAAGTCTCCCGATAAAAATGGTACATCACTTGTGTGGGTAGGCCTAGCGCCCGCAACAGGATATTCCCCAAAACACAACGTGGACACATCACAGAAAACAGAGCTGTTTTTTGCAAAGTGCCTACCTGTAGATTTTGGCCTCTAGCTCAACCGGCACCTAGGGAAATATACCAAACCTGTGCATTTTTGAAAAATAGAGACCTAGGGGAATCCAAGATGGGGTGACTTGTGGGGCTCTGACCAGGTTCTGTTACCCAGAATCCTTTGCAAACCTCAATTTTTGGCTAAAAAAACGCATTTTCATCACATTTCGGTGACAGAAAGTTCTGGAATCTGAGATGAGCCACAAATTTCCTCCCACCCAGCGTTCCCCCAAGTCCCCTGAAAAAAATGATACCTCACATGTGTGGGTAGGCCTAGTGCCCGCTACAGGAAACGCCCCAAAACGCAACGTAGACACATCACATTTTTTCATTGAAAACAGTGCCTACCTGTAGATTTTGGCCTCTAGCTCAGCCGGCACCTGGGGAAACCTACCAAACCTGTGCATTTTTGAAAACTAGAGACCGAGGGGAATCCAAGATGGGGTGACTTGTGGGGCTCTGACCAGGTTCTGTTACCTAGAATCCTCACATTTCGGTGACAGAAAGTTCTGGAATCTAAGAGGAGCCACAAATTTCCTTTCACCCAGCGTTCCCTGAAGTCTCCCGATAAAAATGGTACCTCACTTGTGTGGGTAGGCCTAGCGCCTGCGACAGGATTTGCCCCAAAACACAACGTGGACACATCACAGAAAACAGAGCTGTTTTTTGCAAAGTGCCTACCTGTAGATTTTGGCCTCTATCTCAGCCGGCACCTAGGGAAACCTACCAAACCTGTGCATTTTTGAAAAATAGAGACCTAGGGGAGTCCAAGATGGGGTGACTTGTGGGGCTCTGACCAGGTTCTGTTACCTAGAATCCTTTGCAAACCTAAATTTTTGCTAAAAAAACGCATTTTCCTCACATTTCGGTGACAGAAAGTTCTGGAATCTGAGATGAGCCACAAATTTCCTTCTACCCAGCGTTCCCCCAAGTCTCCCGAAAAAAATGATACCTCACTTGTGTGGGTAGGCCTAGCGCCCGCGACAGGAAATGCCCCAAAACGCAACGTGGACACATCACATTTTTTCATTGAAAACAGTGCCTACCTGTAGATTTTCGCCTCTAGCTCAACCGGCACCTAGGGAAACCTACCAAACCTGTGCATTTTTGAAAAATAGATACCTAGGGGAATCCAAGATGGGGTGACTTGTGGGGCTCTGACCAGGTTCTGTTACCCAGAATCCTTTGCAAACCTCAATTTTTGGCTAAAAAAATGCATTTTCCTCACATTTCGGTGACAGAAAGTTCTGGAATCTGAGATGAGCCACAAATTTCCTTCCACCCAGCGTTCCCCCAAGTCTCCTGATAAAAATGGTACCTCACTTGTGTGGGTAGGCCTAGCGCCCGCGACAGGATTTGCCCCAAAACACAACGTGGACACATCACAGAAAACAGAGCTGTTTTTTGCAAAGTGCCTACCTGTAGAATTTGGCCTCTAGCTCTGCCGTCACCTAGGGAAACCTACCAAACCTGTGCATTTTTGAAAAATAGAGACCTAGGGGAATCCAAGATGGGGTGACTTGTGGGGCTCTGACCAGGTTCTGTTACCCAGAATCCTTTGCAAACCTCAATTTTTGGTTAAAAAAACGCATTTTCCTCACATTTCGGTGACAGAAAGTTCTGGAATCTGAGATGAGACACAAATTTCCTTCCACCCAGTGTTCCCCCAAGTCTCCCGAAAACAATGATACCTCACTTGTGTGGGTAGGCCTAGCGCCCGCGACAGGAAACGCCCCAAAACGCAACGTAGACACATCACATTTTTTCATTGAAAACAGTGCCTACCTGTAGATTTTGGCCTCTAGCTCAGCCGGCACCTAGGGAAACCTACTAAACCTGTGCATTTTTGAAAACTAGAGCCCGAGGGGAATCCAAGATGGGGTGACTTGTGGGGCTCTGACCAGGTTCTGTTACCCAGAATCATTTGCAAACCTCAAATTTTGGCTAAAAAAATTAATTTTCCTCACATTTCGGTGACAGAAAGTTCTGGAATCTGAGATGAGACACACATTTCCTTCCACCCAGTGTTCCCCCAAGTCTCCCGAAAACAATGATACCTCACTTGTGTGGGTAGGCCTAGCGCCCGCGACAGGAAATGCCCCAAAACGCAACGTGGACACATCACATTTTTTCATTGAAAACAGTGCCTACCTGTAGATTTTGGCCTCTAGCTCAGCCGGCACCTAGGGAAACCTACTAAACCTGTGCATTTTTGAAAACTAGAGACCGAGGGGAATCCAAGATGGGGTGACTTGTGGGGCTCTGACCAGGTTCTGTTACCCAGAATCCTTTGCAAACCTCAATTTTTGGCTAAAAAAACGCATTTTCCTCACATTTCGGTGACAGAAAGTTCTGGAATCTGAGAGGAACCACAAATTTCCTTCCATCCAGCGCTCCCCCAAGTCTCCCGATAAAAGTGGCATCTCACTTGTGTGGGTAGGCCTAGCGGCCGCGACAAATGACGCCCCAAAACACAACGTGGACACATCCCATTTTTTGAAAGAAAACAGAACTGTTTTTTGCAAAGTGCCTACCTGTAGATTTTGTCCTCTAGCTCAGCTGGCACCTAAGGAAACCTACAAAACCTGTGCATTTTTGAAAACTAGAGACCTAGGGGAATCCAAGATGGGGTGACTTGTGGGGCTCTCACCAGGTTCTGTTACCCAGAATCCTTTGCAAACCTCAATTTTTGGATAAAAAAACGCATTTTCCTCCCATTTCTGTGACAGAAAGTTCTGGAATCTGAGAGGAGCCACAAATTTCCTTCCATCCAGCGCTCCCCCAAGTCTCCCGATAAAAATGGTACATCACTTGTGTGGGTAGGCCTAGCGCCCGCGACAGGATATGCCCCAAAACAGAACGTGGACACATCACAGAAAACAGAGCTGTTTTTTGCAAAGTGCCTACCTGTAGATTTTGGCCTCTAGCTCAACCGGCACCTAGGGAAATATACCAAACCTGTGCATTTTTGAAAAATAGAGACCTAGGGGAATCCAAGATGGGGTGACTTGTGGGGCTCTGACCAGGTTCTGTTACCCAGAATCCTTTGCAAACCTCAATTTTTGGCTAAAAAAACGCATTTTCATCACATTTCGGTGACAGAAAGTTCTGGAATCTGAGATGAGCCACAAATTTCCTCCCACCCAGCGTTCCCCCAAGTCCCCTGAAAAAAATGATACCTCACATGTGTGGGTAGGCCTAGTGCCCGCTACAGGAAACGCCCCAAAACGCAACGTAGACACATCACATTTTTTCATTGAAAACAGTGCCTACCTGTAGATTTTGGCCTCTAGCTCAGCCGGCACCTGGGGAAACCTACCAAACCTGTGCATTTTTGAAAACTAGAGACCGAGGGGAATCCAAGATGGGGTGACTTGTGGGGCTCTGACCAGGTTCTGTTACCCAGAATCCTCACATTTCGGTGACAGAAAGTTCTGGAATCTAAGAGGAGCCACAAATTTCCTTTCACCCAGCGTTCCCTCAAGTCTCCCGATAAAAATGGTACCTCACTTGTGTGGGTAGGCCTAGCGCCCGCGACAGGATTTGCCCCAAAACACAACGTGGACACATCACAGAAAACAGAGCTGTTTTTTGCAAAGTGCCTACCTGTAGATTTTGGCCTCTATCTCAGCCGGCACCTAGGGAAACCTACCAAACCTGTGCATTTTTGAAAAATAGAGACCTAGGGGAGTCCAAGATGGGGTGACTTGTGGGGCTCTGACCAGGTTCTGTTACCTAGAATCCTTTGCAAACCTAAATTTTTGCTAAAAAAACGCATTTTCCTCACATTTCGGTGACAGAAAGTTCTGGAATCTGAGATGAGCCACAAATTTCCTTCCACCCAGCGTTCCCCCAAGTCTCCCGAAAAAAATGATACCTCACTTGTGTGGGTAGGCCTAGCGCCCGCGACAGGAAATGCCCCAAAACGCAACGTGGACACATCACATTTTTTCATTGAAAACAGTGCCTACCTGTAGATTTTCGCCTCTAGCTCAACCGGCACCTAGGGAAACCTACCAAACCTGTGCATTTTTGAAAAATAGATACCTAGGGGAATCCAAGATGGGGTGACTTGTGGGGCTCTGACCAGGTTCTGTTACCCAGAATCCTTTGCAAACCTCAATTTTTGGCTAAAAAAATGCATTTTCCTCACATTTCGGTGACAGAAAGTTCTGGAATCTGAGATGAGCCACAAATTTCCTTCCACCCAGCGTTCCCCCAAGTCTCCTGATAAAAATGGTACCTCACTTGTGTGGGTAGGCCTAGCGCCCGCGACAGGATTTGCCCCAAAACACAACGTGGACACATCACAGAAAACAGAGCTGTTTTTTGCAAAGTGCCTACCTGTAGAATTTGGCCTCTAGCTCTGCCGTCACCTAGGGAAACCTACCAAACCTGTGCATTTTTGAAAAATAGAGACCTAGGGGAATCCAAGATGGGGTGACTTGTGGGGCTCTGACCAGGTTCTGTTACCCAGAATCCTTTGCAAACCTCAATTTTTGGTTAAAAAAACGCATTTTCCTCACATTTCGGTGACAGAAAGTTCTGGAATCTGAGAGGAGCCAGAAATTTCCTTCCACCCAGTGTTCCCCCAAGTCTCCCGAAAACAATGATACCTCACTTGTGTGGGTAGGCCTAGCGGCCGCGATAAGAGTCGCCCCAAAACGCAACGTGGACACATCCCATTTTTTTAAAGAAAACAGAGCTGTTATTTGCAAAGTGCCTACCTGTAGATTTTGGCCTCTAGCTCAGCTGGCACCTAGGGAAACCTACAAAACCTGTGCATTTTTGAAAACTAGAGACGTAGGGGAAACAAGATGGGATGACTTGTGGGGCTCTGACCAGGTTCTGTTACCCAGAATCCTCTGCAAACCTCAATTTTTGGCTAAAAAAACACATTTTCCTCCCATTTCGGTGACAGAAAGTTCTAGAATCTGAGAGGAGCCATAAATGTTCTTCCATCCAGCGCTCCCCCAAGTCTCCCGATAAAAATGGTACCTCACTTGTGTGGGTAGGCCTAGCGCCCGCGACAGGATATGCCCCAAAACACAACGTGGACACATCACAGAAAACAGAGCTGTTTTTTGCAAAGTGCCTACCTGTAGAGTTTGGCCTCTAGCTCAGCCGGCACCTAGGGAAACCTACCAAACCTGTGCATTTTTGAAAAATAGAGACCTAGGGGAATCCAAGATGGGGTGACTTGTGGGGCTCTGACCAGGTTCTGTTACCCAAAATCTTTGCAAACCTCAATTTTTGGCTAAAAAAATGCATTTTCCTAACATTTCGGTGACAGAAAGTTCTGGAATCTGAGATGAGACACAAATTTCCTTCCGCCCAGTGTTCCCCCAAGTCTCCTGAAAAAAATGATACCTCACATGTGTGGGTAGGCCTAGTGCCCGCTACAGGAAACGCCCCAAAACGCAACGTAGACACATCACATTTTTTCATTGAAAACAGTGCCTACCTGTAGATTTTGGCATCTAGCTCAGCCGGCACCTGGGGAAACCTACCAAACCTGTGCATTTTTGAAAACTAGAGACCGAGGGGAATCCAAGATGGGGTGACTTGTGGGGCTCTGACCAGGTTCTGTTACCCAGAATCCTCACATTTCGGTGACAGAAAGTTCTGGAATCTAAGAGGAGCCACAAATTTCCTTTCACCCAGCGTTCCCTCAAGTCTCCCGATAAAAATGGTACCTCACTTGTGTGGGTAGGCCTAGCGCCCGCGACAGGATTTGCCCCAAAACACAACGTGGACACATCACAGAAAACAGAGCTGTTTTTTGCAAAGTGCCTACCTGCAGATTTTGGCCTCTATCTCAGCCGGCACCTAGGGAAACCTACCAAACCTGTGCATTTTTGAAAAATAGAGACCTAGGGGAGTCCAAGATGGGGTGACTTGTGGGGCTCTGACCAGGTTCTGTTACCTAGAATCCTTTGCAAACCTAAATTTTTGCTAAAAAAACACATTTTCCTCACATTTCGGTGACAGAAAGTTCTGGAATCTGAGATGAGCCACAAATTTCCTTCCACCCAGCGTTCCCCCAAGCCTCCCGAAAAAAATGATACCTCACTTGTGTGGGTAGGCCTAGCGCCCGAGACAGGAAACGCCCCAAAACGCAACATGGACACATCACATTTTTTCATTGAAAACAGTGCCTACCTGAAGATTTTCGCCTCTAGCTCAACCGGCACCTAGGGAAACCTACCAAACCTGTGCATTTTTGAAAAATAGATACCTAGGGGAATCCAAGATGGGGTGACTTGTGGGGCTCTGACCAGGTTCTGTTACCCAGAATCCTTTGCAAACCTCAATTTTTGGCTAAAAAAATGCATTTTCCTCACATTTCGGTGACAGAAAGTTCTGGAATCTGAGATGAGCCACAAATTTCCTTCCACCCAGCGTTCCCCCAAGTCTCCTGATAAAAATGGTACCTCACTTGTGTGGGTAGGCCTAGCGCCCGCGACAGGATTTGCCCCAAAACACAACGTGGACACATCACAGAAAACAGAGCTGTTTTTTGCAAAGTGCCTACCTGTAGAATTTGGCCTCTAGCTCTGCCGTCACCTAGGGAAACCTACCAAACCTGTGCATTTTTGAAAAATAGAGACCTAGGGGAATCCAAGATGGGGTGACTTGTGGGGCTCTGACCAGGTTCTGTTACCCAGAATCCTTTGCAAACCTCAATTTTTGGTTAAAAAAACGCATTTTCCTCACATTTCGGTGACAGAAAGTTCTGGAATCTGAGAGGAGCCAGAAATTTCCTTCCATTCAGCGCTCCCCCAAGTCTCCCGATAAAAATGGCATCTCACTTGTGTGGGTAGGCCTAGCGGCCGCGATAAGGGTCGCCCCAAAACACAACGTGGACACATCCCATTTTTTTAAAGAAAACAGAGCTGTTTTTTGCAAAGTGCCTACCTGTAGATTTTGGCCTCTAGCTCAGCTGGCACCTAGGGAAACCTACAAAACCTGTGCATTTTTGAAAACTAGAGACCTAGGGGAAACAAGATGGGATGACTTGTGGGGCTCTGACCAGGTTCTGTTACCCAGAATCCTCTGCAAACCTCAATTTTTGGCTAAAAAAACACATTTTCCTCCCATTTCGGTGACAGAAAGTTCTAGAATCTGAGAGGAGCCATAAATGTTCTTCCATCCAGCGCTCCCCCAAGTCTCCCGATAAAAATGGTACCTCACTTGTGTGGGTAGGCCTAGCGCCCGCGACAGGATTTGCCCCAAAACACAACGTGGACACATCACAGAAAACAGAGCTGTTTTTTGCAAAGTGCCTACCTGTAGATTTTGGCCTCTAGCTCAGCCGGCACCTAGGGAAACCTACCAAACCTGTGCATTTTTGAAAAATAGAGACCTAGGGGAGTCAAAGATGGGGTGACTTGTGGGGCTCTGACCAGGTTCTGTTACCTAGAATCCTTTGCAAACCTCAATTTTTGGCTAAAACAACGCATTTTCCTCACATTTCGGTGACAGAAAGTTCTGGAATCTGAGATGAGCCACAAATTTCCTTCCACCCAGTGTTCCCCCAAGTCTCCCGAAAAAAATGATACCTCACTTGTGTGGGTAGGCCTAGCGCCCGCGACAGGAAACACCCCAAAACGCAACGTGGACACATCACATTTTTTCATTGAAAACAGTGCCTACCTGTAGATTTTGGCCTCTAGCTCAGCCGGCACCTAGGGAAACCTACCAAACCTGTGCATTTTTGAAAAATAGATACCTAGGGGAATCCAAGATGGGGTGACTTGTGGGGCTCTGACCAGGTTCTGTTACCCAGAATCCTTTGCAAACCTCAATTTTTGGCAAAAAAAATGCATTTTCCTCACATTTCGGTGACAGAAAGTTCTGGAATCTGAGATGAGCCACAAATTTCCTTCCACCCAGCGTTCCCCCAAGAGTCCTGATAAAAATGGTACCTCACTTGTGTGGGTAGGCCTAGCGCCCGCGACAGGATTTGCCCCAAAACACAACGTGGACACATCACAGAAAACATAGCTGTTTTTTGCAAAGTGCCTACCTGTAGATTTTGGCCTCTAGCTCTGCCGTCACCTAGGGAAACCTACCAAACCTGTGCATTTTTGAAAAATAGAGACCTAGGGGAATCCAAGATGGGGTGACTTGTGGGGCTCTGACCAGGTTCTGTTACCCAGAATCCTTTGCAAACCTCAATTTTTGGTTAAAAAAACGCATTTTCCTCACATTTCGGTGAAAGAAAGTTCTGGAATCTGAGAGGAGCCAGAAATTTCCTTCCATTCAGCGCTCCCCCAAGTCTCCCGATAAAAATGGCATCTCACTTGTGTGGGTAGGCCTAGCGGCCGCGACAAGAGACGCCCCAAAACACAACGTGGACACATCCCATTTTTTTAAAGAAAACAGAGCTGTTTTTTGCAAAGTGCCTACCTGTAGATTTTGGCCTCTAGCTCAGCTGGCACCTAGGGAAACCTACAAAACCTGTGCATTTTTGAAAACTAGAGACCTAGGGGAAACAAGATGGGATGACTTGTGGGGCTCTGACCAGGTTCTGTTACCCAGAATCCTTTGCAAACCTCTAATTTTGGCTAAAAAAATGCATTTTCCTCACATTTCGGTGACAGAAAGTTCTGGAATCTGAGAGGAGCCACAAATTTCCTTCCACCCAGCGTTCCCTCAAGTCTCCCGATAAAAATGGTACCTCACTTGTGTGGGTAGGCCTAGCGCCCGCGACAGGATTTGCCCCAAAACACAACGTGGACACATCACAGAAAACAGAGCTGTTTTTTGCAAAGTGCCTACCTGTAGATTTTGGCCTCTAGCTCAGCCGGCACCTAGGGAAACCTACCAAACCTGTGCATTTTTGAAAAATAGAGACCTAGGGGAGTCAAAGATGGGGTGACTTGTGGGGCTCTGACCAGGTTCTGTTACCTAGAATCCTTTGCAAACCTCAATTTTTGGCTAAAACAACGCATTTTCCTCACATTTCGGTGACAGAAAGTTCTGGAATCTGAGATGAGCCACAAATTTCCTTCCACCCAGTGTTCCCCCAAGTCTCCCGAAAAAAATGATACCTCACTTGTGTGGGTAGGCCTAGCGCCCGCGACAGGAAACACCCCAAAACGCAACGTGGACACATCACATTTTTTCATTGAAAACAGTGCCTACCTGTAGATTTTGGCCTCTAGCTCAGCCGGCACCTAGGGAAACCTACCAAACCTGTGCATTTTTGAAAAATAGATACCTAGGGGAATCCAAGATGGGGTGACTTGTGGGGCTCTGACCAGGTTCTGTTACCCAGAATCCTTTGCAAACCTCAATTTTTGGCAAAAAAAATGCATTTTCCTCACATTTCGGTGACAGAAAGTTCTGGAATCTGAGATGAGCCACAAATTTCCTTCCACCCAGCGTTCCCCCAAGAGTCCTGATAAAAATGGTACCTCACTTGTGTGGGTAGGCCTAGCGCCCGCGACAGGATTTGCCCCAAAACACAACGTGGACACATCACAGAAAACATAGCTGTTTTTTGCAAAGTGCCTACCTGTAGATTTTGGCCTCTAGCTCTGCCGTCACCTAGGGAAACCTACCAAACCTGTGCATTTTTGAAAAATAGAGACCTAGGGGAATCCAAGATGGGGTGACTTGTGGGGCTCTGACCAGGTTCTGTTACCCAGAATCCTTTGCAAACCTCAATTTTTGGTTAAAAAAACGCATTTTCCTCACATTTCGGTGACAGAAAGTTCTGGAATCTGAGAGGAGCCAGAAATTTCCTTCCATTCAGCGCTCCCCCAAGTCTCCCGATAAAAATGGCATCTCACTTGTGTGGGTAGGCCTAGCGGCCGCGACAAGAGACGCCCCAAAACACAACGTGGACACATCCCATTTTTTTAAAGAAAACAGAGCTGTTTTTTGCAAAGTGCCTACCTGTAGATTTTGGCCTCTAGCTCAGCTGGCACCTAGGGAAACCTACAAAACCTGTGCATTTTTGAAAACTAGAGACCTAGGGGAAACAAGATGGGATGACTTGTGGGGCTCTGACCAGGTTCTGTTACCCAGAATCCTCTGCAAACCTCAATTTTTGGCTAAAAAAACGCATTTTCCTCCCATTTCGGTGACAGAAAGTTCTGGAATCTGAGAGGAGCCATAAATGTTCTTCCATCCAGCGCTCCCCCAAGTCTCCCGATAAAAATGGTACCTCACTTGTGTGGGTAGGCCTAGCGCCCGCGACAGGATATGCCCCAAAACACAACGTGGACACATCACAGAAAACAGAGCTGTTTTTTGCAAAGTGCCTACCTGTAGAGTTTGGCCTCTAGCTCAGCCGGCACCTAGGGAAACCTACCAAACCTGTGCATTTTTGAAAAATAGAGACCTAGGGGAAACAAGATGGGATGACTTGTGGGGCTCTGACCAGGTTCTGTTACCCAGAATCCTCTGCAAACCTCAATTTTTGGCAAAAAAAATGCATTTTCCTCCCATTTCGGTGACAGAAAGTTCTGGAATCTGAGAGGAGCCATAAATGTTCTTCCATCCAGCCCTCCCCCAAGTCTCCTGATAAAAATGGTACCTCACTTGTGTGGGTAGGCCTAGCGCCCGCGACAGGATATGCCCCAAAACACAACGTGGACACATCACAGAAAACAGAGCTGTTTTTTGCAAAGTGCCTACCTGTAGAGTTTGGCCTCTAGCTCAGCCGGCACCTAGGGAAACCTACCAAATCTGTGCATTTTTGAAAAATAGAGACCTAGGGGAATCCAAGATGGGGTGACTTGTGGGGCTCTGACCAGGTTCTGTTACCCACAATCCTTTGCAAACCTCAATTTTTGGCTAAAAAAATGCATTTTCCTCACATTTCGGTGACAGAAAGTTCTGGAATCTGAGATGAGACACAAATTTCCTTCCACCCAGTGTTCCCCCAAGTCTCCCGAAAACAATGATACCTCACTTGTGTGGGTAGGCCTAGCGCCCGCGACAGGAAAACTCCCCAAAACGCAACGTGGACACATCACATTTTTTCATTGAAAACAGTGCCTACCTGTAGATTTTGGCCTCTAGCTCAGCCGACACCTAGGGAAACCTACTAAACCTGTGCATTTTTTAAAACTAGAGACCGAGGGGAATCCAAGATGGGGTGACTTGTGGGGCTCTGACTAGGTTCTGTTACCCAGAATCCTTTGCAAACCTCAAATTTTGGCTAAAAAAACACATTTTCCTCACATTTCGGTGACAGAAAGTTCTGGAATCTGAGATGAGCCACAAATTTCCTTCCACCCAGCGTTCCCCGAAGTCTCCTGATAAAAATGGTACCTCACTTGTGTGGGTAGGCCTAGCGCCCGCGACAGGATTTGCCACAAAACACAACGTGGACACATCACAGAAAACAGAGCTGTTTTTTGCAAAGTGCCTACCTGTAGATTTTGGCCTCTAGCTCAGCCGGCACCTAGGAAAACCTACCAAACCTGGGCATTTTTGAAAACTAGAGACCTAGGGGAATCCAAGATGGGGTGACTTGTGGGGCTCTGACTAGGTTCTGTTACCCAGAATCCTTTGCAAACCTCAATTTTTGGTTAAAAAAACGCATTTTGCTCACATTTCGGTGACAGAAAGTTCTGGAATCTGAGAGGAGCCACAAATTTCCTTCCACCCAGCGTTCCCTCAAGTCTCCCGATAAAAATGGTACCTCACTTGTGTGGGTAGGCCTAGCGCCCGCGACAGGATTTGCCCCAAAACACAACGTGGACACATCACAGAAAACAGAGCTGTTTTTTGCAAAGTGCCTACCTGTAGATTTTGGCCTCTAGCTCCACCGGCACCTAGGGAAACCTACCAAACCTGTGCATTTTTGAAAAATAGAGACCTAGGGGAGTCCAAGGTGGGGTGACTTGTGGGGCTCTGACCAGGTTCTGTTACCTAGAATCCTTTGCAAACCTCAATTTTTGGCTTCAAAAAACGTATTTTCCTCACATTTCGGTGACAGAAAGTTCTGGAATCTGAGATGAGCCACAAATTTCCTTCCACCCAGCGTTCCCCCAAGTCTCCTGATAAAAATGGTACCTCACTTGTGTGGGTAGGCCTAGCGCCCGCGACAGGATTTGCCACAAAACACAACGTGGACACATCACAGAAAACAGAGCTGTTTTTTGCAAAGTGCCTACCTGTAGATTTTGGCCTCTAGCTCAGCCGTCACCTAGGGAAACCTACAAAACCTGTGCATTTTTGAAAAATAGAGACCTAGGGGAATCCAAGATGGGGTGACTTGTGGGGCTCTGACCAGGTTCTGTTACCCAGAATCCTTTGCAAACCTCAATTTTTGGTTAAAAAAACGCATTTTCCTCACATTTCGGTGACAGAAAGTTCTGGAATCTGAGAGGAGCCAGAAATTTCCTTCCATTCAGCGCTCCCCCAAGTCTCCCGATAAAAATGGCATCTCACTTGTGTGGGTAGGCCTAGCGGCCGCGACAAAAAACACCCCAAAACACAACGTGGACACATCCCATTTTTTTAAAGAAAACAGAGCTGTTTTTTGCAAAGTGCCTACCTGTAGATTTTGGCCTCTAGCTCAGCTGGCACCTAGGGAAACCTACAAAACCTGTGCATTTTTTAAAACTAGAGACCTAGGGGAAACAAGATGGGATGACTTGTGGGGCTCTGACCAGGTTCTGTTACCCAGAATCCTCTGCAAACCTCAATTTTTGGCAAAAAAAAATGCATTTTCCTCCCATTTCGGTGACAGAAAGTTCTGGAATCTGAGAGGAGCCATAAATGTTCTTCCATCCAGCGCTCCCCCAAGTCTCCCGATAAAAATGGTACCTCACTTGTGTGGGTAGGCCTAGCGCCCGCGACAGGATATGCCCCAAAACACAACGTGGACACATCACAGAAAACAGAGCTGTTTTTTGCAAAGTGCCTACCTGTAGAGTTTGGCCTCTAGCTCAGCCGGCACCTAGGAAAACCTACCAAACCTGGGCATTTTTGAAAACTAGAGACCTAGGGGAATCCAAGATGGGGTGACTTGTGGGGCTCTGACCAGGTTCTGTTACCCAGAATCCTTTGCAAACCTCAATTTTAGGTTAAAAAAACGCATTTTCCTCACATTTCGGTGACAGAAAGTTCTGGAATCTGAGAGGAGCCACAAATTTCCTTCCACCCAGCGTTCCCTCAAGTCTCCCGATAAAAATGGTACCTCACTTGTGTGGGTAGGCCTAGCGCCCGCGACAGGATTTGCCCCAAAACACAACGTGGACACATCACAGAAAACAGAGCTGTTTTTTGCAAAGTGCCTACCTGTAGATTTTGGCCTCTAGCTCCACCGGCACCTAGGGAAACCTACCAAACCTGTGCATTTTTGAAAAATAGAGACCTAGGGGAGTCCAAGGTGGGGTGACTTGTGGGGCTCTGACCAGGTTCTGTTACCTAGAATCCTTTGCAAACCTCAATTTTTGGCTACAAAAAACGTATTTTCCTCACATTTCGGTGACAGAAAGTTCTGGAATCTGAGATGAGCCACAAATTTCCTTCCACCCAGCCTTCCCCCAAGTCTCCTGATAAAAATGATACCTCACTTGTGTGGGTAGGCCTAGCGCCCGCGACAGGATTTGCCACAAAACACAACGTGGACACATCACAGAAAACAGAGCTGTTTTTTGCAAAGTGCCTACCTGTAGATTTTGGCCTCTAGCTCAGCCGTCACCTAGGGAAACCTACAAAACCTGTGCATTTTTGAAAAATAGAGACCTAGAGGAATCCAAGATGGGGTGACTTGTGGGGCTCTGACTAGGTTCTGTTACCCAGAATCCTTTGCAAACCTCAATTTTTGGTTAAAAAAACGCATTTTCCTCACATTTCGGTGACAGAAAGTTCTGGAATCTGGGAGGAGCCACAAATTTCCTTCCATTCAGCGCTCCCCCAAGTCTCCCGATAAAAATGGCATCTCACTTGTGTGGGTAGGCCTAGCGGCCGCGACAAAAAACACCCCAAAACACAACGTGGACACATCCCATTTTTTTAAAGAAAACAGAGCTGTTTTTTGCAAAGTGCCTACCTGTAGATTTTGGCCTCTAGCTCAGCTGGCACCTAGGGAAACCTACAAAACCTGTGCATTTTTTAAAACTAGAGACCTAGAGGAAACAAGATGGGATGACTTGTGGGGCTCTGACCAGGTTCTGTTACCCAGAATCCTCTGCAAACCTCAATTTTTGGCAAAAAAAATGCATTTTCCTCCCATTTCGGTGACAGAAAGTTCTGGAATCTGAGAGGAGCCATAAATGTTCTTCCATCCAGCGCTCCCCCAAGTCTCCCGATAAAAATGGTACCTCACTTGTGTGGGTAGGCCTAGCGCCCGCGAAAGGATATGCCCCAAAACACAACGTGGACACATCACAGAAAACAGAGCTGTTTTTTGCAAAGTGCCTACCTGTAGAGTTTGGCCTCTAGCTCAGCCGGCACCTAGGGAAACCTACCAAATCTGTGCATTTTTGAAAAATAGAGACCTAGGGGAATCCAAGATGGGGTGACTTGTGGGGCTCTGACCAGGTTCTGTTACCCACAATCCTTTGCAAACCTCAATTTTTGGCTAAAAAAATGCATTTTCCTCACATTTCGGTGACAGAAAGTTCTGGAATCTGAGATGAGACACAAATTTCCTTCCACCCAGTGTTCCCCCAAGTCTCCCGAAAACAATGATACCTCACTTGTGTTTGTAGGCCTAGCGCCCGCGACAGGAAACGCCCCAAAACGCAACGTGGACACATCACATTTTTTCATTGAAAACAGTGCCTACCTGTAGATTTTGGCCTCTAGCTCAGCCGGCACCTAGGGAAACCTACTAAACCTGTGCATTTTTGAAAACTAGAGACCGAGGGGAATCCAAGATGGGGTGACTTGTAGGGCTCTGACTAGGTTCTGTTACCCAGAATCCTTTGCAAACCTCAAATTTTGGCTAAAAAAATTCATTTTCCTCACATTTCGGTGACAGAAAGTTCTGGAATCTGAGAGGAGCCACAAATTTCCTTCCACCCAGCGTTCCCTCAAGTCTCCCGATAAAAATGGTACCTCACTTGTGTGGGTAGGCCTAGCGCCCGCGACAGGATTTGCCCCAAAACACAACGTGGACACATCACAGAAAACAGAGCTGTTTTTTGCAAAGTGCCTACCTGTAGATTTTGGCCGCTAGCTCAGCCGGCACCTAGGGAAACCTACCAAACCTGTGCATTTTTGAAAAATAGAGACCTAGGGGAGTCCAAGGTGGGGTGACTTGTGGGGCTCTGACCAGGTTCTGTTACCTAGAATCCTTTGCAAACCTCAATTTTTGGCAAAAAAAACGCATTTTCCTCACATTTCGGTGACAGAAAGTTCTGGAATCTGAGATGAGCCACAAATTTCCTTCCACCCAGCGTTCCCCCAAGTCTCCCAAAAAAAATGATACCTCACTTGTGTGCGTAGGCCTAGCGCCTGCGACAGGAAACGCCCCAAAACGCAACGTGGACACATCACATTTTTTCATTGAAAACAGTGCCTACCTGTAGATTTTGGCCTCTAGCTCAGCCGGCACCTAGGGAAACCTACCAAACCTGTTCATTTTTGAAAAATAGAGACCTAGGGGAATCCAAGATGGGGTGACTTGTGGGGCTCTGACCAGGTTCTGTTACCCAGAATCCTTTGCAAACCTCAATTTTTGGCTAAAAAAACGCATTTTCCTCACATTTCGGTGACAGAAAGTTCTGGAATCTGAGATGAGCCACAAATTTCCTTCCACCCAGCGTTCCCCCAAGTCTCCCAATAAAAATGGTACCTCACTTGTGTGGGTAGGCCTAGCGCCCGCGACAGGATTTGCCCCAAAACACAACGTGGACACATCACAGAAAACAGAGCTGTTTTTTGCAAAGTGCCTACCTGTAGATTTTGGCCTCTAGCTCAGCCGTCACCTAGGGAAACCTACCAAACCTGTGCATTTTTGAAAAATAGAGACCTAGGGGAATCCAAGATGGGGTGACTTGTGGGGCTCTGACCAGGTTCTGTTACCCAGAATCCTTTGCAAACCTCAATTTGTGGCTAAAAAAACCCTTTTTCTCACATTTCGGTGACAGAAAGTTCTGGAATCTGAGAGGAGCCACAAATTTCCTTCCATCCAGCGCTCCCCCAAGTCTCCCGATAAAAATGGCATCTCACTTGTGTGGGTAGGCCTAGCGGCCGCGACAAGACACGCCCCAAAACACAACGTGGACACATCCCATTTTTTGAAAGAAAACAGAGCTGTTTTTTGCAAAGTGCCTACCTGTAGATTTTAGCCTCTAGCTCAGCTGGCACCTAGGGAAACCTACAAAACCTGTGCATTTTTGAAAACTAGAGACCTAGGGGAAACAAGATGGGGTGACTTGTGGGGCTCTGACCAGGTTCTGTTACCCAGAATCCTCTGCAAACCTCAATTTTTGGCTAAAAAAACGCAATTTCCTCCCATTTCGGTGACAGAAAGTTCTGGAATCTGAGAGGAGCCATAAATGTCCTTCCATCCAGCGCTCCCCCAAGTCTCCCGATAAAAATGGTACCGCACTTGTGTGGGTAGGCCTAGCGCCCGCGACAGGATATGCCCCAAAACACAACGTGGACACATCACAGAAAACAGAGCTGTTTTTTGCAAAGTGCCTACCTGTAGAGTTTGGCCTCTAGCTCAGCCGGCACCTAGGGAAATATACCAAACCTGTGCATTTTTGAAAACTAGAGACCTAGGGGAATCCAAGATGGGGTGACTTGTGGGGCTCTGACCAGGTTCTGTTACCCAGAATCCTTTGCAAACCTCAATTTTTGGCTAAAAAAACGCATTTTCCTCCGATTTTGGTGACAGAAAGTTCTGGAATCTGAGAGGAGCCACAAATTTCCTTCCATCCAGCGCTCCCCCAAGTCTCCCGATAAAAATGGTACCTCACTTGTGTGGGTAGGCCTAGCGCCCGCGACAGGATATGCTCCAAAACACAACGTGGACACATCACAGAAAACAGAGCTGTTTTTTGCAAAGTGCCTACCTGTAGATTTTGGCCTCTAGCTCAACCGGCACCTAGGGAAATATACCAAACCTGTGCATTTTTGAAAAATAGAGACCTAGGGGAATCCAAGATGGGGTGACCAGTCCTCTGACCAGGTTCTGTTACCCAGAATCCTTTGCAAACCTCAATTTTTGGCTACAAAAATGCATTTTCATCACATTTCGGTGACAGAAAGTTCTGGAATCTGAGATGAGCCACAAATTTCCTTCCACCCAGCGTTCCCCCAAGTCTCCCAAAAAAAATGATACCTCACATGTGTGGGTAGGCCTAGCGCCCGCTACAGGAAATGCCCCAAAACGCAACGTGGACACATCACATTTTTTCATTGAAAACAGTGCCTACCTGTAGATTTTGGCCTCTAGCTCAGCCGGCAACTGGGGAAACCTACCAAACCTGTGCATTTTTGAAAACTAGAGACCGAGGGGAATCCAAGATGGGGTGACTTGTGGGGCTCTGACCAGGTTCTGTTACCCAGAATCCTTTGCAAACCTCTAATTTTGGCAAAAAGAATGCATTTTCCTCACATTTCGGTGACAGAAAGTTCTGGAATCTGAGAGGAGCCACAAATTTCCTTTCACCCAGCGTTCCCTCAAGTCTCCCGATAAAAATGGTACCTCACTTGTGTGGGTAGGCCTAGCGCCCGCGACAGGATTTGCCCCAAAACACAACGTGGACACATCACAGAAAACAGAGCTGTTTTTTGCAAAGTGCCTACCTGTAGATTTTGGCCTCTAGCTCAGCCGGCACCTAGGGAAACCTACCAAACCTGTGCATTTTTGAAAAATAGAGACCTAGGGGAATCCAAGATGGGGTGACTTGTGGGGCTCTGACCAGGTTCTGTTACCCAGAATCCTTTGCAAACCTCAATTTTTGGTTAAAAAAACTCATTTTCCTCACATTTCGGTGACAGAAAGTTCTGGAATCTGAGAGGAGCCACAAATTTCCTTCCATCCAGCGCTCCCCCAAGTCTCCCGATAAAAATGGCATCTCACTTGTGTGGGTAGGCCTAGCGGCCGCGACAAGAGACGCCCCAAAACACAACGTGGACACATCCCATTTTTTTAAAGAAAACAGAGCTGTTTTTTGCAAAGTGCCTACCTGTAGATTTTGGCCTCTAGCTCAGCTGGCACCTAGGGAAACCTACAAAACCTGTGCATTTTTGAAAACTAGAGACCTAGGGGAAACAAGATGGGATGACTTGTGGGGCTCTGACCAGGTTCTGTTACCCAGAATCCTCTGCAAACCTCAATTTTTGGCTAAAAAAACGCATTTTCCTCCCATTTCGGTGACAGAAAGTTCTGGAATCTGAGAGGAGCCATAAATGTTCTTCCATCCAGCGCTCCCCCAAGTCTCCCGATAAAAATGGTACCTCACTTGTGTGGGTAGGCCTAGCGCCCGCGACAGGATATGCCCCAAAACACAACGTGGACACATCACAGAAAACAGAGCTGTTTTTTGCAAAGTGCCTACCTGTAGAGTTTGGCCTCTAGCTCAGCCGGCACCTAGGGAAACCTACCAAACCTGTGCATTTTTGAAAAATAGAGACCTAGGGGAAACAAGATGGGATGACTTGTGGGGCTCTGACCAGGTTCTGTTACCCAGAATCCTCTGCAAACCTCAATTTTTGGCAAAAAAAATGCATTTTCCTCCCATTTCGGTGACAGAAAGTTCTGGAATCTGAGAGGAGCCATAAATGTTCTTCCATCCAGCCCTCCCCCAAGTCTCCTGATAAAAATGGTACCTCACTTGTGTGGGTAGGCCTAGCGCCCGCGACAGGATATGCCCCAAAACACAACGTGGACACATCACAGAAAACAGAGCTGTTTTTTGCAAAGTGCCTACCTGTAGAGTTTGGCCTCTAGCTCAGCCGGCACCTAGGGAAACCTACCAAATCTGTGCATTTTTGAAAAATAGAGACCTAGGGGAATCCAAGATGGGGTGACTTGTGGGGCTCTGACCAGGTTCTGTTACCCACAATCCTTTGCAAACCTCAATTTTTGGCTAAAAAAATGCATTTTCCTCACATTTCGGTGACAGAAAGTTCTGGAATCTGAGATGAGACACAAATTTCCTTCCACCCAGTGTTCCCCCAAGTCTCCCGAAAACAATGATACCTCACTTGTGTGGGTAGGCCTAGCGCCCGCGACAGGAAAACTCCCCAAAACGCAACGTGGACACATCACATTTTTTCATTGAAAACAGTGCCTACCTGTAGATTTTGGCCTCTAGCTCAGCCGACACCTAGGGAAACCTACTAAACCTGTGCATTTTTTAAAACTAGAGACCGAGGGGAATCCAAGATGGGGTGACTTGTGGGGCTCTGACTAGGTTCTGTTACCCAGAATCCTTTGCAAACCTCAAATTTTGGCTAAAAAAACACATTTTCCTCACATTTCGGTGACAGAAAGTTCTGGAATCTGAGATGAGCCACAAATTTCCTTCCACCCAGCGTTCCCCGAAGTCTCCTGATAAAAATGGTACCTCACTTGTGTGGGTAGGCCTAGCGCCCGCGACAGGATTTGCCACAAAACACAACGTGGACACATCACAGAAAACAGAGCTGTTTTTTGCAAAGTGCCTACCTGTAGATTTTGGCCTCTAGCTCAGCCGGCACCTAGGAAAACCTACCAAACCTGGGCATTTTTGAAAACTAGAGACCTAGGGGAATCCAAGATGGGGTGACTTGTGGGGCTCTGACTAGGTTCTGTTACCCAGAATCCTTTGCAAACCTCAATTTTTGGTTAAAAAAACGCATTTTGCTCACATTTCGGTGACAGAAAGTTCTGGAATCTGAGAGGAGCCACAAATTTCCTTCCACCCAGCGTTCCCTCAAGTCTCCCGATAAAAATGGTACCTCACTTGTGTGGGTAGGCCTAGCGCCCGCGACAGGATTTGCCCCAAAACACAACGTGGACACATCACAGAAAACAGAGCTGTTTTTTGCAAAGTGCCTACCTGTAGATTTTGGCCTCTAGCTCCACCGGCACCTAGGGAAACCTACCAAACCTGTGCATTTTTGAAAAATAGAGACCTAGGGGAGTCCAAGGTGGGGTGACTTGTGGGGCTCTGACCAGGTTCTGTTACCTAGAATCCTTTGCAAACCTCAATTTTTGGCTACAAAAAACGTATTTTCCTCACATTTCGGTGACAGAAAGTTCTGGAATCTGAGATGAGCCACAAATTTCCTTCCACCCAGCGTTCCCCCAAGTCTCCTGATAAAAATGGTACCTCACTTGTGTGGGTAGGCCTAGCGCCCGCGACAGGATTTGCCACAAAACACAACGTGGACACATCACAGAAAACAGAGCTGTTTTTTGCAAAGTGCCTACCTGTAGATTTTGGCCTCTAGCTCAGCCGTCACCTAGGGAAACCTACAAAACCTGTGCATTTTTGAAAAATAGAGACCTAGGGGAATCCAAGATGGGGTGACTTGTGGGGCTCTGACCAGGTTCTGTTACCCAGAATCCTTTGCAAACCTCAATTTTTGGTTAAAAAAACGCATTTTCCTCACATTTCGGTGACAGAAAGTTCTGGAATCTGAGAGGAGCCAGAAATTTCCTTCCATTCAGCGCTCCCCCAAGTCTCCCGATAAAAATGGCATCTCACTTGTGTGGGTAGGCCTAGCGGCCGCGACAAAAAACACCCCAAAACACAACGTGGACACATCCCATTTTTTTAAAGAAAACAGAGCTGTTTTTTGCAAAGTGCCTACCTGTAGATTTTGGCCTCTAGCTCAGCTGGCACCTAGGGAAACCTACAAAACCTGTGCATTTTTTAAAACTAGAGACCTAGGGGAAACAAGATGGGATGACTTGTGGGGCTCTGACCAGGTTCTGTTACCCAGAATCCTCTGCAAACCTCAATTTTTGGCAAAAAAAAATGCATTTTCCTCCCATTTCGGTGACAGAAAGTTCTGGAATCTGAGAGGAGCCATAAATGTTCTTCCATCCAGCGCTCCCCCAAGTCTCCCGATAAAAATGGTACCTCACTTGTGTGGGTAGGCCTAGCGCCCGCGACAGGATATGCCCCAAAACACAACGTGGACACATCACAGAAAACAGAGCTGTTTTTTGCAAAGTGCCTACCTGTAGAGTTTGGCCTCTAGCTCAGCCGGCACCTAGGAAAACCTACCAAACCTGGGCATTTTTGAAAACTAGAGACCTAGGGGAATCCAAGATGGGGTGACTTGTGGGGCTCTGACCAGGTTCTGTTACCCAGAATCCTTTGCAAACCTCAATTTTAGGTTAAAAAAACGCATTTTCCTCACATTTCGGTGACAGAAAGTTCTGGAATCTGAGAGGAGCCACAAATTTCCTTCCACCCAGCGTTCCCTCAAGTCTCCCGATAAAAATGGTACCTCACTTGTGTGGGTAGGCCTAGCGCCCGCGACAGGATTTGCCCCAAAACACAACGTGGACACATCACAGAAAACAGAGCTGTTTTTTGCAAAGTGCCTACCTGTAGATTTTGGCCTCTAGCTCCACCGGCACCTAGGGAAACCTACCAAACCTGTGCATTTTTGAAAAATAGAGACCTAGGGGAGTCCAAGGTGGGGTGACTTGTGGGGCTCTGACCAGGTTCTGTTACCTAGAATCCTTTGCAAACCTCAATTTTTGGCTACAAAAAACGTATTTTCCTCACATTTCGGTGACAGAAAGTTCTGGAATCTGAGATGAGCCACAAATTTCCTTCCACCCAGCCTTCCCCCAAGTCTCCTGATAAAAATGATACCTCACTTGTGTGGGTAGGCCTAGCGCCCGCGACAGGATTTGCCACAAAACACAACGTGGACACATCACAGAAAACAGAGCTGTTTTTTGCAAAGTGCCTACCTGTAGATTTTGGCCTCTAGCTCAGCCGTCACCTAGGGAAACCTACAAAACCTGTGCATTTTTGAAAAATAGAGACCTAGAGGAATCCAAGATGGGGTGACTTGTGGGGCTCTGACTAGGTTCTGTTACCCAGAATCCTTTGCAAACCTCAATTTTTGGTTAAAAAAACGCATTTTCCTCACATTTCGGTGACAGAAAGTTCTGGAATCTGGGAGGAGCCACAAATTTCCTTCCATTCAGCGCTCCCCCAAGTCTCCCGATAAAAATGGCATCTCACTTGTGTGGGTAGGCCTAGCGGCCGCGACAAAAAACACCCCAAAACACAACGTGGACACATCCCATTTTTTTAAAGAAAACAGAGCTGTTTTTTGCAAAGTGCCTACCTGTAGATTTTGGCCTCTAGCTCAGCTGGCACCTATGGAAACCTACAAAACCTGTGCATTTTTTAAAACTAGAGACCTAGAGGAAACAAGATGGGATGACTTGTGGGGCTCTGACCAGGTTCTGTTACCCAGAATCCTCTGCAAACCTCAATTTTTGGCAAAAAAAATGCATTTTCCTCCCATTTCGGTGACAGAAAGTTCTGGAATCTGAGAGGAGCCATAAATGTTCTTCCATCCAGCGCTCCCCCAAGTCTCCCGATAAAAATGGTACCTCACTTGTGTGGGTAGGCCTAGCGCCCGCGAAAGGATATGCCCCAAAACACAACGTGGACACATCACAGAAAACAGAGCTGTTTTTTGCAAAGTGCCTACCTGTAGAGTTTGGCCTCTAGCTCAGCCGGCACCTAGGGAAACCTACCAAATCTGTGCATTTTTGAAAAATAGAGACCTAGGGGAATCCAAGATGGGGTGACTTGTGGGGCTCTGACCAGGTTCTGTTACCCACAATCCTTTGCAAACCTCAATTTTTGGCTAAAAAAATGCATTTTCCTCACATTTCGGTGACAGAAAGTTCTGGAATCTGAGATGAGACACAAATTTCCTTCCACCCAGTGTTCCCCCAAGTCTCCCGAAAACAATGATACCTCACTTGTGTTTGTAGGCCTAGCGCCCGCGACAGGAAACGCCCCAAAACGCAACGTGGACACATCACATTTTTTCATTGAAAACAGTGCCTACCTGTAGATTTTGGCCTCTAGCTCAGCCGGCACCTAGGGAAACCTACTAAACCTGTGCATTTTTGAAAACTAGAGACCGAGGGGAATCCAAGATGGGGTGACTTGTAGGGCTCTGACTAGGTTCTGTTACCCAGAATCCTTTGCAAACCTCAAATTTTGGCTAAAAAAATTCATTTTCCTCACATTTCGGTGACAGAAAGTTCTGGAATCTGAGAGGAGCCACAAATTTCCTTCCACCCAGCGTTCCCTCAAGTCTCCCGATAAAAATGGTACCTCACTTGTGTGGGTAGGCCTAGCGCCCGCGACAGGATTTGCCCCAAAACACAACGTGGACACATCACAGAAAACAGAGCTGTTTTTTGCAAAGTGCCTACCTGTAGATTTTGGCCGCTAGCTCAGCCGGCACCTAGGGAAACCTACCAAACCTGTGCATTTTTGAAAAATAGAGACCTAGGGGAGTCCAAGGTGGGGTGACTTGTGGGGCTCTGACCAGGTTCTGTTACCTAGAATCCTTTGCAAACCTCAATTTTTGGCAAAAAAAACGCATTTTCCTCACATTTCGGTGACAGAAAGTTCTGGAATCTGAGATGAGCCACAAATTTCCTTCCACCCAGCGTTCCCCCAAGTCTCCCAAAAAAAATGATACCTCACTTGTGTGCGTAGGCCTAGCGCCTGCGACAGGAAACGCCCCAAAACGCAACGTGGACACATCACATTTTTTCATTGAAAACAGTGCCTACCTGTAGATTTTGGCCTCTAGCTCAGCCGGCACCTAGGGAAACCTACCAAACCTGTTCATTTTTGAAAAATAGAGACCTAGGGGAATCCAAGATGGGGTGACTTGTGGGGCTCTGACCAGGTTCTGTTACCCAGAATCCTTTGCAAACCTCAATTTTTGGCTAAAAAAACGCATTTTCCTCACATTTCGGTGACAGAAAGTTCTGGAATCTGAGATGAGCCACAAATTTCCTTCCACCCAGCGTTCCCCCAAGTCTCCCAATAAAAATGGTACCTCACTTGTGTGGGTAGGCCTAGCGCCCGCGACAGGATTTGCCCCAAAACACAACGTGGACACATCACAGAAAACAGAGCTGTTTTTTGCAAAGTGCCTACCTGTAGATTTTGGCCTCTAGCTCAGCCGTCACCTAGGGAAACCTACCAAACCTGTGCATTTTTGAAAAATAGAGACCTAGGGGAATCCAAGATGGGGTGACTTGTGGGGCTCTGACCAGGTTCTGTTACCCAGAATCCTTTGCAAACCTCAATTTGTGGCTAAAAAAACCCTTTTTCTCACATTTCGGTGACAGAAAGTTCTGGAATCTGAGAGGAGCCACAAATTTCCTTCCATCCAGCGCTCCCCCAAGTCTCCCGATAAAAATGGCATCTCACTTGTGTGGGTAGGCCTAGCGGCCGCGACAAGACACACCCCAAAACACAACGTGGACACATCCCATTTTTTGAAAGAAAACAGAGCTGTTTTTTGCAAAGTGCCTACCTGTAGATTTTAGCCTCTAGCTCAGCTGGCACCTAGGGAAACCTACAAAACCTGTGCATTTTTGAAAACTAGAGACCTAGGGGAAACAAGATGGGGTGACTTGTGGGGCTCTGACCAGGTTCTGTTACCCAGAATCCTCTGCAAACCTCAATTTTTGGCTAAAAAAACGCAATTTCCTCCCATTTCGGTGACAGAAAGTTCTGGAATCTGAGAGGAGCCATAAATGTCCTTCCATCCAGCGCTCCCCCAAGTCTCCCGATAAAAATGGTACCGCACTTGTGTGGGTAGGCCTAGCGCCCGCGACAGGATATGCCCCAAAACACAACGTGGACACATCACAGAAAACAGAGCTGTTTTTTGCAAAGTGCCTACCTGTAGAGTTTGGCCTCTAGCTCAGCCGGCACCTAGGGAAATATACCAAACCTGTGCATTTTTGAAAACTAGAGACCTAGGGGAATCCAAGATGGGGTGACTTGTGGGGCTCTGACCAGGTTCTGTTACCCAGAATCCTTTGCAAACCTCAATTTTTGGCTAAAAAAACGCATTTTCCTCCGATTTTGGTGACAGAAAGTTCTGGAATCTGAGAGGAGCCACAAATTTCCTTCCATCCAGCGCTCCCCCAAGTCTCCCGATAAAAATGGTACCTCACTTGTGTGGGTAGGCCTAGCGCCCGCGACAGGATATGCTCCAAAACACAACGTGGACACATCACAGAAAACAGAGCTGTTTTTTGCAAAGTGCCTACCTGTAGATTTTGGCCTCTAGCTCAACCGGCACCTAGGGAAATATACCAAACCTGTGCATTTTTGAAAAATAGAGACCTAGGGGAATCCAAGATGGGGTGACCAGTCCTCTGACCAGGTTCTGTTACCCAGAATCCTTTGCAAACCTCAATTTTTGGCTACAAAAATGCATTTTCATCACATTTCGGTGACAGAAAGTTCTGGAATCTGAGATGAGCCACAAATTTCCTTCCACCCAGCGTTCCCCCAAGTCTCCCAAAAAAAATGATACCTCACATGTGTGGGTAGGCCTAGCGCCCGCTACAGGAAATGCCCCAAAACGCAACGTGGACACATCACATTTTTTCATTGAAAACAGTGCCTACCTGTAGATTTTGGCCTCTAGCTCAGCCGGCAACTGGGGAAACCTACCAAACCTGTGCATTTTTGAAAACTAGAGACCGAGGGGAATCCAAGATGGGGTGACTTGTGGGGCTCTGACCAGGTTCTGTTACCCAGAATCCTTTGCAAACCTCTAATTTTGGCAAAAAGAATGCATTTTCCTCACATTTCGGTGACAGAAAGTTCTGGAATCTGAGAGGAGCCACAAATTTCCTTTCACCCAGCGTTCCCTCAAGTCTCCCGATAAAAATGGTACCTCACTTGTGTGGGTAGGCCTAGCGCCCGCGACAGGATTTGCCCCAAAACACAACGTGGACACATCACAGAAAACAGAGCTGTTTTTTGCAAAGTGCCTACCTGTAGATTTTGGCCTCTAGCTCAGCCGGCACCTAGGGAAACCTACCAAACCTGTGCATTTTTGAAAAATAGAGACCTAGGGGAATCCAAGATGGGGTGACTTGTGGGGCTCTGACCAGGTTCTGTTACCCAGAATCCTTTGCAAACCTCAATTTTTGGTTAAAAAAACTCATTTTCCTCACATTTCGGTGACAGAAAGTTCTGGAATCTGAGAGGAGCCACAAATTTCCTTCCATCCAGCGCTCCCCCAAGTCTCCCGATAAAAATGGCATCTCACTTGTGTGGTTAGGCCTAGCGGCCGCGACAAGAAACGCCCCAAAACACAACGTGGACACATCACATTTTTTTAAAGAAAACAGAGCTGTTTTTTGCAAAGTGCCTACCTGTAGATTTTGGCCTCTAGCTCAGCTGGCACCTAGGGAAACCTACAAAACCTGTGCATTTTTGAAAACTAGAGACCTAGGGGAAACAAGATGGGGTGACTTGTGGGGCTCTGACCAGGTTCTGTTGCCCAGAATCCTCTGCAAACCTCAATTTTTGGCTAAAAAAATGCATTTTCCTCCCATTTCGGTGACAGAAAGTTCTGGAATCTGAGAGGAGCCACAAATTTCCTTCCATCCAGCGCTCCCCCAAGTCTCCCGATAAAAATGGTACATCACTTGTGTGGGTAGGCCTAGCGCCCGCGACAGGATATGCCCCAAAACACAACATGGACACATCACAGAAAACAGAGCTGTTTTTTGCAAAGTGCCTACCTGTAGATTTTGGGCTCTAGCTCAGCTGGCACCTAGGGAAACCTACAAAACCTGTGTATTTTTGAAAACTAGAGACCTAGGGGAAACAAGATGGGGTGACTTGTGGGGCTCTGACCAGGTTCTGTTACGTAGAATCCTTTGCAAACCTCAATTTTTGGCTAAAAAAACGCATTTTCCTCACATTTCGGTGACAGAAAGTTCTGGAATCTGAGATGAGCCACAAATTTCCTTCCACCCAGCGTTCCCCCAAGTCTCCCGAAAAAAATTATACCTCACTTGTGTGGGTAGGCCTAGCACCCGCGACAGGAAACGCCCCAAAACGCAACGTGGACACATCACATTTTTTCATTGAAAACAGTGCCTACCTGTAGATTTTGACCTCTAGCTCAGCCAGCACCTAGGGAAACCTACCAAACCTGTGCATTTTTGAAAAATAGAGACCTAGGGGAATCCAAGATGGGGTGACTTGTGGGGCTCTGACCAGGTTCTGTTACCCAGAATCCTTTGCAAACCTCAATTTTTGGCTAAAAAAACGCATTTTCCTCACATTTCGGTGACAGAAAGTTCTGCAATCTGAGATGAGCCACAAATTTCCTTCCACCCAGAGTTCCCCGAAGTCTCCCGATAAAAATGGTACCTCACTTGTGTGGGTAGCCCTAGCGCCCGCGACAGGATTTGCCCCAAAACACAACGTGGACACATCACAGAAAACAGAGCTGTTTTTTGCAAAGTGCCTACCTGTAGATTTTGGCCTCTAGCTCAGCCGTCACCTAGGGAAACCTACCAAACCTGTGCATTTTTGAAAAATAGAGACCTAGGGGAATCCAAGATGGGGTGACTTGTGGGGCTCTGACCAGGTTCTGTTACCCAGAATCCTTTGCAAACCTCAATTTTTGGTTAAAAAAACGCATTTTCCTTACATTTCGGTGACAGAAAGTTCTGGAATCTGAGAGGAGCCACAAATTTCCTTCCATTCAGCGCTCCCCAAGTCTCCCGATAAAAATGGAATCTCACTTGTGTGGATAGGCCTAGCGGCCGCGACAACAGACGCCCCAAAACACAACGTGGACACATCCCATTTTTTTTAAAGAAAACTGAGCTGTTTTTTGCAAAGTGCCTACCTGTAGAGTTTGGCCTCTAGCTCAGCCGGCACCTAGGGAAACCTACCAACCCTGTGCATTTTTGAAAAATAGAGACCTAGGGGAATCCAAGATGGGGTGACTTGTGGGGCTCTGACCAGGTTCTGTTACCCACAATCCTTTGCAAACCTCAATTTTTGGCTAAAAAAATGCATTTTCCTCACATTTCGGTGACAGAAAGTTCTGGAATCTGAGATGAGACACAAATTTCCTTCCACCCAGTGTTTCCCCAAGTCTCCCGAAAACAATGATACCTCACTTGTGTGGGTAGGCCTAGCGCCCGCGACAGGAAACGCCCCAAAACGCAACGTGGACACATCACATTTTTTCATTGAAAACAGTGCCTACCTGCAGATTTTGGCCTCTAGCTCAGCCGACACCTAGGGAAACCTACTAAACCTGTGCATTTTTGAAAACTAGAGACCGAGGGGAATCCAAGATGGGGTGACTTGTGGGGATCTGACCAGGTTCTGTTACCCAGAATCCTTTGCAAACCTCAAATTTTGGCTAAAAAAAATCATTTTCCTCACATTTCGGTGACAGAAAGTTCTGGAATCTGAGAGGAGCCACAAATTTCCTTCCACCCAGCGTTCCCTCAAGTCTCCCGATAAAAATGGTACCTCACTTGTGTGGGTAGGCCTAGCGCCCGCGACAGGATTTGCCCCAAAACACAACGTGGACACATCACAGAAAACAGAGCTGTTTTTTGCAAAGTGCCTACCTGTAGATTTTGGCCTCTAGCTCAGCCGGCACCTAGGGAAACCTACCAAACCTGTGCATTTTTGAAAAATAGAGACCTAGGGGAGTCCAAGGTGGGGTGACTTGTGGGGCTCTGACCAGGTTCTGTTACCTAGAATCCTTTGCAAACCTCAATTTTTGGCTAAAAAAACGCATTTTCCTCACATTTCGGTGACAGAAAGTTCTGGAATCTGAGATGAGCCACAAATTTCCTTCCACCCAGCGTTCCCCCAAGTCTCCCAAAAAAAATGATACCTCACTTGTGTGGGTAGGCCTAGCGCCCGCGACAGGAAACGCCCCAAAACGCAACGTGGACACATCACATTTTTTCATTGAAAACAGTGCCTACCTGTAGATTTTGGCCTCTAGCTCAGCCGGCACCTAGGGAAACCTACCAAGCCTGTGCATTTTTGAAAAATAGAGACCTAGGGGAATCCAAGATGGGGTGACTTGTGGGGCTCTGACCAGGTTCTGTTACCCAGAATCCTTTGCAAACCTCAATTTTTGGCTAAAAAAACGCATTTTCCTCACATTTCGGTGACAGAAAGTTCTGGAATCTGAGATGAGCCACAAATTTCCTTCCACCCAGCGTTCCCCCAAGTCTCCCGATAAAAATGGTACCTCACTTGTGTGGGTAGGCCTAGCGCCCGCGACAGGATTTGCCCCAAAACACAACGTGGACACATCACAGAAAACAGAGCTGTTTTTTGCAAAGTGCCTACCTGTAGATTTTGGCCTCTAGCTCAGCTGGCACCTAGGGAAACCTACAAAACCTGTGCATTTTTTAAAACTAGAGACCTAGGGGAAACAAGATGGGGTGACTTGTGGGGCTCTGACCAGGTTCTGTTACCCAGAATCCTTTGCAAACCTCAATTTTTGGCTAAAAAAACGCATTTTCCTCCCATTTCGGTGACAGAAAGTTCTGGAATCTGAGAGGAGCCACAAATTTCCTTCCATCCAGCGCTCCCCCAAGTCTCCCGATAAAAATGGTACATCACTTGTGTGGGTAGGCCTAGCGCCCGCGACAGGATATGCCCCAAAACACAACGTGGACACATCACAGAAAACAGAGCTGTTTTTTGCAAAGTGCCTACCTGTAGATTTTGGCCTCTAGCTCAACCGGCACCTAGGGAAACCTACCAAACCTGTGCATTTTTAAAAAATAGAGACCTAGGGGAGTCCAAGGTGGGGTGACTTGTGGGGCTCTGACCAGGTTCTGTTACCTAGAATCCTTTGCAAACCTCAATTTTTGGCTAAAAAAACGCATTTTCCTCACATTTCGGTGACAGAAAGTTCTGGAATCTGAGATGAGCCACAAATTTCCTTCCACCCAGCGTTCCCCCAAGTCTCCCAAAAAAAATGATACCTCACTTGTGTGGGTAGGCCTAGCGCCCGCGACAGGAAACGCCCCAAAACGCAACGTGGACACATCACATTTTTTCATTGAAAACAGTGCCTACCTGTAGATTTTGGCCTCTAGCTCAGCCGGCACCTAGGGAAACCTACCAAGCCTGTGCATTTTTGAAAAATAGAGACCTAGGGGAATCCAAGATGGGGTGACTTGTGGGGCTCTGACCAGGTTCTGTTACCCAGAATCCTTTGCAAACCTCAATTTTTGGCTAAAAAAACGCATTTTCCTCACATTTCGGTGACAGAAAGTTCTGGAATCTGAGATGAGCCACAAATTTCCTTCCACCCAGCGTTCCCCCAAGTCTCCCGATAAAAATGGTACCTCACTTGTGTGGGTAGGCCTAGCGCCCGCGACAGAATTTGCCCCAAAACACAACGTGGACACATCACAGAAAACAGAGCTGTTTTTTGCAAAGTGCCTACCTGTAGATTTTGGCCTCTAGCTCAGCTGGCACCTAGGGAAACCTACAAAACCTGTGCATTTTTTAAAACTAGAGACCTAGGGGAAACAAGATGGGGTGACTTGTGGGGCTCTGACCAGGTTCTGTTACCCAGAATCCTTTGCAAACCTCAATTTTTGGCTAAAAAAACGCATTTTCCTCCCATTTCGGTGACAGAAAGTTCTGGAATCTGAGAGGAGCCACAAATTTCCTTCCATCCAGCGCTCCCCCAAGTCTCCCGATAAAAATGGTACATCATTTGTGTGGGTAGGCATAGCGCCCGCGACAGGATATGCCCCAAAACACAACGTGGACACATCACAGAAAACAGAGCTGTTTTTTGCAAAGTGCCTACCTGTAGATTTTGGCCTCTAGCTCAACCGGCACCTAGGGAAATATACCAAACCTGTGCATTTTTAAAAAATAGAGACCTAGGGGAATCCAAGATGGGGTGACTTGTGGGGCTCTGACCAGGTTCTGTTACCCAGAATCCTTTGTAAACCTCAATTTTTGGCTAAAAAAACGCATTTTCATCACATTTCGGTGACAGAAAGTTCTGGAATCTGAGATGAGCCACAAATTTCTTTCCACCCAGCGTTCCCCCAAGTCTCCCGAAATAAATGATACCTCACATGTGTGGGTAGGCCTAGCGCCCGCTACAGGAAACGCCCCAAAACGCAACGTGGACACATCACATTTTTTCATTGAAAACAGTGCCTACCTGTAGATTTTGGCCTCTAGCTCAGCCGGCACATGTGGAAACCTACCAAACCTGTGCATTTTTGAAAACTAGAGACCGAGGGGAATCCAAGATGGGGTGACTTGTGGGGCTCTGACCAGGTTTTGTTACCCAGAATCCTTTGCAAACCTCTAATTTTGGCTAAAAAAATGCATTTTCCTCACATTTCGGTGACAGAAAGTTCTGGAATCTGAGAGGAGCCACAAATTTCCTTTCACCCAGCGTTCCCTCAAGTCTCCCGATAAAAATGGTACCTCACTTGTGTGGGTAGGCCTAGCGCCTGCGACAGGATTTGCCCCAAAACACAACGTGGACACTTCACAGAAAACAGAGCTGTTTTTTGCAAAGTGCCTACCTGTAGATTTTGGCCTCTAGCTCAACCGGCACCTAGGGAAATATACCAAACCTGTGCATTTTTAAAAAATAGAGACCTAGGGGAATCCAAGATGGGGTGACTTGTGGGGCTCTGACCAGGTTCTGTTACCCAGAATCCTTTGCAAACCTCAATTTTTGGCTAAAAAAACGCATTTTCATCATATTTCGGTGACAGAAAGTTCTGGAATCTGAGATGAGCCACAAATTTCTTTCCACCCAGCGTTCCCCCAAGTCTCCCGAAATAAATGATACCTCACATGTGTGGGTAGGCCTAGCGCCCGCTACAGGAAACGCCCCAAAACGCAACGTGGACACATCACATTTTTTCATTGAAAACAGTGCCTACCTGTAGATTTTGGCCTCTAGCTCAGCCGGCACCTGTGGAAACCTACCAAACCTGTGCATTTTTGAAAACTAGAGACCGAGGGGAATCCAAGATGGGGTGACTTGTGGGGCTCTGACCAGGATTTGTTACCCAGAATCCTTTGCAAACCTCTAATTTTGGCTAAAAAAATGCATTTTCCTCACATTTCGGTGACAGAAAGTTCTGGAATCTGAGAGGAGCCACAAATTTCCTTTCACCCAGCGTTCCCTCAAGTCTCCCGATAAAAATGGTACCTCACTTGTGTGGGTAGGCCTAGCGCCCGCGACAGGATTTGCCCCAAAACACAACGTGGACCCTTCACAGAAAACAGAGCTGTTTTTTGCAAAGTGCCTACCTGTAGATTTTGGCCTCTAGCTCAGCCGGCACCTAGGGAAACCTACCAAACCTGTGCATTTTTGAAAAATAAAGACCTAGGGGAGTCCAAGATGGGGTGACTTGTGGGGCTCTGACCAGGTTCTGTTACGTAGAATCCTTTGCAAACCTCAATTTTTGGCTAAAAAAACGCATTTTCCTCACATTTCGGTGACAGAAAGTTCTGGAATCTGAGATGAGCCACAAATTTCCTTCCACCCAGCGTTCCCCCAAGTCTCCCGAAAAAAATTATACCTCACTTGTGTGGGTAGGCCTAGCGCCCGCTACAGGAAACGCCCCAAAATGCAACGTGGACACATCACATTTTTTCATTGAAAACAGTGCCTACCTGTAGATTTTGGCCTGTAGCTCAGCCAGCACCTATGGAAACCTACCAAACCTGTGCATTTTTGAAAAATAGAGACCTAGGGGAATCCAAGATGGGGTGACTTGTGGGGCTCTGACCAGGTTCTGTTACCCAGAATCCTTTGCAAACCTCAATTTTTGGCTAAAAAAACGCATTTTCCTCACATTTCGGTGACAGAAAGTTCTGGAATCTGAGATGAGCCACAAATTTCCTTCCACCCAGCGTTCCCCCAAGTCTCCCGATAAAAATGGTACCTCACTTGTGTGGGTAGGCCTAGCGCCCGCGACAGGATTTGCCCCAAAACACAACGTGGACACATCACAGAAAACAGAGCTGTTTTTTGCAAACGTGCCTACCTGTAGAGTTTGGCGTCTAGCTCAGCCGGCACGTAGGGAAACCTACCAAACCTGTCCATTTTTGAAAAATAAAGACCTAGGGAAGTCCAAGATGGGGTGACTTGTGGGGCTCTGACCAGGTTCTGTTACCCAGAATCCTTTGCAAACCTCAATTTTTGGTTAAAAAAACGCATTTTCCTCACATTTCGGTGACAGAAAGTTCTGGAATCTGAGAGGAGCCACAAATTTCCTTCCATTCAGCGCTCCCCCAAGTCTCCCGATAAAAATGGCATCTCACTTGTGTGGGTAGGCCTAGCGGCCGCGACAAAAGACGCCCCAAAACACAACGTGGACACATCCCATTTTTTTAAAGAAAACAGAGCTGTTTTTTGCAAAGTGCCTACCTGTAGATTTTGGCCTCTAGCTCAGCTGGCACCTAGGGAAACCTACAAAACCTGTGCATTTTTGAAAACTAGAGACCTAGGGGAAACAAGATGGGATGACTTGTGGGGCTCTGACCAGGTTCTGTTACCCAGAATCCTCTGCAAACCTCAATTTTTGGCTAAAAAAACGCATTTTCCTCCCATTTCGGTGACAGAAAGTTCTGGAATCTGAGAGGAGCCATAAATGTTCTTCCATCCAGCGCTCCCCCAAGTCTCCCGATAAAAATGGTACCTCACTTGTGTGGGTAGGCCTAGCGCCCACGACAGGATATGCCCCAAAACACAATGTGGACACATCACAGAAAACATAGCTATTTTTTGCAAAGTGCCTACCTGTAGAGTTTGGCCTCTAGCTCAGCCGGCACCTAGGGAAACCTACCAAACCTGTGCATTTATGAAAAATAGAGACCTAGGGGAATCCAAGATGGGGTGACTTGTGGGGCTCTGACCAGGTTCTGTTACCCACAATCCTTTGCAAACCTCAATTTTTGGCTAAAAAAATGCATTTTCCTCACATTTCGGTGACAGAAAGTTCTGGAATCTGAGATGAGACACAAATTTCCTTCCACCCAGTGTTTCCCCAAGTCTCCCGAAAACAATGATACCTCACTTGTGTGGGTAGGCCTAGCGCCTGCGACAGGAAACGCCCCAAAACGCAACGTGGACACATCACATTTTTTCATTGAAAACAGTGCCTACCTGCAGATTTTGGCCTCTAGCTCAGCCGACACCTAGGGAAACCTACTAAACCTGTGCATTTTTGAAAACTAGAGACCGAGGGGAATCCAAGATGGGGTGACTTGTGGGGCTCTGACCAGGTTCTGTTACCCAGAATCCTTTGCAAACCTCAAATTTTGGCTAAAAAAAATAATTTTCCTCACATTTCGGTGACAGAAAGTTCTGGAATCTGAGAGGAGCCACAAATTTCCTTCCACCCAGCGTTCCCTCAAGTCTCCCGATAAAAATGGTACCTCACTTGTGTGGGTAGGCCTAGCGCCCGCGACAGGATTTGCCCCAAAACACAACGTGGACACTTCACAGAAAACAGAGCTGTTTTTTGCAAAGTGCCTACCTGTAGATTTTGGCCTCTAGCTCAGCCGGCACCTAGGGAAACCTACCAAACCTGTGCATTTTTGAAAAATAGAGACCTAGGGGAGTCCAAGGTGGGGTGACTTGTGGGGCTCTGACCAGGTTCTGTTACCTAGAATCCTTTGCAAACCTCAATTTTTGGCAAAAAAAACGCATTTTCCTCACATTTCGGTGACAGAAAGTTCTGGAATCTGAGATGAGCCACAAATTTCCTTCCACCCAGCGTTCCCCCAAGTCTCCCAAAAAAAATGATACCTCACTTGTGTGGGTAGGCCTAGCGCCCGCGACAGGAAACGCCCCAAAACGCAACATGGACACATCACATTTTTTCATTGAAAACAGTGCCTACCTGTAGATTTTGGCCTCTAGCTCAGCCGGCACCTAGGGAAACCTACCAAGCCTGTGCATTTTTGAAAAATAGAGACCTAGGGGAATCCAAGATGGGGTGACTTGTGGGGCTCTGACCAGGTTCTGTTACCCAGAATCCTTTGCAAACCTCAATTTTTGGCTAAAAAAAGGCATTTTCCTCACATTTCGGTGACAGAAAGTTCTGGAATCTGAGATGAGCCACAAATTTCCTTCCACCCAGCATTCCCCCAAGTCTCCCGATAAAAATGGTACCTCACTTGTGTGGGTAGGCCTAGCGCCCGCGACAGAATTTGCCCCAAAACACAACGTGGACACATCACAGAAAACAGAGCTGTTTTTTGCAAAGTGCCTACCTGTAGATTTTGGCCTCTAGCTCAGCCGTCACCTAGGGAAACCTACCAAACCTGTGCATTTTTGAAAAATAGAGACCTAGGGGAATCCAAGATGGGGTGACTTGTGGGGCTCTGACCAGGTTCTGTTACCCAGAATCCTTTGCAAACCTCAATTTTTGGCTAAAAAAACGCATTTTACTCACATTTCGGTGACAGAAAGTTCTGGAATCTGAGAGGAGCCACAAATTTCCTTCCATCCAGCGCTCCCCCAAGTCTCCCGATAAAAATGGCATCTCACTTGTGTGGGTAGGCCTAGCGGCCGCGACAAGAGCCGCCCCAAAACACAACGTGGACACATCCCATTTTTTGAAAGAAAACAGAGCTGTTTTTTGCAAAGTGCCTACCTGTAGATTTTGGCCTCTAGCTCAGCTGGCACCTAGGGAAACCTCCAAAACCTGTGCATTTTTGAAAACTAGAGACCTAGGGGAAACAAGATGGGGTGACTTGTGGGGCTCTGACCAGGTTCTGTTACCCAGAATCCTCTGCAAACCTCAATTTTTGGCAAAAAAAAACGCATTTTCCTCCCATTTCGGTGACAGAAAGTACTGGAATCTGAGAGGAGCCATAAATGTCCTTCCATCCAGCGCTCCCCCAAGTCTCCCGATAAAAATGGTACCTCACTTGTGTGGGTAGGCCTAGCGCCCGCGACAGGATATGCCCCAAAACACAACGTGGACACATCACAGAAAACAGAGCTGTTTTTTGCAAAGTGCCTACCTGTAGAGTTTGGCCTCCAGCTCAGCCGGCACCTAGGGAAACCTACCAAACCTGTGCATTTTTGAAAAATAGAGAGCTAGGGGAATCCAAGATGGGGTGACTTGTGGGGCTCTGACCAGGTTCTGTTACCCACAATCCTTTGCAAACCTCAATTTTTGGCTAAAAAAACGCATTTTCCTCACATTTCGGTGACAGAAAGTTCTGGAATCTGAGATGAGACACAAATTTCCTTCCACCCAGTGTTCCCCCAAGTCTCCCGAAAACAATGATACCTCACTTGTGTGGGTAGGCCTAGCGCCCGCGACAGGAAACGCCCCAAAACGCAACGTGGACACATCACATTTTTTCATTGAAAACAGTGCCTACCTGTAGATTTTGGCCTCTAGCTCAGCCGGCACCTAGGGAAACCTACCAAACCTGTGCATTTTTCGAAAAATAGAGACCTAGGGGAATCCAAGATGGGGTGACTTGTGGGGCTCTGACCAGGTTCTGTTACCCAGAATCCTATGCAGACCTCAATTTTTGGCTAAAAAAACGCATTTTCCTCACATTTCGGTGACAGAAAGTTCTGGAATCTGAGATGAGCCACAAATTTCCTTCCACCCAGCGTTCCCCCAAGTCTCCCAATAAAAATGGTACCTCACTTGTGTGGGTAGGCCTAGCGCCCGCAACAGGATTTGCCCCAAAACACAACGTGTACACATCACAGAAAACAGAGCTGTTTTTTGCAAAGTGCCTACCTGTAGATTTTGGCCTCTAGCTCAGCCGGCACCTAGGGAAACCTACCAAACCTGTGCATTTTTTAAAACTAGAGACCTAGGGGAATCCAAGATGGGGTGACTTGTGGGGCTCTGATCAGGTTCTGTTACCCAGAATCCTTTGCAAACCTCAAATTTTGGCAAAAAAAAATCTTTTTCCTCATATTTCGGTGACAGAAAGTTCTGGAATCTGAGAGGAGCCACAAATTTCCGTCCACCCAGTGTTCCCCCAAGTCTCCTGATAAAAATGGTAGCTCACTTGTGTGGGTAGGCCTAGCGCCCGCGACAGGATTTGCCCCAAAATACAACGTGGACACATCACAGAAAACAGAGCTGTTTTTTGCAAAGTGCCTACCTGTAGATTTTGGCCTCTAGCTCAGCCGACACCTAGGGAAACCTACCAAACCTGTGCATTTTTTAAAACTAGAGACCTAGGGGAATCCAAGATGGGGTGACTTGTGGGGCTCTGACCAGGTTCTGTTACCCAGAATCCTTTGCAAACCTCAATTTTGGGCTAAAAAAATGCATTTTCCTCACATTTCGGTGACAGAAAGTTCTGGAATCTGAGAGGAGCCACAAATTTCCTTCCATCCAGCGCTCCCCCAAGTCTCCCGATAAAAATGGCATCTCACTCGTGTGGGTAGGCCTAGCGCCCGCGACAGGATATGCCCCAAAACACAACGTGGAAACATCACAGAAAACAGAGCTGTTTTTTGCAAAGTGCCTACCTGTAGATTTTGCCCTCTAGCTCAGCCGGCACCTAGGGAAACCTACCAAACCTGTTCATTTTTGAAAAATAGAGACCTAGGGGAATCCAAGATGGGGTGACTTGTGGGGCTCTGACCAGGTTCTGTTACCCAGAATCCTTTGCAAACCTCAATTTTTGGCTAAAAAAATACATTTTCCTCACATTTCGGTGACAGAAAGTTCTGGAATCTGAGAGGAGCCACAAATTTCCTTCTATCCAGCGCTCCCCCAAGTCTCCCGATAAAAATGGCATCTCACTTGTGTGGGTAGGCCTAGCGCCCGCGACAGGATATGCCCCAAAACACAACGTAGACACATCACAGAAAACAGAGCTGTTTTTTGCAAAGTGCCTACCTGTAGATTTTGGCCTCTAGCTCAGCCGGCACCTAGGGAAACCTACCAAACCTGTGCATTTTTTGAAAACTAGAGACGTAGGGGAATCCAAGATTGGGTGACTTGTGGGGCTCTGACCAGGTTATGTTACCCAGAATCCTTTGCAAACCTCAATTTTTGGCTAAAAAAACGCATTTTCCTCACATTTCGGTGACAGAAAGTTCTGGAATCTGAGATGAGCCACAAATTTCCTTCCACCCAGCGTTCCCCCAAGTCTCCCGAAAAAATGATACCTCACATGTGTGGGTAGGCCTAGCGCCTGCAACAGGAAACGCCCCAAAAAGCAATGTGGACACATCACATTTTTTCATTGAAAACAGTGCCTACCTGTAGATTTTGGCCTCTAGCTCAGCCGGCACCTAGGGAAACCTACCAAACCGGTGCATTTTTTAAAACTAGAGACTGAGGGGAATCTAAGATGGGGTGACTTGTGGGGCTGTGACCAGGTTCTGTTACCCAGAATCCTTTGCAAACCTCAAAGGAAGTACTCAGTACTCAGCTCGAGTATAAAACTATAATACTGTGTGATAGAACATCCCGTAATCAACAGACATTGTTATAGACTTACCAAATTGAACATGATGTCTTATATTCAAAACGCTGCGTGTACGCTATTGGAAATATCTGGTGAGAGTGCCCAAATGAGCCTCACGGATATATGTTGTAAACACAGAAGTGTTGAAAGAATTCAATATAGTAGTGGCAATCGATGACGGAGTCCAGCACATCAGTAAGAGAAGTAGAAAACATACTATGTTGAACCTTTAGCATACCCTTGCACTATTGTTACGGGGATGCAGAAGAAGCCAAATCTTAAGCTAGCAGAGATGTCATGTCACAGACTGCGTGACGGATATAAAACAGATATTAAACCACATTCCACTATTCCGAAAATCATTCATTACCCTAGTATCTAGTATCGATGAAGATCTCAAGCACATCATGAAGAGAAATAGAAAACATAATGTGTTGAACACCTAACCTACCCTTGCGCTAACGTTATGAGGGTACAGAAAAAGCCAGTTCTTTAGCTGACAGAGACGACATGTCACCCAGTGTGCAAAATGTATAAAAACCAATAGTAAACCACATTCCACTATTCTGAAAATCATTCTGTCCTAGTATCCAGAATATATCTCATAAAGAAGGGGATATATTTGGATTGTCGAATAAGCAGGTGAAACAAGAATATAAAAAGTAAAAATAAACTGAACCCCAATAGAAAAGATAATTAATAACTAAATCTGTCCTAATTGTTAATCCTATTTGTTTCAAATGCCATATGATGAAAAATCATCCCCCATTGATTTAGACAGAAAAACAATTACAGTCACTTCCAACAAATGACTAGTCAAATAAAAAGGCATAATATAATACTGAAATCAATAGAAGACAATTGTAGCAAATATGTAAACAAAATTATTTTAGAAGTTAAATAGCTTAACTTAATTACACATAGATATTGTATGGGTAAGAGCAATAGTAATATCTCAACAGGTAAACATACCTCCATTGAATGATAAACATATTCTAAAACATCCAAAAAGCCTTTTATTCTCCCAAAACAAATTCAAGTTCTCTGTCTGTATTGAGACCTAATTCTACCGCTCTCCATCTCATTATCCACGTTGCTTCTTTTTTAAGTAACGTTAATTCCCTGTTTCCCCCTCTGGGGTTTCTTGAAACATGTTCATACCCCAAAAAATCAAATTTCTTGTGATTATCCTGCGAATCACAAGCCAAAATGTGGGACACTAAGGGATACCTAATATCACAATTTTTTAAAGCCCTAACATGCTCACTAATTCTGACTTTGAGAGGGACAATTGTACTCCGAATGTAGATATGAGTACATTTGCACCATATTATGTAAATGACAAAAGAAGTGTCGCAATTAATAGCTGTCTTGATTTTGTATACATGGTTCATAGTGCCAGAAAACTCATGAAACCATGGGATGCCCAACGGCACACCCCACAACCCCCACATCTAGGAAAACCCACCCTGCGTATTGCGGGGGTGGTTGTCGTAAAACTAGGGCTAAGAATACTCTTTAGAGACCTGCCTCTTTGAAATGTAAATGCTGCTTTGTTTGATATAACATTTCTCAAGACCTCATCTTGATATAACATATCCCAATGTTTATGTGCCTCAACTCCTATCTGTTAGTGCGTATATCCCAATGTTTTTTGACAATTTTTTTGAGAACTAGGGAAGAGTTACTATAATCAGTGACAAATCTGGCCTTATCTATCTCTTTCTTAGGTTTGCTCTGGTTCTTAGATTTCAATGTTTCACTCCTCGGTATATGTTTTATTCTTTGTTGATCCCTATCGATTAAATGGTTCGAATAGCCCCGTGCCTTATATCTCAAACTCATTTCATTGACACAATCAATGAAATCCTCCTCTTTACTGCATTGCATCTTGCTCTTACTAATGCTCCATATGGTATAGACCCAATCTAATGCTGTGGATGCGCGCTCGCAGCATGTAAAATAGAATTACATGCCGTAGTCTTCCGAAATAGTTGACTGTGTATTCTATTGTCATCCACAAAAAGTTCTACGTCTAGAAACTCAATGATCCTAGAACTGTACTGATAAGTAAATTTGATATTCATGTGATTAGAGTTTAAAAATTCACAAAATTCCACCAATTTCTCCATGCTACCAGTCCGGATCATAAAACAATAATAAATATAGCGCCCCCAATAGAGAATAAAAGATTGCCACTCCATTGACCCAGGACCCCAGACCCATTTATCTTCAAGCCACCCCATAAAAAGATTTGCATATGAGGGGGGAAATCTGGAGCCCATAGCTACACCTCGTTTTTGTCTATACCATTCTCTATTAAAAAGAAAGTAATTATTGTCAAGAATCAGATCACTCATGTCAATCAACATTGTAGTATGGTTCCAAAAGCTCGCCGATCTCTTCTCTTGTAGAACTTGTCGTCCTAAGTCATGATTGATACATGTGTACAATGAAACCACATCCAGTGTGACTAGTAACATATTACTATCTCATTCTATATCAGTTAAGATGCTTAATATATGTGTTGTATCCTTGATGAAGGATGGAAGATTGTACACAAAAGGTTGTAAAAAAAGATTTATATATTCTGAGAGTATCTCAGTTGGTCCTGATATACCCAATACTATAGGCCTACCTGGTGAAAAAGGTAGTCCCTTATGAATTTTAGGCAATGTGTATAGACAGGGAAATCTTGGGTGATCCACCCTAAGATACAAGTATTCATCCTTGGACAGTAATTCCTGTCTTTACCAAATTAACAATTTGCTATTTATCATGTTGATGAGACTGGGAATTGGATTATAACCAACATGTTCATAGCAGGCAATACTGTATTGTATTGTAATAATATTTATATAGCGCTTACTACCCCTAACGAGGTGTCAAAGCGCTTTTCGGTGAGTAGCACGCTACTCTGGCACCCAACGAGAATTAGTGATGGATTAGTATCAGGAAATAATGAGTACAGTTTTAGTATTATTATGAGTTAATTTGAGCCGCGGATATGAGAGTTTGTTAGTTAGATTGACTGGAGTAATGGAGAGGTGGAGCAGGAAAGAAATCCAGAAGTGTTAATTGGGAGTATATCCTTAATTTACTCAACCCAAAAGCTTGGGATGATTAAAGAGGGGTGGAGGGGGGAAGAGTACGTGGAAGGGTGAGATAAATGCTGGAGAATTTAGTATGGTTGTGTGGGAGGTCACGGTAGTAGAATGAGGTTTGGTGAGTTAGATGTGGAAGCGGAGGGAAGAGCTTAGGCAGAGTTATTTAGGAAATGAAAGTAGTAGAAAGGATTTGGGATGAGTCAGTGTGAGAATGGAGGATAGTTTGATAGAGACATGACATATGATGATGGGTAGATAAGTGTGATAAGATGAGAGCAGGAATTCATAGATATCTAGTATAACAACCCACCCAGGAGCCATGCAATGACCCACAAACAAGCCAAGCACAGAAGCAACATATACACATACATACATACATATATATATATATACATGCACACACACATGAATACACACACATGTGCACATACAATACATAATTAGAACCATGGGTAAAATATACTTAGTCAAGCAGGTTTAAAGAGTGTGTGTGTATTTTATTGTTATGACATAGTAGCAATACATATTTTCTAAAGAAACTATAAATAACTAGAAATATACACATAATCTGAAAAAAATATTTATCAACATAGGCATATGCAGTTCATAGTTGTTTGAATATGGTGGTTATGAAGGAAAGAGCCAACTCTTGAGTAGTTTTCTGAAGACAAGAAAGTTATCTGTGGCTCTTATAGTTGGGGGTAATGAATTCCATAGTTTGGCTGTTTGAACGGAGAAGGATGTACCACCTATACTCTTGTATGGTGGTGTTCTAAGGCGGGGTGCCAATCTTGAGTGGAGGTTTCTTTGTTGGATGTATTTGGTAATTTTGTTTCTGATAAAAAGCGGTCCTGTTCCATGTATAGCTTTGTGGGTGATACAAAGCAGCTTGAAAGTGCATCTTCTGGCAACGGGTAACCAGTGTAGTGCTCTCAAGGCCGGGGAGATGTGGGCTTGCGGCTTTACATGTAATAGTAGCTTGGCTGCTGAATTCTGGATACGTTGTAGTTTTTTCATAACAGATAGAGATGATCCATGGTAGAGGCCATTGGCATAATCCAGTTTGGATAGTACAAGCGAGATAGTAGCTTGCACCTTGTGTGGAAATCCGAGGTGGGGGAAGATGCGTCGTAAAGTCTTCAAGGTGATGAAGCTTGTTTGTGCTAATTTGTCCACTTGGGCATTTATAGTTAACTTGGAATCCATGGTGATTCCTAGGTTTTTACTTCCTTGGATAATTGAGGAGGTGGTCCGAGATCGTCAGGCCAGATGGACAGAGGGTAATAATTTTTCCAGTCACCGCATATGAGTATTTCTGTTTTGGAGGTATTTAGTTTGAGATGGCTCCAGGTCATCCACTGATCAACGGCTCTGAGGCAACTGAAGATTTGTAAGTTTTCAATGTTTTTGGGGCATTCTAATTTAAGTAGTATTTGTGTGTCATCAGGATAGTTGTAGCATGTGAGATGGAAATCATTGATCAGTTCTGGTAAAGATATCATGTAGATGTTGAAAAGCAAAGGTGAGATGATTGACCCTTGGGAGAACCCTGCTTTTGAGAGGTAGGGATCGGACGAGAAGGGGGGCAAGTGGATGATATTAAGGGGCATATTTATACTCTGTTTGCGCCGGAATTGCGTAGTTTTTTTTTTACGCAATTCCGGCGCAAAACTAACTCCATATTTATACTTTGGCGTTAGACGCGTCTAGCGGCAAAGTCCATGGAGTTTGCGTAATTTTCTAGCGTGGACACCTACTATGCGTTAATGACATGCAAGGTAGGCGTTCCCGTCTAAAAAATTGACTCCGAGGCATATGCGCCGTATTTACACTCCCGGGCAAAATTCACTCCCGGGAGTGGGCGGGTCAAAAAAAATGACGTACGCCCGCTTTTGCGCCGTTTTTTAGCACCTGGAAAAGGCAGGCGTTAAGGGACCTGTGGACTCTGAAGGAGCCCAGAGGTGCCCCCCCATGCCCCCAGGGACACCCCCTGTCACCCTTGCCCACCCCAGGAGGACACCCAAGGCTGGAGGGACCCATCCCAGGGACATTAAGGTAAGTTCAGGTAAGTATTTATTTTTATTTTTTTGGGTGGCATAGGGGGGCCTGATTTGTGCCCCCCTACATGCCACTATGCCCAATGACCATGCCCAGGGGACAGAAGTCCCCTGGGCATGGCCATTGGGCAAGGGGGCATGACTCCTGTCTTTGCTAAGAAAGGAGTCATTTCTATGGGGGTTGGGAGTCGAAACAAATGGCGCAAATCGGGTTGAGGCGAAAAATTTGCCTCAGCCTGACTTGCCCCATTTTTTGACGCCCAAGCTCCATATCCCCCTACGCCGGTGCTGCCTGGTGTACGTGGTTTTTTTTCACGCACACCAGGCAGCGCCGGCGGCTAACGCCGGCTAACGTCATTGATTAAATACGGCGCCCGCATGGCGCTTCAGAATGGCGTTAGCCGGCGCGAATTTTTAATAAAAGTATAAATATGGCCCTAGATCTTTTTTGAAGATAGGAAGTAATCCAGTCGAGAGCAATCCCTTGTATGCTGGCTTTGTGGAGTCATTGAGTGAGGGTGTCATGGTCAACCGTATCAAAGGCAGCCGAGAGGTCCAACAGAAGTAGTGCAGCAACTCCATTTCGGTCGACTGTGTTTTTAAGATCATCCCAGATTGCTATGTGTGCCGATTCAGTGCTTCTTCCTGGGCGGAATCCAGTTTGGAAGTCTGAAAGTATAGAAATGTCTTCAATGAATTGTGACATCTGGGCGAATGCTGCTCTTTCTATCAGTTTGCCCAGAAAAGATCCATTTGTGATTGGTCTGTAGTTGTTGGGGTCTTGCGGGACAAGGTTTGTTTTCTTTAAAAAAGGTCATATGTATGCCTTTTTCGGGTCTACAGGAAAAGTTCCTGAAGTTAAAGAGTTGTTGATGATTCTTCTTACAGGTGTGGCAGCAGAAGTAGAGAGAAGAATGTTCTTGAAAATTTGTGGTGGGCAAGGGTCAGAAGGGCAACCAGAATGTCTGCTTGCTTTGACCAAATCCATAAATTCATCCTGGGATATTTGTTTGAAGGACTGTAGAGGTTGGGTTGGTTTATTCTTAGAGGGTATTTTAGGAAAGGGGTTGGTGATGATGGTTTTCTTCTGTTTTAAATAGGAGTCCAATGTGTCTGCCTTGGTTGTGTACTGAGTTGCCAATTTGTTTGTGAAATCTAGAGTAGTGGGATGACTTCCTTCCATGCATGTAGGTTTTCGAAATTCCTTGAGAATTTTATAAAATTCCTTGGTTGTAGATTGAGCATTTTGAATTCTGTCTGAGTAGTATCTTTTTTTAGCTTTTTTGATTTATGATTTGTATATCCTGTTAAGTTTGTGTAGCTGCAGTTTGTCTTGGCTGTTGTTTGTTTTGAGCCAGGTCCGCTGCAACGTTCTGATTTGTTGTTTTATCTTTTTAAGTTCTATGTTTCTCCAAGGTGTTGGTTTTCTTTTGTTGTGTTTAGTTTTTCTGAGTGGTATTAGGATATCAAAAGCTTCAGGTAGCCACTCATAAAGTTTTGGCACAGAATTAATTGTATCTAGATCTGTGTTTGCTGTTAGTTGTATTTCTAAGTGATCCAAATTGGGTTTGCTCCATGGTCGATAGGTGTATGTATGCAGGTAGTTGTGGGGTGTGTTGATTTGTGGAGTTGTATGTTGGAAAGTTATCATATGGTGGTCTAACCAAGTGATTGGTGTGATGCTATGAATAGTAACTAGTTCAGGCTTAGCAAAAATGACATCTAGGATGTGACCAGCGATGTGTGTGGGATTTTTTACAATCTGATGTAGGTTCAATGCTACTAGGCCATGGGGGTGATAGCCTTTGGATGGGGCATATTAGGTTTGTCAAACCAAATGTTTAGATTCCCAAGAATGCATAGGTTGGAGTATAGTGTAATAATGTTTGAGACTGTGTCTAGAAAAGCATCTGGGAATGTGGAGTTGTTAGGTGGAGGTCTGTAAAGGAGGAGAAAGTTACAGGAGGAAGTTGGAGTAGGGTGGCATCTGTTAAGGAGGGCTTCACAACCTTGTATGGAGATGCTGTCTGTTTTACTGAGGTTCAATGCCTGTTTGAATATAATAGCTAGTCCACCTCCTCTGTTGCCTATACGGTTTTGAGTGATGGTTTGATTGCCCGCAAGAACGGCTTTGTGCAACACTGGTGCCATGTCAACTCCCAACCAGGATTCAGTTATGAATAGTAAGTCAGGTTGTGTGTCTGTGAGCAGGTAGTAGATGTGGTGCTTGTTTTTTGAGAGTGATTGAGCATTTATGAGCTGGCAGTTTAGAAACGGTTTGTTAGTGGTAGTGTTGTTTTGTTTTGGAGAAGGGTAAGTAGTATAATGTGAGCTTGAAGCAGGAGTGTTGGTAGTTGTGATAACTGTTTGAGGCTCACAATAGTCTTGCTTTTCAATATAGTGTTCCTCTTCCAGCAGGTTGAGGAGGCATTTTTTGGGGTCTGTGTGTGTGGATGGTGGACTTGGTGGCTGAGAGAGCCATGAGGAATGTACTGTTTTTTGTAGGGTAGTTTTATTATGTAATAGACAAGGGGATGCGAGGTTGCTATGAGTGGGATGTTTTTTATTTTGTTTGAGTTTGTTTAATGTGGATGGAGTATGGTTAGGGGTGGTGGAGGAGCATGTGGATCATGATGTAAGGCTCTAAATTGTGCAATGGAGGAGAGGCGAGTGAATGAAAGTTGCTGGGTTGGGGTGCTTGTGGTAGGTGTTAGTGAAGAGTGAGAAAGTAGGGGTGGAGATATGATGGAATTTGTATTCTTTGTGTAGTCCTGAGGGTGGGAGTATGACGATAAGTGTAATGTAAGTTTGTGTTGCTTTGATGTGCTGATGTTTGTGGTCGGTATTGTTTTTGTGGAATAGTGAGAGGGGATATTGGTGTAGTTGTTTTTGGTGAGGGATTTGTATGTGAGTTAGTGCTGGTAAGTGGAATTTGAGTGTTAGATGGGGTGATGATGTGTTTTGGAGATGAATGTATGAGGTGTGTAAGAGGTGATGGGTGTGTGTCAGGGGAGTTAGTATTAGTTGCGATGACTGGAAGAGATAATATGTGTGGTGGAGTGAAATGTGGGGATTGTATGGTTGTATGTAATTGGTGAAGAGAGGGTAAAGGTGTTTGTAGATGGTGTGTTTGAAGGCAGGGTTTGGACATTATTATGATGACAGGTGGTCTGTGTGGAGCAAACAGCGGATAGTGTTGTTGGTTAGTATGATCAGAGAGTGTGTATCTGGAAGGCTGAAACTGAGAGAAATGTATACTGTAGTTTTGTGTTGTGTAGGTGATGGCAGGTTGTGTTAGTGGGAGTGGACAGAGCAGTGTTGGCTGTGAGAATGCAGGTGTTTGACTGTAGTAGTTGTGGGGGATATGTGTATATGTGTTGTATAAAGAGTATTGTGTTGGTTGATGGGGCAATGCAATCTGTCTGTGGTCAGTTTGTGATGTATGAGTTGGATGCCTTGGTAGAATATGTGTTTGCATGTTGAGGGATGTGTAGGGGCTGGAACCATTCTTGGTCCACTGAGAATTGGGCAGCATTTCTGTCCCTAGTCCCTAGTCCCTACCTGTCCCGAACAGGCCCAAACAGGCAGCTGCCCTTGTCCTCTCCGCCCTTGGCCTCGACACCCGGGCTGAGACGCCCTGAGTCCTAGCCTTTAATAGCCCTACTGTCCAATAAGAATCTGGTCCTAACCCTAGCCAATCCAATTTCAAGCCCTGATTCAATCAACTAATGGGAGACCCAGCCCTAATCACCAATCATAGCCCTATTCCTGACCACCAATCACAGCCCCAGCCCTAAAACCAGCAACCAATCAGAATCCCAGCCCTATCCACCAATCACAGCCCTAGAACCAACAGCCAATCAGAATTCTCAGCCCTATCCACCAATCACAGCCCTAGAACCAACAGCCAATCAGAATTCCCAGTCCTATCCACCAATCACATCCCTAGAACCAACAGCCAATCAGAATTCTCAGCCCTATCCACCAATCACAGCCCTAGAACCAACAGCCAATCAACAACAGTCAATCAGAATCTCAGCCCTATCCATCCAATCACAGCCCTAGAACCAACAGCCAATCAGAATCTCAGCCCTATCCACCAATCACAGCCCTAGAACCAACAGCCAATCAGAATTTCAGCCCTAGAACCAACAGCCAATCAGAATCTCAGCCCTATCCACCAATCACAGCCCTAGAACCAACAGCCAATCAGAATCTCAGCCCTATCCACCAATCACAGCCCTAGAACCAACAGCCAATCAGAATCTCAGCCCTATCCACCAATCACAGCCCTAGAACCAACAGCCAATCAGAATCTCAGCCCTATCCACCAATCACAGCCCCAGAACCAACAGCCAATCAGAATCTCAGCCCTAGAACCAACAGCCAATCAGAATCTCAGTCCTATCCACCAATCACAGCCCTAGAACCAACAGCCAATTAGAATATCAGCCCTTTCCACCAATCACAGCCCTAGAACCAACAGCCAATCAGAATCTCAGCCATAGAACCAACAGCCAATCAGAATCTCAGCTCTATCCACCAATCACAGCCATAGAACCAACAGCCAATCAGAATCTCAGCCCTGTCCACCAATCACAGCCCTAGAACCAACAGCCAATCAGATTCCCAGCCCTATCCACCAATCATAACCAGCAACCAATGAAAGACCATCTCCCAACAACCTATCACAACGACATATGCAACAACCAAGAGGAACTTATATAAGGCGCAAGATAACTGAAGTCCAGTCCCTGTGGTCAGGGGGAAAGGCAACTGCTGCTCTATTCAGAATCTCCTTGGATACAGACAGTCTGAATCCACACTTCCAAGCTAGCAGAGACTACTTTCCAGGTAAGGGAGATATTGTTTAAAGAAACAAACACTGGAATAGTGCTGGGCGCGCACTCTAAAATCTGGCTTTTTTAAAGGCAAAAATACAGGGGGGCAGATCATTTTTAAGCACAATTTAAATCACAGAAACAGATTAAAACAGTCTCCTAAAAACACACTCTGCAAAATGTATGTAGCCTTTTTACTTAGAAGAGAAAAAAAGGGGGTTAGGGGGTGTGAAACAAACTAGCATGGCAATTCACACAGTCACAGCAAAAACAAATTTAATAAAAACAACACTTTAAAAGAGGCCAGGCTGCCTGAAACACAGAGAGTCCACAGTAAAACAGACACAGGTAGCTGAAACAAACACTTTTGAACAAATAATACTATCTACCCAGAAAAATCTCAGGGCCTCACGCTTTTTGACAAGAAGCCAGTGAAGGGAGCGCAGACCTTCTCTCACTGAGAATTGCTTAGAAACATTCAGAATCAAATGAAATATAAAGCTCTGTTACCACTCTGGAGTCAAATCAACACATACTAGAGGTGGGTTCTGTGCACAAACTATGGGCCATATTTATACTTTTTGACGCAAAACTGCGCTAACGCAGTTTTGCGTCCAAAAAATTTGCGCCGGCTAATGCCATTCTGAAGCGCAATGCGGGCGCCGTATTTATTCAATGACGTTAGCCGGCGTTAGCCGCCGGCGCTGCCTGGTGTGCATGAAAAAAAACGACGTACACCAGGCAGCGCCAGCGTAGGGGGATATGGAGCTTGGGCGCCAAAAAATGGGGCAAGTCAGGTTGAGGCAAATTTTTCGCCTCAACCCGATTTGCGCCATTTTTTTCGACTCCCAACCCCCATTGAAATGACTCCTGTCTTAGCAAAGACAGGAGTCATGCCCCCTTGCCCAATGGCCATGCCCAGGGGACTTCTGTCCCCTGGGCATGGTCATTGGGCATAGTGGCATGTAGGGGGGCAGAAATCAGGCCCCCCTATGCCACAAAAAAATAAAATTAAAAAAATACCTACCTGAACTTACCTTAATCTCCCTGGGATGGGTCCCTCCAGCCTTGGGTGTCCTCCTGGGGTGGGCAAGGGTGACAGGGGGTGTCCCTGGGGGCATGGGAGGGCACCTCTGGGCTCCTTCCGAGCCCACAGGTCCCTTAACGCCTGCCTTTTCCAGGCGCTAAAAAACGGCGCAAAAGCGGGCGTACGTCATTTTTTTTGACCCGCCCACTCCCGGGAGTGAATTTTGCCCGGGAGTGTAAATACGGCGCACATGCCTCAGAGTCAATTTTTTAGACGGGAACGCCTACCTTGCATCACATTAACGCAAAGTAGGTGTCCACGCTAAAAAATGACGCAAACTCCATGGACTTTGGCGCTAGACTCGTCTAACGCCAAAGTATAAATATGGAGTTAGTTTTGCATCGGAATTGCGTCAAAAAAAACGACGCAATCCCGGCGCAAACGGAGTATAAATATGCCCCTATGTTTCCATCAGAGAACTTACCGGTCTCAGCAATTCCGATGTTTATAATGGGGGTTTGTGCTTTTTAGGAAAGTCTTCCAGTGCTGCAGAGAAGCTAAAGCTGCCATCTTCTTTCTTGACCATCTTGAAGACACATATTCTCTCTCCATTAGCCAAACAGGTGATTAAAGTTCTGGAGTGTGGGCTGTGATAAAATCTCATTGTCATAGTCCAGTTTATTTATGATTACCACATTGCCACCTTTGTCAGCCTGTCTGATAATAATATCTTTCTCTTCTTGAAGTGTTTTCAGCTCCTGACATTCTTCAACACTCAAATTCTTAATAGAATTATGACATTTATTCTTGGATAGGTAAATATCGAAGTCTTTACAAACCGTATCAAAAAACATATCTAAATTGTTATTATTGCATGACTTTGGTGTCCATTGAGATTTTTTTCTTAAACCACTGCTGATACTTATATTGGATATGATGTCTAAATCCTCTAAGATTTGTGACAAAGTAATGGGATCTTAATCTCAATCCGCAATGGATATACGTGTTGCCGTATCATAGATATCCTTGATAGATAAAGCACTTAGGTCTAACCTCTGTGTGGAAGAGCCAGAAGACTGTGAACCAGGTGGATGCAACCAAAAATGTTTAACTTCAGTTTCTGAAACAAATTTAAATAGATCTACTTTGGATCTACAGGGATCTCCATAGCTGGTAGGACAAAAATTCAAGCCTTTCTCCAAGAGGCACTGTGCCCCTGAAGAAAGTTCCAATTTTGACAAATTAACTATATTTATTGACGATAAGTCACTAGGATTTAAAATCTCCTGACGTGATCTTGTTGTCATCCTTTCTTTTTCTGCTGTTTTTGTGGTTGGTTCCTCTCCTTCCCCTTCTAGTCTTCCTAAATTTGTTTTTTTTTTCTTGCTTTGGGCATTTTTGCCTTGTTTGATCCTCATTAGTTCTTGTAAACAAACATTGCCTCTAGTCCTAATGTCCTGTTGGGCAGAAGTACTCCCTCTATATCACTATCACTCGTGACTGAAGTGCTAATGGGAGTAGTATCTGAAACAAGTTAAACTGTCGACCCTCTGTGGGTTGTATTGACATTTATCAAATGGTCATATCTACTACCACAGTAAAAATCCTACCCGTCAAGTAGTCTCTCTCATCCCTCTTTAACTTCCTTGCTTTCCTTTGTGTGATTTCTTTTTAGAATTTAGATAAAATGTCATCTAATATCTTGTAATTCTTCTCAGTTGCTTCTTTCAAATTCAAGTCCCTAATCTCATTTTAAAGAACAGCAATCTCAGACTGTAAGGCGGTAACTTTTCTTTCTGCATTAGTTATCAATATGTCTATGAGTCTCATTGAACTTGATGTCATTCCTTATCCCATAATGCCAATAAATCGGCATCTAAATCATCGTAAGTCGGGAAAATCTGTGACCTGAGACCATGTGGAATACGGTTCAATTTCTTATATTGTTTTAATGTAGCCCCATCCCACCATTTTGAAAGTTTGTTCTTTTTCAATTTCTCCAGTCTGATAAATTTATTCTTGAGACCTTCATTTTGTGGATGATTAGTACGCATTGTATTCTGAATTGTATCTCCCCTTGCCAAACTATCAAATAGTTATTCAGCTAGTTTTGTCCTATCCATTGTTACTAATAAGCAAATCTCCTGGGCTGCCACCCCAAATAACTCTTGAGGTTTAATCGGATAGGGTGTAAATTGGGGGAAAGAACCGGCGCTCAAGGATGATAGTGTTATAATGTATGTAATTGGTGCAATCACGGGCGAACACCCCAAGTCCCCCAACTGGTTTACAAAGTAAACACATACAGAAACAGAAACAGTTGTAATGCACTCATTAGTAATGACTTATAAGACAATCACATGTAACCTTCATAATATAATTTGATAGGTAGTAGTATCATCAATCTGGAAGTCATCACAAGAACAGTTCAATAGTAGTGTTCAGTCCTTTAGGATTTATTCATGAAAACCTAAAATTGTCCTGGGCAATAAACCGTACTCCGTAGTATGTAGAAAAACAACTCGACGTGTATTTCAGTACTCCATGAATTTCAGTCAATGTATGTAAAATTGTCAAAATATGCAGTCATAACAGCCAACACGTGTTTCGTCTTAGGGCATTCATCCAAATGACATCTTCAGGGCTGAAATGTCATCAAAATAGAGCACCTAAAACAAATATTTGGACTTGTTATTCTCGTAAATTATACTACCATCTCTCCTAAAATGTGCTCATAGAAAAAAAGTGGTGTGGTATTAAAAAAAAGAAAAATTATTTTTTTACCAAGTGCAAAGAAAGGAAAAAGAATAAAAGGAGGAACAGTATGCCATCAACAAAAAACAAATAATCTAGATATCTTTAACAATATACCTTCCCTAAAACATGTGTGCTCACAATTACATCATAATAGCACCAACAGAGGCGAAATAGATTGAAAAACTACCGATAGCAAATTGCCTGACCCCACCTATTCAAATGTCATAACCAAAATCTGACAATCGGTCACCATGTTGAAACCAGATCAAACCACCAGTGAATTTAATTACAAAACAATAATAATAAAAGTAAACCTTCGATCCATTAACGAACTGTGTGTAAATTACATTCTTTCCGATGGAAAAAGCGATGCCCAGAAGTATCCAAATGTAAGAGAAATCGAAAACTGCAAGTGAAAATGAATTGCCTCGTCAGAAAAGAAGTACTCAGCTCGAGTATAAAACTATAATACTGTGTGATAGAATATCCCGCAATCAACAGACTTCATCATAGACTTACAAAATTGAACATGATATCTTATTTTCAAAACTGCCGCGTGTACGCTATTGTAAATATCTGGTGAGAGTTACCAAGCGAGCCTCACGTATATATGCCGTAAACACGGAAGTGTTGAAAGAATTCAATATAGTAGTGGCAATCGATGAAGGACTCTAACAAATCAGTGAGGGAAATAGAAAACATACTATGTTGAACCTCTAGCATACCCTTGCGCTATCGTTACAGGGATGCAAAAGAAGCCAAATCTTAAGCTCGCAGAGATGTCATGTCACATAGTGCGTGACGGATATAAAACAGATAGTAAACCACATCCCACTATTCTGAAAATCATTCATTACCCTAGTATCTAGTATCGATGACGATCTCCAGCACATCATGAAGAGAAATAGAAAACATAATGGCTGTCATTACAACATTGGCGGTAAAAGCCGCTTACCGCCGTGCAGAAGAACGCCAACACACCGCTGCGGCTGCGAAAATCCGCCACAGCTATTATGACCAACAGCTCAGAATCTGCCAAAATTCAGACACCCACACAAGTCCGCCACACAAAAGGTCAGTGATAAACTGGCAAAAACAAATCCTCCACCGTCACACCAACAGAAATACGCCCACACTATCATGACACACGAATCCACGCGGCGGTCTTTCAACTGTGGTAGTCCATTGGCGGTACACACCGCCGCGCTCAAAATACACACACATCTACAAAACACAACGACATTGGACAAATCGAAATACACACACCTGATACACATACACACACCACTCCCACACGCCCATTACAATATAAAACACACACCAACATCACCCACAAACCCCTATGACCAGAATTACCGAGAGAAGGCCAGAGAGAGACACCACAAACAACTACCAAGCATCCACAGGCACACAATACCATCACCCACATAACTTCCACGAACCTCACACAACACACCACTAAATATCACCCCACTTATCACTACACACACCACCCCACACATCACCCACACCAACCCATGGCACAGCAAAGACACCCCAGGTTCTCTGAGGAGGAGCTCAGGGTCATGGTGGAGGAAATCGTCCAGGTAGAGCCACAGCTATTCGGATCACAGGTGCAGCACACCTCCATAGCTAGGAAGATGGAGCTATGGCAAAGAATAGTGGACAGGGTCAACGCAGTGGGACAGCACCCAAGAAATAGGGATGACATCAGAGAGGTGGAACGACCTACGGGGGAAGGTGCGTTCCATGGTCTCCAGACACCACCTTGCGGTTCAGCGGACTGGCGGGGGACCCCCACCTCCTCCCCCACAACTAACAACATGGGAGGAGCAAGTCTTGGTGATTCTGCATCCTGAGGGCCTCGCAGGAGTAGATGGAGGACTGGACTCTGGTAAGTCAAATCTTAACTATTACATCCTCCACGCTCACCCCCATCACTCCAACTCCTCACAAATGTCCCACCATCACAAACCACACATCCTAACACCAAGCCCTGCATGCAACAACAAAGCATGGACACCCATCACCAAAGCATGGCCACTGCACATACCCATACACCCCCCTTACCCACCATCACACAAGGTCCCACACAGGAATGCAAGCACTGGGGTACACGGTCACCCACCTATTGCAAACAATGGCACAAACAGATGTAATAAACATCCTTTTATACCCCTGCAGGACCTCTACCCAACGTCACAGGACAGGAGGGTCCACACATGTCCACACCACCAACAGGAGAGGCCCACAGTGATGACAGCAGCTCTGTCCAACTGGATCTAGATGACTAGCCCGGTCCATCGGGGACCTCGGGACAGTCAGTTCGCTTCACACAGTCACAGGCCACCACAGAGCTTCCCCCCTCTGGAAACACCAGCACAGCACCCACCCAGCGGGCCCATACCTCTGTCCCCAAGACACGTCAATCAGCAGTGTGTCCACCACTACAGGGAACCCAGGATAACCCACCACCCCAACAACAACAGGGACCTGGGGGCAGTGGTAGTGGGCACACGGTATAGGGGACAGAGGCCCAGGGAAACAGGGGAACTGGGAGGGCTGCTGTGCGACAGGGGGAGGACAGGACAAGGGAACCCACTCTCCACAAGGCCCTCTCCAACATCATGGGAGCCTACCACCCCTCCCAGGAGACGATGGCAACGGTACTGGCCAAGTTTCAGGAGACCCCGCGCCTGCAGGAGGAACAGTATTCGGGCTTCAGGGAGGAACTCAGATCCATCAATTCCACCGTGGGCACCATCGTAGGGGTGCTGAAGGAAGTACTCAACACCAGGAGGGACATTGTGGCACAACAAGGGGCCCCTGACACTAGTCTGGATGATGAACTGCCCACCACCTCTGCCGGCGCTAGTGGACAGGATTCCCCGCCACAGGACCACCACACCAGCACCCCACCCCCAGCAGATGGAGAACCACCCCGCAAACGGTCCCTGAGATCCAGGACAAAGACAGAGAACAATGCCAAGACCCCCGCCAAGAAATGAGACCACCCTGAATGTCATCCTTCTGTCCCACTTTGTCACCCTGTCCATCCTCAAACTGCCCCAGCTCCACTTCCTATGCCTATTTGGGCAATGCACCTGTGAGACTAATAGACTGGACTCTGCCATGGACATTCCTCCACCATCACCCCTCACCATTTTACAACCCCCTCCAATATTGAACACTTAAATAAACACCCTTGAAGCACAAAACAATCTGGAGTCAGTCTGTGATTTCGAAATGGTGTATTAGCAATTACAGTGTCAAATGTAATGTCAACATACCTATGTCACACAGCTCTAGTCCATGAGGAAACAAAGCAGATGTCACACAGTGGGACCCACATCTGTGAAATCGTAAGGGAAAGTGACAACTCATTGACCATATACTGGGTAAAAACGACAGACAGTAGAGAGGTAGTAGTGTTAAAGTGCATGTAGTAGGCAAGTTTGTATTCTTACCTGTGTCTCACTGGAAATATTGCAGGATCACAGAGTTCCTGTTGTCGATGTCTTCTTCTTCTGCTTCCTCATCTTCACTGTCCAGACGCTCCACAGCTGCAACAACACCGCCATCTGGACCATCCTCCTGCAGAAAAGGCAAAGCTTAGCAAAGCTAAGTTGTGAAGCATACAGCAGGCCACGATGATCTGGCACACCTTCTTTGGTGAGTAGAATAGGGAACCACCTATCATGTGGAGGCACCTGAATCTGGCCTTCCGGATGCCGAAGGTCCGCTCTATAATCCTCCTAGTTCGCCCCTGGACCTCATTGTAGCGTTCCTCTGCCCTTGTCCTGGGATTCCTCACAGGGGTCAGTAGCCATGACAGGCTGGGGTAACCAGAGTCACCTGCAAATGGTGAGGGACAACTGTTAGACACACACTAACTCTTAGGGATATCCCCAGACAACTATTCCCACTGATTTGATTCCAGGTGTCACCTAATAGCACCACACAGTGCCTCTGGATTTGCTCCATCACATAAGGGATGCTACTATTCCACAGGATGTAAGCGTCATGCACTGAGCCAGGGAATTTGGCATTAACATGGGAGATGTACTGGTCTGCCAAACACACCATCTGCACATTCATCGAATGGTAAATCTTCCGGTTTCTGTGCACCTGTTCACTCCAGAGGGGGGGACCAAGGCCACATGTGTCCCATCAATGGCAGCTATGATGTTGGGGATATGTCCCAGGGCATAGAAGTCACCTTTCACTGTAGGCAAATCCTCCACCTGAGGGAACATGATGTAGCTCTGCATGTGTTTCAGCAGGGCAGACAACACTCTGGACAACACGTTGGAAAACATAGGCTGGGACATCCCTGATGCTATGGCCACTGTTGTTTGAAATTACCCACTTGCAAGGAAATGGAGTACTGACAGCACCTGCACTTGAGGGGGGATTCCTGTGGGATGGCAGATACCTGACATCAGGTCTGGTTCCAACTGGGCACACAGTTCCAGGATTGTGGCATGATCAAGCCTGTAGGTGATGATCACATGTCTTTCCTCCATTGTCGACAGGTCCACCAGCGGTCTGTACACCGGAGGATGCCGTCATCTCCTCACATGTCCCAGCGGACGGTGCCTATGAAGGACAACAGCGAGCACAGAGTCAACCAACTCAGCGGTACGTACCCACAGCTTACACAGAACACGAATCCTAATCCGAAATTTGACCTGTATGAGTGTTGAGGCAAGGCCTAGGTATGTGTGACGCAGTTAAAAATTAAGCCATGTCGGCCCCTGAAATGGCGGTTGCCTGACCTGTAAAGTGGGACAATGGGATGTGAGGTAACTGCGCTGGCGTTGTACACCGTCGCGGTAGGCGGTCGAAGACCGCAGCGCAATTCTGCATTGGTTAACATTGGACCCTATGGGACGCAGGAGCCACTGACGATGTACGCCGGCGGTGACGGTACGCACCGCCGAGGACGTGACCGTCATTTTCTATCTGTTGAATCACTCGATTCCTGATCTTCGACAGGAGAACCTACACTGCAAGTGCTGCTGTGACCTCGGTCTGGAAGAGACAATGGCTCGTGCGTCTGGGGAAAGGGCCCCTGCCTTCACATCGGAGGAGTTGGAGGAACTCGTGGATGGGGTCCTCCCCCAGTACACGCTACTCTACGGTCCTCCAGACAAACAGGTAAGTACACTGGGAGCATGCTGTGTGGGCTATGCCTGTGTGGAGGGGGGTGGATGAAAGATGGGGGGGGGTGGTAGATTGAGGCATGCATGAAACAATGGTGAGTGCATGTGCCTCATGGCAAGGGTAGGGATGGGGGCCAATTACTGTGACGGTGCAGTTGGTCATAACTTTTCTTTTCCCCCTGTACAATTCATGTAGGTCAGCGCCCACCAGAAAAAGGATACTTGGTGTGCCATCGCCAAAGACGTCTGGACCCTGGGGGTCTACCACAGAAGGAGCACCCACTGCCGTAACATAAGCACCACACATCCCACAGGCACTCATGCAAGCATCACACACATGCAGACACACCAACATCCAATGCCTCCACTGTGTCCCCCTCCTCCTCGTCTCCCTCGTCCCTCGCAGTCTCGTCTCCACTCACACCTGCATGCACTACATCTACAGCCACTACTTCCATCACCAGCACACACACCACCACACCCTGCTCACGTGCAGTCACCACCCCCACTGTCATTCACACGTCCCCGGTGTCCTCTCCCTGTGTGTCTGTGATGCCACCTCCCAAGATACACAAACGCAGGCACCAACCCCCCCAACAGCCATCCACCTCACGACAGCCTCCAGCACATGCACCTTCACCCAAAGTCACCAAACAAACACCTCCTACAACCACAACCTCTTCCTCCACTCCCAAACCCCCTCCAGCTACCCGTCCCAGTGTTCCCAAGAAACTTTTCCTGTCCACCCTTGACCTCTTTCCCTCACCTCCCCCTCCCCGTCCGTCTCCTAGGGCCCGACTCTCCACCCCCCAACCTAGCACCTCCGGGACCAGTGGTGCCTGTAGTCACCGGAATCTGGAGTGCACTGGCCACCAGGGCAGCCAGTGTGGCACGGAACCACAGCACGGACAGTCCCCCACCTGTCAAGCATCAAAAGTTGGCCAGTGCCCGGCGGGAGAGGGGGAAGACTCCAGCCACCAAAGCCGCTCCTAGGGGTACAGTTGGGAGTGTGGAGTCAGCTGCGACACCTTCCAAGGTTTGGAAGGGACACAAGAAAGTCAACAAGTCTGGGAAGAGCAGCACAGCCGAGAAGACCGCCATCATCCCTGCTGCCCAGGCGGCCACAGCCATCATCCCCACTGCCCAGGAGGCCACGACCATCATTCCTGCTGCCCAGGTGGCCACCGCCATCATCTCCGCTGCCCAGGAGGCCACCGCCAGCACCAGCCCTGGTGCCCAGGAGGCCACCGCCATCATCCCCGCTGCTGAGGAGGCCACCGTCAGCACCAGCCCTGCTGCCCAGGAGGCCACTGCCATCATCCCCGCTGCCCAGGAGGCCACCGCCAGCACCAGCCCCACTGGGCCAGACAGGACCGCCAGCACCAGCCCCGCTGGGCCAGACAGGACCGCCAGCACCAGCCCCACTGGGCTAGACAGGACCGCCAGCACCAGCCCAGCTGGGCCAGAAAGGACCACCAGCACCAGCCCCGCTGGGCCATGAAGGACCGCCAGCACCAGCCCCGCTGGGCCAGACATGACTGCCAGCAGCTGAGTCACTGCAAAGGACCCCTCCCCCACAAGCACCGCTGAACAGGGCACCATCGCCACAAGCACTGCAACAAGCACTGCTGCCGATGACACCACCGCAACAAGCACCGCTTGCCCATGAGCGCCAAGGGCACTGACGCTACTGAGTCCGTCACGAGCAGGATGAAGCACTCTGGGCACAAAGCCCCCTCCAGAACCAGTGGAGAAAAACATCCACTACCTCTGTCCTTGGCAGGATGAAGCACTCTGGGCACAAAGCCCCCTCCAGAACCAGTGGAGACTGTTATCCACTTGAGAGACTGTGGCTTTGCACTCCCCAGGATGGAACAGTGGGCAAACCACCCACTGTAGAGACTTGAGAGACTGTGGCTTTGCACTCCCCAGGATGGAATAGTGGGCAAACCACCCACTGTAGAGACTTGAGAGACTGTGGCTTTGCACTCCCCAGGATGGAACAGTGGGCATGTGGCCCCCTCGTGGATTTGGCATCATGCACTCAACCGGCTGAGGTGCCCCCCCTTTCCCTTCCCCCTGAGGTGCCTGTTTTATTGCTATCTGATGCCCCTGCAGTGTTCTCTCCGTCATTTCGGGATTAAGTGTGGGCCTCGCCCATACCGTATGGGGCCAGTGTTCCACGGACCTCAATGGAGCACTACCTGGACTACTAATCTTGGTGTATATTTTGTTTATAGTGTATATATATATATATATTATTGCGTACTGGATTTTAATATATTACAATGGTTACATTCATTTCCTTTTGTCATTGCATTCTTCCCAGGGGTTTGGGGGGTGTAACTGTGATGTATCATGTATAAGCGTGTGTGTTGTAGTGGGTGAGGGTGGGGGTGTTGAGTGTGTGTGTGTCTGTTTTTCCCTCCCCTGTGTCGTAGGTGCAGTACTCACCGTGGTCTTCGCCGCCGGCGTTCGTTCTCCTGGTAGAGGACCAAGAAGATAAGGGCTGGCAGGATCTGGAGTTCGGGGTCCATGGCATTTGGATTCCTTGTGGGGTGTGTAGAGGTTAGCGTTTTCCCTTTGTAGTCCTGTTTCCGCATAGATTTTGTTCACGGGGAATCCGCCCCGGAAAAGGTGGCGGATTGGTAGGTTGTGATACTGTGGGCGGTACATTGTCCTCCGCCTGTCTGTTGGCGGTGACCGCCAAGCTGTTTGTTTGCACCGATGTGGCGGTCGGAGTGTTAAAGTGGCTGTCTTCGTTGGCGGTTTCCGCCACGGTCGTAATTCCATTTTTTTTACCGCCGGCCTATTGGCGGTCTTACCACCACTTTAACACCAACCACCAGGGTTGTAATGACCACCAATGTGTTGAACACCTAACCTACCCTTGCGCTAACATTACGAGGGTACAGAAAAAATACAGTAGTTTAGCTGACAGAGACGACATGTCACCCAGTGTGCAAAATATATAAAAACCAATAGTAAACCACATTCCACTATTCTGAAAATCATTCAGTCCTGGTATCCAGAATATATCTCATAAAGAAGGGGATATATTTGGATTGTCAAATAAGTAGGTGAAAGAAGAATATTAAAAGTAAAAACAAATTGAAAATAGAAAGACCCCCAATAGAAAAGATATTTAATAACTAAAAGCTGTCCTAATTGTTAATCTTATTTGTTTCAAATTACAGTTACTCCCAACAAATGACTATTCAAATAAAAAGGCATAATATAATACCAAAATCAATACAAGACAATTGTAGCAAATATGTAAACGAAATTATTTTAGAAGTTAAATAGCTTAACGTAATTACACATAGATATTGTATGGGTGAGAGCAATAGTAATTTCTCAACAGGTGAACATACCTCCATTGAATGATAAACATATTCTATAACATCCAAAAAGCCTTTTATTCTCCCAAAACAAATTCAAGTTCTCTGTCTGTATTGAGACCTAATTCTACAGCTCTCAATCTCATTATCCACGTTGCTTCTTTTTTACGTAACGTTAATTCCCTGTTTCCCCCTCTGGGGTCTCTTGAAACATGTTCAAACCCCCAAAATTCAAATTTCTTGTGATCATCCTGCGAATCACAAGCCCAAATGTGGGCCACTAAGGGATACCTAATATCACCATCTCTTACATTTGGATACTTCTGGGCATTGCTTTTTTCCATCGGAACAAATGTAATTTACACACAGTTCGTTACTGGATCGAAGGTTTACTTTTATCATTATTGTTTTGTAATTAATTACACTTCTGGTTTGATCTGGTTTCAACATTGTGACAGATTGTCAGATTTTGGTTATGACATTTGAATAGGTGGGGTCAGGCAATTGGCTATTGGTCGTTTTTTGCACTATTTTGCACGGTATTCATCTCGGTTGGTGCTAGTATGATGTATTTGTGAGCACACACGTTTTAGGGAAGGTATATTGTTAAGGATATCTAGATTTTTTTGTTTTTGCTGATGGCATACTATTCCTCCTTTGATTCTTTTTCCTTTCTTGCACTTGGTAAAAAAAAATGTTTTTCTTTTTTTATATACCACACTACTTTTTTTCTATGAGCACATTTTAGGCGAGATGGTAGTATATTTTATGAGAATAACAAGTCCACGTATTTGTTTTAGGTGCTCTATTTTGATGACATTTCAGCCCTGAAGAAGTCGTTTGGGTGAATGCCCTAAGACGAAACACGTGTTGGCTGTTATGATTGCATATGTCGACAATTTTGCATCCACTGACTGAAATTCATGGAGTACTGAAATACACGTCGAGTTGTTTTTCTACATACTACGGAGTACGATTTATTGCCCAGGACAATTTGAAGTTTTCATGAATAAATCCTAAAGGACTGAACACTACTATTGGACTGTTCTTGTGATGTCTTTCTGATTTTTTGATACTACTACCTACTAATTTATATTTTGAAGGTTACATGTGATTGTCTTATAAGTCATTACTAATAAGTGCATTACAACTGTTTCTGTGTCTGTATGTGTTTACTTTGTAAACCAGTGGGGGGACTTGGGGTGTTCCCCTGTGATTGCACCATTTACATATATTATAACACTATCATCCTTGAGTGCATCACAACTGTTTCTGTGTCTGCCAATACATGTAGTTTGGATAAGATCCCAGAAAAGGTTCTGGAGGGTCCAGTTCCTATAAATCAGTTAAACTGTGCTTCTGTTGTAAAAAAGCAAGCTGAATGTAATTTTACTTACTTGCATACTCAATTTACGAACCAAAATAATCTATTTTTATATAGGTTTTGGTACGTAAACAAAAACAGAGGGTATTCTACCACTTAAAGAAGCTAAATGAAGCCTTGGCCGAGTAGGTCTAAAAGATTAGAGATAAATTGCAATTAAATGCAACTGTTTGATGAATAAGGGCTAAGTAGTGGTGGCCTGCTCTGTGTGATCTTTAGCTTCAATCTAATGCCATAGAGTTTGGTGGCTCAGGCATACTAGCTGTGTCATCTGACAGAGAATATAAATTAATTTATTCTTTAGGTCTGAACGTTTAGCCTCTGCTGTTTTGAATTCCTCCAACACAGGTTGTTTAAGGTTGAGATATTATCATGCTGTTTGGGAGTTAACTGCAACAAGAACAAGGTAGTGAATGGAATGCTTGAATTAATCTCAGCCACCCATTCAGGGTGAAACTTGTCCTAGGTTGCTCATCTCCTGGTTCCTGGAGGACCTGGCCTGAAAGTTCGGGCTGGACAGTTCCCACTGGAGAAGGGTCAAGACTGATTTGCATATGGATGGATCCTAGCTGAGATGACATGGTGTGCGAAAATAACAATGGGTTGGAAGGTTACCGGAAGTAATTGTCAATAATTAGACTTATTGCAAGCATTCCTCCCATTTCCTTGTGTGTCTTTTGGAGTGGACTGCTCATGCCTTGCCTAGACTTCAGAAGAAGATAAGAAAGCATTTGTGCAACCTTTCTAAAGATGACATGTAGACTAAACATGCTGTTCAAACTGGGTTGGATAACATGGATTCGGTGCCATGTTCTAAGCAAGGCTGCTTTGCTGTAAGTTTGTTTGATGCTGACAATTCCTGATCTCAATGAACAGAGTGAGCAATTTGGGTCTCAAATTTGTCCAAAAGATTCTCATTCAAGGGAGGTTTTGTATATTCTACTGCAATGAATCATGTCCCATCTTCCGGGTCAAGATTGGTTAATCTCATTAGACCTGAAAAATGCTTCTTTTCATATTCATATTGCACAATGCCATAGAAATTACCATTAACTCACTGCGGGGAATCGCAGTTCCAATCTGCAGTTCTGACATTCACCCTGGATTCAGCCTCGCAAGCATCTATGAAAGTAATGGCAGGGGTTGTTACCCATTTTCTTTGGAATATATTCCTCCTTTATCTCCAGCTAGAAATGTGAGAACACACAATATGTTGTTAAAAAAAATTCAAGTGCAATCATTCTTTTGCATGAGTTCACATTTGCTGTTATATTTAAAAAAAAATCTGAATTGAAAACACCACACTCAGTTAATAGAAGCAGAGTTGGATATAAATTGAATGAAGATTCTTCCACCACAGAATACATCTGTCAACATTACACCATTGGTGTCAGAGTTCAACAGAGCAAGAGCTCAACCAGCATTCTATTTCTCATGGCCTCTTGCATATCTAATTTTAGCAATGTCCAGGAAGGATCCATTTCTGTAGGGCATCCTGGAATTTTCAATGGATCCAATTAAAAATCCAAATTAACTTGAGGATGTATTTACAATCATTTTGGCATAAATATGATGGTCAGACACTAGCTCTACAGAAACATGACCATGCCTCTTGCACACAAGCTCTACAGAGACATGAACAGGATTTTAATCACTATATTCACACACTTTCTTTGTGGGAGTTAGTGCTTTATTATATTCACGCATTATCACTGCGGGGATGTAAACATGACTAAATCCAACTTTTACTTATTTTGCATAGCTAATTAAACTTTCTTGGCCCATACTCCGGTCTTAGGTAAAGTGCATGTGCTTTATGTAAGCCTACCTCTCCACCAGCCTGTCTTTCTACTATAAGCACCTAACCCGTTTTATACAAAACTCGCGCCCAGCCCTCCATTCCCCAACACTGAAATAAACCTGTGACCTCTCTGATTTGCCTGACTTTGTTTCTTCCTCATCTTCATAGCCACTGGTTATGAGTCAGAGCTTGTCCTTAATGCTTGACCTTCTAAGAGATGGGCACTCTCTACTTCCCCAGTAGAGTCACTTCTTGATTAACATTTGCCTATGTCTCTCTCTTGTCCAGCTCTTTAAGAAGTGGTTTTACCCCCTTGCAGACTAAGGGAATTGACTTGCCACTTAACCAGCCTATAGCTGCTTGTCTGAAAGAACGTATCTGCAGGATTACCAATGATGGTTTCAGTAGCTTTTTCTTTTCTACCCCAGGCACTGGCCATGTACTGAAGATGTGCGTTAGTGACTCCTGCTTGAATCCACATAGTCTGTAGTTTTGATTTGTATACTGGATTTTCCAAGAAGGACAGATGTCTTTGGTACTTAAAATCCCAAAATGAAATAACATGAACGGATGCCTTATGGGCATGGAAAGGTGCACTGATAGATAATCCTACACACTCAGTGTGGAGTATGAACCAATCATGGCCATGCATGCCTTCTTTGTGCAAAAATGTATTTGTCCATAGCTTAGGATAAGGTATGAACTGAGGCATTTGTTGCTTTTTTAAAAGCTTATTTTCCCTTCTGGTATCCCATGATTCTTTCACACCTAGGACCTGAATGACCTGACTTAGGTAATATCCACATGAGCCTTTGGTATTACTAAGTAGTTAATCTTCCAGTTCCAAACAGCATATGTAATTGATAGACCCACTCTCAGAAGCCCGAAGGCTCTCCAACATAGTTGGATGAATGCACTCTGTTGGACCTGGCCCTGGTGCCTCCTTCCTCCTATTTTATGACCTCTTGCTGTTGGCTCTAGGACTCTGAGTCCTTAATCACTGCTGATCAGTGCTAAAGTATAGGTGCTCTCCCATCTAAAGTTGGTATGATTGGCTTATACCTAATTGGCATATTTAATTTACTTCTAAGTTGCTTGTACAGTGGTATCTCTATACCCAGGGAATGTAAATTAAATGTTACTAGTGGACCTGCAGCGCTGCTTGTGCCACCCACGGAAGTAGCCTTTCAAACCTGTCTCAGGCTTGATAGCGCAGGGCCAGTATGAAGAATTTTCTGCCACAGGGACCTGGCATCTAAATTTACTTGCCAGGCCCAGAACTCCCCTTTTAATACATGTAAGTCACCCTTAAGGTAGGCCCTAGCTAGCCCTATGGGCAGGGTGCTATGTATGTAGAAGGCAGGACATGTGCCAGGTTGTGTGGCCTGTCCTGGTAGTGAAAAATAGCCTAACTTGGTTTCTCACTGCAGTGAGTGCTGCCTTCTCATAGGATTACATCAGAAATGCCCTGCTTTATATGTAGGGGTTATTGTCTGATTTATGAGGGGTCTTGTAGGCATGTTTGGTATGGTCATAATGGTGATAAGAAACGCTGCTTACTGGTGTAGGTGTATTTTTTATTACTATTACAGAAATGCCACTTCTAGGAAGTGAGCATTTCTCTGTGCTTAGGACTCTGGTGTTTTACAGCTTGAATCCAATCCACAACTGGGCAGAGTGACAGTTGGGCTTTGTGCATACTTTTGAGACAACCTGTACACAGGGAGGGTGGAGGTGTCACAGAGGTGTATCTGCATGCTGAATAGTCTTCCATGGCTGAGAAAAGGAAGAGGCGGGGCACACATGCATTTGTAAAGGCTGTGCCCTGGCCTCACTCAATAGGGTTGTTTACCCCCAATTGATGTTTGGAGCCTGTGCTGGGGGAGAGAGGGGGCACTCCCAGAACCAGTTGTAACTGGTTGGAACCTCCTCTCCCCTTCCTTTGTAACACACTGTAAAAATTAGTATAAGTATAGGGACATTTTCCCCACCATTTGGCGACATTTTGGAACTGGACAAAATGCTGCTGGAGGGACTCACCAGGAACCGCCATGGACTGCTGCTGCTGTGCTGACCTGTGAGCTGCTTGAGGAACTGTCCACTGCCTGCGTTCTCCTTGTGTTGGCCTGCTGCTGGGCCCTGCCGCCCTGTGCTCCTTTTTGGTACTGTTGTCCCCAGGGGCTCGGTGCTTTGGTCCCTGACCCCTGCCATCATCAGGTGAAGCACCTAGAAAGCGCTTCTGTTTAGGATCCAGCGCTGAGAGCGCTCTGTTGAATTATAGTCTAGCACTTTGGAAAGCGCTTTTCTGTTGTCGCAAGAAATCACTGCCGTGACTCGGGGTCGATAATTTGCCCTCAGCACTTTGAAAAGCACTTGTGCCATTGCAAGAAATCACCGCCAAGGTCTGGCTTTTGTTTATTTAAGAGTGCCAGAGTGGCGCTGCCTTCAGTGCCCCCAGGGCACCCTTATTGGAAGAAAAGGAGCAAGTGTGCTTTCTATCGTGCCCCCAGGGTGAAGCACTCTCCGAGGAGCGCCCCCGGGACTCTGGTGCCTGCCCTCTCTTACGGCTGGGCAGGCCGCACCGTGCAAAGTCAAGTCGGGCAGGGGGAGAAGGAAGCTTCATCGGATACTCTCCCTGCCCCAACAAAGCCCTGTGATTCTTCTGCAGGGTGCAGGGCGGATGGGTGGCCGGGGTGGAAGCCTCATCGGAGGCTCCCGCACCGTTATGCCCCATATTGCATTGTTGTGGACATTGTTTCATCCCCCCCCTTTGTTGGAGGGCCAGTTCAGACCCAGGGGGGACCCCAAGAGATCGCGGGCCCCAGGAGGGGCCTGTTATTAAACTAGAGGGGGTGCGTGGCACCCCCCTCCTTCCTCAGTCATGGTGCTGCCTTTGCCCCCCCTCTTGTGGGCCAGTTGAGGACCGGGGGGCCCCCAGAGATCGTGGGCCCCAGGAGGGGCCCATTAGAAAAGTCCGAGAGGATGCGTGCAGCCCCTCTCCCCCACTGCATCGCGAAGCTCCTGTTTTTTAGCTCAATGGAGCGCCAGGAGGCCCTTAGGGATAACTTGTGGCACTGGGAGTGCCCTTCTTTATAAACGCAGGTACTTTCCTTGGACAGACATATTTCATATGTTCCTTATATGGACATTATTGGTTTATATGTGTATCTGCCTATGTTCCTTTTATTGGTACAGGCTTTTATGATACTTTTATGACAAGTGCATTTATTTAGTAATGTGACTTCTGACTACTGCTTATGTTGCAGAATACTAGGTAACCTGTGTGTTGTATGTGACTACTGCTGGTTCTGCAGAGTAACTAATGTGTAATGTTCTGACAACTGCTAAGGTAGCAGGATATTAATGACATGTTGTGTTTGGTCTAATAATTGCATTGTGTACAATACAGTATATTTTCATATAACTTGGTGTTGTGTTTCCTTTGTGGTGTGGATAGTGCGTCACATGTGTTGTGTGTGTTGTGCAAACGCTTGACACATTGCCTCTGGGATAGGCCTGACTGCTCGTGCCAAGCTCGAGCTGGGGTTATCTTGGACATGTAACTCCCTTGCCCTGACTAGAGTGGGTGGGTTCTGCCTGGCTTATGTGCATACCCTAGCCAACCAGAAACCCCATTTCTAACACACCCTTACTCTGAAGAAATTGATTTTTTAGTCCAAAATTGAGGTGAACCTCAGCTGGGGATGCACATTTGGGGACGTTAACAACAGCTATATATGTTTTTGTTTGGATCTTAGTTAATGTGCCGATTTTCCAAACCTGCATGACTTCTACACCATAGGGCATTGTGGGCAGCAGGTCTGCAGACATTGCTGTAAGGAGATGACTATAAGATAGGCAATTCAGATTCTTCTTTAGTACTTTAAAACTTAACATTAGTGACTGCTTTCACTTGATTAGCTATTAACTGTGTTTTCCAGCTATTTGAGGTTCCATATGCACTCCCAAAGATTTGTATATTGTACCCACGTCCACTTTTTTACTTTCCAGAAACCCAGAAAATTACTTGAATTTAGAGTCCACCAACCACACCACGTACCAAACACCCCAGCCTTGCGCACAATAACCCCAACCACATCACTACCACCATGTCCCCTCAAAAACACCTACGCTTCACAGACAAAGAGTTGAGGGGCATTGACAATGAAATTGTCAGGGCAGAGCCACAACTGTTGGAAGCACAGGTGCAGCAGACAACCATAGCCAGGAAAATGGAGTTATGGCGGAGGATCGTTGACAGGGTAAACTCAGTGGGCAACCATCCACGCACAAGGGAGGACATCAGGATGAGGTGGGGCGACCCATGGGGAAAGGTGCATTCCATGACATCAAAACACCAGATTGCAATGAACAAGACTAGCGGTGGCCCCCCATCTCCTCCCCCGGAGTTCACATCATGGCAGGAAAAGGTATTGGCCATCCTGCTTCAGGAGAGTCTTACTAGAATAACTGGAGAACTGGACTCTGGTAAGTCACTAACACTCCCCTGGCTCCTACAACTTCTGTATAGCATACGTCCCCAGCACCCTATCATTCCCTAATTATCCCCATCTCACACTTACTCTTTTCCATCCAATCACCTAATGCCCCTCCCATGCATGCCACACCACCCTACTGCCACTATCCCCACGCAGTCCCTGCCTCATGCACAGATAGCACTCAATACAACTTCCACAATGCATAACTCCCTACACATGAAAAGTTACTAATCCCACTTCACAGTGGAACACCTGCATTTAAAACAATCACACCAGCTACACCAACTGGATGCTTTGACTGCATACTACTACATGGCAATGACAGCAATGCTATCCACTATCCTCAACCCTCAACTGAACATGGAACCAATATCACTATCCTTCACACACAAACAATGTCTGCAGTGCTGCATCTTTCATTTCCATCACTGGTAAGCAAGTCAAGCCATTGTATGCATCATACAAAGATATGAACAAGTACACCTCCACAATTTAACTCACTCCCGCTCCATCCAAAGGTACCCCTGCCACTGCCACCCTGCAGAGGGTGCCAGAGACAGCCAGCCCTACCCAGGACAAAGGCCCCAGTGAGAACTAGTACTCTGTATGTCTGGACATTGACGAATTACCTGGACCATCTTGGACAATTGGTCAGTCCACCACCACTATCACCATGCCCACATCGGAGCTCCCCATCCCTGTGGCAACAACAACACAGCTAACCCCTCATCCCCAATTCTGTGTCCTAAGGACTGGCCATACAGCAGTGTGCCCTGCAGTACAGGGACCAGATTCTACCCCTCACACCCAAGACAATGAAGGTCCTGGTGTAACTGGGAGTGGGCACACCGTGCCAGGGGCATAGACGCAGGGTGCATGGGCCAGTGGGACCTGTGGGACAAGGGATGGGGATCCTGGAAGCATATCAGCAATCCCGGGACAAGATGGGTGAGATACTCTACACCTTGCATGAAAACCAGAGGCTGCAGAGGTAAGATCACCACTAGGCCATACAGCAGTGGCAGGCTCACAATACCAACATGGCCTCCATTGCAGGGATGCGCAAAGAACTAATAACCATCCTGAGTGCGTCATCCACTCACCAGCAGGCTCCTTTCACTAGCTACATACCAACCGAACCATCCATTTCTGCTGCAGCTAGTGGAATGGAGGCCCTTCCAAAGGACCCACAGGCCACTAGCTCTCCTCCCTCTGTAGCTGAGGAACCCCCATGCAAACGAGGTTGTCTATCCAGACATCCTGCAGGACCTGATGCCAAGACCAAAACCACTAGCAGGAAGTGACCCTCTATTGAACATTCTCTCTTGTTTGACACTGAAACACTCTATTGACTGTACACTGTCATGTCTCAATTTTCCCATGGCCTTTAGATTCTGGACCTGTACTACCTGCAGCTTGGCCAATTGCTCTGATGATTTCATTCACCATGGCCGCATTCTTCATCCATTGCACTTGTGAAACAAATTAAACACCCATGAGCACAGCTACTGCCTATGTGTCTTTACTGTAACAAGTAACATTTTTTGTAATAAAGCATATCATTTCAGTTAACTCATTGACAAGCAAAAGTCTGTAAGATAGACAGAAGGGTGAGCAATGTGCAGCAAGCTTGATAGTAGAACAGACATATAATTAAATCCTGTGTCAAGGGAGCCACCAGTCTGGCCAGGAACCAGAGTAGCACCAACTAAGTGACCTGTAAATATAGCAAGACAGGGACAGCCTTCACAATAGGAGTCAATGTTGCCCACTCAACACACATGCAGTACATTGTCGTCCTACCAAATGTGAATTGGCAAGTGGAATGTTAACAGAACTTACCATGGCAGATCCACATTTGCAAAACATGCATTTTTAATGGTAGACACCTCACAGCTGACATTACACAACTAAAGCCAAGTTCCACTGTCAGTATATGTTATGTACCATATTCATCCATTGTGTGCAGTGAGGATAAGTAGCTAAACTGATAACACTACTTTGGTTGACAGGGCTTTTGCAGTTGACATATGTTGGAAAATGGGTTATTGGTAAGGGCACGTAAGTAGAACGTGCGACAAGGCTTAACTTAGGAGACAGAGTGTAAAGCATTCAAATACCAAAAAAACAGTAATTCAATAAAACACAGGAAACAGTTTGAAAATCCAAAAACAAAAACAAAAAAAATCGGATAAGGGGAGCCCAATATATGAATTTTTAAAGAATTATTGTTTTTTTAGTGTCTAGAAACAAAAAGAGCCAATCGGGTCATCTGGTTGCACCTCGACCGGGGCAAAGTCAAAGTTTAAGGCCGACCGCGAGGGAGCCTGGCTCGGCTACAGGCCGTGGGAGGCCTCGGTCAAAAGTTTACCTACGCACTTAGTCGTTTTTCTGAAGATTTTCTTCAGCGGTACGAACCTGCCAGTTCAATCCGACCTCCTGGAACCCTTCTCCGGATACGCGTCGTGGGAATCCTCAGTGGAGATTTTTACCTACGGACTTAGTCGTTTTTTCGAGGTGAAAATCCTTCGACCGGGGTAAACCTGGATCTTGATCTGACGTCCTTGGAGCCCTCCTCAGATACGCTGGCTGGGAGGTCCCAGTCAACTTTGTACGTTCGCACTCAGTCTCTCTTTTGGATATTTTCTTCACCGGGACGAACCTGCAAATCAGGCCGGGTCGCGGTTGAGGCAAGAGTTGCCGCGGCGGGTAGGTCGCTCTATGGAGCTTTTTTTCAAAAGTTCTCCAAACTTCTCCAAATTTCTGAATCTTCTCCCAGATGTTCCTTTACGGTTCTTTTGGGGTCCACAGCTCACCCCAAGGGTCCAGAAACTCTGAGATGATCTTTGGGGGTGTGGACTGCAACTCCCAGAATACACCTGGCACAAACTACTTTTTGGCCACTGGACAGTGGTCAGCTGGTTGATTTCTTCAGGAGTTGGTGCACGGGACTCTGGTTAGCAATTGTTCACCTGTAGCAAACAGGGAGTCCCTCCTTGAACCAGTTGAAGCCAGGCAAAGTCCTTCTTGTGGTGAAGTCCAAGTGTGAAGCTGGTGCTTTCCTTATGAGTGCAGGTTCCAGGTGCAGGCCAGGGGTCCAGCAGGGCAGTCCTTCTTCTCCCTTGGTTCTTCCTTGTTGGAATCTGATGGGGATCTGAGGTGTGGGTGCAGATCTGCCAGTTTTATCCTTGCTCCTGGGTTAAAAACAGGGGGGTCCTGATTCTCCAATCAGGTGCAGGGTCCTTCCCCCTGTGATGACCACTTCCTGGGAAGTGTGGCAAAAATCAATCCCAGGAGGCAACATTCTTCAAAAATCCATCATGGCTGAAAATGATTTTTGGAGGTTACATCTGGCTGAGCCCACCCACTGGTGTGGCTAAAAATCATAAACACACCCCTCTCCTGCCCTCTCCTAATCTAATCAAGGGGGCACCTAGTTGTCTGGGATTGCAGGATGTGGGGGTGTTGCTGGGTTGCTCCAAATGTCCATCTCTGCCTTGGAGGACCAGTTTGGCAGCCCCCCCCCTTCCTGCCTCACCATCTGCTGAGGGGAGATTCCCTCCCACAGGCACATCCCTTTGTGTGAAGCCAGGCCACATCACACCTCATCAAGTCAGCCTGGCCAGGCTGCCAGAGGCTGGCCAATCAGGGCACAGCAGCAAAAACAATGCAGGGCTGAAATTGGCAACTTTTCGGGTAAAGTTTAAAACTTTTTACCTGAACAAGTTATATTAAATCCAACAACTGGAAGTTATGGGATTTATTATAACAATTAGGGGGTCATTCTAACCCTGGCGGTCCAAGACCGCCAGGGCTAAAATGACGGGGGCGACAACAGGCTGGCGGTGCCCCACTGGGCATTCTGACCGTGGCGGTTTGACCGCGGTCAGAAGTGGAAAACCAGCGGTCTCCCGCCGGTTTTCCGCTGCCCATTTGAATTTGAATCCTCCATGGAGGCGCAGCTCGCTGCGCCGCCATGGGGATTCTGACAGCCCATACCGCCATCCTGTTCCTGCCGGTTCGCCCGCCAGGAACAGGATGGCGGTATGGGTTGTCGTGGGGCCCCTGGGGGCCCCTGCAGTGCCCATGCCATTGGCATGGGCACTGCAGGGGCCCCCGTAAGAGGGCCCCACAAAGAATTTCACTGTCTGCATTGCAGACAGTGAAATTTGCGACGGGTGCCACTGCACCCGTCGCACCTTCCCACTCCGCCGGCTCCTCGTGGGAAGGTAGTTTTGCACTGGGCTGGCGGGCGGCCTTTTGGCGGTCGCCCGCCAGCCCAGTGCAAAACCCAGAATACCCTCAGCGGTCTTCCAACCGCGGAGCGGTATTTTGGAGGGGGAAGTCTGGCGGGCAGCCTCCGCCGCCCGCCAGACTTAAAATCACCCCCTTAATTTGATACCAAACTCTTAGTATCTGTCATTTAAGGGGAATTTTAAAATTAAAATAATTCTCCCCATTCTAGCCTATGCAGGCCATTCACAACAATGAGGGAAAAATGAATTTGGCTGTTTCTACCTCACCAGGGCTTATAAAACTACTTTTATAAGGTCCCTGCTTATAGTTACATGGCACCCTGCCCTAGGGGCACATAGGGCACACCTTAGGGGTGACTTATATGTAAAAATAAGGTAGTTTAAGACTTTGGAACTTCTTTTAATTCCAAAGCTGAATTTGCATATAACTTTAATTTAAAAGCAGCCAGCAAGACAGGCCTGCCTTTAAAATTACACTGGACACCTCAGCAGTGCACCTATGGGTGCACTACCTATGCTGTGGTCTCTAAACCTACATGCCCTACCATATACTAGGGACATATAGGTAGGTTAACTTAGCCAATTATAATTAGCCTAATTTGCATATCCACTTTACACAGAGCATTGGCCCTGGGACTGGTAAGCAGTACCCAGGGCACAGCCAAGAGTCAGTAACCACCAGTACCTGTCCAAAAAGTGTGGGGGTGACCAGGGCAAAAAGGAGGACTTTCCTACACTGCCCCCCCCCCAGATGAAAGGTGATGGGTACTAACCTACACCCTGGTAGTCCTCGTCAGCTAAGTGGAAAAACCTAGAAAGGCCATCTGCATTGGCATTGGCAGTCCCAGGTCTGTGCTCCACTGTGAAGTCCATCCCCTGTAGGGAAATGGACCACCTTAACAGTTTTGGGTTCTCCCCCCTCATTTGCATCAACCATCTGAGAGGTCTGTGATCAGTTTGTACACGGAAGTGAGTGCCAAACAGGTATGGCCTCAACTTCTTCAGGGACCAGACCACCGCAAAGGCCTCCCTCTCAATGGCACTCCATCTTTTCTCTCTGGGGAGTAGTTGCCTGCTGATGAAGACAACAGGTTGATCTTGGCCCTCTTCATTAACTTGTGCTAACACTGCCCCAATCCCTTCCTCCAAAGCATCTGTTTGTACTATAAACTCCTTGCTATAGTCAGGGGCCAGTAACACTGGTGCTGAACACATAGCCTGTTTTAGGGTGTCAAAAGCTTTCTGACACTCTGGGGTCCAAATGACCTTCTTGGGTTGTTTCTTGGAGGTAAGCTCAGTCAGTGGGGCCACTATGGTCCCATAATTCTGAACAAACCTCCTGTAGTACTCAGTCAGGCCAAGAAAGGCCCTGACCTGAGTCTGGGTTTTAGGAGCCTCCCAATCCAGGATAGTCTGGTTCTTGGGCTGGAGAGGTTGTACATGGCCTCCACCAACAAGGTGGCCCAGGTACACAACTGAGCTTTGCCCCATCTGGCACTTGCTTGCCTTGATAGTCAGGCCTGCTTGAAGCAGGGCCTGAAGCACTTACTTCAGGTGGACCAGGTGGTCCTCCCAGGTGGAACTAAATACAGCTATATCATCCAGATAAGCTGCACTGAAAGATTCCATCCCAGACAGGACTCTGTTGGAAGGTGGCAGGAGCATATGTCAGGCCAAAGGGCATCACCTTGAACTGATAGTGGCCCTCTGGTGTGGAAAATGCTGACCTCTCCTTAGCTCATGGACTAGAGGCAATCTGCTAGTAACCTGAGGTCCGATCAAATGTGCGCAGGAATTTGGCATCCCCCAACCTATCAATGAGGTCATCAGCTCTAGGTATGGGGTGAGCATCAGTCCTAGTGACTGCATTTAGACCTCTGTAGTCCACACAGAATCTCAATTCCTTCTTCCCACCTTGGGGATTAGGTGTGGGCACCAGTACCACTGGACTGGACCAAGGACTGTCAGAGGGCTCAATTACCTTGAGCTTCAACATCTTAGCCACTTCAGCTTTGATGTTGGCCTTGACCTGGTCAGACAGCCTGTACAGCTTGTTCTTGAAAGGTAAGCTGTCACCAGTGTCAATGTCATGGACACACCAATTGTTGAGTCCAAGGGTCAGGGAGAACAGACTAGCAAACTGCTCCAAAACTTGTCTGCAGTCTTTTTGTTGCTGGTCTGTCAACTTGTGAGAGAGTACCACTCCCTCCACTGACCCATCTTGCTTTAGGATTTGCTTTTTGGTTAGGGTTGTGAAAAATTATTATTTCATAGTGGTCACTACTTTCTCCCGTTGTCTATATGTTCTTAATAACGTGTTTTTTAGTGTCTTTTAAACATGACGTTGTCATTTATGGGTAGGATTGTTTTTCTCTACTCAATTGACTTCTGCACCCACTTCCCAACCTATATCTTTTCCTACTATTGTTTCTTTGCACTCTTTTCACCCTTTTCCTGAACATGAGCAGGTTAGAAGATCAGAATTCGTAAGCAATTCTTTTGTACAGCTTCTGCATCAACACTAGTTAGTAGTGAACATCACTAATTGTTGGGTGTGTGATCTTATGCCACCTACTGCAGATAGAGGTATTCCTTATTTTGTCCTGCCATATGTGGCCTTTTGTGCTACTTCATGTTCAAGGAGACCTGTCCAGAGAGAGTTACCAAGTACTAGAATTTTGCTCCAGCAACATCTCCATGGCCTTATAAACATAGACCTGGACTCAGATTAGCATGAGAATAGGTTTATTGCCTATGTAAGGGCAAAAGGAGGGTTTGTGGTTCTAAAAATTCTGGACCCATGTAATTTACTTTGCCACAGCAGTACGGTTTTAGTATCAAAAGACCGATAATGACTAGTACACTAAGCATGAGCATTTTCGCTCAATTCCAGCAGCGTTTTCACCTCGAAATCGCCATTTTCGTCCTGCACTCGTGGCTCCCATTTTATACACGACAGCCATTTTAAAAGTTGCCCTCACATAGGCTTATAATACAGTCAGATTTGATTCCAAGGACACGTACACCTTGATTGACTTTTCTCTGACCTGGGCAAGCTGGAACCATTGCCTCAGGCCAAACCTGTTTGGTCAGTCCCTCTCCCAGTGGCCGAATCAGATAGCATCAAGGCACACCAGGCCATAAAACCCTTATTATCGCTCACACACCCTGCCTAACTTGCTCACACCTGCACCTGCTCTTTTCTTCTTCTTACTTTACGAGGGGGAGGTGCCCGTTTTTATTGGGGGTCCACACTTATCAGATGTGAAATTCTAGGCCTTGCCGGGTAATTTATTATGGGTTGGATGACATGAAATATGAGGTTTCATCATGACACTGTTTTTTCCTTTGTAGTGAAAACATGTGAATGACCAACCAAAATGTCAAGAATGTCTGCCTGAATCTTAAAAAACTGTATATAAGGAAACCTGATTTTGCATTGACACACAGTCTCCTGAGAACATACAAATCGTGCTGTTGTACTTCTAGGACACTTGTCAATTGGTTGCAGCCAATAAATTTGATCTTTGACTTCACCTAGAAGACTCTGAGTTTCTGTAGTCTGAATCAGGAAAGTACCCGAGGTCTTTGGGTGTACCCTGGCACCGCTGGGTTACCGGATCAGTACCGGTTCTGAAAAACCCAGTACCTCAGTTGGCGCCCAACGTGGGGCGATACCAGCGGTACCGGTCCAAGCCTGAGGTCTGTGGGGAGCTTTGTGTGAAAATTCTGGAGGAAGGCCGCCACTTCATCGACCCCTGCATGTCGACGTGGTCCGAAAGTCTTTGTTGCGAGGTTCCCCGCTTCCCGACGGCTATGAAGGACTGCTGCCCTGGCTATCGCCCTGATTTGGACCCTTGATTTTTGGTAGAGCGAAACGATAAGACGAGTCTTCTGGTGACGTCATTGATATTTTCAGTTAAGTATAAGTGGAGCCTCTCCCAGTCCTTAGTTGGACACTTGGTTTGGTCCTTAGTTGGACACTTGGTTTGGTCCTTAGTTGGACATTTGGTTTGGTATCCCTTTGGGATCACTTTGATTTGGAACTTGCAAGTACCAAAGCCGAAGGACTCGTGTATTCACGAGACTATCGTAAACGATAATCCTTTGAAGTTTGAAGCTAGACTAGTGAGCGAAGATGCCTGGTCTTAGCAGACTTGGAAATTTGTTTTGTCTTGGTTGTAAAAGGGACTCCCGGTTGGAGGACTCATGTCCGGTTCCTCCGATTGGAACTCCAACCTATGAACTATATGTGAAGCACGGAGTGGGCCCCATCACGTCTAATAAAGTATGGGTCCGCTATTCTTGGAAATAATTGAGAAAAGTTTTCTTTTTTTTCTTGTAAATATGACTTACAACTAGGATCTGCAAACGGTTCTGTAAGTAAATTGCGACGGCGCTATTTATGAAAAATGGCTAAAGCGCGCAGTATTATGTGTACTGAATGTTTTCTGTTTATATCTGAAATGAGCTCAATGTGTGTTTGTGGGTCTTCTTGATGTTTACAGTTTGTTAAGTAAAATGTTGGTTAATTAATATTAAGTAGAAACTTAGAAAAAATCCAGAAATGAACCATGTGATGTGCTAACATAGCTATATGTTGCTCTTTAATTTATAGAATGAGCAATTGTGCACATATACAAAACTGCCGTTAAATGCTTAATAAATTAGAAAACACATTCAATAGATATAAATAGGGCCCCCCCCAAAAAAAAAAAAAAAAAAAAAATGAAATTATCTATTTTCAATTCAGCCAGCACTTTCCCAGTTAAACATGGGTGGAATTTTGCATAACCTTCCTTTTAAATGAAAGTGGCGCAAAAATGTGACGCATTTCAAGTTAGGCTTATGCGCTTAGGCTTGTGAGTTAATGTATCCCAAATAATAGGCAAGGGATGCAGCTTGCTTTTATATGTGGAATTATCACAAAAAAAAAAAAAATTGGGTTTTTATTTTTTTTTAAAGAAAATTATTAATTATGGGAAAATTATTTAAAAAAATAAGTGCCTTTCAAAATCGTTTTTTAATATTTATAAAGCTTAATACCTATACTATGACCTCCTAACATTAAAATTTAATTCAAGTTATGTTGCACCACTAAAATGACATTTGTATGTGCAATTTTCCCTTGGCGCAGGAGCAAACAAGCTCATTTCTATAAAGTATAAGTTAATATTTTCAATGGCTGACTCATGGATTGTGTAATAGACATTCTGGTAATGCATATTATGCAAGAAAATTGTAGGATATTGATTTTTTAATGCCTAAAATATCAAAGTCGATTTTGGGCAAAAGCACTGTTTAAACTGCATTTTCTTTCATTCTGAGTACTTTTTAAAGTGTCTCAGGCTTCAGTAAATGCATACATTTAGGTTTGATATATATTTGCAGGTTGTGCCTTCTTATGATTCAATGAGTCAATGTGCCAGTACAAAGGCTTGTTTTAATATCAAGGTTGAAGGTTCTAACTTCAGCTGGGCCTACTGAGACGTTCATTCATTCGAAGTTGATGAAATATGTACCATTGCATCGGATTGCAACAAGCATTTATTCTAACAACTGGTATGTGTGTTATTAAGGTGTGTGAATTATTCACAGTAAATGTAGTTTAATAATCTGGAAATAGAGATGATTTTTTTTTACAGTGGAAATTGTAGGTGCCAAATTAATATGGAGTGTCAGTGTAACAATTTTTACTTTTAGAAAGGTAAAACTAAGGTGGCTTGATGTTGCGAAGTAACTGACAAGAGGGTAACAGTTAAGTAATGGAAATTTATTTTCATGTATTTGGTCCTATCATGAATTGTTCTTGCTGGTCCTGTATGTTAGAAGAGAAACAGTAAAGTTATATTTGACAGCAGATTTCCATTGCCTGGTGATCTACTGTCAAAAGGAGGGTAAGGATTTTAAACCTGACAAATTAAACAGGCCCAAATATTGGGTTTTGGGCTGCAGGTTTACAGTGCATAAAGTACATGACATGGTGTTGTGTGTCACCGCTTATTCACACATGCTATTGTTTTGTCTATGTTTTTTGTGCTTGATACACAGCAAGTATATCTGATGGCTTGACGTTTTGTGCGTTTTTATTATTTTTTTTATTTGTTTTTTGCATGTTTGTTGCTGCTTTTGATACTATTACAAGCTCCCCTGTGTTGTGAGGGGATGGTCATGACGATGCCCATCGCTACGCAACAGTTGGTTGAACTTGTTCTGGTTACTAAATTCCACAGATAATGATATTTCATGCTGTGAACATAAAAGACAACACTTCACCAGTGAATGTCTATTTGGCTATAATGGTATTGAAGGAAAATAAAAAGAGATATACAGGATCAAAGTGTGTCACCTGCAGTTAGTCACGTTACTGCCCCTTCCCTTAAAGGAACAGGCAGCCCTACATTTATGTATCCTTGATTGGACCTAAGGATGAAATTATAGATCTGTGACTCAAGGTGGCCTAATTTCTATATTACATTAGTGAACGATGTTGTGTTTCCTAAGTAGCATATGGCTTTCGTTCCTTAAAAGAAAACCAGGTTTTAATTTTTTCCTGAAGAAGGAACTGAAACATTAGCTAGGAGTACCGTATATGTTGTAGTCACCAACGGTAGAGTTAAAATTTGTGTAACTTTGGTCTTTGTGTATCACCCGTACTCTCGGTGTTGTGTCACATGTCTGACTATCACCCAAATAATTTTTTTTTTGTTCTTCCTATAGATTTTTTTCTTTTGTTACTTCCCCTGACCAATGTCGCATCATGCTTAGTTATTGAGATTTTAGCTATGTCCTAGTCCCATTTCTCTTTTTCGAATTCCTTTCACCAGTCAGCCCTTTTATTATTATTGATGTATTGTTCAGGTTCACATTTCCAGACTGCAGTGATATACCAGGGACCCCCATGTTATGTATAATTCCCTTTGGTATGACCAGACTGGTTTTCAAGAATTTGCCTTAGGCCTGCTTCAATGTTTTCCAGCCTGACTGTCAGGGTAGCGATAGACTGGTTAACTGACTCAATATTATAGTAAGACAAGTTTTCCATCTCAATAGGAGATATCTTATGTTTACCTTTTTGAACATGACGAATTTTCAATGTCTATTTTAATTTGGTTTTCGGTTCCCTTCTGTTCCTGCTACTTTAATTTTTGGTGGGATCAGATGTGTCCTAATCATGCAAATATCAGGACCCTCTAGTTCTTGTCTTTTTGTTTGCACATTTGACTATTAGCCTGTGTATTGCATAGTGCACCTGATGCACAGTTTTTAAAGGAAGGTTTCTACATGTCCCTGATAATCGGTATCATGTGATTTCTCTATTGAGATGTTCTAAGGTAAGGAGGAACACCTAGACTTAATCATTGAGGCAAATATGTGTTTACCCCATTAGACAATGCCACTGTGTGAGGAAATCCATTCAGATAGAATTCTCATGTAGCTATAGATGGCAGAGAATAATGGAGAGAACCCAATTAAAGATGCTAGAGACCCTGTTTTGCCCTTCTGCCTTTGTCTTTGTATTTTATGCCCATGGTGTATGGCTACTCCTTTGAAGATTGCAGACCACCTGCTTGCAGTCCCCTCTGTTAAAAACCATGAACTGTTTTTGTACTAAATTGAAGGAAACTAACAGCTGTGGCACACTTCCTACGTCACTAGATTCTGCAGGTATCAAGTCATAATAACCTGCAGGACATTGATTTAAGCCTAATTCCCATCAGTGACAGCTACAGATGAAAGACGGACGTCTTGGCCCTACAGTCTCAGCACCCAGGAAGTAGCAAAGCTGGACAGCGATCGCCAGCGCATGGTATCGTACTTGCTCCATCAGACGGCGTTGGACATCACAAAACCAAAGTTTCAGTGTAAAAGAGCTAAAGAGAAGGATTCCTGTTGTTGATGGCAGAGCTGTTTTGAGGTTTCATTTCTCTACCTGTCATGTGCTGGTAACCTCTGACAGTGTGCAATCCCTTGAGCCCCTTGGCCTGAGTTTTGGCCACACACACCCTTTTCTTTGCTCCAACGGAAGAAGGGCAGTGCACCGGTGATTTCAAGTTTGGAAAAAGGCACTATATTTTGGTGCCCATGAAAGAGCAGCTTGAGCGTCCTCTGACACTAAATAATGAGTGTTGGAGTCTGAAAGTGCTGCTGAGCTTGAGCTATTTCCCAATTAATGGTGCTTGCCTCTGCACGAGATGATTTGTGCCCTTGATCAATGAAGAGCACATTGTTTGTAGTGTCTGCCACAGAGGAGAGACACTGGTGCATTGCTTTAAGACATTGAGACTTTCGAGTGAGCTGTGGGACTTTGCCAGGAGGGCACTCCAACTAAGCAGTACTTTTCTCACGAAGAGGCCTGAATTGAGAGGCCCATGCGACGGAAAACAACAAAAGAAAATTTGATGGACAATAGAAGCCTGCCAGAGAGGCTTTTTGAACGGACTCTGGGCATAGTTGGTTTCACAAGAGGTTTCCGTGTGATTGTATAGACTAGGTGTTAGGAGACTGATTGTTTTGCTGGCATTGTTTTAAAGTACTATTCTGTTTAGTAAAAGCAGAATAAAGTCCATTTTCTGTGGAAAGAGTACCCCCTTTTCACCTTAGAGCATTGATGAGAGTCACCACTGTTCCACCTGAACATACAAAAATTACTGAAATGCAGAGGAGCCCTAAAAATGTTACTAGATAATTTTAGGATTTGCTTTTTGGTTAGGGTTGTGAAAAATTATTATTTCATAGTGGTCACTACTTTCTCCCGTTGTCTATATGTTCTTAATAACGTGTTTTCTAGTGTCTTTTAAACATGACGTTGTCATTTATGGGTAGGATTGTTTTTCTCTACTCAATTGACTTCTGCACCCACTTCCCAACCTATGTCTTTTCCTACTATTGTTTCTTTGCACTCTTTTCACCCTTTTCCTGAACATGAGCAGGTTAGAAGATCAGAATTCGTAAGCAATTCTTTTGTACAGCTTCTGCATCAACACTAGTTAGTAGTGAACATCACTAATTGTTGGGTGTGTGATCTTATGCCACCTACTGCAGATAGAGGTATTCCTTATTTTGTCCTGCCATATGTGGCCTTTTGTGCTACTTCATGTTCAAGGAGACCTGTCCAGAGAGAGTTACCAAGTACTAGAATTTTGCTCCAGCAACATCTCCATGGCCTTATAAACATAGACCTGGACTCAGATTAGCATGAGAATAGGTTTATTGCCTATGTAAGGGCAAAAGGAGGGTTTGTGGTTCTAAAAATTCTGGACCCATGTAATTTACTTTGCCACAGCAGTACGGTTTTAGTATCAAAAGACCGATAATGACTAGTACACTAAGCATGAGCATTTTCGCTCAATTCCAGCAGCGTTTTCACCTCGAAATCGCCATTTTCGTCCTGCACTCGTGGCTCCCATTTTATACACGACAGCCATTTTAAAAGTTGCCCTCACATAGGCTTATAATACAGTCAGATTTGATTCCAAGGACACGTACACCTTGATTGACTTTTCTCTGACCTGGGCAAGCTGGAACCATTGCCTCAGGCCAAACCTGTTTGGTCAGTCCCTCTCCCAGTGGCCGAATCAGATAGCATCAAGGCACACCAGGCCATAAAACCCTTATTATCGCTCACACACCCTGCCTAACTTGCTCACACCTGCACCTGCTCTTTTCTTCTTCTTACTTTACGAGGGGGAGGTGCCCGTTTTTATTGGGGGTCCACACTTATCAGATGTGAAATTCTAGGCCTTGCCGGGTAATTTATTATGGGTTGGATGACATGAAATATGAGGTTTCATCATGACACTGTTTTTTCCTTTGTAGTGAAAACATGTGAATGACCAACCAAAATGTCAAGAATGTTTGCCTGAAGCTTAAAAAACTGTATATAAGGAAACCTGATTTTGCATTGACACACAGTCTCCTGAGAACATACAAATCGTGCTGTTGTACTTCTAGGACACTTGTCAATTGGTTGCAGCCAATAAATTCGATCTTTGACTTCACCTAGAAGACTCTGAGTTTCTGTAGTCTGAATCAGGAAAGTACCCGAGGTCTTTGGGTGTACCCTGGCACCGCTGGGTTACCGGATCAGTACCGGTTCTGAAAAACCCAGTACCTCAGAGGTCTGGCAGAGGTTCACTCTCCTCCTCCTTCCCTTCATCAGTGACCATCAGCATGATCATGTCTGCCCTGTCCTGGTGGGGTTTCAACCTGTTAACATGCAGGATCCTATTAGGATTCCTGGGGGTGCCAAGGTCCACCAAGTAGATGACCTCACCCTTTTTCTCCACAATTGGATAGGGCCCAGCCCATTTGGCCTGAAGTGCCCTAGGAGCCATGGGCTCCAAAACCCACACCAGCTGTCCTGGGTGATACTCAGGCATGGTAGCCTTCTGATCATGCCAGAGCTTCTTGAGCTCTTGGCTGGCATCCAGTTTCTGCCTTCTTCATGTACTCAGCCATGTGTGACCGCAGGCCCAGCACATAATCTAGCACATTCTCCTTGGACTCCTTGAGAGGCTTCTCCCAAGACTCTCTCACCAAGCACAACGGGCCTCTTACAGGGTCCCCAAACAGTACCTCAAAGGGGATGAATCCAACCCCCTTCTGTGGCACCTCTCTGTAGGCAAACAGCAGGCATGGGAGGAGAACATCCATCTCCTCCTGAGTTTGTCAGACAAACCCATGATCATGCCCTTCAGGGTCTTATTAAATCTTTCCACCAGACCATTTGTCTGTGGATGATAGGGGGTGGAGAACTTATAAGTAACACCACACTCATCCCACATGGCTTTCAGATAGGCAGACATAAAATTTGTGCCCCTATCTGAGACCACCTCCTTTGGGAATCCTACTCTGGTGAACACACCAAGTAGGGCCCTAGCCACTGTGGGAGCAATGACTGTCCGGAGGGGTATTGCCTGAGGGTACCTGGTGGCATGGTCCACAACCACCAAAATGTACCTGTTACCTGAGGCAGTTGGTGGGTCCAGGGGACCAACAATGTCAATCCCCACCCTCTCAAAGGGAGTCCCAACCACTGGCAGTGGTATCAAGGGATCCTGTGGTTTGCCCCCAGCCTTGCCACTGGCTTGGCAGGTAACACAGGAGCTGCACAACTCCTTGACTTTTTCTGACATTTGGGGCCAATAAAAATGATTGACCAGCCTGTTACATGTCTTGGTCTGTCCCAAATGTCCAGCTAAGGGAATATAATGGCTTAAGGTAAGGAGGAATTCTCTATACATCTGGGGGACCACTACTCTCCTGGTTGCCCCTGGTTTGGGGTCCCTTGCCTCGGTGTAGAGAACTCCATCCTCCCAGTAAACCTTGTGGGTCCCAATGGTATCCCCTTGTTCTTGCCTGGCAGCAGTCTGCCTTAGGCCCTCAAGAGTGGGACATTCTCTTTGTCCCTGGCACAACTCTTCTCTGGTTGGCCCACCTGCCCCTTGAAGCTCTGCCAAGTCAGGCAGAGCTTGCAGGGGAAGTGGCCGTCAGTCAGAGGTCAGATCCTCCCCCTCAGGTTTGGATTCCTCCTGATCCTCTGTACTTGTAGGATCTGGCAAGCCATACCCAGTGCCCCTTCTCTTCTTCTTGGAGGCTTGGCCCATTGTTCCAGGGTCAAAGTGTCCAGCACTTCCCTGTTGTGCTGCCTGTGACCTGGTCACAGCACATACCAATTCAGGGAGGTCCAGCATCTGTGCATGGACCCTTCTTTCCACCTCTCACCATTTAGATGCTTCAAGATCATTACCCAGCAGACACTCTACTGGGAGGGCAGGAGCTACAGCTACCTTCTTAGGGCCAGTCACACCTCCCCATTCCAGGCTCACCATGGCCATGGGATGGAGTTGGGTTCTGCTATCAGCATATGTTACTTGGTGGAAGACACCAGGTGAGACCTGTTCTGGAGAAACCAGCTTCTCCGGGATCATTGTCACACTGGCTCCTGTATCTCTCAGAGCTTCCACCTCAGTCCCATTGACTTTAGGCCTCTGCCTATACCTCTCCATGCTGGGAGGTTAGGTGACCATAGTTGCAATGTCCACCCCACCCACGGATACTAAGGTGACCTCTGTGTACCCTGATCCCAGCCCTGGGCCAACTTCCACCCCCAACCCTACACTAGCAATCCCCTGGGATTGCCCACCAGTGGGGGGCTTCTTGGAGCAGACAGCATCTCCTCTCTTGTGTCCAGGTTGATGACACTCAAAACACTTGCCGGCCTTAGAAAGCTCCTGAAACTTTCCTGTTTTAACAGGATCATAATTCTTCCCCTGATACCCTTTCCCCTTAAAAGTGGAATGGCTCGGGCTCCCCCACCCTGAGAAGTTTTTGGGGACCCTTGTGAGGACTTGTGAGAAAGTAGCCTCTTTCTAGCCTTGTAACCCCCACTTTTGGCCTGTTTGTGAGTGTATGTCAGGGTGTTTTCACTCTCTCACTGGGATCCTGCTAGCCAGGGCCCAGTGCTCATAGTGAAAACCCTATGTTTTCAGTATGTTTGTTATGTGTCACTGGGACCCTGCTAGCCTGGACCCCAGTGCTCATAAGTTTGTGGCCTATATGTATGTGTTACCTGTGTGATGCCTAACTGTCTCACTGAGGCTCTGCTAACCAGAACCTCAGTGGTTATGCTCTCTCTGTACAAATTGTCACTAACAGGCTAGTGACCAATTTTACCAATTTACATTGGCATACTGGAACACCCTTATAATTCCCTAGTATATGGTACTAAGGTACCCAGGGTATGGGGGTTCCAGGAGATCCCTATGGGCTGCGGCATTTCTTTTGCCACCCATAGGGAGCTCTGACAATTCCTACACAGGCCTGCCACTGCAGCCTGAGTGAAATAACGTCCACGTTATTTCACAGCCATTTTACACTGCACTTAAGTAACTTATAAGTCACCTATATGTCTAACCTTTACCTGGTAAAGGTTGGGTGCTAAGTTACTTAGTGTGTGGGCACCCTGGCACTAGCCAAGGTGCCCCCACATTGTTCAGGGCAAATTCCCCGGACTTTGTGAGTGCGGGGACACCATTACACGCGTGCACTACATATAGGTCACTACCTATGTGTAGCTTCACAATGGTAACTCCGAATATGGCCATGTAACATGTCTAAGATCATGGAATTACTACCTCTATGCCATCCTGGCATTGTTGGCACAATCCCATGATCCCACGGGTCTCTAGCACAGGCCCGGGTACTGCCAAACTGCCTTTTCAGGGGTTTCACTGCAGCTGCTGCTGCTGCCAACCCCTCAGACAGGTTTCTGCCCTCCTGGGGTCCAGCCAGGCTTGGCCCAGGAAGGCAGAACAAAGGACTTCCTCAGAGAGAGGGTGTTACACCCTCTCCCTTTGGAATAAGGTGTTAAGGCAGGGGAGGAGTAGCCTCCCCCAGCCTCTGGAAATGCTTTCATGGGCACAGATGGTGCCCATTTCTGCATAAGCCAGTCTACACCGGTTCAGGGACCCCTCAGCCCTGCTCTGGCGCGAAACTGGACAAAGGAAAGGGGAGTGACCACTCCCCTTACCTGCACCTCCCCTGGGAGGTGCCCAGAGCTCCTCCAGTGTGCTCCAGACCTCTGCCATCTTGGAAACAGAGGTGCTGCTGGCACACTGGACTGCTCTGAGTGGCCAGGGCCAGCAGGTGACATCAGAGACTCCTTCTGATAGGCTCCTTCAGGTGTTGCTAGCCTATCCTCTCTCCTAAATAGCCAAACCCTCTTTTCTGGCTATTTAGGGTCTCTGCTTTGGGGAATTCCTTAGATAACGAATGCAAGAGCTCATCAGAGTTCCTCTGCATCTCTCTCTTCACCTTCTGCCAAGGAATCGACTTCTGACCGCGCTGGAAGCCTACAAAACTGCAACAAAGTAGCAAAGACGACTACTGCAACTCTGTAACGCTGATCCTGCCACCTTCTCGACTGCTTTCCTGGTGGTGCATGCTGTGGGGGTAGTCTGCCTCCTCTCTGCACTAGAAGCTCCAAAGAATTCTCCCGTGGGTCGACGGAATCGTCCCCCTGCAACCGCAGGCACCAAAGAACTGCATCACCAGTCCCCTGGGTCTCCTCTCAGCACAACGAGCGAGGTCCCTTGAATCCAGCAACTCTGTCCAAGTGATTCCCACAGTCCAGTGACTCTTCAGTCCAAGTTTGGTGGAGGTAAGTCCTTGCCTCCCCACGCCAGACTGCATTGCTGGGAACCGCGTCTTTTGCAGCTACTCCGGCTCCTGTGCACTTTCTGAGGGAATCCTTTGTGCACAGCCAAGCCTGGGTCCACAGCACTCTAACCTGCATTGCACGACCTCCTGAGTTGTCCTCCGGCGGCGTGGGACTCCTTTGTGCAACTTCGGGTGAGCACCGTTTCACTCCACTTTGTAGTGCCTGTTCTGGCACTTCTATGGGTGATGTCTGCTTCTGAGAGGGCTCCTTGTCTTGCTGGGCACCCCCTCTGTTGCCTGACACAATTGGCAACATTCTGGTCCCTCCTGGCCCACAGCAGCATCCAAAAACCCTAACTGCACGACTTGCAGCTAGCAAGGCTTGTTTGCAGTCCTTCTTCAGGAAAATTCTTCTGCACGACTCTACACTGCGTGGGACATCCATCCTCCAAAGGGGAAGTTTCTAGCCCTTGTCGTTCCTGCAGAATCCTCAGCTTCTACTGTTCAGTTGCAGCTTCTTTGCACCCACAGCTGGCATTTCCTGGGCATCTGCCCACTCTCGACTTGGTCGTGACTTTTGGACTTGGTCCCCTTGTTCCACAGGTACCCTCTTCTGGAAATCCATCGTTGTTGCATTGCTGATTTTGGTCTTTCCTGCAGAATTCCCCTATCACGACTTTTGTGCTCTTTGGGGAACTTTAGTGCACTTTGCACTCACTTTTCAGGGTCTTGGGGTGGGCTATTTTTCTAACCCTCACTGTTTTCTTACAGTCCCAGCGACCCTCTACAAGGTCACATAGGTTTGGGGTCCATTCGTGGTTCGCATTCCACTTTTGGAGTATATGGTTTGTGTTGCCCCTATCCCTATGTGTCCCCATTGCATCCTATTGTAACTATACATAGTTTGCACTGTTTTCTAATACTATACTGCATATTTTTGGTATTGTGTACATATATCTTGTGTATATTTGCTATCCTCATACTGAGGGTACTCACTGAGATACTTTTGGCATATTGTCATAAAAATAAAGTACCTTTATTTTTAGTATATCTGTGTATTGTGTTTTCTTATGATATTGTGCATATGACACTAGTGGTACTGTAGGAGCTTCACTCATCTCCTAGTTCAGCCTAAGCTGCTCTGCTAAGCTACCATTATCTATCAGCCTAAGCTGCTAGACACCCTATACATTAATAGGGGATACCTGGGCCTGGTGCAAGGTGTCAGTACCCCTTGGTACTCACTACAAGCCAGTCCAGCCTCCTACAGGACTCCTTGGGCTTTTTGTCATTTTTCCCTTGGTTCTTCCCCTGAGAAGAACCATGTCCTCCCTTTTTCTGATCACCCCCTGGGAGTTTCTGGTTAACCCTAGCTCTTAACCAGTCATCTGCTGCCTCCCCCAGCTCTCTGGGGTTGGTCAACTTAGAGTCAACTAGATACTGGCTGAGCTTATCTTGGACACAATTGGTTAGAAGGTGCTCCCTCATAATCAAATTGTACAGCCCCTCAAATGTACCTACCTTATTGCCCTGTATCCAGCCCTCTAGTTCTTTAACTGAGATGTCCACAAAGTCCACCCAGGACTGGGTGCTTGTCTTTTGGGTGTCGCTAAACTTGAGCCTATACTGCTCTGGGGTCAGACCAAACTTTTTAGTCAAGCATCTCTTCATACTGGGGTATGAATATGTCTCCTCCCCCCTCAAGGTTAGGAGCCTTTCCCTCCCAGAGTTGGGGACCAACTCCCAAAGAAGTGAACCTCAGTACTGAGGCTTGACTCTCGTCATCTGGAGGGCCCTCTCAAAGGCCTCCAGAAACTTGTCTGTGTCATCCCCCTCTACATAGGCAGGAACCACCCCCTTGGGTAATCTAGGGCAAAACCCTCCACCCATGGACACCTCAGCTTCTCTGTCACTGCCACCATCTCTTTTCTCTTCCCTTGCCCACTTTTTCTTTTCTAGGGCCAGCTTCTTTGCCTCCAAAGCTATGAATGCTAGCTGGGCCTCCAGCTCTCTTTCATTGAGGGACAGGTTCTCTCTTCCTGAAGGGACCCCCTCCCCCCAACTAGCTTTGGGTATGACCCTAGTAACTGTGTGCAGTGAGGACCTGTCTTCCTCCTCCTCACTTAGGCTCAGATGCCCTCCCTCCCCTGAGTCTACCTCTTGGGCCTCAGCCCATGCTGTCAGGGATTTGATCAGGACATGCTTCTTGAGGTCAGTGGTTGCAGGCAACCCTCTTTCAGTACACTACTGTCAGTGTGGGTAGGCTAGCCAGATCAAGCTCCATGGTTCCCTAGTTTTGTGTCAACAAAAATGTTTTGGAAAAAACTGGAAACAAGGATTTAGAAAAATCACAAAAAAATTAATAATTGAAATTAATCCAAATTAAACATTAAAATTTTTTTTGCACTAGGACAATTTAATTGATTTTTTATTTGTTTTACTTAATCTGTAATGTGATACTGAACACAAGTACAGGATCCACCCACTGAGCACCAAAAATGTTGGAAAATGGGTTATTGGTAAGGGCAGGTAAGTACCTACATTTAACAATAGGCCACTAACCTCCACTTAGGTCCAGTTAGGTCTCAGTAAATTAAACCCAGTTCAACCCTTGGTAGCTTGGCAACAAGCGACAAGGCTTAACTTAGGAGACAGAGTGTAAAGCATTGAAATATCACAAATCAGTAATTAAATAAAACACAGGAAATAGTTTAAAAATCCCAAACCAATTTATAAAAGTAGATTATATTTTTATCTTTAAAATGACACAAAAACGAATAAAATCGGATAAGGGGAACCGGAGATATGAATTGAATTTTTAAAGAATTATTGTTTATTTGGCGCGAGAAACAAAAAGCGCCAATTGGGTCATCTGGTTGTACCTCGACCGGGGCAAAGTCAAAGTTAAAGGCCGACCGCGATGGAGCCAGGCTCGGCTACGGGCCGGTGGAGGCCTTGGTCAAAAGTTTACCTTCGCACTTAGTCATTTTTCTGAAGATTTTCTTCAGCGGGACGAACCTGCCAGTCCAATCCGACCTCCTGGAATGCTTCTCCGGATACTTGTCGCGGGAATCCTCGGTGGAGATTTTTACCTTCGGACTTAGTCGTTTTTTCAAGATGAAAATCCTTCGACCGGGGTAAACCTGGATCTTGATCCGACGTCCTTGGAGCCCTCCTCGGATACGCTGGCTGGGAGTTCCCGGTCAACTTTGTACGTTCGGACTTAGTCTCTTTTTTGGAGATTTTCTTCACCGGGACGAACCTGCAAATCAGGCCAGGTCGCGGTTGAGGCAAGCCGGCTAGAGTTGCCACGGCAGGTCAGTCTCTCTGTGGAGCTTTTTTACAAAAGTTCTCCAAACTTCTGGATCTTCTTCCAGATGTTACTTTAAGGTTCTTTTGGGGTCCACAGCTCAGCCCAAGGGTCCAGAAGCTCTGAGATGATCCTTGGGGGTGTGGACTACAAGTCCCAGAATTTACCTGGCGCAATCTTCTTTTTGGCCACTGGGCAGTGGTCATCTGGTTATTTCTTCATGAGTTGGTGCAAGGGACTCTGGTTAGCAATTTTTCACCTGTAGCAAACAGGAAGTCCCTCCTTGAACCAGTTGAAGCCAGGCAAAGTCCTTCTTGTTGTGAAGTCCAAGTGTGCAGCTGGTGCAGTCCTTCTGAGTGCAGGTTCCAGGTGCAGGCCAGGGGTCCAGCAGGGCAGTCCTTCTTCTCCTTTGGTTCTTCCTTGTTGGAATCTGATGGGGATCTGAGGTGTGGGTGCAGGTCTGCCAGTGTTATCCTTGCTCCTGGGTTAAAAACAGGGGGGTCCTGATTCTCCAATCAGGTGCAGGTTCCTTCGCCCTGTTATGACCACTTCCTGGGAAGTGTGGCAACAATCAATCCCAAGAGGCAACATTCTTTAAAAATCCATCATGGCTGAAAATTATTTTTGGAGGTTACATCTGGCTGAGCCCACCCACTGGTGTGGCTAAAAATCATAAACACACCCCTTCCTGCCCTCTCCTAATCTAATCAAGGGGGCACCTAGTTGTCCGGGGTTGTGGGATGTGGGGGTGTTGCTGGGTTGCTCCAAATGTCCTTCTCTGCCTTTGAAGGCCAGTTTGGCAGCCCTCCTCCTTCCTGCCTCACCATCTGCTGAGGGGAGATTCCCTCCCACAGGCACATCCCTTTGTGTGAAGCCAGGCCACTTTCACACCTCATCAAGGCAGGCTGGCCAATCAGGGCACAGCAGCAAAAACAATGCAGGGCTGAAATAGGCAACTTTTCGGGTAAAGTTTAAAACTTTTTACCTGAACAAGTTATATTAAATCTAACAACTGGAAGTTGTGGGATTTATTATAACAATTACTTTGATACCAAACTCTTAGTATCTGTCATTTAAGGGGACTTTTAAAATTAAAATTAAGTCTCCCCATTCTAGCCTATGCAGGCCATTCACTACAATGAGGGGAAATGAATTTGGCTGTTTTTACCTCACCAGGGCTTATAAAACTACTTTTATAAGGTCCCTGCTCATAGTTACATGACACCCAGCCCTAGGGGCACATAGGTCGCACCTTACACACCTTAGGGGTGACTTATATGTAAAAATAAGGTCGTTTAAGACTTTGGAACTACTTTTAATTCCAAAGTCAAATTTGCATATAACTTTAGTTTAAAAGCAGCCAGCAATGCAGGCCCGCCTTTAAAATGACACTGGGCACCTCAGCAGTGCACCCATGGTGCACTATCATTGCTGTGGTCCCTAAACCTACATGTCCTACCATATACTAGGGACTTATAGGTAGGTTAACTTAGCCAATTATAATTAGCCTAATTTGCATATCCACTTTACACAGAGCACTGGCCCTGGGACTGGTAAGCACTACCCAGGGCACAGCCAAGAGTCAGTAACCACGAGTACCTGTCCAAAAAGTGTGGGGGTGACCAGGGCAAAAAGGAGGACCTTCCTACAACATAGCATTACTGGGAACATACAACATGACCAATCCTTTGCAGAGGTGATTCTTGGCAACAGAATGGAAACGTAGCTCTGACATTTGAACAATAACAACTTCCCTGATGGCACACATCAGGAGGAGCAATCTCACAAGACAGGCAGGAGTACAGTACACATACAATACAGTACACACATACTTGAATTTCATTGGAAGTGCTGGTGGATGAACTCTGGAATCAGTTGCATCCTCATCATCTGCCTCCTCATCAATTTCTATGTCACCATTATCAGCCACTGCTCCAGCTGCCACCTCCTCAACATCAAGTGATGGTATGTGACATCTCAGGGCCAGATTATGTAGCATGCAGCAGGCACCAACGATCTGGCAGACCTTTAGTGGTATGTAGAGCAGGGCACCTCCTGAGATGTGTAGACACCAGAATCTGGCCTTCAGTAGCCCAAAGGTTCTCTCAATGACATGCCTCATTCTGCTGTGGGCCTGATTGAAACAGTTTTCACCATCTGTTGTTGGGTATCTCACTGGTGTAAGCAGCTACAGAAGGTTAGAATAGCCACCTGTGTTCACAAAGGTTGCACCTATCACAATACCGGTAGGGACACAAGGTAGATTGTGATTAGAGGTGACATCACAGATGCACACATACTATTGGATACATACCAATGGGCCAGGCCTCTGTAGTTGTGCCATCATGTGTGGGACATTGCTGTTCCTCAGAATGTAGGAGCCATGCACAGATAAAGGAAACTTGGCCATCACTTGGGAGATATACTGATCAGCGAGACACAAAACCTGGACATTTATGGAGTAAATGTGTTTCTTGTTCCTGTACGCTTTTTCTTTGACCCTGGAAGTAACCAAAACAATGTGGGTGCCATCTGTGCTCCCTATCGCATGAGGGAGATGTCCCATATCATAGAGGTCAACTTTAGCAGTGGGCAAATCCTCATGTTGCTGGATCCTGATGTAGCTGTCCAAGTGTTTGAGTAAAGCACAAAGTACATCCTTCAACACAATACTGAACATTGTCTGTGACATTCCTGCTGCCAAGCCCACTGTAATCTGGAACGAGCCTGAGGCAAGGAAGTATAGCAGTGATAAGAACTGTACTGTGGGAGGGATTGCATAGGGATTACGTATGGCAGGCAGGCAAGAGATCATGTTCCAACTGGGTACATAGTTCCATGATGGTCTGACAGTTCAGATGATAGGTCTAGATGATGTGTCTCTGTTCCAGGGTAGCACGGTCAACTATGGGCCGGTACACCGGTGCATGTCTCATTCTCATCATTGCATGGTTTCTAGGAATAGGAGAGAGGAAAAGCCTCAGGTTGATGTCAACATTTCACATGGCACCTAACACTGTACTTGTAACACACAATAGCGATGTGGACATAACCCTGAAGTATACACAGTCCATTTGGACATGTAGACTCAACATGTGTGCTATCCTAAATTATTGTTGCAGCCCCAGACAAACAGTTTGCTACACATGTAACATGTGACACTTCCATTTAACAACACCCTATTCCCACAGGTATTTAGCTGTAAGTAACTTTTTGACATACATAAATGGCTAGTCCGTCTATGATGCAGCAAGTGACAGCACATGTCCTTCATTGACATCAGTTCATCTAACTAAACTATCCATGAATGTCACATGTGTGAACCCAGCTTTGATGTGTGTATATAGTGAATCTATGCACTTGTCACTACATATCACCCATGACGCCCTCATAATTCACCTACAATACACAGACCACATGTAAAATGGCAGTTGCCTGTCCTGCATTCACATTACAGATGGAAGTGATCTCATTCCACCGGCGTTAGTCATCATGGTGGCAGGCGGTCGCAACCGCTGTGCAACTCCTCATTGGATAACATTTTTACCTATGGGAGACTGGGCCCCATGAAGATCACTGCTAGCGGCAACGGTCATGTACGCGGCGGCCGTGACCACCATTTTCTGTTGCATGGCTCACTTGACTCTTGACACTTGTGCAAGCAAGAAGTCCACTGCGTGAGCTGATGTGTACTGTCACTGGGAGCCATAATGCCACATCCTGAAGAAGATGCGGTCCCTGCCTTCATCCAGGAGGAGTTAGTGATGTGTATGAGGCTGAAAGGTGTTGTGACGATGCACACGGAATGGATGCATGCAGGTGACAATGGAGTTGTGGTTTTGTGCGGTTAAGACATGTTAGTGTGGGTATGAGATGTGTCTGATGAGTGAAGTTCACTGCTGTTACTGTGATGCCCCTCTACATGACTTACTTATCATCCATGCAGGTTAGCGCCCATCAGAAGTAGTGAATTTGGCATGCCATCACTAAGTGCTGACCCTGGGGGTCCATAGACGTCAGAATGCTCACTGCAGAAAGCCATGGGAGGACCTGAAAAGCTGGGCTGTAAGACCACTGAGGCCCAGCCGGGGATGTCCTCCCAATGAGGGAGGGGTGCTTGTCAGACCCTGACCCTACCTAATGGCCCATATTTTGGCGGAGGCCTACCCTGAGATGGATGGGCGCTGAAGGGAAACACAGCAGCCACAAGGGAGTAAGTACAGACTCACACCTTGCTAATGTTTGGATTATATGGGCTTGGGTAGCCTACTAGTGGTAAAATGTAGTGTAGATCACTGGTAGATGCACATGGACTATGGGTATCAGCCACCCTTGCAGGTTTTGTGTAGAGTATGTGTGCAAATACCATGCAGACAGTGACTTATGAAGGGACTAATTCCATATTTGTGTTTGTCTGGACACCTTTCATATATTTTGAGAGACCTGCCTCTTCCATCAGCATCAGTATACCTGAGGTGCTGAGGCATTATTATCAGTACTTACTGACCATATTGTACATGGACTTGTGGGCATGATGCATTCCCATGCAGGATAATGTTGGGAAAATAGTACAGGATATGACAAGTTAATCTTTCATGGGAATGTGGCAAATACTATGCTACTGTGCATTGTTAGACCCTTCATGAAGTCAATGTGTGCCATTGTTCCCACATTTGAAGGTTTTTTTCAGCATAGCCTTGGTTTCCCCTATGATTTCCCACAGTTACTGCCATGGCATACCAACAGAATGCTAAGTTGTTGCTCTGTGTGAATGATAGGTAGGTATTGACCCATTCTACCCTTTCTTTCTCTCCCACCCTCCCTCCCCCATCTCCTCCTGTGTCTTTGAGTGCACCAGCATCATCAGGCAAAGGAGAAGGGGCACTGGTGAGTGGAGAAGCTGCAGCCCATGGGACGCAGGAGGCTGACACCAGTGGAGTAAATGGAACCAGTGGGATGGAGGACGAGAAGAGTGCTCCGGGGAGACTGATCTACAACATCCTCTTCAGATTCCTCCTCCGATGGATGCTCCCTGGCGGAGGCAGACCCATCTGGGACAAGCCCATCACCATCCCTGTCTGCCACTCTCATTACCAGTACCGGAATCTCCTCCACCACAGGCACCTCTTCCCCTGCCCCAGTCAGCCCTGCTGCCCTCAATGAGGAGGCTATTGACCTCCTGAGGACCATCTCTGTGGGACAGTCAACCATAGTGAATGCCATCCAGGGACTGGCATCATAGATACAGCAGGGCAATGCCTACCTGGAAGATATTCACAGTGTCCTGACTGACTTGCAGAGATGCTTTCAGGCTCTGGCTTCCCCGTTGACGGCAATCAGTGTCCCTTTGTCTTCTGTCCCCCCTCCAGCTACCTATGCCCAATTCCACACCCCTCTCCCCACACCCATCTAGAGCACACAGTCAGACTACCATTCATCCACCTCAACAGACATGGTGTGCAAAGACAAACACAAGCACCACAGTATTCACCACTGCCACGCACAGAACAACACACACATTCAGACACAACAACATCCACTCCCTACACAGACTCCCCCACCACCCCCTCCCTCAAAGACACTACATCACTCAAACCTGCTTGCACAACATCAAAATTCCCAGATCCAGCCACAAGTCCCTTCATACTCACCATTGCCACAATAGCAGACCCTCATACATCTACCCCATACACCACATGCACACTCACCACGACTACCAATACTCCCACATACAGTGCATCCCCCCTACCTGGAGGCACAACCCCAACAGACACTCACACATCCAACTTGGCATCTCACTGCATTTCCTCCCTCCTCCTCCCAAGACACCTAAACACCGTCACTCACCCATCCAACAGACACCCAGCACACACATGCCTTCCATCCACTTAATCAACTCAAAACTTTTGCTCTTTCTTGAAAATTAAGTAATTTAGTTACACAATGAGGTTCTTAATCTAAAAAAAAACATTTGCTCAACAGAGTTGTTTCCTCTCTTTTTGCCCAACAACAATACAGAAGCTTTGCATGGAATTTCCAGGAGCAGGCTCTCAATATCAGCTTCAAGAAGAACCAAGGTCAGCTTCAAGAAGAACTGGAATAAAGCCAACTGCTGACTAATACCTGTGAGGCTTTTTATAGTTTGTGCAGGAATGAGTCATGAGTGATTAGTCATGATTAGCACATGGCTCTTGAAAACGGGAGTGATGCCTACTAATCAGAGAAGGCAGCTGTCCAATAACGTGTAGGGGCTCAAGTGTTTTGAATTAACCCCGTAGATGCTCCAAAGATCCTCATGGAGGTTGAGTAAACAAGCCTTGATAAAATCAAGCAACACTGGGTAAACAAACTTTGGTAAAAACATGGTGTACATAATTTTCAATCTACAAAGGCAACAAGCTTTGGACAAATAACTGTAAACATTACACCTCAACATAACTACCCAACTGAACATGATCAAGCCAATAGCCCAGTGGTGGGATATTACACACAGTACAAGAAGCAGACAAAGGTGAGGGAATCACAACAGTCCCCCCCAGCAAAGAACGTCCAACCAGATGGGGATGGGTCGGACTCCGGAGATGGAACTGATGGACAAGTCTGGGGCATGGACCGAACTAGCTGCTTCCTCTGGATTATGCTCGGGACTATACCCCTTCCAGGCCAAAAGATAGTGTAATGCTCCATGAATGCATTTTGAATCCAACACTTTGTGATTTCATGCTCCCAGTTCCCAGCTTCCTTTAAAGGGGGAGGTGGCGATGAAGGGGGAGTTTTCTGGGGAATAGGGATGAAGTAAGGACACCTGGAATACAGGGTGCATTTCCTTTCCCCCAGGCACCTCAGCTCCTGCCCATGTCACCCCTGCTGCCCTCAGTGTCCCTCACTGTTGGGCAGTCTACCATTTTGAATGCCATCCAGGGTGTAGAAAGACAGTTGCAACAAACCAATGCATGCCTGGAGGGCATTCATTCTGGCCAGGCAGCACATAGGCGAGCTTTCCAGACTCTGGCCTCTGCACTGATGGCAGCCATTGTCCCTGTCTCTAGCCTCCACCTCCAACTTCCTCCACCCAGACCCAAACCCCTTTACCTCAGCCTATCCCAAGCACACCCTCAGACCAGCATGCACACACCTCAACACACAAAGGAAGCTCAGGCAAACATAAGCACCACACATGCCACAGGCACTCACGCAAGCATCATACACATGCAGACATACCAACAGCCACTGCCTCCACTGTGTCCCCCTCTTCCTCGTCTCCCTCCTCCCTCCCAGTCTCGTCTCTACTCACACCTGCATGCACTACATCGTCAGCCACTACCTCCATCACCAGCACACCCACCACATCCCGCTCACGTGCAGTCACCACCTCCACTACCATTCACACATCTCCTGTGTCCTCTCCCAGTGTGTCTGTGAGCCCACCTCCCAAGGTACACAAACGCAACCACACTCCCACCCAACAGCCATCCACCTCACGACCCATGCACCTTCACCGAAAGTCACCAAACGTACACCTCCTACAACCACTACCTCTTCCTCCACTCCCAAACCCCCTCCATCTACCCGTCCCAGTGTGTCCCAAAAACTTTTCCTGTCCAACGTTGACCTCTTCCCCTCACCTCCCCCACCCCTTCACTCTCCTAGGGCCCACCTCTCCAGGTCCCAACCCAGTGCCTCAGCCACAACATCAGCGGAAGCAGTGGTGCCAGTAATGACCAGCTTCTGGAGTGCGCCAGGCAGCAGGGCAGCCAGTGTGCCAAGGAGCCAGAGCATGGACAGTCCCCCACCTCAAAAACACCAAAAGTTGGCCAGTGCCCAGCGGGAGAGAGGAAAAAAATCTTCAAACAAAGCCGCTCCCAGGGGTACAGGTGGGAGTGTGGATCCAGCTCCGCCACCTTCCAAGGTGGGGAAGGGGCACACTAAAACTGGCAAGTCTGGGAAAACCTGCACGGCGGACAAGACCGCCACCAGCACCGCTGAACAGGACACCGCCGCCACCAGCACCGCTGCCAAGGACACCGCCGCCACCAGCACCGCTGCCAAGGACACCGCCACCACCAGCACCGCTGCCAACGACACTGCCGCCACCAGCACCACTGAACAGGACACCGCCTCCACCAGCACCGCTGCGAAGGACACCGCTGCCACCAGCACAGCTGCCAAGGACACCGCCGCCACCAGCAATGCTGCCAAGGACACCGCCGCCACCAGCACCGCTGAACAGGACACCGCCTCCACCAGCACCGCTGCCAAGGACACCGCCGCCACCAGCACCGCTGAACAGAACACCGCCGCCACCAGCACTGCTGAACAGGACACCGCTGCCACCAGCACTGCAGGCCACTGAACGCCAAAGATTCCGACGCTACTGAGACCGCCACAAGCAGGATGAAGCATTCTGGGCACAAAGCCCCCTCCAGAACCAGTGGAGAGATGCATCCACTACCTCTGTCCTTGTCAGGATGAAGCACTCTGGGCACAAAGCCCCCTCAAGAACCAGTGGAGTATCACATTCAATACCTCTGTCCTTGGCAGGATGAAGCACTCTGGGAACAAAGCCCCCTCCAGAACCAGTGGAGAATGACATCCACTACCTCTGTCCTTGGCAGGATGAAGCACTCTGGGCACAAAGCCCCCTCCAGAACCAGTGGAGAGATGCATCCACTACCCCTGTCCTTGGCAGGATGAAGCACTCTGGGCACAAAGCCCCCTCCAGAACCAGTGGAGAGATGCATCCCCTACCTCTGTCCTTGGCAGGATGAAGCACTCTGGGCACAAAGCCCCCTCCAGAACCAGTGGAGAGATCCATCCACTACCTCTGTCCTTAGCAGGATGAAGCACTCTGGACACCATGCCCCCTCCAGAACCAGTGGAGAGATCCATCCACTACCTCTATCCTTAGCAGGATGAAGCACTCTGGGCACAATGCCCCCTCCAGAACCAGTGGAGAGATCCATCCACCACCTCTGTCCTTAGCAGGATGAAGCACTCTGGGCAAAAAGCCCCCTCCAGAACCAGTGGAGAGATGCATCCCCTACCTCTGTCCTTGGCAGGATGAAGCACTCTGGGCACAAAGCCCCCTCCAGAACCAGTGGAGAATGACATTCATTACCTCTGTCCTTGGCAGGATGAAGCACTCTGGGCACAGAGCCCCCTCCAGAACCAGTGGAAAATGACATCCACTTGAGAGACTGTGGCTTTGCACTCCCCAGGATGCAGCAGTGGGCAAACCACCCACTGTTGAGACTTGAGAGACTGTGGCATTGCACTCCCCAGGATGCAGCAGTGGGCAAACCACCCACTGTGGAGACTTGAGAGACTGTGGCTTTGCACTCCCCAGGATGCAGCAGTGGGAAAACCACCTACTGTAGAGACTTGAGAGACTGTGGCTTTGCACTCCCCAGCATACATCAATGGGCATGGAGCCCCCTCGTGGATCTGGCGTTGTGCACTCATCCGGCTGAGGTGCCCCCCCCTTCCCTTCCCCCTGAGGTGCCTGTTTTATTTCTATCTGATGCCCCAGCAGTGTTCTCTTCGTCTTGTATGAGTATTGAGTGTGGGCCTCGCCCATGGATTTTGGGCCCAGTGGTCCACCAACTATGATGGTGGAATCCCTTGAACTTGTATTCTTGGTGTATATATTTGTTTATAGTGTGAATATCTTTATATATGTATATGTTTTTGATTCATGTCTTTGAATATATTACAATCATTCAGCTCATTTCCTTTTGTCCTTGCATTCTTCCAGGGGGGTTGGGGGGTGTAACTGTAATGTATCTTGATGTATTAGTGTGTGTGTTGTAGTGGGTGAGGGTAGGGGTGGGGGTGTTGCGTGTGAGTGTCACTCTCTTTTCCCTCCCCCCTCCCCTGTGTCGTAGGTGCAGTACTCACCATGGTCTTCGCTGCCGGCGTTCGTGCTCCTGGTAGAGGAGCAGGAAGACATAGGCAGGTAGAATCTGAAGTTCCGGTTCTATGGTATCCTGGTTCCTTGTCGGGTGTGTAGAGGTGAGCGTTTTCCCTTCCAAGTCCTGTTTCTGCCGTGGTTTTGTTCACAGTGAATCCGCCCCGGAAAAGGTGGCGGATTGAACTGTTGTAATTCTATCGGCGGTAAATTGTCCTCCGCCTGTCTGTTGCCGGTTACCGCCGCAGTGTTTGTTTGTACCGCCTTGGCGGTCGGAGTGTTAAAGTGGCTGTCTATGTTGGTGGTTTCCGCCACGGTCGACATTCCAATTATTTTTCCACCAGCCTGTTGCCGGTTTTACCGCCGCTTTAACACCGACCGCCAGGGTTGTAATGACCACCTCTGTGTCTGACTTGTTGCATCAGTATCGTGTTGACTCGGATCTGACCTCTCCTCAAGAATTGGGAAAGAAGGCAGACAAATGGGTCAGAACAAGAGTGAGCAGAAAAGCCCATACAGGGGGTGACAAGGACAGCAAGAAGAAGGATGGTAAGTCACAAGACAAGGGTGGGGGCAAAGATAAAAAATCATCAGAGTATTCATCAGACTGACAAAAATTCTCTGGGGGTGATGGGTCCAAATCCGCTACTCACTAAGATAAGAAACCTTGGTGTTATATGTGTAAAGCCAAAGGCCATTGGGCAACTAATTCTCATTGACCAAAAAGAAATACCAAGCCTCCCACCACCACAACCCCAACTGCAACCACTAGTGCCCCTAGTAATAGCAGTGGTAGTGGGAAGAACACTAGTAATAGCCAATCAAAGGGTGTAACTGGGCTCACCATTGGTAATTTAATTATGGTTGGTCTAGTTAGGGAGATCACTGAGGCTCTTTTAGTCTGTGATGGTGGCATTGACCTAGCCACTTTAGTTGTTTGTCCCTTTAATATGGATAAGTACAAGTAGCTACCCCTGATTAATGGTGTTCCTACAGGGAGACAGGTGCTAGTGTCACAATGGTGATAGAAAAACTTGTTGCCTCTGAGCAGCACCTACTTGGTCACCAGTACCAACTGACAGACACCCATAGCAACACTGTTAGCCACCCCATGACTGTTGTGAATCTCAAATGGGGGGGTAACTGGTCCAAAGAAAGTTGTGGTAGCCACTGATTTACCTGTAGAATGTCTGCTAGGCAATGATTTGGAGACTTCAGTTTGGGATGAAGTGGAGTTGGAGGCCCATGCAGCAATGCTAGCCATTCCTGGGCATATCTTTGCTCTTACATGGGCTCAGGCCAAGAAGCAAAGAGGACAGAGAAACTTGGATCCTGGCATAATGGACCAAGTGCTCCCAAAAACTAGGGGTAAGAAGGGTAAACCCTTGTCCACAATACCTCCCTTCACTGATGATTCCCCTTTTGAGGAAGAGGAATTCTCTCCCTGTGCAGAACCTACACAAGAGGAGCTGGGAATCTAATACACCTGGGTGCAGGGGGGCCTGCCAGGGAAGAGCTGAGTGTCACACAGCAAACCTGTCCCACATTGAAGGGTGTCAGACAGCAAGCTGTCAAGCAGCACAATAGGGATGTCAATGACAACCACAGAGTTCACTGGGAGAACAATCTCCTCCGTACTGAAGCAAGGGTCCCTAAACCTGGTGCCACCAGGAGACTGGTCATCCCATTTCAGTACAGGCAATTCCTCCTAACTCTTGCTCATGACATTCTTTTGGCTGGGCATTTAGGCCAGGGTAAAACATGGGACAGACTTGTTCCACATTTTCACTGGGCCCATATGTCAGAAGACACAAAGGAGTGTTGTCGCTCCTGCGTCACCTGCCAATCCAGTGGCAAGACTGGTGGCATCCCAAAGTCCCCCTTAATCCCACTGCCAATGGTTGGGGTGCCCCTTGAAAGGGTAGGGGTTGATATTGTTGGCCCCCTTGGTCCTCCAACAGCTTCTGTCAATAGATTCATCCTTATGGTGGTGGTCCATGCCACAAGGTATCCCAAAGCTATCCCCTTAAGGACCACTACAGCACCCACAGTGGCAAAAGCCCTCCTAGGAATCTTTTCCAGGTGGGTTTCCCTAAGGAAGTGGTGTCAGACAGAGGTAGTAACTTCATGTCTGCATAACTAAAAGCAATGTGGAAGGAGTGTGGTGTAACCTACAAGTTAACCACCCCTCATCATCCACAAACTAATGGATTGGTTGAGAGGTTTAATAAAACTCTCAAAGTCATGATCATGGGACTCTCTGAAAAACTCAGAAGGAGATGGGATGTCCTCTTGCCATGCCTCCTTTTCACCTACAGAGAGGCACCCCAAAAACGAGTGGGCTACAGCCTCTTTGAACTCCTATTTGTTCACCCTGTTAGGGGCCCCTTTGCTCTTGTTAAGGAGGGTCGGGGACAACCTTTAAACCCTCCAAAGCAAGGCATTATGGACTATGTACTTGGCCTGAGAAGTAGATTGGCTGAGTACATGAAAAAGGCAACTAAAAACCATCAGCCCAGCCAAGAGCTCCAAAAGCAATGGCATGACCAGAAGGCTGTCCTGGCAGAGTATCACCCAGGACAGAAGGTGTGTGTTAGAACCTGTGGCCCCAAGAACACTCCAGGACAAATGGAGTGGACCCCATCTATTTTTAGAAAAGAAAGAGAAGGTCACCTACCTGGTGGACCTGGGCAATGCCAGAAGCCCCCTTAGGGTGCTTCATGTCAACCACCTAAAGCCTTACTATGACAGGGCTGACTTACCCCTGCTCATAGCTACAGATGAGGGTCAGGAAAAATAGAGTGATCCTCTACCTGATCTCTTCTCCAACACTGAAGCTTATGGCTTAGTGTAAGGAGTGGTTCCTGCAGACTGCTTTACTGCTGAGAAGAAGAAAGACTGTAAAAATCTCCTTGTTCAGTTTTCTGAACTCTTCTCACTCACACTTGGTACAACTACTTGGTGTGAACATACAATTGACACTGGAGACAGTTTACCTGTTAAAAGTAAAATTTACAGGCAACCTGACTATGTCAGAGACTGCATAAAATCAGAAGTTCAGAAAATGTTGGACCTTGAAGTTATTGATGCTTCTGAGCCAGCCCAGTGGTGCTTGTCCCCAAACCGCAAAGCAAAGATGGAAAGAGAGAAATGCAGCTTTGTGTGGACTATAGAGGTCTTAATACAGTAAACAAAACAGATGCTCACCCTATACCCCGGGCAGAGGAGCTAACAAATACACTGGCATCTGCCAAGTATCTAAGCTCCTTTGGTTTGACTGCAGGGTATTGGCAGATCAAAATGTCAGAGGATGCTAAAGCAAAAACTGCATTTTCTACCATAGGAGGGCATTATCAATTCACTGTTATACCCTTTGGTTTAAAAAATGCACCTGCCACTTTTCAGAGATTGGTGAATACCATCCTCCAAGGTTTGGAAGCTTTCAAGGCAGCATACTTAGATGATATTGCTGTATTTAGCTCCACGCGGGATGACCACCTGATCCACCCCTGGAAAGTTTTGGAGGCCCTGAAAAAGGCAGGCCTAACTATCAAGGCTTCAAAGTGCTAGATAGGACAGGGGAACGTGGTTTATCTGGGCCACCTGGTAGGTTGAGAACAGATTGAACCACTACAGGGGAGGATTCAGACCATTATGGACTGGGCTCTTCCTACAACACAGACCCAGGTCAGAGTCTTCTGAGGACTCACTGGGTATTACAGGAGGTTCATTAAGAACTATGGCTCCATTGAAGCCCCTCTTAATGACCTCACCAGTAAGAAAATGCCTAAAAAGGTATTGTGGACAGCTAGCTGTCAGAAAGCTTTTGAGTAGCTCAAGCAGGCAAAGTGCTCTGCACCTGTCTTGAAGAGCCCAAACTACCCCAAAAAATGCATTGTTCAAACAGATGCTTCTGAATTAGGGGTACAGGCTGTACTATCACAGCTTAACTCAGAGGGCCAGGATCAACCTGTCGCTTTCATTAGCGTGAGGTTGACCCCTAGAGAAAGGCGTTGGCCTGCCATGGAGAGGGAAGCCTTTGCTGTGGTCTGGGTACTGAAGAAGCTGAGACCCTACTTGTTTGGGACTCACTTCATTGTTCAGACAGTCCACAAACCTCTATAATGGCTTAAACAAATGAAAGGTGAAAACCCTAAATTGTTGAGGTGGTCCATTTCCCTACAGGGTATGGACTTTACAGTGGAACATAGACCTGGGAGTACCCACTCCAATACAGATGGACTCTAGAGATATTTCCACTTAGACAATGAACACTCATCTGGGCAAGGTTAGCCTTATTGTCCCTTGTTTGGGGCGGTTGTGTAGGAAAGTACCATCTTTCTTGGTATATTACCCCCATTTGTACCTGTATGTCAGTATGCTTTTGCCTGTCTCACTGGGATCCTGCTGGTCAGGACCCCAGTGCTTATAGTTTATGGCCTAAGGTATGTGTCTATATAGTGCTTGAATGTGTCACTGAGGCTCTGCTAATCGGAATCTCAGTGCTTATGCTCTCTCTGCTTTTCAATTTGTCACTATAGGCTAGTGACTTCATTTACTAATTTCAATTGGCACACTGGACCCCCCTTATAAGTCCCTAGTATATGGTCCCTAGGTACCCAGGACATTGGGTTTCCAGGAGATCATTATCGGATGCAGAATTTCTTTTCCCACCCATTAGGAGCTCAGACAAACCCTTTCACAGGACTGCCACTGCAGCCTGCGTGAAATAACGCATACATTATTTCAAAGCAATTTCACTGCACTTAAGTAACTTATAAGTCACCTATATGTCTAACCTTCACTTGCTAAAGGTTAAGTGCAAAGGTGCTAAGTGTGAGGGCACCCTTGCACTAGCGAAGGTGCCCCCACATAGTTCTGGGCCAATTCCCCAGACTTTGTGAGTCCGCGGACGCCATTACACGCTTGCACTACATACACGTCAATACCTATATGTAGCTTCACAATGGTAACTCCGAATATGGCCATGTAAGGTGTCTAAGATCATGGAATTGTCCATCCATTCCAAATCTGGTATTGGGGAGCCAATTCCATTCATCCAAGGGGCTCCACCATGGACCCCCAGTACTGCCAAACCAGCTCCCTGAGGCTTTCAGTGCAGCTACAGCTGCTGCCACCTGAGCAGCTCAGTCCCAGGAAGGCAGAACAAAGCACTTCCCTTGGGAGCAGGGTGTTACACCCTCTCCCTTTGGAAATAGGTGTTAAAGGCTGGGAAGGGGTAGCCTCTCCCAGCCTCTGGAAATGCTTTGAAGGGCACAGATGGTGCCCTCCTTGCATAAGCCAGTTTACACCGGTTCAGGGACCCCCTGTCCCCTGCTCTGGTGTGAAACTGGACAAAGGAAAGGGGAGTGGCCACTCCTCTGTCCATCACCACCCTAAGGGTGGTGCCCAGAGCTCCTCCAGTGTGTGCCAGACTTCAGCCATCTTGCTTTGCAAGATGTGGAGGCACTCCGGAGGGCTCTGGGTGGCCAGTGCCAGCAGGTGACATCAGAGACCCCTCCTGATAGGTCCTTACCTGATATGGTAGTAAATCCCCCTCTCAGGGCTATTTAGGGTCTCTCCTGTGGGTTCTCTTCAGATTCTGATTGCAAGTTTCCTTCCAGGATCCTCTGCAACAACTTCAGACTCCTCTGACCTCGGATCAATCACAGCCTGCTCTAAGAAATGCTGTAACTGCAACAAAGTGTCTACAAGACATACTTTTCTTCAGCAACCTCAGCACAAAGTCAGCAACTTCAACAGTTTTCATGGTGTGCATGCTCTGGGGACTCCCTGTCTTCATCCTGCAACAGAACGGCTGAAGAACTCTCCCGTGGAGTGACAGAGTCACTCCCTTGATCCAAGCAGGCACCTTCCAAGACAACGACTAGTACCCTTGGACTCCTCTCACAGTGACGAGTGTGCTTCTAAGGACACAGAGGGTGGACATCATCGACATAGACTGTCCTGAGGTCCTGCTGTAGCAATTTGGAGGAGGTAAGACCTTGCCTTCCCTGAGAGCGATGGTACCCCTGTGCACTGCGTCGTCTTCACCTCCTGAGGCCTCTATCCACTCTTTGCAAAATTCCTTCATGCACAGCCTGGCCCAGTTCCCCAGCACTACATCCTGTGATGCTTAACTCGCTGAGTTGTTCTCCAGCAGTTTGGGACCTTCTTTTGTTGTGCTTCATAAACCTCATTTTGCACCTACTTTGTCCCCAGATGCTGCGACTCCTGGGGGAGCTGGCTGGCATTCTGAGGGCTCTCTAAAGTGCTGAGAGCCCCCTCTTCCTCCTCACACAGAGTTGAGGCTCCCCAGGTCCCTCCTGGGTGCATCCAGTGCTGTTTTGATGCAAAACACACTGTTGTTATAGCCAAGGCTTGTTGGTAACTTCCAACACAAAATTATGTCTGTAACGATCTTCACGATGTGGGACATCGTTTACATCATGCAGGAACCTGCTGGCATCTTCCTAGGGTGCATTACTGCAGTCTTTGACTAACTGGGGACTCTTTGTTTGCACCCTCTTCTAGATTGGCAGGGGCTTCTGTCCTTCCTGGAACTTCTTTTGACTTCTGGACTTGGTCTCCTTCCTTTGCAGGTCCTCAGGTCCAGGAATCCAGCAGTTGTTCTTTGCAGACTTGTTTGGTTGCTGCAGAATCCCAATCATGAGGTGTAGTGTGTCCTAAGGAAACTTGCAGTACTTTACTCCTGCTTTTCTGTGCTCTTTGGTGGGGTAATTTACTTACCTTTACTGTAGTCTTACTCTCCCAGTGATTCTGCACACACTGCACTTGTTGAGGGGGGAATTCGTGGGTCACACTCCTCTTTCTTAGTATATGGTTTGTGTTGCCCCTAGACCTATTTTCTCCCATTGTATTCTATAGCATTACCTATTATTTGCATTGTTCTATGACTATTTGCTTGTATAATTTTAGTGTCTAGTGTATAATACTTACCTCCAGAAGGAGTATTGTTTCTAAGCTATCTTTGGTTCTGTGTCACCCAAATAATAAATACCCTTATTTTTGGTAACACTGAGTATTGTCTTTGCTTGTGTTTACGTACTGTGTAGCTATAAGTGGTATTACATGAGCTTTGTATGTCTCCTATTTCAGCCTAAGCTGCTCTATTATAGCTACCTCTATCAGCCTAAGCTGCTAGAACACTACTACTTCACTAATAAGGGATAACTGGACCTGGTATAAAGTGTAAGTACCCAAGGTACCCACTACAAACCAGGCCAGCCTCCTGCAGCCACTGTACCACATAGGGCCCAATTTTAACCAATGAGGAATTGCATGGCGGTTCCCGCCCACCTCCCGCCATGGTGCATGTCAGCTGTATTACCTCACTTCTACCTGTCCCTCCACACAGCACAGGTGGATGCCATTTAATGGGGGGCAGCCCTATGGAATCATGTGCATCACAGGAGAAATAGGCACATACTGGACAACTCAAAATGACCCATTACATGTTTACAGAATGTAAACTACTGTTGTGGCTCCAATGTTCAGATTGTGACAGCCTCCTCACTCTTGTGTCCCTTAGTTACCGGATGAATAGGAAATGGAGACATGACCCTGTGTACAGACCCCTGGAGGACTTGGCTGCTCTGGAGGACAGACACATTATCCTCACCTATAGACTTGACAGGGCCACAGTCAGAGAACTGTGTGCCCAATTAGAGCCTGACCTGATATCTGCTATCCATCACCCTACTGGGATCCCCCCTCTTTTCCAAGTGCTACACATGTGCAACTACATTGTTTTCCCCTGAGTTGAGGATTTGGCCACACTGAAGGCCAAGTTTTATGAAGTTGGACACATCCCCAACATAATTGGGGCGATTGATAGTATACATATTGCATTTGTTCACCCCCCCCCGGCAAAATGAACGGGTGTTCAGGAATCATAAGAGTTTCCACTCCATGAATGTTCAGATGGTGTGCTTGGCGGACTAGTATATGTCCCACGTCAATGCAAAGTATCCTGGGTCGGTGCATGATGCTTTTGTCCTGAGGAATAGCAGCATCCCAAATGTGATGGGTAACTACAGAGGCACAGGGTGTGGCTAGTAGGTGAGCCCTGGTTCCCATCCAGTATGTGTTGCTGTATACCTGTGGTGTTGACATATAGGATATTGTGTGGCTAAATGTTGTCCCTCAATATTAGCAGGTGTCTCTGGTTACCCAAACCTATCATGGCTACTGACCCCTGTGAGGAGTGCCAGGACAAGGGCAGAAGAACGTTATAATGAGGCACATGGGCGAAATAGAAGGATAATTGTGAGAACCTTTGGCCTCCTAAAGGCCAGGTTCCGGTGCCTCCATCTAACAAATGGATCCCTGTGCTACTCACCCAAGAAGGTCTGCCAGATAGTAGTGGCATGCTGCATGTTGCAAAACCTGGCCCTCAGACCCCATGTCCCTTTTCTGCAGGAGGAGGAGACTGGAGATGCCCCTGTAGCAGCAGTAGACCATGTAGACAGTGAGGACGAAGACAACGGAACATCTGTGATCCGTCAATACGTCAAATGACAGTCAGGTAGGACAGTGTAACTTTACATTTTAATGACTTGGTCATAATCTGTGTGCCAATGGCATGCTGATATTTCCCACTTATATGTCCACTTACTGTTCCCTCTGGCAATTCATTTTGCAGATGTTGGTGATGTGACAAATACTCCTGGTGTGATCACTACAGCCAGTTACAGGTCATTAATCTATGCTCATTCTATGTACAGTTTATTTGCAATGTTTGTACCTGTTTCAAAAAATACATATTTGATATACATGACATACTCCAAATTGATTTTTTTCAAAGGGTTATTATTGAAGTACTAACTTACTGGGGGAAAGTGCAATGGGATGGGGTGATGATGGAGGGAAGTAGAGGGTATTGTTTCAGTCTGTTCGTAGCACAGGTGCATTGTCCAAGGGGACATAGGAAGGGGAGCAATGGCAGTTTCAGGTGGACAGGGTGAGTGAGTGGGACACAAGGGGGACAATCAGGAGAGTCTAATTTCCTGGCGGGGGTCTTGGCATGTGTCTCTGGCTTCTGTCTGGATCACAGGGAACGTTTGCGGGGTGGTTCACCTTCTGCAGGGGGAGGGTAGCTGGTGGCCTGTGAGTCCTGTGGTGGGGCTTCCTTGTCACTAGCGGAAGCGGAAGTGGAAGGCTGTTCAGATGTCTGGCTAGTGGCAGGGACCCGGTGGTGTGAGACTGCCTCCCTCATAATGTTGGCCATGGAGATCAGGGTGTTGTTGATGGCCTGCAAGTCCTCCCTGATCTCCTGGTACTGTCCCGCCTGCAGCCGCCTGTTCTCCTGCATGTTGTACAGGATCTGGCCCAAAGTGTCCTGGGAATGTTGGTAGGCTCCCAGGATCTCAGAGAGTGCCTCATAGAGAGTTGGTTCCCTGGGCCTGGCCTCCCCCTGGTGCACAGCACTCCTCCCAGTTTTCCTGTTTGCCTGTGCCTCTGTCCCCTGAACCGTGTGCCCACTGCTCCAGGTCCCTGATTGTCTTGGGGGCCCTGTATAAGTGGACACACTGCTGATTGAGGTGTCTGGGACAGAGATGTGGGAATGCTGGGTGAGTGCTGTGGTTTTGTTTCCTGATGGGGGAGGCTCTGTGGTGGTCCGTAACTGGGCTTGGGTAACCAGCTGTCCAGTGGTCCCTGTTGGGCCATGTAGATCGTCCAGATCCTAAAGACCAGAGTTACTGTCATCACTGTGTGCCTCTTCTGTTGGGGGAGTGGATAGTGTAGTGCTGGCACCTCCCCTCCAGTGACATTGGCTGGGGTACCTCTGAGGGTGTAAATGATGTGTTATGGTTTGACATATTGTACATCCCTGGCTTCCGCTCTATGGTTAGATTTGCCATGCCAGCTTTCACTTGTGTATGTTAGTGTATGGTGGGATTGTTAGTTATCTATGCTGTGCATGCTTTAGTGATGAGTGTCCATGCAGGACTGTGAGGGGTGTCCATGCATTGGTACAACATGCATTGCTTGGCATTGGGATAAGTGAGATGTGATGGTGGAGTGTGTGGGATGTAGTGGGGTGATGGGAATGAGGGTGAGGGTGAGTGTATGTGGAAGCATGCAGATAGGGGGGTGATAATAGTAGAGAGTTGACTTACCAGAGTCCAGTCCTCCTCTGACTCCGGCCAGTCCCTCAGGATGCAGTATTGTCAACACTTGCTCCTCCCATGCTGTGAGTTGTGGGGGAGGAGGTGCAGGTCCACCGCCAGTCCTCTGGATAGCGAGCTGGTGTCTTGCTGCCATGGAACGTACCTATCCCCGTAGGTCATTCCACCTCTTCCTGATGTAATCCCTAGTTCTGGGGTGCTGTCCCACGGCGTTGACCCTGTCCACAATTCTCTGCCATAGCTTCATTTTCCTGGCTATTGATGTCTGCTGCACCTGTGCTCCAAATAGCTGTGGCTGTACCCTGACAATTCTTTCCACCATGACCATTAGCTCCTCCTCTGTGGAACAGGGGTGTCTTTGTGGTGCCATGGGTGATATGTGAGGTGTGTTGGTGAGTGTGTGTTGGGTAAAGTGTTGGGGTATGTGATGTGGAGTGCGTGAGTGGTGTATAGAGTAGTGTGTGGCTTTAGTCGTCTCAGTGGTCTTGGTGTCTCTCTGGTGGCAATGATTTGTAATCGTAAAGGGTTGTGGGTAATGTGGGTGTGTGTTTTATAGCAGTGTGGGTGTGGTGTGTGTATGCTTGTCAGGCGTGTGTTGTTTGAATTGCCCAATGTCGTGTTGTTTTGTATGTTGGTATCCATTGTGAGCACAGCAATATGTACCGCCAATGGTTTACCAACTTTGAATGTCCACCGTGGCGAATCGTGGGTCATAATGCGATGGGCGTTGTTCTGTGGGCGTAATGGTATGGGTTTTGATACTGCCACTTTATCACTGACCTTTGAACTGGCAGAATTATGTATGTGGCTGAATTCTCTCGGATTGGTGTGTGTGTGTCATAATATGGTGAACAGATATCCGCTGCAGCGGCGGTAAGGTGGCAGCCATCAGCGTGGCCATAAGCAGGATTTACTGCCAATGTCATAATGAGGGCCTTTGTATTTAACCCATATGGCTCACCAGAAACATATGCTAGCAAGAGAAAGGACAGACATTTGAAACAGAAAGCTGCATAATCCTGTATTTATCCAAATGTTTGTATGCAGATTAAAACATTGTGTCTGCATTAAAATAAAATAAAATATTCAGATGAAGCTATTGAATTTAAAGTGTTTCTTTCTGAAAATTGTTTGCTGTTTTATAAACACTGCTGAAAGCAATAAGGGTCAGTTTGAAATCCCAGAATACTTCACTATTGATATTTGATTCTTATCTGCAATTAAAGAATGATGGTGCACCACACTAAAATACAACATAAACTGATCTGATTGTTTTTGCAAATAACCTGAAGGCATCAATGCTTTTACCAGCAAATCAGAGTCTTTATGTTGCTTTGCCTTATAAATATGCACTAGGGAGTGTGTTCTATTAGATGATGGGTGAGTGACTAGCATGTATAGTGCTAAGGGCAATGTTCTCACAGATAGTGAATGGAAGATATGTTATGCCCACAGCATGGGGACGTATATTTTTAACAGAAGAGGCATGTTCTTATAACATTAGTGAACTTCTTAGAAGGTATATTCAAATATTTCCATAGTAATTATTTTGAATGATTTTAAGAGCAGGATAATATTCAGTTTGAAATCAGTGAATGACAGATTTAATACTTTCAGGTCCTAACCACTGCACAATTCCACATTGCTCTTTAACTTAAGCTGCGGCTTACCTTTGCAGTAGATACATGAGCTTCGAAGAATTCCACTGGATCTTTTTTCTTACTACTTTGTGTGCACCCTATGTTTATACCCAAATATGTGTCCTTCTGACTAATGAGTTAAACAGAATGTTTGAATTCTTGCCTTCACATTTACATGTTAGCATCATGAAAATTATGGGTTCCTTTTGTAGGAAATTGGTTGATTACCTGCACTAACACAAAATTAAATGAATATATGTTGGTTGGCTGAATGTGTGCAATTTTTTTTATAATTCTAAAATATGCGGAAACAACATTTATGTTAAGGCAAACTACACATTTGCACTGCTTTGTCAAAATGGTGGATTTCTCGACCTGAAGACCTGCAAAGGGAGGAGACCAAGGACAGAATTCGGAAGAAGTTCAAGGAAGAAAAGGAACCCTTGCCAACCTAGAAAAGGGGGCAAAATAAGAGTCCCCGGTTGGACGAAGACTGCGGAAATGCACCAAAGGAAGATGGCTGCGGGTTCCTGCAAGATAAAATGAATGTCCCACGAGATGTTGGATGCAGGCGAGTTTCAATGCTGGATTCGTCCAACAACGCTTAGGTCAAGCAAAATCGTTTTTGCGTCAAAGTCGCACTGCCTGGACCCAGGAGGGACCTGGGGGCCTCAACTCGGAATGAGGAGACAGAGGGTCACCCAACACTGGAGGGAACCCACAGATGACCAGGCAGCACCCCCGGAGGTCCCAGGACACGGAGACAAAGAAGGAGCAAACTACAGTTGGTGCAGCACTACAAAAGAGGGTCCCACACTGCCAGAGGTCAACTGAGTAAGTTGAGTGTCACAGGATAATGTGCTGGGGACCTTGGCCAGCCTGTGCACAAACGATTCTTGCAAATAGTGCACAGAGGCCCCAGGAGGTGAAGATGACGTAGTGCACAGGGGTGCTGTCACTGAGGTGGAAGGCAAGCTCTTACCCCCTCCAAATGTGAACTGCAGGACCTAAGGACAGTCTGTGTTGAAGGGCTCTACCGCCTGTGCTCCAAGGAGCATGCTCGTTGCCAGGAGAAGATTCCAAGAGAACCGGTCGTCGACTTAGAAGGTACCTGCAAGAGCAGGGAAGTGACTCTGTTACTCCACTGGAGATTTCTTTGGTCCTTCTGGTGCAGGGTGAAGATAGGGAGTCCCCATAGCGTGCACACCATGGAAACTGTTGCAGTTGCTGGCTGAAGCTGTAGTTGCAGAGGAAAAGTTGCCCTTCTGGATAATTTGTTGTTGTTACAGTGGTTCCTGGAGCAGTCTGCGGTCGATCCGGGGTCAGAGGATGAAGTAGTAGTTTCACGTAGAATCTGAAGAGAAACCCACAGGAGAGATTCTAAATATCCCTGAGAGGGGATTGGCTACCTTATCAGGTATGAACCTATCAGGATGGGTCTCTGACGTCACCTGCTGGCACTGGCCACTCAGAGGCCTCCAGAGTGCCCTCACACCTCTGGATCCAAGATGGCAGAGGCCTGAGACACACTGAAGGAGCTCTGGGCACCACCCATGGGGTGGTGATGGACAGGGGAGCGGTCACTCACCTTTTCTTTGTCCTTGTTACTTAAGTGCAGTGAAAATGGCTGTGAAATAACATGTGCATTATTTCACTCAGGCTGCAATGGCAGTCCTGTGTAAAGGTTGGTCTGAGCCCCCTATGGATGGCAAAAGAAATGCTGCAGCCCAGAGGGATCTCCTGGAACCCCAATACCCTGGGTACCTAGGTACCATATACTAGGGACTTATAAGGGTGTTTCAGTATGCCAATTGAAATTGGTAAAAGTGGTCACTAGCCTATAGTGACAATTTTAAGGGCAGAGAGAGCATAAGCACTGGAGCCTCAGTGACATAGTTAGGCACTACACAGGTATACACATTCAGGCCACAAACTATGAGCACTGGGGTCCTGGCTAGCAGGGTCCCAGTGAGACAGGCAAAACACACTGACAAATAGGGTTTTCACTATGAGCACTGGGGTCCTGGCTAGCAGGATCCCAATGAGACAGTAAAAACACACTGACATATACTCACAAACAGGCCAAAAATTCGAAGAAAATCCCAGAAAGAGGCGACCTTCCTACAGGGCCGCCGTAGACTCAATCAAGGAGCACTGCTGAAACCTGCTCCCACATTGATTGAACCATCATTCATGTGGCAAATTTCTTCAGTAATCTCGTATGCCAGGAAGGGCCCCCATGGACGCCAAATTCAGGTAGGTGTGATCAGGCTTGAGAGGACTGGTGTATGAGGTAGTGACACTGTAAACTAGGATGTGCCTCCAAAGATGCTGAAGTCAAGGGACTGGGCTGTCGTCCAAGATCGTGAACCTGGTGCGGTAACCAAGGTGGAACCCAAACACATTTTGTGGACTGCACTGAAGGAGGTCTGAATATCAACTGGACCCCACAGGAGCGCTGTTTGAGCCACCCCTAGCCCTGCAGAACAAATGGAGACTTACCATATAACTGCCAGAGCAGGAGGAACCCCGGTCATCTGATCCAGCTGGTAACAAGACTCAAAGGAGAGACCCTGCACCTGACAGATGCTGCCGTGTGTGACCATGCACAGACTGAATTTGCAGGGTGGAGCAGAACTGCGCTGCTCCGCCAAAGGATTCCGTACCATCCTAGTGAATAAGCCATGACCTGATCCTTTTGTCTGAGGGGCTAACTCTTGAGTAAGGCCTAAAAGGTTACATTCCCTGGATGCGGTCATCAGTGAATGCGAAATAACATTGAACCAGTTGCCCTAGAGGTGGGAGGACAGGGAGTGGCTTGGCAGCTACTAGAGCTCTGACCTCCAGGTAGATTTATTTTCCTGTTGATATGGATGATGCCTTCACTATTGTGAGTATGTATATATCTGATGTACTGTCTGATATGTATATGTAGTGACTGCAGAGTTTTTGCTCTGTTAAAACTAAAAATAATTACTTGTCATTATTCATTGGTGCAAAGTGAGCATCCCATGTGGCTAATCGTAAACATTTCAGTTACAATTAAATGGCATTACTGCAGTTTATGATACAATAATGATACTGTTCTCTAAGTGCAAAATCACATTTGTAGCTATCACAGGTTTGGCATTATTTTTCCAAATCCCCAAAATCTTCAAAGAAAAGTCTTACGATATTCTACTAGCAGTATGCCCTAGGGGGTTAATGCACTTGCCACAAATAGCTTTGTGTAACCTGCTAATCACAGGTTTAAATAGTCATAAAATATTTTAGTTATTGTGCCTGCTGAAAAGCATTATCTATAACAGGTAGTTCACATGTTCATAACTTAATAAGACAGAAGAGAGTGCTCTAGCATGTTTTGCAGAGTTGCTTGTTTACCTGCATCTCTGCCGACGCACTAGTAGTTCTAGTCATGCCTATACTTCTATCTCATACTTACTGTGCCCAACTTTACTTTGGTACAGCTCGACCTAATTGTGATGCACCCAACCTTTTACCTGGTATCACCATTCTTTTCTAGTGTGGGCCGCCATATAACTATCTAACAATTATTTGTTACTGAAGTATATTTCCCTGAAAAGTGTAAACTGTGTATCAGAAATGATAGAGGCTCGAAAGGATTCCAGCATATTAACTACACCAGAAGGGAAGACAATGGAAAGCATTGCCTTGCTTCTGAGCACTGGCGAGAGGCTACCCTGTGCTAGCATGGTGTCAGCATAGGACTTGAGTGCTTCCTCACTCAGTCTTGATTAGCATCTTCAAACGGGACAGAGGTAGGATGGGTGCAGGCTAACTGGCAATGGGTGTCGATGTCTGATCCCCCAGTGCCTGCTGCCCATAAACCCTTGTGTGAGGGACGGGTCTCTGAACAGCCACATTGTTTGAACTCTGTGACAGAACATGAAGCTTATGTAAGAGCCAAAGAGCCACTGCCAGGAACAGGGTGCAACACCTCTGTGAGGTAAAGTCAAAGCTTGAGAGAAATAAATAGAGAAATAAACAGTCTCAAAAGGGCACTTTATGAAGAAATGGGTAGAGCTTCATTTGGGTATTATTTTGGAAAAAAATAACCACCAGACCAAAGAAGGGAGTTTTGTGGGGATATTGGGTAGATACGAGCAGAATTAGTAAACAAGTTAGAAAGAGTTACATGAAATTCATAGGACGAAATGACAAAACTAGAGGACAGTATAAAAAAGAAACCTACAGTCATCCTTGATGCAGCACAGAGTTTAGGTGAGGATTAGAGTAGAAAAGTAGTCACTGGTATGCACAAGAGGTTAGAAAGGGTTATTAAAGTCTTCCATTATCAAAGATAGTTTTTGCAATGGGCACATATTCCAGCATCGCTCGGTGTGCTCATCAGAGTCCCAAGGAGTTACTGAGCATGGTCTGAACACATTTACGCACAAAACGGTGAGTGGCACACTGAGCTACTTCAGCCTCTGGTACCATCATCAATGGGGCTAAATGCAGGGTGGAGGTCACTTGGCAAGGTATGTTGGTGTACAATATCTCTTCTCTCAGGTGGAATCGCATTACCCCTGGTAACTTTTCTTCCTGTTAAAAAGGTCTCAGCAATTAGCAGCGTTTTTCTTCAAACATATCTGGTTTGCACCTTAGTCTAAACACCTCTATAGACTCTATTGCTCAGTGCCCATAGCAGAGTAAAATGAGTGAGCACTTAGACTGAAAACCAATATGCTACATAAGAGGCACTATCACTACCAATGCCGCCAGCTTCACTTATGCAGAGCAGCCATCCACATATTGGAGACATCTTAGCTTGCATTTTGCATGGGGGCCAGAAAAACAAAACAAACAACACTACAGAATCCAAGAGCTTACATAAAAAGGACATCTATATCAAATTCCCTAGAGTTTCTATGCATGCAAAGCTTGCTACATTTGGTAATGGACTGTCTGCTGCATAACAAGGGCTTGGTGCTGCATTCAGTGTGCTGAGGTAACCTTGCAAATTAGCATGGCAATTCAGTTTTGGGATTCCGTGCCAGATCAGGCAAGCAGACCTGAGAGCTGACTTGCCCTGTAACAATTTGCTCACAAAAACAAATAGTTGAGTAGCAATTTCAAGGTCTGTCTATCACATCTTTTCTTAAGTATTGCTACCTCAGGCAATACCCAGGTACCTCTATTACAACTGTAGATCCACACATACCAGTTGTACTCCTACATTTACATCTAAATCTACCAATATCTACATGTAACCCTGTCTCCACCCTAGTACTGCTTCTCTTACCAATGCCCTAGTATATCTACTTCTACATATACTATATTACTTATGCCTCTAACAACATCTTATTAACTATACTATTGCCTGTAACTTTATCCCTGTCTTAACCTAGTACTATACTCGTTTTTATTCTATTGTCGTGACACTACTGTGTATACCCTAGTACATTTCTACATGCTCTCCGTTATATCTGCAACTTTTCTCAGTGTTTCTCCGTAAGATTTTCTCAAATGTTTTTAAAATGTGGGTTCCCAATTTCGCCAAAATGGGGAATCACCTCCTTAGGGACATCAAGTTGATTCTTTCCATTTAATTTTTTCTAGAAAACATTGTAACTATTAATGTACATTTGCTCTAGTAGGTCACCATCTCTGTACATCGTAGGAGTACCACTGAATGTTGTGTTCGATAGTTAACACGCATCATATTCCCACAATCATTATGTTTTGCTGTGCCTCAATTCTCATATCAATCAATGTGTCTCAAGGAAGAAACAACCAGAGCACCTATTTTAAGTTCTATATTTCCCATGATGCCATTTTCCTACTTCTTCTAAGCTCTGTCTGTGTCCTCCACTCAATAACCCTCTTTGGCAAAAGCATCTGTGTATGTATTTGCTCAATTAAATCCTTGTCACTAGACATGCCACAAATATCGGTTTTGTGGATGCTTGTTTACTTTTACCAATAGTCAATGTATAGGTAATTTTGCATTATGGCTGTGAAGAGTTCTACAATTCCACTGGAGAAACCAAGCATCTTGTATGTCTACTAGCTTGCTGTGTAGCTATTTTGTATTTTGCAACAGGTTTAAAGTAATTTAGTTTATGTGCATGTGAATCAATAGAAGAGAAATCTGAAACAGCTAGGAATTTAAACAGTGCTACAGGAAAGCATATATATTAAACAGTGAAGGTGCTTTCCATCCTACAATATAATTTTTTTAGCCTATCTAAAAGTAAACACAAAGTATATATAAGGAAACCCTTTTTTACCAAAGAATACAACCTATTCATCACAACTATTGAAGAAAAGGAAACCCAAACAGGGTCCAAAGCAAGACCTCAGGATGGCCACTCACAGATGGGCGATCAATAATAGAAATGCACGATCGTGCATCACAGAAGACATGTGGCTGAAAACTCAAGAAGCTAATGAAAATGTCCGGAGAGGGTGTCCTGCAACAGCACACAGAAAAGGAGCATAGCAGGTGACGGACTTTATCTCCTGAAAACAGTAGCGGCTGAGGCACACCAAACGGAGACTCTCAGTGATCAATCTCGAGCTCTGTGCAATGTTATGATTACAAAAAGAAAATTACAATCTATCTGTTAGACCTGACAGCCTTAGGGTGGTAACATCTAACCTTTTGCCTGCCTCCCTCCACTTTTGAGATACTGCTTTTGCTGGTTTTTAGACTCTGCACACTTTACCACTGCTAACCGGTGCTAAAGTGCATATGCTCTCTCCCTTCAAACATGGTAACATTGGATCATACTCATTTGAGCTATTTAATTTACTTATAAGTCCCTAGTAGAGTGCACTATATGTGCCCAGGGCCTGTAGATTAAAAGCTACCAGTGGGCCGGCAGCACTGATTGTGCCACCCACTTAAGTAGCCCCTTAACCTTGTCTCAGGCCTGCCATTGCAAGGCCTGTGTGTGCAGTTTCACTGCCAATTCGACTTGTCATTTAAAAGTACTTGCCAAGCCTAAGACTCCCCTTTTTCTACAAATACGTCACCCCTCAGGTGTGCCCCCAGGTGACCCCTAGGACAGGGTGCTGTGTAGGTAAAAGGCAGGACATGTACCTGTGTAGTTTACATGTCCTGGTAGTGTAAAACTCCTAAATTAGTTTTTACACTACTGTGAGGCTGCTCCCTTCATAGGCTAACATTGGGGCTGCCCTCATACATTCTTTGAGTGGTAGCTGCTGATCTGAAAGGAGTAGGAAGGTCACATTTAGTATGGCCAGAATGGTAATACAAAATCCTGCTGACTGGTGAAGTTGGATTTAATAATACTATTTTAGAAATGTCACTTTTAGAAAGTGAGCATTTCTCTGCACTTATATCTTCTGTGCCTTACAATCCACGTCTGGCTGGGTTTAGTTGACAGCTCCTTGTGCATTCACTCAGACACACCCCAAACACAGGATACTCAGCCTCACTTGCATACATCTGCATTTTGAATGGGTTTTCCTGGGCTGGGAGGGTGGAGGGCCTGCTCTCACACAAAGGACTGCCACACCCCTTACTGGGACGCTGGCAGTCAGGATTGAACTGAAAGGGGACCTGGTGCACTTCTAAGCCACTCTTTGAAGTCTCACCCACTTCAACTGCACATTTGGGTATAAAAACAGGGCCTCTGCCTTACCAACTCACTTCCTGGAGAAGAAACCTGAACCAGAACCTGCACCCCGACAAGAAGAAATGCCTGGCTGCCTAAAGGACTTGCCTGACTGCTTTCTGAAGAGGACTGCTGCCTTGCTGTTACCCTGCTGTCTTGCTGCTCTCTTGCTGTGCTGCAGAAGTGCTCTCCAAGGGCTTGGATAGAGCTTGTCTCCTGTTCCTTGAAGTCTCAGGGCCAAAAAGACTTCTTTTCTGCAGCTGAAATCCCCGTGCGGTGAAAGTTCAACGCACCACCTGCCAAGAATGACGCACAGCCTACTTGCAGTGTAAAAATCACTGCACGCCAAGACCGGAACGACGCAGCCCCGACTTCACGACAGAAGATCGATGCAGCTCCAGCGACGCAACCGGAACTTTGATCACAGCCCTACTGGATCGACGCAAGCCGACTCAGAACAACGCCACCCGACTTACAGAGAGAAATCAACGCAGCGCCTGCCGTGCAGAAGAAAATTCCACACATCGCCTACCGGAATCGATGCAGCCCCTGTAACTTCGCTCCACAAGCCCAGGATTCCACGCATCGTCCCTGGGGTGCCTGAAAACCCCACAACCCGAAGAGGATTCAAGTCTGCGTGCCGGAAATCAACACAACGTCTTACCTGCGTGGAAAATAATGACACAAGTCCATGTGTGAAGGGACGAAACTGACGCACACTCACCGTTTTCCACACACCTCCTCCTCTGCGGTCCCTTGCGACTATTTTTCAACACAAACCAGGTACTTTGCCCTGCAAGAGACACTTGTTGTTTCTAGGAGAACTTAAGACACTTTTGCTTTTACAGTACTATTTCAACTTCAAGACATTTGATATCACTTTCAATGATATCCCTACATTTTCTTATTTCATCTTTCATCGTTTTGACCTGCATTTATCCAGATAAATATTATATATTTTTCTAAACACTGTGTGGTGTATTTTTGTGGTGTTATATTGTGGTATTGTATGATTTATTGCAAAAATACTTTACACATTGCATTCTAAGTTAAGCCTGACTGATCAGTGCCAAGCTACCAGCGGGTGGACACAGGATAATTTGGATTGTGTGTGACTTACCCTGACTAGAGTGAGGGTCCTTGCTTGGACAGGGGGTAACCGCACCCCATTTCTAACAATATAATTTACAAGTACTCTTATAAATGTTGTGTGTATCTACACATAATTGTTTGTTAAATTTTGAATTGTAAATAAAAGTATGTCTGGAATGCAGGTGTGTCAGAATTTGTGACTTGTGAGTGGTATGTATATTACACTTTTACAGATTTAGCGGCACAAGGTGTTTAGCTTCTGTGTTTTATGATTTAACAGTTAATTCAAATTATAACTGTGAGGACATAATGTCATTACTAAGGTCCTTCCTTTCATTTAGGAAACAAAGTTGGGCACCAACAAAACTGTGGCGGATAAAAATCAGTGACATACAAAGACAATTAGGTAGGAGGAGAGAAAACGAAAGCAACAAAAGAGAATCATAGACAAAGAAATACATAAAAGAAATACATGAAGAGGAATAGAAAGGAGATGGAAAGAGCTGGAAGACCAATAAAATAAGAGAAGTCCCTGGGTAAAAGTGAAGATCGTGCAAAATCTAATCTGCTTTGAAGAGAGGAATGTGCAAAACGAAAAATAAAATTATGCAGGAAACGTGCAGGGATATCAAAGATGTAGGAGGACAGAAATGTAGCAACTCTGAAAGAAATAGAGACACAGGACCTATCAAGGAAAGATGGGCAGACATGGAAAACAAAGGTTGAGAAGGGATAGCTTTGAAAGAGGAACAGATAAATAAAACATCTGGCAAGCTATGCACATTGTGGTGTAGTTGTCCCAAGTCACGCGTGAGTAGATTTTTCAATCCTTATTTTTTGTTTGCATTGTAAAACTAATGGTGCTGCTTTTGTAATGTGCAAAACAAGACAAGCAACATTTGATGCAAAATATATAATTGGTTGAACAAGGCATACTGGTTTCTTCACAGCATGAGAGATCTAGGAAATGCAGTAGAAACATAAGATTCAAGAGGAAAGGCAGAATGAAGAAAATTAAGTAACTTTTTTTATTGATGTTGTTTGTAATTGAAATACGTACCCTCACCTGTATCTAGATTGGTAATCAGAAATTGCAGAACTCCCCAAAGCATGTACATGGCACAGTTAACCTACCAAAACAATAACCCCTTGGGGAAACCTCCCCTGATTTCTCAATCTCTGCTCTTGGTGGAACCAGGGCTTTCAACAATTGAAACAACACCAGGTGGCAATATTAGATATCAATAAACAATCACTTCAGAGAGGTACCAGACAGGGCAGTCACCTATTCCCCACTATTTTTGCCATGCAATAGAGCCTCCAGCAGCATGGTTCTGCCAGGATCACTGGTCAGAGGCATTCAATGGGAGAGACAGTGGGAGGACAACATATCCCTATATGCATATCACCTTTTGCTAAATGTGACCAACTTGGAGTTAACCCTAGCTCGAGTGATTCAACTTACCCAAATCTTTAGTGAATATTGACGGTGAACAATCAACTGACACACGTCCTTGCTCTATCTGCTCTAGTGCCATAGCTCCAACTGGATTGTCCAGCGATGGTGATGACCACTGGCTTCCGATACTTGGGGATGAACATCACACCAGATGTTGACCTCTATTTTAAGAGTAATCTTGCCTCACTACTAGATAGGCCATAACAAGATGTACAGCATTGGAGGTCTTTGTCACTCTCACTATTAGGCAGAGTGGTGCTCTTTAAAGAGATAGCTCTACCCCAATTCCTGTATGCCCTACAAAACACCACATATGAAGTCCCAAAGTCTTACTGCTGCATGATTGAGGGGGAGGTTAGGTCTTTGCTGTGGGATGTCAGCTCGACAAATACAGTACTAAGTTAACAAGGGGTTGGTACAATGGGCGCACTGCAGTGCTGGATGTTCAGAAGTACTGTTGGGCAGTACAAGTGAGCACGATCAATAATTGGGCTGTCCTCCCACTGACAGAACCAACATTCCGAATGGATAGGTATGTATTGGTACCGTGGGGATACCTAAAAGTCCTATAAGAGGCAAATAGACATAAAAAGTGGCCTGACCCTATGGGGCAGTAATACACCTCTGTCACACAGTTACAACATGGCTAGAAAAGCATGGTTACACAGGCCAATCTGGGACATGTATCTGCTGGGCACAATGGGGAGGTAGGCATGATTTAACAGATGGGACCTTGTAGAATCTCCACGATGGGTGAGGTTTGAACTATAGGGAATGTTTCTCCCTGGCCTGACCAGCAACAGGAATATCAACAAGCACCCTCCGAAATATATTGATATCTTCAATTCTGTCACATGATTTAGGTGCAAATCCCAAAGCTTCTGAAGTTCTCTCCGCTTGAGAAATGTTTACTAGATGAATTCATGTCCTGAAAGGCCATGTCACTGACCTACAGAAAAACCACCTAACCTTACATTTGATTAAATTATGGAGTGTTTGGAACAAGAGCTGGGGGACTGGAAGATGTAGAGTAGGAGGAGGCCCTGCCCCCCAAGAGATGGCTATAAGCTCTGAACTTAGGATGATCCAGCTATGGGTACTTCATTGCTCCTACTATGCCTGAACAATACTGGGAAAGATGAGACAGTCTAAGGATGTCCAATGCTTGCATATTTGTTAGCAGATGGTGACCTTTCACGAAATCCTGTGGGCATGCCCAATACTGCAGGAATTTTGGTCTATGGTAGTGGACTGTATGAATGAGGTGATGGATTGTAAGTGTCTTTGCAAAGCAATGTGTTCTGAGCAGCAGGAGAGAGTCAGACACTTGGAGGGTGCAATGGTCATGGATGGCACTGGGTCTGGTTGTGGCAAAACCAAATATAGCACAGTCATGGGAAGCCTGTTAGGATGAGGGCATGGAAGCGGTAGATGGATTGGTGCATGATGGCTGAGCTGGTGGTGTACAAGGCTAGGGGCTGCCCCCAAAAACGGGAGAAAGTTAAAGTTTGGACTAGTCATAACATGTATTGAGGTCAGATATGTAGGACTCTGAACTTCCTGTAGAGGAGGTGGTACGTTCAAGGGACAATGCAAGAGACTCGGACATTGAATGATGAAACAAAGGAGAGGTGGATGGAAAGGAGAAGATGGCTTGTAGATAATGTAAGATATATGGCAGGTGCAAATATTAAGTTGGTTGTTGTTTAAATGCCGAAATCAAATATGTAAAAAAAAAAAAAACAATCCTTCAGTCCTAGCTTCTCATTCAGCATCATCATTTGGGGACTTGAAATTTGCCTGATTTGAAGATTGTTCTGTAAACTCTCAAATAACGATGACATGTAAGTTCACTAAATTTTGTTGACAAACAGTGCAAAAATATGATCTACACATGAAACAATCAATTTGTGTTTTGATTTTCACCTTGTCCATAAGTGTTGTTATGGTTGTGTGGCTGCAATCAAACCTGGTGATATTTATATCCCCTTCCTGAAGCATAAGGTTAAGGTCCCCAAGATCAAAATACCCAAAAGTGCCACTTTGAGGTCCTATGCAGAAAGACATTGAACATCAATCACAACCTCATAACTTCAGCTAGTGCCGCTTTAGATACACTAATGCACCTGTATCCCAAACCCCTTCTAGCGTCTATCTGATCTTCTGGGGTGTGTGACCCAATACACTGCTACTTTATATAAAGCATTCTCCCTCTTCCACACCTGCAGAAGAATCATGGTCACATTTAAATGCCCTGTCCCACTCAAGTTCTATGAGCTCTTTTCGAAGGTCTCACTCCCGTCTCTTTTGTCCTGCTGATTTTCGTGATCTTACATAAAGTAGAAGTAACTTGAATGGTTTTATTTTTGCCACTCACTAACTCCTAAGGCCATAGTTAGTAATAGCAAATTGATGTGGCTTCTGGAAAATCTCAAAGTCTGCTTGTACATGCACTACAATCTGAGCAGATTGTATGATTTATAGGAAGATGATAAAAACAGATCCCAGGAAATCTAGAAAGGTTAAGGGCCACATGGGTGATAGACACAAGGAGAATGTGGAGTTTGTCGGGGAGGTTGCTATTCAAGCAGGCTTTCAATTAGTGGAAAAAATCTTAAACACACCCCTTTCCTGCCCTCTCCCAATCTAATCAGGGGGGAACCTATTTGTCTGGGTTTGCAGGATGTGAGGGAGGTGCTGGGTTGCTCAAAATGTCCTTCCCTGCCTTTGAAGCCCAGTTTGGCAGCCCCCCCCTTCCTGCTTCCCCATCTGCTGAGGGAAGATCTCCTCCCACAGGCACATTCCTTTGTGTTGTTCAGCCCAGGCTACTTCATACCTCATCAAGGCAGCCTGGGCAGGCTGCCAGAGGCTGGCAAATCAGAACAAAGCACTACAGGGCTGAAGTTGGCAACTTTTCAGATAAAGTTTAAAACTCTTTACCTGAACATGTTATATTAAACCCAACAATTGTAGGTTGTGGGATTTATTACAACAATTAATTTGATGTCAAACTTTAGGTATCCGATACTTAAGGGGACATTATAAATTAAAATAAAGTCTCCCCATTCTAGCCTATGGAGGCCATTCACCACAGTGAGGGAAAACATATTTGGCTGTTTCACCACACCAGGGCTTATAAAACTATTTTTATAAGGTCCCTGCTTATAGTTCCAATGCACCCAACCCCAGGGGCACATAGGGCACACCTTAGGGGTGACATTTGTAAAAATAAGGTAGTTTAAGGCTTTGGAACTACTTTTAATTCCAAAGTCGAATTTGCATGTAACTATGCACCTTCACCCAAGTCCAGCAGACGTACTCGTCCAACAACCACTCCCTCAACCTCCACTCCCTTCCCTCTTCCTGCCCCACCGTCCCTAAAAAGCTTGTCCTTGACCACCTTGACCTCTTCCCACACCCTATCCCCCATCCTGACTGTAAGACCGGAGTCCCAACGACCCAGCCCAGCACCTCAGCCAAACAGTCCACGCGGACAGTGGAGGTGCCTCCTAGTCGTAGAGGGAAGACCGTGATGGTTCCCACACCACCAACCAGGAAGGGTAACGAAAAATAGTTTACTGTACTGAAAGTTGATCACAGACATAGTGGTCTACACACCCTAGTAGACCACTATCCCTGTGAAGTCACCAATTGGACCAAGTCACAATTTGTGACCTATCTCATTAATATGCATGCAGTATGTTTGATTGTGACTTACCTTGGATAGGAATTTTGCAAACTGGCCTATTAGTGCATAGTTTGGTTCACAAAATTAAACTGAATTCACAAAAAGTCAGTGCATGATTTGCAACTAGTTTTTGTGAATCCAATCTTATCACATCTGGCTCATCAGCAAAGGTTTTGTGAATGCAAAAGGGCTTTTTCACTTATTTCTGCAATGTAAACAGGTGGGATCATGAAAGAGGTGTGATGAGTTACCAACCTCTTGAGTTGGAGTGGAAAACTGATTCACAAAGGGGTAACCCCCTCCTCTTTATGAATAACGTCAGTGACATTGGTGACAGTAGAAATTGATCAGCAGGAAACAACTGCTGTATTTTTAAAGGATATCAAGTTGCTGCTTTTTAAAAAAAATGCTTTCCTTTATTTGAATCAAAACCAAAAGTGATGGATGGACAGTGAATTAATCTCAGACAATGGCAATTGCCCGGCCGCATCCTAAGCCATAATTTATCTCCCAAGGTGCCACCTCAATTTGGGTCCAACCATATTCATATCCACCCTGCCCCTACCCCAATGGGAACAGTCCAGCCCAGCCCGACCAGCCCGAACTGCCAAGCCAGGTCTTCCCTGAACTGGAAAACAAGGAGCCCAGGACATCCAGGCATAATTTTATTCCAGTGACACAATGTGCACAGGACCAACGTCTAGGGATACCGATCACAATTAGGGCATAAAAACAAAAAGGAATGCATGGAATGCTTAAATTTATCTCTGCCACTAGTGATCACTCGGTCCGCATCCCAAGCCATCATTTATCTCCCACCATGCCAGCACAGTTTGGATCCATCCATATACAAGTCAGCCTTGACCCTTCTCCAATGGGGACAGTCCTGGCCAAACTGCCAGACCAGGTCCTCCCTGAACCTGAAAACTAGCATCCCAGGACCAGTTTCACACATATTATAGGTTCTTAGGTATGACTTGATTCCAGTGGCACAGTGAGCACTTGACCCATGTTTAGGCATTGCTCTCACACTTAGGGCTTCACAGCACAAAGTGATGGATGATAACCCAAAAGTGATGGTTCCATTTCAGCAACTTATTGGATGGCATTCTATAGGGCTACAATAATCTGTCTTTCACATTCAGCATTGGTGCACTGGACCAAAATCACATGTCGGACCCATAGATGTGAAAACAAACCCTGTAGAGTTATGCCAGAGTCATAGTTTACTCAATTAGGGCAGGGAGATCCCAGTTGTGTCCCTATCTTCCCTGAACCTTTCATTGTGTACATATTATTGAAGAGCGAACCCTTCTGTTTTTGAAACAGACACTGCCAGACAATAGTGGATGGTCTGTTGCTGAACATCCAGTGCTTTCCCTTCCATAAGAACAACTAGCCATTAAAACATATTGATGATTTGTCATAAACCTTTATCACCCCAATCCTGTCCTTGTCTTCAGATTCTGACAACTAAAAAGGCACCAAACAAGTTTAACTCCTAGCCCTATGTTGCTAAAGTTGTTCCATGTTGTCAACCATAGACTCATGAAAAGTTCCCTATTCTTCAGCAAATGATGAGATTGCAGTTTTTTCTATACAGCATACATATACTTTTTTTCATTATGTCGTGGGGAGTGATGGAAATATTTATTCCCTGAAAAAACAAAGGTTACAGTGACAGAAATATTTAGGTATTCACAAAAACCTTAGAAATTCACTGAAAAAAAGATAAAGGGACATTATAGTTAGGTGAAATTGTTGCTTAAAACATGCAACTTTTATCTAACAAAATCACTGCAATTCACCAGTTATAGTTATTACAAGTAACTACAACTCATGCCCTAAAATATCTATAATGCACTCTTCCAACACGCACAGTGTTTTCTTCAATGATTTCATTTCAGATTGTCGAAGTAAGCCTTAGCAAGGCCTACTAGTTCAAGGGGTTCGCCCTTCTCTGCACAAAGTCCTCAAACCATATAGGAAGAAGTTGGCACAGAAACTGAAATAAAAGACAAAGTTTATTAAACCTCATGAGGTGGTACCACAGTTCAAACAGCACCCTTCAGTAATGTTTGAAGTAGCACACTGAACTAAGAGAGCATGGTCCTTTTATACCCATGCAGGGGCTAAAAGAAGGTAGTACAATTATAGAAGCAAGACTAATAATCATATAAGGTCATATGGAAATGCACAGTCGACAGGTAGGAGGGGCTAACAGTTTTCAAGGACTAGTAGACACATTACTGTTGGTTACTAATTACTAACAGCTGCAGACCTTACTGGGCATGAGCAAAGTGGGAGATGCTAAATATAACTTGTCACTAGACAGATTTTCAAGAGCAGTTAACAGGAAGGTAGGACAGAGCACATGGCAGCATGTGGCAGAGAAAATGGCTGCCATGAATACAAAATTGATTCCGCGAAATGTTCACAATAGTTGCTAAATACAAGATGTCTTCTGCTAAAATCAGATCAAACAAGACTGTACCACTCTCTTAGCTGTACTGGAAATTTCTGGATGCTCCCAAACTTGCGTAAACAACTTCGTTATTGTTGAAGCTCCAACATGTGCCAGCCCATGTGCCATCTGAACCATAGGTTGTACAAAAGCTAGAGGCAATTTCCATTTATCAATCTGCTTATTCCGCCAACAGCCCTCATCATCCAATTCTCCTTCTTCAGACCATTGCTCACGTTCTTTCACAGAAGCAGATTTCTGTATATCTAATATGTCTTTTCTAGCATTATGCCAGCGTTCAGCTTGTGACTTCATTACATACATAGAAGTAGTACTTCACTGGATCGCAGTCTCATGTGCTACGCGGTCCGCAAGGGCATTACTTTGCCCTATCTTATCGGTCACTCTCTTGTGTGCACTACATTTCACAATAGCTATTTTCTTTGGATATGTCAATGCAGTCAAGAGGTTATGCACTAATTCTCTGTGCATTATCTGCATCCCGTGGGATGTGAGAAAGCCTCTCTCCTTCCAAAGCAAACCAAAATCATGAGCCACTCCAAAAGCATAGCGGCTGTCTGTATAAATGTTCACACATGAGTCAGTACTAAGCTCACATGCTCGTGTCAAAGCTGTTAGTTCAGCTGCTTGAGCTGACTTCTGTCGTATACGAGCTGTCTCCACTACCGTGTGTATTGTGGTGATTGCATATGCAGCTGAGGTTGTACAATCTGGGAACTTCAAACAAGACCTATCAACCCACAATTCCCCTTCTACATCTGGACGGGGCGTATCTTGCAAATCAATACAACCCTTTGTCTGTTCTTCGGTAAGGAATATACAACCATTTGTTTCTTGTGACTGAGGCTGAGTCACCGGATATGGCAACAAAGTGGCTGGGTTTAGTGTTGCACATCTCTTCAGTGTAATGTGAGGAGCCAACAATGTCAATTCATATCCTGTCAGGTGAGCACTAGTTAAATGTTGCGTCTTTGTTTGATTTAAAAGAGCATCAACCGCATGGGGTACTAACACCAACAGCTTATGTGACAAAACTATCCCTTCACTCTGACGTATTGACACAGCTGTTGCCGCAACTGAATGAACACCCACACAGGCAACGCTCGAGCGACAGGATCAAGTACTGCTGAAAAACATGCACAGGGACGCTGCTTATCGCCATGTGTCTGTACTAAAACTGACAATGCACATCCATCTTTCTCATGTACGTAAAGTGCAAATGGCTTAGTGTAATCTGGAGTACCTAACACTGGTGCTGAACAAAGGGCTTGTCGTAGCTGCTGGAAAGCAGTCTCACATTCATCTGTCCATGGGAGGGGCATTGGAGTATTTTAGTCAAAAGTGCTAGCAAAGGTTTGACAATGTGTGAAAAACCTAATATCCATTGCCTACAAAAAGAAGTAAGACCAAGGAATGCACACACATCTTTCTGAGTAGAGGGTACTGGTGTGTCTAAAATTGCTTGAATACGATCTGATGTAAGTGCACGGCCCTCCTTAGACAAAAGATGACCTAAATAGGTTACCTTTGGTCTACAATATTACAATTTCTTTCATGAAGGTGTTAAGCAAGAAAAGAAAGTAAGGACAAAGTGCACTTTTCCCATTGCTCAGGGGTATAAGCTGCCAGCAAAATATCATCAACATATTGTATGAGAGCCACACCTTCAGGCAAAACGAAAGAATCAAGTTGTCGTTTTAACGCTTGACTATAAATACTAGGACACTCAGTATAGCCTTGAGGAACTCTGCAAAATCTAAATGATTATTTATTCAAAGTAAAACCAAACAAATATCGGCTGTCAGGATGAATAGGGATCGAAAAGAAAGCATTCTTCAAGTCTATCACAGAGAAAGTAGTTACTGTCGGGGGAACCAAAGTAAGAAGTGTCGTGATGTCAGATACCACAGGATATTGTGGTACCACAATCTTATTCACTTCTCGTAAATCAATAATGAATCGGTAAAACCAAGTATGAGTATCCTTTTTCAGAATAGGAAGAATCTGACTTTTACAAACATTATACAGAACTTCCTCAACAACTCCAACTGCAATAAGATCATGAACAATTTGTGTGAGTGCTTCTTCGCCCTCCTGTGAAATTTTGTATTGAGGCAAACGTTGCAATACAGCTCCCTCCTTGACACTAATATGTACCAGTGGAATAATCATTTGTCCCACATCAGTATCTGAAGTAGCCCACAAAGTACTAGGGAGTGAAGCTAATGCAATATCCTCTTTAACAAGACAAACTCTTTCCATCACAGGATGATTATCATTCAAATTAACACACACCACTTCAGGAGAGCATCGTATTGAAGCCCTGAAATACTTGAGCATATCAAGACACACAGTATTGTCTGGTATATTTGGAGAAAGCAAAAACGGACATGGAGCAGTAAATTTATCAACATGGAATGCAAGTGGTTGTGACAATGGGCTAGGGGAAGGTGTTCCATCGAAACCTATCGATGTAATGGTTAAGCCAGACAGGGGAGCCCTTGGAACCAATTGTTTAGACAAGGCACTACGAGTAGCTCCTGTATCAACCAGAAAATGATCAGTAGAACCCAAAACATGTGCTGTAACATAGGGACCTTTCTGATCTACTGGAACGTCAACTGATTCCTTACCCCATCCTGGGCAATCCTATGCATAAGCAGAATCTTGGAAATCAGGCTGCACATAGTTAGACATCTGGTATTGGTTCCGTCTATCAAAAGTGTTAAACCCATCCTGCCCTCGTATATTACCATCAACCCTAGCATGATCATTTGTGGTTCTTCTATGCCCTGAATATCCTGAGCGATTTCTCATTTGTCCCCGAGCACGTAAACACTGCTGAACACGTAGTGCTGGACAATCGGCAGCCCAATGCCCAAATTTCTTACAATACGCACACTGATCAACAGACAAATTTGAATGAGTGTAAGAAGAACCATAAGATCCTCACAACCTTTTGCTTCTAATTCCTGATGTTCATAATACTGAGCCATAGTCAAAAGAGATACCGGAGTGGAGGTAGTCCATGAGCTTTCACTAGCTTTTAGACGACTAGCTATTCCTGGTAACAGATTTGAGACATATATATCGACGAACAAATGTCTGCCCGTATCATCTGACAATAACTGGCAGCAAAAATCATGAAATGCATCTTCAAAGCGTGTAAATAAATCAGAGACCGATTCATCTGCCTTTTGCTTACAAGACGCTAAAACAGTCCAATCTATCTTTTTAGGGGGAATAATCATTTTTAACTTAGCTAATATGGCTGCGGGAAGATCTAGAATCAACTGATACGGCTTTTTCGCATGTTCCCTATCCCCGTCCATCTGTTCTAATTCTTTCCATGACGCCCCAAAGTCTAAACGATCATCAACTTTACGAACAGTTCTCCACATATCTGGCAGTAATATCAATCCGAAAAATAAATCAATGTCAGCCAAGTCATAGTACAAAAACTAATTGCTCCCTCAACTTCCTCATAAAAGGCGGCTGGATTTTTCCACGGGTCAGGTAATGCTGTTTTAAGTGCCATTACATCTGCCCTATTCCAAGGAATATACACCCAATTATGAATAAAATAACCCTTAGCATCAACAGAAGTTTTATCATCACTTGTACCCGATCCTTTAGGAGGAACATACAAAGGTGCAGCCTCCCGCATTGGTTCGCGTGAACTATCATAGTCTTATCTGTTCCGATGATGGAAGCTTGCACCCCGCCGGTCTGAGATGTCCATGCAACTACGTCCACTGCCCTTTTCTCCTCTCGCAAACGGTCTGACGTAACACACAATTTCACCAAATGCCTGATTGCATCAGCCACCTGGGAGAACACGAAAAGACCATCACGCATTTGCTTATGATCAGCTGCTATATCATCGGGCTCTAACTCATCGGAATATTTCCAAAATAGTTCAATAAGTTCTGTGCCAAATGCCTCAGTAAAATATAGCTGCTCCTTTTCAGTCCACCCTTTCATGTTGTCTAAAAGTTTAGAAGCAGAGACAATGCTACGAATTGCTTTACGAGCAATAGCTCTAAGCTCAGACGCACGGTCAGCAGGCAACATAGATCGACTGTCTCGTATCTTCTGTTGCTCCGTACCGGAGACCTCAGCTAACTCATGAGGGGCAGAAGGAACGACATACGGAGGTGGAGGGCAATCTAGTAACAAAAAATCATTGTGCGGTTTATTAAGGATACAATAGAGAGGTTGCCGAACAGTGTATTGGCCAGTTACCTGTAATTTACGTTCTTTCACTTCTATCTCCTTTAAGTCATTTATTTCTTTCTTTCTCATTTCCAATGGCTTCACATATACATTCTTCCGCTGCTCTTTCTCAAGCAAGGCTTGCTCACGCTTCACTCGTCCATGCACTTCTTTCTCCCACATTCGTACACAGTCAAACATATCTTGTCTAGACCTTCGCTTACACATACATTTTTCCACATACTCAATCTTTTGCAAATCAAATGACCCATGCATAGGCCAACGTAACTCAGGATCCACACAAGTGTATTTATTCCATAATGTGCTGTACATTGTAGAAGAAAGACCATGTTTAACATACATATCTCTATTGGGCGGCCCCTCTGGGGGTGACGGTTGCGATTCTTCCAGTCTCAAATTGGTACGATTACAAAAGCAACACATCCTACGAAGTGCACTAAAAACAGGCATGCCAAAAATAGTGCAGAATATGCAGTATTATAATCAAAGTAGCACTTAATGTGCAGTTCAAATCAAAATTAAATTGGAGACAATTCTCCTCATTACCTGCCTATATAAATTGCAATTTATATATCAATTCAAAGGACACAAATTGTCTAGTCACCCTAAACACGAGAGCCACAGTAAGTGGTGAAACAAAGGCATCAAAACCCATAGCAAGGGCTGTAAAACGGCTCTTACCAATCACAGGGCGTCCAGGTTCCAACTGCCAAGTTCTAAAATCAACCAAATGGTCACTGCACGACGAATGAACAAAAAGGATCTCAGTCGAAGACCGGCGCCACCTGGATGGTCAAATCAGAAAGAAGGGAAAAACGCCATGGGTGACAAGACTGGTTTGCCCACTGTACCATCCTGGGAGTGCAAAGCCACAGTCTCTCAAGTGGATAACAGTCTCCACTGGTTCTGGAGGGGGACTGGTGCCCAGAGTGCTTCATCCTGTGCAGGACAGAGGTAGTGGATGCATGTCTCCACTGGTTCTGGAGGGGGACTGGTGCCCAGAGTGCTTCATCCTGCCGAGGACAGATGGAGTGGATGCATGTCTCCACTGATTCTGGAGGAGGAGTGGTGCCCAGAGTGCTTCATCCTGTGCAGGACAGAGGTAGTGGATGCATGTCCCCACTGGTTCTGGAGGGGGACTGGTGCCCAGAGTGCTTCATCCTGCCAAGGACAGAGGTAGTGGATGCATGTCTCCACTGGTTCTGGAGGGGGACTGGTGCCCAGAGTGCTTCATCCTGCCAAGGACAGATGGAGTGGATGCAAGTCTCCACTGGTTCTGGAGGGGGACTGGTGCCCAGAGTGTTTCATCCTGCCAAGGACAGACGGAGTGGATGCAATTCTCCACTGGTTCTGGAGGGCGACTGGTGCCCAGAGTGCTTAATCCTGTGCAGGACAGAGGTAGTGGATGCATGTCTCCCCTGGTTCTGGAGGGGGACTTGTGCGCAGAGTGCATCACACACCCCGTGACGGTCCCTGTTGCGTCACTGCCCCTGCCACTCATGGGCTAGCGGTGCTTGAGTTGGCGGTCTTTGCCCTGTTCAGCGGTGCTTGCCCTGTTCAGCGGTGCTTGACTTGGCAGTCCTTGCCCTGTTCAGCGGTGCTTGACTTGGCAGTCCTTGCCCTGTTCAGCGGTACTTGCCCTGTTCAGCGGTTCTTGCCCTGTTCAGCAGTGCTTGAGTTGGCGGTCCTTGCCCTGTTCAGCGGTGCTTGCCCTGTGCAGCGATGATTGACTTGGCGGTCCTTCATTGCCCAGCTGGGTTGGGGCTGGCGGTCCTTCATTGCCCAGCTGGGCTGTGGCTGGTGGGTCCTCCTGGGCAGCTGGGCTGTGGCTGGCGGGGTCCTCCTGCACAGCTGGGCTGTGGCTGGCATGGCCCTTCTGGGCAGCTGGGCTGTGGCTGGAGGGGCCCTCCTGGGCAGCTGGGCTGTGGCTGGCGGGGTCCTCCTGGACAGCGACGAGGGGACTGGCTGTGGCCTCCTAGCCAGCAGGGATGATGGCGGTCTTCTCCGCCGCGCTGCTCCGCCCAGACTTTGCGGCTTTCTTCTGCCCCTTCCCCACCTTGGGAGGAGTCACAGCTGAGTCCACACTCCCCCCGGGACCCCTGTGAGCGGCTTCGGTGCCTGGAGTCTTCCCCCTCTCCCGCCGGGCACTGGCCAACTTCTGGTGCTTCACAGGGGGGGGGACTGGCCGTGCTCTGGCTCCGTGATACACTGGCTGGCCTGGTGGCCGGTGCACTCCACATACCTGTGACAACAGGTGCCACTGGTCCCGGTGATTTTGTGGCTGAGGTGCTAGTATGGGACCTATGAGTTGGACTGGGGGGTGGTGGGAAATAGGTTAAGGGTGGACATGAAAAGTTGTTTGGATACACTGGGACGGGTAGCTGGAGGGGGTTTGGGAGTGGAGGAAGAGGTGGTGGTTGTAGGATGTGTAACTTTTGTGGATTTGGGTGCAGGTGCATGCGCTGGAGGCTGTCGTGAGGTGGATGGCTGTTGGGTGGGTGTGTGCCTGCTTTGTGTATGTTCAGAGGGGGTGTCACAGACACACTGGGAGAGGACACAGGGGAAGTGTGAATGGTAGTGGGGTGCTGAGTGCACGTGAGCGGGGTGTGGTGGTGGGTGTGCTGGTGCGGGACGTAGTGGCTGTAGTGGTAGTGCATGCAGGTGTGAGTGTAGACGAGACTGGGAGGGAGGAGGGAGACGAGGAGGAGGGGGACACAGTGGAGGCAGTAGATGTTGGTGTGTCTGTATGTGTGTGATGCTTGCGTGAGTGCCTGTGGGATGTTTGGTGCTTATGTTTGCCTGAACTTCCATTGTGTGGTGAGGTGTGTGCAGGCTGGTCTGATGGTGTGCTTGGGATAGGCAGAGGTACAGGGGATTGGGTCTGGGTGGAGGAAGATGGAGGGGGGAGGCTAGACACAGAGACAATGGCTACCATCAGTGCTGAGGCCAGAGTTTAGACGGTTCGATGAAGGGCAGCCTGACCAGAATGAATGCCCTCCAGGAATGCATTTGTGTGTTGCAACTCCCTTTCTACACCCTGGATGGAATTCAAAATGGTAGACTTCCCAACAGTGAGGGACCTGAGGAGGTCAATGGCCTCCTCACTGAGGGCAGCAGAGGTGATAGGGGCAGGGGTTGAGGTCCCTGGGGCGAAGGAGATGCCCACCCTCCTGGGTGAGCGGGCACGGGGCAAAGGCTGAGGGGCTGCTGGGAGGGCAGTGCTGGTAGGGGGGGTGGCTGCTGTACCTGTTGAAGTGGGGGGCACAGATGTTGCCGCCACCACAAGGGAGCTCCCATCGGAGGACGAGTCCGTGTCGCTGGTTGCAGATCCTGTGACCGCCGTGGTGCTCCCCTCGGCCTCCGTCCCACTGGTGTATTCAGAGTCTGTAGTGTGGGCCTCCATGCCCATGTGGGACGAAGCTCCCTCGTGCTCCGGTGCCACTGCTCCTCCGCCTGATGATGCTAATGCACACAAGAACAGGGAGACCACAAAAAAAGGGCTTACCGCTACCGTTGGCGGACAAGACAGACACAGCAGCCCCCTGCACTATGTCGTGCTGTTGGGCTCTTCAGTGCAATTCCTGGTATATGGCCTGCAAAGTCAGCAGAATGAGAGTGTACTCACTCCCTTGTGTCTGCTGTGATGCCCTCAAGCGCCCATCCAAGTCAGGGTAGGCCACCGCCAGGATCCGGAACATCAGGGGGGTCATGGTTCGACGGGCACCCCTCCCACGTTGGGAGGCCATCCCCAGCTGAGCCTCCGCCGTCTTCTTGCTCCAGCGGCGAATGTCCACCCATCTCTTCCGGCAGTGGGTGCTCCGTCTGTGTTGGACCCCCAGGGTCCGGACGTCCTTGGCGATGGCACACCAAATATCCTTCTTCTGGTGGGCGCTGACCTACATGAAATGTACAGGGGAAGAAGAGAAGTCATTACCGACTGCACCGTCAAAGTGAGTGGCCCCCTTCCCTACCCTTGCCATGTGGGCCATGCCCCCACCGTCTTTCATGCACGCAGAACTCTGCCCCCTTCCTTCTTACAACCAGCCCTCTCTACACAGGCATAGCCCATACAACATGCTCCCTGTGTACTTACCTGTTGGTCTGGAGGACCGTAGAGTAGCGTGTACTGGGGGAGGACCCCGTCGACGAGCTTCTCCAACTCCTCCGATGTGAAGGCAGGGGCCCTTTCCCCAGATGCACGAGGGATTGTCTCTCCCAGACCGAGGTCACAGCAGCACTTGCAGTGTAGGTCCTCTCCTGTCGAAGATCAGGTATCGAGTGATTCAACAGCTAGAAAATGGTGGTCACGTCCCCGGCGGTCACGTCCGCGGCGGTGCGTACCATCACCGCCGGCGTACATTGTCATTGGCTCCTGGGACCCATAATGTCCAATGTTAACCAATGCAGCATTGGGGTTGTGGAGACTGCTACTGCTCGAAGAGCCAGGTCTTGAGGAGTCTTCTGAAGGCGAGTAGGTCTTGAGTCTGTCGGAGGTACGTAGGGAGCGTGTTCCAGGTCTTGGTGGTGAGGTAGGTGAAGGGTCTGCCGCCGGAGGTGGTTTGTTGGATGCCGGAGACGGTGGCGAGGGCGAGGCTCGCGGATCACAGTTGCCGGGTCGGTGTGTAGAAGTTGAGTCTGTCGTTGAGGTAGGAGGTGCCGGCGTTGTGGAGTGCTTTGTGTGCGTGGGTGAGGAGCTTGAAGGTGACCCTTTTGTCGACAAGAAGCCAGTGGAGCTCTTTGAGGTGAGGGGTGAGGGGTGATGTGGCTGTGGCGGGGTGCGTTGGTGATGAGTCGGGCTGAGGCGTTTTGGATGCGTTGGAGTCGTTGGAGGTGTTTTGCTGGGATTCCTGCATAGAGTGTGTTGCCGTAGTCCAGTCTGCTGCTGACGAGGGCGTGGGTGACTGTCTTCCTGGTGTCGGTCGGGATCCACTTGTAGATCCTGCAGAGGGTGCGGTGGGTGTTGTAGCAGGAGGAGGTGACGGCGCTGACTTGTCTGTCCATGGAGAGTGCGGAGTCGAGGATGAATCCCAAGTTGCGGGCGTGTTCGGTGGGAGTCGGAGGCGTTCCAAGGGTGGTGGGCCACCACGAGTTTTCCCAGGCAGAGGGGCATGGCCAGAGGATGAGGATTTCTGTCTTGTCGGTGTTGAGTTTCAGGCGGCTATTTCTCATCCAGTTGGCGACTGCTTTCATTCCTTCGTGGAGGTTGGCTTTGGCGGTGGCAGGGTCGTTGGTGAGGGAGAGGATGAGCTGGGTGTCGTCGGCGTAGGTGATGATGTTGAGGTCGTAACAGCGGGCCACTTGTGCGAGGGGGGCCATGTAAATATTGAACAGCGTTGGGCTCAGGGAGGAGCCCTGAGGGACGCCGCAGATGATGTTGTTGGCTTCTGAGCGGAAGGGCGGGTTGCGGACGGTCTGTGTTCTGCCGGAGAGGAAGGATGAGGTCCAGGCTAGGGCTTTTTCCTGGATGCCGGCTTCTTGGAGGCGTGATAGTAGGGTGCAGTGGCAGAATGTGTCGAAGGCCGCGGAGAGGTCTAGGAGGATGAGGGCGGAGGCGGAGGAAAGAAATGTTATCATCACCTACAGGTTTGAGCGTGCCACAATCCAGGAACTGTGTACACAGTTGGAGCCAGACCTGATGTCAGCAATCCGCCATCCCACAGGAATCCCCCCTCAAGTGCAGGTGCTATCAGTGCTCCTTTTCTTTGCAAGTGGGTCTTTTCAAACAACTGTGGCCATGGCATCAGGGATGTCCCAGCCTATGTTTTCCAGCGTATTGTCCAGAGTGTTGTTTGCCCTGCTGAAACACATGCGGAGCTACATCGTTTCCCCTCAGGTGGAGGACTTGCCTACAGTGAATGGTGACTTCTATGCCCTTGGACATATCCCCAACATCATAGATGCCACTGATGGGACCCATGTGGCTTTGGTCGCCCCCCCCCCTGTAGTGAACAGGTGTACAGGAACCGGAAGAGTTATCATTCGATTAATGTACATATGGTATGTTTGGCAGACCAGTACATCTCCCATGTGAATGCTATGTTCCCTGGCTCAGTGCATGACGCCTACATCATGCGGAATAGCAGCATCCCTTATGTGATGGGTCAACTACAGAGGCACCGGGTGTGGCTGTTAGGTGACTCTGGTTACCCCAACCTGTCATGGCTACTGACCCCAGTGAGGAATCCCAGGACCAGGGAAGAGGAACGCTATAATGAGGCCCATGGGCGGACTAGGAGGGTGATCGAACTCACCTTCGGCCTCCTGAAGGCGAGGTTTAGGTGCCTCCATATGACAGATCGATCCCTATTCTACTCACCAAAGAAGGTGTAGCAGATCTTCTTGGCCTGCTGTATGCTTCATAACTTGGCTTTGTGACAACAGGTGCCTTTTCTGCAGGAGGATGGTCCAATGGCGGAGTTGTGGCAGCTGTGGAGCCTGTGGACAGTGATGAGGAGGAAGCAGATGAAGAAGACATTGACAACAGGGACTCAGTCATCCAGCAATATTTCCAGTGAAACACTGGTGAGAATACATTCCTGCCTACTACAAGTACTTTTACACTTTTACCTCTATCCTGTCTGTCGATTTCACCCAGTGTATGGTCACTGAGTTGTCACTTTCCCTTACGGTTTCACAGGTGTGGGTCCCAACGTGTGTCATCTGCTTAGATTCCTCATGGACTAGCGCTGTGTGACATAGGTATGTTGACATTACTATTTCCTGGAAATGTTGTCACTGTAATTGCAAATACACTATTTCAAAATCACAGACAGACTCCAGATCTTTTGGTGCTTTAGGTGTGTTTATTACATACAAAATATTGGAGGGGGAAGTTAAATGGTGAGGGGTGATGGCGGAGGAGTGTCCATGGCAGAGTCCAGTCTATTTGTCTCATAGGTGCATTGCCCATATGGGCATAGGAAGTGGAGCTGGGGCAGGTCCAATATGGACAGGGTGACAAAGTGGGTTGACAATCATGGTGGTCTCATTTCTTGGCGGGGGTCTTGGCATCATGCTCTGTCTTGTTCCTGGATTTCACGGACCGCTTGCGGGGTGGTTCCTCATCTGCAGGGGATGGGGTGCTGGTGTGGTGGTCCTGTGGTGGGGCCTCCTGTCCACTAGCGCCGGCGGAGGTGGTGGGCAGTTCATCATCCATGCTAGTGTCAGGGGCCCCTTGGAGTGCCACAGTGTCCCTCCTGGTGTTGAGTATTTCCTTCAGCACCCCTACGATGGTGCCCAGGGCAGAGCTGATGGTCCTCCCTGAACCCCAAATACTGTTCTTCCTGCATGCGCTGGGTCTCCTGAAACTTGGCCAGGACCGTTGCCATTGTCTCCTGGGAGTGGTGGTATGCTCCCATGATGGAGGAGAGGGCCTTGTGGAGAGTGGTTTCCCTTGGCCTGTCCACCCCCTGTCGCACAGCAGCCCTCCCAGTTCCCCTGGTTCCTGGGCCTCCGTCCCCTGGACTGTGTGCCCACTGCCACTGCCCCCAGGTCCCTGTTGTTGTTGGGGTGGTGGGTTATCCTGGGTTCCCTGTAGTGGTGGACACACAGCTGATTGACGTGTCCTGGGTAGGGAGGTATGGGCCCGCTGGGTGGGTGCTGTGCTGGTGTTACCAGAGGGTGGAAGGTCAGTGTTGGGCTGTGCCTGTGCAAGGGGAACCGACTGTCCCGAGGCCCACGATGGTCCGGGCTGGTCATCAGGATCCAGTAGGGCAGAGCTGCTATCGTCACTGTGGGCCTCTTCTGCGGGTGGAGTGGAGTTGTCTGGACCCTCCGATGTGGTGACGGTCCTTCGTGATCCTGCAGAGGCATAAGTGAATGATTATTGCATGTGTGTTTGTCATGGTGTGCAATGGGTGGCTCACTGTGTACACCAGTGCAAGCATTCCTGTGGGGGGGCTTGTGTGATGATGGTTGGGGGGGTGTTCTGGGTATGTGCAGTGAGCATGCTTTGGTGATGGGTGTCCATGCTTTGTTATGTCATGCAGGGCTTGGTGTTGGGATGTGTGGTTTGTGTTATTAGTACATTAGTGAGGAGTTGGAGTGATAGTGAAGGGGGTGAGGGTGGGGATGTGTGATGGCATGCAGGTAGGGTGGGGGATATGATAGTTAAGATTTGACTTACCAGTGTCCATTCCTCCACCGACACCTCCGAAGCCCTCTGGATGCATGATGGTCAAGACTTGCTCCTCCCATGTTGTTAGTTGTGGGGGAGGAGGTGGGGGTCCGCCGCCAGTCCGCTGAACCGCGATGTTGTGCCTGGAGACCGCTGAACGCACCTTCCCCCATAGGTCATTCCACCTCTTCCTGATGTCGTCCCGATTTCGTGGATGCTGTCTCACAGCGTTGACCCTTTCCACGATTCTGCGCCATAGCTCCATCTTCCTGGCTATGGAGGTGTGCTGCACCTGTGAGCCAAATAGCTGTGGCTCTACCCGTAGGATTTCCTCCACCATGACCCTGAGCTCCTTCTCGGAAAACCGGGGGTGTCTTTGGCGTGACATGGGGTGGTGTAGGTGATGTGTGGAGTGGTGTATGTGTTGATGAGTGTGGTGATGTGTAGTGGTGTGTGGTGTTTTGTGCGTGGATGTTGTGTGGGTGATGGTGTTGTGTGCCTCTGTGTGGTGGGGTTGTCTATTCTGAGCTCTCTCTCTGGCCTTCATCTCTATTTTTTGGTCGTAGGGGTTTGTGGGTGAGGTAGGTGTGTGTTTTATATTGTGTTGGGTGTGTGGGAGTGGTGTTTGTATGTGTGTCAGGTGTGTGTATTTTGAATTGTCAAATGTAGCGGTGTTTTGGAGATGTATGTGTATTTTGAGCGCAGCGGTTTGTACCGCCAATGGAATACCGCGGCTGAAAGACCGCCGCGTGGATTCGTGGGTCGTAATAGCATGGGCGTGTTTCTGTTGGCATGGAGGTGGAGGTTTTGTTTTCACCAGTTTAACACTGACCTTTGTTGTGGCGGACTTGTGTGGGTGTCTGAATTTCGGCGGATTCTGAGATTTGGGTCATAATAGCTGTGGCGGGATTCCGCGGTCGCGGCGGTGTGTTGGCGGTCTTCTGCACGGCGGTAAGCGCCTTTTACCGCCGATGTTGTAATGACCCCCATTGTGTTATCATAGGGGTGTTCATCAACTCCCAACAAATATAGGCGGTAAAAACCACGTACCGCTGCGGCGACCGCCGCCAAAAGACCATCATTGCGGCTACCAGCCGTACGCCATATTATGACCACAGTCGGATTTCTGCCAGAAGGATGGTGAAAATCTGGCTGTGGCGATGCCGGCAGATGGTAGTAAGGTGGTGCTGCTGCCAGCAGCAGCACCATGCCAGTAGACCACCACCAGCCTTATTATGAGAAATAATATGGCCTGGCGGTGTTCTGCTGGCGGACTCTGCTGCACGCCCCATCCTGTCTCCTGCCGGAAGACCCTCCACACAAAAGTAAGTGGGTGCTCTGACACAAGAGGGGGTGGAGGGTGTTGTGTGAGTGTGTGGGTGTGTGTGTGTATGTGTGTGTATGTCTATGTGTGCATGTATGCAGGTGTGTTTTGCGTGTTGTATGTGCCTGCATGTCTGGATGTGAGTGTGTGTATGTTGTGTTGTATAAATGTGTGTGTGTATGTGTGTAAGTGTTTGCAGATGTGAGTGTGTGGATGTATGCATGTGGGAATGGGTGTGTTTATGCATGTGTGCGTCTGTGAAGGGAGGGGCGTGTAAGAAGGGGGGTCTGGAGAGGAAGGGGGTGAAGGGGATAAAAGAGGGGGTGGGGGTGGGTAAGACCCCTTTCAGTGACGGGGGTTCATAATCTTGCAGGCGGTACAGTGACGGCGGCCGGGCTAGAGATTGATATTTCCAGCCTGGCAGCTGTTAGCGCCATGGCGGTTGGTGTGGTACATTGTCATAATATGGTGGAAAGTACCGCAAGCCTGTTGGCAGTACTTTCCGCCATATTAACCCCAACCGCCATGGTCGTGATGAAGGGCATAGTGTTTTATGAAAGCAATGTTCACAGTGCAAGATTATTGTGATGTTCAAAACCCACAAAGTGTGTAGGACAATTTTCAAGTCCTCCCTGAAACAGTATAAAGATAATGCTCAAGTCGAAACAGAGATAGTATGTGATTATAGGAATGTTCAAGAACTCATAGAAATGATGTGTGCAGAGGTCATGCTCAAGTTTCCACAATGATATCATTTTCTAATGTCCTCACAGAGATAGTGTCTGGTTATGGGGATGTTGAAGTTGCCACAAAAACAGTGTGTGTTTGTTGGAAAATGGGTTTTTGGAAAGGGCAGGTAAGTACCTACACTTAGCAATAGGCAACTAACCTCCACCTAGGTCCAGTTAGGTCTCAGTAAATGAAACCTAGCTCAACCCTTGGTAGCTTTGCAACAAGCGACAAGGCTTAACTTAGGGGAAAAAGCGTAATGCATTCAAATATCACAAAACAGTAATTAAATAAAACACAGGAAACAGTTTAAGTATCCAAAATCAATTTATAGAAATAGGAAATATTTGTAGCTTTAAAATGACCTCAAAACTAGTAAAATCGTATAAGGGGAACCGGAAATATGAATTTTTTAAGAATGATTGCTTTCTAGCGCATAGAAACAAAAAGCGCCAATCTGGTCATCTGGTCGCACCTCAACCGGGAAAAAGTCAACATTTAAGGATGACCGTGATGGAGCCCGGCTCGGCTACAGCCTGCGTGAGGCCTCGGTCAAAAGTTTACCTTAGGACTTCGGACGAACCTGCCAGTCCAATCCGACCTCCTGGAACTCTACCTCGGAAAGGTGTTGCAGGAGCCGTCAGTGGAGATTTTTATCTTTGGACTTAGTTATTTTTTCGAGGTGAAAATCCTTCGACCGGAGCAAACCTGAATCTTTATCCGATGGCCTTGGAGCCCTCTTCGGATACGCTGTCTGGGAGGTCCCGGTCAACTTCCTATGTTCGGACTTAAGGCCAGATGTAGCAACGTTTTTGCACGTCACAAACAGCGAATTTCGCTGTTTACGACGTGCAAAAAGCACATCATGATGCCCAATTCCCGTTTTGCGAGTCGGTATCCTGGTTACAATCACAATCCTAATTGCGAGTCGCAGCGCAATGCTGCTTTGCCTTGTGACGCGAACGCGGTCGCAAAGCAATCGCAGTTACCACCAGTGTCACACTGTTTATAACCAATTCAAAAAAGGGAAGGGGTCCCCATGGAACGCCTTCCCCTTTGTGAATGGCATGAAAAACATTTCTTCAGAGCAGGCAGTGGTCCTACGGACCTCTGACTGCTCTGAAAAAATGAAACAAAAACGTTTCCTATTTTCATTTTGTAATGCATCTCGTTTTCCTTTAAGAAAAATGGGCTGCATTACCCAAAAAAAAAAAACTGCTTTATTTAAAAGCAGTCACGGACATGCTGGTTTGCTGACTCCAGCAGGCCACCATCCCTGTGAGTGCCGCCACTCGCAAGGGGGTTGCAAAATGCGACCCACCTCATTAATATTAATGAGGTGGGCCTTTGCAACCCCCTTGCGAGTCGCTGATGGTGTCAGGGACACCATCCTACATTCTGGATTGCGACTCGCAAGTCAGTCTGACTTGCAATTTGTGAGTCGCAATCCAGAATTTTTATTCATCTGGCCCTTAGTCTCTTTTTTGGAGATTTTCTTCACAACCCAAGAGAAAGAGGACAGGGTCAGTGGAGGCACCTCCTAGACCTGGAGGCAAGGACACCAGTCCCATGTCAAATGCCAAAGGGGCCAGTCATAAGAAGGAACACGTGGATCCCCCTCCACCACTAAAGAAAGCCAAGGATCCCCCTCCACCACCAAAGAAAGCCAAGGTTCCCCTTCCACAAACCAAAGAAACCCAAGGGGTCCACTCCACCACCTAAGAAAGCCAAGGAGCCCCCTCCACCCGCAGTGGGCAAGGAGCCCTCTCCCCCAGCAGTGGGCAAGGAGGCCTCCCCACCAGCAGAGGCACCCAAGGAGCCCAGCAGAGGCACCTAAGGAGCCCTCTTGACCAGCAGAGGGCAAGGAGCACTCTCCACCAGCAGAAATACCCATGGAGCCCCCTCTGCCAGCAGAGGGCAGGGAGCCCTCCCCACCAGCAGATGGCAAGCAGCCCTCTCCACCAGCAGGAGCACCCAAGGAGCCTTCTCCACCAGCAGAGGACAAGGGACCCTCTCCACCAGCCGTGGCACCCAAGGAGCCCCCTCTACCAGCTGAGGGCATGTAACCCACCCTCCAGAGACAGTTGGGCAAGGAGCCGACCTCCAGAACCAGTGGGCATGTTACTCACTCCAGAGACTGTGGCCATTGACTGCCCTCCAGAGACTGTTGGGCAAGGAGCCCCCTCCAGAACCCGTGGGCATGTTACTCACTCCAGAGACTGTGGCCTTTCACTCCCCTCCACAGACTCTTGGGCAAGGAGCCCCCTCCAGATACAGTGGGCATGTTACCTACTCCAGAGACTGTGGCCTTTCACTCTCCTCCAGAGACATTTGGGCAAAGATTCCCCTCCAGAACCAGTGGGCATGTTATCCACTCCAGAGACTGTGACCTGTCACTCCCCTCCAGAGACTGTTGGGCAAGGAGCCCGCTCCAGAACCACTGGGCATGTTACCTGATGGAATTCCCACTGAGGTGACTGTCCTTTTCCAGCATGATACCCATGAAGAGTGTAGTCGGGATTATGTCAGGAGTCAAGTTGGGCCTTGGACTGTGCCTTGTGGCAATGTGGCCCTTTGGTACTTTGGACTAGCCATTGGCCCAATCTGGACATTGACACCTGCATTTAAATTTCATGTTTCATTATGGTGGCTGTTGGCAGCAAATTACAGTATCCGTACATCAGAACTGGTTATGTGCATGGTGTGTGTGTGTGTGTGTGAATGGTGTGTGCTGTGCATGTGTGTGTCACTCTCTTTTTCCTCCCTGCCTCCCTTGTGTGCTAGGCGGCTGTACTCACCGTTGTCGTCGGCGGCGGCGTTGGTGTTCCCGGACGGCCAATGCTTGGTAGAACATGGGAAAGACTTGGAGTTCTGGTTCCATGGTGGCGGCGGAGTCCTCTGTCTCCCTTATGGTGAGTCTTTCATTTTCTGTGCTGTGTTTCCGCCAGGCTTTTGATGGCGTTGGTACTGCCATGGAAATCCTGGTGGTTTGCTATGTCATAATATTGTGGGCAGTACCTTGACTTCCACCTGGCTGTTGATGGCTACCGCCGTGGTCAGTGGTGTTTACGCCCTGGTGGTTGGTGTGGTACATTGGCTGTCAATGGGAGGTATCATCGCCGCGGTCATAATTTGGTGGTAATTACCATCAAGCTGTTGCTAGTATTACTGCCACTTTAACAGTCACCGCCAATATCTTAATGAGGGCCAACATGTGATAATAGGCAAGTCTCTACACGGATAGTGTCTATTAGTGTGTGATTAGAATGGTGTTTTTCAATTCACCACAGACATACAGTATGACTATAGAGATGTTCAAGTCCCCCCAAAAAACAGTATGTGAGGTAACAAGCCTTTAACCTGTGGTCTTTAACCGCTGTGTTGAGAACATGGTTTTATTCAAGGACCCAATAAGTAAATATATACATAGTTAAAGACTTGTTATCTCACATATTCTCTTCACTCCTATGCACTTCTCTATAGATAGTCGATCTCTTGTATATATATGTTCCAAGTACTTGCTCACCCATGTATACTTAATTGTCCACAAGAGGATGACTAACTCCAAAGTTCTTGGTACATGGTGAACACTGTATCTAGTAAGTCCTTCGCCACATTAGTGGTCTAGAGGGAGTGTCTCACCTTGGGAGGTTTTTGCACAGGGCGAAGTGAAAACTACTACTTTCCTACCTATGTCTGGTTCATTGCTCACAAGAGATTGGCTATCTGTGAACGGTTTCATTACATGCCAATCTCTGTGCATAGAATAGGCTTGATCATCTGGGGCTAGGGTGTCTGAAGGAAATGTGCTCTCCATAAAGAGTTATGCACGTAGTGAAGATCATGTTCAACTGTGGCTGTCCCACTCATGTCTGATTCATTAGTGTTTGGTTAAGAGTGAATGCTGCATTTAGGCAGAGGTTGGATCAACTAAGGGGACCTCTGTATCTGAAGGGTAATTGTGCTTTACATAATTCTGCACCACTCACTATTTACTTTCATTTCAGAAATGCTGTATTACTTTTTACAGTTGAAGGCTGTGTGTATTAATACCACCCATACCAGATAGAGGCAACATCATAATATGAGCGGATGCCATTTAAAATAAGGCAGACCTTCTTGCTTTATCGAGAGATGATCACATCAATATATAAAAGGAGGTCTATTGACTTTGTCAAGGGGTGACTACATAAGTATACAGGGCAAGACTCTTGGCTTTGTCATGAGATCTCTAACTTAATAAAATAGCAATCACATATTAGGATTCCACATTAGAAGCAATATTAATAAAAAGCATTTAATTGTTTGTCAATAAACAAAGCTCTAGCATTTATAATACATTAAGCCCACCTAGAGAAATTTTTAAAAACAGGTTGCCAACACATTTTTTTCAAGCTGCCCATGGTACTCCCATTGACACCTCTGCCACAAGGGGTATGGAGTCAGCTCAGCGTATCCCTACCCTGTCCCCTTACATATTTTTTAAAAGCATTTTCAGGATGTAGATGTTAGTCTTTTAATGTTTGGCACAACATTTCTTTCATGTTGTGGCCAGACAGTAAGAGAACACACTACCCAAAGAATCCCTCAGCCAATCTGAAGGTTCAATTTTTGAATTTCAGTCCAACTCTCAACATAGCTATACATTTTGAACCTTAAATCTCAACAACTACTGAACGGATTTACACTAAATTGTACAGAATTTCTAGACTTCCCCCGGGGCCAAGAAGCAATATTTTAAAAAAAACAAAAAAAACCTGCAAATTCGAATCCACAGATCTGCTGTAAAAATGTTTTGAAAAGGGTCAGGCTCCCGCTCTTTTTGATAAAATGTCCATTGGGATGGGCCAGGCTGGGGATTTGGCAAGATATTTTTGGGACTGGAGGTGGGCGTGTGGCCATTTTTCCTGAGCCTTCAGGAAGTCTCAGAGACCCGATCCTCCAGGGCTGATGAGTTAAACTATGGGGAGGGGACATGCAGATCCTAAGCCCGAGCCCCAGTATTTGACTGAGTGGTCATGGGGCCCCTCTTCTTGAGCTGATTTTGGCCCAAGAAACTCCATCATCCGGGGCCTATCTGTTTTGGGTGAGGGCAAGCAAGAAAGAAAGTTGGATGTTTGTTCCTACTGCAGGGGAAGAGTGTAAATCTGCTCTCACAGGGTGAGAGAATACTTGTTGTCAACTTCTGCAAGCACCCAGGATGGATGCTGGAAGGGGAGTCAGCAGGGGTCATTGGGAGCTCTGTGGCTACCTCTGCAGCTGCCGGCAAAAAAAAAAAAAAAGGAAAAAGCTGTTGGTGTCACAGGTGGCACCAGGACACCCACAAAAATAAAAATAAAATACACACAAAAGAAATAATAATAAATGAGCAGCCAAAGCTACTCTTGAAAATCTGTCTAGTGACAAGTTATATTTAGCATCTCCCACTTTGCACATACCAAGTAAGGTCTGCAGCTGTTAGTAATTAGTAACCTACAGTAATGTGTCTACTAGTCCTTGAAAACTGTTAGCCCCTCCTACCTGTCGACTGTGCATTTCCATATGACCTTATATGTATATAAGTCTTGCTTCTATAATTGTACTACCTTCTTTTAGCGCCTGCATGGGTATAAAAGGACCATGCTCTCTTAGTTCAGTGTGCTACTTCAAACATTACCGAAGGGTGCTGTTTGAACTGTGGTACCACCTCCTGAGGTTCAATAAACTTTGGGGGTCAATACAACATTGGCAGTAAAAGCCGCTTACCGCTGTGCAGAAGACTGCCAACAGCTATTATGACCCACATCTCTAAATCCGACAAAATTCAGACACCCACACAAGTCCGCCACACCAAAGGCGCCCACGCTATCACGACCCATGAATCCACGTGGCTGTCTTTCAACCGCAGTATTCCATTGGCGGTACACACCGCCGTGCTCAAAATACACACACATATACAAAACACCACCACATTGGACAATTCGAAATACAAACACCTGATACACATACACACACCACTCCCGCACACCCATTACCATATAAAACACACACCACATCACCCACAAACCCCTACGACCACTATTACAGAGAGAAGGCCAGAGAGAGACACCACCATCAACAAACTAGCAGCCACAGGCACTCAACGCCATCACCCACACAAATCCCACGCACAAAACACGACACACCACTACATATCACCACACACACCACCCCACACATCACCTACACCACCCATTGGCACGGCAAAGACATCCCAGGTTCTCAGAGGAGAAGCTCAGGGTCATGGTGGAGGACATCGTCCGGGTAGAGCCACAGCTATTTGGAGCACAGGTGCAGTACCTCAATTGCAAGGAAGATGGAGCTATGGCGAAGAATAGTCGACAGGGTCAACGCAGTGGGACAACACCCAAGAAATTTGGACGATATCAGAAAGAGGTGGAACGACCTACGGGGGAACGTGCGTTCCGTGGTCTCCAGACACCACCTGGCGGTCCAGCGGACTGGCGGCGGACCCCCACCTCCTCACCCACAACTAATAACATGGGAGCCGGGCTCCATCACGGTCGTCCTTAAATGTTGACTTTTCCCCGGTTGAGGTGCGACCAGATGACCAGATTGGCGCTTTTTGTTTCTATGCGCTAGAAAGCAATAATTCTTAAAAAAATCATATTTCCGGTTCTCCTTATACGATTTTACTCGTTTTGGGGTCATTTTAAAGCTACAAATATTTCCTATTTGTTTTGTGATATTTGAATGCATTACGCTTTGTCCCCTAAGTTAAGCCTTGTCGCTTGTTGCAAAGCTACCAAGGGTTGAGCTAGGTTTCATTTACTGAGACCTAACTGGACCTAAGTGGAGGTTAGTTGCCTATTGCTAAGAGCAAGTACTTACCTGCCCTTTCCAAAAACCAATTTTCCAACAAACACACACTGTTTTTGTGGCAACTTCAACATCCCCATAACCAGACACTATCTCTGTGAGGACATTAGAAAAGGATATCATTGTGGAAACTTGAGCATGACCTCTGCACACATCATTTCTATGAGTTCTTGAACATTCCTATATTCACATACTATCTCTGTGCATTATCTTTATACACTGTTTCAGGGAGGACTTGAAAATTGTCCTACACACTTTGTGGGTTTTGAACATCACAATAATCTTGCACTGTGAACATTGCTTTCATAAAACACTATGCCCTTCATCACGACCATGGCGGTTGGGGTTAATATGGTGGAAAGTACTGCCAACAGGCTGGCGGTACTTTCCACCATATTATGAAAATGTACCACACCAACCGCCATGGCGCTAACAGCTGCTAGGCTGGAAATATCAATCTCTAGCCCGGCCGCCGTCACTGTACCGCCTGCAAGATTATGAACCCCCGTCACTGAAAGGGGTCTTACCCACCCCCACCCCCTCTTTTATCCCCCTCACCCCCTTCCTCTCCAGACCCCCCTTCTTACACGCCCCTCCCTTCACAGACACACACATGCATAAACACACCCATTCCCACATTCATTCACACATGCATACATCCACACACACACATCTGCAAACACTTACACACATACACACACACATTTATACAACACAACATACACACACTCACATCCAGACATGCAGGCACATACAACACGCAAAACACACCTGCATACATGCGCACATAGACATACACACACACACACACCCCCACACACACACACACAACACCCTCCACCCCCTCTTGTGTCGGAGCACCCACTTACCTTTGTGTAGAGGGTCCTCCGGCAGGATACAGGATGGGGCGTGCAGCAGAGTCCGCCAGCAGAACACCGCCAGGCCATATTATTTCTCATAATAAGGCTGGTGGCGGTCTACTGGCATGGTGCTGCTGCTGGCAGCAGCACCACCTTACTACCATCTGCCGGCATCGCCACAGCCAGATTTCCACCATCCTTCTGGCAGAAATCCGACTGTGGTCATAACATGGCGTACGGCTGGTAGCCGCGACGACGGTCTTTTGGCGGCGGTCACCGCAGCGGTACGTGGTTTTTACCGTCTATCTTTGTTGGGAGTTGATGAACACCCCTATGAAAACACAATGGGGGGCATTACAACATTGGCGGTAAAAGGCGCTTACCGCCGTGCAGAAAGACCGCCAACACACCGTCGCGACCGCGGAATCCCGCCACAGCTATTATGACCCACATCTCGGAATCCGCCGAAATTCAGACACCCACACAAGTCCGCCACAACAAAGGTCGGTGTTAAACTGGCGAAAACAAAACCTCCACCTCCACGCCAACAGAAACACGCCCATGCTATTGCGACCCACGAATCCACGCGGCGGTCTTTCAGCCGCGGTATTCCACTTGCGGTACAAACCGCTGCGCTCAAAATACACATACATCTCCAAAACACTGCTACATTAGACAATTCAAAATACACACACCTGACACACATACAAACACCACTCCCACACACACAACACAATATAAAACCCACACCTACCTCACCCACAAACCCCTACGACCAAAAAATGGAGACGAAGGCCAGAGAGAGAGCACAGAATAGACAACCCCACCACACAGAGGCACACAACACCATCACCCACACAACATCCACGCACAAAACACCACACACCACTACACATCACCACACTCATCAACACATACACCACCCCACACATCACCTACACCACCCCATGTCACGCCAAAGACACCCCCGGTTTCCGAGGAGGAGCTCAGGGTCATGGTGGAGGAAATCCTACGGGTAGAGCCACAGCTATTTGGCTCACAGGTGCAGCACACCTCCATAGCCAGGAAAATGGAGCTATGGTGCAGAATCGTGGAGAGGGTCAACGCTGTGAGACAGCATCCAAGAAATCGGGACGACATCAGGAAGAGGTGGAACGACCTATGGGGAAAGGTGCATTCAGCGGTCTCCAGGTACAACATCGTGGTTCAGCGGACTGGCGGCGGATCCCCACCTCCTCCCCCACAACTAACAACATGGGAGGAGCAAGTCTTGACCATCATGCATCCAGAGGGCCTCGGAGGAGTCGGTGGAGGAATGGACACTGGTAAGTCAAATCTTAACTATCATATCCCCCACCCTACCTGCATGCCATCACACACCCCCACCCTCGCCCCCTCCCCTATCACTCCAACTCCTCACTAATGTACTAATAACACAAACCACACATCCCAACACCAAGCCCTGCATGACATAACAAAGCATGGACACCCATCACCAAAGCATGCTCACTGCACATACCCAGAACACCCCCCAACCATCATCACACAAGCCCCCCCACAGGAATGCTTGCACTGGTGTACACAGTGAGCCACCCATTGCACACCATGACGCACACACACATGCAATAATCATGCACTTATGCCCCTGCAGGATCGCGAAGGACCGTCACCACACCGGAGGGTCCAGACAACTCCACTCCACCCGCAGAATAGGCCCACAGTGACGATAGCAGCTCTGCCCTACAGGATCCTGATGACCAGCCCGGACCATTGTGGGCCTCGGGACAGTCTGTTCCCCTTGCACAGGCACAGCCCAACACTGACCTTCCACCCTCTGGTAACACCAGCACAGCACCCACCCAGCGGGCCCATACCTCCCTACCCAGGACATGTCAATCAGCTGTGTGTCCACCACTACAGGGAACCCAGGATAACCCACCTCCCCAACAACAACAGGGACCTGGGGGCAGTGGTTGTGGGCACACGGTCCAGGGGACGGAGGCACAGGAACACAGGGGAACTGGGAGGGCTGCTGTGAAACAGGGGGCGGACAGGCAAAGGGAACCCACTCTCCAAGAGGCCCTATGCTCCATCATGAGAGCATACCACCACTCCCAGGGGACGATGGCAACGGTCCAGGCCAAGTTTCAGGAGACCCAGCGCCTGCAGGAGGAACAGTATTTGGGGTTCAGGGAGGAGCTCAGGACCATCAGCTCTGCCCTGGGCACCATCGTAGGGGTGCTGAAGGACATACAGCAGACCTTGAGGGACACCGTGGCACTCCAAGGGGCCCATGACACTAGCATGGACGATGAACTGCCCACCACCTCCACCGGCGCTAGTGGACAGGATGCCCCGCCACAGGACCACCACACCAGCACCCCACCCCCTGCAGACGGACAACCACCACGCAAGCGGTCCCTGAAATCCAGGAACAGGACAGAGCAAGATGGCAAGACCCCGCCAGGAAATGAGACCACCCTGATTGTCCTCCCACTGTCCCACTTTGTTACCCTGTCCATACTTTAACTGCCCCAGCTCCACTTCCTTTGCCCATATGGCCAGTGCACCTGTGTGACCAATGGACTGGACTCTGCCATGGACATTCCTCCACCGTCCCCCATCACCATAGTACAACACCCCTCCATTTTTGAGCACTTCAATAAACACCCTTGAACCACAAAAACATCTGGAATCAGTCTGTGATTTGGTGAAATGTATTATCAATGACAGTGTCAAAATGCGTTTCTAGTTGTAAAGCCAACATACATATGTCACACATCACAAGTCCTTGAAGGATGCAAGCAGATAACACACGTTGGTAGCCACACCTGTGAAACCGTAATGGAAAGGTACAACTCAGTTACCAAATAATGCTATGAAATTACACACAGGGTAGAGGAAGACGTGTGACAGTGAATGTAATGGTAAAAATGAAAATGTTCTCACCTGTGTGTCACTGGAAATATTGCTGTATAACTGACTCCCTGTTGTCGTTGTCTTCTTCCTCAGCTTCCTCCTCATCACTGTCCACAGGCTCCACAGGCTCCACAGCTGCCACAACACCGTCATCTGGATCATCCTCCTGCAGAAAAGGCACCTGGCGTTGCAAAGCAAGATTGTGAAGCATCGAGCAGGCGATGATGATATGGCACACCTTCTTCGGTGAGTAGAATAGGGAACCACCTGTCATATGGAGGCACTGGAACCTGGCCTTCAGGAGGCCGAAGGTGCGTTCGATCACCCTCCTAGTCTGCCCATGGGCCTCATTGTAGCGTTCCTCTGCCCTGGTCCTGGAATTCCTCACTGGGGTCAGTAGCCAGGACAGGTTGGGGTAAGCAGAGTCCCCTAATAGCCACACACGGTGCCTCTGAAATTGACCCATCATATAAGGGACGCTGCTATTCTGCAGGATGTAGGCGTCATGCACTGAGCCAGGGAGCATAGCATTTACCTGGTGATACTGGTCTGCCAAACATACCATCTGTACATTCATCGAATGATAACTCTTCCGGTTCCTGTACACCTGTTCACTCCTGTGGGGGGGGACCAGAGCTACATGGGTCCCATCAATGGCACCTATGATGTTAGGGATATGTCCAAGGGCATAGAAGTCACCTTTCACTGTAGCCAAATCCTCCACCTCAGGGAAAATGATGTATCTCCTTCATGTTTCAGCAGGGCAGCCAACACTCTGGACAACACGTTGGAAAACATAGGATGGGACATCCCTGATGCCATGGCCACTGTTGTCTGAAAAGACCCACTTGCAAGGAAATGGAGGACTGACAGCACCTGAACGTCAGAGGGGATACCAGTGGGATGGCGGATTGGTGACATCAGGTCCGGCTCCAACTGAGTACATAGTTCCTGGGTAGTGGCACGGTCAAACCTGTAGGTGATGATTAAATGTTGCTCCTCCATTGTCAACAGGTCCACCAGCGGTCGGTACACTGGAGGATTCCGCCATCTTCTCAATTGTCCCAGCTGACGGTGCCTAGGAAGGACAACAGCGACCACAGAGTCAACAAATTTCCAGGTATGTACCCACGGATACACAGAACACGACACCAAACACAAAACCATTTCTGTACGTGTGTTGAGTGTAGGCCTAGCTATGTGTGACGCAGAAGTAAATGAAGCCATGTGGGCCCCTGAAATGGCGGCTGCCTGACCTCTAAACTGGGACAATGGTATTGTGAGGTAACTGCGCTGGCGTTGCACACCGTCGCAGTAGGCGATGGTAGACCACGGCGCAATGCAGCATTGGTTAACATTGGACCCTATTGGTCCCAGGAGCCAATGAACTAGTGCGCCAGCGTTGATGATACGCACCGCCGCGGACGTCACCGCCACGGAACGTCACCGCCATTTTCTAACTATTCAATCACTCAATACCTGACCTTCGACAGGAGAGGACCTACACTGCAAGTGCTGCTGTGACCTCGGTCTGGAAGCGAAGATGGCTGCTGCGTCTGGGGAAAGGGCCCCTGCCTTCACTGCTCAGGAGTTGGAGAAACTAGTAGACGGGGTCCTGCCCCAGTACACGCTACTCTACGGTCCTCCAGACCAACAGGTAAGTACACAGGGAGCACGTTGTGTGGGCTAGGCCTGGGTGGAGAGGGCTGGTTGTAAGAGGGAAGGGGGCAGAGTTCAGGGAACATTAATGCATGTGAATGCATGTGCCACATGGCAAGGGTAGGGAGGGGGGACACTTACATCGACGGTGCAGTTGGTAATGACTTCTCTTCTTCCCTTGTGCATGTCATGTAGGTCAGCGCCCACCAGAGGAAGGACATTTGGCGTGCCATCACCAAGGAAGTCCGGACCCTGGGGGCCCACCAGAGACGGGGCTCCCACTGCCGGAAAAGATGGGAGGACATTCGCTGCTGTAGCAACAAGACGGCGGAGGCTCAGCTGGGGATGGCCTCCCAATGTTGGAGGGGTGCCCGGCGCACCATGACCCCCCTAATGTTCCAGATCCTGGCAGTGGCCTACCCTGAGTTGGATGGGCGCTTGAGGGCATCACAGCAGACACAAGGGGGTGAGTACACTATCATTCTGGGGACGTTGCGCGCAGTTGAGGGGTCTAGGTGTGGGAGGAGGGCTGTGGGTTTCCCTAGGCCATGGTGACTTCCATAGGCTAGGCCCCTCCGTAATGCAGGCCATGTGGCACTCCACCCCACCGCAGTAGAGTGCCAAGTACAGGTATACATGCCCCTGTGGCATCCATGTGTGCAGATGTCCACCATAGCCACGTAGTCCAGATCCCAGGAATTGCATCAGTAGAGGCCAGGAGCACGGCGTAGTGCAGGGGGCTGCTGTGTCTGTATTGTCCGCCAACGGTAGCGGTATGCCATGCACTCAACCTGTCTTTCTTCTGTCATCCCCCCCCCCCTTTCTGTGCTCTCCCTGTTCTTTTGTGTATCAGCATCATCAGGCGGAGGTACAGTGGCACCGGAGCACGAGGGAGCTGCATCCCACATGGCCATGGAGGGCCACAGCACGGACTCAGAATGCACCAGTGGGACGGAGAGCAAGGGGAGCTTCACGTCGGCCACCGGATCAGCAACCAGTGACACAGACTCGTCCGACGATGGGAGCTCCCTTGTGGTGGCGGCACAATCTGTGCGCCCCACTTGTACAGGTACAGCCGCCACCTCCCCTACCAGCATCGCCCTCCCAGCAGCTCCTCAGCGTTCACCCCGTGCCCGCTCATCCAGGAGGGGGGGCATCACCTTCACCCCAGGCACCTCAGGCTCTGCCCCAGTCACCCCTGCTGCCCTCAGTGAGGAGGCCATTGACCTCCTCAGGTCACTCACTGTTGGGCAGTCTACCATTGTGAATGCCATCCAGGGAGTAGAAAGGCAGTTGCAACACAGTAATGCATTCCTGGAGGGCATTCATTCTGGTCAGGCGGCCCTTCAGCGAACCCCGCAATCTCTGGCCTCAGCACTGATGGCAGCCATTGTCCCTGTGTCTAGCCTCCCCCCTCCAACTTCCTCCACCCAGACTCAATCCCCTGTACCCCAGCCCATCCCAAGCACACCATCAGACCAGCATGCACACACCTCAACACACAAAAGTGGCTCTGGCAAACATAGGCACCACACATCCCACAGGCACTCACACAAGCATCAGCCAAATACAGACACAGCAACACCCACTGCCTCCACTGTGTCCCCCTCCTCATCGTCTCCCTCCTCCCTCCCAGTGTCGTCTACACTCTCACCTGCAAGCACTACATCTACAGTCACTAGGACTCGCATCAGAACACCCAGCACCACACCCCGCTCACCTGCACTCACCACTCCCATTTACACGTCCCCTGTGTCCTGTCCCAGTGTGTCTGTGACACCCCCTGCCAAAGTACACAAACGCGGGCACCCACACACCCAACATCCATCCACCTCACGACAGCCTCCAGTACCTGCACCTGCACCTGCACCCAAAACACCTAAAGTGACACCTCCTACAACCACCTCCTCTTCCTCCACTCCCAGACCCCCTCCAGCTACCCATCCCAGTGTTCGTCAGAAACTGTCCCTCTGCAAAGTTGACCTTTTTGCTCCCCCCCTCCAATTCATCAGTCCGGTCGTAGCGCCTCAGCCAAAAAGCCTCCAGTACCAGTGGTGCGTGTTCAAGGTGTTTGGAGTGCACCGGTCACCAGGGCAGGCAGTGTGACACGGAGCCAAGGCACTGCCAGTCCACGCCCTGTAAAGGCTCTGAAGTTGGAAAGTGGCCGACAGGACCGGCTGAAGACTCCTGGATGCAAAACAACTCACACGGGTCCCAGGGGGATTGCAGAGTCAGCTGTGACTCCTCGAAAGGTGGGGAAGGGCCAGAAGAAGTCTGCACAGCCTTGTGTGAGCATCACAGCGGAGAAGGGTGGCATCCTTCCCGGCGGCCGGGACGCCACCACCAGCACTGGTCAGGAGACCACCGCCAGAGTCATTGCCCAGGAGGGCCCAAGTATCGTCACTGGTCAGGAGACCACCGCCATAGGCATTGCCCAGGAGGGCACAAGTATCATCACTGGTCGGGAGACCACCGCCAGTGTCATTGCCCAGGAGGGCCCAAGTATTGTCACTGGTCAGGAGACCACCGCCATAGGCATTGCCCAGGAGGGCCCAAGTATCGTCACTGGTCAGGAGACCACCGCCAGTGTCATTGCCCAGGAGGGCACAAGTATCGTCACTGGTCAGCAGACCACTGCCATAGGCATTGCCCAGGAGGGCCCGGCAGACACAGCCCCGCTGGGCAATGAGGGACCGTCATGCCACACACCAATGGCCAGTCCAGAGCCCGCCATGGCAAAGCACCGCTGAACAGTCCAGAGCCCGCCATGGCAAAGCACCGCTCGACAGTCCAGAGACCGCCATGGCAAAGCACTGCTGAACAGTCCAGAGACCGCCATGGCAAAGCACCGCTGAACAGTCCAGAGACCGCCATGGCAAAGTACCGCTGAACAGGGCATGCACCGCTGAACAGGGCAAGCACCGCTGAACAGGGCAAGCACCGCTGAACAGTCCAGAGACCGCCATGGCAAAGCACCGCTGAACAGTCCAGAGTCCGCCATGGCAAAGCACCGCTGAACAGTCCAGACACCGCCATGGCAAAGCACCGCTGAACAGTCCAGAGACCACCATGGCAAAGCACCGCTGAACAGTCCAGAGACCGCCACGGCAACGCACCGCTGGACAGGGCATGCACCGCTGAACAGGGCAAGCACCGCAGAAGAAGGAAAAAGACTGCCACATCAGGCATCGTTATCCCATGTGCAGCTGGGACTGTGACGGGACAGGAATTTTCACGGGGAGACTAATCAAGTCGGGGCACCATTCCCCCTCCAGCACCAGTGGAGAGATCCATCCACTACCTCTGCCCTTCACAGGATGAAACACTCTGGGCACCAGTCCCCCTCCAGAACCAGTGGAGAGATCCATCCACTACCTCTGTCCTTCACAGGATGAAACACTCTGGGCACCAGTCCCCCTCCAGAACCAGTGGAGAGATCCATCCACTACCTCTGTCCTTCACAGGATGAAACACTCTGGGCACCAGTTCCCCTCCAGAACCAGTGGACGCTGTTATGTACTTGTGAGACTGTGGCTTTGCACTCCCCAGGATGGAACAGTGGGCAAACCACCCACTGTAGAGACTTGTGAGACTGTGGCTTTGCACTCCCCAGGATGTCCCTAAGGGTTAGTGTGTGTCTAACAGTTGTCCCTCGATATTTGCAGGTGACTCTGGTTACCCCAACGTCTCTTGGCTAATAACCCCAGTGAGGAATGCCAGTACAAGGACAGAGGAACTTTACAATGAGACACATGGGCGAACAAGAAGGATACTTGAGAGAATCTTCGGCCTCCTGAAGGCCAGGTTCCGTTGCCTCCATCTGACAGGTGGAGCCCTGTACTAATCACCCAAGAAGGTGTGCCCGATCATTGTTGCATGTTGCAAAACCTGGCCTTGAGATGCCAGCTGCCTTTTCTGCATGAGGATGAGCCTGGAGATGGCATTGTGGCAGCGGTGGAGCCTGTGGACAGTGAGGAAGAGGAGGCAGAGGATGAAGATGTGGACAACAGAAGCTCTCTCATACAGCAGTACTTCCAGTGACACATAGGTGAGACACTGTATGTTCACTTTACATTGCAGTTTTCTGTTGGACATTGTACATGGCAGTATGATTTCCCTATGTCTATGTCAACTTACTGTACCCTTTGGCATCTCTATTTTCAGATCTCTGTGCCCCATTCTGGCTCCGGGTGTGTTTACTGCTGCCCACTACAGGTCATTCCAATCTATATATAAATGTACATATGAATTGCAATGTTGTCAGATTGTTGTACTAATACATATTTCAATCAATTGACAGACTCCAGATTTGTATTTGTTCCAAGGGTGTTTATTTGAGTGCTAATACAAATAGGGAGATGTGCAATGGGCTGGGGTGATGGTGAAGGAATGTCCAGTTAGAGTCCAGTGTCTTGGTGTCACAGGTGCATTGTCCAATGGGGCATAGGAAGGGGAGCAATGGCAGTTTAAGGTGAACAGGGTGACAGAGTTTGACACAAGGGTGACAATCAGGAGAGTCTTACTTTCTGGTGGGGGTCTTGGCAATGTTCTCTGGCTTCTACCTGGATCGCAGGGACCATTTGTGCAGTGGTTCTCCTTCTGCAGGGGGTGGGATGCTGGTGTCCTTTTGTTCCAATGGCGGGGCCTCCTGTCCACTAGGACCGGAGGAGGTGGAGGGATGTTCATCGCTGTGGCTAGTGTCAGGGGCCCGTTCTTGTGCCACTCCCTCCCTCATGGTGTTGGCCATGTTAGCCAGCACCCCTGCAATGGTGACCAGGATGGTGTGGATGTGTTTAAGGTCATCCCTTTTCCCCAGGTACTGTCCCTCCTGCATCCGCTGCGTCTCCTGCAACTTGGCAAGTATCTGGCCCAAGGTCTCCTGGGAATGGTGGTATGCTCCCAGGATCCCTGCAAGTGCCTCATGGAGATTGGGTTCCCTGAGCCTGTCCTCCCCCTGTTTCACAGCAGTCCTCCCAGCTTCCCTGTTATCCAGTGCCTCTGTCCCCTGAACCGTGTGCCCACTGCCACTGACCCCAGGTCCCTGATTATCTTGGGTTTGTGGAGTTGCCTGGGGTCCCTGTAGTGGTGGACACACTACTGATTGGTGTGTCCTTTGGACAGTGGTATGGGCCCGCTGGGTGGGTGCTGTGCTGGTGTATCCTGAGGGGGAGGCTCTGTGGTGGTATGGGATAGAGGCAGGGTAACTGACTGTTCAGAGAGGTTGGTTATCGTGATCCAGGCGTGCTGAGTTTCTGATATCACTGTGATCCTCTTCTGTGGGGGGACTGGATGTTGGTGGCACCTCCTCTCTGGTGACGTTGAATGGGGTTACAGTGGGAATGAAAATGCAGTGTTATTGTATCTGCGTGTGCCATCTTGTGCATGGGCGTGTTTTCCTCTATGGTTGTGATTGCCCTGTCAGCTTTGCCTTGTGTGCGCAGTGATTTTGTGGGCTAGGTGATTCTCTCTAATGGGAATGCTTTAGTGATGGGTGTCCATGCAATGCTGTTGCATGCAGGAGTTGTTATTGGGAGGGGTGGGTTGTGAGAGTGGGGTATATATGAGGTGATGAGTGAATGGTGTGAGGGTAGGGGTAGACGTTTGTCATGGCATGCAGGTAGGGTGGGGATATAGTAGTAATGATTTGGCTTACCAGAGTACAGTCCTCCTGCTACTCCTGAAAGGCCCTCAGGATGCATTATTGCCAAGTCTTGCTCCTCCCATGTTGTTAGATGTGGGGGAGGAGGTGGGGGTCCACTGCCAGTCCTCTTTACGGTTACCTGGTGTCTTGCAACCACCGAATGTACCTTCCCCCGTAGGTCCTTTCACCTCTTCCCGATGTCATCCCTTGTTCTGGGGTGATGTCCCACGGCGTTGACCCTGTCCACGACTCTCCGCCATAGCTCCATCTTCCTTGCAATGGACGTCTGCTGCACGTGTGATCCGAATAGATGATGCTCTACCCAGATGATTTCCTCCACCATGACCCTTAACTCCTACTCTGAAAACCTGGGGTGTCTTTGGGTGCCATGGATGTGGTGTGAGTGGTATGTGTGACGATATGGGGGTGATGTGTTGTGGTGTGTGCTGTGAGGTACGTGGATGCTGTATGGTGATGGTGTTTTGTGGTTCAGATTGAGTGGGTGCTCCTGGATTGTCTCTCTCTCTCTCTCTCTGTTTGGAATTTTTTTTTTCAGTTGAAACGGTTGTGGGTAATATGGGTGTGTGTTTTATAGTGGTGTGGAGGTGTGGGTGTGGTGTGAGTATGTGTGTCAGGTGTGTCTAGTTTGAATCGCCCAATGTGGTATAGTTTTGTTAGTGTGTATTTTGAGCATGGCGGTGTGTACCGCCAATGGTTTACCGCTGTTGAGAGAGGCTGTTGTGAAAGACCGCTGCAATGATTCATGGGTCCTCATACTGTGGGTGTATTTCTGTTGGCGTAACGGTGTGGGTTTTGGTACCACCAGTTTCTCACTGACCTTTGGTCTGGAGGTCATGTGTGGGTGTCTGTATAGTGGCAGATTTCTCAGTGTGGGTCATAATACCCGTAGCAGTATACCACTGCGGTCACAGTATTTTGGTGTCCGTCAGCACGGCGGTAGGCGGCATTTACCGCCAAGATTGTAATGAGGGCCTACGTGCAAGGATGTCTGCTTTGGAGGGTGTTATTGCTTATGTGCGGGAAGGTGTCCCTTCCCGCGCATAAACAGTCATTTCTGGCATTTTGCTTTTTCAATGCATCCTGCAGCACAACTAGAAAAAGCAAAAAATGAGGAGGAATAAATGTATTCCTCCTCATGGCTTGTTAACCCCTGGGGGTGGCATTAGATTTTCGCTCTGCCTCAGGTTTACGAAATCTCGTAAATCTGAGGCAGTGTCAAAATGCAATGGGTGTTGCTGTGGTCAGAATGACCGCCATAATTTTCTGACCCTGGCGGGAACCGCCAACACAGACCGCCACTTTAACACTCCGACCGCCACGGCGGTACAGACAAGCAGCACGGCGGTCACCGCCAACAGACAGGCGGCAGACAATGTACCGCCCACCCTATCACAACTCACCAATCCGCCACCTTTTCCGGGGCGGGAGCCCCGCCGATAAAAACAAGGCGGAAACAGACTACGAACGGGAAAACGCTCACCCTACACACTCCACGAGGAATCTGGACAGCATGGAACCAGAACTACACATCCTACCAGCAATTGTCTACCTGCTCCTCTACCAGGAGCACAAACGCCGGCACAGAAGACAACGGTGAGTACTGCACCTATGACACAGGGGAGGGGGGAGGAGAAAAGAATACGGGCACACACATACGTGACCCCCCCCCCAACTACCTACACACCAATGCAGAGCAACAACTCAGAGTGACACCCCCCAAACCCCCCAGAAGAATGCAAAGACAAAATAATATGTTATTGGAATTCAAATATATTGTAAGGCTAAATAAATAAGTAAGTCGAACATCCCATAACTATATACACATATGTAAATTGTCCCGTCAAAATTGGCTTTCTGTCATTGTACGTGGGCCAATGGTCCCCAACACATGGGCAAAGCCCACACATGAGACCCGAATCCATTGGAGAGAACACTGCAGGGGCATCAGATAAGAAAACTACAGGCACCTCAGGGGGAAGGGAAGGGGGGGCACCTCAGCCACATGAGTCCACGACGCCAGATCCACGAGGGGCCTCCACGGCCACTGTTCAATCCTGGGGAGTGCAAAGCCACAGTCTCCCAAGTCTCTACAGTGGGTGGATTGCCCACTGTGCCATCCTGGGGAGTGCAAAGCCACAGTCTCTCAAGTCCCTACAGTGGGTGGCTTGCCCACTGTGACATTCTGGGGAGTGCAAAGCCACAGTCTCTCAAGTCTCTACAGTGGGTGGCTTGCCCACTGTGCCATCCTGGGGAGTGCAAAGCCACAGTCTCTCAAGTCTCTACAGTGGGTGGCTTGCCCACTGTGCCATCCTGGGGAGTGCAAAGCCACATTCTCTCAAGTCTCTACAGTGGGTGGCTTGCCCACTGTGCCATCTTGGGGAGTGCAAAGCCACAGTCTCTCAAGTGGATGACAGACTCCAGCGGTACTGGAGGACTCTTGGTGCCCAGAGTGTATCGTTCAGCCCTGTCCGACACTGATCCGGGCCTGCCCCTTCTGCCAATGTGTCAGCGGTGCTTGAGTTGAAGGGCCCAGCGGAGCGGTGCTAGAGTTGAAGGGCCCAGCGGAGCGGTGCAAGAGTTGAAGGGCCCAGCGGAGCAGTGCAGAGACGGCGGTGCCCAGCGGAGCAGTGCTTGAGATGAAGGGCCCAGCGGAGCGGTGCTAGAGTTGAAGGGCCCAGCGGAGCGGTGCTAGAGTTGAAGGGCCCAGCGGAGCGGTGCAGAGACGGCGGTGCCCAGCGGAGCGGTGCTTGAGATGAAGGGCCCAGCGGAGCGGTGCAAGAGTTGAAGGGCCCAGCGGAGCGGTGCAGAGACGGTGGTGCCCAGCGGAGCGGTGCTTGAGATGAAGGGCCCAGCGGAGCGGTGCAAGAGTTGAAGGGCCCAGCGGAGCGGTGCAGAGACGGCAGTGCCCAGCGGAGCGGTGCTTGAGATGAAGGGCCCAGCGGAGCGGTGCTTGAGAGGAAGTGCCCAGCGGAGCGGTCTTTGAGAGGAAGTGCCCAGCGGAGCGGTGCTTGTCTTGAAGGGCCCTGTTCAGCGGTTCTTGAGATGGCGGTGCCCTGTTCAGCGGTGCTTGTCTTGAAGGGCCCTGTTCAGCGGTTCTTGAGACGGCGGTGCCCTGTTCAGCGGTGCTTGTCTTGAAGGGCCCTGTTCAGCGGTTCTTGAGACGGCGGTGCCCTGTTGAGCGGTGCTTGTCTTGAAGGGCCCTGTTCAGCGGTTCTTGAGACGGCGGTGCCCTGTTCAGCGGTGCTTGTCTTGAAGGGCCCTGTTCAGCGGTTCTTGAGACGGCGGTGCCCTGTTCAGCAGTGCTTCTCTTGAAGGGCCCTGTTCAGCGGTTCTTGAGACGGCGGTGCCCTGTTCAGCGGTGCTTGTCTTGAAGGGCCCTGTTCAGCGGTTCATGCGACGGCGGTGCCCTGTTCAGCGGTGCTTCTCTTGAAGGGCCCTGTTCAGCGGTGCTTCTCTTGAAGGGCCCTGTTCAGCGGTTCTTGAGACGGCGGTGCCCTGTTCAGCAGTGCTTCTCTTGAAGGGCCCTGTTCAGCGGTGCTTCTCTTGAAGGGCCCTGTTCAGCGGTTCTTGAGACGGCAGTGCCCTGTTCAGCGGTTCTTCACATGTGTCTCCAGGGCACCAGATCCGGCCAATATATGGTGTTCACTCGCCATCCGACTTCTCGCTTGCGGGCCCTCCTGTGCTGGTGTCCCATGCCCGTGGGTGTCCTCCTTCACCCCCGAAATAGGGCTGATGGGGCCCTCCTGGGCAGCTCGCCTGCTGCCGGACTTGTCGGCCGTGCTGCCCTTGCCATCCTTGCCTGATCCTCTGTGGCCCTTGCCTCCCTTTGGAGATGTGCCAGGTGGAACCCGGCTCCCTGACGGTGTCAGGGTGGTGCCTGTGGAGGCTGCCGTCTCTGTCCTCCCGCGCCGGCCCTTGCCTTTTTTGGATTTTTTCTCAGGGGGTGGGCTGGCTGTCCCTTTGCTGCTGGCCGATGTAGCTGCCCTCGAAGGTGGTGGACTCCAATATCCCTGGACTATGGTCCTTGTAGGTCCAGGGGTTGTGGTGGCTGAGGTGCAGATTGGACTTTTACAAGATGGAGGGGGTGGTTCAGGTGATGGAAAGAGGTTAATTTTGGATAGGAAAAACTTTTTAGGAGCAATGGGAAGGGTAGGTGCAGTGGGTATGGGAGTGGAGGAAGAGGATGTGGTTGTAGGAGAGTCAAGTGTGCTGTCTTTGGGTGCAGGTGCTTGTGACGGAGGCTGTCGTGAGGTGGATGGCTGTTGGGTGGGTGGCTGCCTGCGTTTGTGTTGTTTGGATGAGGGGTGACAGACACACTGGGAGAGGACACAGGGGACGTGTAAATGGCAGTGGGGGTGGTGACTGCCCGTGTGCGGAGTGTTCTGGTGGGTGTGCTGGTGATGGACGTAGTGGCTGATGAAGTGGTGCATGCAAGTGTGAGTGGAGACGTCACAGGGAGGGAGGAGGGAGACGAGGAGGAGGGGGACACAGAGGAGGCAGTGGCTGTTGGCATGTCTGCATGTGGATGTTGCTTGTGTGAATGCTTTTGGGATGTGTGGTGCTTATGTTTGGATGAGCTGACCTTGGGTGTTGAGGTGTGTGCAGGCTGGTCTGTAGGTGTGTCTGGGATAGGCAGAGGAACAGGGGAGTGGGACTGGGTGGAGGGAGTTGGAGGAAGGAGGCAGGAGACACGGACAATGGCTGCCGTCAGTGCTGAGGCCAGAGCGTTGAACGATTGCTGATGGGCAGCCTGACCAGAATGAATGCCCTCCAGGTATGCATTGCTCCGATGCACCTCCCTTTCCACCCCCTGGATGGCATTCAAAAGGGTAGACTGCCCAACAATGAGCGTCCGGAGGAGGTCAATGACCTCCTCACTGAGGGCAGCAGGGGTAACTGGGGCAGGGCCTGAGGTGCCTGGGGCGAAGGAGATGCCCGCCTTGGTGTGCGAGCAAGCACGGGGCGAACGCTGGGGGGCTGCTTGGAGGGCGGAGCTGGTGCACTGGGTGGCGGCTGTTCCTGTTGTTGCGGTGGGCACGGATGTTGCCGCCACCACAAGAGAGCTCCCTTCCGAGGACGTGTCGGTGTCGCTGATGTCTCCACGTGTCCCTGTTGTGGAGCCCCCCTCGCCCTCCGTCTCACTGGTCAAATCAGAGTCCGTTGCATGGCCCTCCGGGGCCATGTGAGATGCAGCTCCCTCGTGCTCCAATGCCACTTCTCCTCCGCCAGATGATGCTAATGCACACATGAACAGGAAGAGCAGACAAAAAAAAGGGGGGGGGGAGAAATAAAGATATGTTGAGTGCATGCATTGGCAACACAGTTGGCGGAGAGGACAGACACAGAAGCCCCCTGCACTACGCCGCGCACTTGGGGTACACTACTCAGTTAGTGAGACTTGGCCTACAAGCCAATGGACGACGTCTGCACACATAGGTGACACAAGGCCATGGATAGCTGTACTTGGCACCCTACAGAGGTGGAGGGCAGGGGCACAGGGCCATGCCTTACGGGGGGGACTAGCCTACAGAAATCGCCCTGGCCTAGGGATACCCACATCCATCCTCCCCCACCCAGACACCTCCACTGCGCGCTAAGATAGCACAATGTGCTTGTACTCACCCCCTTGTGTCTGCTGTGATGTCCTCACGCGCCCATCCAAATCTGGGTAGGCTACCGCCAGGATCCGAGACATCAGGGGGGTCAATTGATGAGTGGCACCCCTCCTACGTTGGGAGGCCATCCCCAGCAGAGCCTCTGCGGTGTTTCTGCTCCTGCGGCGGATGTCCTCCCACCTCTTGCGGCAGTGGGTGCCCCGTCTGTTGTGGACCCCCAGGGTCCGGACGTCCTTGGCGATGGCAGGCCAAATGTTGACTTTCTGATGGGCGCTGACCTATGTGACACGTACAGGGAGAGAAAATAAAATATCAACATTTTCTGCATGCTCGATGTGAGTGTCCCCCCATCCCCATTCTTGCCATGGGGCACATGCTCTCATCTGTCGTTTGATGCATGCCTCATACGCTCCCCTCCGCACCTTCGTTCATTCACCCCACTCAACCCAGGCATTGCCCACAAAGCATGGTCCCAGTGTACTAACCTGTTGGTCTGGAGGACCGTAGAGTAGCGCATACTGGGGGAGGACCCCATCCACGAGTTTCTCCAATTCTTCAGAAGTGAAGGCAGGGGCCCTTTCCCCAGTCGCAGCAGCCATTGTCTCTTCCAGACCGAGGTCACAGCAGCACTTGCAGTATAGGTCCTCTCCTGTGGATGATCAGGTCTCGAGTGATTAAGCTGATAGAAAATGGCGGTCACGCCCGCGGCGGTGCGTACCGCAGCGGTGCGTACCGTGACCGCCGGCGCACTTCGTCATTGGCTCCTGAAACCCATAGGGTTCTATATTAACCAATGCGGCTTTGCCCCGCGGTCTTCGACCGACTACCGCCACGGAGTGCCACGCCAGCGCATTGACCTCACATCCCATTGTCACACTTCACAGGTCAGGCAGCCGCCATTTCAAGGGCCCACATGGCTTAATTTCTACTGCGTCACACAGGCCTAGGCCTTGCATTGCCACTCATACAAGCCATTCAATGCATAGCGAATCGTGTACTGTGCAAGCTGTGGGAACGTACCTGTGGTTTGCTTGACTCTGTGCTCCATGTTGTCCTTCCTAGGCACCGTCCGCTGGGACTTGCGAGGAGATGGAGGAATGTTCCTGTGTACAGACCGCTGGTGGACCTGTCGACAATGGAAGAAAGACATGTCAAACTGCCAATCAGGCTTGACCGAGCCACTATACAGGAACTGTGTGCCCAGCTGGAGCCAGACCTGATGTCACCCATTCACCAACCCACAGGGATTCCCCCTCTGGTGCAGGTTCTGTCAGTACTCCATTTTTTGGCAAGTGGATCATTCCAAACAACAGTGGCCATTTCATCAGGGATGTCTCAGCCTATGTTTTCTAAGGTTTTGTCCAGAGTGTTGTCTGCCCTGATGAAATACATGCAGAGCTACATTGTTTTCCCTGAGGTGGGCGATTTGGCTACAGTGAAGGGTGATTTCTATGCCCTTGGACATATTCCCAACATCATTGGTGCCATTGATGGGACCCATGTGGCTTTGGTTCCCCCCCGTGAAAGTGAACAGGTGTACAGGAACAGAAAAAGTTATCATTCTATGAATGTCCAGGTGGTCTCTTTGGCTGACCAGTACATCTCCCATGTAAATGCCAAGTTCCCTGGGTCAGTGCATGACGCGTACATCATGCGAAATAGCAGCATCCCTTATGTGATGGAACAGCTACAGAGACACCGTGTGTGGCTAATTGGTGACTCTGGTTACCCCAACCTGTCGTGGCTACTGACCCCAGTGAGGAATCCCCGGACCAGGGCAGAGGAACGGTACAATGAGGCCCATGGGCGTACTAGGAGGGTGATCGAGCGGACCTTCGGCCTCCTGAAGGCCAGGTTTAGGTGCATGCATATGACAGGTGGATCCCTAATGTACTCACCGAAGAAGGTGTGCCAGATCATCGTGGCCTGCTGTATGCTTCACAACCTGGCTTTGCAACGCCAGGTGCCTTTCCTGCAGGAGGATGGTCCAGAGGGTGGTGTTGTGGCAGCTGTGGAGCCTGTGGAGCCTGTGGAGAGTGAAGAGGAGGAAGACGACGGGGACGACACAGACAACAGGGACACAGTGATACAACAGTATTTTCAATAACACACAGGTACGAATCAACACCGCCATTTCACATGAACTTACAGTCTCCTGCCTCTCTACTGTCTGAGTTTCCCCCCAGTTTATGTTAACTGAGTTGTGACTTTCCCTTCAGTTTTCAGAGATGTGGGCCCCACTGCGTGACCTCTGCTTTGTTTGCCCATGGACTACAGCTGTGTGACAGTGGTATGTTGTCATCACAATGTAACTGAACATTTTGGCACCGTTATGTCTAATACATTTGTTCAAAAGACAAGCAGACTCCAGATAATTTTAGTGCAATAAGTGATTTTATTTAAGTGCTAAATTTAGGATAATGCATGCAAATCGGTGATGGGTGATGGTGGAGTAATGTCCATGGCAGAGTCCAGATTTTCAGTCTCACAGGTGCATTGTCCATATGCCTGTGGAAGGATGGAGCAGGGGCAGTTTAAGGTTGGACAGGGTGGCAATGTGGGACAGTGGGATGACATCAGGGGGTATCCTTTGCTGGCGGGGGTCTTGGTATTCTACTCTGTCTTCTTCCTAGATCTCAGGTACCGCTTGCGGGGTGGTTCTTCTTCTGCAGGAGGTGGGGTTCTGGTGGCCTGTTGTTGTGTGGGGGCCTCCTGTCCACTAGCGCCGGCGGAGGTGGTGGCCTGTTCTTGGTCCATGCTAGTGACAGGGGCCCTTTGTGGTGCCACATGGTCCCGCAATGTGGTGACAATCTGGTTAAGAGCCACGACGATGGTCCCCATTGCGGAACTAAGGGCTCGGAGTTCTTCCCTGAACCCCATGTACTGTTCCTCCTGCAGTACCTGGATCTCCTGGAACCTGGCCAGTACAGTAGCCATCGTCTCCTGGGAGCGGTGGTATGCTCCCATGATGGAGGAGTGGGCCTCGTGGAGAGTGGATTCCCTGGGCCTGTCCCCCCCTGTCGCACAGCAGCCCTCCAAGTTCCCCTGTTTCCCTGGGCCTCTGTCCCCTGGACCGTGTGCCCACTACCACTGCCCCCAGGTCCCTGTTGTTGTTGGGGTGATGGGTCAACCTGGGTGCCCTGTAGTGGTGGACACACCGCTGATTGACGTGTCCTGGAGACAGAGGCATGGTCCCGCTGGGTGGGAGCTGTGCTGGTGTTCCCAGAGGGGGGTAGGTCTGCTGTGGCCTGTGGCTGTCTGAGGGGAACCGACTGTCCCGAGGTCCCCGATGGGCCGGGCTGGTCATCAGGGTCCAGGGAGACAGAGCTGCTGTCATCACTGGGGGCCTCTTCTGGGGTGGGATGGACATTTCTGGACCCTCCTGGGCGGTGTGGTGGCGTTCTGGTCGTGCAGGGGTATAAGAGTATGGTTATTGCTTCTGTGTGTGCCATAGTGTGCAATGGGTGGGTGGCCGTGTACCCCAGTGCTGGCATTCCCTTGTGGGGGCTGTTGTGACAGTGGCTTGTGGGGGAGATGGGTATGTGCAGTGGGCATGCTTTGGTGATGGGTGTCCATGCTTTGTGGACGCATGCAGGGCTAGGTGTTGGGATGGGTGGGTTGTGATGGTGAGCCATTTGCAAGGAGTTGGTGTGATGGGGGTGGGGGTGAGGGTGGGGGTATGATTTGGCATGCAGGTGGGGTGGGGGGAATGAAGTAGTGAAGATTTGCCTTACCAGAGTCCATTCCTCCGCCTACTCCAGCGAGGCCCTCAGGATGCAGGATGTTCAAGACTTGCTCCTCCCATGCTGTAAATTCTGGGGGAGTAGGTGGGGGTCCGCCGCCAGTCTTCTGCACCGCGATGTTGTGCCTTGATACCATGGAACTCACCTTCCCCCGTAGGTCGTTCCACCGCTTCCTGATATCGTCCCGATTTCGTGGATGCTGTCCCACAGCGTTGACCCTGTCCACTATTCTTAGCCATAGCTCCATCTTCCTGGCAATGGTGGTGTGCTGCACCTGTGTCCCGAAGAGCTGGGGCTCTACCCAAATTATTTCCTCCATCATGACCCTGAGTTCTGCGTCAGAAAACCTGGGGTGTCTTTGGGGTGCCATGGGGTGGTGTGGATGAGGTGTGGGGTGGGGTATGTGTTGTAGAGTGTTGTGAGTGTGGTGGTGTGTGGTGTTTTGTGCGTGGATATTGTGTGGGTGATGTTGTGATTTGCCTCTGTGTGATGGTGTACTCTATTCTGTGCTGTCTCTCTCTGGACTTCAGTCGCAATTGTGGTCGTAAGGGTTTGTGGGTGATGTGGGTGTGTTTTTTATATTGTATTGGGTGTGTGGGAGTGTTGTGTGTATGTGTCTCAGGTGTGTGTATTTTGAATTGTCTAATGTGGCTGTGTTTTGTAAAGGTATGTGTATTTTGACCGCGGCGGTGTGTACCGCCAATGGAATACCGCGGTTGAAAGACCGCTGCGGGGATTTGTGGGTCGGAATGGAATGGGCGTATTTCTGTTGGCGTGACGTTGGAGGTTTGGTCATCGCCAGTTTTTCGCTGGCTGTTGGTGTGGCGGACTTTTGTGGATGTCGGGTTTTTGGCGGTTTGCCAGTTGCGGGTCAGAATGACCGCGGCGGTTTACCGTGACCGCGGCGGTGTTATGGCGGTCTTCTGACCGGCGGTAAGAGCCTTTTACCGCCGAGGTCAGAATGACCCCCTCTATCTTTGTGGGTACCTGATCATCATTATAATCACACACTATCTTTGTGGGGACTTTAAAATCACTACGATAACATACTATCTTTGTAGGGACTTGAACACCACCATGATGACACACTATCTTTGCAGGGACTTGAATATCACTATACTACCCCACCATCTCTATCTGGACTTGATCATTATCTTCACACTCTCTGTGTGTGGACTGGAGCATTGTCCTTACAATATATTTCAGTGGGTACTTGAACATAATAAACTTCACAATCTCTCTTTGTGGAGACTTGAACATCAAAAGAAACATACACTATGGGGGTCATTCCGACCTCGGCGGGCCGGGGATGCGGGAGCACCGCCAACAGGCTGGCGGTGCCCCGCAGGGCATTCTGACCGCGGCGGTTTGGCCGTGGTCAGACCAGGAAAACCGGCCGTCTCCCGCCGGTTTTCCGCTGCCCTGGGAATCCCCCATGGCGGCGCAGCTTGCTCCGCCACCATGGGGGATTCCGACCCCCACACCGCCATCCTGTTCCTTGCGGCTCCGACCGCCAGGAACAGGATGGCGGTGAGGGGTGTCGTGGGGCCCCTGGGGGCCCCACTTTGTATTTCAGTGTCTGCTTTGCAGACACTGAAATACGCGACGGGTGCCACTGCACCCGTCGCACATACCCACTCCGCCAGCTCCATTCGGAGCCGGCTTCCTCGTGGGGAGGGGTTTCCCGCTGGGCTGGCGGGCGGCCTTCTGGCGGTCGCCCGCCAGCCCAGCGGGAAAGCCAGAATGGCCTCCGCTGTCTTTCGACCGCGGAGCGGCCATATGGCGGCTCCCTCCAGGCGGGCGGCTCCCGCCGCCCGCGGGGGTCAGAATGACCCCCTATCTCTTTTGTAACTTGAATTTAATTATCTTTACCCTGTTTTGCTGTAGACTATTTCTATAGAGACTGTGGTGTTACTTTTATCATACATCACTTATGTAGCATCATTACACACCATCCTAATGCAGAGATCACAAAGCACCTGCCTGGCAATTATCACACACTATTCCTATCCAAGTGTTGTCATTACATGCATTCCTAGGGAGATGTGGTCTAATAGGTAATTTGACAAATTTCTAAGCAAATATGAAAATTCTGGGTTCCATTTGACCGTATTGCTTGAGTCCATCTTGTAATTTCTATATGCTTTAGTTCGCTTATCTACTAAGATTTTGAGCACTACACAATTGGTTGAATACAGTTTTAAGTGCATTTCTGTATTTTCCATAGAAAGAGCATAATTTGTTTTACTAATAACTTTGCTGTTGTTAGGCAAATAATCATGAAACTTTAACAAAAATAAAGGGTTATCTACCTCAGCTGTTCCTGGAAAGGTTTGTGCTGATCAGTGAAGCCACAGCCAAGAAATTCCCATAGGACATTCTGAGCGATATACATCAAATTGGCTGAAATGTATTACATCAAATTTGGAAAAATGTTAAAACATTACTCAGAAAGTATGCTTTACATTATTTGGTGTAAATGTTTAAGATAATTCTCTTTTAAAGAGGTGCTTGTGATGGGGATGAAAGAGTTAATAATTTAGTGGGTTTGGCCCAGAACGAGTCTTGCAGTACAATGATCTTAAAAAATGAGGCCTTCTGATTTGTCAAATGTAGCTTTGTTCCTTTTGTCAGGATTGGTCCAGTGGTACTGAGTGATCTGATTGGATGTCTCCGTTCTTCACATAATATTGTGGCAGCCATTACAAGGCACTGGAACTTGGTACTGAATTGTTTTGAAAAAAGATCGGTACGCTCTGACCCCAAGGGCCCCCTTCTTAAGTTGAAAAGGTAAACAAAAAGTAATACTAGAGATGTTAATGTGGCACCAAACATATGGTACTTTTGGTACTCTGCATGGTCCCCATATTATACTTCAGTACCACTTGTTTGGTTCTGTGGTACTACCAATATATATATATATATATATATATATATATATATATATATATATATATATATATATATATTCTTTTTTACAAAGAAGCTTAAGTATCATACAAAACACCAAAAATGCATTTACACAGAATCACTGAAATATTACCTCATGGTCTTTTAAATAGGTGTAGTTTGGAATAGGCAATAGAAAGTCACCTAACTAGGTTGCACTTGCTATTTAACCACTAGAAAGAATTCCATTTGGGTGGGCATTTGATGGAAAATTGTGGATTCTTCTTGTATAGATATAGAGCTATGGTTCAATTCTGGGACAGATGTTCAATTCACAGAAATGAAACCTTAAGAGGAAGCACTTAAAGATATGAACATAGTAGGTGCCTAGATGAAGCTCCACTTCTAAAACAGTCTTGTGCTTGACTTAAGCAAAGCTACATGTATTCTTTTAAGCCTCCACATTGAAAAACATTTTGAAGAGAGCAGCAGAGTGAGGTCAGGGGCAGCAACAAAGGGCAGCAACAGCACAATGAACTGGGGGAGGGTGACACACAAGGAGCAGGTAAAAGTGGGCCAGGATCATGGGCATCAATGGAGTACAGTGCTAGCCGGGAGGAGAGGCAACACAGTGGTCCAGGGAGGGAGAGTGTGGGGGCACACACACAGAAGGAAGGGGAGGGGTATGGAAGAAGGGAGAAACTAAGGGCAGTGGCACCACAACAGACCAGGTAGTGAGCTGGCATGTATACAGAGAATAGGGGGTAGCTGTGGCAATGAAAGTCAGTAGCAGCAGAGAGGCAGTGACAACTCAAGAGACAAAAGAAAGAGAGGGCATACATGGAGTCTAGCCAATGGGGGAAGGGGCAACAGTAGAAGGCAGTGGCAGCAGAAACCAACAGGTACGGATGGTGCAGGTACTTGCACACAGAGAACTGGCTGGTGAGGGGACAGGTGCAATGACAAATGCCAATGGCAGCACAAGGGCATTGGCAGCAAATCAGACCAGAGAGGAGGGGATAGGGGCATTCACATAAAGAACAATTGGGAAGGGATAGAGGTGGAGCTACAATGAAGGGCAGTGACCAAACAGGCTCTGTGGCAGTACAAAAAAACTGACAATGGGGGAAGCAGTATGCACATGGAGATCTGGGTGCTGGGGGAGGAGTGTGAGGGCAGCTACAGAGAGCAGTGACAGCACAGTGGCATTGGCAGCACAACAGACCAGGTAAAAAGGTGCAGTGACACACACATGCAGAACAGGGGACAATGATAGTGCCAATAGCAATGGGCAGTGGAAGCACAGGAGCAATGGAGCCACACTAGACAGAGGGCAGGGTCATGCACATAGAGAACAGGTGGTAGGGTGTGTGGGCAGGGACAGGGGCAGTAATCTGACCATAGAGGGCAAGAAAGAGGGAGAAGGGGCATGCAGATGGAAAACAGAAAGAAAACAGAAGGCAAGCTGGACATGTCAAGGGCAGCAAACTGACTATCGAAGGAAGGATGCACAGGGTAGGGGAGCTGAGGGCTTGGGGTTGGGTTACTTTGTGCTGCACATGGCCGAAGATTGTGTGAATATGATTAAAAACAGAAATGCACTGTTTAAGAGACTCATAGCCCATGTTAGTGGTATGTATACGTCATCACAACAATAACAGAGTATAGATACTGCCAACAAGAAGGTCTGCCCACCTCATTTGAGTGCGATCAGACCTTCAGTTTGATTACAGTGGTGACTATTCTGTCACTGCCATAGTCAAACATCCCCAACAGCCCAACAGAGTAAGAGCTGTCTGAGAAATGGCTACATGTCCACCAGCCCAATCAGGATGAGTGGACATGTAGCCATATTTACAGTCTGTTGAGGGACAATACATGCCAAATAATGGTCCCCAGACCATGGGAAATGACTCCATTGCAGATGGGATCATTACTTTTTTTTATTTTAAAAGTAAATCCCATTTTGGGATTTTCATTTTGAAAATTAAAAAATAATACTGCTTGGTGTAAACTTGCATCATGCTGATGATTCCCCTCACCAAACAGTGAGACGTGGCTCCTGCCAATGCTACATGAATGACCACCTTCTTGGTGCATGTTATGCTCCAGTTTCACTACATAATAATCAGATGCACCAGAGCACCCAAGAAGAGGAACCAGCAGGAACTCTGATTCATATTGAGCACGAGCTGTCATAGCCAACAACATAACTATGGAAAACCCCCTTGAAGAACTGACCATCTGGAGACTGCAATCAGAATGTGGCCATTACCCGATCGAATGCTCAGTAAGTAAGGAGGAGGGGGTCATGAAACAAATTATCTGCATTAAGTTTGTATGTTTGAAAGGTTCAGTCTATGGTGGTCATTCTAACCCTGGCGGTAAAAACCGCCAGGGCGAATGACCGCGGTAGCACCGCCAACAGGCTGGCGGTGCACCGCTGGGCATTCTGACCGCGGCGGTTCTGCCGCGGTCAGAAGCGGGAAACCGGCGGTCTCCCACCGGTTTCCCGCTGCCCTGCAGAATCCCCCATGGCAGCGGAGCGCGCTCCGCCGCCATGGGGATTCTGACACCCCCTACCGCCATCCTGTTCCTGGCGGGTCTCCCGCCAGGAACAGGATGGCGGTAGGGGGTGCCGCGGGGCCCCTGGGGGCCCCTGCAGTGCCCATGCCAATGGCATGGGCACTGCAGGGGCCCCCGTAAGAGGGCCCCAAAAAGAATTTCAGTGTCTGCCTAGCAGACACTGAAATTCGCGACGGGTGCTACTGCACCCGTCGCACTCCAGCAACTCCGCCGGCTCCATTCGGAGCCGGCTTCATCGTTGCTGGGTCTTTCCCGCTGTGCTGGCAGGCGGCCTTTTGGCGGTCGCCCGCCAGCACAGCGGGAAAGCCAGAATGGCCGCAGACCGCGGTGCGGTCATTTGGCGGTAACCGCATGGCCGCGGTTATAATCAGGCCCTATATGTTTTGGCAATTAAGCTTGAACTCATGGGTTCCTAATAGCCACAAAGGAGAAACTGAAAATGTAATAAATGATGCTCATTTGAAAGTTCAAATTATAGACAAGTCAGACAGTTCAATGAAGTCAACAGAGCCACTGCAGCTACCAATTTTGTTGAACGAAGGAATGCTTCTCAGTGGGAAAAGGGTCAATTTTGCAACTAGAATAAAACAAATATTAAAGAAAAAATAAGAAATTGTGAAGGACTATCCCACAAAGAAATTAACAAGTGATTGGAAGTTTTAATTCTAAAGAAGTATTTGGATGTACAAAGGATACCACGACATCTCCGCATATCCATAATGCCAAGTCATCAGAATACGAGTGGTGAACTGCTCCAGGAATGGTAACAATATATCCTGAATTGTTACATGGGCTTAATTTTCTTATTGATCAAGTACACTTAAATTGCATTACAAACATTTAGGGAGCAATTAAATGCTCCAGGAGAATAGTTAGCAAAAATTTGAATTTGCAGAAGACATAAATTAATTGAAGGATGAAATCAATGATAAATTAGAAAAACATGAGGACGATGTAAAACAGAGAAAACAAACCAAATTTCAGTGAGACAAAAGGATTATGAAGGATGCAGAGTATTTATATTTGCCAGAAGATTCAATACCCCAGGTTGAGTAATGAATCTGTATGTACAGAAACGGAATAAAAAGAAGAGTGAGGTACCTCACACAACAGTGGAAAGTAGTAAAATAACACGTTTAAATGAAATGTGCCTCACACTCCAGCAACAATAATGGGAGAAAAGCAGGAACACACCAAAAGGAAGAGGAAGAGGTTGAGTACGGGGCGTAAAACCAAGTAAACAAGGAGGGGCAAATAGAGGCAAAGGACAGAGAGAAAGGAGAAGTCAGGACAAGAGGGAACACGTAACAAGGGCAATAAACTGTTACAGCAGTCAAAAACTTAATATAATTAATTTATCTGAATGACAACTAGCATAGAAGGGTTCCTTTCCTTCAATATCCCAGCTCAGCCATCAGAGAAAGCAACAGGTCGTGCAAAAAGGGGACTTTTAATTCTTTTAAACTCAAAACTTCAATGTGGTTATAAGGTTTTAACATTTGATTGTCCGGATCTGATGGGTCTACAAATTTCTTTCCAACAGAATTTTAATGTAATCCTTATTAATGTATATGCTCGATCTGTTTCACGTGGATCAGAATCACATAGTTTAACTTTACTCTCTGATTTTTTAGATACTATACAAACTAACTCTTATTTAATCATTGCTGGGGATGTAAATTGCACCTTTGAACCCTCTGTGTATCTTAGTGACCTAACCATGGAGGAGGACGAACTTTGGGGGATCACACAATTGAATGGTGACATCCCTTGCCCTTGTTCTCGAGTTGCAGCCCAGCTAGCCTCATTATGCCTAAAGTTTCCCTTAGGGCTTGTAATGGTTGCACTCCTTCTGATTTAAACCTTGCACCTACATTTAATTGAGGTTCTCTGACTAGTGTTATTGATTATTTCTTGGTGGATGTGCGACTTTGGCCGTTACTGAGAGATATGAGGGTAGATTCCAGGTGTGAGAGTGATCACTTCGCCCTGTTACTCACCCTCTCTGTGAATATTTTTTGGTAGAACCTTGAACATGCAACTCACAACGGTCCCTCCCCCTATTTTGAATAATGCTTAGACGAAGGTAGGGTGGCCAAAATTGTTATTGAATCCCTATTTAATACGCAAGATTTACCAAATATTTACTGATAATCTGTCAACTTATGAAGATTTCGATCTTAAGGCTATTCCACTCCTTGGTATTCATGAAAACATGATTGTCAAACTCCAAAGTGTTTTTTATAAAAAAACTTATGGTAAGCTTGCAATGTGGGGTTTCGACTAACAATAGATGGTTCAATGATTCATGTATGAGGGCCAAATCTGACCTCAAAAAGGCTATTAAGGATGGGACCCCGGGTGCGATCCAACAAGCCAGATGTCTGTATAAGAAGACAATTTTGCAATCAAAGAAATCTTGGGAAGACTATTTGGCAGGAGCTGTTGGTTGCCACAAAAGCAAACAATAACACGCTCTTCTGGGAATTGTTGACTAAATGTGAGAAAGAGGGCAGGTCCAACTCAGGGAACCATGATAAACCTGAGAGTTGGGTGGAACACTTCTCCCTCCTCTATGAGGAAACTTCTATTCCAGGGGCTCTTGATAGTGACAACGTGGGATTAGATCCCCTCACTTTGCCAAATACTAACCTTGCTATTTCTTCCCTGATGGGAGTCCATATGATCACAAGGGTCTTATTTGTTTCTCCCTAGAAGAAACTGCCGCCGCCATTAACTCCTTGAAACCTGGTAAAGCCCCAGGACCAGATAAAATCCCAGGTGATCTCTATAGATCTGAGCCATCTATATGGACCTGGTATATCAACTTATTGTCGAATAAAATCACAGAAGGAGGACAGATTCCCGGGACGTGGAAGGGTGCCGAAATTATCCCCATTTAAAAAAAGGGTAAGGCAAATCTACCATCCATCTATAGACCGATTAGCCTAATTGATAACCTGCAAAAAATCTTCACCAAACAGCTCCTAGGTAGACTATTGAGTTGGGTCATGGAATAGCAGATTCTTTCTCCGCTACAGGCGGGGTTCCGGCCCAGAATAAGTACGGTAGACCAGGCCTTTAGGTTGGCGGTGCTATACTGGAAATATGTAGTACTGGCAAAGCAAACCTTATATGTTGCCTTTGTTGATTTGCGATCTGCCTTTGATTTGGTCCCAAGAGAAAAGCTGTGGGAAGTGCTACATAAAATAGGGATACCAGCTAATATAACCCACCTATTGAAACGCATGCATGAAGACACATATGCGCAAGTGAGATGGGGCAACCAAGGTGAGTTGGCCAACAAATTCCCCATCAAAAGGGGTGTCCGTCAGGGTTGTGTGCTAGCACCACTCCTGTTCTCCTTATTCATTAACGAGGTGGTGCAAGAACTAAGGGCATGCCAGAATGATGCTCCTACATTAATCGATCAGAAAATTCCTATTCTTCTTTTTGCGGATGACTCTCTACTCATTTCAAAAACCCCTATGGGTTTGCAAATTCTTGTGGACAAATTTAATTTATTTTGTCAGAATTCTGGTCTAGAGTTGAATTTGAAAAAAACTAAATTGATGGTGCTCCGCTCTGGTACTCGGAAGAAATGCACTATAAGGTTAGATGGTGTTATTTTGGATCAGGTTAGTTCCATCGACTATCTGGGTGTGAGGCTTACAGATTCACTCCATTGGGAGGAACAGGTTAGCAAGAGTGCTGGGCTCTTGCAACATCGGGCAACATCCATACTGCGTCTCTATAGGAGTACGACGGCCAAAGATGTATCTCCAGCATTAAAGATCTATGTGGCCAAGGCGCAGGGCGCTGCTGCCTATGGTGCAGAGATCTGGGGCACCTCTGATGCTAGTAGGATAACCAAAATTGAGAACAGCTTTGCAAGGGCTCTATGCGCTTGTCCTATTAGCACCCCATTAATCCCCCTGTTTTTAGATCTAGGGCTAAAACGAATGGCCGACATAATTGCTCTACGTCCTCTGTTGTATTGGGTGAGGCTATGAATAGTCCCCAAAATGGTTGTATACAAGTCATCACTGCTAGAATTGCTAAAATGTTCTAACTCTACTTCCATCCCATGGATCAAACACGTATCTAATTGGCTTTTTACATTGGGATTGAGAGACTTATGGGAGAACCCCCATCAACTTGAGAAGTCCCATGTAAATGTGTTGAAGGGTGCTTACTGGTCTTATATACGGAACAATTACATTTCTCCTAAACTCAATGGTCGTCTAACTAATCTTTTTATTGATTTTAAATGGTACCCAGAGTTTGAACCATACCTGGATATAATACCTGACTTATTAGGTAAAGGACTGTGGGGGTCATTCTGACCTCGGCGGTAAAAGGCGCTTACCGCCGGTCAGAAGACCGCCATAACACCGCCGCGGCCGCGGTAAGCCGCCACGGTCATTCTGACCCGCAACTGGCAAACCGCCAAAAACCCGACATTCACAAAAGTCCGCCCCACCAAAGGTCAGCGCAAAAATTGCAATGACCAAACCTCCACCGTCACGCCAACAGAAATACGCCCATACCATTCCGACCCACAAATCCACGCGGCGGTCTTTCAAACGCGGTATTCCATTAGCGGTACACACCGCCGCGGTCAAAATACACACACACATAGAAAACTCAGCCACATTGGTCAGTTTGAAATACACACACCTGATACACATACTAACACCACTCCCACACACCCAACACAATATAAAACACACACCCACATCACCCACAAGCCCCTACGACCCGAAATTATTGACGAAGGCTCGAGAGAAAGCACAGAATAGACAATCCCACAACACAGAGGCACACAACACCATCACCCACACAGAATCCATGCACCAAACACCACACACCACCACACGCACCACACTCATCACCACAAACGCCACCCCACACCTCAACCACACCACCCCATGGCACCCCAAAGACACCCCAGGTTCAGTGACGCCGAACTCAGGGTCATGGTGGAGGAAATAGTTTGTGTAGAGCCCCAGCTCTTCGGGGCACAGGTGCAGCACACCACAGTTGCCAGGAAGATGGAGCTATGGCAAAGGATAGTGGACAGGGTTAACGTGGTGGGACAGCATCCACGCAATCGGGAGGACATCAGGAAGAGATGGAACGACCTACGGGGGAAGGTGCGTTCCATGGTATCAAGGCACAACATTGCGGTGCAGAAGACTGCCGGCGGACCCCCACCTGCTCCCCCCGAATTTACCGCATGGGAGGAGGAAGTCTTGCACATCCTGCATCCTGAGGGCCTCGCAGGAGTAGGTGGAGGAATGGACTCTGGAAAGGCAAATCTTCACTACTGCTACCCACCCCCACCCCACCTGCATGCCAAATCATACCCCCACCCTCACCCCCTCCCCCATCACACCAACACCTAGCAAAAGGCTCACCATCACAACCCACCCATCCCAACACCAAGCCCTGCATGCGACCACAAAGCATGGACACCCATCACCAAAGCATGCCCACTGCACACACACATCACCCCCACAAGCCACCCTCACAAAAGCCCCCACAAGGAAATGCCTGCACATGGGTACACGGACACCCACCCATCACACGAAATGCCACACACAGAAGCAATAACCATACCTTTATACCCCTGCAGGACCCGAACGCCACCACACCGCCACGTAGGGTCCAGAGATGTCCATCCCACCCCCAGAAGAGGCCCCCAGCGATGACAGCAGCTCTGTCTCCCTGGAGCCAGATGACCAGCCCGGCCCATCGGGGACCTCTGGACAGTCGGTTCCCCACAGACAGCCACAGGCTACACCAGACCCAACCCCCTCTGGGAACACCAGCACAGCTCCCACCCAGCGGGCCCATGCCTCTGTCTCCAGGACACGTAAATCAGCGGTGTGTCCACCACTACAGGACACCCAGGTTGACCCACCACCCCAACAACAACAGGGACCTGGGGGCAGTGGTAGTGGGCACACCGTCCAGGGGACAGAGGCCCAGGAACATAGGGGAACTGGGAGGGCTGCTGTGCGACAGGGGGGGGACAGGCCCGGGGAACCGACTCTCCAAGAGGCCCTCTCCTCGTCCTCCCAGGAGACGATGGCGACGGTACTGGCCCGGTTCCAGGAGATCCAGGAACTGCAGGAGGAACAGTACATGGGGTTCAGGGAGGAACTGAGGAACATCGTTCCGCAATGGGGACCATCGTCGTGGCCCTTACCCAGATCGTCACCACATTGCGGGACCATGTGGCACCCCAAAGGGCCCCTGTCACTAGCCCAGGCCAGGAACAGCCTACCACCTCCGCCGGCGCTAGTGGACAGGAGGACCCCACACAACGACAGGCCACCAGAACCCCACCTTCTGCAGAAGAAGAACCACCCCGCAAGCGGAACCTGAGATCTCACAAGAAGACAGAGTAGGATTGCAAGACCCCCGCCAGCCTAAGATACCCCCTGATGTCATCCCACTGTCCCACATTGTCACCCGGTCCAACCTTGAACTGCCCCTGCTCCATCCTTCCCCAGGCATTTGGACAATGCACCTGTGCGACTGAGAACTGGACTCTGCCATGGACATTACTCCACCCCCACCCATCACCGTTTCCCAATCATGTACCTATATGTAGCACTTAAAATAAATCACTTATTGCACTTTAAAAAACAGGAGTCTGCTTGTATTCTTAACAAATGTATAACACACAACAGTGCAATAATGTCCAGTTACTTTGTGATGACAACATACCAATTTCAATAAGCTTTAGTCCATGGGCAAACAAAGCTGAAGTCAGGCAGTGGGTCATACAGCTCTGAAAAGGGAAGGGAAAGTCACAAATCAGTTAACAGGAACTGGGGGGAAACACAGACAGTGGAGACGCATGAGGCCTTAAGTAAATGTAAAATGGGGTGGCTGATTCTTACCTGTGTGCTACTGAAAATATTGTTGTATGACTGTATCCCTGTTGTCTGTGTCGTCCCCGTTGTCTTCCTCCTCTTCACTCGCCACAGGCTCCACAGCTGCTACAACACCACCATCTGGACCATCCTCCTGCAGAAAAGGCACCTGGCGTCGCAATGCAAGATTGTGAAGCATACAGCAGGCCACGATGATCTGGCACACCTTCTTTGGTGAGTACATGAGGGATCCCCCTGTCATATGCAGGCACCTAAACTTGGCCTTCAGGACCCCGAAGGTCCTTTCTATGATCCTCCTAGTTCGCCCATGGGCCTCATTGTACCGTTCCTCTGCCCTGGTCCGGGGATTCCTCACTGGGGTCAGTAGCCACGACAGGTTGGGGTAACCAGAGTCACCAATTAGCCACACACGGTGTCTCTGTAGCTGTTCCATCACATAAGGGATGCTGCTATTTCGCATGACATACGCGTCATGCACTGACCCAGGGAACTTGGCATTTACATGGGAGATGTACTGGTCAGCCAAACAGACCACCTGGACATTCATCGAATGATAACTTTTTCTGTTTCTGTACACCTGCTCACTTTCTTTGGGGGGAACCAAAGCCACATGGGTCCCATCAATGGCACCAATGATGTTGGGGATATGTCCAAGGGCATAGAAATCACCCTTCACTGTAGGCAATTCGCCCACCTCAGGGAAAATAATGTAGCTCCGCATGTATTTCATCAGGGCAGACAACACTCTGGACAAAACCTTAGAAAACATAGGCTGAGACATCCCAGATGATATGGCCACTGTTGTCTGAAAAGACCCACTTGCCAAAAAATGGAGTACTGACAGAACCTGCACCAGAGGGGAAATCCCTGTGGGTTGGCGGATGGGGGACATCAGGTCTGGCTCCAGCTGGGCACATAGTTCATGTATAGTTGCTCTGTCAAGCCTGTATGTAAGTATGATATGTCGTTCTTCCATTGTCGACAGGTCCACCAGCGGTCGGTACACGGGAGGATTCATCCTTCTCCTTGCAAGTCCCAGCGGACGGTGCCTAGGAAGGACAACATGGAGCACAGAGTCAAGCAACCCACAGGTTCGTTCACACAGCTTGCACAGAACACGAATCGCTATGCATTGAAAGGCTTGGATGAGTGGCAATGCAAGGCCTAGGCCTGTGTGACGCGGTAGAAATCATGCCATGTGGGCCCTTGAAATGGCGGCTGCCTGACCTGTGAAGTGTGACAGTGGGATGTGAGGTCACTGCGCTGGCGTGGCACACCGTGGCGGTAGGCGGTCGAAGACCGCGGAGCAAAGCAGCATTGGTTAACATTGAACCCTATGGGTCTCAGGAGCCAATGACGATGTGCGCCGGCGGTCGCGGTACGCACCGCCGCGGGCGTGACTGCCATTTTCTATCTGATTAATCGCTCGAGACCTGATCATCCACAGGAGAGGACCTATACTGCAAGTGCTGCTGTGACCTCGGTCTGGGAGATACAATGGCTGCTGCGACTGGGGAAAGGGCCCCTGCCTTCACTTCCGAAGAATTGGAGACACTTGTTGATGGGGTCCTCCCCCAGTATGCGCTACTCTACGGTCCTCCAGACCAACAGGTAAGTCCACTGGGTGCACGTTGAATGGGCTATGCCTGTGTTGAGTGGGGTGTATGTAAGATGGTGGGGAGCGAATGAGGAGTGCAACGCACGAAAGATGAGAGCATGTGCCACATGTCAAGGTTGGGGAGAGGGGGGCCACTCACATTGACCAGGCAGAAAACTGATGCGATTTCCTTTACCACCCTGTACATGTCACATAGGTCAGCGCCCATCAGAAGATCGACATTTGGCGTGCCATCGCCAAGGACGTCCGGGCCCTGGGGGTCCACAACAGACGGGGCACCCACTGCCGAAAGAGGTGGGAGGACATCCGCCGCGGGACCAGAAAGACCGCTGAGTCTCTGCTGGGGATGGCCTCCCAACGTAGGAGGGGTGCCAGCCACCAATTGACCCCCCTAATGTCCCGGATCCTGGCGGTGGCCTACCCCGATTTGGATGGGCGCGTGAGGACATCACAGCAGACACAAGGGGTGAGTATCAGCACATTCTGCTATCTTTGCGCGCAGTGAAGGTGTCTGGGTGGGGGAGGAGGGCTGTGGCTATCTCTATGCCAGGGCGCATTCTGTAGGCTAGGCCCCTCCGTTAGACACGGCCCTGTGCCCCCGCCCCCCACCTCTGTAGGGTGCCAAGTACAGCTATCCATGGTCCGGCCTCACCCATGTGTGCATTTGTCGTTCATAGACCTGTAGGCCTAGTCACAATAACTGAGTAGTGTACCCCGATTGCGCGGCCTAGTTCAGGGGGCTTCTGTGTCTGTCCTCTCCGACAACGGTGTTGCCAATGCATGCACTCAACCTGTCTTCATTTCTCCCCCCCCCATTTTCTTTGTCTTCCTGTTCATGTGTGCATTAGCATCATCAGGCGGAGGAGAAGTGGCATCGGCGCACAAGGGAGCTGCATCTCACATGGCCCCGGAGGGCCATACAACAGACTCCGAGTACACCAGTGAGACGGAGGGCGAGTGGAGCTCCACAACGGGGACCCGTGGAGACATCAGCGACACTGACACGTCCTCGGAAGTGAGCTCCCTAGCGGTGGCGGCAACATCCGTGCCCACCGCCACAACAGGTACAGCCGCCACCCAGCGCACCAGCCCCGCCCTCCCAGCAGCCCCTCTGCCTTCGCTCCGTGCCCGCTCGGCCAGGAAGGCGGGCATCTCCTTCGCCCCAGGCACCTCAGGCCCTGCCCCAGTTACCCCTGCTGCCCTCAGTGAGGAGGTCATTGACCTCCTCAGGACACTCATTGTTGGGCAGTCTACCCTTTTGAATGCCATCCAGGGTGTAGAAAGGGAGGTGCATCGGAGCAATGCATACCTGGAGGGCATTCATTCGGGTCAGGCTGCCCATCAGCGATCGTTCAACGCTCTGGCCTCAGCACTGATGGCAGCCATTGACCCTGTCTCCAGCCTCCCTCTTCTGACTCCCTCCACCCAGTCCCAGTCTCCTGTTCCTCTGCCTATCCCATCCACACCATCAGACCAGCCTGCACACACCTCTACACCCAAGGGCAGCTCATCCAGACATAAGCACCACAGATCCCACAAGCATTCACCGAAGCAACATCCAGATGCAGACATTCCAACAGTCACTACCACCTCTGTGTCCCCCACCTCCTCATCTCCCTCCTCCTCCCTGTGACGTCTCCACTCACACCTGCATGCACACCACCATCAGCCAGTACTTCCATCACCAGCAGACCCTCCATTACAGTCCGCACACGTGCAGTCACCACCCCCACTGCCATTTACACATCCCCTGTGTCCTCTCCCAGTGTGTCTGTCACCACCTCTTCCAAACCACACAAACGCAGGCAGCCACCCACCCAACAGCCATCCACCTCACGACAGCCTCCGTCACAAGCACCTGCACCCAAAGACAGCACACTTGACTCTCCTACAACCACATCCTCTTCCTCCACTCCCATACCCACTACACCTACCCGTCCCTGTCCTTCCAAAGTCCTTTTCCTTTCCAACCTTGAGCTCATTCCAATCAGGGCCCCACCGGGAGGCGCACCGCTGAACAGGGCCCCGCCGGGAGGAGCACCGCTGAACAGGGCCCCGCCGGGAGGAGCACCGCTGAACAGGGCCCCGCCGGGACAAGAACCGCTGAACAGGGGCCCAGCGGGACAAGAACCGCTGAACAGGGCCCCGCCGGGACAAGAACCGCTGAATAGGGCCCCGCCGGGAGGAGCACCGCTGAACAGGGCCCCGCCGGGAGGAGCACCGCTGAACAGGGCCCCGCTGGGACAAGAACCGCTGAACAGGGGCCCGCCGGGACAAGAACCGCTGAACAGGGGCCCCCCGGGACAAGAACCGCTGAACAGGGGCCCGCCGGGACAAGCACCGCTGAACAGGGGCCCGCCGTCTCAAGCACTGCTCCGCTGGGCCCTTCATCTCAAGCACCGCTCTGCTGGGCCCTTCATCTCAAGCACCGCTCCGCCGGGCCCCGCCGTCTCAAGCACCGCTCCGCTGGGCCCTTCATCTCAAGCAGCGCTCCGCTGGGCCCCGCCGTCTCTGCACCGCTCCGCTGGGCCCTTCTTGTCAAGCACCGCTCCGCTGGGCCCTTCATCTCAAGCACCGCTCCGCTGGGCCCTTCATCTCAAGCACCGCTCCACTGGGCCCCGCTGTCTCAAGCACCGCTCCGCTGGGCCCTTCCTGTCAAGCACCGCTCCGCTGGGCCCTTCATCTCAAGCACCGCTCCGCTGGGCCCTTCATCTCAAGCACCGCTCCGCTGGGCCCTTCATCTCAAGCACCGCTCCGCTGGGCCCCGCCGTCTCAAGCACCGCTCCGCTGGGCCCTTCATCTCAAGCACCGCTCCGCTGGGCCCCGCCGTCTCAAGCACCGCTCCGCTGGGCCCTTCCTGTCAAGCACCGCTCCGCTGGGCCCTTCATCTCAAGTACCGCTCCGCTGGGCCCTTTATCTCAAGCACCGCTCCGCTGGGCCCTTCATCTCAAGCACCACTCCGCTGGGCCCCGCCGTCTCAAGCACCGCTCCGCTGGGCCCTTCCTGTCAAGCAGCGCTCCGCTGGGCCCTTCATCTCAAGCACCGCTCCGCTGGGCCCCGCCATCTCAAGCACCGCTCTGCTGGGCCCTTCCTGTCAAGCACAGCTCCGCTGGGCCCTTCATCTCAAGCACCGCTCCGCTGGGCCCTTCATCTCAAGCACCGCTCCGCTGGGCCCTTCATCTCAAGCACCGCTCCGCTGGGCCCCGCCGTCTCAAGCACCGCTCCGCTGGGCCCCGCCGTCTCAAGCACCGCTCCGCTGGGCCCTTCCTGTCAAGCACCGCTCCGCTGGGCCCCGCCGTCTCTGCACTGCTCCGCTGGGCCCTTCCTGTCAAGCACCGCTCCGCTGGGCCCCGCCGTCTCAAGCATCGCTCCGCTGGGCCCTTCATCTCAAGCACCGCTCCGCTAGGCCCTTCATCTCAAGCACCACTCCCGCTGGGCCCTTCATCTCAAGCAGCGCTCCGCTGGGCCCCGCCGTCTCTGCACCGCTCCGCTGGGCCCTTCCTGTCAAGCACCGCTCCGCTGGGCCCTTCATCTCAAGCACCGCTCCGCTGGGGCCTTCATCTCAAGCACCGCTGGCCCATTGACAGTGCCGGTTCTGTGTCGAGCAGGGCTTCAGGAAGCACTCTGGGCACCATGCCTCCTCCATTAACAGTGGAGTCGGTAATCCATCTGATGGACTGTGGCTTGGCACTTCCCAGGATGGTCCAGTGGGCAACCCTCCCACTGTAGAGACTTGAGAGACTGTGGCTTTGCACTCCCCAGGATGGTACAGTGGGCAAGCCACCCACTGTAGAGACTTGTGAGACTGTGGCTTTGCACTCCCCAGGATGGGACAGTGGGCATGGAGGCCCCTCGTGGATCTGGCGTTGTGGACCCATGTGGCTGAGGTGCCCCCCCTTCCCTTCCCCCTGAGGTGCCTGTAGTTTTATCATCTGATGCCCCAGCAGTGTTCTCTCCAATGGTATCTGGTCTCCTGTGTGGGCTTTGCCCATGTGTTTGTGCACATTGGCCCACGGACTATGGAACTTTGACGGAATGTGCAGGACTTATTGCCTATGTATATATTGTTGACTGTGTTCCTTCCTTATTTTTGTATCTTTTATATAGCATATTTCCCATACCTTCAATGGAGCTATTTATACATATATTTTATAGATCATTTTAATTGTGTCTTTGCATTATTCCGGGGGGTTTGGGTGGTGTCACTCTGACTTGTTGCTCGGCATTGGGTTGTAGGTATTTGTGGTGGGGGGGTGGGTGTATGGCGCATGTGTGTGCCCGTAAGCTTTCCTCCTCCCCCCTCGCCTGTGTCGTAGGTGCAGTACTCACCGTTGTCGTCTGCGCCGGTGTTCGTACTCCTGGTAGATCAGCAGGTAGACAATAGCTGGTAGGATGTGTAATTCGGGTTCCATGCTGTCCAGATTCCTCATGGAGTGAGTATAGGTGAGCGTTTTCCCGTTCGTAGTCTGTTTCCGCCGTGTTTTTATCGGCGGGGCTCCCTCCCCGGAAAAGGTGGCGGATTGGTGAGTTGTGATAGGGTGGGCGGTACATTGTCTGCCACCTGCCTGTTGGCGGTGACCGCCGCGCTGTTTGTCTGTCCCGCCGTGGCGGTCGGAGTGTTAAAGTAGCGGGCTGTGTTGGCGGTTCCCGCCAGGGTCAGAATTCCTTTTTTTTGACTGGCTGCCTGTTGGCGGGTTGGCCGCCGCTTTATCACCGACCGCCAGGGTCAGAATGACCCCCTGTATGCCAGATTCCGTTTTGGGACACTGCCATTGATGACCCTAACGAGCAGATGGGGATCTAATACCACTTCAGAAATTTGCCCTGTGTTTGACAAATCCCCAGAAACAGTAGAACATTTTATGTTTTTTTGTTCTTCTTACCTAGTCCCAAGGTCTAAATGGATCCCTAAAATCTGCTGGGAATTGAAGATAAGGAAATGTGCCTTAGCTTTGAGGATTTTAAAAAGTCACAATTCAAATGTGTTAATTTACGCAGCAAGCAAGTATCTAGTTGCTGCATGGCGTATACGTAATCTTTATATAAACAATGATCTTAACTGATTTTTAAGTTTGGGTAACCACTGATTTTATTTATTTTACTTATTTATTTATTTTTTAGTTTCTGGTTCATAGTAGATCTGTATTGTTTTTATTCATGATGATAATTTATCTTTGTACTGTATTGCTTTGATGGTCTGCTGGGCGAATAAAGCTTATTATTATTATTATTATCTGAATGACCAAAGGATGACTCAGTCGGTCATAAACCTTTATTTGATTTAAGTAATTCATGAAAAGATATCAAAATAACAATCTCTAGATAAACCCTTAAACAAAAAGTACACCATTTCAATATATAAAAAACTATGCTGAACACAAAACACTAATAAAAAAGAGGGCCCCCTTATGAAGTTAAGGACATTGAAATAGATTTCTAAAGAATCCAGCAAATGCAAGAATCTAGAGCCATCTCGGAATGAACTAGGAGTTGCCAATCTTAATATTGGAGCAAGAAATTGACCTTGGGGCATTATAGTGAACAGAATAATAAAAAGTGAACAGTTGATTGTTTTGCGGCATTATCACAGGGATAAGGAGGAAGTTCATCCACCCATCCTCCTTGTGTGGGGGCTGTCATTAAAAAATGCCAGTACCCAATCACCTAGTCAAATAAAATCTATGCTGGCCATTTAGAATAAGTGACAAAAAGAATTGCAACACGTGCTGAGGAAATCTCACTACAGTCATTTAAAGGATGTTGCCGTAGAGAAGACTGTTAGCGAGTAGCCAATGACCTTTCCACATAGGTTGCCCTAAAAGGCTTTTAGCAGGAGCGGAAATGTGGACTGAATCATCAAAAAACTCAGAAAGGCATAATTAACCAACAACACTTTCAATGTAGCCTAACCATGAGATGTTCTCATAATTGTATAATGGCAGGCAGTCACTTATGATTTGGTGGAAAATTGTAATTCAGCTGTGGTCCAACCATAGAGGGAAAGCCAGGGATGTACAATATGTCATACACATGAAGCATAATACATAATTTACATCCCCACAGGGGATGCCTCCTCATCCTCACTGTCCACAAGGTCCACTGCTGCCACATAGGCAGCTCCATTCTCCTCCTCCTGCAGAAATGTACATGTCGTCTGAGTGCCAGGTTGTGCAACATGCAGCATGCCACTGCTATCTGGCAGACCTTCTTGGGTGAGTAGCACAGGGATCCACCAGTCAGATGACCCTTCTGAATCGCCCATGTGCCTCATTATAATATTCTTCTGCCCTTGTCCTGGCATTCCTCACAGGGGCCGGCAGCCATGATAGGTTTGGGTAACCAGAGTCACCTGCAAACATTGAGGGACAACATTTAGCCACACACAATCCTATATGGCCAACACCTTAGGCATTCACCAACATATACTGGGTGGGAACCAGGGCTCACCTATTAGCCACACCATGTGCCTCTGTAGTTGGCCCATCACATTTGGGATGCTGCTATTCCTCAGGACAAAGGCATCATCCACCGACCAAAGGTAGCATCTTTCTTGCCTTGTTACCCCTACTTTTGGCCGGTTTGTGAGGATATGTCAGGGTGTTTTTACTGTCTCACTGGGATCCTGCTAGCCAGGGCCCAGTGCTCATAGTGAAAACCCTATGTTATCAGTGTGTTTGACGTGTCACTGGGACCCTGCTAGCCAGGACCCCAGTGCTCATAAGTTTGTGGCCTATATGTGTTGGAGCTCAGACAATTTTTACACAGGACTGCCACTGCAGCCTGAGTGCAATAACGTCCACGTTATTTCACAGCCATTTTACACTGCACTTAAGTAACTTATAAGTCACCTATATGTCTAACCCTCACTTAGTGAAGGTTAGGTGCAAAGTTACTTAGGGCCTTATTTATACTTTTTGGTGCAAAACTGCACTAAGGCAGTTTTGCACCAAAAAGTTTTGCACCGGCTTGCACCATTTTGCAATGCTTGCACGGGAACGCCTACCTTGCATCACATTAAAACAAAGTAGGTCTCCACTTTCAAAAAATGACTTTAACTCCATAAATTTGGTGCTAGAGGGGTCTAGCACCAAAGTATAAATATGGAGTTAGTTTTGCACCGAATTAGAGTTAAAAGAAATGACACTAATTTGGTGCAAAGAGTATAAATATGCCTCTTAGTGTATGGACACCCTGGCACTAGCCAAGGTGCCACCACATTGTTCAGGGCAAATTCCCCGGACTTTGTGAGTGCGGGGACACCATTACACATGTGCACTACATATAGGTCAATACCTATATGTAGCGTCACAATGGTAACTCTGAACATGGCCATGTAACATGTCTAGGATCATGGAATTGTCACACCAATACCATTCTGGTATTGGGGGGACAATTCCATGCATCCCGGGGTCTCCAGCATAGAGCCCGGGTACTGCCAAACTAACTTTTCAGGGTTTTCTCTGCAGCTACCGCTGCTGCCAACCCCTCAGACAGGTTTCTACCCCCCTGGGGCCTGGGCAGCCCAACCCCAGGAAGGCAGAACAAAGACTTTCCTCTGAGAGAGGGTACTATACCCTCTCCCTTTGGAAATAGCTGTGAAGGGCGTGAGAGGAGTAGCCTCTCCTGGCCTCTGGAAATGCTTTGAAGGGCACAGATGGTGCCCTCCTTGCATAAGCCAGTCTACACCAGTTCAGGGATCCCCCCAGCCCTGCTCTGGCATGAAACTGGACAAAGGAAAGGGGAGTGACCACTCCCCTGACCAGCACTTCCCAGGGGAGGTGCCCAGAGCTCCTCCAGTGTGTCCCAGACCTCTGCGATCTTGGATGCAGAGGTGTGAGGGCACAATGGAGAGCTCTGAGTGGTCAGTGCCAGCAGGTGATATCAGAGACTCCTCCTGATAGGTACTTACCTTTCTCTGTAGCCAATCCTCCTCTGAGGGCTATTTAGGGTCTCTCCTGTGGGTATCTCATCAGATAACGAAGGCAAGAGCTCACCAGAGTTCCTCTGCACTTCCCTTTTTGACGTCTGCCAAGGATTGACCACTGACTGCTCCAGGATGCCTGCAAACTGCAACAAAGTGGCAAGAAGACTACCAGCAACATTGTTGCGCCTCACCCTGCCAGCTTTCCTGACTGTTTCCTGGTGGTGCATGCTCTGAGGGCTGTCTGCCTTCACCCTGCACTGGAAGCCAAGAAGAAATCTCCCGTGACAGAATATTCCCCCTGCCAACACAGGTACCAAACGTTTGCATCACCCGTCCTCTGGGTCCCCTCTCATCCTGATGTGTGTTGTCCCTGGAACACAGGAGCTGGGTCCAAGTGTCCCTGACAGTCCAGTGGCCCTTCTATCCAAATTTGGTGGAGGTAAGTCCTTGCCTTCCCAAGCCATACATTAATCCTGTGTACTGCATGAACTGTAGCTGCTAGGGCTTCTGTGCACTCTTGCAAGACTTCCTTTGTGCACAGCCTAGCCCAGGTCCCCAGAATTCCGTCCTGCACTGCCCAACTCGCTGAGTTGGACTCCGACTTCGTGGGACTCTCTTTTGTTGTGCTGAGTTGACTGTAATGCTCAGATCTTCTGAATGCCTGTTCAGGTGCTTCTGAGGGTGCTGCCTGCTTCTGCATGGGCTCTTCATGTTGCTGAGTGCCACCTCTGTCTCCTCCTCCAAGGGGCGATCTCCTGGTCCTTCTTGGGCCCTGGCAGCACCGAAAACCTTCAACAGCGACTCTTGCAGCTAGCAAGGCTTGTTTGCAGTCTTTCTCTGTAGAAACAACTCTGCATCCTCCAGCACGCCATGGGACATCTTCTGACCAAAGAAAAAGTTCCTGGCATCTTCCGTTGTTGCAGAATCTTCGGCTTCTTCCAACCGCAGGCAGCCCTTGTGCACCTTCATCTGGGGTTTAGTGGGCTCCTGTCCCCCCTGGACACTTGTGTGACTCTTGGACTTGGTCCCCTTCCTTTGCATGTCCTCGGGTCCAGGAATCCATCTTCAGTGCTTTGCAGTCAGTTGTTGTCCTTGCAGAATCCCCTATCTCGACTTTCTGGGGTAGTAGGGGAACTTTACTTCTACTTTCCAGGATCTTGGGGTGAGGTATCTTGGACACCCTTAGCATTTTCTTGCACTCCCAGTGACCCTCTACACACTACACTAGGCCTGGGGTCCATTCGTGGTTCGCATTCCACTTTTGGAGTATATGGTTTGTGTTGCCCCAAGGCCTATTTTCTCCTATTGTATTCTATTGTGTTCTACAGTGTTTGCACTACTTTTCTGACTGTTAACTTACCTGATTTGGTTTATGTGTGTATATTTTGTGTATATTACCTCCTAAGGGAGTATATCCTCTGAGATACTTTTGGCATATTGTCACTAAAATAAAGTACCTTTATTTTTAGTAACTCTGAGTATTGTGTTTTCTTATGATATAGTGCTAAGTGATATTAGTGGGATAGTAGGAGCTTTGCATGTCTCCTAGTTCAGCCTAAGCTGCTCTGCTATAGTTACCTCTATCATCCTAAGCTGCTAGAACACTTCTAATCTACTAATAAGGGATAACTGGACCTGCACAAGGTGTAAGTACCACAAGGTACCCACTATAAGCCATGCCAGCCTCCTACAGAATGTCCTCTTGGCGGTGTACACATTGTATGCTGGACTATGTGTGAGCCAATGGTGATGGAAACGGGTATGGTGGGCCATTTGTGTTACTAGCTGGACTGTTTGTCTAATGGTGTTCTCCTGTCTGTATTGCCTGTGGAGGTCAGCCCCCATCATTGAAGGGTATACGGCGTGCCATCACCAAGGACGTGCTAACCTTGATGGTCTATGGCAGGTGGAGCACCCACTGTCGCAAACGGTGGGAGGACCTGAGACGAAGGCACAGAAGAGCGCAGAGGCCCAGCTGGGGATGACCTCCCAGCGAGGAAGGGGTTCCCGTCAGACCCTCACGCCCCTGGTGGCCTGCATACTGGCAGTGGCCTATCCTGAGCTGCATGTGCTCTTTAGGGCGTCACGGCAGCCACAAGGGGGTGAGTACAGTGGCCATCATTGAAGATCACGGCTGGAGGGGTGGCATCCGGGTGGTGGTTGTGGGTCAGTGGGTGCACCTAGGCCAGGCCAGACATAGCAGCGTAGGTCCTCTGGTGGCTAAAGGTCTGAAGGGAAAATACTGCTTAACTAGCTTGTTAGTATTCACAACTGGTCAGGGCTGCCTGGGTCCCACTTACTTTTTGAGTAGCCATTTCACAGATAGTGCAATGCATAGTGCGTAGGCCTGTTCCCTGTGTGTGAGGGTGCCGTGTACACCAAAGGTGGTGTTGGTGCAGTCATTCAACCTGTGTAACCTTTGTCTCTCTCCCCCCTTTCTTTTTTTGTCATCCTGTCTGGCGGAGGTGCAGAGACACCGGTGACAGAGGGAGCTGCATCCCACAGCACCATGGAGGCAGAGTCCCCCGACGCTGAGGGCACCAGTGGGACGGAGTGAGAGGGGAGCACCACCGCAGAGACTGGAGGGGACAGCACAGACTCTGATACCTCCTTGATGGGAGTTGCCTGGTGGTGGCGGACACCTCTGTGACCACCCCAGCTGCCGGTACAGCCGCCACCCCCGTACCAGCAACACCCTCCCAGTAGCCCCTCAGCAAGTTGCCAGTGCCCGCTCACTCAGGAGGATGGGCATCTCCTTCGCCCCAGGCACCTCAGGCCCTGCCCCAGTAAGCCCTGCTGCCCTGAGTGAGGAGGCTATTGATCTCCTGAGATCCATCTCTGTAGGGCAATCAACCATTGTGAATGCCATCCAGGGGCTGGCAGCCCAGATGCAGCAATCTAAGGCATTCGTGAAGGGCATTCACAGTGGAATGGCTGCGCAACAGAGATTGATTCAGGCTCTGGCCTCCTCTCTGATGGCAGCCATTGTCCCTGTTTCTACGGTCCCCCCTCCAACTTCCACTTCCCAGTCACATTCTCCTCAAGCCCAACCCATCCCAAGCACACAGGCAGACAAGCATGCACATAAGACAACACCCAAGAGTGTCACTGGCAAACACAAGCACTCACACAAACAACCTTCATTTGCAGACACAACATCCACTATTTGCACTGTCCCCTCCTCCTCCTCTACCTCCCTCTAAGATACATCCACACTCATGCCTGCATGCACTACATCAGTATCCACTATCAGCATCATCACCACAGCAAGCAGAACACACACCTTACTGGCAGACACCTCCAATACTCCACTACATCCATGCACGTCCCCTGTGTCCTCTCCCACTGTGTCTGCCCCCCCAAAGTTCACAAACACAAGCACTCAGACACCCAACAGCCATCCACCTTACAACAGCATACAGCCCATGGGTCTGTACACAAATCCAGCAAACACCTCCAACAACCACTCCCTCATCCTCCACTCCCATTAATCCTCCCTCTTCCTGCCCCAATGTCCCTAAAAAGCTTTCCTTTCCCACATTGACCACTTCCCTACCACTCCACCCCCCCCCATCCTGCATGTATGGGCAAGGTAGCAAGGACCCAGCCAAGCACCTCAGCCAAACAGTCCACAGGCCCAGTGGTAGCAGCACCTATTCGTGGTGGAAAGGATTCCAGGCCAATTCTGAAGGGGAAGGAGCCTGCACCAGCCACAAAGAGGGGGAAGGAGCCTGCACGGATGGCGCAGGCTCATTCCCTTTCTGGTGGATACAAAGATGGGGAAGGGCCCCAAAGAAGGGGAAGGAGCCTGCACCAGCCACAAAGAAGGAGAAAGATCCTGCAACAGAGGCAAAGAAGGGGAAGGAGCCCCCACTGCCAGCCGTGGTTGGGAAGCCATCAGAGAGTGCATGGGCTGAGCAGGAACCTCCCACAACCACCAACACATTACAGCCATCAGAGGGTACAGGGGCTGAGCAGGAGCCTCCCACAACCACCACCACAGTGCAGCAAAAGGAGGGTGCAGGGGCTGAGCAGGAGCCTCCCACAACCACCACCACAGTGCAGCCATCACTGCCGGCGGACGCCATATAGTTCAGCCTCCAAGGGCTGCTGTGCGGCCTGCTCCCTTCCGAACCAGTGGGCTATTCACCCACTCCTGATACTGTGGACTTGCACTCCCCAGGACCAAGCACAGGGCATTTTGCCCCCTCCAGAACCAGTGGGCAAATAACCCACTCCAGACACTGTGGCTTAGCACTCCCCAGGACCAAGCACAGGGCATGTTGCCCCCTCCAGAACCAGTGGGCAAGTCACCAACTCCAGAGACTGTGGCCTTGCACTCCCCAGGACCAAGCAAAGTGCATGTTGCCTCCTCCAGAACCAGTGGGCAAGTCATCCACTCCGGAGACTGTGGCCTTGCACTCCCCAGGACCACGCACAGGGCATGTTGCCCCCTCCAGAACCAGGTGGCTTGTTTACACATCTGGCTGAGGTGCCCCCCCTAAAGTGCCTGCCTATTTGACAACTGATACTCCTGCAGTGTTCTCTCTGTATTAGGGCAGGATTCAAATGAGGACTTGGACTTTGCAGTGTAGCCATGTGGGCCCTGTGAACTATGGAATGGGCGGTGTCCCTTTTTTATACATGTGTACAGATCTGCTAAATGTGTAAATTGAATTGTTGAATTTATTGTTGGACTGATTACATTCATTTTCGTAAATTCCTGTTGCCTTCACATTATTCTGTAGATTTTCAGGATCAAATTGTTTTTGTAATGCATATGGTTGTATGTATGGTGTGTGTGTCTGGTGTGTGTTGTGAGTATGTGTGTCACTCTCTTTTTCCTCCCCCCTCCCTTGTGTGCTAGGCAGCTGTACTCACCATCGTCATCTATGCCGGCGTTGGTGTTTCAGGTGGATAAAAACGTAGAAGATCATCGGAAAAACTTGCAGTTCGGGTTCCATGGCAGCATGGTTCTTCCCTATGTCTCCAATGGTAAGTCCTTTTACTTTCGTTCTCTGTTTCCATCAGGCTTTTGATGGCATTGGTACCGCCCCAGAAAAGGTGGTGGATAGCACCGTCAAAATATGGTGGGCGGTACTTTGTCTTCCGCCTGGCTGTAGGAGGCTACCTTCGTGGTGCCTATTGTTTCTGCCCTGGCAGTCAGTGTGGTACATTGGCTGTCTATCGAAGATATCACCGCCATGGTCATAATTTGGCGGTAGTTACTGCCAGCCTGTTGGCAGTATTACGGCCACTTTCTCACCAACCGCTAAGGCCGTAATGAGGGCCTAAGTCTTTCGTTGACACGACCAATTTTGGTGTCCAAGTCAACAAATAGTTAGTGATCTTGGGTGTATTAAAACAAGCAGAAACTGCCTTTGGTGCCTCCTCGAGATTCCATGAGCCTCTAGTGAATCCTATTTTGTTTTAATGGGATATCAGGAGTTAGCTTAGCCTTTGGCTTACAGACTCGTGCCCCCGCCACCTAATGACTTTTAACCTACTTAGCTTGCTCTGTCTTAGCCCATTTATTTAATTAATTATTCTTAGATGCCTGCTGTGTTTATAGTTAGGCCATTTGTTTAAGTTTATGTTATCAGTGCCATCGCCCTAGGGAATCAAATCAAGTGACAAAGACAAACAAACTGTAGGTGCTCACATTAGATACTTTCCCTCTTCACGCTTTTGAGGGAATTGTTTATATGAATTACTGTCCCAAGCATGATGTGTTATCTATTGTTTGGGAACAACCTACGTCAGGGGTCCAATTAGATATGTATAAATACACCTCATCTTAGACAGATAATCAGAGGGATTCCGACCAGATACCATAGCTGATATCACCTTGACGCTGACCCGGGCTTTGTGTTCCTACAGAGTCTGAGCTAGAGACCTCGTTCCAAGGTAAAACGGGTTGGGGCTCTTCTCAGGGTCATGGCATTGGCAGATTAAGTTGAACATACCCAGCTCTCCTTTAGGTTGAAGGTTAGGTCTATCAGAATAGGGTAATAGGACATATTGGGGGTCATTCTGACCCCGGCGGTCTCTGACCGCCGGGGCCAGGGTCGGCGGGAGCACCGCCGACAGACCGGCGGTGCCCCGCAGGGCATTCTGACCGCGGCGGTTCGGCCGCGGTCACATGCGGGAAACCGGCGGTCTCCCGCTGGTTTCCCGCTGCCCTGCAGAATCCTCCATGGCGGCGGAGCGCGCTCCGCCGCCATGGGGATTCTGACACCCCCTACCGCCATCCTGTTCCTGACGGATCTCCCGCCAGGAACAGGATGGCGGTAGGGGGTGCCGCGGGGCCCCTGGGGGCCCCTGCATTGCCCATGCCAATGGCATGGGCACTGCAGGGGCCCCCGTAAGAGGGCCCCACAAAGTATTTCAGTGTCTGCTATGCAGACACTGAAATACGCGACGGGTGCCACTGCACCCGTCGCACCTTCCCACTACGCCGGCTCAATTCTGAGCCGGCGTCCTCGTGGGAAGGTTGATTTGCCCTGGGCTGGCGGGTGGCCTTTTGGCGGCCGCCCGCCAGCCCAGGGCAAATCCCAAAATACCCTCAGCGGTCTTTCGACCGCGGAGCGGTATTTTGGTGGGGGAACTTTGGCGGGCGGCCTCCGCCGCCCGCCGAAGTTAGAATCACCCCCATTATTTACTCTATGTCTTTCCATGCTACTGCAAGATGGTGGGGGTCTTTATAATCATGACTCTTTTTTTTACAATTCTGTCTCTTGCACTGTTCATTATCCTAATATTGCAGCCCTAATATTTACCATAGGTTCCAGATTGTATTAAATAAAAACTATTGAAACATTACTGCTTCTTCATTATTGCCTGTGTTTGGTTGAGACGTAAGGTATCTGTGAGAAAGAGGTGATCTCCGTTTAACCACGCCATTCCCTGAGATAATATACTCTTGATTCCATGCGTAAAGGCTGCCACAAATCACCTTTAACTGCTTGCGTTTCTGGTGAGGTACTGCTAGTGAGCCGGAAGGGTTGGGACTACAGTTACGACTTATTGTAGGATAGACATAGTCACCTACAAACATAAGTACTGTCATCCTTAAACGACTTTACTCCCTACACCTACTTGGTGTTCCATCTCTTCACCGATTTTACAATATAGCTAACGCCATAGACATTCCTGAAAATGCTAGACAACATTACATCTAGTAGCGCATGGAGTTACAGAAGAGGGAGGGGAACTCACTTTCATTGTAGAAGCTAATGAAGCTTACCAAACAGAAAAAAATTACTCCTTGGTCACCTCTCCGGAGGACAACTGCAGAACAGTTACATTTCACACATACACAATTGCTAATGTACCAAAGCGGTACCAAGCATACCAGTATCACAAAATACCGCTCATTTATCAGGAGCATCAGAACTGGTTTGAAAGTGCCCTACCACATGTAATACAAAATGTGAGATTAGGTTATTGGACCTACGTGGCCGATGTTTGCCACTTACACACCTCACCCAGGCATACGAGACTGGATAATAAAATTCTGAGTGCCGTGAAAGCTTCAGCTGATGTCAAGCCTCTCCCGAAACGGTACCCTACAAAGTGTTCTTACCACATCAGTGCGCAGAATGTTGCTTATGCAAAACTTCCTGGGGTTGGAGACCGAGCAATCCCCAACAAAGACCAGAGATTAGATTTAGTGAGAGCAGCACATGAGGGTGTTGCTTCTGCTCCTGCTGGTATTTCAGCCAGAGTAACAGTCTTGCAGAAAAGATTCTGGTGGCCAGGTCAATACAAACAGACAAAGCAATACATCCTTTGTTGTGACATTTGCCAGCAAAAAAAGGGCTCTAATATCAAATGCCCACCACAGACATCCCTTGTAGTGTCCGGCAGGCCACTGCAATGTGTGTACCTGGACCACTGTGGCCCACTTTCAACCTGATGGTGCATACAAATACATCCTAGTTGCTTTAGATTCTTGTTCTAGATTTCTGTGTGTATGGCTGCAGCGGTTGGGTGACACTCGAACTGTTATAAAAGACTTGCTGATCTTTATCGGTACATATGCGATTGCAGCATTCCATTCAGACCAGGGCCCTGCATTTGTATCTAAGGCATTCAGGGACATCATGGGGATGATGGGTGTTGAACTACATTACTCCTCACCATACCATCTTGAGGAAAATTCGGGTGTGGAGAAGCAGACCTGTGATCTAAAGCAGTCCTTAACAGCTATAATATTAGATTCTGATCGCAGCTAGCTTCACAACCTATATGGGGTCCAGAGAGCACTAAATAATATGCCAAGACAGTCCTTGGGGGGACGAACTCCCTATGAGGTTCTCTTCGGATACCTGTGTATGTCCCAGATCTGGATGGTTTGGTTTGGTGGCAGCAGAAACACCTTTTGACATAAATGAACGTCTCACTGTCTTAGAGGAGCTTCAACAATTTTGAGATGATAAATCATCCACTAGTGCTGCCACCTTAGGAATAAGGGATAAACCAACAACTTCCACTGGCTGGATTCCTAAAGTCAGGGATCTGGTTTGTGAAAAGTTCGATGTGAAGAAGGAATTTGGTCCATCCTACAGAGCACCGGTCTCAGTCCTGGGAGTAAAACGTACCAGAACTGTTATCATACCACCCCTGCTGGGTTCAGGAGGAAACAGATCTGTTTCAATTTACAAGGTTAAACAACACCATGTGGCCGATCCTGCACAGTAGACCCAGAGGTCCCTTGGGTAGATCCCGATCCCCTCTCACTACCCAACAGGACATACCTCTTCAGAATAGAGTGAACAACACTGTTGTGGACTATGCAACAATGTCCAACAATGCTACAAAATACTCCTCAAGCATGGGGAGGGCAGAAAATGACCTCTGCTGGTTCCTGTTACCACTTCAACAACAACTCCTGTCCAAGATTTGGATGTTTTTTACACCAATACAACACAGACTGATGGCACCATCTACTATGAGCCTCCACGTGGAGTAGACCCTTCTACAAGTACTGCACTTGCTCCTGTGTTTGCAGAGACTGCCTCTGATTACTTCATCGATATTAATGACTTTTCTTCTGACTCATCCACTCCAATGACTGAAAATGTTTCAAAGACACGTAAGCTATATGTATGGATTAAAAATAATTATTAATATACACCTGGAACTATCTATGGTCCAGACTGACATTTTCTACCTTATTTCTATGGATTGGCTTTGTGACTGCTTTCTTTTTGCCCAGAAATGTTCATTACATTCCTGAACACTCCTCTGTAGAGCCTGTGGATGAAGTCTTAACTCCATATCATTTCTCGCACAAGGTCCGGAGAGACTTGTCCCTAGTGAAAATTTCAGCTGTACCCATTTATGATGGGATTGTATGTGACACATTTCCTTTTGAAATATACGGGCCTACTGAGGTCATCCATATTCCATATGCATTTAAAATATCGATGATAGATGTTTTTACATCTGGCGTTGTATCTAATGAATGGGCTTTCCAGACAGTTGATTCTATGTTAACTGAAATGAAGGACTATTCAGTATTTGAAAGTGATGAGGCATATGTAAATACAAAGAATTATGGGGAAATATTCTGCTATAACAATTTGGGACTTTACTACCTGCACCGTGCAACTAGACACAGACCGGTACTTAACTGCACACAGTGGGAACATTGTTCAACACCACCTGTGGGGAGCCCGAAAAGTTATTCAGAGAAATGTTCGTTTTTTTCTGGGCATGACACAAAACGTTCTGATTCATATTTTTTCAAGTTACCTCCTTCAAAAATTAGGAACATTTTGCTAACGGACACAAAACTGATTTACTCAGATTCCTTTGTTTCCCGCCTTGCAGTTGAAGGTTACGACTACTGGAAGAACACTATTGAGTCCAAACATTTATGGGCAACACACGATTGGCAAATTTAGGGTAGGGAAGCTTTGTTTAGAACAGGACTGATTCCTGTGCAAATGATCTTTTTAAATGACACCATTCAACAGACATCTTGCCTGGGGTTAGCAAAAATAAAAGTCATGAACACGCCCAGCATCCCCAGACCAGCTAAACTCAATGATTGGCAATTCTTGCTGAATGTCAAAGAGGAAGACCTAGATGCAAAGATTCAAGATGGTACCTATAATTTTTCTCTTTCCAGTCCTGGCTGGTGGTTACTTTGGCCAACAGACACCAATGGATGTCAGGCACGTCTTTTGAATTCCTCAAGGTGTTTCAAGATCAGCCGGCCAGATCCCCGCTTTATCTCAGGTCAACACACGGGGATAGTTATTACATATAGTGTGGGTAAACTGTGTCAACAATGGGTACATGTAAGGAAATGCCTCCTTTGCATGGTTACCCCCTGACTTTTTGCCTTTGCTGATGCTATGTTTTGAATTGAAAGTGTGCTGAGGCCTGCTAACCAGGCCCCAGCACCAGTGTTCTTTCCCTAACCTGTACTTTTGTTTACACAATTGGCACACCCTGGCATCCAGGTAAGTCCCTTGTAACTGGTACCCCTGGTACCAAGGGCCCTGATGCCAGGGAAGGTCTCTAAGGGCTGTAGCATATCTTATGCCACCCTGGGGACCCCTCACTCAGCACAGACACACTGCTTGCCAGCTTGTATGTGCTGGTGAGGACAAAACGAGTAAGTCGACATGGCACTCCCCTCAGGGTGCCATGCCAACCTCACACTGCCTATTCAGTATAGATAAGTCACCCCTCTAGCAGGCCTTACAGCCCTAAGGCAGGGTGCACTATACCATAGGTGAGGGCACCAGTACATGAGCACTGTGCCCCTACAGTGTCCAAGCAAAACCTTAGACATTGTAAGTGCAGGGTAGCCATAAGAGTATATGGTCTGGGAGTCTGTCAAACACGAACTCCACAGCACCATAATGGCTACACTGAAAACTGGGAAGTTTGGTATCAAACTTCTCAACACAATAAATGCACACTGATGCCAGTGTACATTTTATTGTAAAATACACCCCAGAGGGCACCTTAGAGGTGCCCCCTGAAACCTTAACCAACTACCCGTGTAGGCTGACTGGTTTTAGCAGCCTGCCACACTCGAGACATGTTGCTGGCCACATGGGGAGAGTGCCTTTGTCACTCTGTGGCTAGTAACAAAGCCTGCACTGGGTGGAGATGCTATCACCTCCCCCAGGCAGGAGCTGTAGCACCTGGCGGTGATCCTCAAAGGCTCACCCCCTTTGTTCCAGCACCACAGGGCACTCCAGCTAGTGGAGTTGCCCGCCAACTCCGGCCACGGCCCCACTTTTGGCGGCAAGGCCGGAGGAAATAATGAGAATAACAAGGAGGAGTCACTGGCCAGTCAGGACAGCCCCTAAGGTGTCCTGAACTGAGGTGACTCTAACTTTTAGAAATCCTCCATCTTGCAGATGGAGGATTCCCCCAATAGGGATAGGAATGTGACCCCCTCCCCTTGGGAGGAGGCACAAAGAGGGTGTACCCACCCTCAGGGCTAGTAGCCATTGGCTACTAACCCCCCAGACCTAAACACGCCCTTAAATTGAGTATTTAAGGGCTCCCCTGAACCTAGGAACTCAGATTCCTGCAACCTAAGAAGAAGAGGACTGCTGAGCTGAAAACCCCTGCAGAGAAGACGGAGACACCAACTGCTTTGGCCCCAGCTCTACCGGCCTGTCTCCCCCCTTCGGAAGAAAACTGCTCCAGCGACGCTTTCCCCAGGACCAGCGACCTCTGAATCCTCAGAGGACTGCCCTGCTCTAAAAGGACCAAGAAACTCCAGAGAACAGCGGCCCTGTTCACCCAAGACTGCAACTTTGTTTCCAAAGGAGCAACTTAAAAGACAACAGCGTTTCCCGCCAGAAGCGTGAGACTTGCAACCCTGCACCCGGCGACCCCGACTCGACTGGTGGAGAAACAACACTTCAGGGAGGACCCTTCGGCGACTCCGAGACTGTGAGTAACCAAAGTTGTCCCCCCTGAGCCCCCACAGCGATGCCTGCAGAGGGAATCCCGAGGCTCCCCCTGACCGCGACTGCCTGACTCTAAGATCCTGACGCCTGGAAAAGACCCTGCACCCGCAGCCCCCAGGACCTGAAGTATCGGAACTCCAGTGCAGGAGTGACCCCCAGGAGGCCCTCTCCCTTTCCCAGGTGGTGGCTACCCCAAGGAGCCCCCCCCTTGCCTGCCTGCATCGCTGAAGAGACCCCTTGGTCTCCCATTGATTCCTATTACAAACCCGACGTGTGTTTGCACACTGCACCCGGCCGCCCCTGTGCTGCTGAGGGTGTACTTTCTGTGCTAACTTGTGTCCCCCCCGGTGCCCTATAAAACCCCCCTGGTCTGCCCTCCGAGGACACGGGTACTTACCTGCTGGCAGACTGGAACCGGGGCACCCCCTTCTCCATTGAAGCCTATGTGTTTTGGGCACCACTTTGAACTCTGCACCTGACCAGCCCTGAGCTGCTGGTGTGGTAACTTTGGGGTTGCCCTGAACCCACAACGGTGGGCTACCTTGGACCCAAACTTGAACCCCGTAGGTGGTTTACTTACCTACAAAAACTAACAAATACTTACCTCCCCCAGGAACTGTCTAGTTTTAAAATAGCTATATGTGTTTTATTTGAAAAGTATATATGCTATTGTGATTATTCAAAGTTGCTAAAGTACTTACCTGCAATACCTTTCATACAAAGTAGTACATGTAGAATTTGAACCTGTGGTTCTTAAAATCTTAAAATAAACTAAGAAAATATATTTTTCTATACAAAAACCTATTGGCCTGGAATTGTCTCTGAGTGTGTGTTCCTCATTTATTGCCTGTGTGTATGTACAACAAATGCTTAACACTACTCCTTTGATAAGCCTATTGCTCGACCGCACTACCACAAAATAGAGCATTAGTATTATCTCTTTTTGCCACTATCTTACCTCTAAGGGGAACCCTTGGACTCTTTGCATACTATTCCTTACTTTGAAATAGTGCATACAGAGCCAACTTCCTACAGTACAGTCTAACATTTTAGCTGCAGTTAAAGAACACCTTAACACACTTTCTGAAATATATAGATTTACACACACCCCACCATCACAACCCACTCATTGCAGTACCCAGCACTGCATGCACCACCAATGCATGGACACCACTCACAGACCTGCATGGACACTCATCACCACAGGAAGCACACAAGACAGAGGCCCTCATTACAACATTGGTGGCAAAAGCCATTTTCCACCGTGCAGAAGACCGCCAACACACCGTTGCGGCAGCGGAATTCCGCCACGGTCAATTTGACCCACTGCTCGGAATCCGCCAAAATTCAGACACCCACACAAGTCCGCCACACCAAAGGTCAGTGATAAACTGGCGAAAACAAAACGTCCATGTCACGCCAACAGAAATACGCCCACACTATCACGACACACAAATCCACGCAGCGGTCTTTCAACCGCGGTATTCCATTGGCGGTACACACCGCCGCGCTCAAAATACACACACATTTACAAAACACTACCACATTACACAATTCCAAATACACACACCTGATAGACATACACACACCACTCCCACACATCCAATACAATATAAAACACACACCCACATCACTCACAAACCTCTACTACAAAATTACCGAGAGAAGGCCAGAGAGAGACACTACAAACAACTACCAAGCATCCACAGGCACACAACACCATCACCTACATAACTTCCACACACCTCACAAAACACACCACTAAATATCACCCCACCCATCACAACACACAACACCCCACACATCACCCACACCACCCCATGGCAAGGCAAAGACACCCCAGGTTCTCTGAGGAGGAGCTCAGGGTCATGGTGGAGGAGATCGTCCGGGTAGAGCCACAGCTATTCGAACCGACCGTCCACGAGGCACTCATTAACATCCTGAGAGCATACCCCCATTCCCAGAAGGCCATGGGCCAGATAATGGCCAAGTTGCAGGAGACCCAGCGGCAGCAGGAGGGACAGTACCTGGGGATCAGGGAGGACCTGGAGGACATCCATACCACCCTGGTCACCATTGTAGGGGTGTTGGCAGAAATGGCCAACACCATGAGGGAAGCAGTGGCACACCAACGGGCCCCTGACACTAGCCACACCGATGAACAGCCCTCCACCTCCACTGACACTAGTGTACAGGAGGCCCCACCACAGGAACAACAGGCCACTAGCATCTCTCCCCCTGCAGAAGGAGAACCACCCCGCAAATGGTCCCTGCGATCCAGGGAGAAGCCAGAGATCATTGCCAAGACCCCCGACAGGAAATTAGAATCTTCTGAATGTCATCCGTGTGTCCCACTCTGTCACCCTGTCCACCTTGAACTGTCAATGCTCCACTTCCTATGCTCCCTTGGACAATGCACCTGTGATCCACATAGAATGGACTCTATCCTTGACATTCCTCCACCATCCACACAGCCCATTGCACATCCCCATTATATTTTCAGCAAGTAAATAAACACCACTTTAAAAAATACAATAATATAGTATGTATTCATTTTACAATCTGTAAACATTGCAAGTAGACTGTACAGTAATGTATACATAGGTATGACCTGTATTGTGCTGCAGTCAATATGCCAGGAGCCAGATAAGGGCACAAATATCTGTAAATAGACATGTCAAATGGTACAGTAAGTGGCCATAGTAGTGGGAACAGGAGCCTGCCAGTGACAAATTATAACACAAAACGCCAATGGAAGATGAAGTTACAGTGTCTCACATGTGTGTCACTGGAAGTACTGTTGAATGATAGATGTTCTGTTGTCCACATCCTCATCCTCTGCCTCCTCTTCGTCACTGTCCACTGTCTCCTCTGCTGCCACATGCCCATCTCCAGCCTCATCCTCCTGCAGAAAAGGCACCTGGTGTCTCAAGACAAGGTTTTGCAACATGCAACATGCCACGATGATCTGGCACACCTTCTTGGGTGAGTAGTACAGGGAACTACCTGTTAGATGGAGGCATTGAAACCTGGCCTTCAGGAGGCCAAAGGTTTGCTGTATAATTTGTCTTGTTTGCCCATGTGCCTCATTGTAACGTTCCTCTGCCCTTGTTCTGGGATTCCTCACTGGGGTCAGTAGCCATGAGAGGTTTGGTTAACCAGTGTCACCTGTATATAACGAGGGACACCTGTTAGCCAAACACTTACCCTTAGGGCCAACCCCACACCCATATAACAACATACACTGAGTGGGGACCATGGGCTCAACTGTTAGCCACACCCGGTTCCTCTGAAGTTGAGCCATCACATATGGGATTCTGCTATTCCTCAGGATATAGGCATCATGCACAGACCCAGGATACTTTGCATTCACATGGGAGATGTACTGGTCCGCCAGGCACACTATCTGCACATTCATAGAGTGAAAGCTCTTTCAATTTCTGAACACCTGTTCATTTCTCCGAGGCGGGGCAATAATTTGCCCCAATAATGTTGGGGATATGTCCCATTGCATAGAAATCAGCTTTCACTGTGGCCAAATTATCCACCTGGGGAAAACAATGTAGGTGTGCATGTGTTTCATCATGGCAGACAACACTCTGGTCAGCACGTTTGAGAGCATTGGCTGGGACATTCCTGCTGCCATGGCCACTGTCACTTAAAAGGAGCCACTCGCCCAGAAATGGAGCACAGATAGGATTTGCACGAGAGGAGGGATCCCAGTGGGATGACGGATAGCTGGGATCAGGTCTGGCTCCAATTGGGCACACAGCTCTTGGATTGTGACCCTATCAAGTCTGTAGGTGAGGATAATGTGCCTTACCTCCATTGTTGTCAAGTCCACCAGGGGCCTGTACATGGGGGGATGTATCCATTGTCTATTCATCCTCAGCGGTTGTACTCTAAGGGGCAAAATGAGAAGCATCTGGTCAGTTCTAAACATTTCCTCAATATACAATGCATTGCATGTTGTGACAGAAACAGTATCTTTGTGTTTATATTCAAAATATGTTTATGTCGGCTGTGACACAGTTAGGTGCCATGGCCTGCCCCCCCTGAAATGGCAGACACCTGTCCTGTATGGAGGGACAGGTGGATATGAGTTAATGCCGCTGATGTTGTGAGCCGTTGCGGGAGGCGGTCGAGTACCGCCGCGCAACTCCTTATTGGTTAACATTGGCCCCTTGGGTTACAGTGACCAATGGTGATGTACGCCAGTGGTGACGGTACGCACTGCCGCGGATGTGACCGCCATTTTCTATACGTTTACTCATTTGCTACCTGACCTTCAACAGGAGACGATCTACACTGCAAGTGCTGCTGTGACCTGTGTCTGGAACCGACCACGGCTTGTGTCACTGGAGAAAGGGCCCCTGCCTTCATTGCTGCAGAGTTGTAGAAACTGGTGGATGGGGTCCTACCCCAGTACCAATTGTATTAAGGGGCCTCCAGACCAAGAGGTGAGTACACTGTAGGCACGATGCATGGGGCATAAATGCGTGGAGTGCTGTATGTAAGGGCCTCGTGTAAGGGGGGGTGGTTCGATGGGTGATGTGCAGCGTGCTGCATGTATGGTGGGCAATGTATATGCATAAGGGGATGGGAGGCACATGGTGGGCCATGAGTGTAACAGTCCGGACGGTATGACTGATACCTTTTTTCTGTGTGTATTTCTCTGCAGGTCAGCACCCATCAGAAAAAGGGTATATGGCGTGCCATCGCCAAGGATGTGCAGACCCTGGGGGTCTACAGCAGGCGGAGCCCCCATTGTCGCAAACCTTGGGAGGACCTGACATGCTGGGTAAGGAAGACGGCAGAGGCCCAGCTGGGGATGGCCTCCCAATGAGGAAGGGGTACCCATCGAACCCTGATCCTCCGTGATGTTCCGCATACTGGCGGTGGCCTATCTGAAGCTGTATGGGTGCTTGAGGGCATCACAGTAGCCACAAGGGGGTGAGTAAAGTTTAAAAATCTGTAAATTGCGCGTGGTAGGGTTGTTTCTGGGTCAGGGATGTGGGCCTGTGAGTGCCCCCAGGCCAGGCCAGACATTGCAGTGTACGTTCCATGTTGGGCAGGGGCTGATGCACTCCACCCCAAAACATGCTAGTGGGCATCTACTACTGGGCAGGGATCTGTGGGTCTCAGGTATGCTGCTATTGGCGTTAGGTATTAATGTCCATAGCCTGGTGACTAGCATTGTGAGTGGTAGTGCATCGTCTAGTGCGTAGGGCTATCCTCCGTGTGTTGTGTACGCCAACGGTGTTGTTGTTGCTAACATTGACCAAGTGTATCCTCTGTCTCTTGCCCCCCTTTTTGTTTTGTCACCATGTCCTTCTGTGCATCAGCATAATCTGACAGAGGAGAAGAGGCATCGGCAACGGAGGGAGCTGCATCCCACATGGCCCTGGAGGCCAAATCTACCGACCATGAGGGCACCATTGGGACGGAGGGCGAGGGGAGCACCACAGCGGAGATAGGAGGCAACAGTTCTGAGAGTGATACCTCCTCCGATGGAAGCTCCCTGCTGGTGGCAGACAGCTCTGTGGCCAGCCCAAGTACAGGTACAGCCGCCACCGCCATACCAGCACCACCCTCCCAGCAGTCCCTCAGTGAGTTACCCAGGAGGATGGGCATCTCCTTCACCCCAGGCACCTCAGACCCTGCCCCAGTTGCCCTGCTGCCCTGAGTGAGGAGGCAATTGAACTCCTGCGGTCCATCTCTGTTGGGCAGTCAACCATAGTGAATGCCATCTATCCAGGGGCCAGCAGGGCATTTGCAACATACAAATGCATTCCTGGAGGGCATTCACTCTGGTGTGGCAGCCATTGTCCCTGTCTCTAGCCTCCCCCTCCAACTTCCTCTACCCAGTCCCATTCCCCTGAACACCAACCTATCCCAAGCACACAATCAGACCAGCATGCACCCAAGACAACACACAGGAGTGGCTGAGGCAAACACAAGCACCACATATCATCCCAAAGGAACTCAAACAAACACCATCCAGAAGCAGACACACCAACATCCACTACCTCCACTGTGTCCCCTCCTCCTCATCATCCACCTCCCTCCCAGTAGCATCTACACTCACACCTCCATGCACTACATCCTCATCCACTACCTCCATCACCATCATGGCTCTCACTACAAACCCCTCACTGGCAGTCACCAACCCACATCCATGCCCAACAGCCATCCACCTCACAACAGCATCCAGCCCATGCACCTGCACCCAAACACAGCATACAGACACCTCCTACAACCACTTTCTCTTCATCCACTCCCAAACCTTTACCCTCTTCCCACCCCAGTGTCCCTAAGAAGCTTTTCCTCTCCACCCTTGATCTCTTCCCTGTCCCTCCCCCCGTCCTTCACTTCCGGCCAGGGTGGTCAGAACCCAGGCCAGCACCTCAGCCACCATGTCCATGGCCACTGTAGTTTCGGCAGCTACTGCAGGGGTGAGTGGCTCCAAAGAGACACCCATCAGCACTAGCAGTGTGCCTTCAGCAGCTGCCAAGGGCAAGGAACAACCAGGGCAAGAAGGGACCACCAGCTGCCAAGGATGCAACACCAGCTGCCAAGGGCAAGAAGGGAACACCAACTGTCAAGGATGCACCACCAGCTTCCAAGGCCAAGGATGCACCACCAGCTGCCAAGGGCAAGAACAGACCTCCAGCTGCCAATGATGCACCACCAGCTGCCAAGGCAAAGGGCAAAGGGCCTGCCCCTGCAGGCAGGAGGGACAGGGGGCCTGGTGCTGTGACAGGATCTGAGCCCCCACCACCAACCATGCCACGTCAGCCAGCCACTGCTGCAGGGGAAGTGCTGGAGCCTCCCTCCACCACTGGCAGCACCGCCACCAGCCCCGACACCAGCACCTCCACTGGCACTGCGAACAGCAACACCACCAGAACTGCCACCAGCACTACTGGCAGCAGTCCCAGTGGGCAGCCGTCTGAGGCTGCAGGGGAAGGGCTGGAACCTCCCCCCACCACTGGCAGCACCGCCAGCAGCACCGCCACCGGCACCACCACCAGCACCAGTGGCAGCAGCAGCATCCCCAGTGGGCTGCTGTTCGAGGCTGCAGGGGAAGGGCTGGAGCCTTCCCTCACCACTGGCAGCACCGACACCAGCACTGGTACTGCCACCACTGTACAGCCATCCCCGCTGGCGGATGGACTGTAGTCCTGCCTCCATGGAGTGTCATGCATCCTGCCAACAACAACTCTTGTGGATCTGACACCCATGTGAGGGTCTGTAACCTTGCACTCCCCATGTGCTGCTTCACAGGGCACAAAGCCCCCTCCAGAACCAGTGGAAGAAGGCATCCACTCACCCCCTCCTTGCCAGGGTGAAGCACACCGGGCACAAAGCCCCCTCCTGAACCAGTGGAAGAAGGTATCCACTCACCCTCTCCTTGCCAGGATGAAGCACACCGGGCACAAAGCCCCCTCTAGAGCCAGTGGAAGAAGGCATCATCTCACCCCCTCCTAGCCAGGATGAAGCACACAGGGCCCAAAGCCCCCTCCAGAACCAGTGGAAGAAGGCATCCGCTCACCCCCCCCTTGCCAGGATGAAGCACACTGGGCACAAAGCACCCTCCAGAACCAGTGGAAGAAGGCATCCACTCACCCCCTCATTGCCAGGATGAAGCACACTGGGCACAAAGCCCCCTCCAGAACCAGTAGAAGAAGGCATCCACTCACCACCTCCTTGCCAGGATGAAGCACACTGGGCATAAGGCCCCCTCCAGAACCAGTGGAGAAGCCATCCACTAGAGAGACTGTGGCCCTGCACTCCCCAGGAGCAAGCAGTGGGCAAACCACCCACTTTAGAGACTGTGGCTTTGCACTCCCCTGGACTAAGCAGTGGAGAAACTACCCACTAGAGAGACTGTGGCCTTGCACTCCCCAGGAGCAGGCAGTGGGCAAACCACCCACTTGAGAGACTGTGGTTTTGCACTCCCCAGGACCAAGCAGTGGAGAAACCACCCACTAGAGAGACTGTGGCCTTGCACTCCCCAGGACCAAGCAGTGGGCAAACCACCCACTAGAGAGACTGTGGCTTTGCACTCCCCAGAACCAAGCAGTGGGCAAACCACCCACTGGAGAGACTGTGGCTTTGCACTCCCCAGGACCAAGCAGTGACCAAACCACCCACTTGAGAGACTGTGGCCTTGCACTCCCTAGGACCAAGCAGTGGGCATGTAGCCCCCTCCAGGAGCAGAGAGGTTGTACTACCTTCCGGCTGAGGTGCCCTCCTTCCCCCTGAGGTGCCTGTGTATTTTCAGCCTGATGCCCCAGCAGTGTTCTCTCCGTATTGAGGCAGGAGTCAAGTGGGGACTTGGCTTATGTGATTGGCCCTGCGGCCCACGGACATTATGGACTGGGCAGTGTCCCTCTATTTGTATATATGTAAATACAGTTTCTGTGTACTGTTTACGCTGTGCTTTTGATGGTGTTGGTACCGTCCCGGAAAAGGTGGCAGATTGGTGTCATAATACAGTGGGCGGGACCTTGTCTTCTGCCTGGCTGTTGGTGGTTACCGGCACGGTGCTTGTTACTACCGCCATGGCGGTCGGTGTGTTAAAATGAGTGTCTGTGTTGGCGATTTCCACCATGGTAAGAATTCTAATTTTTTTTTCACCGCCAGCCTGTTGGCAGTATTACCGCCACTTTATCACTGACCGCCAGGGTTGTAATGAGGGCCACAGTGTCATCTACAATAAATATAATTCAAACAGACATGTCCCGTTTCTGCCATGGACAAAGTCAGCTGTGTTCCATTATGTAGCTTGGTTGGACGTTATAAACATTGAAAATGGCAGTATTCAATGAAGATGCATTAACAGTAGTGAATAATTCACTGCTTTTAATTTATCCAGGGAACAAAAGACAATGGCTAAAAGGGAAGCAAGTTTCACCATGCTTCATATAGAAAAATTAGAAAAGTTGCCTTTCATGGTCGCAGAGAGTCCTTCAACGGTATGGCTTCTACACGGCATTATTAATCGGCCTATTCACCTTTCATTTTTCTAAATATCTGAAACATCTTGCTGTGGACAGGTAAAAGCAACTGAGCGATCAAAGCTGTTGAGGCATGAGACCAGGAATTGCCTACACAATTTCGGTCTCTAAGGTCGTTATTCCCCCCCACATGAGAGATAAAGGTATCAGAAATGTGGCCTCACATTGATACTATTAATATAAATTGTGACAAGCTGAGCAAACTAAAGGCGCTACTGTTTCAAACGTATGCTCTCCAGATTGCAAGATCATCAGCCTAGATACAATCCCTATTAAATACCAACTTCCCCAAGCACTTTGGTGAGCTGGTATCCAGACTTTTCAACGCCTCGAACAGTACTGGGATTGTCCATTTCTTCATAGCTTTTGGGTCTGGATTTGTGTCATTCTTCCACACTATCATCTGAGTCATCCCGTTACCCATCCGTTCACTCTTTTCAAGTGTGTTTCGTGGCTTTCCTGTAATTTTGGCAATATTTGGCGGAATACTGCTGCTATTTTTTCTGATTCACAGTGGTTTTTTCTTTACAGCTATACGGAACAATGGAGCAGCTGCCACAAGCACAACTGTGCATTGAACGCATGGTTCAGATCTCCAATGCTTCCTTGCTGGAGGAACTAGAGTGGGATTGTTCATTGTCATTCTGACCACTCCTCTGGTGTGTGCAGCCTGTCTTTGGCTGCATATGGTGCTTCTTTGAACACTTGCCAACAGTGTGTCTTGCCGTCACGCCAGTGCCTCCTGTGGACCAAGAACTGCTGATGTCCCTGATGAGGATTCATACACGGTCGTACCCCATGAGACTAAGGCTGATCCGCGAGGCTATGTACAAATACTCTGTGTTGAATGAGTTGGCTCTTCACTCTATGGAACTTGGCACTAATGCAGGTGGACCTGAACGAGAGACAGCTGCACACTTTTGCTCCGTGAATCCATCTGCCCATGTGATCGATCTGACATCTGATGATTTGGCCTCATTTTGTGATGACTTCCTAGTTGATGACTTTGTAGCTACTCTTCCAGATCACTTTAGACAGATAATCAGAGGAATTCCAGATACCATCGCTGCTATCGATGCTGCACTTAGCCTTGATGCAGACCCGGGCTTTGTGTTCCTACGGAGTCTGAGCTAGAGACCTCATTTAAATGTAACAAGGGTTGGGGGCTGCCTCTTCTCAGGGACATGGCATTGGCAGATTAGGTTTAACATACCCAGCTCTCCTTTAGGTAGAAGGTTAGGCCTATCAGAATAGGGTAATAGGACATATTATGTACTCTGTGTCTTTTCATGCTACTGCAGGATGATGGGGGTCTTTATAATCATGACTCTTGTTTTTAGAATTCTGTCTATTGCACTGTTCATTATCCTAATCATTGCAGCCCATGCGATTTACCACAGATTGCAGATGGTATTAAATAAAAACTATTGAAACATTACTGCATCTTCGTTATTGCCTGTGTTTGGTTGAGACGTAAGGTAACTGTGAGAAAGGGGTGATCTCCATTTAACCACGAAATTCCCTGAGGTATCATACTCTTGAGTCCATGCATAAAGGCTGCAACAAATCACCTGTAACTGCTTGAGTTTCTGGTGAAATACTGCTAGTGAGCCGGAAGGGTTGGGACTACAGTTACAACTTGTTGTAGGATAGGCATAGTCACCTACAAACATAAGTACTGTCATCCTTAAACGAGCAGTCTTGCCTAGAGCAAGAGTCCAACTACGACAAGCCTTCCAATTTCCTCTTACCCATTGCCTGATAAGTGGAGATAATGGACGCTGTTGAGGAAACTGTTAATACAAACTGTTTTTTTCCCCTTGATATGATGTCTAGTTTTACCTCCAGAGTACATTTGAAGGGCCAGATGAATAGGGGATGACCCAGCTCAGCCTCGTCTGGCCATGGAGACCTCCTTAGGTGGAAAGGATTGATTTGTGATATTTGATGGATAATGCAGTCCTCTATAACACTATAAAGCGCGTCACTGCGGGGACACGTGACGCGCTTTATAGTGTTGAGACCTCCTTCTGTCACGTAGGATCTCATTATTCTAATGAGACTACTGGATTTGAGTGGCAGAATCCACTGCGGTGTGGGAGACTGAGTCTTAACCCATTAGAGGTGGCACCTGTCGCCCTAATCCGGGGTTTGCTCCAGCTACGTAGCAATGCCTCATCTCTACCCAAGAGCATGGATGATTGGGCAGCCGAGCGCATGACACAATTGACTTCTCAAGGAAATCGTGGTTACTCAGGTCTCATCCATTTCTCTCAGTTACATTAGTTTCACATATACAAATGACAAACAGAAGCAGTATATGTTTTAATAAGGTTTTAATGAAGCAACTGCATCTCAGACAATAAAGCATGTATTGCAATAAACAGGACGGTAAAGCTTGACAGAATTAGAATTGTGACAAGGAGAGCATAGGAATAACGCTACCATATTGCCACTAGAGTCAATAGACTAATTCCTACTACTGGGCTATAATAGAGCACAGCATGTTAAGCTCTAGTTCTGTCCTTTAGGTTCCCCTGGGAAGACATCAACCCCCACACCTGAGCAAAGGCCTGAAGTCTGCATAAGCAGCTGTAATGAAGCATTAAGCACTCAGCATACAGTTGTGGTCTTCTGGCTGGAATCTCCCTCTAACGTGTAAGGGACAGGGAAGTGTTTTTAAATTAAACCAGCTGAAGTTCTGAGAAAATGTCCCTACGTAAGGATGTGTGTTTTTCTATGAATACCAGAGACAAAACATTTACCATATTCACCAGAAACCTATCTTACTGCATCCTTGAAAGAAGCACAGAGTGAACAAAAATGTCTTGTTTTAGAACGTAGTGGCTATTGTTAAAATAATAAACAAAGCTGAATAAGATATATCTAGGTTAAAGTGCACAGTGGCAGGCTTAGTGTGCTAAAATAATGTGCATGGAGCTATAACTAAAATGGCTACACAACACTCCAGTGCAAAGGATTTGGTGAGCTGCCTCCAGGGGCCCTGTAGTTGATGGATAATGCAGTCCTGAGTAAACACAGCCAGCAACTTGCGCTTTGGGGACATGTGACATGCTTTATAGTGCTGAGATCTCCTCAGGTGCAAAGGATTTGATTAGCCGCCTCTAGAGGCCCAGTGTTTGATGGATAATGCAATCCTCAGTAAACACAGCCAGCGGACTCATAAATAGCATAATTAAAGAAACGTCTAACCTTTTGCCCAAGGCACACATTGACATTACCCAAATTAGAATTGTCTTATACAAATACATTTGAAAAATCAAACTGTTAAAAATCTTTGCTGAGGCGAAAGACCGAGGAACAAAAGGAAAAATTAGTAAAATTATGGATCAACCCACCATTGACCTCAAAGTGGAGATTAAACCTGCTGTAATTTCTCTGATCAATCTAGAGGATATGGGAGATACAGAAAAGAGTGGCAATTCTGACAATGACATTTCTCCATTAGGAGCAGGTCTGATTGGTAAAACAACAACAAAATATTCTACCCCACTCTTCTACTGGGTAACAAAATTGACCTTTTCCATGAAACTGTCATTCACAAACTATACAAGATGAAAAGAAAACATCAAAAAGACAATATAGCCATCAAAGAAAGAGAAGCATTGGTAATTTTACAGAAGGATAAAAGCATTGATATCAAACCAGCTGAGACTGGGGATAACATCATAATTCTTCATAAATGTGATTATATAAAAGAAGCCAATCACCAACTTTAGGATAAAATGTATTATAAAATTACCACATAATTCCATTCAATGATACAGACAAAAAATACAACAGAAATTAGAACAGCGGTTGGAACAAAATATGATAGACATGGATGAACAGAAGTACATGACAGAAGAAATTCCCAGAATTGCACCTATATACTTTCTGCCAAAAATACATAAAGATCAGAGGAACCCAATATTATAGGCCAGAGGATCTTTCTTTGAACCAGTATCAAATTACATTGACTATTTCCTGGCTCATCTTGTTAGAATCCTGATGTCATACGTAAGAGGCACAAGTGACATTTTACAAAATCTACAGTATACACCTTGGCAGGATACCTATAAATTATTCACTATGGATGTTACATCACTGTTCACTAGTAGTGAACACAATATTGGAATACAGACATGCAGATATTTCTTAAACATGCAGGAATTTACCACAGAGAATTGACAGAAGCAAGTAATCGGACAATACACTGTATGTATGAGCAAATACATGATCTATGTGATAGAATGCCCATGTAGCCTCAAATACATTGGCATAACCATCTGCAAAATAAAAAAGCATAGTTTGGAACATGTGAGAGCCATAGTGAACAAGATTAGAAGCAATTCAGTAGCAAACAAATGGAACTGAATCATCAAAGTGACTGGGAACAAATGAAATTGTATGTGATCTATCAGGTAGAGAAAACAGAACAGGGCATAGACAGACATAGAGAATCACACTACATTATGTTACTCCAGACGCTGACCCTCAAGGGATTGAACCAGGATGAGGAACTGCACATCCATCTTTAAGAAAATTTGCCAGCAACCTTTGTTTCATCAAAATCTGAAATTGGGAGCTAATTGACTCATTTGAAAGTCGCATTGATCTAAAATGAACTACAAAGTCAATGAAACCACACGCATCATAAATGATATAATGATTTTTCATAATTAAGAAAGGACGTAGGCCATGAGGGGTCCACAGAAAATCCAGAGATGAACAACATAGTGAATGGAACAACTCGTGGAACACACAAATCAAGACTCTGCCCACTGGAGGGCTGGGATATTGAAGCAAGGTGGTTAACAGACAGAAATAGAGGAATGGAATAATCAATATAAAAAAAACAAATAATGAAAGATTTTGTCATAGATCTTTGAGCATGAATCACGGATAAGCGCATTGGCGGGCAGTCACAAAAGACACTAGTGAATTACATCAACTGAACTCAGAGATAACTGAGAGTTGCACTGATGAAACCACTATGATTCTCTGAAGGGGCTATATACTGTTTAGTTTGAGTGAAAAAAGTAATTAAAAAAAAATGTAATAGATTATGGATTTAAGCGTACCTTTCACAAAAAACTGCTTCTGCACGGATTCTGTACCTTCAGAATCTTTTGTCACGTAAACTACATTGCACTTACCCAGGTAATATTGTTTGCACTATTTTCACAATTGGCCTTATTCAATACATCTTACAATCCAAGGACTAATCAGGCTTTTATCTCAATTATGCACTAGAAGTAGAAATCAAAGAAAGACTGTTAGTGCTATAAACAGAGATGGAGGAGTAGCGGAACAATCCCATGATCAAGGTCCATGGCAGACTGAAATGCCTAGGGAGTGTTGTTACTGCTGCACTTGGAGAAAATAAATAAAAAAATCACATAATTTGAGAGTGTGACTCATAACCTTTGTCATACACTGCTTATGCCCTCACATATTACATAACTCATGGCATCTTAAATGGCCTCATTGAAGATGTCACTGGTGACATTTCAAATGGCATTATTGGTGACATCACTGATGACATCTTAAATAAAATCCTCAATGAAACTGGTATAAATCATTAAAAAAAATAAAGATAGTCATATACAGCAAAGAGTTACTGTGTGTACAAGTGTAGGTTAGGCCAAGGGAAAAGTTAGATTATGCTGCAGTCATTGTATTAATTTTGACGAAAAAGCCGTATTCCAAATGCCTCAGATTTCACCATTGTGTCACATTGTTTAGTGAGATTTCCGTTATTTGAAAAATCCTAATATGAGAACCACAGAAACAATGAAATTGGCATAAATATGAGCAGCATTTTTAAACATTTACAGCAGTAATGTAGCATGGGTGGTCAATATACATCAGGCTGATATTTACCAGAGCATACTCTTTGGGTATGTTTTAGAACATGAAACTTTAATCTTGAGAGAGAGTGGCAGATCTTTTTACATGAATACCAAAAAATGAACTTGAACACCCATTTTCAAGTTGAAATGTACTTTTTTTAGCAACAAAAACATTCTTTTTTTTCACAAGAGGAAAGTGCCATAGTAATTGGGAGTTTGCTGTACATACAGTTTCAACTTCATCTTCCTACATTGAAGTCTCCTCCCTCTTTTTTATTCTTTCCTTGGTCAATGTGAGTTTGGATTTTGGAGGAAAAGTATCACTCTATTTTTGTCTCTATTCCCTGCTGCACACATAGTCTTGCAATTTTTAGATGTTGGGAAAATTCAGTCACTTGCAAAAGGTTTGGTGTTTGAGGGAGAGAATGCCCAACTATTTTTGCTCATTGTTTGTTTTTTATGTTTGTTTATTGCCCAATGGTGCAAGAGCATGGACTGCACCTAGGTAGCATGGCACAGAAAGGGCCATACAGAGTGGGTGATGACCTGGAGTAAGTCTTATGAGATGGGTGTGTACATGTGAGCGATTTTCAGTGTGCTTACTGTCTTCATTGTAGGGACTTTCCATTATATGCCACTGGGACTGACTGCCCTAGGGCACAACTCCAGTTCCCTAGGGTCCACAGACCCCAGAGTCGCACCAATGTACGCTATAACCTGTATGAAAAGAATAAAGCACTAGGTTACAAAATCATATATGTACAGCTTATGGGTCATCCATAAATGTCATTTCTCTCTGACTCAGCTCAGGATCAGGGCCAGTTACTGCTCTCTAGAGCTGTAGGAGCAGCGCCTTGCATCAATCAGCCAGCTGTAATTCTGTGTCTGAAACTTGGTCTGCCTCAGGCCCCCCCAACGAGGAGTGGCTCCTTGGAGGAATTGCTTGGAGCAGCCCTGGAAAGAATTTCAGGAAATGTGAGGGAGGAGGTGGCTGAATTACTCAGTGTACATGTGTCAACTGGCTCCTGGACGACACCATTTTGAGCTATCCCAGAAGATTGTGCAGGAAGGTAGGGATGGAGAAGTGATGTGACACATCAAGATAGGCCAGAGGCACTTTCACTCCCATTTAAAAATATCTTGCATTGGAGAGAGAGCTGTATTTTGGCTGTGCTTCTCTGCAGAGCAGTGGGACTGAAGGCAGGTGTCATGGACAACTGGAAAGAAGAAACCCCTGACTGTCATTGGGGGCAAACGCCCCAGACCCAGTGGGGCACACTCCAGGACCAGGTAAGCTGGTCCCATTATCTTGCCTGATGACCAATTGGGGGAAAGACTGGGCTCTGACGCAAGGATAGCACGCTGCTCAGAAGAAAGGAAAGCACCAAGCAGAAAGGTTGGCACAGGAAGTCAGTGGTACTGGATCCCTACCAGAGTTGGGACCCTTCTAGGCCAGGAGGCCTGAGGAACGTTACCCAGGTGGCAAGGGCTCGCTAACAAGAGCAAAATGAGCTGAAAGGTGTCAAGAATGGTTCCCCAGGGCCCAAGATATCTATGTCCAAAGTTTGTCAACTTTTGACCTAATTAAAAAAAAGCGCATGGGGCTCTGCCACTGTGCTGGACTCCTGCCCCAAAGAAGAGCTGAGCAGGTGAGCACCGCTGCACATCCTCAGTGAACATGCTGTATGGAGGAGCGCTGTCTCACTCCCTCGAAGGTAAGGGAAGGGGCACAGGCCCCATCCCTGAGCCCCACAAAGAAGCCAAGTTGGGGGTAACTGTCACACCCCCCATGAAGATGATGGAAATGAAGAGATTTCCAATGCAGAGCTGTCTCCTGCAGCAGCACGAAAAGGTGTTGGCCAGGCAGGGAGCCCTCAAGAGTTTCCGTGGGTGGGCTCCCTGAGCTGCTCTCCAACAATGATGATGGCTGCAGGGTGTCTGGGTGGGACTGGACAACCCCCAATGCAAACAATAGAGAACCGCCACAGTGGCTCCCTGGAGCAGCAGAAGAGCTGCTCATTTAATATGCAGGCTCTGCGAGGAGCACCTTATAATGCCCTGCGTGGCCTGACCTGATTCAAATACAAAAATTGTCATTTGGCATGGTGCTGACCCCAAGGGAAGTGGGGTCACCACCAAACTCATCACCAAGTGCAGTGGGAGCTGCATGGTGAGTGCAGTCCCCCTCCAGGAAGTTATCAGTGTCCCCACCCACAGCTTCAGGGGGTTTGGAAAGGATAACTCTTAAATGGTTCTAGTGTGTTTTTCAAGCACTGTCCCATCTGGAACTTTTGTTTCAGGGTGGTGGAACCACACCCTCTAGAGGTGAAGCTCATGGCTACAGTCCTTGTACTCTGAATGATTATAACAACAGATTGTTAATATGGTAAACATCCTCCAGGGGTGAAAGGCTGTAATTACAAGCATTTTACAGAGATTGAGTCCTCTAGGGGCTATGGTTAAAATGGTACTATTTTATTTTAAAAGTGATTCAAAAGGTAGGGTCACAGTATTTCGACCAAGGATGTGATTTGTGTGTGGCCATAGGCACAGACAACCTCAGTGGGTAAAAGATGGTATTACAAAATGTTTAACAAAAAAGTGATGTCCTTTAGGGACTGTGTCAACTGTGCATCATTTTTATGTTGAATGCTTCAATGTGGAATATGATGAACCTTTATCCAACACCCTTTAGGGGTGCAGTTAGACTGAGTAGATCAGGCTGCGAGCAATTACAAAAGGGCAAATCATTTCAGCCTGCCATACATGCCTATACATGTTTCTTGCTGATGCCTATTTCAGTAATGAGACTGGCAGCAACTACTGATCAAATTAGATGTAATTTGTTGCCAACATTAGGTGTTCTCATTCCAAGGTACAATCAAACCTTGCATTGGAGCACAAGTTAATGTTTTGCAATGTGTGATTTTGGTTTACATCTCCTTTCAGTAGAGACAAGAATGATTACACAATGTCATCCAAAAGTAATTCCATCAGCTGGTGTGCATTTGTAAATTGTTGCATAGTATTGAGTACTGTGTGTGTGTAACAAATGTACTTTTACTGTATCGGAAGAAAAAACACAGACTGTTCAATCACTTATTGGGTGTTATTCTTGTGTGCTTGTGAATGGTGATTACTAGCCCACACCACCTCTCTTTAGGAAGCCTTAGACTGCTCTGCATCGCTATCCTATGAGAGTTCAGCGCTACAATTTTTGTTTCCTAGTTTCCAAGTGCAGACCCATTACTTGTGCAGGCCACACAACTATTCCCCCTCTCTCTAACAGATGGCAATGAATTTTGGACTAGAGGCCTTTGTAGGATTAGGGTTTTTAAAGGGATGATGATGGCCTGTTTTAGGAGACCCCGGTTTTATATATACATTCTCTCCATTTTCTTGCGTTTTTGCCAAATTTTGTCCGGATTCTTTTCACACTGTAGTTTATTAACTTTTTGGGACAGAGACTACAATAGACTTTTGTTTTATTTTTAATGTGTTTTTTCACCTTCTCATTACTTCTGTGCTAGAGATTTTGTTTAATTGTTTACGGGGTTATGGTTGGCTTTTTATACCTGCTATTGTTTTTTTTTTTTTTTGGCCTGCATGTGACTGCTGGTTGGTAGAGCCTCCAGGAATCCAGCCATATGCATTCAAAAATTTTACTTTTTTGTTCCCCATGTGTTTGCCCACCATTTGTATGTGTGTGTGTGTTAGGTGGATGTTTTCTTCAACTTTTAAATGTATTTAGCATTGTAATTGTTGCCTTGTACTGTTTGTGTTTGGTGCATTTTCAAAGTTTAATTTTATATGTTCTTACTGCTTCTATTTTGTTGAGCTAATGAACCCAATGTTACTCCTTTAATGGTGGTGTACTAGGCCCACGGCTAGGCCCAGTCACATTTTGGGTGTTTATTTGTGAAATAATTTCCCTGCAATCCTGTAAGTTTGTGATGATGGGGAAGGGGTTCCAGAAAGGGTAGCACAGCACTGTTCTCTTTGTTTTCCAAACCCCCAAGTGATGACAGTTCTTTTGTGGACCCAGTTTGTGTGTGTGTGTTGGATGTATCATAGATCCCTATTTTGTCTTTGCTCCCAGGCTTCCTTCCATGTTGGTCATGAAGTGAAAGCCGTTTTATGGAGCCTGTATGTCTGTGTTTCACAGAATGCCATTTAGCACTTTTTCTCAATTCCCCTTCTTGCTGGCTCATGTCATGTGGTAAGAGCCCATCATTTCGCTGAATCAGTGGGTTTTCTAAGTATTCATTATTTGTATTCCATTTTCTAAGAGTACATATATAATTTTTGTTCAGGTGTTATTATTTGCTACTATGGTGTTCCTGATATATTTCTTTGTGCTTGAAGCTTATTGTAGTAGTCTGTAGTACTCAGTTATTGTTATGAGTAATGTATTCAATGTTTTTCCTGCCTCCCCAAGACTCCAACAGCGGCTCTATGTAACTTGGAGGGACACCAGCTTTATTTACTTAATATATTTGATTTTTTTATGTTTCCTATTGGGGCACCGTGGGCCATGGACAGACACCAGCTATTACTTAATCAATTTATTAAATCTTTTCCTGCCTCACCAAATTGGTCCCTTGGGGTCTGGAAGTACACCAGCTATTATTTATTTAATTTATTCAGCTTTTGCATGCCTCACCTTGTCTCCCACAGAGATTCTGTGGGCCCTGGAGAAACCCTGGTTATTATTCCATTAATCTACTTAATGTTTTCCCTGCCTCCCACTGGAATCCTATGAGCCTCAAAGGTACACCACTAATTATTTACTTAGTTTGTTTAATTTTTGCCTACTTCTCTTTGTCCCACACAGGCCCACAGGGGTCCCATTGGGCCCTAGAGAGACACCAGCTATAACTCAATTAATCTTTCACATTGTTACTTTGCTCCCCTTGCCTCCTGTAGGGTTAATATGGCCCTCATTACAACCTTGGTGGTCTCCTCCAGAGACCGCTGAGGTTCCGCCGGGCCAAAGACCACCAGTGTTAGCGGTCTTCCGTCAACCACATTATGACTGCTGGTGACCCTCTGCCCTTGTTTGGATGGAGAGCCGCCAGCAGCCCTACTGGCAGTCGGCGGTGTAGTGGAGGCTGCTCCTCCATCACCGCCATGTCATCAGAACATTGCCCATTGTAATCGCACTCAGTATTTGGTGTGGCGGTGTTCTGGTGATGGGGTGCTGGCGGCGGAGCAGCCCCCATGGATCTCGTTCCCTCCCGGAGGATCACCGGAACAGGTAAGGTGATCGTCCGTTAGGGGAGGGAGGTGGGGGGGTGTTGTGTGGTGTGTGCATGCATGGGGCTGTGCGTGTGAGTGCATACAGGTGTTGTGTGAGTGTGTGTATGTATACAGGGGTGTAATGTGTGTAGGGGAAATGTAACATGTATGTGTGTGAGTGGTGCAGGTGTGCGTGTAGGGGGTGTGGGGGGTATGTTTGGGGGTTCAATGAGAGTGGGGGTCCTGGGGTGGGGGGTCCTACTACCTTTGAGGGGTGGTAGGGGGGTTGTGGGTGTTGTGGGTGGACTCAAGGGAGGCGGAGACCTCAATCAGTGCCAGGGAACCAATTCCCTGGCACTGATGGTGCATACCGCCATGGATTTTGTGGCTGTTGAAAACCCATTGAAATCCATGGCAGTATGTGGGGTACTGATACCACCGGTCACTAGTGACGGCCTCCAGGCTGGAGACTGTGGTCTCCAGCCTGGCGGTCCTTATCGCCGTGGCAGACGGTGTAGGACATTGGCGGTTTGGCATATGCCAAAGTCATAATTGTGCCAGATCCAGTTATCCCTTATTAGTAGATTAGTAGTGTTCTAGCAGCTTAGGCTGATAGAGGTAGCTTTAGCAGAGCAGCTTAGGCTGAACTAGGAGACATGCAAAGCTCCTACTATACCACTCATATCATATACCACTATATCATAAGAATCACAATACTCAGAGTTACAAAAATAAAGTTACTTTATTTTAGTGACAATGTGCCAAAAATATCTCAGAGGATATACTTCCTTAGGAGGTAAGTAAAATACACAAAATATACACACAAACCAGAATCAGGTAAGTAAACAGTTAGAAAAATAGTGCAAAAACTGTAGAATACAATAGGATGCAATAGGCCTAGGGGCAACACAAACCATATACTAACAATGTGGAATGCGAATCACTTAGGGACCCCAGGCCTAGTGTAGTGTGTAGAGGGTTACTGAGAGTGTAAGAAAACACTAAGGCCCATATTTCTACTTTTTCTGCGGCGCATTTACGGCACCTTTTGAGGCAAAAATGGCACAAACTTACAAAATACAATTGTATTTTGCAATTTTGTACCGATTTTGGGTCAAAAAATGACGCAAATGCGGCGTTAAAAAAGTATAAATATGGGCCTAAGGGTTTCCAAGATACCCCACCCCAAAAACCCTGAAAAGTAGGAGTAAAGTGACCCTATTTCCTCAGAAACACATTAAAGTTGTGATAGGAGATTCTGCAAAGACCACAACAGACTGCAAAGCACTGAAGATGGATTCCTGGACCTGAGGATGTGTAAAGGAAGGGGATTAAGACCAAGAGTCACGAAAGTGTCAAGGGGGGGCAGGAGCCAACTAAACCCTGGAAGAAGGTGCAAAATGGCTGCCTCTTGGTGGAAGAAGCTGAAGATTCTGCAACGGCAGAAGATGCCAGGAGCTTCTCCTTTGCAGAGAAACTCCAACGGAGTGCTGGAGGATGCAGAGTTGTTTCTTTGGAGAAAGACCTCAAACAAGCCTTGCTAGATGTAAAGGACACAGTTAAAGAAAAAGGCTGCTACCCGGGCCCAGGAAGGACCAGGAGGTTTCCACTTGGACGAGGAGACAGAGGAGGCCCTCAGCAACACAGAACATCCATGTACAAGAAGGCAGAACCCGAAGAAGTACTTGAACATGGGTTCAAGAAAACTGAGCATGGCGGTTATCTCAACACTACAAAGGAGGGTCCCATGAAGCTGGTGGTCAACTCAACGAGTTGAGCAACGCAGGATGTAGTGCTGGGGACCTGGGCTAGTCTGTGCATGAAGGATTCCTTGCAAATGTGCACAGGAGCCCTAGCAGCTGCAGTTCACGCAGTACACAGGATTACTGTCTGGAGATGGGAGGCAAGGACTTACTTACTCCAAATTTGGACAGTTAAACCACTGGACAGTCTGTGTCACTTGGGTCTACCACCTGTGTTCCAGGATCCATGCTTGTCAGAATGAGAGTTGTCCCAGAGTACCGATGACGCTGAAGTTTGCTGCCTGCTGGAGCAGGGGGAAGATACCGTCAACCTACGGGAGATTTCTTCTTGGCTTCCAGTGCAGGGTGAAGGCAGACAGCCCCCAGAGCATGCACCACCACGAAACAGTCGAGAAAGCCGGCAGGATGAGGCGCTATAATGTTGCTGGTAGTAGTCTTGCTACTTTGTTGCAGTTTTGCAGGCGTTTAGCAGTCAGCGGTCGATCCTTGGCAAAAGTAAAAGAGGGACATGCAGAGGAACTGTGGTGAATTCTTGCAAATCGTTATCTGGGGAAAATCCCACAGGAGAGACCCTAAATCGCCCTCACAGGAGGATTGGCCACCTAGAGAGGTAAGCACCTATTAGGAGGGGTCTCTGACATCACCTGCTGGCACTGGCCACTCAGCGGCCTCACTTGTGCCCTCACACCCCTGGATTCAAGATGGCAGAGGTCTGGGACCCACTGGAGGAGCTCTGGGCACCACCCCTGGGGTGGTGATGGACAGGGGAGTAGTCACTCCCCTTTCTTTTGTCCAGGTTCGTGCCAGATCAGGGGCTTGGGGTTCCCTGAACTGGTGTAGACTGGCTTATGCAAGGAGGGCACCATCTGTACCCTTCAAAGCCTTTCCAGAGTCTGGGAGAGGCTACTCCTCCTCAGCCCTTAACTCCTATTTCCAAAGGGAGAGGGTGTAACACCCTCTCTCAGAGGAAATTATTTGTTCTGCCTTCCTGGGACTGTGCTGCCCAGACCCCAGGAGGGCAGAACCCTGTCTGTGTGTTGGCAGCAGCGGTAGCTGCAGTGAAAACCCCAGAGAGCTGGTTTGGCAGTACCCGGGGTCCATGGTGGAGCCCCAGGGATGCATGGGATTGGCACCCCAATACCATATTTCACATGGGGGGACAATTCCATGATCTGAGCCATGTTGCATGGCCATATTCAGAGTTACCCTTGTGAAGCTACATATAGGTATTGACCTATATGTAGTGCACGCGTGTAATGGTGTGCCTGCACTCACAAAGTCCGGGAAAATTGCCCTGAACTATGTGGGGGTACCTTGGATAGTGCCAGGGTGTTCTCACACTTAGTAACTTTGCACCCAACCTTCACCAAGTGAGGGTTAGACATATAGGTGACTTATAAGTTACTTAAGTGCAGTGTAAAATGGCTGTGAAATAACGTGAACGTTATTTCACTCAGGCTGCAGTGGCAGTCTTGTTTAACATTTGTCTGAGCTCCCAATACCCTGGGTACCTAGGTACCATACACTAGGGAAATATAAGGGTGTTCCAGTGTGCCAATTAGAACTGGTGAAAATGGTCACTAGCCTATAGTGACAATTTTAAAGGCATAGAGAGCATAAGCACTGAGGTTCTGATTAGCAGAGCCTCAGTGACAAAGTTAGTCACTACACAGCGACCCACATTCAGGCCACAAACTATGAGCAAAGGGGTCCTGGCTAGGAGGATCTCAGTGAGACAGGCAAAAACAAACTGACATACAATTAAAAATGGGGGTAACATGCCAGGCAAGATGGTACTTTCCTACAGATGGCACTTTTAAAGGTTAAAAAGAGCCTTAAAACTTAAAAATCAACAGTTGTTTCCTGTTTGTACAAAGTACCTGTTTTGCGTCAAAATTATCAGGTACAGAGACTACAGAGAAGATGCGTGTTCCGATTTTCCGACGCGGCACAGATGATGCATCTTTTCTTTCCATGCTGCAATAGGCTTTGCATCGATTTCCAGTGCACAGTCTTGGTTCCTCACTGTGATGAGGGAATCTTTTGATGCTCAGGGACGATGTGTGGAAATCCTAGGTGTGCAGGATGAAGTCACAGGTGTTGTGTCGATCCGGTAGGTGTTGTGTCAAATTTTCTGTAGCACGGCAGGTGCTGCATCGGTTCTTCACTCAGGTAGTTGGGCTGCATCGTTCCTGCTCGGCTGTGCGTCAATCTGGTAGGGCTGTGCATCAAATTTCCACTAGCAACGGAGATGTTGCATCGATCTTCTCTCAGGAAGGTGGGCTGCATCATTCCGGTTTGGCTGTGTGGTGCCTTCCTTTTCGTAAGGCAGGCTGTGCGTCGTTTCTGGCCAGATGTGCATTGTTTTTTGGTACACTAGGAGTTTCCTTGAAGAGATGAAGTATTTTTGTCCCTGAGACTTCAGAAAACAAGAGGCAAGCTCAATCCAAGTGCATGGACAGCATTTCTCAGTAGAGTCAAGGGCCAGCCAGGCACCAGGGCAACAACAAGGCAGCAGACATTCACAGCAAAGCAGTCCAGGTGAGTCCTTTGGCCAGCCAGGCATGTCCTCTTGACAGGTTGCAGGTTCAGATCCAGAAGTGTCTGATCTGGTGGAGTCAGAGACTCAGTTTACATACCCAGAAATTCGTTTGAAGTGGAGGAGAGTTCAGAGAGTAGTTTTGAATTGCACAAGGTCCCCTTTCAGTACAGGTTTGCCTGCGTCCCGGTAGAGGGTTTGGTAGTCCATTGTGTGAGGGCAGGCCACTAGCCTTTGAAATGTAAGTGTCAGGCCCTCCACCCTCCCAGCCCAGAAAGACCAATTCAATATGCAGTTGAGTGCAGGTGTGACTGAATATCCTTTGTTTGTGGTCGTTTGGGTAAAATGCACAATGGAGCCGTAAAACAGCCCAGCCCAGACGTGGATTGGAGACCGCCTATAAGGCACAAATGTATTTTAAGTTCAGAGAAATATTCTCTGTCTTAAAGTGGCATTTCTAAAATAGTAATACAAAATCCAACCTCACCAATAAGCAGGATTTTGTATTACTATTCTGGTCAGCCATACTAAATATTACCTGGTTACCCCTTCCTGATCATGATCTACCACTCAATTAGTACATGAGGGTAACCCTAATGTTCCTGTTAAATTAACAGGCCTCACAGTAGTGGAAAACCAACTTAGGGGTTTTCCACTACCAGGATATATAAACCACACATGTATATTTCCTACCTTTTAACTGATTTGCATCCTCCCCTATGGGTTACCTAGGCACTACCTTAGGGGCGACCTATGTGTAGAAAAAGGGGAATTTAGAGCATGGCAAGTACTTTTAAATGCCAAGTAGAAGTGGCAGTGAAACTGCACACACAGGCCTTGCAATGGCAGGCCTGAGACATGGATAAGGGGCTATTTATGTGGGTGGCACAACCAGTGTTGCAGGACCACTAGTAGCATTCAATCTACAGGCCCTGGGCAAATATAGTCCACTGTACTAGGGAATTAAAAGTAAATCAAATATGGAAATTGGGTATAAACCAATGTTACCATGTTTAAGGGAGAAAGCATATGCAATTAAGCACTGGTTAGCAGTGGCAAATTGTGCAGAGTCCTAAAACCAGCAAAAACAGTGTCAGAAAAGTGAAGGGAGGAAGGGGAAAGGTTGGGGGATGACCTTCCTAAGGCTGTCAGTTCTTGCAAGTACTAGAAGCCAACTTGGCAATCTGAAAAACCAACCTATGATTGTGTTGGAAGGGTACCTCAAAAACATGGCTGCTGGTGAGCTAGGAGAAATAGTTTGGCTGGTAGGAGTTAGTGGTGATGAATAAGATGTTATTGTCATATGAAGAAGCCCAGTGACTGTCGCACATCACCCACAGCAACCTTGCCATAGCACAAAGAAAAGTTATTCCAAAGCATCCCAACTGTCATACTGCTACCCATATGTCACTTGTGGAGGTATCCACACAAAGAAAAGATTTACAACAACTCACACTCACGTTTATGTTCATCAAAGGTTTGCTGTATCATGCACACATTGAAATTGTCCATTTTTACAATGGGAAGCTGGACAAAAGGTTCCAAGATGGCCCTCATTATTCCCTTTTACTTTACTAGTACTAAAGAACCAAGTGCTGGAATTGATTGGCAAAGGAATGAAGTACAGCACTGTTCAATGTATCTACCTCACAACGGATTAGATGTCAAGCAAAAGACTACAATCAATACACACTAAGGCCCTCATTAGGACCCCCAGACTTGCAATGGCGGTCTGACCACCACCAAAGTGGTAGTCCCTCCGCTTTGGCAGTGGTCGGACCACCACATCATGACCATGGCGAAAGCGCCTCGGTCGGACTGCCAGCACTGCCAGTTTCCCTTCACAGAAGGGGCTGGTGGTGCCGGCGGTCCTAATCCATCAGGGTAATGCTGCATGCAGTGCTGCCCTGGGGTTTACGAGTCCCCTCTTTGCCAGCTTTTGCATGGTAGTACCACTGACATGTAAAAGGTGGCAGGGACGGAGTGCAGGGGGCCATATGGGGGGCCTCTGCACTGCCCAAGCACTTGGCATGGCAGACCGTGAAAAATGTGACAAGTGATGTTGCACCTTTCACACCGCAACATTTACCCCGGCTCGATTACGAGCTGGCGTCAATGTTGCGGGCTGTTTCTCACCGAGTCAGCGGGGGGAAACCCTGTTTCCCCCCGCTGACCCAGCAGGAAACTCATAATAGGGGCCATGGGAATGTCACCCCACTGGTGGTGATCTGGCCCTTGGTGTTTGGCCGGTGACCTTTTCCGCCTGCCAAACTCATAATGAAGGGTCTCCCTCAAGGAGGTTAAGCAAGGGATAGATGTTGGTCTTAACATTAGAATGTTTTTTGAAGCATTTGTGGCATGCAGCAGTTGCAATATTCTCTAATAACTTTAACACCAAAGTATGTGAATGGTGTCAACCTAGAGGTTTCTGCATTGAATTTGTTGCCACTGACAATTATAGTAATGCTGTCACAGACATGGCATACAGGGTACTTCAGAGTTCTATATTTGGTGCATTGCATCAACCTAGCTATGCAGGCCTTCTTCAAAACAGAAGTTGTAGTCAACAACATCTTGGTCACCTGTTGCAGAATTTGCACTAATTTCAGTCATTGTTTACAATTTTAGAAGCAGTTGCAGAGCTTTCACCTTGCTAACAGCTCCCATGCAGAAGGTGTCAACCCGTTTGAACTCCATTTGTTTGAGCAGTATAGATCTATCATTGATTACATTTTACAAAGGAAAGGAGATGCAAATGCCAAAGCCATGATGATGGAGGTTAAAAAATGGGGATTTATCTAAATGCTAGTCTTGTTTTAAATTTTGACATGAGAAAACGGTGTTATGAGTCAAGCAATAGTGTTGTTGCAAATATTTCAGGAACACTAGAAAAAGGCGGAACAAACATTTACTAATGTCAAGCAAGAACAAGCTGCTTAGGTCAATAGCTTACTCCGTCATGTGAACACAAATCAAAGGCTGCAAAAAGAGATAATATCCTTAGAATAGTACGTCTGCCACAATACTAAATCTATGGTACAAAAGTGCAAGCCTATTTGACTCCTTTCTTCAAAAGTGGATCCCTCAATTTAGAAGAATTGAAGCATCAGGAAAGAGGGTTGCATAGAAGTGTTGCCTTAAAACTACAGAGAGTGCAATGTTAGCTAAGAACCCAGAAGCATATTGCAATTGTTGCAACATCATCCACCACTGGCAGCACCATCACATGCTACTAAACCTCACACACCAACAGTTTCACTGCCAACATCAGTAATGGACATCAAAAGACTTAAAATAAGTGTGGAGGTGCAGGTAACACTGTAATAGAAAATGTCAACAATAATCACAATTGAAAAGATGCTAGAAGACTATTTGGATGTCCCAATAGAAGGTTACCTGAATCAACACCAATTGACTTACTGGCATGTGAAGACGGAACCGTATACAGAATTCAGAAGGTTAGTAATAAAGTAGTTAGCATGTGTGACTTCAGAGCAAATGTTCAGTGCAGCTGGGACAATTGTAATGTTCAGAAGGACCAGCCTTTCTCTCCTCAAAATGTGGAAAGACTACCAAAGACTAATATAGAGAGACATTTCATACCGCTAAATTGTACGGCGCCTGAAAAAACAAACATGGAAAAGGGAAATTTCTGTGACATCACAGGCGAGGTGAGTATTTATTCTCCAGAGCACTTCCCTGAATTTAAGGATGAGCTCTACTTTCCAGATTAAAGAAACAATAACACAATGAAATGTTTATTCTGTAAAAAAATATATGTATACATATTTTGTGTGTGCTGGTAACTTAAATTGATACACAATAATAAATTACGTTGATTCACAGTAGAGGAGGACACTGCCAATGATGCCAAGTGACTGAGTAGTAACAAAGAATGGAAACTAATTTAACCTTTGAGTCAGCAGTGGACTTTGAAATGAACAATGGTAACCAAGGGCTTAATTTAGAGTTTGGGAGAGAGGGTATTTCGCCACAACAGTGAAGAAGTACCTTCTCTGACAAACAGAATGCCTGCCTGCCTCTTTCAGTTATTTCAACAGTGGCAACTACTTTCTCTCAGCCACTAGCGTTTACCTTTGATGGCCCAACCAAATAAGGCTATCAGAGGGTTGGAGTTTTTTCTGCTCACCCTATTTACTGTGGGAGAAGCATGGTCAATATTTACTGTCCAGTGGTAAAGGACAGTGGGAACTGTAAAATTACCCATGGGCCATGGAAGAACTCCCCCAGGGCGGGCAGGTCACTGTTTAAAAAAAAATCATTTTCATAACCAAAATCCCACTTTGGGATTTTCTTTTTGAAAATAAAAAAAAATTGAAAGTTTGCCACACAGCTCCATCATGTTGACAGAGATGTTTGTCAAACTTTGAATATTAACAAGAACACCTCTAACAGCATGTTTGTATTTTACTCCTTAACTGCTGGGCCATTTTCCTATGAGTACTGAGACAGTTTATGGATATTTAGGGTACTTCATTCTTAGGGCTCCAAATAAGCTATCAAATCCAAAATGTATTGCTTTTTTAACCACATAGTGGGGATTTGTTAGAAATTGGGTCTCTAAATGACAGAGGTATATACCCCTCAGGTAGCTTGGCACAGAGCAGGCAGGCTTAACTTAGAAGGCAATGTGTAAAGTATGTGTGCAATAAATCATACAGCTACACAGTGAAAACACCACACAAATACACCACACAGGTTTAGAAAAATACATAATATTTATCAGAATAAAATAAGGGCAGAACAATGAAAATCCAATGTACACATGCAAAGTTATGAATTTTTAAAGGATAATTCCCACTAAATTGCTTAGAACCATGATAGCCCCAACTGGGGGATTCCCAATAATCCAATTCAACTGGTGCCAGTTAGAGAGTCGCAAAGACCCCCAGGCACAGTACCTTTGAAATCGAAGAAACAAAGACATCATGCAGAGTCATTGAGGAGATGCGACGCTGAAGCCTGTGTGGCGTCACTCCCTTACAGCACCCGGGAGGTGAGGCGTCGGTTCTGCACTGCGAGGCAGATGGAGGAGAGGTGTTGGTTCCGTCTGGTTGCAGGGGGAGCTGGTGTGGCATCGGTGGTGAGGTGTTGGTTCCTTGTGACTCAGTGGGGTGGATGGATCTAGTCAGTCAAGACGCAATATATATCAACGTCATAGTGTAGCAATCACACTGTGGGACATCTACGTCATCGTCAGACTTGCATTTCAGGCCAAGGTTGTTGCATGCAGCAAGGACCACAGACCCCTAGCAGGCAGCGGTGTGGGGATGGGCAGCAGTGTCTGTGCTGGAGTCGCTGAAGTCAGTCCTGGAGTGGCTGAAGTCAGAAAACTAACTTGAAGCTAGTCCTTGAGTCGCTGAAGTCAGAAAAGTAGCTAGAAGCTAGAAGGTGAAGTCTTTGTTGGCCCTGAGAATTATAACAGGAGGCAAGCTGAATCCAAGCCATTGTAGAGCATTTTTGAGGAAGGCATAGCCCTTCTAGCAAAGTCAGAGGCCAGCAGGTGGCAGGGTAACAAGCAGGACAGCAGTCCTTCTCAGCAAAACAGTCCAGATGAGCCCTTTGGCAATTCCTCTGACAGAGTTCAGATGTAGAACCAGAAGTGTCTGACTTGGTAGGGTAAGATACCCAGTTTATATACCCACAAATTCCTTTAAAGAAGGGGAAACTTCAAAGAGTAGTTTTGAAGTGCATCATTTCCCCTTTCAGCCCATTCCTGTCTGCTAGGATCCCTGTGGGCGTTTATAAGTCCTTTGTGTGAGGGCAGGCGAATGGCCTTTGAAATGTAAGACAGCACCCCTTCACCGTTCCTGCCCAGAAAAACCCATTCATTATGCAGATTAATGCAGATGTGACTGAGTGTCGATGTTTATGGATGTCCGGGCGGAATGCACAAGGGGAGCTGTCAACCAATACAGATCAGACATGATTTGGAGAGAGGCTGTAATGCACAGATGGCAGTAAGTAAAGAGAAATGGCCACTTTCTGAAAGTGGCATTTCTAAAATAGTAATATTAAGACCGACTTCACCAGTAAGCAGGATTTTCTATTACCATTCTGGCCATACTAAGCATGACATGGCTACTCCTTTCAGATCAGAATTTACCACATTAAAGTATATGAGGGCAGTTCTAATGATAGTCTTTGAGAGAAGCAGGTTTCTCAGTACTGGGAAATGAATTTGTGAGTTTTTCACTACCAGGACATGTAAAACATTCTGCCCTATGGGTTACCTAGGGCCTACCTGAAGGGTGCCTTATATGCAGAAAATGGGGGGGTTTAAGGCTTGGCAAGTAGTTTTAAATGCCAAGTCAAAGTGGAGGTGAAAATGCACACACAGGCCTTGCAATGGTGGGTGTGAGACATGGTTAAGGAGCAACTTATGAGGGTGGCACAATCAGTGCTGCATGCCCACTACTAGCATTTATATTACAGGCCCTGGGCACATGTAGTGCACTTTACTAGGGACTTAAAGGTAAATTAAATATGCCAATTAGTAGGAACCAATATTACCATGTTTTGAGGGAGAGAACACACACACCTTAGCACTGGTTAGCAGTGATAAAGTATAGTCCTAAAGCCAACACAAAGATGACAAGGAAGGCAAAATGTTTGACGTGACTCTTCAGAGAGGTCCATTTTCCAGCAGGATTCTAAAGATACCCAATATTTATGGACTACCCTGAAGGGGACCGAGAAAGAAAGGCAAAATATAGCTACATTTTGAGTTTTTAAAAAAATATATAAACAGAAAAGCTGTGATAAAAGTATTCAGTCTTTTTTTTCTAAATGGCATCAACAAATAATTTGTCATGCTAAAGTCACCATCTTCCCAGCTGTCAGGAGCATGAAGAGTTGAATTAAAAAAACAATATTTTATCATAGTTTTGGCATTTTTGAAAGAGATAGCTAATTTTTCCTATTTGTTTTGCCCTCAACCTATTTTCATTTTGTGTTGGAAACCAATAGAAAACCATGGATGATCCAGACAAGCTATAGATGTCTATAAAATTCTAAATTCAGTAAGTGGTTATATGGGTAGATCCCACAAAGTTTTACCAAAGAAACTAAGGCCCTCATTACAACCCTGGCAGTTGGTGATAAAGTGGCGGTAATGCTGCCAACAGGCTGGCGGTAATTACTGCCAAATTATGACCATGGCGGAAAGAGCTCAGATAGACAGCCACCTTACCACACCGACCACGAGGGCGGAAACAAGAAGCACCACGGTGGTAGCTGCCTACAGCCAGGCGGAAGACAATGTTCCGCCCACCGTATTATGACAGCCCAATCCACCACCTTTTCCGGGGCGGTACCAACAACATCAAAAGCCTGGCGGAAATACTGCACAGAAGTGAAAGGACTCACCATTGGAGACACAGGGAACAACCACGCCGCCATGGAGCCCGAGCTGCAAATATTTCCGATGATCTTCTACGTCCTGCTCCACCATGAACACCAACGTCGGCAAAGACGACCACGGTGAGTACAACCACCTAGCACACAGAGGAGGGGTGAGGAAAAAGACAGTGACACACACATGCAACACCCCAACACCATAAACACAATCAAATGCGGTAAGAAAACATACATACCCCGTACCCCTCAGGAATAATGGAAGGACATCACAAATAGATGAAAGTGAGTGTAATAATATAAATACAGTAGACATACGTACATCCAATCTAAAAATATATAATTATGTAGAATTCAAGGGACACTGCCCAGTCCTCAATGTGCTTGGGCCACAGGACCACATGACAAAGTCCAAGGCCCCACTTGTCTCCTGCAACAACACGGAAAGAACATTCCAGGGGCATCAGTTGGAAAATAGGCAGGCACCCCTTGGGGATGGGGAATGGGGGGCAACTCAGCCGGCAGATGGAACAACACCACTGGTCCTGGAAGGGACAACATGCCCTGTTCTTGGACCGGGGGGGGGGGGCAAGGCCACAGTCTCTCAAGTGGGTGACTTTCCCACATGCTCTGGAGGGGGCAGCATGCCCCCTGCATTATCCTGGGGAGTGCAAGGCCATAGTCTCCCAAGTGGGTGACTTGCCCACATGCTCTGGAGGGGGCAACATGCCCTGTGCTTGGTCCTGGGGAGTGCAAGGCCACAGTCTCTCAAGTAGGTGACTTGCCCACGTGCTCTGGAGGGGGCAACATGCCCTGTCTTTGGTCCTGGGGAGGGGAAGGCCACAGTTTCTCAAGTGGGTGACTTGCCCACATGCTCTGGAGGGGGCAACATGCCCATTGCTCTGTCCTGGGGAGTGCAAGGCCACAGTCTCTTAAGTGGGTGACTTGCCCACTGGCGCTGAAGGGGGCATCCTGCTCTGTGATCTTCATCCTGGGGAGGATGAGATAAGTGGGTGGCTTCCCCACTGGTTCTGGAGGGGACATCGTGCCCTGTGATCTTTTTCCTGGTGTAGATGGGGTGAGTGGGTGGCTTTCCCACTGGTTCTGGATGGGGCATTGTGCCCTGTGATCTTCATCCTGGGGAGGATGGGGTGAGTGGGTGGCTTCCCCACTGGTTTAGTAGGGGGCATCTTGCACTGTGATCTTCATCCAGGGGAGGTTGGGGTGAGTGGTTGGCTTACCCACTGGTTCTGGAGGAGACATCATGCCCTGTGACGCAGATCTTGGGGAGTGCAAGGTCACAGTCTCTCAGATGGGTGTCATACCCACAGGATTTTTAGGGGGAAGGCCGCATTCAGCTCATGGAGGCAGGTCTACAGAAAGTCTGCCGGCGGGGATGGCTGTTCAGTGGTGGCAGTGGTGGTGCTGCTGCTGCTGCTTGTAGTAGTGGGGGGAGGCTCCTGCCCATAACCTGCAGCCTCAGACAGCTGCCCACTGCTGGTGGTGGTGGTGGTGCTACTGCTGCTGGTGGTGGTTGTGGGGGGAAGCTCTTGCCCATCCTGTGCAGCCTCAGATGGCTGCCCATTGCTGGTAGTGGTGGTGGTGCTGCTGGTGGTGGTTGTGGGGGGAAACTCCTGCCTATCCCCCTCAGCCTTGGACGGCTGCCCACTGCTGATGGTAGTGGTGTTGCTGCTGCTGCTGGTGGTGGTTGTGGGGGGAAGCTCTTGCCCATCCTGTGCAGCCTCAGACGGCTGCCCACTGCTGGTAGTGGTGGTGGTGGTGCTGCTGCTGGTGGTGGTTGTGGGTGAAAGCTCTTGCCTATTCCCTGCAGCCTCGGATGGATGCCCACTGCTGGTGGTGGTGCTGCTGCTGGTGGTGGTAGTTGTGGGGGGAAGCTCCTGCCTATTCCCTGCAGCCTTGGAGGGCTGCACAAACATGGTTGGTGGTGGGTGCTCCCACTGATTCTCAGCACCAGGCCCCTTGTCCTTCCTGCTTGCTGGTGCAGGCCCCTTGCCCTTCCTGGCAGCAGCTGGGGATGGCTCCTTGCCCTTTCTGCCAGCACTTGGGGCAGGAACCCTTTCCGTGAGGCAGCCTGGTGCCCTGCATCCTTTACCACCTCGAGTGGGTGTGGACAGTACTGGGCCCGTGGACTGGATGGGTGAGGTGCTTGCCTGGGTTTTAGCCACCCTGGCCAGACATGAAGGACGGGGGTAGTGAAGATGTCAATGGTGGAGAGGAAAAGCTGCTTAGGGACATTGGGGCGGGGAGAGGGAGAAGGCATGGGAGTAGAGGAAGAGGGAGTGGCTGTAGGAGATGTCTTTCTGCTGTGTTTGGGTACAGGTGCGTGGGTTGGATGCTGTTGTGAGGTGGATGGCTGTTGGGTGTCTGAGTGCCTGCATTTGTGTACCTTGAGGGGGGAGAGACACAGTCGGAGAGGACACAGGTGACGTGTGCATGGCTGTTGGGGTAGTGACTGCCAGTGAGGTGTGTGTTCTGATAGGAGTGCTGGTGATGGCGGTAGTGGATGTGGATGTAGTGCATGCAGGTGTAAGTGTAGACGCAACTGGGAGGGAGGTGGAGGAGGACGGGGACACAGTGGAGGCAGTGGATGTTGGTATGTCTGCATCTGGATGATGTTTGTGTGAGTGCCTGTGGGATGCTTGTGTTTGCCTGTGCCACTCGTGTGTTGTCTTGTGTGCATGCTGGTCTGCCTGTGTGCTTGGGATAGGTTGGGGTTGAGGGGATTGGGATTGGGTTTAACAAGGTGGAGGGAGGAGGGTGGAAACAGGGACAATGGCTGCCATCTGAGAGGAGGCCAGAGCCTGAATTGATCTCTGTTGGGTGGCCAAACCGGTGTGAATGCCCTCCAGAAATGCATTGGTCTGTTGCATTTGGGCTGCCAGCCCCTGAATGGCATTCACAATGGTTGACTGCTCTACAGAGATGGATCTCATGAGGTCAATAGCCTTCTCACTCAGGGCAGCAGGGCTCACTGGTGCAGGGCCTGAGGTGCTGGGGTGAAGGAGATACCCACCCTCCTGGGTGAGCAGGCTGGGCAACTCGATGAGGGGCTGCTGGGTGGGCGGTGCTGGTATGGGGGGTGGTGGCTGCACCTGTAGCTGGGGTGGGCACAGATGTGTCTGCCACCACCAAGTAGCTTCCAACGGAGGTGGTATCTGTGTCTGAACGGTCCCCTCCAGTCTCTGACATGGTGCTCCCTTCGCCCTCTGACCCACTGGTGCCCTCACCGTCGGAAGACTCTGCCTCCTAGGTCCTGTGGGATGCAGCTCCCTCCGTCGCCAGTGCCTCTGCTCCTCCACCAGATGATGCTAATGCACATAAGGACAGGATGACAAAACAAAAAGGCGGGGAGAGACAAAGGATACACTTGGTCAATGGCTGCACCAACACCACCGTTGGTGTACGCAGCACCCTCACACACAAGGAACAGGCCTATGCACTATGCAATGCACACCAGTAACAATGCTAGTCGCCAGGGCATGGGGAGCGACACATACCGCCAACTGCAGCATACCTGGGACCCACACAACCCTGCCCAGTAGAGGGTGCCTACAAGATAGGTAGTAGGTCTATCACATCAGAACCCTGGCCAACATGGGACCTACTCTGCAATGTCAGGCCTGGCCTAGGGGCACCCACAGAGACACATCCCCCACCCAGATACCAACCCACGAGGTGGGCAGTGTACTCAACCCCTTTTGGCTGTTGTGATGCCCTCAAGCGCCCCTCCAGCTCTGGATAGGCCACCGCCAGTATGCAGGCCATCGGGGGGTCAGGGTTCGAGGGGTAGGGGACCTCTACCTCGTTGGGAAGCCATCCCCAACTGGGCCTCCTCCGTCTTCCGTGCCCAGCATCTCAGGTCCTCCCACTGTTTTTGACAGTGGGTGCTCTGCCTGCCATAGACCCCCAGGGTTCGTACGTCCTTTGTGATGGCACGCCATCAACCCTTCTTTTGATGGGCGCTGACCTGCAGAGGAAATACACACAGGCAAAGGTATTAGTCAGACTGTCCTGCCTGTTACACTTTTGGGCCACCATACCCCTTCCAATCCCCATTTGCACAGACTTGGCCCAGCACACAAGCTGCCAGCATCCCAGGGGACATCCACTAACCCCCCTAAATGAGGCCTTCACACATACACCTCCATGCATTCATGCCCTATGCACCGTGCTCACAGTGTACTCACGTGTTGGGCTGGTGGCCCATACAGCAGTCGGTAATGGGGTAGGATCCAATCTACCAGTTTCTCCAACTCCAATGAGGGACCCTTTCATCAGTCACATGCGCCACAGTAGGTTTCAGACACAGGTCACAGCAGCACATGCAGTATAGGTCCTCTCCTGTTGAAGGTCAGGTAGCAAGTGAGTGAACAAATTGAAAATGGCAGTGCCGTCCGAGGCGGTGCACACTATCACCATCGGCTTACATCACCACTGGTCACTGTACCCCATAGGGCACAATATTATCCAATAGTTCCTGACTGCCTCCCGCAATGGCGCACAACATCAGCGGAATTACCTCACTTCCACCTGGCCCTCCACACAGGACAGGCAGACACCATTTTTGGAGGGGCGAAGGCCCTGGATTATAAATGTATCACAGTTCACAATTGTACATACAGGACAGATGCCACTTATACATTTCAAATGAACATCATGCATTGTACTGTTGTGGCTCCAATGTACAGTTTGTGACCGTCTCCTCACTCTTTTGCCCCATAGATTGCTACTGCTGTGGATGAATAGGAGATGGAGACATGCCCCTGTGTGCAGTCTCCTGGTGGACTTGGCAGCAATGGAGGAGAGGCACATTATCCTCACCTATAGACTTGACAGGGCCTCAATCACAGAGCTGTGTGCCCAATTGGAGCCTGACTTGATATCTGCTATCCGTCACCACACTGGGATCCCCCCTATTGTGCAAGTTATATCTGTGCTCCATTTCCTGGCAACTGGTTCTTTCCAAGTGACAGTGGGCTTGGCAGCAGGGATGTCACAGCCAATGTTTTCAATAGTGCTGACAAGAGTGCTGGATGCCCTGATTAAACACATGTGCAGCTACATTATTTTCCCCCAGCTGGAGCATTTGGCCACAATGAAGGCTGAATTCTATGCAATAGGACATATCCCCAACATCATTGGGGCAATTGATGGCACACATTTTGCATTTTCTTCCCCCCGGCAAAATGAACAGGTGTTCAGAAATCAAAAGAGTTTTCACTCATTGAATGTCCAGATGGTATGCCTGGCCAACCAGTACATCTCCCACCTCAATGCTAAGTATCCTGTGTCTGTGCATGATGCCTTTATCCTGAGGAATAGCAGCATCCAAAATGTGATGACCCAACTGCAGAGGCACAGGGTATGGCTAATAGGGGAGCCCTGGTTCCCACCCAGTGGATGTTGGTGTATGGTTATGGTGTGGGCCATATGGGATAGTCTGTGGCAAAATATTTGCAGGTGACTCAGGTTACCCCAACCTATCATGGCTACTGACCCCTGTGAGAAATCCCAGGACAAGGGCAGAGGAACGTTACAATGAGGCACATGGGCGAACAAGGAGGATAATTTGAAGTACCTTTGGCCTCCTGAAGGCCAGGTTTTAGTACCACCTAAAAGGTGGATCCCTGTGCTACTCACCCAAGTAGTTCTGCCAGATCATCTTGGCATGCTGCATGTTGCATAACCCTGCCTTGAGATGCTATGTGCCTTTTCTGTAGGAGGAGGAGGCTGGAGATGGCCATGTGGCAGCAGTGGACCCTGTGGACAGTGAAGATGAGGCGGCAGAGGATTAGGATGAGGACAACAGAACTGCAGTGATTCAACAATACTTCCAATGGCACACAGGTAAGACAGTGTAACGTCACATTTCATTGTCATTTGTTTGTTTCACATTGTCACTGGCAGGCTGTGATTGCCCACTTCTATGCCCACTCACTGTACCTTTTGGCAACTCTTTTTGCAAATGTTGGTGCCCCACTATCGCTCCTGGTGTGTTCACTGCAGCCAACTACAGGTCTATCCTATGTGCACACTACTGTATAGTTGATTTGCAATGTTTGAACCTTGTTAAACAAATACATACTTAAATCATTTGACATACTCCATACACATATTTTGTTAAAGTGTGTTTATTGAAGTGCTATGAAGAAAAGGAGGAAGTGCTATGGGCTGGGGTTCTTGATGGATTAAAGTCCAGGGTATTGTTCCAGTCTATTTGTAGCATAGGTGCATTGTTCTAGGGGACAAAGGAAGAGGGGCAATGGCAGTTCAAGGTGGACAGGGTGGGACACAAGGGTGAAAATCAGGAGAGTCTTATTTCCAGGCGGGAGTCTTGGCAATAGTCTCTGGCTTCTGCCTGGATTGCAGGGAACGTTTGTGGGTAGTTCTCCTTCTGCAGGGGGAGGGGTGCTGGTGGACTGTTGGTCCTGTGGCAGGGCCTCCTGTCTACTAGCGGCAGCAGAGTTGGAAGGCAGTTCAGTAGTCTGGCTAGTGGCAGGGGCCCGCTGTTGTAAGACTGCCTCCCTCATAATATTAGCTCTATCTTCCTAGCAATGGATATTTGCTGCACTTGTGCTCCAAATAGCTGTGGCTCTACCCTGATGATTTCCTCCACCATGACCCTTCGCTCCTCCTCAGAGAATCTGGGGTGTCGCTGTGGTGCCATGGGTGTTGTGTGAGTAGTGTGGGTAAGGGTTTGTGAGGTGATGTGTTGGGGCGTGAGTTGTGAGGTGCGTGGGTGGTGTATTGGTGATGGTCATTTGTGGCTCTGGTCTTGTCTGTGTTCTTCCTGTCTCTTTCTGGTGTCAATAGTTTGTAAAGGTGAAGGATTGTAGGTAATGTGGATGTGTGTTTTATAGTGGTGTCGGTGTGGTGTGTTTCTGAGTGTCAGGTGTGTGTTATTTAAATTGACCAATGTGGTGTTGTTTTGCTTGAGTGTGTGTATTTTGAGTGCGCCAGTATGCACCCCCAATCGTTTATCGCCGTTGAATGTCCGCTGTGGTGATTCGTGGGTCATAATGTGATGGGTGTTGTTCTGTTGGCGTAACGGTGTGGGTTTTGATACCGCCAGTTAATCACTGACCTTTGTTCTGGCGGATTTGTGTATGTGGCTGAATTCTGTTGGATTGGTGTGTGTGTGACATAATATGGTGAATGGATATCCGCTGCGGCGCCGGTATGTTGGCGGCAGTCAGCGTGGCGGTAAGTGGGATTTACTGCCATTGCCATAATGAGGGCATAAATGTTGAAACAAAGAAATATTGAAAATGTGTAGGATAAAATGGGCATTTGTGACAACCATGGCCATATGTAAATTCTTTCATTATGTACAATTTACAAAAGCATATATCATTATGTTGGCTATGCCCTTATGGTTGCTGGGATGTATGGGGTTTGCAGGTTCTCCACATCATTTAAGAGTTTTTGTTTGTGCATTGAGAGCAGGCTAATTCATATGGTGAAATATGTGGTAGGATCAATAGGTATCACAGTCACCTATGTATTTCTGAAATGGGCATAAGATATGGAGTTTAGGAGCAGTGGTTATATGTACATCTCTGAATTTATGAGTAGCCATACTAGTTTATGAGTAGCCATACTAGCATATGATTTAGAGAATATTTTTAAAACAATCTTCTGTTTTACACACGCTTACATCTGAATAGCACAAATGCAGTGGAATCCAATAGTAATCATATAGAGTCTATTATTCTATGATCCCACATGTCTTCCAATAAAAAGTATACCTCACTAGAGTGTCTAGGCTTAGTGACCAAGGCATGATACACCACAAAATGCAACATGGACATATCACATTTTCTCACTGAAAACGTACCTTTTTTTTGCAAAGGGGGTACCTGTGGATTTTGAGCCCTAGATCACCTGGCACCAAGGGAAACCTAGCAAATCTGAAAATTGTTTAAAACTAGACACCGTAAAGGAGTCTAGGGTGGATTTACTTTTGTGTCTCTCGTCAGTTTTTTTTAACCAGAATCCCTTGAAAACCTCAAACTTTGACTAAAAAAAACGTTTTTCCTCATACTTCTGTGATCGAGATTTCTGGAACCTGTGGAGAGCTCCAAACGTCCCTCCACCCAACATTTTCCCAGGTCTCTTGTTAAAAATGGTACCTAACTTGTGTGACTAGGCCTGGATCGTGTTGAGGAACTGGGCCAAAACTCAAAATGGATACATCACTTAGTTCCATTTAAAAGTGACCATTATTTGCAAAGTGAATAGCTATAGATTTTTGATCATAGATCAGCCAGCACCTAGGGAAACCTAGGAAACCTGAACATTTTTAATCTCAGATTAATCAGAATTCCGTGCAAACCGAAAACTTTGACTAACAAAACACATTTTCCTAAAATTTCAGTGACAGAAATGTCTGGAATCTATGGGGAGCCACAAACTTTCTTCCACCCACCATTGTCCAATTCTCCTGGCACCTCACTTAGGTGAAGGCCTAGAGCTCACATCACACAATGGGCCAAAACACAACATAGATATGCCACATTTTTCCACACAAAACTGACCCTTTTTTGCAAAGTGGGTATTTTGGACCTAGCTCAGCCAGCACATAGGGAACCTAGCAAACCTGAACATCTTTACAAACTAGACACTTGGAGTCCAGGATGGGGTGCCTGGAGTGGCTCTCACAAGGTTTTTTTCCTACCCAGGGTCTGTGGCAAATCTCATACTTCGACTACAAAAAACAAAAAATTTCAAACAATTCTGTGAGAGAAAGGTCTGGAATCTGCGGGGAGCCACAGATTACCTACCACCCTGAGTTCCCACATTTGCCACGATAAGGATGGTAACCCACCTGAGAGAGTGAGCCAAGAGAGCATGACACAAAAGCCCCTAAAGTCCTACTGTGATTGATAAACAATAGGGGTAGCTGCAGTATTTGATGCTGTGCAGTGGTGCCACATATGCAAACTTACAAACCACAGGCATTTAAAAAAAATATACAAACATGGGATTCCAGGGTGATGTGCCTTTTCATGGATCCAGTTATGTTTTCCTACCCACAATGACCTGCACACCTCAAACTTGTCTTTAGGACAAAAGTGTGGCACAACTGAACATCACTTTGATTGTATTGAACCTCTCAATCTCAATGCATTTCCTACAGAGGAGATCACAGTAAAAGGCACAAAATAAGGAAGATTACTTCCCACTTTACATCATGACAAAACTTTGCTTGGAGGTCGTGTGAGATGTAGTTTCTTTGGGACACGCTCATCACTTTAAAAAAAAATATACATATATCATCTCTGTGAAATGGTGTTCCTCGGGCCTACAAAAGGATCAGGAAGCTGGACCACATGTCACACCTCACCCCTTAACAATAGCATGCAACACCACCCATGGACCCACTGTGTTTTTTTGTTATAAAGTGCAGGCGCCAGTAATAAAAACAAAAAAATACCACAACTGTATGGATCCTCCGTGAATTTGTAGTAATACATATTTTTTATGATTTTGGCCCGGGGGTGGCGAGGTGGTCCTCTACCTAAGGGGCTAGGTCTCCCTTCCCTGGCCATTTATATGTTTTGTAAACTTTTTTTTAGGGCACTGACTCCCCAACTCTCACAATCTTTAATGATGCTCCAAAGGCCAATCTGATTTTACGTTAGATCTGTCAGCTCCACAGATCCTGCATGGCATGAAATATTTATATATTTCAGCCTTAGTTCTTTGACAACTATTGAACTGAATCTCACTAAATAACAAAAGGTATAAACGTTATGGATTTATGGATTAAGATCTAGCGTTATGTCAAAATCAGTGCAATTTTATTCAGCTGTTTTGGTTGTAGCTGAGTCTAATTTTCTCATTGAAAAATGAATGAGAAAATGTGTTCTGCCGCCTCCCCCTCCCCCATTTGCTCAGCCCCTCTTGATGTATCACTCTGAAACCTTACAGGAAGGACTGAGGTGGATGAACCTTTTTTTCAAAACTTTTGGGAAAGCTCGTCAAACGGTGCAAAGTGACACAGTTGCAACTGTGTAGTTATAGTGAGGTGATCATTTATAAAAAGTTTTTTTCTTTCACTAATAACTTTTGGCTGTTTGATAAATCTTCTCTAAACTTTCCAAAATTAAAGTTCATTCATCTCAGCTCTGGCATAGACAACTTTGCTATGATTCATCAAGTGAGGATCCCACCATGTTAATTTCCCTTGTTAATTCCCATGAAAAATCTTGTTCTTCCATGCAGACAAACAGCTGACCGAAACTACTTCAAATTTGGCACAGATAAAAAAACTTGGCCCGGTAAGTCCTTTTTTGTGATTTTGTGTAAACCTGTTCAACTATTTTTTGAGAAGTTTTCATTTAAAGAGGAGATTGATTTGGGTTTGAAGGATTCATAAATGTAAGCATTTCTAGACATTTAGTCCAGCGAGGACACACTGTCAGCCTTTCCTACAACGAAGGTACAGAGCAATCTGTCTAAAGCTAAGTTGAAATGTTGTGGTTGGAGTTACAGGGCTCAAGAGCTCAACCCCCAGATCTAAACAAAGGTGGGCAGTATAAGGACATCCTCAACCCCATGCACTTGTGCAGAGGACCCGGAGGGCCCTCCCCCAATGTTAAAATTCGATATTTTCATGTTGCAGATACCTCTGTACTCCTACAGGACACAGAGCTACCTTCCTCCCTCTGAAACTGCTGTTCAAGCTTCATCCATATACTATTGTGGTACTGTACAAGCTTCCTTGAGGACACCTTCACAGTACCACTGTACCAAGGAATGGAAACTTGCATTGTGGATACCAGGAAGAAAGCATAAAAAAAAGAAACGATAATTGGGTTGGGTGCCCCTGGGTGTTGACCAACCATGGAAGGCTAGTTCAGAGGGCTAGGCCAGAGGCTTGGATGTGTGGTGAGGTAGTACTTGTTTTCAAACAGTTAAATATAAGACAAGCCACTCTAGTACTGTGCTACAAATCCCTGAGTTTTCAATCCGGTGAACAAGGGTGTGAGGTCATTGGTATCAAAAGCCTCATCCTTGTCCACCAGTCTGCAGAGATCATCCAGCACAGATACAATGACTAGCTTCGTGCTTCTGTGTGAACAAATTCCAGCCTAAAAAGAGTCAAGGATATGATTTTCTTCAACATAATGTTGTAGTTGGAAAAAGAGCAAACTTTCAATTAACTGCAACTATGAAAAATTAAGTGAAATTGGTTTATAATTATTAGTAGCAGAAAGGTTTTGAAAAAGATAAATGTTTAACAAATGCAGTTTTCCATGTTTCTGGAAAGATGCCCGATTCTGAAGAACTATAAAAATAGTTAAGAGTTCCTGTAAAAAAATGCTATTTTGTTTGGTGTTTTTAACTTTTTGTGCATATATGCAATGGCCGGGATTCTAACCCCTTGTTTACATGGCAGGTATCCCAAAACTAAGTAAAACCGTAGAAAAGATGATATGAACACGCCAGATAAACATAGCTTATCTTGGACAAAAAAAGGTGTCATCTGTGGGAGGGATTTTCTGATAATAAATGCATCTTATATGTGAAATATGTGAACATCAGCTGTTTAGTTATTGTGTGTGTGTCCCTACGCGTGTGCTTGTGTTTGCGTGGGTGTCTGTGTGTTTGTGTTACTGTCCTTGTGGGGATTATAGTGTGATAACACATTTATTCTATGGTGATTTGATTGCACTTTGGGTACTTAAACCCAGGACACCACAATGCAATGCCTTCTAAGTTATAAAAACTGACTTCAGAAACATTTTGGGCAAATTTGTACATCTTTCAAAAAATTGACCTTGTGGGGACCTGTGGTTCATCATGTGTGCTTATTTTTGTGCACAGGTCTGCCCCTGTAGACAGGAGGTGGTACTGTAGTCTTAAACAGACAAAGGGATTTAAATACAGTTCAGCAATCTGACACAAGTATAGCAACAGACAGGATCATGATTTGAAACCTAGCCTCACCTTTAGCAACTACGTAGACTCAAAAACAGTGGTTGTATTAATCTGATAATGTTTATCATTTTATTAAACATAAATAATAATCTTATGCAGCTATTGAAATTGCACTTTTTGTTAGCAATAGTTGTTTTCTGTTACATATATGCAGCACCACAATACAGTATTTTGTGACTATCAGTTGTTTTAATGACATTTGATTTGTGTCTGTGTGGGTGTGTGTGAATATACATTGATATAAGCTATGTGCTACTCATAGTTGAATCCCCTACACCTAAATACACTGCAGGTCAACAGGTATGGTGACTCAATAAGAATTTGTATTTTTTTTTAAATGCAACCTGCAACTAAGTGTTTGTGGGGGGATGGATTGGGGCGGTTGGTTGTGTGTGTTTATGAGTCAGGCTCATGGCCAACCTCAATATTATTAGGAAGTGTATTGAGACAAGTGTGTGCGATGTCACCACATTATTAACAGACGTTATTCTCAAAGTAGTAAGCTGACATTAGTCGTGGTAACAATTCAGAAAACTGAAAGTTTCCTTCTCTGCAAGCTGGAGGATCACATGCAATGAATAGAACTGTGCAGCCAACCGGGGTTGCACAAATCAGGCTTGAAAGGAAATACAAATGGGAACACTCACCTGCTTTATGTCTGCTTCTCTTACAGCTGGCACTGGAAGTGCTCTAGAGTGATGATACAAGAAGCTGCACAGAAGTTCCCCTCTCCCTTCTCTAAAGAGAATCTTTGGAGGAGAATGTGTAAAAAGTATCAAGGATTACAGGGGGTTGTCACAAGGACTGATTGCAAAGTGGATATGCTGAAATACTAGCCAACTGCAGATCCCGTGTCTTTCTAAGGTGTGGGGAGATTCTTACACGGCTTGGCATATAAACAGCTAAGTAATTCTAATAACCATACAGCCAATACAATAACTATCAGACCACTAACATATATTTAGCCATAAGGAAGGGACTGGACTAATATAATAGACAAGGTAGGAATGAGTGATGTAAAATGATTGAGAAATGTCTAATATTCAGCTTTTTAACTATAACTGTTATAATTAGCATAATAATTACCATCATTATGGTACATAGGATGTATGTGCAAATAGAGAATATTAAATCATGTGTAATTGTAAAATACCAACAATCATTTGTGCCTACTGTTTCTAGGGGCCAGGTTGGATATCTGTAAAGTATGCAGAGGCGTTTGGCACTGTATATTTATAGTATGGTGAAAGCTTCCATAGTAAAGGCATATTTATTTTTTTAATAACTTTGGCGCCACTTGATAAACCTGCAAGCAACTTTTCCAAAAACGTTTCATTCACTTTGGATCCTTAATGGAATGTTTCATGATAGGGAGAAGAAATAAGGGTATCCCAAAGGTGTGATTTCCCATTTTAATTCCCATACACAAATTTGCTGTTCAGTACAGAAAACATCTGAACATTACTCAGATAGCATGCTTTTTGTGATTCAGTGTAAATCCAGTCAGTCATTTTAAAGAAATTACCGTTTAATGAGAGGCGCAATTTGGGAAAGAAGAGGTTAACCCTCAGAAAACATGAGAAATATGAGGATGGTTGGGCTGCGATGTGGTAGCAAGATGCTCAAAATACCACTGGAACATGATTTCAGTACAGCAGCAGCATTACCAGTACTGAATCAATTTGATTGGCTGGCTGCAATATAGAAGAAAATGTTTAAACTTTGCAGGACAAGGGGTCAAAGAGTAATAGAAGTTGGAGAAAAAAGGGCACACAGGGGTACGGATGAGCGTACCCTGACCCCCAATCCGAACTACTGGGACTAATAGTGCCGCCAGAGTAAGTAAATTTATTTAAAAACATCTGGCTTTTCCTCTGGTACTTCAATACTATGCCCCAGGGAGGACCTGAGATTTGCAGCAGTACTACTGTGATAGACGTAGTACCAAAGCATTATTTAAAAAAAAGAGGTTTGATGTCCGATGAAGGCTGTGAACATTAGCACTGGCCCCTTCCCCAGGGGTTTGGCCACAGGCCAGCTCCTGTAGCCACCACTTACTGTACACGTCCCAAGGCCATGTGCAATGAGGGTTAGCCACTTCCCAGCCTACACTGACATAAGCAGATCACCATTTGTGTGATGACAAAAAATCATAGTAGAGTGAAATATATGAATATAAATGAAGACATTAGGACTGTGAGCAACAGCAATTTAGTATGTTGTGAAACAACACATAGGTAAATAGGTTAGTTCACAAATATATTTGGATTTGCAAATATTGTAACCACTTTTTGCAAATTATTATTATTACTATTATTACTACTTCTGTGTTCTACACGCAGGTCTGCAGCAACATACTTTAACAGTTAGTCGCTGACATGATAAAACATATATATATATATATATATATATATATATATATATATATATATATATATATATATATATATATATATAAATATTTTTTAACAAGTAGAAGTGTTCTCACTGAACTAAAACTAGCAACCACACAGGCCATTAAAACGTTGGTGCAAAATCAACATTTGTAGAAGTGGATCGATGGGTGGGAAGCTGGATGTCACAAACTGTGGCACTTTGCTAGTCTATGGATATTATTTTAGAACTCTGAATACAATATAGGTTTGAGGCATAGTTGCTGGGAAGAAGGGACTCGTGCTGCAACAGGATTCTCAATTTGCATATTCTTCTCTATACATTATATGTCCCATCATCTTCTTTTCATCCCTGTTTTGCAGCATTCAGCTTCTGTGTTTGCCATACGTTTAAGGGCCATATGTACGAACACTTTTTCCCATAGACACAGAATGGGGAAAAACCTTTGCTACATCTTGTCCTAAATTCTTCAGCATACCAGAAGCACTGAATGAGTACTTCTTCCCAGTACCTCTGCTGTACTCTTTCTGGCATAATTTGCAGGTGACAATTTTTTTCAGATACCGTCTCTTCTCTGGGTGGTATGGAGAAACACATTTTCGTATCTTTCTGACGTAATTCTCAAAGTTATTTTTGGTGTACAATCCAAAAAATGAGCTAAATCAACAAAAATTACATATTTCCCGTGGTGTGAGCCAAGTGTGAGGTGTGAACAAGTTGATGTTTCAATTCCTTATGCAGGAAATCGGGCTGGAACGACTTTAAACTCCACATATGGAGTCACACTCGTCAATATGATGTGGTTTTAAAGTGAGTCAGGGTTCAGCTTTACCATTTTCAGATGCTGTGTTACTGCAACATATAACAATACCAGGATTGAAAATGTCACCATGGGGAGTAACACATCACTCTTCCATTGGTCCCACTGGAGAACGGCAGTGGCCATAGGACATAAAGAAACTATAAAGAAAAGCAGACATTTGATTACCTTCTCAGGTTACACTACTCAAAAATAAGCTGACAAGCTTTGGAAAAAAGTTGTAAAAATGCCTCCTGTACATCAATAGTCATCGGTGGTTTGCAGAGAAAGAGTGTCGTAGAAACAAGCTCTTCATGGCCTCAGGAAAAATGTCTACACCAGCATCAGCTGGTTTCTAAAGGAAAATTGCCTTTCTATTCGAATAAATGACTTTTCTGCGCCCCGTGAAAGCAACAGCTTCTTGTCTTTAGCATGTTTTGTCAATAAGAGGAGGTACAACAGAGATCGCACGTGGTCTCTGGAGAGCAGTGTGAAACAAAACCAACCTGCTTTCTGTGCATCCTAAAGGGCATCACTTTTCCAAACCTTGTGGCCAAAATCTCAGCAAGCATTTTCAAGCCACAAATTATAAGGGAGATTGTTCTGTAGCAGGTATAGGAAATTGTATCATGCCTATGTTTGGGAATCAGAGATAGGTAGGTCCTGTTGAATTTGGCATGCAGGCAATCTGTCTCATGCTTCTCGATAGATGCACGATGAGTGGACCTGTCTCTGTTTGTGTGCCTTTATAAATTTTGAGCAGAAAACCGTCTTCTCTAGGGGCCTTGTCCGTCGCCATAGCCGTTATTTCCTCTAATATTTCATCCTCTGTAATGTCAAGATCAAGCTTGTTGCGGAAGCGATGTCACAGCATGCATGTGCAAAATCATGCATGAAGGTATCTTCACTGGAGGATGTAGCTGGATAAGAGGTGGTTTATAAAGTAGTTTAGAAAGTGGTGAACTTCATAAGGTTATCAGATATGAATATACCAGAGGCACTGTGTATAGCTTGGTTAGGTGGTATGGCTTGTATGGTTCCTTCTACATGTTCTTTCCCAGAATGACTTGCAATCCCTCAGCGTTGGCTAATATAACTTTTTTTCTTAATATGTCTGTGAGGGGAAGTTCTGGAACCAGTAGGCCTCCACAAAATTCCATCCACCCAGTGTCTCTGCACTTCTCTTAATAAACCCAATACCCACTAGTGTGGTTAGGCCTAACACCCATGAAAGGAAAGGTTCCAAAATGAAAAATGGATATTTCACATTTTCCTCATTAAAAATGGCCATTTTGGTGATGTAAGTGCTAGCGTGCCTGGCCCTTAGTAAGTAAACTTACAAAGGAATGCGGATAGGCCGATGAACCTTTTGATTCGCATGGCGTATTCTAGCCATGTAGTAATAAATTTCATCAATACTCAATATGCAAATCTATAACCATTAGGTAAAACATTTATCAGAAGTTAATAGCGTCAATATTTCATGAATAACCACAACCTAATTATACGTTTTAGCAATTGTATTTTCCCTGTTGATTACAATATTAATTCATGAGATTAATTCAAACTTTATTCAAATCAAGATTAATTCATTAGTGACCACCAATAACATAATCTAATCAGAACTTGAGAAAACATACATTCTAATGCTTCAAAATAAGCCAACAAAAATGAATATGTCAAAATCAGTAGCAAGGTTCAGCAAATCAGTCCGTCAATCATTTGTCACTGTATATGTCAACGTCTTAACATATAAACCTTACCTAGCCCAGATTAGCATTAGCATGTGGGACTTCATGCGAAAAACAATTTAGAACATGAATTTAGAAAAACATCTATCTAAGAGAAAAACTATTTAGACAGTGCAGTTGGTACCTAGAAAGAAAAGGCACAAAGGTTAAACAGTCACATTGTCATAGCTACCTATCCACGGTATGGATCAGCAACAAGGTCAGTCTTCGTCTTCAGATCATCAATCGATCAGCATCACATTAGGCTCTCAGGAGCATGAGCCCAATTACAGAATCTTGAATCTCTTCTCCCCCAATAAGGCATCAATTTCTGAATAAGGTCTGAAAATGTTTCCCTCTGTCACGTCAATATATCAAAGTCACCCAGACTATCCCCCAAATCCTAGTTGGTCAAATAATCATCAGTTATGACTCTACTCAATAATATTAATTTTCCAAATCTACGAATTCTAGTATTACACAGTTCTCAGCTCTTCGATTGGTTCACTGTACAATGTTCTCATCATCCGGCTCGTCAGGTATAGAAAATGTTGCATCTTCTCCAGTCAGTGTCTTCATTGTTCGAGTCCTGGGAAAGTACATCTATTCTGATTTACACAGTCCTTGTTACAATTTTTATTCCCTCATCTTCTGTCCATTGGTTCATGCAAAGGTTTCTATCCAAGCAGATTCTACTAAACAGCGAGTAGTTCAGGGTCAGTTCAGCACATCAGTGATTTCTTCATTGCATGATTATTCAGCTTCTGCATGAGGCCTGGCAAAACTAGGCCACAACGTCGGCTAAGATAGCTCTACAATATAATGCAAAACATGCATTATATATCTCAACATGACATATTACTACATTATTATTACACATTTTCAACATTTCACATATTTTTTAGTCATTTTTAATATAATTTGTGAATCTTGGTGACCACTCTCTGTGGGCACATTTTGAAACGTGCACATTATTGTTCTATGTTAATTATTTCTACTATTTTCTTATTAATCAAAATGCATAAACACTCATTAATATTTCTTATTAACATATCTGCTTCAGCATAACTAACCTTGGAATTGGGCCTACCAAATTCATACCTTCCTGAAAACTAAACATTCAGGGGAGTCCAGGGTTGTGCTATGTGTCTGCAGTGCAATATTAAATCACATTAGATGTGGATTATGATTGAAAGTAAGCATAAGGAAAATCTCTATGTTTAATGTCAATATCAAGCTGAGAGTGGTAAATGCCAAATTAACCTCTTAAGTGCGGTAGTTCGTCAGTCAGTGACCAACACTGATGAAAGCTTCAAAGGAAACTCTGGTGATTAGGAATCACCACAGGACTGTCCGATCTTTTTATGTCTGGAGTTCTGGACCCTGACTACAGAGTCTCCGCATTCGTAAAATTACTATTAGAAAATGTAAACTAATAGTTTGTGAATACCAAAAAAATTATAAACTTGCACAAAAGTGTATTCTTACCTTTGTGCATCTGGCCCAAAGTCACTAAGATGTGAAGTATAACCATCAACCACAGCCCTGGTAATTTGAACAGATTTAGGTTTGCATTGTTATTTGCACTTAAAAAAAGATAAAGTTTAAAATGTCTTTGTTTGGTAGTAATTTTTAGTAATTTGAGGACTTGGTTGAAAGACCTGAACATCTGGACTGAGTACAGACTGCTGTAAATGGCATTGTTTCCTTCACCACTTGAGAATAACTATGGGTAGTAGTGTTTGTTCTGATGACATTAGCAGTATTAGCAGTTGTAATACTGATGAATATTGCCTTTGAAGGCTCTTCAAGGATTACATTATTGCCTATAACGTTTAGCTATTATTTCCGTTTTCCTTACAGTGATCATTGCCTTGTTTGTTAGCATAACAGAAAACCATTAGGATGAAAGACACACCGAACAGTTTTGGAAAGTGATTTTTGTAATCTTTTATGAGTTTGTTAATCTTGTTCTATGGCTACCTTCAATAGGTTTCACAACGCTAGGCTCATCTACGGAATGATTGCATACCTGCCAGTCATTGAGAAGAATCATATTTGAAGGAGTGTTAGAAATGGGGTCTTTGGATGGCAGTCAGGTTACCCCTTGTCCAAGCAAGGAACCTCACTCTAGTCAGGGTAAGTCACACACAATCCAAATTATCCAAATTATCCTCTGGTAGCTTGCCACTGAGCAGCCAGGCTTAATTTAGAAGGCAATGTGTTAAGTATGTGTGCAATAAATCATACAATAACACAATATAACACAACAAAAATACACCACACAGTGTTTAGAAAAATATATAATATTTATCTGGATATTTGCAGGTCAAAACAATCAAAGATGCAATAAGAAAATGTAGAGATATCACTGAAAAGTGATATAAAGCGTCTTGAGTCTTTTTATAGCAAGCAAAGTGTCTTTCAAGCACAAAGTACCTGGTTTGCATGAAAAATCTCCACAAAGCATCGCAGAGGAGGAGAAGCGTGGAAACAAATGGGCGTGTGTCGATTTCTCGGGCTGCACACGGAGATGCGTCCTTTAGTTTCCACGCAGGGACGGCTGTTCATCAATTTCTGGCACTCGGTTGTGGATCCTCTTTGGGTTGCTGGGTTTTCAGACGCCCCAGGGTCTGTGCGTGGAATCCTGGGCTTGCAGAGCAAAGTCACAAGAGCTGCGTCGATCCAATGGGTGTTGCGTGGAATTTTCTCTTGCATGGCAGGCGCTGCATTGATTTCCCCTCTGGAAGTCGGGCTGCGTCGTCCCAGGCCAGCTGTGCATTGATCCGGTGTGCCGTGTGTTGAAGTTCCGGTTGCAACACAGGCGCTGCGTCGATCTTCTCCTTGCGAAAGTCACGCTGCATCATTCTGGTTCGCAGGCCCGTGAATTTCTCACCGCGGGGCAGGCTGTTCGCTGGTTTTAGCAAGCTGTGCATCGAAGTTTCACTGTACAAGGAGTCCAGTTGCAAGAGAGAAGTCTTTTTGCTCCTGAGACTTCAGGGAACAGGAGGCATGCTCTTTCCAAGCCTTGGAGGGCACTTCTTCACCACAGCAAGAGAGCAGCAAGGCAGCAGGCCAACAGCAAGGCAGCAGTCCTTCAAAGAAAGCAGTCAGGTGAGTCCGTGGGGCAGCCAGGCAGTTCTTCTTGGCAGGATGCAGGTTCTTGTTCCAGTTATCTTCTCCAGGAAGTGTCTGAGTTGAAAGGAGCAGAGGCCCTGTTTATATATCCAAATGTGTCTTTGAAGTAGGGGAGACTTCAAAGTGTGGCTTAGAAGTGCACCAGGTCCCCTTCCAGTTCAATCCTGTCTGCCAGGGTCCCAGTAGATGGTGTGGAAGTCCTTTGTGTGAGAGCAGGCCCTCCACCCTCCCAGCCCAGGAAGACCCATTAAAAATGCATATGCATGCAAGTAAGGCTGAGTATGCTGTATTTGGGGTGTGTCTGAGTGAATGCACAAGGAGCTGTCAACTAAACCCAGCCAGACGTGGATTGTAAAGGCACAGAAAGATTTAAGTGCAGAGAAATGTTCACTTTCTAAAAGTGGCATTTCTAAAATAGTAATATTAAATCCAACTTCACCAGTCGGCAGGACTTTATATCACCATTCTGGCCATACATAACATGACCTTCCTACTCCATTCAGATCAGCAGCTACCACTCACACAATGTATGAGGGCATCCCCAATGTTAGCCTATGAAGGGAGCAGGCCTCACAGAAGTGTAATTTTTTTTTTAGGAGTTTTACACTACCAGGACATGTAAACTACCTAGGTACATGGCCGGTCTTTTGCCTACACAGCACCCTGCCAAATGTGTTACCTAGGGCACACCTTAGGGGTGTCTTATATGTAGAAAAAGGGGAGTTTTAGGCTTGACAAGTACTTTTAAATGCCAAGTCGAATTGGCAGTGAAACCGAACACACAGGCCTTGCAATGGCAGGCCTGAGACAAGGTTACGGGGCTACTTAAGTGGGTGGCAGAATCAGTGCTGCAGGCCCACTAGTAGCATTTAATCTACAGGCCCAGGGCACATATAGTGCACACTACTAGGGACTTATAAGTAATTTAAATAGTCCATTTGGGTCTGATCCAATGTTACCATGTTTAAAGAGAGAGAGCATATGCACTTTAGCACTGGTTAGCAGTGGTAAAGTGTGCAGAGTCTAAAACCTAGCAAAAACAGTACACAAAATGTTGAGGGAGGCAGGCAAAAAGTTAGGGGTAACACTGTGAGGTCTATCAGAGTTCTAAACGCAGGAGCAACCATGTTTTTAAAGATTTGCGAAATACAGAGAGTGATTGGCACATCCTCATTCTGCAAGGGACCGCATTCCAGAGTTTCAGACCATGAAAAAAAGGCATAGCCTCCTTGGAGACATTTCCTAATTCTGGGAATTGCAGCCAACTTGGTTGTAATGAGCGAGCGGGGGTGTAAGAGGAAACCAGTGCTCTAGGATAGGAAGGTTCTGAGTTTGCCAGGCATTTTTGCACGTAACATAAAGCCTTAAAATGCACCATGTGCTCAACGGTTAACCAATGAAGCGTCCAAAGCATTGTGATTATGAAGGTCAGTTTCAGTGGGGGGAAGCAAAAGCCGGGCAGTTGCATTCTGAACAATCTGAAGGCGTTTTAAGAGAGTTTTACCCGCCCCGAGATATAACATATTGCCGTAGTCCAGTCTGGAAATCATTAAAGCCTGGACTACCGTTCTCTGAGCAGCAATGGGTAAACAATATAAACTCTTTCTATGCCACTTCAAAATGCTAAAACAGACATCTCTTTAACCTTTGTATTTTCAGTGAGTTTCTGGGGGTTTCTTTAATACCAAGAAAGATATTACTACCAGACCTAACTATAATCTCAGATAAACGTTTGCTTTTCTTAAAGAATTTCTCTGGTTTTTTTTAGAACGTAAAGGAAAAATATAAAGAGATGTCATTTAAGTAAAGTGAAACTAGTGACCTTGTCAATAAGTCAGAACAACAATATATAAAAGCATGCCTGTTGGCTTAGCAAGGGATCATCACATGAACCTACACGATGGAGACCTATTGGTTTAGTCACAAATTCACCACAATCATTTATCAATAGCCAAATTCCAAAGTAATCCTTATAAATACACACAAGGCATAGCGATTTATTAAAAAACACAAAAAATAAAGCATTTTTGTTCCACACAATTTTAAATGTGACTAGAAGTCTTTCCTTACGTCTTTATGGATCAAAATGCAGCCATAGAATCAACCACAAGTTATCAGCAGACTGTAACTACAGAGCATAAAGCTCTAGTACGAAATGCTTTAAAATTAATGGTAAGCCCTCTTGGAGTTAGGCACTTAATGAGCCGCACGACTTCCAGTTGTTTTTTACTTCCCTGAAGGGACTGTTGAGCTCAAAACAGCCCTTTAGCAATACTTTTTCAAAATGTTGTAGGTGACTTTGGCCCTATTGGGGCACCACAAAACAGAGAAAAATATGTAAATCTGCCCTTGAAAGACTTGAAGCACATCATGGAGTGCTGCTTCCCTGGAGCAGTGATTAATAAATTAATTGCTCCTGCTGTTTGTTTATTAATAACATTTTGTAAAATATATTTTGGTTGTCCCCATCCCACTTTAGATCCCCACAATTTATGTGTGGTTGGGGGCTGCCACCCATGGCCCCTGCAGCCCCCATATATAGGGGGTCATTCTGACTCCCGCCGGCGGCGGTAACCGCACGCCTGACGGGAGCCGCCGAATTACCGCACCGCGGTCAAATGACCGCAGCGGTCATTCTGAGTTTCCCGCTGGGCTGGCGGGCGACTGCCAGAAGGCCGCCCGCCCGCCCAGCGGGAAACCCCCTTCCACGAGGATGCCGGCTCCGAATGGAGCCGGCGGAGTGGAAGGGGTGCGACGGGTGCAGTTGCACCCGTCGCGATTTTCAGTGTCTGCCACGCAGACACTGAAAATCTATGTGGGGCCCTGTTAGGGGGCCCCTGCAGTGCCCATGCCGATGGCATGGGCACTGCAGGGGCCCCCAGGGGCCCCACAACACCCGTTCCCGCCAGCCAGGTTCTGGCGGTGAAAACCACCAGAACCAGGCTGGCGGGAAGGGGGTCGGAATCCCCATGGCGGCGCTGCTTGCAGCACCGCCGTGGAGGATTCCCTGGGGCAGCGGGAAACCGGCGGGACACTGCCGGTTTCCCGTTTCTGACCGCGGCTGTACCGCCGCGGTCAGAATGCCCATGGAAGCACCACCAGCCTGTTGGCGGTGCTTCCGCGGTCGGCCGCCAGGGTCAGAATGACCCCCATAGTGTTTTGTGTGGGGAGCCCCACAAAACAACCATCTTTAAAAAAAAAAAACAGTATCTCCCACTAGACACCAAAGTGTTTCTGGCATTAAATTAGGCAAACTTTGCTGTAATAAATGGATAATAGTGAAAGAAGAAGACAATATTTTAATTAATCTAAAATAGAAATTAATTAAATTGGTTACAAGTTACAGGTACCTACACTTCATCCACATACTTACAAACCAAAATGGCTGTGACTTTGGCTGCCTAGAATTCTTAGTATCTTGTTCAACATATGGGAGTATATGCATAAAAGATGCACTGGCAAAACTAAAATGTCTGGCTTGCATTATCAGTTCTAAACCATACCTACTGACTTTATCAATGCTGAGTTACAAAAAATAGATATGTATAGAAATACAGAAATGGGAAGGGAATAGTATAGGCAAGTAGAGGTATGGGAAACGACAGGTGGGCAGACAGAGATGCAGTTAGGGAGAAGTAATAGCAAGGAGAGCTGAGAGCAGGGTGGAGCAGAGGTATGAGTGCAGAGAGGTACAGGCTTAAAGAGATGCAGACAGGGAGAGATACAAGCAGGGAGAGACAGAGGAAGAATGAAGAATGGCAAGGAAGTAGTGCAAGCAGACTGACATGTTAGTTGACATGTAATTGACACTGATACTTTCTGGAAGAAGTACAGAAAAGGAAAGATGTGGGCCAGGAGAAATGTGAGTAGCACAGAAAAGAAGGGCAGCAGACAGGAAAAAGTGTTGACAAGTAGGTCATGGATAGTAATATTGCAGCAAGAAGAGTAGTCAGGAAATGCTGAGGAGGAAGCTACTGACTGAGAGTAGTGCAGGAAGAATTGTGGTTAGGGTGAGGTACAAGCAGAAGGAGAAGTAGCTTGGGCAGAGATAACAGCCAGTTAAGATGGCAGACTTAATCTGAAGCCCCAATCATGCTGCCCAACAAGGCAGTGGCACAAATTCAGGAGGAACATGTCCACTGCCTGAGAAACAATGTTGAGCAGACTAGAAGCCGGTCAAGGCAGATTAAAAGGTCCAGAGGACATGAGCTCTGGCAGTAGTGGTGCCACAGCACCACAGCACTTGAAAAACTGAAGAGATCAGTTGGGTGCTACCTCAGCCTTGAAGCTCACGGGGCACAGCAGTATCTGTCACTTCCCACACCACACTGAAAGGATAATGCTTGTTAGGGCTCCCACGACTGGCAATTGAGGGTGGACAGAAGTTCGATCAAGCCCACCGGCAAGGTAAGGATATTCATATTCCTTTCAGAAAAAAGTAGGAACATTGCAGTGCCCTCCTGACTGCATTTGGACTGTCATGTCATGGACGCGGTCTACTAAAGCTGGGCCAATTTTTGACTAAACACTCTTCAAACCTAGCGAATAGGCATCCCTTCTCAGTATTTGCCAGAAGCATATTTGTAGAGCTCCACACTAACTTGCTAGATTGTTAGATGAAATCTTGACCAGATTTTGACCAGGGCAGTTAGAACAATTTCTTGGTAACCTAGCTAAAACAGATTTGGACACAACTAGAAAATTGGCATCCTTGGAAGTGAGTAAATCAAAAGAAAAGTAAAAGGTGACATGACTACCTTCTAGAGGAAGAGATAAACATGAGGAAAACAAAAGAAGCTGATCAGGTGGACCAAAAGCTGCCTGTGGGAATTGTCCGGCATCAGCAAGAAACAAATCTAGATCACGCATAAAACCAAATGAATCACTACTCCGTTTGTACACACTAGTAACTTGTTCCAACACACAAATAAACATCCTTATCCCACCTGTCCAAATGTAAAAATATTCTTAGTGGGCAACTGGAATTTAATGATGGATCCCATGCTGGATAAATCTGACCACCATACTTTTAAAGCCCCCAGAGATTGTTATTTTCTTACAGATCTGAAGTCAGGCTACTTATTGGTAGAACCTTGGAGTTTACACATTTACATCATGTATTCTCCATATGAGAAACAGTTTTCTAACTAGTTTTGGCCCCACTCTTACACTGTGTAAAATAGGTGGGTATTATTCTAAATAGTACATCAGCCACGATGAAGTGCAGATAGAACTAGCCTGAGAAATATCTGCACTCCTACAAGACAATGGAGGTTCAATACATATAGATTGAATACTTCAGGGGTACATCATGGAAAATCAGCACTTAGTGACAGAGTGCAGGGATTCCATTTGTGGCTTACTAATGCAGCAGCATGAAGAGGCAATAACTAGTCTCTAGGGGTTGGTAAAAAAATGCCCCTACATTGGTGGAGTTTGCAGAGTTTTTGGACACTCCGTATTATGCACGTAACGCAGAGTTATAGCAAAAATCCACGCTTGGCCACATGCCAAAGTTTTTTCTCGCACATGGCTTGCCAATGGTAAGTTGGTGAGTGAGAATCGGTGGCCCCCATCATGATTTTTAGGAGCTAGGGGGTACCAGGCAAGATTGTCCCAGCACAGGTGGCTGTGCCAGTTCACATTGAAAAAGCTGCCACGTAGTAGAAAATCTAATTGAGTGGCAACAAAACCAACTTGAGCAGCAGTATCTTCTGGCGAATCGTGTGGTGTCGTTCACGCTGATTAATCAGCATAGAGCAAGCTGTCGGCACTAAAAATCAGCACAGGCAGCGCAACATAATGATTATAGTCCTGTTCATGGAACTCCACAAAATCGCACAGAGTTTTTTTATGTAACTCTGCAGAATTCCACAGAGTTGAACTACTCGAGTTCCTCTCACCCCTACTAGTCACACAGAGAGAACTAGGAAAGGACCTAACAAATCTCACCACTAAATATAGCAAAAAGCACTCACAGAACATCCTAACATAGCTCCTACAGAAAAATTTGTACTAAATAAGCTTTACACATCTCTAGCTGAAAAGGCACTTTTCCACCTGAAAAAAGACATTATTAATCGGGGGAGAAAGCTGGCCATTTTCTGCTTCTACAGCTTTGACAAAAGTAACAACCATTAGAAGAGGTCAGGGAGAATGGTTAACACAGCCTGTCGGTACCTTATCAGGGTTTACTACATTTTACAAAAAACTATATATGGCTGAATATCCAAAAACCATGGAGAGGAAAATGGTTTCCCATTCAAAACTCATATACCTGAAATCTCCTCAGAGGCTGCAGCCAGGCTAAAAGAGGAAATAATGGGGGAAGAAACTAAAAAACAATATATATATTTAGATGACCTTTCCATAACCCAAAACCCTAGGAATGCATGCTACCAAGATTAATTTTATAACAATTAATAAAAAAATATGTTCAGTGCAATTGACAAAGACTCACTGCATCCTCCTGAGTTGATCAAAGCAAGAATAGCAATCATCATTTAGCCAGGCAAACACTCTATAAAGTGAAGGTTATAGAGCAATATCCCAATTAAGCACAGGCCTTAACATTTTGATGCATATTCTGGCTAATAGTTTAAAGCAGTTTCTCTCCACACCAATACACACTGATCAGATTTTCTACAGCATCACTCCTCCACTGCCTGCCTTAGAACCCTTGCTCACACTATATGGCATGTTCGTAACAACAATGAGAAAATAGAGATTTCATTAGATACTGAAAAAGCCTTTGTATAGGGAGACTGCGTATATCTACTCAGGACGCTAGAGTGTATGAACATGGGTTGAAGGTTTCTCTCCAATATCGGATGGTTTTACAAGAATACTAGGCAGCTGTAGCTATACTTCACAGCTGTTCCAAATCTGCAGGGAGTTGGGACAGGGATGCTCTCTATCCTCACTAATTTATTTTTATTTTGGCCTTAGATCCCATGGCAATCATTATAAGATATTAAGGGTGTCAGCACCCAGGTGGATGAGGGTAGGGAATTGCTAACTGTATCTGACCTGGCATTATCTATTACCCACCTCACATACCTAATTTCAGATTTTTTCAAATTATCCATTACCATATGCACTGTGGGATATGTGAAGCCCTGCCTTTGACTAAGATAAACACAGCAGCTACCCTATGTCCCCACACATTCCTATCGAAGGCATCAAACCTCAAACATTTAAGAATCCTAATAAAAACTGACCTTGAGAAAGTAGTTGAGGACAACTTGAAACCTCTGATACAAACAATAAGCTCTGATATGTCAAAGTAGTCGGCCTTAATTTCTCCTTTGGAGTGGACTGAATTTTCAAGATGAGTGTGGAACCACATTTGAATTACATATTTAGTATGCTGCCCTGAATTATAACAAAAGGCCTGATTTAGATATGGGCAGAGGGAATACTCTGTCACAAACATGACAGATATCCCCTCTGCCTTATTACAAGCCCAATAGGATTTAATGGGGCCATAATATGGCAGAAGGGATATCTGTGACATTTGTGATGGAGTATTCTCCTCAGCCGAGTTCTAAATCAGGCCCTAAGTCATTGATATAAGAACTGGCATATATGATAAAATTATTCATATGAGGGATGAGGGAAACTCCTGATTTAAAATGATGAGTTACATTAAAATACTTCTAGCAGGGGTCTTCAACTACCAAACATGTAATTGTATAATATAGCTTTTCAGTTGGCAGCACTGAGATATCTGATGCACAGTATCTTGAAAAAATAAAATGGGTACATGTAGAAGACAAGCTTCTGGGTGGCATAGAGGGAACCATCACAGTACACTCAAGCCACAAGCATGAACTCGAGAAAAGCTCACAATTTACCGGACATCACAATGCAATCGATATAGGTAATGATCTTTGGGGCAACAGTGCAATTCGGATAGGAAATATATTGCCTGTATGGATGATATCCAGACACAAATGTATACATTACATAGACAAGTGCTGGGGTGGCTGTTGAAATTTGAGGAGGCACAAGTCTACTCTGAATTCAACAGGAAGTACACTTGGTAATACAGACAATTCTCCTATTGTCTTCACACAACCCAAGGTTCTCAACTAGGGACATTTCAAAAATATCCCCTCTCCTTCACTATTTAGGAGTGTGGGGAACCTTTAAGTTGTGGTCTCCAATATCAATGATATCCTAATAGATAATGCTGACTCATACCTGCTACTAGCCAGCCTCAAAACTTAGTGGTTTAATCGGTTGTGCACTGATTATACTGAAGAAGACTGGGCAGAGCTCATTCAAACCCATGACAAAATATCAGGGAAGCCAGGCTGAATCTAGTAGATAATAAACTCATACATAGATCGCAAAGGTCACCTCATAAGCTATTGAAAGCTGGGATCTCACCCTCCTCCCTTTGCAAGAGATGTCATCAGCTGGAAGACGGTAGTTCACATAGTATAGGAATGCCTGAGTACAGAGTGTACTACAAAATACAACATGTTTTGCTGGAGGGTTTAGTGTGTCAGCAATTCTTCTGCATGATACCAACACTAATCCCTAAAATCATTCCACAGAAGTCAAACTGGCTTGCCATGGGTCTAGCTGTGGCCATATTGCATACCCTACACCTCTGGAAAACATTGGAATTGCCAACAGTTGAAGGCTGCATGAGGTAATTTACTAAATGACCCCTTTCGAACAGCTGGGTGGGGAGATGTTACAGAACTTTGCTTCTGCAGCTGTACCTGCAGTAATCGCTTCTATGAATACAGATTTGTTATTCATTTCAGTGAGGAAAGACTGTGGGGGTCATTCTGACTTTGGCGGGCGGAGGAGGCCGCCCGCCAAAGTCCCGCCGGCAGAATACCGCTGCGCGGTCAAAAGACCGCCGCGGTAATTCTGAGTTTCCCGCTGGGCTGGCGGGCGACCGCCAGAAGGCCGCCCGCCAGCCCAGCGGGAAACCCCCTTCCATGAGGATGCCGGCTCCGGAGTGGAAGGGGTGCGACGGGTGCAGTTGCACCCGTCGCGATTTTCAGTGTCTGCGTGGCAGACACTGAAAATCTTGGTGGGGCCCTGTTAGGGGGCCCCTGCAGTGCCCATGCCATTGGCATGGGCACTGCAGGGGCCCCCAGGGGCCCCACGACACCCGTTACCGCCAACCAGGTTCTGGCGGTCAAAACCGCCAGAACAAGGCTGGCGGTAAGGGGGTCGGAATCCCCATGGCGGCGCTGCTTGCAGCGCCGCCATGGAGGATTCCCTTGGGCAGCGGGAAACCGGCGGTACACCGCCAGTTTCCAGTATCTGACCGCGGCTGTACCGCCGGCAAAAGACCGCTGCGGTAATTCTGAGTTTCCCGCTGGGCTGGCGGGCGACCGCCAAAAGGCCGCCCGCCAGCCCAGCGGGAAACCCCCTTCCATGAGGATGCCGGCTCTGAATGGAGCCGGCGGAGTGGAAGGGGTGCGACGGGTGCAGTTGCACCCGTCGCGATTTTCAGTGTCTGCGTGGCAGACACTGAAAATCTTGGTGGGGCCCTGTTAGGGGGCCCCATGACACCCATTACCGCCAACCAGGTTCTGGCGGTCAAAACCGCCAGAACAAGGCTGGCGGTAAGGGGGTCGAAATCCCCATGGCGGCGCTGCTTGCAGCGCCGCCATGGAGGATTCCCTTGGGCAGCGGGAAACCGGCGGTACACCGCCGGTTTCCCGTATCTGACCGCGGCTGTACTGCCGCGGTCAGAATGCCATGGGAGCACCGCCAGCCTGTTGGCGGTGCTCCCGCGGTCGTTGGCCCTGGTGGTCCATGACCGCCAGGGTCAGAATGACCCCCTGTGTGTTAATTTTGCAAAAGTCCATACATGTTCATAACAAAGAAAGAAAAGTAGCCTGGGTGCAGGTTGGGGGAGATGTGGGCAGAGTAACATAGAAACACTGATTAGTATGGGCAGGAAGAGGCACAGACAGGGAGAGGTATAAGCAGACAGTCGTAGGAGAAAGTAGAGGTAAAGGCAGAGAGTGGTTTGGGGAAGGAAAAATATAGGCACTGAGAGGTCAAGGCTGGGAGAAGGGCAGACATTGGTTTTGAAAGGACCACAGCTGGGCTAGCAGCTTCAGGCCCAGCTCAAGGGGTCCAGGTTTGAGGTGGCAGCACATAGGGATTAGGACTTAGAACTGTCCGGAAGCAGGGATGATGGAGGTTAGATCCTTTCTGTCCCTGGAGCTCTGATCAGGAGGCCAGCCAACTAGCCCCTGGAGTCACTTTGGTGGTCTTCGATTCACGATGCAGGTCCAGTCCTTCTCAGGCAGCAGTGTAGCAATCTTTCTTGCACCAGCAGAGCAGTCCTTCTTCCTAGTCTTCTGCAGGTCCAGGTGTGTACTGAAAGGTTGGGTCTGGTGGTCCATTATTCATAGCTCGTTCCCACCTTGAAGCTGGAGACACTTTTAGAGTCTTCTTCCTACAGCGGTGTCTAGAATTTGCTGCCTCCCTGCCCTGGCCCCAGCTTGACTGGGGGCACAAAAGAGTAGAATAAAAACCTTTTGTGAGTGGGTGACAGCTGAGCCCCCATCAAATCAGAGATGACCCATTGTTCCTGAACACATGCTGCAGGCACCAAATAGTTGGGACAAAAAAATACAAACTTGTGATGCAACATCCTACTTTACTATTAAAGAGGGTTTTACATTATAACTGTTCAGACACCTAACACAACATATGTGCCTGCTCCGACTTGCAAAACATCCCTTAATAAATTTTAGAAGGTAGCCCAGTGTTATCCTATGGGAGAGATAGGCCTTGCAGTAGTAAGAAACAAATTGAGGAGTTTTTTACTACCAGGACATTTAAAATGTTAAAGTATGTGTTCCACTTTTTAAATACACTGCACCCTACCCTATGGACTGTTTAGGGACTACATTAGGGGTTGACATATCTAAAAAAGAAAATTAAAAAGGAAGGTTTAGGTTTGGTAAAAGGTTTTTTTTGCCAGGTTGAAATAGCAGTTTAAACTGCACCCACAGGCTGCAAAGACAGGCCTGACACATGTTGCGCCACTCACCTGGAGTACTCGTCCTCAGAGATGATGCTGGACCCCGATTTACTCCTGGCACAGCATCTGATCCAGGATCTATAATCTTTAGTCAGATGGTGCCCTAGGAAGGAAGTGGTAGGAGAAAATAATAAAAGACAGTGACTTGCATCTCTGGCCCCAGAGACATAACTGTGTGCTTCCGACTTGGAGAGAGGGTGTGGTGAGGCGAGATATTGAACAGCAGCCAGCAGCGATCAGAGTTTGATTGTGGTTTGAGTCTGCCTGTACACTGTGAGGAGCCCCAGACAGGGAAGTTGTGGTGATGGTTGGCAAGGGGTGGGGCAGCCCGAGCCTCCAAGCCCTGGGAAAGTTACTGCAAGTTGCCATCTTCCTCTGGCCTGAGTCTTGGTCTGCCGGCTCGAGACTTCTCAGAGAGGCACCTGGAGATGTCACAGACACCATAGAGAATGGAACTGTACCACAGGGCTGAGACACAATTTTGAGGGTGATTGCACAGCCTACTGCACTCCCCCAAACAAGCCGACTAACCTCCTGTTGCCCTAGCGCCTCAGCACCCTACTTATCGAGCACTATTTTGTGCTACTTTGTGCTATTCCACCTGCCTACTCAGCAGTCTTGCCTATTATTACTCCTCTGTGCATAGTCTTTGTGAGGACTCTGGAGGACACAAGCTATCCCTTGCTGCTGGGGTGGAAGGAGGATCGCTGGAGCAAAAAAACTAGTGGTCAAAGCCAGCTATCTGATCAGAAGGAGGATCAGGTATAACTGGGTGAAGCGGATGCACATTAGAAAGAGGTCAGGAGTCCTAACATTTCCCTTTGAGGCATCCAGAATCAATTAGAAACATTACAAGCATCAATAATTCTATGCTGCAGCACCATCACACTAACAGATAGGTGCACTAATGGGAAGCAAGTGGTCCCAAGATGCTGGGAGTATACAATAAACTACTTGCAACCTATCCAAAGGGAAAAGGAAGCATGCAGAAGAAAGTCATATTCATGCCAGCTGATGTGACTGAACCCGTGGTTGAGCTTGCAGAGACTCTCTATAGCACCCAGTTGACTGCCAATAATGGTAGCAGACTGCCTCCTAAGCTATTAACAAGTTTCTACCAAAAGATTGATAAGGAGTCTGCACCCATGTCAATGACTAGAGCAATACAGAGTCCCGTAAACTTGGAGGTTAGCTGACCTTGTACTTTGACCTGGCCCTTGGGAATGGAGCTGCTCAAAAGTGGGTCAGCTCATTCTAGTGCAGAAAAAACTGGTAGAGAGAGTCCTAAAGGGGATGTCAGTGAGATAAAGGTTGATTTAGTTGAACAGATAACCCAAGCACAAGCATAAGTTCAAGTAAGGTTACACAGCAAAAAGACTGGTTTGCAAAGTGTATGGGAATTGCCACTGACTAAGTGTGAGGAGACCGTTAAGAAGCACAGAGAAGCCAGTGATTCTTCTCCCTAGAGCCATCTAAGTGCTTAACACGGGACTGTGAAAACTAAGGCCCTTGTGTTGCCAACAAGGAGATAATTATCCAGGTAGTGACTGTCAGTACCAGTAACAGCTCCTTAATGGTCCTTGGCTATACCAATTCTGATGTACCAGCAAGCACTGTAACTCATGGGAGGGTGACCATAGAAGGAGCTGGGAATATAGCACTATTACACTTGACGACTCAGGGGAGGCCCAGGGCTAGTCTGACAACACTCCTGTGGAAATTAGTACAACTTCCACTGGTGGCCCTCACCTTGACATCTCAATGTCCACAGAATTCCAGCTATCTAGTTTACCAGGACTATTTCCCAGAACCTTGAGACTTTGCAAGGTTTTATAATTTCTGAAGCCATCAACACTCTCAATAGAGTCAATTCTTCAATACTCTTGCTTCTGGCGAAGTCACTGGGTGGGACCGAACAAATAGGATCACTGCTGACCCTGACACTTTGTGCCAAAAGGGCAAAACCTTGAAGTAGCCTCCCAGATGGACATCGTAAAGAGCCAAAAAACCTAGTGGCCCAAAAGACATCCTTTGCCACTCAATCTGACATAATGGTCAACATTTGTCCAGTTAACAATGGCATGCTTAGGCTGTCTGTCCATTGTGATGGAAGAAGTAAATAATGTGAGCAGCAGGGCCAGCACAGCCATTGACCCCCTCAATATTGACAGCAAGTGCCAAGAGGTGAACTTATCAGCACTGTGAGTGATAGAAAGATCAAACTAGGGATAGCTGTACTCGGGCAACCTGGTGATTCAGCCTGTAATCTGTTGAGTACTGCATTGCCAATTAACTCTAATAAAAGTTAAAATATTACCAATGGACCTGTGAACACTGGAATGAATAGTAAACCTAAACAAATGTCAAGGCTTGATCCAACCTTCCCAGTATATTCACTAAAGTGGTTGTTTTTCAATCCTAAGGGGCATAATAATGGAACGGTCCCAAGTGGTAGTTTGGAAAGTACTGATATAATAGAGAGCATGGTTGAGCAAGATCCAACCCCCAACAACTCTACCAGAGGCCTAAATCATAAAAGTGACATAAACAACATAATGTACCTCAACACTGATATAACTTTGCAGTGTGATGGCAACCAAGGAGTAGAGGACTCTAATAAAACGAAGAAACATCATGTGTAATCTAAAAGAAAAAGAAAACCCTTAAATAAATGCCAATCCACAAAAATAGCTGCCAAGGTGTTGTATCCACTTTTGGTATATGAGTCATGAAACTTGATGACTCCTGTGCAGGGCCTGGGAGCTGACCAGTCTGGGAGCATGGGTGCTCGTCCCATAGAGAAATCCATGTCAACTCCCAGCCTCAATCCTTTTGTCTCAATACTTGTAAGATCAGGAGGTGACATGGGAGGTAAAACTACAAATAAATTCTCCTTGTTAGATATCAATACCATATCTGACCGAAAAATAGCATATTGCTGTCTGCAATTTATCTATCTCTCTCTGGACATTGGCTCTGCGAATCCGCATAACAGCTTTAGATTGCTAGCTCTTTTCTATGCAATTCCCAAGCTAGGAGTAGTCTCTCCAGGTGATATGAAGACAGTAAACCTGATTAACCACCAACGGGGGCCAGGTTTGGGAGGGAGCGATAGCCACTCACCCAAAGTTGAGTTCACATTCCCTGCATTACCAGATTGGTGCTCAGCCATATAGAATACTTTCATATTATAGGGGTCGATGTCTTACTGTGTCAGGGCTTTGGCTGAGAAGAAGCAGTGCCACCAGGGCACCGCTAGCCACATACAGTGCACCCTGGACTTGAGCACTGTCCAAGCCATAGTTTATCTTTGGAGGTAGTTAAGAGGGATTTCCTAACTGCAAATAGAGTAGCCCAAGGGAATCTGTGCATTAACATGAGTAATAACACCAGGACAATTAAGCTCCTAAGCCCTGGTATTAAGGAGGCAAAGATCGACTGCAAAGACTGGTCCTAGATAGCAATAGCAATGGCTATCAACTGCAGAGTGTCTTCTAGATGGGAGTCTGTTTGAGTATGGAATAGCCCACCTATCCAGTTTGTTGCCACAATCTCAAATGGATCACTAAAGGCAAAGTAAATAGGCAGCATCAGAAATGAATACTTATCCATCTTATCCTGGAATATTGCGGGATTGGCTAGCAAAATATAGGAAAAGGATTGGCTGAAGTTTATCGATCAGTATGCTATATGCTGCTTCCAGGAAATGTGGGCCATTTATGGAATTAGCGTTAACAGGTTCATAGATATTAGTCCATTGGCTGCTCGCTCTAGAAAGTGCTTGGGGGCTTGCAGTATGGCTGTCACTTAAATCAAAGTGTAAGATGGACAATGTACAACATGTGAGGGTCACCCAATGTAGAACAGGTGAGGTCTGGTTAACAGTCCTTGAAGGTGATGTGGTTGGTATCTTGAATGTATACATTCCATCTGATTAGTCCTCAGAGGATGAGGCAAATTGGGGGGATTGTGTTTCCTATATCAGAAGCATCAGGGAGGATATGGCTGGATGTAAGTTGGCTGAAGAGGGAAAAAGGGAGAGGTATTTGTTCATGATGAATGGAGATTTTAATATACAATTATCAACAACAGTGAGGGCCTAATGGAAGATTGTTGCCTAGGTATGCCTGAGACAGCTATAAGCTGTTTTAAATCAACCATGAGGGGTGGTACATTCTCTGGATTTTTGATAAATTACCAGCTGTGTTTTATTAATGGTTGTACTGCCTTAGATAGCACTGCTATGGTGACCTTTGACAACTGGGAGAAGTTTATCACTAACTGACTATATTATACTTAATAAGGAGAGTTGGGAGCATGTCAGTGACATGACCATTATCAAAAGAGTGGAGAGTGACCACAATACGGTGGTACTCTGTTTGAAGTTGTGTCCCAAGTTGTATACTAGTATGAGCGACCTATGTGAGAAGAGTTACGGCTACATTACTGCTCCAACCAAAAGTAGAAGGAGAATAAGATGGGGTAGTGAGAAATACCTTCTTGAACTCATACTGCTTGAAAGTATAGTGGCCAAGTATGGAGCCATAATTATGCATACCTTGACTGACAGCAGTGATAAAATGTTTTCAATGCTATGAGGACATGGTAAACGAGTTGAAGCTTCTGTGGTCTAAGCCTATGGAGCCCAACTGGGGTGAGACTGATCACAGGGTATTGCTGGTATGATGAAGAATGTTTTAGTATGAAGAGAGTTGCCTCACATGCTCTGACCTGGTGTCATTACAGCCCCTAGAGTGAAGTGATATTCGGAAAATGTAGGAGTAAGTACAAATGTTTTTTAAAAGCTAAGAAATTGCTGATCCAAATGTCATTATTTGCAGATCTGAGGGAGGACTCATATGACAATAACACCAGAAAGTTCTTGGGACTTTTAATGTGGGTGGAGAAGTGGGCAGTGAATACTCTAGAAATGTATATTGTAACATCAGCGTGAGTTTGTCATTTTAGTGCCAACCCAGAGGTCTGGTCTACCAGGCCCCCAACCAGTCTATGAGGATCCCTGCAAGGGTCCTTGTGCAATCGACATCCTAGTGCCAAAACAGGAAAGAACATTGAGTGCTATGAAGGAGTACATGTCACCAGGCCCTGACCATGTGCCCATTGATATTTACAGCGAGGAGACCCATTGGTGGGCTAGTGTCCTTACCAAAGTATTCAAGTCAGCTATTGTTGGCAACATTTTACCATCATCCTGGCATTCAGCCATTACTGTACCGATCCACAAGATGGTCGATGGTGACAGTCCCTTCAACTATCCCACAATCTCCCTTGTGGACGGGGCAGTGAAAGTTCTCAGTAAAGTGCTGCTGAATCAACTACAGGTCTGGGTAGATGCCCACAATATCACGACAGAAGTGGACGCTGGCTTTCAGTCAAGGATAGGTACCATCGATCAGGCACTTCGACTATATATGATTTCACAAAAAGGGACTGTTGTTAGAAAGCCTTCACTGTATTTAATATTCGTAGACTTGAAAGCAGCCTTCGATCTAGTTGACTGGGAGAATCTATGGAGATAATTGGCAGACCAAGGGGCTGATATCACCCTGGCAAAAGGCTATAAAGACTCTTCAATCTGGCAATAAAACTAGAGCCAGGTTAGGGCCGGGAGGTGCATGTACAAAACCTTTTCCAGTAGAAAGGGCATTCAACAAGGATGCCTGATGGTGCCTTTACTTTTTAGCATTTTTGTAAGTGATACAGCAGATTATCTGGTGGAAGAACCCCTTAGATGTACCCATTATAGTCGGAAAGATGATTCCTGTATTATGGTTTGTGCATGATGCAGTATTGATGGTGCAATCAGGAAATGAGACCATTAGGCAGTATGATTACCTGGGGATCTGGTTTGCAGAGAACTTTCTTCTGGGGTGAGCACATACAGAAGGCAACAATTGTCTTGAGACAAGTGGCCAGGGCAGTTCTGAAGTTCAAGCATAAGGCAGGTGTCAGAAGTATCAGAGTTATCCTGCAAATACAAAAACAGAAGGCTGTGGCAGCAGAGCTCTACGGGACCAAGGTCTGGGAATATGGGAATATTCATCAATTGCAAGTGACCGAGAAAAACTTCTTAAGAGCCCTACTAAGGTTGGAGCCGGACACTCCCTTATTAGGACTCTATGAAGAGCTTAGTTTTACTTCCATATCGGAACCAGCATCCCTCATGCAAGTACTCTATTAGGTTAGGCTTGTAAAAAGCCCAAATATAGCAACATACTTAAGAACTCTGGAAGAAGCAATCTCCAGTCATGGCTGCGGGGGGTAGCATATGATCCTCCTATGTACAGAAAGTTCTAAATGAGCTGCAGATGGAGTCCTTGTAGGCTGACCCTTGTAGAGTAAAACAAGACACTGCAGAGCTGATTAAAGATGAATACCACAAATGCATGCAGGTGAGTAAGCATCTCTCATTGAGGCCAGGATCGATCTTGTGCAATTATTTCAACAATGTTCATTGGCCTCCCTGCATTGGTTACCTGGATTTGATTACCCTGAGCTTAAACAAACGTTATATGTAAAATACAGACTCTGTATTCTGTTGACAAGGGGCTACTTAATCTGTATTCACAGGCTCCCTGTTGGGTCTGATTACTGTAATTGTAACTCTAGAGGGACAGACAACTTAACTCATTTGATCTGGTTTTGCAAAAAAAATGACGTGTAATGACACTTTGTGCTAGATCAAATGATATGTATGTCTTTAATTGTGATGCATCATATCTATGGCTGCATGGCTTCGTCTGAAAGAGATTACCATCACGCAGGTATTAAACCAAACAGATAATCCATGCAGAGCTATTTCTTTTTGTGTGGTTTTATGTATATTCCATTAAGTATCAAGTTACAAATTGTTGATTGAAATGTACATTCCTCAAATGTACCTCTGTACATGCACTTTATCATATCTTTGCTTTGCACAGATGAACTAGCTGATTGTTTTCATTGGAAGTGAACACATTGCTCAACACTCCCTGGTATGTGCATTTTAATCTAAATGTATTTTGCTCTGGATTATTATCTGAATGTTTTTGGAGCTGCATGTGAAGGGGCTGCTTGATCCTTGTGTACTTGCCTCTCCTCTTTTTTACACATGCTCTCAGAATATTAGTGCCAGACAGCTGCATAGAATATAGATATCTTTGACTATCCCATGTCACTATGTTGCTTAGTTGTGTCACGTAGGCTCTCATTATTCTAATGAGACTACTGGATTTTGAGCAGCAGGATCGTCCACGGTGTGGGAGACTGAGTCTAACCCACTGTGGGTGACACCTGTTGCTCTAAATCCAGGTTTTGCTCTGTTCAACTAACAGTGCCTCATCTCTACTAGGGGATAGTGATAATTGGGCAGCCAAGCGCATGACATATTAGGCTTCTCAAGGAAGTCCTGGTCACTCAGGTCACATCCGGTTCTTTCATTTACAATTCAGTCTCATTTACAATTCAGTCTCATATATAAACGACAAACAGAGGCAGTATATGTTTTAAGAATGGGTTTTAAAAAAACAACTGCATCTTAGATAGCAGAGCGTGAGCTGCAATAACCAGGACAACACAACATGACAGTATTAAAATGGTGACGAGATGAGTGAAGCATAAAAATAACGCTATCATATTGTCACTATGATCGATGGATTATTTCCTATCTAAATCATAATCTGAGCACAGCATGTTAAACTCTAATTCTGCCTTTCAGTTGCCCCCGGGAAGACATCAACCCTCATACCTGAGCAAAGGGCTGTAGTCTGCGTTAGCATCTGTAGCGAAGCATTCAGCAATCAGCATACAGTCGTGGTTCCCTGGCTTTAATCTCCCTCTAACGTGTAATGGCACTAGGAAGTGTTTTTATACTAACACATCTGATATTCTGAGAAAATGTCCCTACGTAAGGATTTGTATTTTCTACAAATGTTGGAGACTAAACTTCTACCACTTTCACCAGCAATGTACCAAACTGTAGCCTTGAATGAAGCACGGAGTGATCAAGAATGTCTTGTTTAAGAACACAGTGCTGGGCTAGGCAAAAACAGTTAGATAAATGAAAATAAAACATAGACCGTAGAAATGGTTATTGTAAAACTAACAATGCAAAGCCAAATAAAATATATCTAGGTTAAAGTGCACAGCGGCCTAGTGTGTTAAAATGACGTGCATGGAGCTATAACTAAAATGGCTACACGACAGTTGAATATACTATACATGTTCTGAGCATCTAAGCAGTAAGCCTCCTGTATTCCCCATTTGTTTTTAAATTACAGTTTTAACTATTTTAAGGCAGACAGCTGACACAATAAACAATAAACTTGACCTGAGTCTCTAGTTCTGTGTCTGGTTCACTAATCTGTCTGCTAGTGATCAAGCACTTCCAGCTGATGTGTATCTTCTGATGGTAACAATGGGATTAACTAAAGGTGAGTACAAGAGATAACACTGAAATTAAATCAGTACGGTTTTTCACACTTTCATTACACATTGATGATATAGTTCACTTACAACAATATCTTTCTATTGTAGCACAGTATGACTAAACACATCTTGAACCTTTTCTTATTATTCATGTTATTGCCATATGAATTCTATGGACTAGCAACTTTTCACAATTGACTGTTTACATCTTTGTGGTCTGTTCTGCAACAGAGTTCAGGAAAGGTCATGCAAAGAGCAAAGAGCACAAATTCGAAATAATAGCCTTTTACTTTCAAAGAAAAGTTCTGCTGAAGTTTTGATCCTTGCGAATGTGAAGGTATCTTTTGACACAATGCACTAACCTTCTTAGTTTTCATTTAGCTTGTTTTCTCTTTTCATCCAGGAACTGACGTCAAAATGCCTTGAGACGCCGATCAGAAACAGATGCTGGCGTTGAATGGAAGATTCCATCACCGAAAGGAGGATGTCATCGCAGGAACGCAAGAGAAGATAAGCGGGTTTGCTGGCTGGAATGAGAACTCATTGGGAAGTGCCATGAATGCAGGGTGATGTCCTCAGCGAGACGCACTGTTCTCTGGACAGGAGCACGGGGCTCCAGGAGAGCTGAAAGAGAGAGGAGTTCTCTCTTGCAGGTGAAAAGCCAAGCACTGTGCTGAAGTTCAGGTATGTGATTTTATACCCATGCCTGGGAGTTATCTAGAAAGACACATGTCTGCTGTCTCCTGGGGCCTTGAGTTAACGATGCTTGTGTGCACAAGGCATAATTGTTTAAACACGAGAAAAACAATGAGTTAAACACCTGCCAAAACACAAGCCTGAAGGCTTTTAACAAAACATGTGCAAACTGTGAGTTAAACACCTGCTAACACACGAGACTACAACTTGTATCAAAACGTGCATCAATTTACAGAACAGCCCTGGAGAGTATCACACATGGGAGAACCAAAGGGTTTTTACAGAATAGCACCAGTGAAACTGAATATGGAAATAAGCATTAAGCAGATTATAGGCCTTGGGGAAGAATACTTAAGTCATGGTTATGTGTTAGAGGAACAGCAATATGGAATGGTTTCTTGCATGATAATCTGATGCACATATGATGCATGGCATAACACAGGAATTCGTGGTCATGACACACATGCTTAAAAGCCTACATGATTGGGTGGCACAATGGGAGCTACAGGCCGACTAGTAGCATTCAATTTACAGGCTCTGGGTACATAGTAACCCACTTCACTAATGACCTGTATGTAAATTAAATCTGAAAATTTGGTGTAAGCCAATTTCACCAGTTTAAGGGTGAGAGCACAAGCACCTTAGCACTGGTCAGTAGTGGTAAAGGCTGCAAAGTCCTAAGACAGCAAAAACGAAATCAGCAAAAACAGTAAGATTGAAGGCAAACAGTTGGAGAAAACCATAGCAATGATGACACGTCCAACAGCCAATCCAATCAATCATAATGTATGCAAAGTTCTTGCAAGCTAATGGTTCAATGGGGCGACCCAAATCACACTCATTCTCTATAAAACAACTTCTTGTACAATTTAGACAAATTGAAAACATGCAGCTGTTTGTGAAGGTTTATAAATGCATCACATCAGTATTGTGAAAGTTACCCGACACAAACCAATTGTTTATGGTGCAGCCCTCCTTCAGAGTAATGGATTTGTCTCATGTGAACCCCTCCTCCACCCTCAGTCTGACTTCTTGTCATTTTTGCAAGTACTTATTTTTTTCTGTCCCATTGTTTAATTTGTTTAGCAGCCTGAAAACAGCTTCTACCTAATTTTGTGAAATTTGCTCTATTTCATTTCTTTTGCAGTCTCCTCTGAGATAAATCAAGAGATACCAAAATACCCTGAAGCCTTTTCAGAGTTGTCTGGTTTCATTTGCTACATTGACTGTTAGACCTGCCATTGCAGCCTGTGTGTGCAATTTTAAACTGCCATTCAGATCTGGCAAAATAAGCCTTTTGCCAGACTCAACACTTCCTTTTTAATGCATATAAGTTACCCTTAGGGTTGGCTCTTGACAGCACAGAGGGGAGGTACCCTGTATTCAAAATGCTGGACATGTACGTTCACATTTTACATGTCGTGGAAGAGAAAAATGTTAAGTTTGTTTTTCCCTTCTGCAAGTTTTACCTCTCTCATACAATAACATTGGAGTTCCCTTATTACATTTAATAAGCTGTAACTTTCATACAGGGAGAGGTTACCAATTCATGGTTGATGTCTTCTGAATTGTAATTGTTAGACCTGGCATCCTTGGCATGGTTTCACCCTGACTTTTTGCTGCCTGATCTCCTGTTTTGCTAAATTAATTTTTCCTCTAGGACTCTGGGCACTGTACCACTGCTGACAAGTGCTAATGTGCATGTGCTCTTCCCTTTAAGCATGATGACATTGACGTATCCACAATTGGCATATTACAGTTATTTATAAGTCCCCATTAGGATGACTACCTGTTCCCAGGGCCTGAAAATTTGATGGTACCAGTGGGTTTACAGCACTGATTCTGCCACCCACTGCAGTAGCCCTTCATACATGGCTCAGACCTGCCATTGCAGAGCCCATGTGTGCAGTTTTAAATTGCATGTCAACGTGACAAGGAAACCCTCCTACCAGGCCCAAACCTTCCCTTTTAATACAAATATGTCACCCCTACAGAAGGCCCTGGACAGTCCCAAGGGCAGGGTGCAGTGTATTTAAAAGGTTGGACATGTAGTTTTACATGTCCAGGTAGCAAAAAACTCCTTCATGTGTTTTTCACTACTGCAAGGCCTATCTCTCCCATGGGTTAACATTGGTTTAAACTTTTTACATTTTATAATTGTAATTTCCAATTGTGAAAAATGGATATTTCGAGTTTGGTGTCTTTGAACTCACGATTAAAAATCATCACTTACGGCAAAGTTTGAATTTAGGTTGCAAGCCTGAAAATGCCACTTTTAGAAAGTTGCCCTTTTCTTACTTTAACCATTCTTTGTCTCTGCCTGACTCTGACTACATGTCTGGGGTGGATGACAGCTGGGCCGTGTGCAGTCCCTCTAAAAAGCCACCCACAAGGGGAACTATGGTGTGTCTGATGGGCCATACACATTCTAATAGGTCATTGTGGGCAGAATGGGTGGGAGGACCTGATACCTGCACCTGACTGGGTTGTCTTCATCCCCACACAAAGAGCCGTAGACCCCCTATGGCGAGTCTGGTGCCAGGGCAGGAATGGCAGGGACTTGTGCACTTCAAAGGGCTCTCTTTGAAGCCTTCCCCACATCAAAGGCACCACTGGCTATAAGAACTGGACTTCTAAATCCTTCAAATCAGTACATTTCTGGATATGAGGACATTTTGCCAGAAAGAAGGACTGCTGTGCTACTGAAGGGACTGCAACGCTGCTGGACTCTGCTGGAATGTGCTGGACTCCTGCTCCATTGTGCCTGTTTGCTGCCTGTTGCCCTCCTTTCCTGGGAATGAGAAGGACTGGGCCTGCATCTCTACATCTCCAGACCCAAAGTGACTCCAAGGGCTTCCTGGGTTGCCTCCTGTTCTGAAGTTTCAGGGGCATTAAATAATCCACTGCTATCCACAAACACCACCTGGACTTTACTTGCTGCAAGTCTTGCTCTGCCACATAGTGCTAACACAGTCCAGGCCCTTGAAAGTTGGTATTAAGTGCTGCCTCTGCCAGAACCTGTGCATCAGTGCTATTGCACCAATCAGAGCCAATGCATTGCCTGCTGCGAGATCGGGATAGATGCATTTCTGCTCCTGTAGGGACAGGACCGGCACATTGTATTTGGAACTGCCACACCGCTTCCGGAACCTCAGCTTTAGAAACAGCACATTGTCACCACTGCATGCAGAAGATCAACACATTGCTCCACCAGCATGTATTAACCTGCTGCATCACATTGGAACTGCTACACTTGGAACAGGTGCAGCATGGTCAGAACCAATGCATCACCGCAGTTGTGTAAAGGAATCTGGAGCAACACCCCAACTATATGGGGGAATCATCGACTCATCTCATATGAGAAAATGATTAAGGTACTGTTGCTCAGCGGGCCCTGCCTGGGTCCTGTAGCCAGCCTGTGCTCAATTGCAGGCAGCCTGAACTCTCAACTTTGTCCTGGTCCAGCTTGACCAAATATCCCAATAGGCGCTTATTGCTTCTAAGCCACCTTGCACACTTAGGGACATATTGTACCTTTTGACGTAAAACTGCGCAAATATTTTACAGACGGCTAACACCATTTCTTTGTACCATTTATTGTGTCAAATTTATACTTTGATGCACAACGGTGCAAACCACAGGTGTGAGTAATTTCTTTTTACTCAAAGCAATGTGTCACGTCGTAAAGAAAAACAACGTTAACACAACGAAAATGAGCCAGTTTATGGTGTCGCAAACGGGAAACATGTCGTTTTTTGATGCAATTGCATTAAAAAGCAGCGCAAACACAGCAAAATGTGCCAAGGAGAGCCAAAATGGATCCCAGATGCTTGCACAGACCCCAGGAAGATGACGAGACCAGGAATCAGCCAGGAGGACCCACAGAAGACCCAGGACAGGAAGAAGAAGAAAAGAAAGTGTCGCTTCAGTGCAGAGGAGCAGGAAATACTGGTGAAAGAGGTGACGGAACACCAGCACCAACTTTTTGTCACCTCAAAGTTGCCAATTAGTTGGAGAGAGGCAATATGGCATTAAATTGTTGACAAGATCAACAGTGTGGCAGAAGTACAGAGAACAGTCATTGAGTGCAAGAAATGCTGTCATGACTGCAAGCGCAGGACCAAGGAAAAGATGGCCAGTAACTTAAAGGCAGCACTGCAGACTGGAGGTGGGAGTCCAGCACCACAGGAGGCCCTGGACCACATGGAGGAGATGGTGGCAGCCGTCATCCCTGAGGAGATCATCACAGGGATTCAAGGACAGGACAGTGCAGACTACCAGGAGAAAATACAGATGCAGGGTAAGTAGCATGGGGATTTAAAAAGCCTAATTGTTAACTGCAACCATGGGGGAGGACATACCTACTACACAATACATGTAAGTAATGATATTCAGGGAGTGGCATGGGTAAAGGGGCAGAGGAAACCTGGGGCACAGTACTAGACTACACCAACAACCTTTTCATGGGGGTATGCTGCCATGCCAAGGATGTTGGAAAGGTAAAGCCAGGCCAGGAGGGTAGGGTACAATGTAAAACTGGCATGCTGTCACACGTCAGCCAGTAATCTCCCTACATGAACTAGGGCCCAATTAACAATCTCAGGCCATATCTGCAAGTGGAATTTAACATTGACAACAGTTGCCACTACCACCTCTGCTGTGTGTGCAGGTCAAGTAGCTAATGGCAGTAACGTACCAATGGATCAAACAGACCCAAATTAGAGGGTTAAGGATGACAACGTTATCAATACCCTGAAATCAAAACAAATGTTCCAATCCTGTCAAATGTGATTGTCCATAGTTGCTACAAACATCAGCCATTGTCATAAACATTATGAGGTACACAGCGCCAATGTCATACCCATGCTGCATATGTCAGGGTCCACCCTATGCCTGGGTCACAATAGCTCCAATGACACCATGCAACATCCAAAATGTCATACTGCTCATACAACAGCATTGAGGGGGAGGACATATGTAACTGGCTACAGAAATACACCCCAAACAGTCAGAGGAGGAAATGGAACACTGCTAGGACCATCAGTGCAATCCAATGTAGCACACATTTCCCAACATCAGCAGTACACAATACCAATGTTGACACCCGTATCGTGCCATGCCAATGCAATACATAGTATATGGTAGGTCTCAGCAACATATAGGTGGATGTGAAATATCTGAGACTGGGTCAGTTCCAGAATGTTAAGTGTGGTGCAAGTGCCATCAGAACACCCACAGCCAGTAAAAGGCCTCACCATCAGAATGGAGTAGACGGAGGGTTGAGTAGGACAAGAAGGTGGAACTTCACAAATAGGCCAAAGCCAACACCTAGAGGATGTGATGCTGACAAGTCCCCAAACTGACCACAATACATGTGACATGCAGGTGGGGCATAGGCCTGGGAGAATGCGATTATGAAAGACAGAAACAATGAACAGGAACCAAGATCATAATGTGCAACTAATAGGAAGCAGGCATGTCACGTTACAAATCCAACAACATAGACACACTAATTGTACCAAATCTCATTGCAGAGGATGATGGCTCTCCTGCGGATATGCCTGTCCAGGACTACCCTGATGACATGGATAACGAGCTGAGAAACATCAGCCAGCAGACCCTCCAAGATGTCCTTGGGACCCTCCAGACCCCACCTTCAGTCACAAGGAGAAGCACAGAACTAGCAGCCATCACAGAGGACACACCCACTACGCCAGTTGTCCGACCTGCCAGCTCCAACACAGCTGAGGACTCTAACGACACTGGTACCAGCTATGAGAGAACTGTAGTTGGAGTACAGCGGGAGCTGGCCAAGGAGGTGCGGGTGGGGGTGGAAAATATGGCAGCCATCTTAGAGGGGGTGTGTTTGTGCATGATGGCAACTGCAGAACAGGCAGCAGCCATGCCAGGGTGAACATGAATCTTGCAGGAACTTGAAAAAAGGTTGAAGGAAATCAGCAAGCTGTAAGAGAGTTGACACAACACTTAAAACAACAATCCTGTCAATGCGTGCATGAATGCAATATTGAACCCCTCAGGGCTGACCTGGCTGCCTACCACAATGATGTGGCTGCTATAGTTAAGAACCAGCAGCTCCTCCTTGCTGCAGTACTGCCCTTCATAGTCCCACAGTTGGCAGCTACCGGGATGTCTGACTCCACGTCTGTCTTCAATCACTGAACTGTGTGTTGCCCCTTCACAACCACCACCACCAAGGGCAGAGGAGACAACACACACATCAGAAGATGAAGACGTGGAACAGATCACCTACACCCGTAAGAGTACCCAGTAGCACTAGTCAATGCCACATAGTCACCTATTGCCAAGGTCCTGTGCTTTGTAAAATGCCAGTCTTGCAACAACTGTACTCAAGCACTGTTCTTCTGCCCACTGTTAATCTTGTCACCCTGCCCTGTGATTGTCTCTCACTAACTCATTGGCAAATCCTGTCCCTCTGCCCTGTCTGACACTTCACCCCAGCATGTCCAATGACATGTCTTTTTGCACTTGTTTAGGATCACAATGAAAGGTGCCACACTAATGGACTCACAATCATGGACAATGTACATATAGCACTCGGGCACTTTAGAATAAATAGCACTTACACAACAACTTTGTCTCTGTGTAATGTGACACATCAACCGTGAGGGAGATCAGTGATGTTTACCTCAGGTCAATGATTATAGATTGTCAATACACCTGACCTGAAAGAATGTTGGCTGATAACTATGCACAGTGGTCTGGATTGTACCATCATCTGCCCTTCCAGAGGCTGAATTCTGAGGAAAATAGAAACTTTACACCATAATGCTGTGTTGGACAGAATAACGCTTCCTCAAGGGATGTCTAAGCCACAAATTATTTCCTTCAACTTCAAGCCAAAACGTACGTATGTGACATTTGACCCAAATTTTTGCTAACACACACCATACTGCATGAATGGATGTGTATGAGTTTACGTACAAATATGTAACCGGGCTGAACATTGTAACAAATGATAGGTGTGAATTATGTATACCATACTACATGAGAGCATACTACCACTCACCTTATATGGATTTGCTTGGACATCAGGCTGCAGGCAGACTTAACACAGTGTCCTCAATACCAATTCTGGTAGCAAAGTATGTGACATTGAAAACATACATAAAAAATTAACAACACTTTGGGATCCATAGTAACCTTGAGTGGTGGGTGCAACTGATGGCAGAATCTTAGCAAAGTAGCTTTGGTGTAGATGCCAATGTAACAGCTCAGTTGGGATTTCGTTGCAGGATGGGACACAAAAGCTTATACTAAAGAGACACTGTTCACTCATGCCAAGGCCCTGATCCCTAAGCATGTGACTCATACTGTAAAGGTGTACCTAAATATGTATTAAATAGAAAAAAACAGACGCTAAAAGCAGGGTAAACACCTTACCTAACCTAACCTATCCTAACTACACATTACCCACAACTGGCCCCAACTAACCTAAGCTAAACTTACTTATCACATTTAACGAAACGATCTAAACATCAACCCCCACCCCCCTTACAAGATGTGACACATAGAGGACAACATATACTAACCTAAACACATACTATCTTATACTAAACATATATATATTTTTTGTATTTTTATATTTTATATATTTTTTTGTTTTTTAAAACACCAAAACCCCAACATCATCCCCCACCCACATAAGAAAAAACAGATATTAAAAGTATCATACCCCCACCCCCAACCACTACTACTAACTAAACTAACAGCCTATTCTAACCTAACACTAAGCTCCCTAAACCCACTAATGAAAAGAACCAGGAAAGAGGAGGGAGGGAATCATGGCTGAGGGTATATTGTTTACAAGTTCGCCCTCTGCAGGGTCTTTTTTATGACACATACCCTCCTGTTCACTTGTGCCACCTCCTGCTGCAGCCATGTCATTTTCCTCAACATAAGGTCTAACTTCCGTTGCATCCACTGAAAATCGTCTGGGTCAAGGACTGCAGCAGGGGTGGTCTGAGTGACAGTTGAAGAAGTTTGTCCCCTTGTTGGCTCCATGCCAGCAGGAGGAGGTGCAGGTGGTGCTGTGACAGGTCCTGGAGCAGTGGAGGTTGACGGTCCAGCAAAGGTGCCTGCTAAGGTTGGTGCCACCTGGGTGGTAGTGGTGGTGGTAGTGGTGGTGGTGGCTGTGGTGGACACCGAAGGGCCCCCTTGGGCAAATGCCCTCCACACTCCGGAGGCTCTTTCATGGCGATAACACCTTGCCATGTTGCGGAACCCTGACTCCACATCCAGAATGTGGTGGTAATGCATCGCTCTGCGCTGAAACTCCCGAATCTGGATGGGATTCATATTGTCAGCTGTTAAAACAAATATAAAACCAAACATTAGGTACTTTATTGTGTGATATGGTTCCAGTAGTAAATCAGACAATACATGTAATGTACCAGAAACAGCCCATATCATCATACAGATCACTGATTGTCCCTGAGGAAGTACATGCCATTGCAGCCTACACATGTCCTATCAAACAGCACAGCAATACTATGGGTAACAACTTGAATGACCTATGCATCATTGTTCAGCCATTTGTCACGTAAAAAAAATGCTGCAAGTCCTCCACCACTGAGATGCCAACTAATGACTATCTTCTGGATAACAATCAAGGGCCCCAAGATCTGCGAGTTGTAAATGGAATTGCAAGGATAGAATGCAGTTGCTAATCATGAGTGGGTATCCTATGTTTGGACAAGTGACTTACAGATTTACATGTCTGTGTATTAAACTTGGATCATCAGTCCTAGGTACACTTTTCACAACCCTACGCCTGTGCCTGAGGGGGGGTGGACAAGCAACAAATTATTTCAAACATCAAGGAGACCCAGGAAGCTTTGGACAGCTGCACATGGGTTTGGGCAGTCCACCACAGGTAAGGGGGTTGTCCAACTAGGATACACCCAAACCTTGGACAATCCCATCCACACTTATGTTTGGAAATGCAGACAATTGTCAACATCATTTCAAACCTGTAACACATGACTCACAACAAGCAGATAGATGCAAGCGCACATCTGGCCATGAGCCGCATTCACACCTAGGCCATTGTACTCAAGTGCCTCATACACGTAGCGCAACATGTGGAGCTACATGCTGCTAGGAAGTCAAACATACAGTCAAACATGTTCGTTAGTGAATAGGGAAGCTCAAGTCTGTGGGTCAGACTTGGCATCCCTATTCTGTGAGAATCAGGGTCTGACTTGCTGAATAAATCACAAATATGGTCCTCTGCTACATTTGCTGAATTTAAGTTTTATCCACAAAAGTCATCACTATTAACATGGCCGTACCTACAGGACTGCCATACAATCCCAAATTAGGACTATACGCTAATGATTGCCCAACCCAAAAATGGAAAAAAATGATACTCCACTCAAGGAACATATCCGATCATTGACCAGCGCATCACACCTTGCTATGTGTCCAACACACAGGAGTCAATCACACAACAGCAGCAAACACAACACAGAACATAAATATCAACACTTACTGGAGATGTCTGGGTTCGCAAATCGAGCCACCTCTCCAACAGTGTAGGGGGCAGGTCCACCTGTAAAGCATGGAAGGGAGAAATGTGCTCAATGACTGTGCACTGTACAACAGTTCCAAGTACAAACACTATGTGTAAGATTAAATCAGAAAGTAAAGCCTCTCAGACATGATGATACTGCATCCGACGTACCACTGCAAACATGTACAGACCCTGGCACTCCAGTGAGTGATAAACACATATCTGCACACATCCAGTGGCCCTATCAGGTGGTGGCAAACATGCTCCATCATTTGTTTGCAGACTCATTCATGGAGTGTGTCCCTCTTATCATGTGTATCCATGAGAGACATGCAAAGCCACTTTCCTGGAGGACTGCAATACCAGTCACCCAGCTATTGTGACTAAGACCAATGTAAAACACACAGGTGGGGAACATCCTTTTTTACGACTTTTTTTTCCCGAAAGTCGTGGTTAACGAAAGCGCAGCAACGCTTTTTTTAACCACGACTCAGTTTTTTTGTGCCTTAACTACGTATGTTCTGCACCAAACATTGAGATATGAACCTGTGTGCATTACTTTTGGCATCCATCCCTAATTTAATCGTGGCACAACAAAGTCCAAATATCAGTCTAAGATGTTATCTGAGGTCAGCTATAACTTGTTACGTATGTGTCACAATCCAGTTCAGACATGTATACGAAAGAATTTAGGGACACGTTATTTCTTGAAAATATCTGGATTAAAAACGTCTTTCCTGGTATACTTACAGACCATGCATAAAACATATGTTAGAGCCACATTTGCATCATCTATTGACATGAAGGCAGCACTAATTTACAGGCTCCTGTTGTGTTTTGTAAGTTAGTGCAGCTGTTACATCAACAAATGACGATAATGTGTAGGAAGTATTCTATAACTCAGAGGAACTGTATGTTTAACTTGCATTCCATATGTCCAAAAGCATTGCCTGCAGCATATGAACAAATCTGCTACTGTCACTACAGAGCATTTAAATGTGCACATTACTCTGAATTGTACTCACCAACATGGCCACCAATCACAATCCCCAGGTGGTCCACCAGGTCTTGCCTCCTCGCAACTAGGTCAGCCCAACAGTGTTTCAGCTGGTGGTCGTTGTGCAGTGTGTTGTAGATTCGCTTGAGATGGTACAGGACCTTTGCCCACCGGAGCCTCCTTGCATCTGTGTGATACCCCTGTATCATACGCCCACCTGCTTCTATCATTAAGGGTAGGAAGTGGCACACCAGCCAAATAAATCCCCCCAGCTCCTTCTCTACCATCCTGCCTAGACGAAGCCTACCCAACATGCTTGCAAAAAAAGGGAATAAAAGGGTACAGAGGAGAATGAAGGGAAAGTAGGAGAGGGAAATGAAAACAATTAACAGAAAACAGCTCAACGATCCCCAAACTAACACTACCCACAACAGACTCCTAACAGTACAAAGACAAATTTATACACCAGAAATGACAAAAAATACACTTACACAGGATAGCAGAGACACTCAAAAGACAATTTAAAGACCACACAGGAGACAAAATCACAAAATGCACAGAGAGAGACAAGTCGTAACACAGCCACACAGTCAGGAAATATCACAGACTGCAAAATGAAAGTGAAAGTACACCCACTGTACCAATTCTGTAAACAGGATATCCTATTAATTCACTTCCTGCCTCAAATGCAGGCCGTTTTTATTCTTATGCGTCAAAATATGATAACGCTTACAGTCTATGCGTCATTTTTTTTTACACACATGCTTAGAAATAACCCTGCATCCATATTTTCAAATATGTTTCATACTTTAGCAACTCCATGGGGTACAGTGTGGGAATTACCGCTCAGGGCCAATGGATGTATCATGGCAATGAGCGTCATTTTTCAACGCATATGCATCATTTTTTGATGCATGTGCGTCTTTTTTGACGCATATGCGTCAAAATTTCTGTCTTAGACTGGGTTTGGGTCATTTCTCATTTGTAATAGTACATGGCAGGTGTTACAAGACAGAGATAGGCTGATTGCATCTACATTGTGCATTCCGGTGTATGGGCAAATGTGACAGATCACACTACTGTGGACCATGATCCTCTAGTTGTTGTACCGGATTTGCACTCTTCACTGACGCAATAGATGGCCAAACGTTTGGAATACAAATAGGTATTACCCAGTTTGGCCATGTTTTGCGGCAATAGAGGATGGCAAGGCTACGTAACTCAATACAGGAACTCAATGCCTATGTGTCAATGTGTGTGAATTGGCTCTTACTAATGTAGTTGTCCCACTGTGTGAACATCACAAGATGGGTTTTCTCAAATCTGAATGTATGCTTGTGGAGTCAGTGTGTCCAACCATCAGATGCTATTCAGTGTGGAAATGAGAAAGTAAATGTGTTTGTCATACACGTAGCAACAAATGCTGTGTGTACTTTCTAGGTTTTTTGGGACATAAGCATCACCAATGACAAACCATGCACAGGATAGATTGAAGACGGTTGATGATGCCAATGCTCCAAGACTAAGCCATCACATGTCCTGGAATGTTGGATACTACTTCCTAAGCACTTGTTTGTATACTACCCATGAGTCAGGCATTGCATAATGTTATGTGGGTATGGTGTTTGTGACACCGAGTCCCAAATACAATCCACAAATGTCATGTCACGCCACAGTTGGAATCATAGAAATGAGCCATGTTTCTCCTGTGGCAGTGGAGGACCAGCAGACCAAGCAGCACGTGTGCACATATTTCCAGTGGTTAATTGCACAAAGGTGTCCAGTTCAAGTGTATGGGGCCATATGTAGCCATTATTGGGGTCCATGTTGTCACAGTTACGTGCAGATCTAGTCATGAGTCTGTGGAGCCATTTCCTGCATTTACAAAGTATCCTTCATAGCTGAATTGAAGGAAAGCCGAAGAGGAATTAAAAACACACATGGGGATCATCCTGCTATGGCTCTTCAGACGTGTTATCAGGCCAACCTTGGTGTGCTGACAAAGTTAATGGATGAGGAATTTTAAACCGGCAGGTTTCATCACAACATTTGTACACAGGGTGGCCTCTAAAATTCCCACTGCAGCCGGGAACATCAGTGCCTCTGTGCTGATTAATCTTACAACCATTCACCACGCAAGCCCCAGCAATATGTTGGGGGCAATGTGAATCAGCGTGTGGACTGTCAGGGTCCTAACATTTGTTGATATTTCATGCACATTATCTGACATTGTTTGTTATGCTGGAGGCACCATACCGAATCCAAGAGATGGGCCATGATTAGGCTATTTGAAGAAAAGTTCCACCCCATGATACGATAAGTAAACTGATTATGCTACACAATGTATTTGAGTATTTATTGTAGACCTACCTGACAGAATACCCCAGGAGGAACGTAAGGGCTTGGAAAGCAACTATGAGACAAATGTAGCCACAGGGAACCTTTATGGTAGCGCAAAGACAGGAACCAGTCAGGCTAACAGGATGCAGGGTCAATCAGGAACAAAAATCTGACAAGGCAAATACACAGGGAGCAGACTGAGACTGGTCAAAGCTGGAACAACACTATGGAAAATGAAAACTGTGTTTGTCCAGTGTGTTGGAACGTAACACAGTAACCCAAGGCCTGTGTTACACAAGTGATTAATACATAAATGCATAACAGGGATATACATATAATGGCAGCTTCTATGCTGTTCCATGCAGCTGCAAGGGCAGTACATGTTCAAATGGCTGGTCTGCATGAAGGTGCTCACAGGTTTGTGCAGCTTCAGTCTCTCACAAGTCCTGTAGGTGATAATCAAGTTCAAAAGGCCAACAGTACCTTTCACATGGGAAGCAATGTACAGGTGATTACAGGTCCTACAGACTAAAAGGAAGTTCATTATTCAACCTGAAGTCCATGCAGACAGAAGAACAATGACTATGACATACCATACTAAAGAGGGAAGCACACTAGATTCAGAACGTGAGCCTGGCTGTGTGTAGATGAGGGATTATCTGGGTACAAATATTCCATTTCCAGGGCACTCTGAAGAAGGGTGGGGTGAGGCAGGGAATATGGCAGTGGCAGGACTTAAGACCTGGGCTGGCATTGTCGTAGTTTACCAGCGATTAGATTAAGCATTAGCAGAAGACATCTTGTATTTGTAACTATTGTGAACATTTCGCGGAATCCATTTTGTATTCATGGCAGCCATTTTCTCTGGCACATGCTGCCATGTGCTCACCATGTGCTCTGTCCTACCTTTCTGTTAACTACTCTTGAAATCTGCCTAGTGACAAGTTATATTTAGCATCTCCCACTTTTGCACATACTCAGTAAGGTCTGCAGCTGTTAGTCCTTGAAAACTGTTAGCTCCTCCTACCTGTCGACTGTGCATTTTCCACATGACCTTACATGTATACAAGTCTTGCTTCTATAATTGTACCACCTCCTTTTAGCCCCTGCGTGGGTATAAAAGGACCATGCTCTCTCAGTTCAGTGTGCTACTTCAGACATTACCTAAGGGTGCTGTTTGAACTGTAGTACCACCTCATGAGGTTAATAAACTTTGGGGGTTATTACAACTTTGGAGGAGGTGTTAATCCGTCCCAAAAGTGACGGTAAAGTGACGGATATACCACCAGCCGTATTACGAGTTCCATAGGATATAATGGACTTGTAATACTGCTGGTGGTATATCCATTTTAAGTATGTCCTGAAAGGATTAGGGATCAAACACAAGTTCCATGCGGTTTTCCACCCACCCTTTGAAGCTGAAGTTAGCGAAGATACAGGCTTCCACATCCTTAACTTGGCCGGATGCATTACCGTTGCCATTATTGTCTATTAGGTCAGTGCCACTCTCTCGACTCGGCCTTAGCCCATACGAAATAGTATTTGGGAGACCAATGAATATTTGGGGAGTTCCTAAGCCAAAATCTGTATATGATGTACCTTGTGTCCTGATGAATGATTATTTGGCACAGTTAACCGACAATTTGGTTTCTATTCATCAACAGGTTCGAGAAGCACTTCCTGACAGATCTACAAGTGAAGGCCATGAACTCCGACCTGGTGACCAGGTGATGATTAAGTCTTTTGAAAGATCAAGCAGCTTGGAACCAAGGTGGCGAGGCCCAGAACAGGTGCTCCTTGCGACAAGGACAGCTGTTCGAGTGACGAACCGAAAGAATTGGGTCCATAGTACTCACTGCAAGAGAGTGCTACCTACCTTGGTGGAACCTGCTGTGCTGACCGATCATCGAGAGATTTTGAAAACGGAGAAAGGCCGTGCTATATCACCTGACAAATCTGCAGAGTTCTTCCCGGACCATACGACTTCTGGAGTGTCGCGATATAATTTGAGACCGAGGAAAGAATCTGAAAATGTTTTGAAAAAAACTGGTTGAGCTACCGCCCTGGGTTAGTGAAACGGAGAGCCAATGTGGGAAGGGGGGGATCAGCCATGCATTAGAGTAGTGACACCCGGCTTGGCCCGTGGTGAAAAAATCAGCGGCCGCCCAGGGATAAGAGCTCCAACTATTGTTTTTAAGCCATTTCTGAAAGGGTCGATTATCACTGTTGCTAAAATTAATAACAAACTGATCATTAGTACTATGGGGTTTGTTGTTGTTTTGGTGGTGACAGCAACAATCACCTGGTTTGTTGAAGAGAAGGCTCCTGCTTTTGAGTTTTTTGTTGCCACTACTCCAGTACCAGAGGATCACTATTACTTTACACTTCCCTATCAGGAGCAGAAGCACTGTCAATCGTACTTCAATAATACTTTCATTCAGATGTTGCATCATACTCATAATGCTACAAATACTACTAACTGTTGGGTATGTGGAATGATACCTGCACATCAAAAGAAAGGAGGAACACCTTTCATTCCTCTTCCTTTTTCACAAAATGGTTCTTGTCAAGCTTGGTACACGCTTTTGTTTGCATCTGGAAAACGTACAGAGGGCGGACTTCTTTTTCGCCTTAATAAAGTATGCTACCAAGACAAAGATGGGTATCCCCAAGCCAAAGGAACTAAATGGGAATGGGAAGAGTATCAACCGGACAATGTTTCAGTACCATATGTCTTCACAAATATAAGAGACTCTGACAAGAAAGAACAGTTTGTGATTTCTGTTACAAAAACTAAAGCAGATTTATGTATACGTAGCATTGGGCGAATTCCAGTAGGGATAAGCGATTGTACCTTGATTTTAACTACTGAGGGTGTAAGAAATAGTAGTTTTACAGCTTCACATAATACATATTTTGTTTGTGGTAAGTATGGATATTACCAACTACCTGTTGGGTGGTCAGGTGTGTGTTATGTATCTTTTCTATTACCCCCTGTGTTTTTGTCCCCTGCATCATATCACCGAGATTTAAAACTGTTCAATGACATCATTAACAATAGATATAAAGGGGAAATAAGTACAAATGAGGTAGACCAAATGGATACTAGCCCGCAACAATATGTTGATTTTAATTTAGGATTGTTCCCCTTTGTGGGTGCTGCGTTAAACAGTAGGAAAGTGAGATGATTGACTAGGGTTGTGGAAGCTGTTACTAATCAGGCAGCTCTGGCACTTGGGAATATTACTGAGGAGCTCCAAATTGCGAGGATTGTAGTGCTCCAAAATCGTATGGTACTAGATGTGATATTAGCTGACCGAGGTGGTGTATGTCGCATCATCGGTAGTAGTTGCTGTGTTTTCATTCCCAATCACTCACCTTCAGTATATGATGCAATATCTAAATTGCATAAAATTGCTGCAGAAATCCACACAGAGACTGGTACTTGGACTTTTTCTGGATGGTTTTGGGCTCTTGTTTCCGCCTGGGGCTGGAAACTACTGACTATCCTGTGTGTAATGATTGCAATATTTTTCACATGCTGTATCTGTATTCAGTGTGGTCCAATGTTCTGCTCCATGTGAATTACTGCTTGTATGCCTACCAAAAGAAATATTACAGAAATGAAAGCACAACATATGTTAGATAAAGAAATAGCTGAAATGATGAGCATAAATATACAAGATGAATATTTAGATTATCCCAGAAAGACGAATGTCTTCAGCTAATGCTGAAAGGGTCGTCTGTTGTAGTTTAGCAGCGATTAGATTAAGCATTAGCAGAAGACATCTTGTATTTGTAACTATTGTGAACATTTCGCGGAATCCATTTTGTATTCATGGCAGCCATTTTCTCTGCACATGTGCTCTGTCCTACCTTTCTGTTAAGTACTTTTGAAATCTGCCTAGTGACAAGTTATATTTAGCATCTCCCACTTTCGCACATGCTCAGTAAGGTCTGCAGCTGTTAGTCCTTGAAAACTGTTAGCTCCTCCTACCTGTCGACTGTGCATTTTCCACATGACCTTACATGTATACAAGTCTTGCTTCTATAATTGTACCACCTCCTTTTAGCCCCTGTGTGGGTATAAAAGGACCATGCTCTCTCAGTTCAGTGTGCTACTTCAGACATTACCTAAGGGTGCTGTTTGAACTGTAGTACCACCTCATGAGGTTAATAAACTTTGTCTTTTATTTCAGTTCCTGTGCCAACTTCTTCCTACATGGTCTGAGGACTTTGTGCAGAGAAAGGTGAACCCCTTGCACTAGTAGGCCTTGCTGAGGCTTACTTCAACAGCATGTGCAGGGGATGTCTTGTGAGCAATGCTAGTTATACCTGGGGCACTCGTGCTATCCATTTGCTGCTTATATGGAATTCTTGTCACACATACTCCTTGCAAAGATAGCTGATGTAACACTTACTGATGTCAAGGGTCTGGTCATACCTTCTTGTCACCAATGCAATAGCACATCCACTGCCTCATGTATGAGGCATTTAGATACCTTATTGACTGATGGTGTCTTAGTTGTGTGCCATATGCTGAAATGAACCATGTTGCCAACATGTATGTGTCAAATAGCTGTGCTCCTCTGATATTGCCCTTCAAATGTGAAACGGACAGGATATATGTCATTTACACATTTAAGAGTGTGTGTGAAGTTGGGTGTACATTCATACCCATCAAATATGATGTGGATTTTTCTGCATCCTAATCTGTATTTCTGCAATTCTCCATGAGGCCACACTCTGATTCTGATTGTTAGAGATAATGTTATGCTAAAATGATTACCCAGACCATGATATGGTGAATACTATAGGTGTTTATTGACATATGGTAAGACAGTGGTGATGGATGAGTAGAGTAATAAGAACAATATGTTGTCTCCGACGCAATCCTGCAGCTGTGTTTGGATGGTCCCCTTATGTTGATGGGCAGCATCCTCCTTTTCCTCCTCTTCGGGCATTTGTGGGTCGGGTTCATATAGGGGAATTTTCCTTCTAACACATATGTTGTGCAGGATGGCACAGGTCAAAATGATTTTGCACACCATTTCAGGTGAGTATAGGAGGCTGCCTCCGGTGATGTCGAGGCACCTGAATCTTGACTTAAGGATGCCAAAGGTCCTCTCGACTATGGTGCGTGTCCTCTGATGTGCATCATTATAGACACACTCTGATGTTGTGCTTGGGTTTTCAAATGGGGTCATGAACCATGGCTGGATGCCATACCCCTGTTCAGCTGAAAGAGAAAATGAGTGAGAACATGTTGATGTTGCTTGCACCATGATTATCACTTTGCCTGGCAGTTGTTCTCTTGTGTTGTCTGTGACTCACCTGTGTTTGTGTTATTATGTCGAATCCTAGGATTCTAGGATGTACCATCAGCATTGGGTTGTTTCCTTATCTGAACGGGTGTTTGGCTGAATGACCGGATGTCAGCAGTATTTTTGTGGAGTTGCAGTACATTGTGGACTCCCTTCCATTATGTCATGTGAAAGAGGTGTCCGTGTGTTTTAAATGGGGGTGACATGATATGTCCATACACAGAATCAATTCCACAGTTGTGGTAACACAGTTGCATCTATATGCTCTGGACATCTCATCCAATTTCACATATGCAATAGAATTAATGAAACATCAGTGAGACCCTTAGATTTGGCTAGGTGACAATGTACAACACATCTCCGTACGTTGTCAGCACTGACATGTTGACAATTGAATATGCACAAATTTCACATGTGTGACAAATTCTCTGCAGACCTATTTCTCTGCCCTTGCCAAGTCAACTCGGGTTCTAACGTGTACCTATACCACTGAGCATGTTCTAGTTCAGCTGGCTAACTTGGTTGTGAGGTTGTCATTTGGAGTGTCAGAAGGTCCGTATGCCTGTACATCTGTTGTGTGTGTGTGAAATTGTCTCAATCCGTCTGTGTAGGAATGTGCACTTTCAATATTGTCACATCAATATTTGTTCTCCGTAAAGTCCACTTGCTTATTGGTAGTGGGCAATGTGAGAGCAGGAGTGATGTGAGATATTGGTACAGCCTCAATGATTCCATGTCACCTTCATTGTAGTCATCATCATGCTATGTGTGTTGTGGTGTTTGACCTGCAGCAAAACACATTACATGCCCCTTACACAGTAAGTATTGGTTGGAAGGGTGTTTGATTGAGTGTTATTGATGTGATATTGAAAGATTAATCTTCCAAGTTGTACTGCCAGTTGAGGCCATGTCATTGTCATTGTGTTGTTTTAAATTGTCCCCTTGTGTCTGTGGAGTGGCATCTGTTGTTATTTGGTTCGGTCATTTGTCCATAGGTGTGTATCCAATGGGACAGGATATCACACATGCATAGCAGTGTCACAACCTCATTGTCTTCCTGGCCACGTGTCAATGTTGTGGTGTATGTGTTGTGTGTCCTACAGGGTTGCTGTGCTGTGTGCATATAAGTAGGTTTCTGTACTTACCAACAAGTAGGCCATTTCCATATCGTCCATCCTGGAAGTGTTGATTAATGGTGAAGTGGCGGAAGATGAATGAATCATGTACACTCCCAGAATACTTTGCCACGATGTTAGTGATCAATCCCCGGTCATCGACAATGGCCGGCACATTGATGTAGTGTGTGTGCTTCCTGTTGCGATATAGATGTTCAGTTGCAGCAGGTGGCACAATGCGTACACGTGTGCAGTCAATGGCACCAAGCACGTGTGGGAAGCCATTGATTTGATAGAAGTCCTGTTTGGTCTCCTGCTGCTTCTGCTGTGTGTTGGAGAAGCTGATGTGGTGGGGTGTGAGGGAGATAATGGCATCCAGTACTTTAGGTAGGAGGCAGAGAATGAGGGCTGTGAGATCCTGTCAACCAGGGCACCATTGGTTTGAAAGGAGCCACTTGCCAACATGTGGAGTACAGCTAGCAGCTTGGTTTCTGGTGGAATGGTGTGGGGTGTCAGCAAGCTGGGTGCCAACTGTGGCTCAATGTTGCGCAGCAGCTGCTGAATGGCTTGCCAGTTGAGCCTTTACCTCTGGATAATGTCTTGCTGGCAGAGTCCCAGAAGGGTTGTCCTGGTGCGGAATATCCTCTCCTGCCCTCTGCGTTCCCTTTGGAGTCCCTGCTGGTGTTGTAGAAGCTGCTGTTATTGGTCCTGTGCTCTGCATCTGCGTGCATGCTGGATAAAAAGCACCTCCATGTCTTCCTTTTGGAGCTCTGCTGTTGCTTCTGTGTGTTTTTCTTAAGTACTGGTGTGTTTGCCCCGTTTTAACGCCTGCCCTGACCCAGGCGTTATTTTTTGACTCCGTCTCCCGGCCTTGCAGGATTTTTGCGCGGTTGGATAAATATGGAGCACGGGTTTTTAAGTCATTTTTTGGACGGGAACATCTACCTTGCATGTCATTAACGCAAGGAGGTTTCCCGCATCCAGAAAATGACGCACACAGTGGTATTTTTGCGTTCACGGGCTTGGGCGTCAAAGTTTAAATATGGGGCAAGGTTTGCACCGAATGTGCGTCAAACAGAGTATAAATATGCCCCTTATTCTTTAAAAAGTTTATATCCTTACTTCTGTTCATTGTATTTTTGTTTTTATTGGTTTTGTTTTGGTCTTTACATTCCGCTCGATTGTTTAACCTGGTGTGGATTATTTTTGTTTGGTGTTTTACCTGTTTCATGTTTCATGTGTTGCACAAATATTTTACACATTGTCTCCTAAGTTAAGTCTGACATGTCTGTGCCAATCTACCAGAGGCTGAGCACAGGTTAGTTTACAGTGTATATCTGACTTATACTGATTAGGATTGTGGTTCCTGCTTGGACAGGGCACATACATTTTCCAACAGTAAAGCGAGAAAAGATATTCCCGGTATGGTTCGGTGGGTTGGGAGAAGTATGAAGTTGAAACGAGTCTCAAATCCTGTTTGCAGATGGTGTCTTTATTTGTAGGTGCTTAGAAAGCATTGAGTCATCGTGGAGATACAGCCAACACGTGTTTCGTCACACAGGTGACTTCATCAAGGCTGGGGCAGCTGGCCTAAGTGAGTAAGTGGTGGCGTTTAGTAGCGAAGTTGCTCTGTGATCAGTTGAGTGGGCTGAGTTAAATGGTAAAGAACTGTAATTAGTGTGGCTGCGCCAGGCAGCTGCAAGTACGTGGGTAAAAGGCTTGTGTGATAATGAAGATTGAGGAGGCCCTGATAAGCCTGTAAACATGACCAGGAAGAAGCGTAGTGGTGAGCTATCCGGTAGTCGCGAGAACGTGTTTCAACTTCATACTTCTCCCAACCCACCGAACCATACCGGGAATATCTTTTCTCGCTTTACTGTTGGCCATTACTCTCTGTGTGCTGTGGCCATTGTGTCCCATTTTGTTCTAGGGTACTCCTAGTACCCGCTTTGGTGCCTACCGGGCAGTAAGGCACCTAGCCGTTTTGCACCGGACTTTACTCGTACTTATTTATTTTGTTTAAACTATATGTTTACTGCCTAGAAGTGCGGCGCCTCTCACCCTTACTGCCCACATACATTTTCCAGTCAGAAACCTTATTTCTAACTGTAATGAAAATTCCTCACTTCTGGTAAAGTCAGATTCTAGATTACATTTTTCAAAATGCCACTTTTATAAAGTTGACATTTTTCCTGCTTTAGCCATCTAGTGCCTACAGCCTGTCTCTGGGTCACGTGATTCATTTTAGTTGACAGTTGGGCTTTATGTATTCCTCCTAGACAGTGTAACACACTTGAGGGTGTATGCCTGGATGGGTCATCGCTGGCTGAATGGGAGGGTGGAATATGGCACAGCTCTACTTACACTTGAATAGGTTGCGCCCTGCTTCCATACAAAGAGTTGCACACTGACTGTGGTAGTCTGAAGCTGGGACAAGGAGGGAAGGTCATTTGTGCACTTCAAACCCCCTTCACTATCATTGACCCAGCAAGTCAACGCCATCTCCTCTTCCTGCTTCAACACCCACCGCATGCTCTGATAGATCTACAAATGGATACCCACTGAAACCAGAATAACAGTCACCCAAGCCCTCGTAAACAGCAAACTCAATAATATCAATCAATAATATTTATAAAGCGCGCTACTCACCCGTGAGGGTCTCAAGGCGCTAGGGGAGGGGGTTACTGCTGCTCGAAGAGCCAGGTTTTGAGCTGCCTCCGGAATGTGAGGTGGTCCTGCGTGGTCCTGAGGTTGGCGGGGAGGGAGTTCCAAGTCTTGGCCCCCACGTAGGAGAAGGATTTACCACCTGCCGTTGTGCGGTGGATGCGAGGGATGGCGGCGAGTTCGAGGCTGTCGGAGCGAAGTTGACGGGTGGGCGTGTAGAAACTGAAGCGACAGTTGAGGTATTCGGGTCCCTTGTTGTGGAGGGCTTTGTGTGCGTGGGTGAGGAGCCTGAAGGTGATCTTTTTGTTGACGGGTAGCCAGTGCAGGTGTCTCAGGTGAGTGGAGATGTGGCTGTTGCGGGGTATGTCGAGGATGAGGCGAGCAGAGGCGTTTTGTATCCGCTGAAGGCGTTTCTGGAGTTTTGCTGTGGTTCCTGCGTATAGGGTGTTTCCGTAGTCCAGGCGGCTTGTGACAAGGGCAGGGGGTCACAGTTTTTCTGGTGTCAGCGGGGATCGAGCGGAAGATCTTTCGGAGCATGTGGAGAGTGAGGAAGCAGGAAGACGAGACGGCGTTTACTTGTTTGGTCATGGTGAGACGTGGGCCCAGGATGAATCCGAGGTTGCGTGCGTGGTCTGAGGAGGTTGGTGCGGTGCCCAGGGCCGAGGGCCACCAAGAGTTGTCCCAGGCGGACGGGGTGTTACCGAGGATGAGGACTTCCGTTTTGTCGGAGTTCAGTTTCAGATGGCTGAGTTTCATCCATTCTGCGACGTCTTTCATTCCATCCTGCAGGTTGGTCTTGGCGATGGTAGGGTCCTTGGTGAGGGAAAGTATCAGCTGGGTGTCGTCGGCGTAGGAGATGATGTTGATGTTGTGATTGCGTGCGATGTCGGTGAGGGGGCTCATGTAGACATTGAAGAAAGTCGGGATGAGCGAGGAGCCCTTTGGGACGCCGCAGATGATCTTGGTGGGGTCCGAGCGGAATGGCGGGAGGCAGACTCTTTGGGAGCGGATAGAGAGGAAAGAGGTGATCCAGTCCAGGGCCTGTCCTTGGATACCGGTGGAGCGGAGGAGGGATATTAGGGTTCGGTGGCAGACGGTGTCGAAGGCAGCCGAGAGGTCGAGGAGGATGAGGGCGGCTGTTTCTCCGTTGTCCAGCAGAGTTCTGATGTCATCGGTGACTGCGATGAGGGCGGTTTCTGTGCTGTGGTTGGTTCGGATTGCGGACTGGGAGGGGTCGAGAAGGTTGTTGTCTTCAAGGAATTTGGTCAGTTGCTTGTTGACGGTCTTCTCCATGACTTTGGCAGGGAAGGGGAGGAGCAAGATGGGGCGGAAGTTCTTGAGGTCGCTGGGGTCCGCCGTAGGTTTCTTCAGGAGAGCATTGACTTCCGCGTTTTTCCAGCTCTAGGGGAAGGTGGCGGATGCGAACGAGCTGTTGATGATGGTCTGGAGATGAGGGGTGATGATGTCGTTGGCTTTGTTGAAGATGAAGTGGGAGCAGAGGTCCGAGGGGGCACCGGAGTGGATGGTGTTCATGGTAGTTTTGGTCTCTTCCGCGCTGATGGGAGTCCAGGCATTGAGGGTGATGGCTGGGGTTGTGGGTTCCCTGGTGGTCGGCGGGGTCTGAGGGCCGAAGCTGTCGTGTAGGTCGGTGATCTTTCGATGGAAGAAGGTAGCAAGGGAGTTGCAGAGATCTTGTGAGGGCGTGATGGAGTTGGCGTTAGGATTGGAGAACTCTTTGACGATGTTGAAGAGTTCTTTGCTGTTGTGAGTGTTCTTGTCCAGTCTGTCTTTGAAGGATGTTCTTTTGGTGGCGCTGTTCAGCTGATGGTGTTCGCAGGTGGCTTTTTTGAGGGCAGACATGTTTTCTACGGTGTGGTCTTTACGCCAGGCTTTCTCGAGGGTACGGCAGTTTTTTTTGGATTCCTTGAGGGTGTCTTTGAACCATTGAGGTTTCCTGGCGTTGGTCTGACTTGGGAGGCGTCTGAGGGGTGCGAGGTTGTCCGCGCAGTTGGTGATCCGTTGTGTGAGGCTGAGGGCTGCGTTGTTGGCGTCGGTGGAGATGGTAGGTTGATTGTGGCTGAGAGTGGAGAGTAGCTGTTCCGTGGAGATTTTGTTCCAATGTCTGCGTGGGATGGTTTGTGTGGGGAGGTGGAGAGTCTTGCGTCTGAAGGTGAAGTGGACAACTCTGTGGTCGGTCCAGTGTATTGCGGAGGAGTGGCTGAAGGATACGTGGTTGCTGGCGGAGAAGATGGGGTCGAGCGTGTGTCTGGCGATGTGGGTGTTCACCAGTTGCTTGAGACCGGGGATGGCAAGGTTGTCGAGCAGGGTGGTGGTGTTGGTGTCGTTGTCCTGATCCAGGTGGAAGTTGAGGTCTCCGAGGAGGATGTAGTCCGGCGAGGCTAGGGGGTGTGTGAAGATGAAGTCAGCGATGGATTCGCTGAAGAGGGAGCGTGGTCCAGGGGGCCTGTAGACGAGAGTTCCTCTGAGGGTGGTCCTGGGGTCGGTGTGGATCTGGAAGTGCATGTGTTCGGCGGCGAGGGGGGTGTCTTCGGTGGAAGTGGTGACGTTGATGGAGTCCTTGAATATGATGGTGATTCCTCCTCCGACTCGGTTGGTGCGGTCTCTCCTGGTGATCTTGTAGCCGTCGGGGATGGCTATGGCGATGTCGGGGGCCGAGGAGGCGTTCATCCAGGTCTCAGTGATGAAGGCGACGTCCGGAGTGGTGGAGTCCAGGAGGTCCCATAGTTCAATGGCGTGCTTGTGGATGTACCGTGCGTTGATGAGGATGCATTTGAGGTGGTTATTGCCACCGTCCTGGGTTGAGTGCGTGGATGGAGGTGGGGTCGTAGCGGCGCTGCGGGGTTTGGGAGTACTGGGAGCCAGGGGTCGTAGCACTGGGCGCGGTCCAGGCGCGGACCGGCGCAGACGGGCTTGCCTTTGGCGCGCCAGTGGCGCGGCCGCGAGCAGCCGCCATAAGAGGGAGGAGGGGGGAGGAGGGGTCCGTTGGGGGCGGGAGGCGGGAGTGGGGGTGGAGAATGGGAGCAGGGGGGGCGGGGCCGAGTGGGTGGTGGCGGCAGGAAAGCAGAGGGCACGGGTGTGGGGGTCAGATAGGAGGGAAAGGGAAAGAAGTGAAGGAATGGAAGAAATGGATTACAGAAGAAGAGAGGAAGAGAAGAATACAGAAGAAGAGAACAGAAGAAGAGAAGAGAAGAATACAGAAGAAGAGAACAGAAGAATACAGAAGAAGAGAACAGAAGAAGAGAAGAGAAGAATACAGAAGAAGAGAAAAGAAGAAGAGAAGAGAAGAATACAGAAGAAGAGAACAGAAGAAGAGAAGAGAAGACTACAGAAGAGCAAAGATGACGAAAAGAACACGAAGGATGGGGTGCAGAAGAAGAGAAGAACACAGATGAAGAAAAGAAAAGAACACGAAGGATGGGGTGCAGAAGAAAAGAGGAACACAGATGAAGAAAAGAACATGAAGGATGGGGTGCAGAAGAAGAGAGGAACAAAGATGAAGAAAAGAACACTAAGGATGGGGTGCAGAAGAAGGGAGGAACACAGATGAAGAAAAGAACACGAAGGATGGGGTGCAGAGGAGGAGAAAAACACAGGAGAGGAGCAGAACACAAAGAGAATGCGATGAGGAAGAAGAGCAGAACACAAGGAGAATGCGGTGAGGAAGAAGAGCAGAACACGAGAAGAATGCGGTGAGGAAGAAGAGCAGAACACAAAGAAAGATGGGGTGAGGAAGAGGATTGGAACACGAAGGAAATGGTCAGCAGACGAAGAGAAGAACACAGAAGAAGAGAAGAACACAGGAGAGGAGAAGAGCACGAAGGATGGGGTGCAGAGGAGGAGAAGAACACAGGAGAAGAGCAGAACCAGAAGTAATTGAGCTACAGAAGAAGAGCAGCAAATGGAGGAAAATGGATACCAGAAGGAAGAGCGGAAAACGAAGGAAAATGGACAGAGAGAGGACAGCAGAGGTACGAAGAAAAGTTGGAAGAGAGAGAGTTCAGGATACAGAGGTGAGTGACGAGGGGCTGGACGGGGGGAGCGCAGGTGGTACTTACGGTTTTGCTGGGAGGTGGCAGGAGCCTGGGCAGGTGGAGCTGCAGCGGCGGGGGAAGCGACCTACCCTAGGGTCAAGGGTCGCTGTCTCTGCCGCGCAGCAGCCGCCATAAGAGGGAGGAGGGGGGAGGAGGGGTCCGCTGGGGGGGGAGGCAGGAGGGGGGGTGACAAATGGGACTGGACTACGGCAATGCCCTCTACGCAGTAACCACCACCAAACTCCATAGGAGGATGCAACGCATTTAGAACACCTCTGCATGCCTCATCCTGGACATCTCCCACCACTGCCACATCACAGACCACCTGGAAAACCTGCACTGGCTCCCAGTCAACAAGAGAATCACCTTCAAACTCCACACCCATGCTAACAAAGCACTGCACAACACCGGACCAGAATACCTCAACAGACGACTCTCCTTCTACACCACGACCCAGCATCTCCGCTCTGCCGACCTCACCCTTGCAACCGCCCCACACATCCGCAGAACTACAACTGGCGGTAGATCATTCTCACACCTTGCCGCCAAAACATGGAACACTCTTCCCACCCACCTGCACCAGACCAAAGACCTCCTTACCTTCAGGAAACTTCTCAAGACCTGGCTGTTCAAGCAGTAGCAGCACCTCTCCCCAACCCCTCCCCTCCTCAGCGCCTTGAGACCCTCACGGGTGTGTAGTGCACTTTACAAATCCCTGATTGATTGATTGATTGATTGATCTAGCAGAACCAATGCATCCTCCCTGCTGCATGGTTGAACACCGAAAAGAATCAATGCTTCACACATGCTGCAAGAGTTCTCCAATTGCACTGCAATCGTGTGTCGATGGCAGCCTCAATGACAACTCAGGTTCTAGCATCACAGGCTCACAACTCTCTGGAACTGGCACATCGCTTCAGATATTCTACATATCCTTGACCACCATACTTTGCATTGCAAGCCCTCTTCAGCTGAATACTTGATGATGATGCGGACCCTTGCAATACATCTTCGTAGCTCCTCGGAACTGACACATCATCTCAGCTACATTACGAATCATCAATGCTGGACCTTGCAACGATCTGCAACCAGGATTTAAGGAACTCTTGTTAAGGGGCCTGGCTGGGTCTCTGTAGCTGGCTTGTGCCCCATCTCGGTCAGCCTGAACTAGTGACTTTCTCCAGGTCCAGCGCAAACAGATATTCACAGTTGGCACTAGGTGCTTTTGGGAGTTATTTTCATTGAAATCTTTAAACATGCATACCTCCGGTTCTATTGATTAGATTTTTGTTGTTTTGGTCTTGTTTTATTCAATAAAATGAAACCTATTTTTCATCTGGTGTGATATCCATTTGTGGTGTGTTTTCTCTTTGATACTGTTTAAAGTGTTGCAGAAATACTTTTTATATTGTAACAAATTTAAGCACAGGTTACATTAGGATTTGCTTGTGACTTCACCCTGACAAGGATTGTGATATCTGCTTGAGTAGGGTTTCTCCCTCCTCAGCCATAACCCAATTTCTTACATTAACAGATACATATACAGGATGTCGTAGTTTGGTCAGAGTGAATATCTGGCAAATAACATGAATGACTAATGTGTGCATCATCAATAAATAGGCCTGTATCTGCAAGAGGACACCTGCACTCAGAGCTGGATAAAGACCAAGGCATTCATGTAGATGCTCAAATAAAACCCTCAACCAAAAAGGATATGCTACACTTTGTTATCAGGTCTATGAACAGGCGATTTATGTTACTGGCAAAGCACTGCCTCAAAGTGCAGTAGGTGGACAGCAGGCAGCATTTCCCTACGAATATGGAGTTTCATAGTCTCTGGAAAACAGTCATGTCAGTGGAGTATTTTGACTGCATCAATTCTCTTTGTCCATGTCTGCCATACTTAGGCCCTCATTACAACCCTGCCGGTCGGTGTTAAAGCAGCAGTAATACCGCAAGCAGGCCGGCGGCAAAAAAAACGCCAACATAGACAGACACTTTAACACTTTGACTGCCACGGCGGTAGAAACAAACAACACGGCGGTAACCACCAACAGACAGGCAGAAGACAATGTACCTCCCACCGTATCACAAGAGGCCTATCCACCACCTTTTCCGAAGAGGAACCAACGCGAACAAAACACCGCGGAAACAGTACACAGAAGGGAAAACACTCACCTCTCCACACCCCACGAGGAAGCAGGACGCCATGGAGCCCGAAATGCAGATACTGCCGATGCTGGTCTTCCTGCTTTTCTATCAGGAGCACCAAAGACGGAGGTGATGACCACGGTGAGTACTGCACCTACAACACAGGGGAGGGGGGAGAAAAAAGAGACTGACACACACACGCAACACCCAACACACCTACCCCCACCCTCACCCACAACACCATACACACAAATACATGCAGCAACAGTACATATACACCCTCCCACCCCCTGGAAGAATGCAAGGACAAAAGGAAATGATTTGAACAAATGTAATCATGTGAAATCTCATTATCAAAGTTCAAAATCCAGTAAATACAATTATGTACACCAACCACAAAAGTCCGGATAGTGCACCAATCATTGTCCGTGGACCACTGGGCCCAAAATGCATGGGCGAAGCCCACACTAGATACCTGACTGGAAACAGAGAGAACACTGGAGGGGCATCAGATCGAAATGAAACAGGCACCTCAGGGGGAGGGGTGCACCTCAGCCAGATGAGCGCGTGACACCACTGCTGCAAGAGGGGGCTCCAATCCCACTGCTTTATCCTGGGGAGTGCAAAGCCACAGTCTCTCAAGTCTCTCCAGTGGGTGGTTTGCCCACTGCTTTATCCTGGGGAGTGCAAAGCAACAGTCTCTCAAGTGGGTGGTTTGCCCACTGCTTTATCCTGGGGAGTGCAAAGCCACAGTCTCTCAAGTCTCTCCAGTTGGTGGTTTGCCCACTGCTTTATCCTGGGGAGTGCAAAGCCACAGACTCTCAAGTCTCTCAAGTGGGTGGTTTGCCCACTGCTTTATCCTGGGGAGTGCAAAGCCACAGTCTCTCCAGTGGGTGGTTTGCCAACTGCTTTATCCTGGAGAGTACAAAGCCACAGTCTCTCAAGTCTCTCAAGTGGGTGGGTTGCCCACTGCTTTATCCTGGGGAGTGCAAAGCCACAGTCTCTCAAGTGGATAACAGTCTCCACTGGTTCTGGAGGGGGCCTGGTGCCCAGAGTGCTTCATCGTGCCAAGGACTGAGGTAGTGGATGTCAATCTCCACTGGTTCTGGAGGGGGCCTGGTGCCCAGAGTGCTTCATCCTGCCAAGGACTGAGGTAGTGGATGTGATTCTCCACTGGTTCTGGAGGGGGCCTGGTGCCCAAAGTGCTTCATCCTGCCAAGGACTGAGGTAGTGGATGTCAATCTCCACTGGTTCTGGACGGGGCCTGGTGCACAGAGTGCTTCATCCTGCCAAGGACTGACGTACTGAATGTGATTGTCCACTGGTTCTGGAGGGGGCCTGGTGCCCTGAGTGCTTCATCCTGCTAAGGACTGAGGTAGTGGATGTATCTCTCCACTGGTTCTGGAGGGGGCCTGGTGCCCAGAGTGCTCCACATGCAGTGTGGCCGGTACAATTCACTCACCTGAGTGTGCGTGGCATGACATTGGCGAGGGACAGGAAGCATGATACGCCATGGAGGCAGCAACATACCCCACACTGCTGCAGCTTTGCATTCCACCTGCAGGTGCCAACAGTGATGACAGTAATGCTTCATGGAAGCTGCCCAGGGTCCTGGAACTCACCACCAGCCTTGGACGACTGACCACTGGGGGTGGTAGGCATGTCAGTGGTGGTGCCACCATCCGACGACGTCGCGGGCCGCTGCTGGTGCTTGCAGCGGTGTCTGTTGTGGCGGTCCTGGTGGCGGGGACTGTCGTGGCGGTGCTGGCAGTGGGGTCTGTGGTGGCAGTGCTGGCGGCGGGGTCTGTGGCGGCGGGACTGGTGGCGGGGCATGTGGCAGCACCTGCTGAGGAAGAAAGCCTTGGATGGCTGCCCACCGGGGAAGAGGCTGGGTACTGTCGCAGCAGCTGTAGACAGTGCAGGTGGCGGTGCAGGTGGTGGTGCAGGTTTGATGGTGGCGCAGTTGCCTTGCCACTACCACCTTTTGTTTTCGCTGACCCCTTGGTGGCTGGTAGTTTCGGCTTCTCCCTCTGGGATGTGGGCACCTTTTTCACCTTGGCAGGTGGTGGAATGTCCTTGCTATGTGGCACACTGGCAGCCCTGATGGTTGGCGCACTCCATGACCCCGCAGTTGCTGGCACACTGTGCCTGGGGATGTGGTGTCTGAGGTGCTAGGTTGGGACCTGGAAAGCCTGGCCCTAGGGGAAGGATGGTGGGAGGTGTAGGGAAGAGGTCAATGTTAGCCAGGAAAAGTTTTTTAGACACATGGGAACGGGTAGATGGAGGGGGTTTGGGAGTGGAGGAAGAGGTAGTGGTTGTAGGAGGTGTACGTCTGCTGAATTTGGGTGAAGGTGCATGGGCTGGAGGCTGTTGTGAGGTGGATGGCTGTTGGGTTGGTGTGTGCCTGCGTTTGTTTACTTTGGGAGGAGGGCGCACATACACACTGGTAGAGGACACAGGGGATGTGTGAATGGTAGTGGGGGTGGTGAGTGCACATGAGCGGTGTGTGGTGATGGGCGTGCTGGTGATGGAGGTAGTGTCTGAGGATGTAGTACATGCAGGTGCGAGTGGAGACGAGACTGGGAGGGAGGAGGGAGACTTGGAGGAGGGGGACACAGTGGAGGAAGTAGATGTTGGTATGTGTGCATGGGTATGTTGCTTGTGTGAGTGCCTGTGGGATGTGTGCTGCTTGTGTTTGCCTGAGCCACTCTTGTGTGTTTATGTGTGTTCATGCTGGTCTGATGGTGTGCTTGGGATAGGCAGAGGTATATGGAGGAGGTTGGAGGGGGAGGCTGGACACAGGGACAATGGCTGCCATCAGTGCTGAGGCCAGAGCCTGAAATGCTCTCTGTTGGGCTGCCTGGCCAGAATGAATGCCCTCCAGGTATGCATTTGTTTGTTGCAAATGCCTCTCAACACCCTGGATGGCATTCAGAATGGTAGACTGCCCAACAGTGAGGGATCTCAGGAGGTCAATAGCCTCCTCACTGAGGGCAGCAGGGCTGACTGGGGCAGAGCCTGAGGTTCCTGGGGCGTAGGAGAGGCCCACCCTCCTGGGTGAGTGGGCATGGGACAGACGCTGAGGGGCTGCAGGGATGTCCCAGCCAATGTTCTCTAACGTGTTGTCCAGAGTGTTGTCTGCCCTGCTGAAACACATGCACAGCTACATCGTATTCCCTCAGGTGGAGAATTTGCCCACAGTGAAAGGTGACTTCTATGCCCTGGGACATATCCCCAACATCATTGGTGCCATTGATGGGACACATGTGGCATTAGTATCCCCACGCAGGAGTGAACAGGTGTACAGAAACCGGAAGAGCTACCATTCGATGAATCTGCAGATGGTGTGTTTGGCAGACCAGTACATCTCCCATGTGAATGCCAAGTTTCCTGGCTCAGTGCATGACGCTTACATTTTGAGGAATAGCAGCCTCCCTTATGTGATTTGGAAACTCCAGAGGCACCATGTGTGGCTAATAGGTGAGGCCAAGGACCCAATACAGTGTGAATAGGTGTCTGGGTATGGGGTTGTCCGTAAGGGTTAGTGTGTGTCTAACAGTTGTCCCTCAATATTTACAGATGACTCTGGTTACCCCAACCTGTCATGACTACTGACCCCAGTGAGGGATCCCAGGACAAGGGCAGAGGAACGCTACAATGAGGCACATGGGTGAACTAGGAGGGTGATCGAACGCACCTTCGGCCTCCTGAAGGCCAGATTCCGTTGCCTCCATATGACAGGTGGTTCCCTATACTACTCACCAAAGAAGGTGTGCCAGATCATCGTGGCCTGCTGTATGCTGCACAACCTGGCTTTGCGACGGCAGGTGCCTTTTCTGCAGGAGGATGGTCCAGCTGGTGGTCTTGTGGCAGCTGTGGAGCCAGTGGACAGTGAAGAAGAGGAGGCAGAAGAAGAGGATATCGACAACCAAAACAACATAGTCATGCAATACTTCCAGTGAGACACAGGTAAGAAGATGTCACTGCCTACCACATCTCATACTATTGTTGGATCTAGCATAAGTCTGTCATTTTCACTCAGTGTATGGACCCTGACTTGTCACTTTGCTTTTCCATTTCACAGATGTGAGTCCCACTTTGTGCCCTCTGCTATATTTCCTCCTGGCCTACAGCTGTGTTACATCGGTATGTGCACAAGTAAATTGACATTGCTATGTTCCATGGTTATTGCAATTACACATTTTTGAAAGCACAGACTGACTCTAGATTGTTTTGTGACTGAAGTGTGTTTATTTCTCTGCTAATAAGTGGATGGGGTGGTAAAATGGGCTGTGGGATGGTGGAGGAATATTCATGGCAGAGTCCAGTCTATTTGTTTCACAGGTGCATTGTCCAAAGGGGCATAGGAAGTGAAGGGTGACATTCAGGGGGGTCTCATTTCCTGGTGGGGGATTTGGCAATGTTCTCTGTCTTGTTCCTGGATCTCAGGGACCATTTGTGGGCCGGTTCTCCATCTGCAGGGGGTGGGGTGCTGGTGTCGTGTTCCTGTGGCGGTGCCTCCTGTCCACTAGCGCCGGCAGAGGTGGAGGGCTGTTCATCATCCAGGCTAGTGTCAGGGGCCCGTGTTGTGCCACTGTGTCCCTCCTGGTGTTGACAAGGTCTTGCAGCACCCCTGCAATGGTGACCAGGGTGTTGTTAATGGACTTCAAGTCCTCCCTGATGCCAAGGTAGTGTTTCTCCTGCAGCTGCTGGGTCTCCTGAAACTTGGCCAGTACTGTTGCCATTGTCTCCTGGGAATGATGGTAAGCTCCCATGATTTTGGAGAGGGCCTCATGAAGAGTGGGCTAACTGGGCCTGTCCTCCCTCTGTCACACAGCAGTCCTCCCAGCTTCCCTGTTGTCCTGTGCCTCTGTCCCCTGAACTGTGTGCCCACTGCCACTGCCCCCAGGTCCCTGATTGTCCTGTGTTAGTGGGGTTGCCTGGGTTCCCTGTAGTGGTGAACACACTGCTGATTGACGTGTCCTGGGGACAGAGGGATGGGCCCGCTGGGTGGGTGCTGTGCTGGTGTTTCCTGAGGGGGGAGGGACTGTGGTGGCTTGTGCCAGTGTCAGGGGAACCGACTGTCCCAAGATCTCTGATGGGCCGGGCTGGTCATCTTGATCCAGTTGTGCAGAGCTGCTGTCATCACTGTGGGGGGACTGGATATGTCTGGCACCTCCTGTCCGGTGACATCGGGTAGGGGTCCTGTAGGGGTGTAAAAGCATGAATATTGCATCTGTGTGTGCCATTGTGGGCAATGGGTGAGTGATACTCTACTCCAGTGCTTGCATTCTTGGCTTGGTCCTTGTGTGATAGTTGGTTTGGGGTCTGTGTTGGTACCTGTACTGGACATGCTTTGGTGATGGGTGTCCATGCATTGGTGTTACGTGCAGGGCTTGTTTTTGGGATGTGTGGGTTGTGTTGGTGGGGTATCTGTGGGTTGTTGGGGTGATGGGTGTGAGGGTAAGGGTGGGGTATGTGATGGCATGCAGGTGGGGTGGGGGATAAAGTATTAAAGATTTGCCTTACCAGAGTCCAGTCCTCCAGCTACTCCTGGGAGGCCCTCAGGATGCAGTATTGCCAAGACTTGCTCCTCCCATGTTGTTAGTTGTGAGGGAGGAGGTGGGGGTCCACCGCCAGTCCTCTGTACTGCAATCTGGTCGTTCCACCTCTTCCTGATGTCATCCCTAGTTCTTGGATACTGTCCCACTGTGTTGTCCCTGTCGACAGTTCTCCGCCATAGCTCCATCTTCCTTTCAATGAATGTCTGCTGCACCTGTGATCCGAATAGCTGTGGCTCTACCCAGACAATTTCCTCCACCATGACCCTGAGCTCCTCCTCAGAGAACCTGGGGTGTCGTTGAGGTGCCATGATGTGGTGTGGGTGATGTGTGAGATGGTGTGTGTTGTGATGTGTGAGGGGATGTGTTGTTATGTGTTGTTTGAGGTGAGTGGATGTTGTGTAAGTGATGGTGTTGTGTGTCTGTGAATGCTGGTGTTGTTTAAGGTAGTATCTCTCTCTGGCCTGCTTTCAAATTTCTGGTAGTAAGGGTTTGTGGGTAATGTGGGTGTGTGTTTTATATTGGATTGGGTGTGTGGGTGTGGTGTGTGTATGTGTATCAGGTGTGTGTATTTAGAATTGTCCAATGTGGTGGTGGTTTGTATATGTGTGTGTATTTTGAGCGCAGCGGTGTGGTCCGCCAATGGTTTACTGCGGTTGAAAGTCCTCCGCCTTGTTTCGTGGTCATGATAGTGTGGGCGTATCCTTGTTGGCGTGACGGTGTCGGTTTTGGTATCACCAGTTTATCACTGACCTTTGGTGTGGCGGACTTGTGTGGGTGTCTGTATTGTGGCGGATTCCGAGCTGTGGGTCGTAATACCTATAGCGGAATTCTGCAGCCACAGCGGTATGTTGGCGGTCTTCTGCACGGCGGTAAGTGGGATTTACCGCCAGGGTTGTAATGAGGGCCTTAGTGTTCTTCCAAATGCTTTTATGTTTACTAGGTCCAATATTTCCCTGTTCCTGTGCCTCCTGGGAGAATTTCTCATTTGAAAATTAAAACCTAAATGCAATGAATGTAAGTGATATCATCTTCCTGGTGGTATGCATTGACATTCTTAGATCTTATCATGGTAGTCAAGGGATATCTGAAGGTCCCTGGGCAAGTTCTATTCCACATTTTGAGGAGAAGAGGTGCCATGAAATATAAACCCCAGTGGATGGCAGCAATTCTATGACATTTCTGGGTTCAGGTCAAGAGGCAGAGCACATGTGAGAAGAAAAGTAGGTATATGTCATAAGCAGAAGTTGTAGTTACACTCAACAATAATCAAGAAATATATACATGATATTAGTGATGTAGCAGTACTAAAGAAACATACGAAGTGGAGCAAAATCCCAGTGGATGGAGACAGTCAAAGAGTTACACCATCATCAGAAGTGAACGTTTATGAATTAGCTTAGCTAAATAGTTTATACTATAATGTGCTGATTTGACAAGTTCTTGATGGTTCTGTATTGTGTTTTATATCTTCAGAGGAAATTCAGCTAACTGAATCTGCAATTCCTTACTATAATGAGGTTGTCTTTGGAGTCACGTTTCAATGATTCATTTGCAACCATCCTGTGCATAATTTCCTACCTGTGCTCATGTTTTTTTACAAAGATCTTCTTATAAATGTGTCCCAAATTGCACACTAAGTATGGGTTTGTAATGCTTATCCGGCTTTGCAGTCTATCCATAAAAGATTTCACGGGGCAGGTCTCTTGCTAAAGCTCAAACCAAAGAAAACGTGGCCTCATTGCATTTAGCACTTTGATCCTGCTCTGACATTATAATGTAAAGGACTAGGGGCATATTTACAGGCCCCTTGCACCACTGGTGTGTGACATTTTGTGACGCACCGGCAGCGCATAGTGCAGACCCATATGTACAAGGCCACACAAAGCACCTTTGTGTGGCTTTTCATGTCCTCCTGGATATGGTGTAAGGCAATGCAGCAGAAGTCACTGCTTTGCCTTACATTGCATCAGGGAGGCTTACCATGACCGTTGCGGCAGGTGCTCCCACCCAACACCCATGGGTTTTGACACATTCCCAGATTTACAAGAATCTGTAAACCTGTAAATGTGCCAAAAGTGCACACCTCCCTAGTGCAGTCACAACAAGGAGAAATATCTTCATTTATCCTTGCTGTTTCCTCTTTCTGTGTGTGCAGCATTCTGCAGCATTCATAAAAAGAGAAAAATGCCTCTCTGGATTGTTTTTATACAGGAAGAGATTCCTTGCTGCACAAAAACAATCCTGACAACGCAGACACCCTTGAACCATGCATTGGTGCTAGGTAACGTATTGTGTGCCAGAGCAAGAGGAAAGGACAAAAATGCACCGTACCATATAAATAGAGTGCATTTTTGCCATTTTGAATTGGCTTAGGGCAGAGCAGCATAAAGATTTGCGATGCTGCCCTATGCCAATTCCTAGGAAATATGACCCCTTGGGCAAATTTATGAGCCCCTAGCGCCCCTTGCGCCACATTTGTGGCATTTATTTTGATGGAAATGTGGCGTTAAGGTGGGATTTCCCGCGCATCTTATTTACAAAGTGGTGCAATGTTTGCATTGCACCACTTTGTAACCTCATGTGCCACATTATGCCTGCTCCAGGCATAATGCATGCAAGGGTGGCATTCCAGCACTGGGGTAGGTCGAAAAATGGTGCAAAGGAATCTATGAGATGCCTTTGCACCATTTTTATTGACATTTTGTAACACCTTCTAGGTGCAGGCGTAAAAAATAGGCTCCCTTTAATTACAATGGGCCTTTGGATGCTTTGCAGGATTAGCATTATAATTTGTGATGCTAATCCTGCAAAGAGCCGGACGAGCGTTACAAATAAAGATGCTAGTCACCCTAGCTACCGCCATGGAGCGCCATATGATAAATACGGCGCTACTACGGTGGCAGTAGGGGGACACTAAGGGGCATATTTATACTCCGTTTGCGCCGAATTAGCGTCGTTTTTTTCGACGCAAATTCGGCTCAAATCTAACGCCATATTTATACTTTGCCGTTAGACGCGTCTAGTGCCAAAGTATGAGGAAAGAGCGTCATTTTTTGGCGTGAACGCCTTCCTTGCGTTAATGAGATGCAAGGTAGGCGTTCCCATCCAAAACAATGACTGCGACGCAAATGCGTCGTATTTATACTCCCGGGCAAAAATCACGCCCGGGAGTGGGTGGGTCAAAAAAACCCGCATTTACGCCGCTTTTTAACGCCTGGGTCAGGGCAGGCGTTAAGGGACCTGTGGGCTCAAAATGAGCCCACAGCTGCCCTCCCATGCCCCCAGGGACCCCTTGCCCACCCCAGGAGGACACCCAAGGATGGAGGGACCCACCCCAGGGACATTCAGGTAAGTTCAGGTAAGTATAAATATTTTTATTTTTATATTTTTTTTGTGGCATAGGGGGGCCTGATTTGTGCCCCCCTACATGCCACAATGCCCAATGACCATGCCCAGGGGACAGAAGTCCCCTGGGCATGGCAATTGGGCAAGGGGGCATGACTCCTGTCTTTACTAAGACAGGAGTCATGTAAATGGAGTCTGGGCGTCGTTAAAAATGCTGCAAATCGGGTGGAGGCGATTTTTTTGCGTCAACCTGACTTGCACCATTTTTAAGACGCCCTAACGCCATTTTTCCCTACGTCCGGCGCTGCCTGGTGTACGTGGTTTTTTTCCACGCACACCAGGCAGCGCCGGTCTGCTTGCGCCGGCTAACGCCATTCAATAAATACGGCGCCCGCATGGCGCTTCAGAATGGCGTTAGCCGGCGCAAAAATTTTTGACGCTAAACTGCGTTAGCGCAGTTTAGCGTCAAAAAGTATAAATACGGGCCTAAGTGGCGCAAGAAAAGTGGTTCTGCACTAGGTGCAGCGCCACTTTTCATAGAAATGCCCCCTAGTTCCTTCAGACTTCTATATCCCATTTACTGAATGACTTTATTTGGGTCCTCATATATCATCTCAGAATACGATCAGATTACGTCTGCCCTGGTTACAGAGTTCAGGATCCCCAGACCTGCTTATCCTTTCGGCGCTAATCGAATTGATGTCAATATGTGTATATCTTAAAGGAACATAAATCCCCATAGGATACCTCAAAGACAAAAAAACCTTGTCTGAAACCTCTACGATATACAAAAATTAAACGATTGCAAAGAAAACTTAATCAGCTTTCTGAGCACAATAGATATTCAAACCGTCTGGTGAAGTCCTTTTCTAGGACGGTGGCGGGCCTTATAAAGGTTTAAAACGCTCCACAGAGTATTGTTGCTCTTATATTTCCTGCTATCTCGATTTCTTCCCTTGCAAGTTAACATTAACGTGCTATGGTAGATCCCTCTGTTGCCAGGTAACTAGCCGAGGAACAGTGTATCTTCAGCACTCTATATTATTAAAAGTACTGACAAAAATAGTTTACCTGTTCAGGATATTGAAATTGCAATATTTTCTAAATTAAACGGTTATTCATACACCAAAAATGTCTGGCATTAAAAAAGTAAATAAATAAAATCCAAGTGAAAGCAAGGCTACGAGTAACACAATGTTCTCATGTTTGATTAATATTCTGCAGTCTATGACTTTAATAAAGCTTTTGAATTACAGGGAATTTACCAAAAATCCCGGTCATCTGGAACAGATTTCTCCGAGTTTATTGCTTTCATTCTACATTGCTACATGCCAATCATGCTGTAAATAACAAGATATATTTGAAAAAATATCAATGGCTAAGGGTATATTTTGAAAAATAAGAGTAAGAACGTTATCCTTTGTTAAACTGGAAACTTTAAAATTAAATTAGTCACAAAAAGAAGTATAACTAAATATGGTGTGGTTGTTCGGTTTTATTTTATATGCAGTACCGTTTTTAAATATCACAACGTAAAATTTAACTAGAACAAAGAGAAGATATAGGCCCGTATTTATACTTTTTGACGCAAAACTGCGTTAACGCCGTCTGGTGTGCGTTAAAAAAAACGACGTACACCAGGCAGCGCCGGCGTAGGGGGATATGGGGCTTGGGCGTCAAGAAATGGGGCAAGTCAGGTTGAGGCAATTTTTTCGCCTCAACCCGATTTGCGCCATTTTTTTTCACTCCCAACCCCCATAGAAATGACTCCTGTCTTAGCAAAGACAGGAGTCATGCCCCTTGCCCAATGGCCATGCCCAGGGGACTTCTGTCCCCTGGGCATGGTCATTGGGCATAGTGGCATGTAGGGGGGCACAAATCAGGCCCCCCTATGCCACAAAAAAAAAAAAAAAAACACTTACCTGAACTTACCTTAATGTCCCTGGGATGGGTCCCTCCAGCCTTGGGTGTCCTCCTGGGGTGGGCATGGGTGACAGGGGGTGTCCCTGGGGGCATGGGGGGGCACCTCTGGGCTCCTTCAGAGCCCACAGGTCCCTTAACGCCTGCCTTTTGCAGGCACTAAAATACGGCGCAAAAGCGGCCGTACGTCATTTTTTTTGACCCGCCCACTCCCGGGCGTGATTTTTGCCCGGGAGTATAAATCCGACGCACATGCCTCGGAGTCGATTTTTTAGACGGGAACGCCTACCTTGCATATAATTAACGCAAAGTAGGTGTCCACGCAAAAAAATGACGCTAACTCCATGGACTTTGGCGCTAGACGCTTCTAACGCCAAAGTATAAATATGGAGTTAGTTTTGCGTCGAAATTGCGTCAAAAAAAACGACGCCATTCCGGCGCAAACGGAGTATAAATATGCCCCATAATGCTTTCAAAAATTAATGTTAACCTAAACAATGTGGGAGACATCGCTGCAGACAGAAATATGATTGTGTAAATAGTACCAAATCCGCCAAGGAAATTGTACATTTGAGCTAAAAAATACACACAGATGTACCGCTCTACCACGGGCTTTGGATGTACATGCATCTAAAAGCAGGTAGTACATTATTCATTTTGCGGCATGAAATAACAAACAAGGGTAAAGCAAGTAGGTCTGGCTTTTAACTAACAATGTCTCTTTATTGAGTGTTGCGTGATGTAGATAGGTGAGCGGGTGGCTGGATGGATGCATTAGTGCAACAACTAGAGAGATCAGAATCCTTGAAGAGTGCACTTATGGTTAGATGAGTGAATTCAATGAAGAGGCGGTGTCTGGTGCAAACCAGGCATATTGACAGTGTTTATTCTGGTTTACTACAGTCTTAAATGAGGGAGAGCAACACTGCACCAAAATTGGCAGCGCCGCACTCCGTCATTTTCACGGCCCAGAGATGCACCGTATTTAATTGAATATGGCCACCCCTGTGATTTCCCCTGCACTATTGCTAAATTGAGCTGCCTAGCAACAGTGCAGGCATCCTTGCACCATCTTGCAATGAGGTCTGCGTTGAGGGGTTTGATTGTTTATGTGAGGTAAGGTGTCCCTTCCTGCACATAAACAATCACTAATGGTGATTTGGCACTTCTGTGTGCACTGCAGAATGCAGCACACACAGAAGTGCCAAAGCGTAATTTTGAAATGATTGCAGAATGCAGCACACATAAAAAAAGCAAAAAACTAAGAAGAATGAAAGTATTCCTCTTCGTTACTCCTTGCTAACGCCACCTCTGTGGTGGCGGTAGATTTTGGCACTGCCTCAGGTTTACAAAAACTCGTAAATCTGGGCAGTGTTAAGATGCAATGGGTGTTGCTTTGGCACACCCTCAACAACACCCATTGCACGCCCCTTCCACGCCAAGGGCTGCATGTGAAGATCTGTATTGACAAGGTGGTGTTAAGCCACAGAATGTGGCTTAAGGCCACCCTGTAAATACGGCAAAGGGCATTGCACCACTGAAGCGTCACAAAAAGTGACGCTCAGGTGGCGCTAGAGCCTCATAAATATGCCCCTTGGTGAATCAATCTTGATTGTCACTTACGAATGCACTGTTACTGTTAGGTGCTGATGCAAGTCCACATTGTGATGCTTTTTCTTCCTAAGGGCTGCAACATGTTAGCTTGTTTGGAAGATAATCCTTTGCACGTATTCCCATTTCTTCCACTTTAAACTTTATTTACACACAACAGTTCATCCTGTGTAAGTAAGTTTACTTTCCTATGGTTTCATTCATTGTCCTTTTGCTACAGACTGATGGGTTTATGTGACTTGCGTTCCTTCAAATATTTAAATTTTTAGATGAAAAATGTGTAAAGATTAGAATTTTGAAGTTTTACATTGCATATTGTAGAGTGGAACAAATGCATATCATTATGACTATTCTAATACATATAACAGCATTTGGCCTCTCAACAAAGTGGCAACAGTCACATTACCTCCTCATCTCCTTCCTTGTCCCACTGCTTACCCCATGACTGTATGTACCCATTCATCTGCAACTTTCCACCACTTTACAAGCTATTTCTTTGGCTTTTATTGATGGGGTAGAAAGTCTACCCATAAAGCACCTCTCCCTCCTAAATCTTCCTGTTCATTTTGATTCAGAGTGGCTGCTGGGGCGCTGCATCTTGGTGTTTACTTTGTGGATTCAGTGCACCACGTTTATTTTGATTTATAGCAGCTTCTTGAGACACCACATCTTGGTATTCACGTTGCAGGTGTAGTGCTCCATGTTATTTATTTTATTTTTTTAGAGTGGCTGCTTGGGGCACAACATAAATAGTTACATTGTGAGTTCTCAGCAGCAGTGTCTCGCTTCTTCAGATTATTTGTAGCTGCACAGTAACACAGACTGGATTTTGCGTTTACAATTCGCCACATTTTTTGACTGTTACAGTGGGTGCTTAGGGTGCCTCTCAGTTTCTGAATTTATTTTGGTTGTGTGAGAAAACAGGGCTGATTGCAGAGGCCCCTTAACTTTTTGTCCCCATTTTCCTCTTTTTGCTGGTGTTTTCTTGACTTTGATGGTGCCCTGGGTACTGCTAACCAGTCCCAGGGCCTGTGCTCTGTGTAAAATGGATATGCAAATTAGGCTAATTATAATTGGCTAAGTTAACCTACCTATAAGTCCCTAGTATATGGTAGGACATGTAGGTTTAGGGACCACAGCATAGGTGGTGCACACCTAGGTGCACTGCTGAGGTGCCCAGTGTCATTTTAAAAGCAAGCCTGCCTTGCTGGCTGCTTTTAAATTAAAGTTTTATGCAAATTCGACTTTGGAATTAAAGGTACTTCCAAAGTCTTAAACTACCTTATTTTTACATATAAGTCACCCCTAAGGTGTGCCCTATGTGCCCCTAGGGCTGGGTGCCATGTAACTATAAGCAGGGACTTTAAAAAAATAGATTTATAAGCCCTGGTGAGGTAAAAACAGCCAAATTCGTTTTTCCCTCATGGAAGTAAATGGCCTTCATAGGCTAGAATGGGCAGACTTTATTTTAAATTTTAAAGTCTCCTTAAATGTTACATACCAAGAATTTGGTATCAAATTGATTGTTGTAATAAATCCCACAACTTCCAGTTGTGGGATTTAATATAACTTGTTCAGGTAAAAAGTTTGTACTTTACCTAAAAAGTTGCCAATTTCAGCTCTGCATTGTTTTTGCTGCTGTGCTCTGATTGGCCAGCCTGCAGCAGCTTCTGCCAGGCTGCCTTGATGAGGTGTGAAGTGGCCTGGCTTCACACAAAGGAATGTGCTTGGGGGAGAGAATCTCCCCTCAGCAGATGGTGAGGCAGGAAGGGGGAGGGCTGCCAAACTGGTCTTCAAAGGCAGAGAAGGACATTTGCAGCACCCAGCAACACCCCCACATCCTGCAACCCCAGACAATTAGGTGCCCCCTTGATTAGATTAGGAGAGGGCAGGAGAGGGGTGTGTTTATGATTTTTAGCCACACCAGTGGGTGGGCTCAGCCAGATGTAACCTCCAAAAATCAGATTCATCCATGTTGGATTTTTAGAGACTGTTGCCTTCTGGGATGGATTTTTGCCACACTTCCCAGGAAGTGGTCATCACAGGGGGACGACCCTGTCCCTGATTGGAGAACCAGGGCCCCCCTGCTTTTCACCCAGGAGCAAGGATAAAACTGGCAGACCTGCACCCACACCTCAGATCCCCACCAAATTTCAAGAAGAAAGAACTTAAGGAGAAGAAGGACTGCCCTGCTGGACCCCTGGCCTGCACCTGGAACCTGCACTCAGAAGGACTGCACCAGCTGCACACTTGGGCTTCACCACAAGAAGGACTTTGCCTGGCTTCAACTGGTTCAAGGAGGGTCTCCCTGTTTGCTACAGGTGAAAAATTGCTATCCAGAGTCCCCTGCACCAACTCCTGAAAAAGGTGACCAGCTGACCACTGTCCATTGGCCAAAAAGGAGTTTGCGCCAGGTGCATTCTGGGAGTTGAAGTCCGCACCCCCAAGGACCATCACAGAACTTCTGGACCCTTGGGGTGAGCTGTGGACCCCAAAAGAACCTTAAAAGAACATCTGGGTGAAGCCCCAGAAGTTTGGAAAAGATTTGAGAATTTTTGGAAAAAAGCTCCAGAGAGGGACCGACCCGCCGCGGAAATTCTAGCCGGCTTGCCTCAACCGCGACCCGGCCTGACTTCGTGGTTCGTCCCGGTAAAGAAAAACATCCAAAAAAGAGACTAAGGGGGTCATTCTGACCCTGGCGGCCGGTGACCGCCAGGGTCACCGACCACGGGAGCACCGCCAACAGGCTGGCGGTGCTCCTGAGGGCATTCTGACCGCGGCGGTTCAGCCGCGGCCAGAAAGGGTAAACCGGCGGTCTCCCGCCGGTTTACCACTGCCCTTGTGAATCCTCCATGGCTGCGGAGCGCGCTCCGCAGCCATGGGGATTCTGACACCCCCTACCGCCATCCTGTTCCTGGCGGGTCTCCTGCCAGGAACAGGATGGCGGTAGGGGGTGCCGCAGGGCCCCTGGGGGCCCCGCAAAGTATTTCAGTGTCTGCTAAGCAGACACAGAAATACGCGACGGGTGCAACTGCACCCGTCTCACCCCTGCAACTACGCCGGCTCAATTCTGAGCCGGCGTCCTCGTTGCAGGGGCATTTCCTCTGGGCCGGCGGGCGCTCTTTTGGAGAGCGCCCGCCGGCCCAGAGGAAATGTCTGAATGGCCGCCGCGGTCTTTTGACCGCGGTGCGGTCATTCAGCGGCGGTACCTTGGCGGACGGCCTCCGCCGTCCGCCAAGGTCAAAATGACCCCCTAAGTCCGAAGGTAAAAAGTTGACCGGGACCTCCCAGGCATCGTATCCGAGAAGGGCTCCATGGACGTCGGATCAAGATCCAGGTGTACCCCGGTCGAAGGATTTTCATCTCGAAAAAACGACTAAGTCCGAAGGTAAAAGTCTCCACCGAGGAAACCCACATCGCGTATCCGGACAAGGGCTCCAGGAGGTCAGATTCAACTGGCAGGTTTGTCCCGGTGAAGAAAAACTTCAAAATAAAGACTAAGTCAGAAGGTAACTTTTTAACCGAGGCCTCCCGCGACCTGTAGCCGAGCAGGGCTCCATCGCGGTCGGCCTGAAACTTTGACTTTGCCCCGGTCCTGGTGCAACCAGATGACCCGATTGGAGCTTTTTTGTTTCTAAGCGCTAGAAAAATAGTAATTCTTTAAAAATTCATATCTCCGGTTCCCCTGAACCGATTTTAATCGTTTTTGTGTCATTTTAAAGATAAAAATATAAACTATTTTTATAAATTGGTTTTGGATTTTTAAACTGTTTCCTGTGCTTTATTTGATTACTGTTTTGTGATATTTGAATGCTTTACACTTTGGGCCTGATTCTAACTTTGGAGGACGGTGTTAAACCGTCCCAAAAGTGGCGGATATACCACCTACCGTATTACGAGTTCCATAGGATATAATGGACTCGTAATACGGTAGGTGGTATATCCGCCACTTTTGGGACGGTTTATCACCGTCCTCCAAAGTTAGAATCAGGCCCTTTGTCTCCTAAGTTAAGCCTTGACGCTCGTTGCCAAGCTACCAAGGGTTGAGCTGGAATTAATTTACTGAGACCTAACTGTACCTAGGTGGAGGTTAGTGGCTTGTTGCTAGGTGTAGGTACCTACCTGCCCTTACCAATAACCCATTTTCCAACAGGTTGCATGGCCCATTTTCATTTCTTTGATTACTGTATCTGCTGGTGCTGCCAATTCAGACGAGACAATTATGCACTGCCTTTTGTGGGTCATGGGTTCATTGAGGTTGCACGGCCATGCTTTTATTTGTATTTACAGTAACCACTGGTGGTGCTAAATACAGACGGTTGATAAGATTGACATTTGGTGCACCATGATTATTATGGCTACAGTACCTTATTAGGTCGCCACTCACTTTAATTCATTGTGGCACCGGTTTCATTGTTTTGCTGTAACTTGTGGTGTGCCCAAGCACAGATGGGATATTCACAGTTTCTGTGCTCTGGTTTTTGTTTTACAGTAGCTGTGTGGGCACTATAGCAGCCTCTTAGGCCATTGTTCACATCATTGTTTTGTTACAATTGTATAATTTCCACTTTCCATTTAGTTCAGAGCGGATGCTGGTGGTGCCAAACAGAACAGGATATGGCGGTTACTCTGTACCATGTTGATTTGTGATTATAAGAGCTGCTTGAGTGTCACTCACTATATTGATGCACTGTGCAGCACTACTCGAGGCACTGAACAGAGGTGAATTATTTATGGTTACAGTGCATCATTTTCATTCTACTTTCCTGCTACTGGTGAGGGCGCGGAACACAGGTTGGTACATGGACTGTGCTTGTTGGAGATAATGGGCTTCTTTTTTGCATAGCTCCCCTTTTTAGGGCAAGCCTACGCAGCGCATGCAGTGCATGTGTTGTCTTTTCCAGACATGCTGTAATCAGTTTGTGGACTTACAGCCAGCTCCTTGGCTTTTATTGGTTCATTGTATTGTTGTTAAAAATCTCTCTCTTGCTAGTCGGTTATCTCTTTGTTTGTTCCTCCTTTTCATCACTGGTCACACCCATTACACAGGGAGTAACTACTGGGATGTTTCCGCTTGTTTTTTTAAGTGTCTTTTTTCTGGAACTCTTTTTTTCATGTTCATGTTTGATATGTGTGTGCACGACTTGTTCGCAGCTCCTTTCCTGCTTAAACAAATATCACCTTTTAAAGACACAGTGGTGTTCATCAGCACAGGGTTTATGAACTGATCAGCCACAAATAATTCAGATCTCTGCCCGAATCTGCATATATGTTAAAGTACCATAGTTTTTTATTGAAAGATTTTATCCCTAATGTATGCAGCGAAGCAATAGCCTCATTGGACGGTTTGAGCAATCCCTCCATCCCAATCTGCAGCATGCTGCTGTCCCCACCGCTTAATGGAGTATACACAAGAGCCCCTAATGGCAGCAGCACTCTTCAGCACAGGATTTGCCCACTGATCAGCCACAAGTTAGTTTGCAGGCAGAATTCATTGCTTAAACAAAGTCCACCTTTTAAGGACACAGTAGTGCTCATCAGTGCATGGTTCACATGCTGATGAGCTACAAATAATTAATTGCTCTTAGGCCCATATTTATATTTTTTGACGCAAAACTGCACCGGCACAGTTTTGCGTCAAAAATATTACAGCCGGCTAAAGCCATTTTGGTGCGCTGTGTGGGCGTCAAATTTATACTTTGACACCCGGCGGCGCAAACCACAGGTTTAAGCCATTTTTTTTACGCACACCGCAGCATCATGTCTTAAAGCAAAATTATGTTAACGCGTCGGAAATGACTGTGGGTTAATTTACGACACCGCACACCGGATATGCAGCGGTTTTTGACGTAATAGCGTCAAAATTCCCTGCGAACACAGCCATTTCAGCAGAGGAGAGCCAAAATGGATCCCAGATGCCTGTACAGACCCCAGGAAGATGACAACAGACCAGGAACCAGCCAGGAGGACCCACACAAGAACCAGGACACTTTTAAGAAGAAATGAAAGTGTAGCTTCAGTGCAGAGGAACAGGAAATCCTGGTTAAAGAGGTGACGGAACACCAGCACCAACTGTTTGTCACCTCAAAGTTGCCAATCAGTAGGAGAGAGGCAATATGGCAACACATTGTTGACAAGATCAACAGTGTGGCAGAAGTATGTAGAACAGTCGTCAAGTGCAAGAAACGATGGCATGACTGCAAGCACAGGACCAAGGAAAAGTTGGCCAGGAACAGGAAGGCAGCACTGCAGCCTGGAGGTGGGAGTTCAGCACACCAGGAGGCCCTGGACCACATGGAGGAGATGGTTGCAGCCATCATCCCTGAGGAGATCGTCACAGGGATTCAAGGACAGGACAGCCCAGACTACCAGGAGACAACGCACATGCAGGGTAAGTCGCATGGGGAATTATAATGCACTAATGTCAACTTTAAGCAGGGGAGGATACCAACCACAAAATGCATGGAAGTCATCATATACATGGAGTGGCATGGGTAAAGGGGTATGGCATGGGGGCATGGCCTGCACAGAGAGAAGCTGGGGCACACCATAACACTACACCAACAACAGTCCCGTGGGGGCATGCAGCCATGCCAATGATGGAGCAAAGGTAAAGCCACGCTAGGAGGGAAGGGCACAACATCAAACTGACATCCTGACACACATCAGCCACTATACCCCCTAAAGTAACTAGGGCCCAATTAACAACCTCTAGTCATACCGACAACTGGAATGTAACAGTGACACCAGTTGCCACTACTACCTCCGCTCTGTGTGCAGCTCAAATAGCCAATGGCAGTAACTTCCCCATGGAACATACACACCTAAATTAGAGGGTTGAGGATGACAACTCCAATAATCCCCTGAAACAAGACAAAGGCTGCAGTCCTGTCAAATGTCAATGCCCATAGTTGTCGCAAACATCACCCAATGTCATCAACATTAGGAGCTACACAGCACTAAGGTCACACCCATGCTGCATAAGTCAGGGTCCATCCTGTGCCTGGGTCACAATGTATCATCCCAAATGGCATACTGCTCAGACAACAGCATTGTGGGGGAGGACACATGTAACTGGTCACTGAAATACACCTGCACAGTCAGAGGAGGAATAGGACACAGGGCAATCCAATGTACATCACATTCCCCAACATCAGCTGTACACATTACCAATGCCAACATCCATATCGTGCCATAACAATGCTATGCATAGGATATGCTACATGTCAACTGCATATAAGTGGATCTGAAAGATCAGAGACTGGGGCAGGTCCAGATTGTTAAGTGTGCTGCTAGTGCCATCAGAGCACCCACAGCCAGTGAAAGGTCTCACCATGAGAATGGATGTAGACGGGAGTTGAGTAGGACAAGAAGGTGGCAATCACTATTTGGCCAAAACCAACACCTAGAGGAGATGATGCCGACAAGTCTAATAACTTACTACAATACATGTGACATGCAGGTGGGGCATAGGCTTGGGAGAATGCCCGTCTGAAAGACTGGAGCAATGAACAGGAAACAAGATCACAATGTGAAATCATCACAAGGCAGGCACGTCACATCACAAAAGCCACAACACACACACACTAATTGTACCCCATTTCATTTCAGAGGACAATGGATCTCCTGCGGATATGCCTGTCCCAGAATACCCTGATGACATGGATGGCGAGCTGACAAACATTCCCCAGCAGACCATCCAAGATCTTCTTGGAACCCTCCAGACCCCACATTCAGTCACAAGGAGGAGCACAGAACAAGCAGCCATCGCAGAGGATCCACCCACCACCCCAATTGTAAGATCTGCCAGCTCCAATATAGCTGAGGACTCAGACGACACAGGCACCAGCTTTGAGAGAACTGTAGTTGGTGTACAGCGGGAGCTGGCCAATGAGGTGCGGGTGGGGATGCAAACTATGGCAGCCAGCCTAGAGGGGGTGCGTTCGTGCATGATGTCATCTGCAGATCAGGCAGCAGCCATTCAAGCCCTAACATCCATCCTGCAAAGACTACAAGAAACTGTCAAGTAATTCACCACTGCAGTAAGGGAGTTGCCACAACACCTCATACCCCTAACCCTCCACTGCATGCACAAATGGAATCATGACCCCCTCAGGGCCGACCTGGCTGCCTACCATCGTGATGTGGCTGCTATTCTTAAGAATTTGCAGATCCTCCTTGCTGCAGTACTGCCCTTAAGACCTTCACAGGCAGCAGTGACTGGGATGTCTGACTCCACGTCTTCTAACACTGAGGTGTGTGTTGCCCCTTCACAACCACCACCACCAAGGACAGAGGAGGCAACACACACATCAGAAGAAGAAGACATGGAACAGATCACCTTCACACGGAAAAGTACCCGGAAGCACTAGTCCCTGCCACATGGCCAACTATTACCAAGCTCCTGCGTTTTGTAACATGCCAGTCTTGCAACAACTGTACTCAATGACTGTTCTGCTAACCACTGTATATCTTGTCAGCCTGCCCAGGGCTTGTCTCTCTCTTACTCATTGGCAAATCCTGTCCCTCTGCACTGTGTGAAACATCACCCCAGCATGTCAAAAGCATTTCCCTTTACCCCTTGTGTAGGATCACAATAGAAGATGTCACTATAATGGACTCACAATCATGGACAATGTACATATAGCACTACAGCACTTTTCAATAAATAGTACTTACACAACAAATCTGTCTCTGGGTAATGTGACACATCAGCTGTGCAGTAGATAACTGAAATGTGCCTCTTGTCAAATAAAGTAGCTTGTCAATACAACTGTCCTGAAATTATGTAGTCATATAAATCTGCACAGTGACCAGGATTGCATCATACTCTGCCCTTCCTGAGGGTAATATCTGATGAAGTGAGAAACCATACACTATCATGCTATGTTGGACAGAATAATGCTTCCTCAAGGGATTTCTAAGTCATCAAATAGTGGCCGCAAAATGTTGTCACCATGCAATACTAACACATATAACAGTGCACACAAATCTAAGGAAACACTCCAAAAACTGCATGAATGAAGGTGTCTGAGTTTACATCCAAATAGGTAATCATGCTTAACAGTGTCACAAATGATCTATGTGAGTCATGAAGACGATACTACAAGAGTGCTTACGACAACTCATCTTATAAGGGTGTCCTTGAACATCACACTGAAGTCAGACCTAAAACTGTTCCCCCAATACCAAATCTGGAAGCACTGTTTGTGACTTAGAAAACATACTTATTGACAAAAACACGTTGGGATCCATATTAACTGTGATTGGTGGTTGCAACGAATGGTGAAATCTTTGCAAGGTAGCTCTGGGGTAGCTGCCAATCTTACAGCTCAGTTCGGATTTGTTCGTAGCACAGAACACAAATGTAATAGTACAAAATTCATGTACACTAATGCCAAGGGCATGATCAACAAGCATTTAACACATACTGTAAAGGGTTCACTATATATTTATTAAATGGTAATCACAGAAGAGGAAACTGAGGGAAAAGTCTAACCTACCCTAATCTACCCTGACTACTCATTACCCACAACTGTCCCTAACTAACCTAACCTAAACTTACTTATCACATGTAATGAAACGTTCTAAACATCAACCCCCCCACCCCCCTTATGAGACGGGACACATGGAGGACAACAGATACTAACCTAAACACATACTATACTATCCTAAACAAATATATGTATTTTTGTATTTTTTGATATACAGATATTATTTTTAAACACACAAGAACTCCAACGTAGCCCCCACCCACCCACACACTTAATAAGTAAAAATAGAAAGATTCAGGACCCCCCACCCACTAACACTAACTAAACTAACAGCCTATACTAACCTAACACTAAGCCCCCTAAGCCCACTAAGTATAAGAACAAGGAAAGATGATCGAGGGGAGGGAATCTTGTCCATATACAAAGGTCTAGAGGTTGGCCCTCCGGAGGGTCCGCTTTATGGACCGCACATGCATGTTCATATGGTGAACATTCCGGCTCAGATGACTAATTTTTCATAGCACACGGTCCATTTTACGTTCCATTGCCTGGAAAGCTGCAGGTTCAACTGTAGCAGCTGGAGCAGTCCGGGTACCGGCAGTGGAGGTTTGTGGGCGTGTAGAGCCAATGCCTGTGGGCTGCCCTGCAGGTGGCACACTGCTGGGGCCTGGACCAACTGTAGATGTTGGGACAACAGTCCCAGCTGTGGGTGGTGCCACCTGGGTGGAACTGGTGGTTGTGCTGGTGGTGGCTGTGGTGGGCAAAGTAGGGCCACTCTGTGGGAAAGCCCTCCATGCTGCAGAGGCCCGTTCATTCCGGTATCTACGGGCCATCCTCCTGAACCGCGACTCTACCAGCAGGATATGTTGGTATCTCATGGCCCACCTCTGGAACTCACGGACCTGGATGGGTGTCATGTTCGCAGCTGTGAAGACAAAGGGAAACAATTTACATTAGGAACCACATTGTGTGAAATGGCACAAGAAGTAAATCAGACAATACATCTACTGTACTTGTAACAGCTCATATCACCATACAGATCATTGAATGTCCCTGAGGAAGTACATGGCTGGCCAGCCTACAAAGGTCATATCACACATAGCACATCCAAAACCTACAAGATGGGTAACAACTAGCTTTAACTTGCCATCTGAGCTCCGCCAGTTGTCAGCTAACAATCATGCTGCACATCCTCCGCCAATGCCTGGGCTACAGATGTCAGTGTACGGGATGGAAATCTAAAGCCACATGGTCTGCAAGTTGTAATTGGACTTGCTAGTATGGTATGTGCCATACCTGAGTGTGTATACTAGGTTCCGACCAAACAGTCACTTATTCACATGTATGTGTAACATACTGGTAGCATCAGTCCTAGGTACCCTATTCACAAACCCATGCCTGTGTTTGAGGGGGGGTGGAGAAACAACAAACAATTCCAAACAACATGGACACCCAGGAGTGTATAGAAAGCTCAACACGTGTTTGGCTCTACACACACACCACAGGTAACGTCTATCAACAATTAGGAGTCAGCAAACCCTTGACCAATCCTAGTGCCACACATGTCAGGAAATGCAGACCTTGGTCCACATCATATACTTCCAGTAAGGCATGACTTACATCAGACACAGAGTCGCAAGAACACCCATGATCATGATTTGCATGCACACCAAGGCCATTGCACTCAAGTTCCACATACTTGCAGCACTACATGTGGAAGTACATGCTGCTAGGAAAGTTCAACCTACAGTTTAATAAGTACTTTGGTGAATAGGGAAACAGAAGTCTGTTGGAAAGCGATTTGCAGTACCAATCTGGGGGAATGTGGGTCTGACAGGCGGACTAAGGCCCATATTTATACTTTTTGACGCAAAACTGCGCCAACGCAGTTTTGCGTCAAAAAAATTAGCGCCGGCTAACGCCATTCTGAAGCACCATGCGGGCGCCGTATTTATTGAATGACGTTAGCCGGCGTTAGCCGCCGGCGCTGTCTGGTGTGCGTTAAAAAAAACGACGTACACCAGGCAGCGCCGGCGTAGGGGGAAAATGGCGTATGGGCGTCCAGAAATGGTGCAAGTCAGGCTGAGGCAAAAAAATCGCCACAACCTGATTTGCGCCATTTTTTTACAACGCCCATCCCCCATTGAAATGACTCCTGTCTTAGCAAAGACAGGAGTCATGCCCCCTTGCCCAATGGCCATGCCCAGGGGACTTCTGTCCTCTGGGCATGGTCATTGGGCAGAGTGGCATGTAGGGGGGCACAAATCAGGCCCCCCTATGCCACAAAAAAAATAAAAATAAAAACTTACCTGGACTTACCTTAATGTCCCTGGGGTGGGTCCCTCCATCCTTGGGTGTCCTCCTGGGGTGGGCAAGGGTGGCAGGGGGTGTCCCTGGGGGATGGAGGGCACCTCTGGGCTCATTCTGAGCCCACAGGTCCCTTAACGCCTGCCCTGACCCAGGCGCTAAAATCCGGCGCAAATGCGGGTTTTTTAGTCCCGCCCACTCCCGGGCGTCGTTTTTGCCCGGGAGTATAAATACGACGCAGATGCATCGCAGTCATTTTTTAAGACGGGAACGCCTACCTTGCATATCATTAACGCAAGGAAGGTGTTCACGCCAAAAAATGACGCTAACTCCATGAAGTTTGGCGCTAGATGCGTCTAACGCCAAAGTATAAATATGGAGTTAGTTTTGCGTCGAATTTGCGCCGAAAAAAACAACGCAAATTCAGCGCAAACGGAGTATAAATATGCCCCTAAATCTGAGATGAGTTCCAGTGCGACTCTTGTTGATACAAGTGTTATCCACATGACTCACCTCCATTCTCATTGCGGGGCCTACAGGAATGACCTACAATCCCTAGATAATACAATAGTATAAGCATTGGCCAACCCAAAAATGTTGAGAAACTGAAATCCCACTCATTGAACAAGACAAATGATTGGCCAGCGCATCACACCTTGCTATGTGTTAAACACACAGGAGTCCATCCCACATCACCAGCAAACACAACACATAACAGACATATCAACACTTACTGGAGTGGTCGGGTCCTCAAATGTAGCCACCTCTCCCACAGTGTAGGGTGCCGGTCCACCTGTAAGGCATGGAAGGAAGAAATGTGCTCAGAATCTGTGCACTGACCAACAATTTCAAAGACAAAAACAATGTGTAAGCTGACATAAGTAATGAAAGCCATTCAGACATGATGATACTGCATCTGATTTATCACGGGCAACAAGTGCATAGCATGGGTCTCCTGTGACAGTTACACACATATCTATACACATGCAGTGGCCCTAACTATCATGTGGTGGCAAACATGCTCCTTCATTAGCGAGCAGAAATAATAATGGTGTGTAATCGTCTCATCATGTGAATCCAAGAGAGACATCCAAAGCCTGTTTACTTGAAGACTGCATTACCAGTCAAACAGCCTATGTGGCCATGACACATTTATGACACATAGGTACAATGTACAGAGGGACAGGGACTTTTGTAAGCCCTCATGTTGTTACAGTTTCTTCATTTGATGTGGCCCAGCAATGGTGATTTGCACCAAACATAGAGATATGAACCCATGTGCATACCTTTGGACTGCCATCCCTAATTGGAATGTGGCACAACAAACTCCATATACCAGTCTAAGATGTTAGCTGAGGGCACCTTACACCTTTTCCCGATGTTTTCAAATCCAGATCTGGCATGTGTCCAAAAAGATGAAGGACCACAATAATCCCTAACATTCATAGAACTTCAGTGAATGCTTTCCTTAGACACTCACCAGACACACATGAGACATATGTCTGGGCCACATTTCTATCATCAATTGACGTGAAGCTAGCACTCATTTTCTGCATCATGTAATGTTTCTAAAGTCAGTCTAGCTATTGCGTCAACAAAGTTTGCCAATATTTTAGTACATCTATACTTCACTGGCAAATGTGACCTATATAGACATGATTGGCTCCTATTTTGTTTTGTTGTCTGACACAAAGGTGGCGCCAAATTACATTAAGCAAAAGTATCCTGTAAGTTTGCAGAGCACGTGCTTCCTGACAGCTAGCAATTGTGATCCTTCGCATAGTGCATCAATTACCCTGTATGTTTCCGCAGCATTACACACAGTCAGCAACTTAGCTGGCAGATATTGTACAAATCATCTGATGTCACTACCGAGCTTTTAAATGTGCACATTTGCATGATGTGTACTCACCAACAGGGCCACCAATCACTATTCCCAGGTGGTCCAGCAGATCTTGCTCCCTGGTGATGAGGTCAGCCCAGCTGTGCTTCAGCTGGTGGTCATTCCTCTGGCTCCCATACATGCCCTGCAAGTGATGCAGCACCTTTCCCCACCGGATTCTTTGCGCCTCAGTGTGATACCCCTTTATCACCCTGCCCCCTGCCTCGATCATGAGTGGGAGGAAATGGCACACCAGCCTTATAAACTCCCCCAACTCCTCCTCACACATTCCGGCCAAGACGTGGCCTACCCAACATCTCAGCACTGAAAAGGGGAATAGGGGAGAAAGAAGAAAAAAGGAGAAAAGGGGGAAAGTAGGAGTATGAAAAACAAGTAAACTTAACAACTAAAAGAGCCCAACTATCTCCAAACTAGCACTACCCACAACAGACTCCCACAAACAACAAATACACTACAATACTGGACAATTGTAAACAAAACACACTCAGACAGTATATAACAACAATATTTATTTCACAAAATAATAAGTAAGATAGCACACAGGACAGCAAAGCACAAAATCACTGGACAACACTCTGAACACAGCCACACAGTCTAGAAGATTCACAGACTGCAAAGTGAAAGTGAAAGTACACCCACTGCACATAATCTGTAAACAGGATATCCTATCACATCACATCCTGCATTAAATGGCCGCCGTTTTTATCGTTATGCGTCATATTTTTTCACACATACAGAATGTGCATCATATTTTTCGACGCACACGAGTGAAAATTAGGCTGCATCCAAATAATAGAAAATTGTCTTTACTATTATTTGGATGCAGCCTAATTTTCACTCCTGTGTGTCTAAAAATATGACGCACAATCTGTATTGGTGGGGGAAAACTGACGCATAGCGCTAAAAACGTAAAAATTTTAGTGCATGAACTGTTTTTTTTTATTTTTTCAATTTTTATATTATGTTACATTTGGGACACAACTGAGATAGGCTGATTGCACCCACTTTGGTGTTGATGGTGTATTTTCATATGTGAGACATCATACTGCAGCGGACCATGACCCGCTACTTCCTTAACAGGATTTTGACTTTGGCTGACGCACTAGATGGCCATATGTGTGGCCTACATATATGTATTGCACAATTTGGGCATGTTTGGCATCAGGAGAGGATAGCAAGGGGACGTGCATAAGTATAATACATCAATGCCTATGGCTCAATGTGTGTGCAGTAGCAACTAATGTAGTTGTTGACCCAGTCTGTGTGCATCACAAGATGCTTTATTGAAAATATGCTTGTATGAATGTGAAGTCAATGTGTCCAAACCTTAAATGCAAGTCATTGTGGAAAGGAGAGAGGACATGTGTTAGTCATACATGTAGCAACAATCCGCACTTCCAAGATTTTGGGTAACGTAGACACCACAAATGACAAAGCATTCACCAGATAGATGGCAGACGCTTGTTCACGTCAACGGTCCACAATTTCACCATCCCATGTCCTAGATTTTTGGTAACTGCTTCCTAGGAACTTGTTGGTGAATCCCTCAGTGAGTCAGGCACATGCATTGACGAAGTGGGTACCATGTAATTGGCCCAGACAGCCATAAGTCATATAACTGAGCCACAACTCTCCAGTGGCTGTGGTGGACCAGCATACGAGGCAGCACGTGTCCACATATTTCCAGTGATCAATTGCACAGAGGTATCTTGTTCATGTGTGTGGTCCAATGTTGATTCTGTATATTTTTAGGGGTGTATGTTGTTACAGTTATGTCCAGGTCTCATCATGAGTCAGTGGCAGCTATTCCTGTATCTACTGAGTATCCTTCGTAGATCAATGTGAGTGAAGTCAATGAGGACATGAGAACCTACATGGGGATGGTCCCACCCTGTCACTGAAGACGTGTAATGAGACTGTCAACAGAGCAACCTTGGTGTGCTGAGTGAGATCATGTCTCACGTGTCATGTTCCGGCAGGTGTCATTAGAGCATTTGTACACAGGTTGGTCTCTGAAATTCCCACTGCATCTGGGAACATCATAGCCTCTGTGCTGATTATTTTCGCAGCTATTCACCACACACAGCCCATCAATATGTTGTGAGCAATGTAATTCAGCGTGTGAACTGTCAGGGTCCAAAACCATGATTTTGGTATTTAAAGACAATTTAACAAATATGGTACAATTATACAATGTATTTGGGTATGCATTGATGAAGCACATGACAAAATACCCTCTGAGGAATGAGAGGTTTGGTAAAGCAAGTGTGGTATATATGTAGCCACAGGGAATCTTTAGGGTGACGCACAGACAGGTGCCAGTCAGGCTGACAGGATGCAGGGTCAATCAGGATCCAGCAATTTCACAAGTTACATAATCAGTGGTCTGACTAAGACTGGTCGGAGGAAGAACTAGTCAGTTGACATTTAAAACTGTGTATGTTCTGTGTTTTTGAAGGTGACACATGAACCCAAGGGCTGTGTTACACGGCTTTATTACTAGCAATGCATAATAGTGTATTTGACAAAATGGCAACTTTAATGCTGTTCCAGGCATCAGCAGGGGCAGTGCATGTTGAAATGGGTGGTGTGCATGGAGGTGATCACAGGTGTGGGCTGCATCAGTTTCTCACAAGTCCTGTAGGTGAGATTTGCATTCAAATGGGCAACAGTACCTTTTACAAGGGAAGCAATCTACAGGTGATAACAGGGATTAGAAACTACAAGCCAGTGTATCAATTGACCTGACGTCCATGTAGTCAGATGTACTGTGACAATGGTATACCATAGGAAAGGGTGTAGCACACTAGATTACTATTGTTAGTCTGTGTGTGTAGAGGAGGGAATATCGGGGTACACATATTACTATTCCAGGGACATCTTCAGACAGGTGGGTTGTGACCAGGTGCATGGGCATGTCAGGAGTTAGGCAATGGGCTGACATGTACATGGAATGTCATGTGGGCAATGCTTGTGATATGTGTGGCACTTATTCTGTCTATGTTCTGCTTATATGGAACTCTAGTCACAATTAGTCCTTGCAAAGATGGGATGCAGTTGGACTTACTGCTGTCAAGGGTCTGGTCATACATTCCTGTTACTGATGCAAAAGCACATCAACTGCCTCATGTATGAGGCTTGTTTTCACCTTATTGAGTGATGGTGTCTTAGTTGTGTGCCATATGCTGCGATGAACCATGTTTCCAACATGTATGTGTGAAATAGGTTTGGTCCTCTGCTATTGCCCTTCAGAGGTGAAATGAACAGGATCTATGTCATTTACAGTGTGTGTGTATGTGACCGTTGTATGATACGCATCACAATTGCTCTGGGATTTTCTGTGTCATGATCGGTATATCAGCAATGCTCCATGAGGCAACACTCTTATTCTGATAGTTAGAGATAAAGGTGAGCACAAATGATTAGCCAGACCATTATATGGTGATTATTATCGGTGTATATTTACATTAGTTCATAAAGTGGTGATGGTGATTATATTTAAAAGAAATTGTTCACGATATGTTGGCGCCAACGCAATCCAGCGGCCATGTTTTGTTGTTCCCCCTCCTGTTGCAGGCCACCATCCTCCTCTTCCTCCTCTCCAGGCATGTGTGGCTCTGGTTCCAGGAGTGGAATGTTCCTTCTTATGCAAATGTTGTGCAGGATGGCACATGTTAGAATGATCTTACAGACCACTTCAGGGGAATATAGGAGGCTTCCACCAGTGATGTCAAGGCACCTGAATCTCAACTTGAGGATGCCGAAGGTCTTCTTGACTATGCTGCATGGCCTCCTATGTGCGTCATTGTAGGCACGCTCTGCTGCAGTACTTGGGTTGCCAATAGGTGTCATAACCCATGGCTGGATCCCATACCCCTGATCAGCTGAAAGAGAAAATGAATGGGATCATGTTGATGTAGCTTGCCCCATTTATATCAGCTTGCATGGCAGTAGTTGTCTTGTGTTGTCTGTGACTCTTTTGTGTTATTGTGTTGCATCCTAGGCTTGTAGGATGTACCATCTGCATTGTGTTGTTTCCTTGGCTGAACAAGTGTTTGGCTGCTGACCGGTTGTCAGCAGTATGTTTTGGGATTTGCAGTACAGTGTGCCCTCCCTAGCATTGTGACTTGTGATACAGGTTTCCCTGTGTCTTCACTGGGGGTGAGATGATAGTTCCATACACAGGTTAAAATTGACAGTGTTGTTAACACTTTCATATCAATGTACCCTGGACATAACATACCTTTAGACTTATGCAATGGATTAATGTAAACATAATTGAGACGCTTACAATTTGCAAGGTGACATTTAGGCAACACACTCCAAACGTTGTGATCATTGACGTCTTAACGTTAGGCTGTACAGTAATTTCAGATGTGTGACAGGTTCAATGGTGACCTATGAAACATGGCTAGCGATGTCACAACCTCAGTGTGTTCCTGTGGACATGTTGCTGTTGTGGTGTATGTGTTGTGTGTCCTAGAGGGTTGCTGTGCAGTGTGTATATAAGTAGGTTTGTGTACTTACCAACAAGTAGTCCATTGCCATACCATCCATCCTGGAAGTGTTGATTGATGGTGCTGTGACGGAAGATGAGTGAGTCATGTACACTCCCAGGATATTTTGCCACGATGTTCGTGATCAATCCATGGTGATCGACAATGTCCTGCACATTGATGGAATGTGTGCTTCCTGTTGCAGTAGAGGTGTTCAGTTGCAGCAGGTGGCACAAGGCTTACATGTGTGCAGTCGATTGCACCAAGGATGTGTGGGAAGCTACTAATGAGGTAGAACCCCTGTTTTGTTTCCTGCTGCTTCTGCAGTGTGTTAGGGAAGCAGATGTGGCGGGGTGTGAGTCCAATGATGGCATCCAGTACTTTGGGCAAAAAGGAAGAGAATGATGGCTGTGATATTCCGGCAACCAGGGCACCAATTGTTTGAATAGAGCCACTTGCCAGCATGTGAAGTACGGCAAGGAGCTTGGTTTCTGTTGGGATGGTGCGGGGTGTCAGCAAGGTGGGTGCCAACTGTGGCTCAATGTTTCGCAGCAGCTGCTGAATGGCCTGCCAGTTCAACCTGCACCTCTGGATGATGTCATGTTTCCTGAGGCCATGAAGGGTTGTTCTGGTGTGGAATATTCTCTCCTGCCTTCTGCGCTGCCTTTGGGGTCCCTGCTGGTGTTGTGGTAGCTGCTGTTGTTGTTGCTGGACTCTGCGTCTGCGTGCACGCTGGATGAGAAGCACCTCCATGTCTCCCTTTTGCTGCTCTGCTGTTGCTTCTGTGTGTTCTGAATAAATACAGGTGTGTTTGCCCCATTTTAACACCTGCCCTGACCCAGGCGTTAAATTTTGACACAAATTGGGCTGTGTGCCATTTTCCGGCTGTGTGCCATTTACCGGCTCCGCCTCCCGGCCATGCGTCATTTTTGCCCGAAAGCATAAATACGACGCACAGCCATTTAAGTCATTTTTTGGACTCGAACGCCTACCTTGCATATGATTAACGCAAGGCGGGTTGCCGCATCCAAAAAATTACGCACACTGCGGAATTTTGACGTCCGCGGCCTCGGGTGTCAAATTTTAAATGCAGGGCAAGGTTTGCACTGAATGTGTGTAAAAAATGGGCGCAGACGGAGAATAAATATGCCCCTTAGTGTTTAAAAACCTGCACATATATTAAAGTACCATCATTTTTTTGTTGAATTATGTTATCCTTAATGTCCCCAGCAAAGCTGTAGCCTCATTACATGGTCTGAGCAATCCCTGCAACCTGGCCTGCAGCAGGCTGCTGTCCCATCGCTTGATGGAGTACACGAATGAGTAGCAGCACTCTCCTGTGCAGGGTTCATGTGCTTATCAGTCTCAAGTTACTTTGCAGTTGGAATTCTTTGCTTAAGCAAAGACCATCTTTTAAAGTCACAGCAGAACTCATCATCACAGGGTTCACGGGCTGATCAGCTACAAATAATGCAGAGCTCTGCCCAAGATAGTTTGCGGTCAAAATTCACTTTGTACCTGAGCCTCTATATATGTACTGTTGTTTTTTTGTTTAATGATTTTATCCCTAATGTCTGCTTTGCCTCACATAGCCATCATTTAAGTTCTCCGCAGCAAAGCAATAGCCTCATTATGTTGTCTGATCAATCCCCCTAGCCTGGTCGCAGGCTGCTGTTCCTGCTGCTTGATGGAGTACACCAAGGAGCCCCTACTGGTGGCGGCACCCATCTGTACAGGGTTCACGCGCTGTTCAGTGACATATAATTCAGTGCTCTGCCCAAGTTGGTTTGTAGGTGAAATTTGCTTCTTGCCCCGCTGGACCTATAGACAGAAGAAGAAGAGGCAGGGGGTGCACCGGAACACTCCCCATTGTGGTTGCCTCCTCTGGGTCTACAGAGTGTCAGCTCCCACAGCAGCACATAAAGGTGCCAGCTGAGTGGGAATCCAGTGGGAGACCCTGGGGCTGGGCTCCCTGCACTGCTCTGCAATAAGGCTTTCCTGACGTGGGGTGTCTGAGTGGGACCGGACAGCCCCGGAGAATGCTACACAGCACAATGCCACTCTGCACCCCAGGACACAGAGCGACTGACCCAAGTGCTGCAGTAGAGCCGCTCATCAGATATACACACTCCAATAAGAATGCCTTATAAAGCACTGCGGGGCCTACTCACATTTGGAAAAGGAGCCACTTGTGGTGTCCCCAGGAGACCGGGGTCACTATGCAAAATGATGAGAAATGTGAGGGGAGCGGCAGAAGGAGTGCACCCTCCCCCCAAGAAATGTCCAAATGTCCCCATCCTAAGTTTCAGGTGACTTGGAAACAATAACCCCTCAAGGGTTGCAATGTGTTTTCAAACTCAGTCCCATCTGGACATTTTGTTTCAGGTTGGTGGAGTTCCACCTTCTAGGGGTGAAGATTACGGCTGCAGTCTCTTTGGCCTAAATGGTGATAACAAAAAGATTGTTATGATGGTGAACACCCGTTAGGGGCGAAGGGCTGTAATTGCAGGTGATTTTTCTACAGAAATGATGGACTATAGCTCAAATGTTAGCATGTTAGGCTAAATGTTTTTTTTTTTTTTTTTTAAATGTGTGGTCATGGTGTTGAGTCCAATGGTATGACTTGTGATGGGTCATATGATCAAGTACCTTCTAGGAGTGAAAGTAGGTATTCCACAATTTTTAACAACCAAGAGATGTCCTTTAGGGATAGGTGGGTTAACAGATCTGGTTTATGCTTTCAGCAGTGCCTTTCATATATTAATAGTATGACCATGAACACTCTCCATGCCCCCGGAAAGGGACAATTCCGCCATGGCTCAGTATCTTGCTCAGCAAGCTTCGACCACATAATCATCAGTGCCTAGAGTCGGAGTGAGCCATTACCTCCTCAAACCAAAACACATGGCAATAGCTCTAATCCTCGCAAACGTGAGACCAATTGCATTGCAAATACTTGTTTCCTTTGTTGCAGTTGTAACTCATGCCTTCATCTTTTGTTGGAAAACCTACATGTTGCACTGCATTTGGTGATTAAATCATGGTTGCAGTGCACAATGTTCTTTTTACTTCATGGCATTTCTTAGCTATGTTTTTAGTACTCTTCATTCATGTGGATATACTTTCATTGGTGACAGCCTGTAGCATCACATACCTTCCTGATCATTGTGTTTGCGGAGCATCTGGTTCATGTAAATTTTTTGGCATTTCAGCAGCCACCTGTGGCTCCACATGTGTTTTTTCCTCTGCAAACATTGTCTAGTTTTAACAATGTATGATTGTGTTGATTTTACTCAGTCACAGTGTGTCCTCCGTTCCTCTTTTTGTCTGAGACTTGTGGTCTTGTCCTTATGTTCACACCTAGGAGGTAGCAGCTGTTGTACACTAATGTTGCTGCAGTGTATACCATTTTATGTCTATCTATAGATCTATCTATAGATATATCTATATATAAATCTCTCTCTTCTCTCGATATAATCACAGAAAAAACACAGGGTACAGGGACATTATAGTTAGGAAATACAATTAAAAAAAACATAGAAATTCACTTAAAAAACAAAAGGTTACATGGACATTATAGTTAGGTTCTGAATGTACTTGCACAAAAACATCAAAATTCAGCAGTTATAGTTAGAGTTATTCAAGTAAATATAACTTGCGCCCTAAGGAGCCTATAACTTGCATCCCCACCATGCACAGTTTTTTCTTGACTGCTAATGTTTTCTTGATATTTTTCTTGATGTTATAAAAGTTGTCATGAGTGCTGTAATATCTGGGATAATTAGCAATGCATGGCGAGGGCGCAAGTTATAGTTACCTTAGGGCACAGGTTATAGTTACTTGAGCTGTCAGCTCCCACCAAGCAAAAGCAAACAGATAGGTTGAGGGGTGGACACCCCTGGACATAACAGGAGCTGGCCCTAGGGGTGGCGGGCCCCAGGGCCTTTATTAGCTCCAGCAGGGGGCCACATGGCCCACCTCCTTTACTTTTCTAGTCCGGACTTGGGCAGTGGTGGTCCCTGGGGCACATGTGGGTCATGGGGGGGATTTGCTGTCCCTCTCCCATTGTTTAGAACAGTTGACCCTCGGGATTTATGATCCCAGGGGGGTCTGCGGGCCCCCATTATATATTAGCCCCAGGGATGTGGTGATCCCTGGAGTTTGGAGGGGAGGTCTGAGCAACCCCCCCAGTACTGTTAATTTAGCCTTAGGGAGGTGGTGGTACCCATGGCTCCAAGAGCCTAAGGAGAGAGCCACATGTGCCTTCTCCCTTTCTTAAACAGTATCCTTGGGAACTGGCCGACCCCAACACCAGAGCTAAGGGACAAGGGTGTTCCCAGCCCGGCCCCTTTTCTTTTTTTTTTTATGTTTTTTTCCAGGGACTCAGCTGAAGCCATGTTCCAAGATGGTTGCCAACACTTTCTGATGAAGTTTTGGCAGCCAATCAGATTTCAGCAAGGGGACTGTTAGATCCTCGGAGGATCAGCGTCCCTAGATATACAAATTTATTTTTCTTTTATTATCTCAAAAACTACTGAAGGGATTTACATCAAATAACAAAGAGGGTGCTTTCTGGACCAACACCATCCTTTCTGCCAAATTTGGTGTAATTCCGTCCTGCAGTTTGGGCTGTAGTCATGTTCAAAAACCTTATGGAAATTAACATGGGGAAAACAAGTTTTGGGGCCCCCCTTTTTTGGGCCCCGCATGATGGAGCACCCCTAAACTTTCCAGACAGCAGTGGAAGTGAGCATCACATTTTTTGGAAAACGTCTCGAAGATTTATCAATTGGGAAAAAGGATACAGGCAAGTCAAAAAACACTTTTTCTAAAGAAACCTAGGGGCACATGTATGAAATTCAGGTTTTGGGACTCGCAAATTGCGGGTCATAGCGACTCCCAATTTGCGAGTCGCAAATCTGATGTACAACAGGGAATGACACTGTTTGCGATTCCCAATGGAGTCGCAAATGACTTACCTCATGAATATTCATGAGGTAGGTTGCAATTTGCGACCCCATTGGGAATGGCCGCCCTCACAGGGATGATGGCCTGCTGGAGGCAGTAGACCCCCATGTCTCTGACTGCTTTTAAATAAATCAGTTTTTTTTATTTTTTTAAATGCAGCTCATTTTCCTTAACCCCTTCGCTGCCAGGCCTTTTCCCCCTCCTATGAAAGACCTTTTTTTGCCTGTTTGGAGTAGTTCTCGCTAGGCCCTCATAACATTTTGTCCACATAAGCTACACACGCCAAATTTGCGTCCTTCTTTTCCAACATCCTAGGAATTCTAGAGGTACCCAGACTTTGTGAGTTGCCCTGAAGGAGGCCCAGATTTTAGCCAAAATACAGTGATTTTTTTTTTTTTTTACAGATCGGAAAAAGGGGCAGCAGAAGAAGGCTTGTGTTTTTTTCCCTGAAAATGGCATCAACATAGGGTTTGTGGTGCTAAAATCCCCAGCTTCCCAGCTTTCAGGGACAGGCAGACTTGAATCAGAAAACCACATTTCTCAACACAATTTTTGGCATTTGACTGGGACATACCCCATTTTTAAGACATTTTGTGCTTTCAGCCTCCTTCCAGTCAGTGACAGAAATGGGCATGAAACCAATGCTGGATCCCAGGAAACTAAACATTTCTAAACAGTAGACAACATTCTGAATTCAGCAAGGTGTAATTTGTATAGATCCTACAAGGGTTTCCAACAGAAAATAACAACTGAAATAAAAAAATATTGAAATTGAGGTGAAAAAAACAGCAATTTTTCTTTACGTTTTACTCTGTAACTTTTTCCTGCAATGTCAGATTTTTGAAAGCAATATACTGTTACGTCTGCTGGACTTTTCTGGTTGCGGGGATATATATGGCTTGTAGGTTCATCAAGAACCCTAGGTACCCAGAGCCGATTACTGAGCTGCACCCTGCAGTGGGTTTTCATTCTATACCGGGTATTCAGCAATTCATTTGCTGAAATATAAAGAGTGAAAAATAGCTATCAAGAAAACCTTTGTATTACCAAAATGGGCACAAGATAAGGTGTTGAGGAGCAGTGGTTATTTGAACATCTCTGAATTCCGGGGTGCACATACTAGCATGTGACTTACAGAACATTTCTCAAATAGACGTCTTTTTTACAAACTCTCTAATATTTGGAAGGAAAAAATGTAGAGAAAGACAAGGGGCAATAACAGTTGTTTTGCTATTCTATGTTCCCCAAAGTCTCCCGATAAAAATGGTACCTCACTTGTGTGGGTAGGCTTCGCGCCTGCGACAGGAAATGCCCCAAAACACAACATGGACACATCACATTTTTCTACAGAAAACAGAGGTGTTTTTTGCAAAGTGCCTACCTGTAGATTTTGGCCTCTAGCTCAGCCGGTACCTAGGGAAACCAACCAAACCTGTGCATTTTTTAAAACTAGAGACCTGGGGAATCCAAGATGGGGTGACTTGTGGGGCTCTCACCAGGTTCTGTTACCCAGAATCCTTTGCAAATCTCAAAATTTGGCTAAAGAAACACTTTTTCCTCACATTTCGGTTACAGAAAGTTCTGGAATCTGAGAGGAGGCACTAATTTCCTTCCACCCAGTGTTCCCCCAAGTCTCCTGATAAAAATGATACCTCACTTGTGTTGGTGGGCCTAGTGCCCGTGACATGAAATGCCCCAAAACACAACATGGACACACCACATTTTTCTACAGAAAACAGAGGTGGTTTTTGCAAAGTGCCTACCTGTAGGTTTTGCTCTATAGTTCAGCTGTCACCTAGGGAAACCTACCAAACCTTTGCATTTTTAAAAACTAGAGTCCTAGGGGAATCCAAGATGGGGTGACTTGGGGGGCTCTCACCAGGTTATGTTACCCAGAATCCTTTGCAAACCTCAAAATTAAGCTAAAAAAAACCTTTTTCCTCACATTTCGGTGACTGAAAGTTCTGGAATCTTAGAGGAGCCACAAATGTCCTTCCACCCAGCGTTCCCCCAAGTCTCCGAAAAAAATGATACCTCACTTGTGTGGGTAGGCCTAGCGCCCGTGACAGGAAATGCCCCAAAACACAAAGTGGACACATCACATTTTTCGACAGAAAACAGAGGCATTTTTTGCTAAATGCCTACCTGTGGATTTTTGGCCTCTAGCTCAGCCGGCACCTAGGGAAACCTACCAAACCTGTGCATTTTTTTAAACTAGAGATGTAGGGGAATCCAAGATGGGGTGACTTGTGGGGCTCTCACCAGGTTCTGTTACCCAGAATCATTTGCACACTTCAAGATTTGGCAAAAAAACTGGTTTTCCTCACATTTCAGTGACAGAAAGTTCTGGAATCTGAGAGGAGCCAAAAAACGTCCTTCCACCCAGCATTCCCCAAGTCTCACGATAAAAATGATACCTCACTTGTGTGGGTGGGCCTAGTGCCCGCGACAGGAAATGCCCCAAAACACAACGTGGAGACATCACATTATTCTACAGAAAACAGAGGTGTTTTATGCAAAGTGCCTACCTGTAGATTTTGGCCTCTAGCTCAGCCGGTACCTAGGGAAACCTATCAAACCTGTGCATTTTTGAAAACTAGAGACAAAGGGTAATCCAAGATGGGGTGACTTGTGGGGCTCTCACCAGGTTCTGTTACCCAGAATCCTTTGCAAACCTCAATATTTGGCTAAAAAAAAACTTTTTCCTCACATTTCGGTGACAGAAAGTTCTGAGAGGAGCCACAAATTTCCTTCCACCCAGCGTTCCCCCAAGTCTCTGATAAAAATGATACCTCACTTGTGTGTGTGGGCCTAGTGCCCGCGACAGGAAATGCCCCAAAATACAACATGGACACATTATATTTTTCTGCAGAAACCAGAGGTGTTTTTTCCAAAGTGCCTACCTGTAGATTTTAGCCTATAGCTCAGCCAGCACCGAGGGAAACCTACCAAATCTGTGCATTTTTGAAAACTAGAGACCTAGGGAAATCCAAGATGGGGTGACTTGTGGCGATCTCACCAGGTTCTGTTACCCAGAATCCTTTGCAAACCTCAAAATTTGGCAAGAAAAACACTTTTTCCTCACATTTCGGTGACAGAAAGTTCTGGAATCTGAGAGGAGCCACAAATTTCCTTCTACCCAGCGTTCCCCCAAGTCTCCCGATAAAAATGATACCTCACTTGTGTGGGTAGGCCTAGCACCCACGACAGGAAATGCCCCAAAACACAACGTGGACACATCACATTTTTCGACAGAAAACAGAGGTGTTTTTTGCTAAGTGCCTACCTGTGGATTTTGGCCTCTAGCTCAGCCAGCACCTAGGGAAACCCACCAAACCTGTGTATTTTTTAAAACTAGAGACCTAGGGGATTCCAAGATGGGGTGAATTGTGGCACTCTCACCAGGTTCTGTTACCCAGAATCCTTTGCAAACCTCAAAATTTGGCTGAAGAAACCCTTTTTCCTCAATTTTCGGTGACGGAAAGTTCTGGAATCTTAGAGGAGCCACAAATCTCCTTCCACCCAGCGTTCCCCCAAGTCTCCGAAAAAAATGATACCTCACTTGTGTGGGTAGGCTTCGCGCCCGTGACAGGAAATGCCCCAAAACACAAAGTGGACACAACACATTTTTCGACAGAAAACAGAGGCATTTTTTCCTAAATGCCTACCTGTGGATTTTTGGCCTCTAGCTCAGCCGGCACCTAGGGAAACCTACCAAACCTGTGCATTTTTTTAAACTAGAGACGTAGGGGAATCCAAGATGGGGTGACTTGTGGGGCTCTCACCAGGTTCTGTTACCCAGAATCCTTTGCACATTCAAGATTTGGCAAAAAAACTGGTTTTCCTCACATTTCGGTGACAGAAAGTTCTGGAATCTGAGAGGAGCCAAAAAACTTCCTTCCACCCAGCATTCCCCCAAGTCTCACGATAAAAATGATACCTCACTTGTGTGGGTGGGCCTAGCGCCCGCGACAGGAAATGCCCCAAAACACAACGTGGAGACATCACATTATTCTACAGAAAACAGAGGTGTTTTATGCAAAGTGCCTACCTGTAGATTTTGGCCTCTAGCTCAGCCGGTACCTAGGGAAACCTACCAAACCTGTGCATTTTTGAAAACTAGAGACAAAGGGTAATCCAAGATGGGGTGACTTGTGGGGCTCTCACCAGGTTCTGTTACCCAGAATCCTTTGCAAACCTCAATATTTGGCTAAAAAAACACTTTTTCCTCACATTTCGGTGACAGAAAGTTCTGAGAGGAGCCACAAATTTCCTTCCACCCAGCGTTCCCCCAAGTCTCTGATAAAAATGATACCTCACTTGTGTGTGTGGGCCTAGTGCCCGCGACAGGAAATGCCCCAAAATACAACATGGACACATTACATTTTTCTGCAGAAACCAGAGGTGTTTTTTCCAAAGTGCCTACCTGTAGATTTTAGCCTATAGCTCAGCCAGCACCGAGGGAAACCTACCAAACCTGTGCATTTTTTAAAACTAGAGACCTAGGGAAATCCAAGATGGGGTGACTTGTGGGGCTCTCACCAGGTTCTGTTACCCTGAATCCTTTGCAACCCTCAACATTTGGCAAGAAAAACACTTTTTCCTCACATTTCGGTGACAGAAAGTTCTGGAATCTGAGAGGAGCCACAAATTTCCTTCTACCCAGCGTTCCCCCAAGTCTCCCGATAAAAATGATACCTCACTTGTGTGGGTAGGCCTAGCACCCACGACAAGAAATGCCCCAAAACACAACGTGGACACATCACATTTTTCGACAGAAAACAGAGGTGTTTTTTGCTAAGTGCCTACCTGTGGATTTTGGCCTCTAGCTCAGCCGGCACGTAGGGAAACCCACCAAACCTGTGTATTTTTTAAAACTAGAGACCTAGGGGATTCCAAGATGGGGTGAATTGTGGTGCTCTCACCAGGTTCTGTTACCCAGAATCCTTTGCACACTTCAAGATTTGGCAAAAAAAACTGGTTTTCCTCACATTTCGGTGACAGAAAGTTCTGGAATCTGAGAGGAGCCAAAAAACTTCCTTCCACCCAGCATTCCCCCAAGTCTCACGATAAAAATGATACCTCACTTGTGTGGGTGGGCCTAGCGCCCGCGACAGGAAATGCCCCAAAACACAACGTGGAGACATCACATTATTCTACAGAAAACAGAGGTGTTTTATGCAAAGTGCCTACCTGTAGATTTTGGCCTCTAGCTCAGCCGGTACCTAGGGAAACCTACCAAACCTGTGCATTTTTTAAAACTAGAGACAAAGGGTAATCCAAGATGGGGTGACTTGTGGGGCTCTCACCAGGTTCTGTTACCCAGAATCCTTTGCAAACCTCAATATTTGGCTAAAAAAAACCTTTTTCCTCACATTTCGGTGACAGAAAGTTCTGAGAGGAGCCACAAATTTCCTTCCACCCAGCGTTCCCCCAAGTCTCTGATAAAAATGATACCTCACTTGTGTGTGTGGGCCTAGTGCCCGCGACAGGAAATGCCCCAAAATACAACATGGACACATTACATTTTTCTGCAGAAACCAGAGGTGTTTTTTCCAAAGTGCCTACCTGTAGATTTTAGCCTATAGCTCAGCCAGCACCGAGGGAAACCTACCAAACCTGTGCATTTTTTAAAACTAGAGACCTAGGGAAATCCAAGATGGGGTGACTTGTGGGGCTCTCACCAGGTTCTGTTACCCTGAATCCTTTGCAACCCTCAACATTTGGCAAGAAAAACACTTTTTCCTCACATTTCGGTGACAGAAAGTTCTGGAATCTGAGAGGAGCCACAAATTTCCTTCTACCCAGCGTTCCCCCAAGTCTCCCGATAAAAATGATACCTCACTTGTGTGGGTAGGCCTAGCACCCACGACAGGAAATGCCCCAAACCACAACGTGGACACATCACATTTTTCGACAGAAAACAGAGGTGTTTTTTGCTAAGTGCCTACCTGTGGATTTTGGCCTCTAGCTCAGCCGGCACCTAGGGAAACCCACCAAACCTGTGTATTTTTTAAAACTAGAGACCTAGGGGATTCCAAGATGGGGTGAATTGTGGCGCTCTCACCAGGTTCTGTTACCCAGAATCCTTGCACACTTCAAGATTTGGCAAAAAAAAATGGTTTTCCTCACATTTCGGTGACAGAAAGTTCTGGAATCTGAGAGGAGCCAAAAAACTTCCTTCCACCCAGCATTCCCCCAAGTCTCACGATAAAAATGATACCTCACTTGTGTGGGTGGGCCTAGCGCCCGCGACAGGAAATGCCCCAAAACACAACGTGGAGACATCACATTATTCTACAGAAAACAGAGGTGTTTTATGCAAAGTGCCTACCTGTAGATTTTGGCCTCTAGCTCAGCCGGTACCTAGGGAAACCTACCAAACCTGTGCATTTTTTAAAACTAGAGACAAAGGGTAATCCAAGATGGGGTGACTTGTGGGGCTCTCACCAGGTTCTGTTACCCAGAATCCTTTGCAAACCTCAATATTTGGCTAAAAAAAACCTTTTTCCTCACATTTCGGTGACAGAAAGTTCTGAGAGGAGCCACAAATTTCCTTCCACCCAGCGTTCCCCCAAGTCTCTGATAAAAATGATACCTCACTTGTGTGTGTGGGCCTAGTGCCCGCGACAGGAAATGCCCCAAAATACAACATGGACACATTACATTTTTCTGCAGAAACCAGAGGTGTTTTTTCCAAAGTGCCTACCTGTAGATTTTAGCCTATAGCTCAGCCAGCACCGAGGGAAACCTACCAAACCTGTGCATTTTTTAAAACTAGAGACCTAGGGAAATCCAAGATGGGGTGACTTGTGGGGCTCTCACCAGGTTCTGTTACCCTGAATCCTTTGCAACCCTCAACATTTGGCAAGAAAAACACTTTTTCCTCACATTTCGGTGACAGAAAGTTCTGGAATCTGAGAGGAGCCACAAATTTCCTTCTACCCAGCGTTCCCCCAAGTCTCCCGATAAAAATGATACCTCACTTGTGTGGGTAGGCCTAGCACCCACGACAGGAAATGCCCCAAACCACAACGTGGACACATCACATTTTTCGACAGAAAACAGAGGTGTTTTTTGCTAAGTGCCTACCTGTGGATTTTGGCCTCTAGCTCAGCCGGCACCTAGGGAAACCCACCAAACCTGTGTATTTTTTAAAACTAGAGACCTAGGGGATTCCAAGATGGGGTGAATTGTGGCGCTCTCACCAGGTTCTGTTACCCAGAATCCTTGCACACTTCAAGATTTGGCAAAAAAAAATGGTTTTCCTCACATTTCGGTGACAGAAAGTTCTGGAATCTGAGAGGAGCCAAAAAACTTCCTTCCACCCAGCATTCCCCCAAGTCTCACGATAAAAATGATACCTCACTTGTGTGGGTGGGCCTAGCGCCCGCGACAGGAAATGCCCCAAAACACAACGTGGAGACATCACATTATTCTACAGAAAACAGAGGTGTTTTATGCAAAGTGCCTACCTGTAGATTTTGGCCTCTAGCTCAGCCGGTACCTAGGGAAACCTACCAAACCTGTGCATTTTTTAAAACTAGAGACAAAGGGTAATCCAAGATGGGGTGACTTGTGGGGCTCTCACCAGGTTCTGTTACCCAGAATCCTTTGCAAACCTCAATATTTGGCTAAAAAAAACCTTTTTCCTCACATTTCGGTGACAGAAAGTTCTGAGAGGAGCCACAAATTTCCTTCCACCCAGCGTTCCCCCAAGTCTCTGATAAAAATGATACCTCACTTGTGTGTGTGGGCCTAGTGCCCGCGACAGGAAATGCCCCAAAATACAACATGGACACATTACATTTTTCTGCAGAAACCAGAGGTGTTTTTTCCAAAGTGCCTACCTGTAGATTTTAGCCTATAGCTCAGCCAGCACCGAGGGAAACCTACCAAACCTGTGCATTTTTTAAAACTAGAGACCTAGGGAAATCCAAGATGGGGTGACTTGTGGGGCTCTGACCAGGTTCTGTTACCCAGAATCCTTTGCAAACCTCGAAATTTGGCTAAAAAAACACATTTTCCTCATATTTTGGTGACAGAAAGTTCTGGAATCAGAGAGGAGCCACAAATTTCCTTCCACCCAGCGTTCCCCCAAGTCTCCTGATAAAAAAGATACCTCACTTGTGTGGGTAGGCCTAGCGCCCGTGACAGGAAATGCCCCAAAACACAACGGGGACACATCACATTTTTTAAAGAAAACATAGGTGTTTTTTGCAAAGTGCCTACCTGTAGATTTTGGCCTCTAGCTCAGCCGGCACCTAGGGAAACCCACCAAACCTGTGTATTTTTTAAAACTAGAGACCTAGGGGATTCCAAGATGGGGTGAATTGTGGCGCTCTCACCAGGTTCTGTTACCCAGAATCCTTTGCAAACCTCAAAATTTGGCTGAAGAAACACTTTTCCCTCACATTTCGGTTACAGAAAGTTCTGGAATCTGAGAGGAGCCACAAATTTCCTTCCACCCAGCGTTCCCCCAAGCCTCCTGATAAAAATGATACCTCACTTGTGTGGGTGGGTCTAGTGCCCGTGACAGGAAATGCCCCAAATCACAACATGGACACATCACATTTTTCTACAGAAAACAGTGCCTACCTGTGGATTTTGGCCTCTAGCTCAGCCGGCACCTAGGGAAACCCACCAACCTGTGTATTTTTTAAAACTAGAGACCTAGGGGATTCCAAGATGGGGTGAATTGTGGCGCTCTCACCAGGTTCTGTTACCCAGAATCCTTTGCAAACCTCAAAATTTGGCTGAAGAAACACTTTTTCCTCACATTTCGGTTACAGAAAGTTCTGGAATCTGAGAGGAGCCACAAATTTCCTTCCACCCAGCGTTCCCCCAAGTCTCCTGATAAAAATGATACCTCACTTGTGTGGGTGGGTCTAGTGCCCGTGACAGGAAATGCCCCAAATCACAACATGGACACATAACATTTTTCTACAGAAAACAGAGGTGGTTTTTGCAAAGTGCCTACCTGTAGATTTTGCCCTATAGCTCAGCCGTCACCTAGGGAAACCTACCAAACCTTTGCATTTTTAAAAACCAGAGACCTAGGGGAATCCAAGATGGGGTGACTTGTGGGGCTCTCACCAGGTTCGGTTACCCATAATCCTTTGCAAACCTCAAAATTTGGCTAAAAAATACTTTTTCCTCATGTTTCGGTGACAGAAGGTTCTGGAATCTGAGAGGAGCCACAAATTTCCTTCCACCCAGCATTCCCCCAAGCCTCCCGACAAAAATGATACCTCACTTGTGTGGGTAGGCCTAGCGCCTGTGACAGGAAATGCCCCAAAACACAACGTGGACACATCACATTTTTCGACAGAAAACAGAGGTGTTTTTTGCTAAGTGCCTACCTGTGGACTTTTGGCCTCTACCTCAGCTGGCACCTAGGGAAACCTACCAAACCTGTGCATTTTTTAAAACTAGAGACCTAGGGGATTCCAAGATGGGGTGACTTGTGGGGCTCTCACCAGGTTCTGTTACCCAGAATGCTTTGCAAACCTCAAAATGTGGCTAAAAAAACACTTTTTCCTCATATTTCGGTGACAGAAAGTTCTGGAATCTTAGAAGAGCCACAAATGTCCTTCTACCCAGCGTTCCCCCAAGTCTCCCGATAAAAATGATACCTCACTTGTGTGGGTGGGCCTAGTGCCTGCGACAGGATATGCCCCAAAACACAACGTGGACAAATCACATTTTCCTACAGAAAACAGAGGTGTTTTTTGCAAAGTGCCTACCTGTAGATTTTAGCCTATAGGTCAGCCGGCAGCTAGGGAAACCCACCAAACCTGTGCATTTCTGAAAACTAGAGACCTAGGGGAATCCAAGATGGGGTGACTTGTCGGGCTCTCACCAGGTTCTGTTACCCAGAATCCTTGGCACACCTCAAAATTTGGCTAAAAAAAACTCTTTTTCCTCACATTTCGGTGACAGAAAGTTCTGGAATCTGAGAGGAGCCACAAATTTCCTTCCACCCATCGTTCCCCCAAGTCTCCCGACAAAAATGATACCTCAATTGTGTGGGTAGGCCTAGCGCCCGGGACAGGAAATGCCCCAAAACACAACGTGGACACATCACAATTTTCAAAAGAAAACAGAGGTGTTTTTTGCTAAGTGCCTACCTGTGGATTTTGGCCCCTAGCTCAGCCGGCACCTAGGGAAACCCACCAAACCTGTGCATTTTTTTAAACTAGAGACCTAGGGAAATCCAACATGGGATGACTTGTGGGCCTCCCACCAGGTTCTGTTACCCAGAATCCTTTGCACACTTCAAGATTTGGCAAAAAAACAGGTTTTCCTCACATTTCGGTGACAGAAAGTTCTGGAATCTGAGAGGAGCCACAAATGTCCTTCCTCCCAGCGTTCCCCCAAGCCTCCCGACAAAAATGATACCTCACTTGTGTGGGTAGGCCTAGCGCCCGTGACAGGAAATGCCCCAAAACACAACGTGGACACATCACATTTTTCGACAGAAAACATAGGCGTTTTTTGCTAAGTGCCTACCTGTGGATTTTTGGCCTCTAGCTCAGCCGGCACCCAGGGAAACCTACCAAACCTGTGCATTTTTGAAAACTAGAGCCCTAGGGGATTCCAAGATGGGGTGACTTGTGGGACTCTCACCAGGTTCTGTTACCCAGAATCCTTTGCAAACCTCAAAATTTGGCTAAAAAAACACTTTTTCCTCACATTTCGGTGTCAGAAAGTTCTGGAATCTGAGAGGAGCCACAAATTTCCTTCCACCCAGCGTTCCCCCAAGTCTCCCGATAGAAATGATACCTTACTTGTGTGGGTGGGCCAGGTGCCTGCAACAGAAAAAGCCCACAAACTTGTAGAGAAGGGGTTAGCACAGCGAGTTGATAAGCACATATTCTTCTTTTATACATCTTTAGGCTGACTCTGCTTTGGGGACCCACACAAGTGAGGTGTCATTTTACTTGGGAGACTGAGGGGAATGCTGGGGAGTAGGAATTTTGTGCTGGAGCGGTGATCGTACAAAGAAAAGTCAGGAAAATATGCTTTTTTAAATAAATTTTGAGGTTTGCAGAGGAGTCTTGGTAAGAAAATGTTGGGGGATCTACACAAGCCGCACCTCCCTGGACTCCTTGTGGTGTCTAGTTTTAAAATATGTCTGGGTTTGGTAGGTTTCCTTAGATGAAGGCTGCACCCAGGACCAAAAACATAGGTGCCCCCCCAAACACAGGTAGGTTTGTAATATATCATTTTGATGTGTCCACATGCGTCTGTGATGTGCCAAACACTAAAATTGTGAAAAGAAACACACTTTGGTTATATGAAAAAGACCCCTCATCCACCAACCAAGTTGGTGGCATGCTTCATCATCGGGGTCCCACCAGAGACACCTAACGTGTCACAAGTGTGCTGCAACACCTGATTACAGCGGAGCAGGTTTTACATTTTTTACCACACATACTGGTTGGATTTGGCACGAGGGTGAGTGATGGTTCAGTAGGTAAAATGTTATTGGCCAAAAAACTTAACCAATGATTCATAGCTCGTGAGCTGTAAAGCCACGGCAAGGCACCAACCGCTTTACAGTCCATTCACAAACCTTTCATACATGACCTGCACAAGACCATTCATGCCGCCAGCCACGGGCCACATTACAACATTTGCATTGACAGACAGCGCCACTCAAGGGCCCATCACTTTCATACCAGTACATGCCTGATACAGCAATCACACCAGCTGATGAATGTGTGGAATGGCGTTTGGCTGGTACCGCCAGCCAAGCGCCACCCCACGCACACTGCCAGCCAGGTGCCACCCCACGCACACCACCAGCCAAGCGCCACCCCAAGCACAATGCCAGCCAAGCGCCACCCCGCGCAGTCCGCCAGCCAAGCGCCACCCCACCCATACCGCCAGCCAAGCGCCACCCCACGCACACTGCCAGCCAAGTGCCACCCACGCACACCACCAGCCAAGCGCCACCCCACGCATACCACCAGCTAATCGCCACCCCAAGCACGCCGCCAGCCAAGCGCCACCCCACGCACACCGCCAGCCAAGCGCCACCCCATGCACACCGCCAGCCAAGCGCCACCCCACGCACACCGCCATCACTTTTTTTTGTTTATAAACAACAAATAAACCACTAACTAATTATAAAATAAGTACAAAACTACAAACACAAAAGCTCTAACTAAATACATGACAGTAATGGCAACCGTGAAACGGAACATATGAAAATATAAAATAGGCAGTTTACGCTCACGGTATTACCCAAATCTTTTTCTTGGTGTGGTAACTTCTAAAACAACCAGGCACACACAGCCCAGGCTTTGAAGGGCAATCGGGGCAGTACATCCGTCTCTCCCTCTAGATTGCTCTCCGGGCACATACTCTACATTTCTTTGTGGGCAAGTCTTTTTTGGGAGTGGGAGGAATGTGATCTGGAAAGTGCCGATCTTTCAATCTAGGCACATCCTCCACCACTTTACTCTAGGAACTCTTGCCTGTTCCACCACAATAAGGCTCTCTATCACTAACTCCTGAATTTTAACAAATTTCATCCTTGACTCAGGTGAACAATCCTTGAACACAATAAAAGCATTGAAAGTTGCCAAATGAAATAAACGTAGGGCCAACTTTTTATACCACACGTAAGACTTACAAAGAGCAGTGTAAGGTTCCAACCTCTGATCTACTCTATCAACACCACTCATGTACCTATTGTAGTCCACAATGCACGTGGTTTGTGCACTTCCGCCTTCTGACCCCAAACAGTCACAGGGGAAATACTCTCATCATGGATGGAAGATAGCATGTACACATCCCTCTTGTCAGAAAATGTCAGAGCTAGCAGCTCATTATTCCTCAAGGCATTGCACTGTCCCCTCTCAAGTTTTTTACCGACAAGCTCCCTTGGATAGCCTTTCCGGTTAGAACAGATTGTGCCACAAGCAACAATGTCCACTCTAAACAACTCCTTGAACAACTGCACTCCAGTGCAGAAATTATCTACGTACAAATGGTGACCTTTGTTAAACAGTCGTCTACCAAGTTCCCACACATTTTTTTTGCTAACTCCAAAAGTGGCCGGACAACCAGGAGGGTCAATACTGGAATCCCTATCAGTGTAGATCCGGAAATTATATGCATATCCTGTACTGCTTTTTGACAGCATATACAATTTAATCCCATACCGTGCCCTCTTACTGGGAATGTACTGCTTAAAAACTAAACGCCCCTTGAAAAGGACCAAAGACTCGTCCACACTTATCTCTTTGCCTGGAACATAGACCTCTGAAATACGATCTACAAAATGATCAAGGACAGGCCTAATCTTAAAAAGTCGGTCACAATCAGGGTGATCTTGTGGCAAGGCTAAAGCATTGCCTACAAAATGCAGCATAGGAAGAAGAAGCAAATAGCGATTACGTGTCATAGTTGCAGGAAATATAGCCGTTGCCATTAAGGGACTAGTAGACCAATAAGAAACCAGTGACGGCTTCCTGATCAACCCCATAAAAAAAGTCAAACCTAAAAACTTTTTCATCTCTTCCAGATACGTGGAAACCCACTGAGTAGCTCTGGACTGAGGCCTAAGTCTGGCAGCTTTGTGCCAATATTGCTCTGCATACAAATTAGTCTGCTCCCCAATCTCTTCCAAAAATACATTGTCCATAAACAAGTGAAAGAAATGGACAGGCAAAAAGTTTTCCATATTGACTCTACACCCTGGTAGACCAGTAAGTGCAGGTAACTGTGACTGCTCCATGTTTGGGGCAATCCAGGTGTCAGGTCTTCTAATGGGAAACCCTTCAGCCCCAGGCTGCTGTACTCTTGGCACATTAATGTCCTCCTCTAAAACAGGCCCTTCATCTGCACTGAGATTAGCTTCCTCATCAGAAGAACCCTCTCGGACAGAAAACTCACTGTCAGAATCTCTCACTTCCTCCTCTGCCTCAGATGCAGAGTCAGTCTCGTAATCATGGTTTGAAGATGACTCTAAGAGCATGCCAACAACCTGCTGAGCAGTCACTCTGCGGCTAGCCATGATCCTCACTAACAACAAATGGATTGCCAACAACAACTAGCACTAAAATAAGTAATATACAAAGTGTAGCTTTATCACAAAGAGTTATGTACTAAAAAACTATACCACTCACTTGCCTGAAGAAGCTACTCACCAGCAACTACTCTGCACAGACAGAGCAATCACCAATGATATCCCACTAAAAAGAAAACAGAAAAAAAGCAAATTAGACATATGACAACAAAAATATCATTATGCGCAACTCTAAGGACAATTTCACACACAATACTGCATTTAGTGCACCACCTACAAACATGTCATTCATGCAAGTCAACAATGCTCGTTTGGAGTAAATTGCTTTCACTTACCTAAAACATGCAACTATGCAAACCGCAGGACAACTACTGCCAAAACCGCAAGGATCCACAGCAAAGGAAGCAAAAGCTTTGAACTAGAACAAAAAGAAGAAATAAACTGTTATAATCACAAATACAAATACTTTGCCAGTTGACAAACACCCCGCCACCAAGAACTTAGAATTTTTCCCTGGTACCTAAGTGGCTTCTGCCCCACTAGGAGGCAGATGGGCCTAAAAAAAAATAGGCTGATCTGCCCCCAAGTGGGGCACAAATGGCCAACAGCTCTGTACCCTGTTTGGGGGTGGGCGACCCTTGCCAAAGGGGGCGAATGGGGTGCCCCAGCACAAAAAAAACAAAGGGAACCCAAAGAAATCTCTGACATCTTGGTGCCTTCGGTCCCCCTTGGGGGCAGATGGGCCTAAAAAAAATAGGCTGCTCTGCCTCCAAGGTGGGCAGAAATGGCCATCACTAACGTGCCCCCTTTGGGGGGGCGACCCTTGCCAAAGGTGCCGCCCGCCCACACAAAACACACACAAAGGATCCCTGGTGCCTAAGTGGATTCTGCCCCCCTTGGGGGCAGACGGGCGTAAAATAAATTGGCCCATCTGCCCCCAATGGGGGCAGAAATGGCCAATAGCTCTGTGCCCCCTTTAGGGGCAACCCTTGCCAAATGGGGCAAAAGGGGGCACCCTCAGCACAAAACAAAAAAAGGGGAACAAAAAAAAATCCCTGGCGTATTGGTGGTTTCTGCCCTCCTTGAGATTGATGGGCCTACAAAAATAGGCCCATCTGCCCCCAAGGGGGGCAGAGATGGCCAATACAGAACTTCCCCCCTTTGGGGGCCAGATCAGCTAAAAACATGGCCGATCTAGCCCCAAGGAGGGCCGAAACATATAAAAAATGATTGCCCCCGGGGCAGCGACCCTTGCCTAAGGGGTCGCTGCCCAAAAACATAAGGCAAATAAATTCCCTGGTATCTAGTGGTCTTTGGACCACCCTGGGGGCAGATCAGCCGAAAAATAGGCTGATCTGCCCCCGGGTGGCGCAAAATAGGATAAAACATAGCCCCCAATGGCAGCGACCCTTGCCCAAGGGGTTGCACCCAAAAAAAATAACAAAAATGAATTCCCTGGTGTCTAGTGGTTTTCAGACCCCCCCCCCCCCCTAGGGGACAGATCGGCCGAAAAAGCGTCCGATCTGCCCCTACGGGGGGCCAAAATAGAATTAATTATGCCCCCCAAGGGGAGCAACCCTTGCCCAAGGGGTCGCTCCCCAAAAACATAAACAAAATGAATTCCCTGGTGTCTAGTGGTTTTCGGACCCCCCTGGGGGCAAGATCGGCCAAATAATCGGCCGATCTGCCCCCAGGGTGGGCCAAAATAGGATTAAAAATAGCCCCCATTGGGAGTGACCCTTGCCCAAAGGGTCGCTCCCAAAACTAAGCCTATAAACAAATCCCTGGTGCCTTGTGGGGATTCCACCTCCACGATCGCGGGCGCCGCTCGGGATAGTGGAGCAGAAATCCACTGAAAACAGGCACAGGGGGAAAGGAAAAACCCTTTCCTTTCCCCCGTGTCTGTTTTCCCCCCAAAAAGGGAAGGACTCACCTCTTTGTGGTCCTCTCCCTCGTTGCGCTAGAAGCAAATGGCTTCCAGCGCGTCCTCTGCAACAATGCGCTCTGAAGTCATCAGATTGCCGAGGGGGGATCGGGGTGGAAGGGGAAGGGATTCCCCTTCCATCCCCGACCGGGGGGGTCTGGGTGGGGGGCCCATACCAGGTGTAGGACAAGGTGATCTCGTCCAAGCCACCGGGGAACCTGCGCCTTGGACGAGATCACCTCATCCAAGGTGCAGAACGGGTTAAAGGAAAACAAGATGCATTTCAAAAACAAAAAATGAAAAGTTTTCTTTTCATTTTTTCAGAACAGGCAGTGGTCCGTGGGACCACTGCCTGCTCTGAACAAAATATTTTCGCTGCCATTCACAAAGGGAATGGGTTAGTACCAGTTTGAAACTAGTGCTAACTGTGATTGTTTTGTGACCGTATTCACGGTCACAGAACAATCGTACATCATACTGTGACTCGCATTTAGAAAGGGAACACCCCTTCCTTATTGCGACTCGCAAACCCTTTTTGTGACTCGGTAAATAGATTACCGAATCGCTAAAATGGGTCTGTACATTCCAAATAGCATTTTTTCAAGTCACAAATGGCCCGATTCGCCGTTTGCGACTTGAAAAATGCTTCATACATCTGGCTCTTGGTCCTAACTATAACTACTTATTGGTGACATCCACTAAGTAACACATGTGCATTAATTTAAAATAAGTAGTGGAGTCTCTCCTTTCACCTATTGAGAGATGGCTATGGGGGCACATTCTGGGATGGGTTTCTCTCCAATTGGTTTTGTGATTTTTTGATTTCACAGTATCATGCCCCTAGGTTTATATTTGAGATCTTTGTAGGGTCACCCTACTGATGGCCATCCCTTGCTGACAGCCCATATTCATCTTTGTCTTACTATGGAATGTCCTTGTAAAGGCAACACACATTAATTTGGGTGTGACTGTGACATCAGGGAAATATTGTAAGTATTGGTTCCTTCCTTCATCAATTCCTTGGTATTCTGGGTGTTTGAAATTGGGTCTCTAGTTGGCAGAGGTATGCACCCTGTCCAAGCAGGGACCACAATCCTAGTCAGCGTAAGTTATATCACAACATTAATTATTCTGAGCTCACCTTCCTGTAGTTTGGTACAGAACAGGCAGGCTTAACTTAGAAGGCAATATGTAAAGTATTTGTGCAATAACTCATACAGAAACACAGTGAAAACACCACAAAAGTACTCCATGCCAGTTTTGGGAAATAGATAATATTTGTTTGAATAAAATAAGACCAAAACAAGACGTATTCAATATGCACAAGTCAGGATATCACTTTTTTTGGGTTTAGGTAATTCTTAATAAATACAATCAATGGTTGTATCTTTTTAGCACAAAGTACATGGGATGCGTCAAAAATAATGGCGTGGAGGGCCGCCAAGGAGGTGTTGTGTCAGAAAGTAAAGCGATGCGTTGATCTTTCCGGGACAGCAGAGGTGATGTGTCATTTCTTTCCTCGCAGGCAAGGTGATGCTTTCATTTCCGGGTCCTCAGTCTTGGCTCCTTACTGCAGTGAAGGAATATTTTGATGCTGAGCAACAATGTGTGGAAAATCTAAAACACTCGGGGAGGATGAAGCCGGTGATGTGTCGATCTGGTAGGCGATGCAGTGATTTTTCAGGTGCAAGACGGGTGCTGCATAGTTTTTTGCAGGCGTTGTATTGATTTTTCCAATGGATTTTCTCTCTTTGGTGAAGTCTTTGATGGCACTGAGACTTCTTTAACAGAAGGGTAGCTCAGTCAAAGCCCTTGGACATCCCTTCTGGGGGCAGGCAAAGTCCTTTCAGCAGAGTCAGGAAGCAGCATGCAGGAGGACAACAAGCATGAGAGCAGTCCTTCCAGAAAAGCAGTCCAGATGAGTCCTGCAGTCCTTCTGACAGAGTCCAGTTGCAGGTCCAAAAGTGTCTGATTTGATGGAGTCACAGACCCAGTATACATACCCAAATGAGCCTTTGAAGTGAGGGAAACATAAAAGAGTGGTTTTGAAGTACACCAGTTCCCCTTTCAACCCAGCCCTGTCTGCCACAAGATCTGTGGAGGGTTATCAGCCCTTTGTGTGAGATCAGGGCACTAGCCTTTTAATTGTAAGTGGGAGCCCCTCCACCCTTCCTTCCCAGGAAGACCCATCAATATGCAAATGAATGCAGATGCAGCTAAGTGTCCTGTGTTTTTGGCTCTCTGGGTAGAATGCACAAGGGGAGCTGCCAACCAGCATAGAGCAGACATGGACTGAAGACAGGCTGTAAGGCACAGATAGAAGTTAGTGCAGAGAAATGCCTAATTTCTAAAAGTGCCATTAATAAAATAGTAATGTCAAATCCGACTTCACCAGTAAGTAGGATTTCTTACTACTATTACAACAAAACAAAATCTCACAACGCCATTCCTTTCAGGGCAGAAATGACCAATTAAAAGTATAGAAGGGAATTTCCAGTGCTGGCCCATGAAAAAAGCAGGCTTCACAATAGTGAAAAACTACTTTGCATGATTTTCACTACCGGGACAAGTAAAATGTACAAGTACATGTTCTAAATTTTACTCACATGGCACCCTGGCCTATGGCCTACTTAGGGCCTATTTTAGGGGTGATATAAGTATTAAAAGGGGAGTTTAAAGCTTGGCAAGTAGTTTTAAATGCCAAGTGAAAGTGGCAGTGAACTGAAAACACAGGACTTGCAATGGCAAGCCTGAGACATGGTTGAAGGCACTACTTATGTGGGTGGCACAATCAGTGCTGCAGGCCCACTAGTAGCATTTCTTTTACAAGCCCTGGGCACATCTAGTGCACTTTGCTAGCTAGAAACTTATAAGTATATTAAATAGGCAAATTGAGTATGGGCCAATGTAACCATGATTCGGCGAGGGAGTACAAGCACTTTAGCACTCGTCAGCAGTAGTAAAGTTCACAGAGAATTAAAACCAGAAACTATGAGATTAAAAAATGGAGGGAGGCAGGCAAAAAGTTGGGGGAAGACCACCCTAAGTGTGTCAGGTCTAACACTGGGGAATTGAGGGATTCTAGTTCCTGTCTAGTCCATTGCCTTCTTCTTCAGTGGGATTATGAGCTCTTGTGTGATTTGTGGCTCTTCCATCCAGTGGGGCCTTTCTGAATTATGAGCAGGAGAGTGTAAGAGGCTGGCCTGGCTTATAGAGGGTACCTGATGGTACTTACACCTTGTGCCAGGTCCAGTTATCCCATATTAGTAGATTAGTAGTGTTCTAGCAGCTTAGGCTGATAGAGGTAGCTATAGCAGAACAGCGTAGGCTGAACAAGGAGACATGCAAAGCTACTACTATACCACTTATATCATATAGGTACTATATCATAAGAAAGACAATACCCAGAGTAACTAAAAATAAAGGTACCTTAATTTAGTGACAATGTGCCAAAAATATCACAGAGGATATACTCCCTTAGGAGGTAAGTAAAATACACAAAATATGCACACAAACCAAAAGGTAAGTAAAACAGTCAGAAAGTAGTGCAAACACTGTAGAGTACAATAGGATGCAATAGACCTAGATGCAACACAAACCATGTACTAAGAAAGTGGAATGCGAACCATGAATGGACACCTAGGCTAGTGCAGTGTGTAGAGGGTCACTGGGAGTGTAAGAAAACACTCGGGGTGGCCACGATACCCCACCCCAAGACCCTGGAAAGTAGGAGTAAAGTATTACTATTTCCCCAGAAACACACTAAACTCATGATAGAGGATTTTGCAAAGATTACAACAGACTGGAAAGCACTGAAGACGATTCCTGGACCTGACGACCTGCAAAGGAAGGGGACCAAGTCCAGGAGCCCACTAAACCCTGGATGAAGGTGCAAAATGGCTGCCTGCAGATGGAAGAAGCTGAAGATTCTGCAACAACAAAAGGTGCTAGGAACTTCTCCTTCACATAGAAGATGTCTCACAGAGTGCTGGAGGATGCAGAGTTGTCTTTTGGCAAAGACCGCAAACAAGCCTTGCTAGCTGCAAGAGTCATGTGTGAAGAAAAAGGGGGCTGCATGGGTCCAGGAAGGACCAGGATGTTGCCACTTGGGAAGGACACAGAGGGGGCCCTCAGCAACATAGAGAGCCCATGCACAAGAAGGTAGCACCTACAGAAGCACTTGAACATGGGTTCAAGAAGTCTGAACACAGCAGTCATCTCAACACTGCAAAAGAGGGTCACAGGAAGTCGGAGGTCAACACATGGAGTTAAGCAATGCAGGACAGCATGCTGTGGATCTGGACTTGGCTGTGCATGCAGGTTTTTCAGGAAGTGTGCACAGAGGCCCTAGCAGCTACAGTTCACATTTAGAACAGGCTTACTATCTTGAGAGGGGATGCAAGGACTTACCTCCTCTAAATTTGGACAGTTGGACCACTGGACAGTCTGGGTCACTTGGGTCGACCACCTGTGTTCCAGGGGCCACGCTCATCAGGATGAGAGGAGTCCCAGAGTACCGGTGATGCTGAAGTTTGGTGCTTGCTGGAGCAGGGGGAAGATTCCGTGAGCCCACAGGAGGTTTAGTTGTGGCTTCCAGTGCAGGATGAAAGAAGGTAGCCCCAAAGCATGCACCACCATGAAACAGTTGAGAAAGCCAGCAGGATTAGGCGCTACAATGTCACTGGTAGTATTCTTGCTACTTTGTTGCAGTTCTGCAGGCATCCTGGAGCAGTCAGCGGTCGATACTTGGCAGAAGTCAAAGAGAGAGATGCAGAGGAACTCTGGTGAATTCTTGCAAGTTATCTGAGGAGAAGCCCACTGGAGAGACCCTAAATAGCCCTCAGAGGAGGATTGGCCACCTAGTCAGGTAAGCACCTATCAGGAGGGGTCTCTGACATCACCTGCTGGCACTGGCCACTCAGAGGCCTCCAGAATGCCCTCATACCTCTGGATTCAAGATGCCAGAGGTCTGGGACACACTGGAGGAGCTTTGGGCACCACCCCTGGGGTGGTGATGGACAGGGGAGTGGTCACTTCCCTTTCTTTTCTCCAGTTTCACTCCAGAGCAGGGACTGGGGTGTCCCTGAACCAGTGTAGACTGGCTTATGCAAGGAGGGTACCATCTGTGCCCTTCAAAGCCCTTCCAGAGGCTGGGAGAGGCTACCCCTCCCCAGCATATTTCCAAAGGGAGAGGGTGTTGCACCCTCTCTCAGAGGAAATTCTTTGTTCTGCCTTCCTGGGACTGGGCTGCCCAGACCCCAGGAGGGCAGAACCTTGTCTGTGGGGTGGCAGCAGTGGTAGCTGCAGAGAAAACCTCAGAGAGCTGGTTTGGCAGTACCCGGGGTCCATAGTGGAGCCCCGGGATGCATGGAGTTGGCACCCCAACACCATATTTGGAATGGGGGGACAATTCCATGATCTTAGACATGTTACATGGCCATATTTGGAGTTACCATTGTGAAGCTACATATAGGTATTGACCTATATGTAGTGCATGCGTGTAATGGTGTCCCTGCACTCACAAAGTCCAGGGAAATTGCCCTGAACTATGTGGGGGCACCTTTGCTAGTGCAAGGGTACCCTCACACTTAGTAACTTTACACCTAACCTTCACTAAGTGAGGGGTAGACAGATAGGTGACTTATAAGTTACTTAAGTGCAGTGAAAATGGCATGTGCGTTATTTCACTCAGGCTGCAGTGGCAGTCCTGTGGAAGATTTGTCTGAGCTCCCTATGGGTGGCAAAAGAAATGCTGCAGCCCATAGGGATCTCCTGGAACCCCAATACCCTGGGTCCCTAGGTACCATATACTAGGGAATTATAAGGGTATTTTACCTTGTGCCAATTAGAATTGGTAGATATGGTCACTAGCCTATAGTGACAATTTTAAGGCAGAGAGAGCATAAGCACTGAGGTTCTGATTAGCAGAGCCTCAGTGACACAGTTAGTCACTACACAGGTATACACATTCAGGCCACAAAGTAAGAGCGCTGGGGTCCGGGCCAGCAGGATCCCTGTGAGACAGGCAAAAACAAACTGACATACATATATAAATGGGGGTAACATGCCAGGCAAGATGGTACTTTCCCACAAAGAGTCACCTTGCAATGGAGTTAGATCTGGGCCTTTACTGAGCCCTTTGTCTCCAGAGATACTCTTTTGGTTCTCCTTGTTAAATAGGACTGCCCCCCAACATAGATTTCTTGTTCCAATTTGTTCAGGGAAGCAAACTGTATTTGTTCTAATGTAATGTTGTTTACTCTTTCTCTTGAAAGGGTTTATTCTCAAAAGGGTTAATTGTTCCTTGGGAATGGTATGTCCTGGTCTCAGTTTCTAGCAGGATTACTTTCCTCTACAGTTTCCTCTAGTTCTTGTTCGAGAGCTTCTTTTTGATTGCTCCTCGTGTTTTTTTAGGTGGCTGGAATTATAGGATTGGTTAGCTATTTTTTCAACCCTTCTAAAGTATCCTCAGCCTCTTTGCCGTGGGCAGAGGGCCTGTCTTCTCGGGCGAGAATGGAATTGATTTCCACAGGCTTTTACTTGTCAGAAAGAAGATGTGTATTGTTTTCTTGGTCTTTGATTCCTCTGTGGGTACAAGGTCACAAAACTTGTTTCACTCTATTTTAACCCCTTCTCTGCCAGGCCTTTTCCCCCTCCTTTGCCGAGCCTTTTTTTGGCTATTTGGGGCAGTTCGCGTTTAGGCCCTCATAACTTTTTGTTCACATAAGCTACCCACGCCAAATGTGCGTCCTTTTTTCCCAACATCCTATGGATTCTAGAGGTACCCAGACTTTTTGAGTTCCCCAGAAGGAGGCCAAGAAATTAGCCAAAATACAGTGAAAATTTCATTTCTTTCAAAAAAATGGGAAAAAGGGGCTGCAGAAGAATGCTTGTGGTTTTTTCCCTGAAAATGGCATCAACAAAGGGTTTGCGGTGCCAAAATCACCAGCTTCCCAGCTTTCAGGAACAAAGAGACTTGAATCAGAAAACCCAATTTTTCAACACAATTTTGGCATTTTACTGGGACATACCCCATTTTTACGATTTTTTGTGCATTCAGCCTCCTTCCAGTCAGTGACAGAAATAGGCATAAAACCAATGCTGTATCCCAGACACCACAACATTTCTGAAAAGTAGACAAAATTCTGAATTCAGCAAGGGGTAATTTGTGTAGATCCTACAAAGGTTTCCTACAGAAAATAACAACTGAAAAAAAAAATGGAAATTGAGGTGAAAAAATCAGCAATTTTCTCTACGTTTTACTCTGTAACTTTTTCCTGCAATGTCAGATTTTTTAAAGCAATATACCGTTACGTCTGCTGGACTCTTCTGGTTGCGAGGATATATAGGGCTTGTAGGTTCATCAAGAACTCTAGGTACCCAGAGCCAATAAATTACCTGCACCCTGCAGTGGGTTTTCATTCTATACCGGGTATACAATATTAATTTGCTGAAATATAAAGAGTAAAAAATAGCTATCAAGAAAACCTTTGTATTTCCAAAATGGGCACAAAATAAGGTGTTGAGGAGCAGTGATTATTTGCACATCTCTGAATTCCGGGGTGCCCATACTAGCATGTGAATTACAGGGCATTTCTCAAATAGACGTCTTTTTTACACACTCTCTTATATTTGGAAGGAAAAAATGTAGAGAAAGACAATGGGCAATAACACTTCTTTTGCTATTCTATGTTCCCCCAAGTCTCCCGATAAAAATGATACCTCACTTGTGTGGGTAGGCCTAGCGCCCGCAACAGGAAATACCCCAAAACACAATGTGGACACATCCCATTTTTTGACAGAAAACAGAGGTGTTTCTTGCCAAGTGCCTACCTGTAGATTTTGGCCCCTAGCTCAGCCGGCACCTAGGGAAACCTACCAAACCGGTGCATTTTTTAAAACTAGAGACCTAGGGGAATCCAAGATGGGGTGACTTGTGGGGCTCTGACCAGGTTCTGTTTCCCAGAATTCTTTGCAAACCTCAAAATTTTGCTAAAAAAACACATTTTCCTCAAATTTCGGAACAGAAAGTTCTGGAATCTGAGAGGAGCCACAAATGTCCTTCCACCCAGCGTTCCTCCAAGTCTCCTGATACAAATGATACCTCACTTGTGCCGGTAGGCCTAGCGCCCGCGACAGGAAATACCCCAAAACGCAATGTGGACACATCACATTTTTTTAAAGAAAACAGAGGTGTTTTTTGCAAAGTGCCTACCTGTAGATTTTGGCCTCTAGCTCAGCCGGCACCTAGGGAAACCCACCAAACCTGTGCATTTTTTAAAACTAGAGACCTAGGGGATTCCAATATGGGGTGACTTGTGGGGCTCTGACCAGGTTCTGTTACCCAGAATCCTTTGCAAACCTCAAAATTTGGCTAAAAAATAAAAATTTCCTCTCATTTCGGTGACAGAAAGTTCTGGAATCTGAGAGGAGCCACAAATTTCCTTCCACCCAGCGTTCCCCCAAGTCTCCCGATAAAAATGGTACCTCACTTGTGTGGGTAGGCCTAGCGCCCATGAAAAGAAATGGCCCAAAACACAGCGTGGACACATCCCATTTTTTTACAGGAAACAGAGGGTTTTTTTGCCAAGTGCCTACCTGTAGATTTTGGCCCCTAGCTCAGCCAGCACCTAGGGAAACTTACCAAGTCTCCCGATACAAATGATACCTCACTTGTGCCGGTAGGCCTAGCGCCTGCGACAGGAAATACCCCAAAACGCAATGTGGACACATCACATTTTTTGAAAGAAAACTGAGGTGTTTTTTGCAAAGTTCCTACCTGTAGATTTTGGCCTCTAGATCAGCTGGCACATGGGGAAACCTACCAAACCTGTGCATTTTTGAAAACTAGAGACCTAGGGGATTCCAATATGGGGTGACTTGTGGGGCTCTGACCAGGTTCTGTTACCCAGAATCCTTTGCAAACCTCAAAATTTGGCAAAAAATACACATTTTCCTCTCATTTCGGTGACAGAAAGTTCTGGAATCTGAGAGGAGCCAAAAATTTCCTTTTTCCCAACGTTCCCGCAAGTCTCCCGATAAAAATGGTACCTCACTTGTGCGGTAGGCCTAGAGTCAACAAAAGGAAATGGCCCAAAACACAACATGGACACATCAAATTTTTTCACAGAAAACAGTGCTTACCTGTGGATTTTGGCCTCTAGCTCAGCCGGCACCTGAGGAAACCTAGGAAACCAGCACATTTCGGAAAACTAGACATCTTGGGGAATCCAAGATGGGGTGACTTGTGGGGCTCTGACCAGGTTCTGTTACCCAGAATCCTTTGCAAACCTCAAAATTTGGCCCAAAAAATACTTTTTCCTCTCATTTCGGTGACAGAAAGTTCTGGAATCTGAGAGGAGCCACAAATCTCCTTTCACCCAGCGTTCCCCCAAGTCTCCCGATAAAAATGGTACCTCACTTGTGTGGGTGGGCCTAGCGCCCACGAAAGGAAAGGGCCCAAACCACAACGGGGACACATCACATTTTTTCACAGAAAACAGAGGTGTTTTTTGCAAAGTGCCTACCTGTGAATTTTGGCCTCTAGCTCAGCCACCCTCGGGGGGGCAGAAATGGCCTAAAATAAATTTGCCCCCCACCTCCCGCGGGTCGCGACCCTTGCCTACGGGGTCGCTCCCCTTGCGTGATGACGCAAAAAAAAAAAGATCCCCAGTGCCTAGTGGTTTCTGCCCCCCCTTGGGGTAGATTCACCTAAAATCGGCGGATTTGCCCGTAAAGGGGGGAAGACATTGTCTAAATACAATTTGCCCCTCCAGGGGAGCGACCCCTGCCTAAATGGTCGCTCCCCATCTCTAAAAAAAAAAAAAAGAAAAAAAAAAAAAACTCAAACAAAAAATTAGCCCTGGCTCCTAGAGGTTTCTGCCTCCCCGGGGGCAGATCGCCTAATAACAAAAGGCCGATCTGCCTCTAGGGGGGGCAGAAATGGCCTAAAATAAATTTGCCCCCCCACACCCCTGGGGGAGCGACCCTTGCCTACAAGGTCGATCCGCTTGAGTGACGGCGCAAAAAAAAGTTCCCTGGTGCCTAGTGGTTTCTGCCCCCCTTGGGGGCAGATTGACCTAAAATCTGCCGATCTGCCCCCAAAGCGGGCAGAAATGGCCTAAATACAATTTGCCCCCCCACACCCCTGGGGGAGCGGCCCTTGCCTAAGGGGTCGCTCCCCATCTCTAAAAAAACAAACAAACAAAAAAAAAATTTGCCCTGGCGCCTAGAGGTTTCTGCCTCCCCGGGGGCAGATCGCCTTATAACAATAGGCAGAAATTGCCTAAAATAAATTTGCCCCCCCACCCCCCTGGGGAGCGACCCTTGCCTACAAGGTCGCTCCCCTTGCGTGACAGCGCAAAAAAAATGATCCCTGGTGCCTACTGGTTTCTGCCCCCCTTGGGGGCAGATTGACCTAAAATCGGCTGATCTGCCCCCAAAGCGGGCAGAAATGGCCTAAATACAATTTGCCCCTCCAGGGGAGCGACCCTTGCCTAAGGGGACGCTCCCCATCTCTAAACAAACAAAACAAAAAATAATTGACCCTGGCGCCTAGAGGTTTCTGCCCCCCCTGGGGGCAGAATGGCCTAATACCAATAGGCTGATCTGCCCCCTTGGGGGACAGAAATGGTCTAAAATAAATTTGCCCCCCAGGGGAACGACACTAGCCTAAGGGGTCGCTCTCCTTACGTGAAAAACAAACACAAAAAAAACACCCTGGTGTCTAGTGGTTTCTGCCCCCTCTGGGGGCAGATTGGCCTCATAAAAATAGGCCAACCTGCTCCCAAGGGGGCCAGAAATGGCCTAAATATAATTTGCCCCCTAGGGGAGCGACCCTTGCCTAAGGGGTCGCTCCCCACCTCAAAAACCAAAAACTAAACAAAAAAATTATCCCTTGTGCCTAGAGGTTTCTGCCCCCGGGGGGGGGCAGAAAAGGCCTTAAAAAAAAATGCCCCCCCTGGGAGCGACCCTTGCCCATGGGGTCGCTCCCTTATGCCACTTTCATTTTTCAAAAAGACATCCCTGAGAGAGAGAGAAATACATTTCCTTCCCTTTGAAGCCTCTCTGCCTCCTCCACGTGATCGGAAGAGAAATGCTTTGCATTTCTCTTCCGATCATCGCGCTGGAAGCTGAGCTTCCAGCACGAAGGAGGAGGCATTGTGACAATCAGCGCGCGCTCGCGTGCTGATGTAACAGGGGGGGTGGGCGGGTCGGGTGTGGAAGGGGAAGGGCTTCCCCTTCCATCCCTGACTTGGGGGGGTGGAGGGGAACCCCACAGAGGGAGCGGTAGCGCTCCCTCTGGGCTGGGTGCCCAGGACGTAATGGTTACGTCCTGGGCACAGCAGCACTGTGCCGCAGGACGTAACCATTACGTCCTCGGCACAGAACCGGTTAAAGGCACTGTGCTTGGTATGTCTTTCATATGATGATCGTGATAGCATTCCTGCCTCGATTCAATTCTATGGCTCTATGGCCCAGCTATAGGTCCATGGGCTTGCTTCCCCTGTGGTTTGAAGTATTTGCATGTTTAAGACTTTCCTACTGAGCAACATCTTGGTCCTATTTTTATCTCTTTTTTTGGGTGATCTGTTTTTCATATGGAGACTCCAGATTTTGGGAATCTGGCCAATTATTCCACCTCAACTCAGTTTAGAGGTTCAAATTTTTCAGATTTCTGGTCCAGCAAGTCCTATCTTCAAGGTCTCTTATGGGTGACCTATCGCAAAGGGAGGCTTTTCCTTTTTCTGAATCTTTGCTTTGGGATTAGGTTCGGTGGAGGTCTGCTGGGAGTTTGTGATTCTCATCTTGAGACATCTACAGGGGTACAGGCTAGGCATCGTCTTTATTGTCCTTCTCATCAATGATATCGTCTTGTGCTTCTTGACACCCTTGCCGGTTAGATTCATCGATCTGGTGATCAATAGTGTAAGCCTCCATGGTAGAAAAGGTAACATTTGTTGAGTACACTGTTTGTCCGCATTCCCCAGTGGGTGATGTTGTCCCACAGGCCCATCTTATTAGGCTCAGTGCTGGGAAGAGTGGCATTTGCCTTCAGTTCTAGCTTCTTGGGAGACTGTTGAGTTGTTTGATCTCAGGGTTTCTTTCCTGCTCTCAGCAGTGTTCATACTAGGTAAGGCATCAATTTCATCTTCTGGATAACGCTCTGGACCTCTAGGCTCTGAGATGAGTTGAGGGTGGTGTTTCTATGCACTATTTGGGGAAGGGTCTCATTCATGGGCATGTCCTTCTTTCTGTCTCCTGGTCCTCCTCGTTTTCAGCTGACTTGTAGGTTACATCTTGCCCTGCTTTCTCTTTTGGCCTTGGATTACAGGTGCTATTAAAATCTTTAAATACCTAAAAGACCTGTTTTTATGCTGGATGGTGTAGGAGGCTGGCTCTCTGTATAGTGTACAAAAAAGGCATGCAGTGTGCAGAGAGTCCAAGCAACCCCACCATTATATCCAGAGGTAAAAAGCAGACCACCTAATGCTTTGTTTTTGTGGTAGTGTGGGCGAGCAGTTAGGCTTATTTTGAAAACGTGCAAAGCATTTGTTGCACTCACAGCAGAAATAAATGCAGACACACACTCAAAAGAAGAATTTACAAAATAAACTTCAGATTCTTATGACATTTTTAAGACCGCAATCATCAAAATTGGGTAAATACTTTTACAGTTATGATTTTTCAAAGTTTAGCAAAACTAGTTTTTTTGGAGTAATTACACACCATAGGAATAAATAGGAGAAATCTTAAAAAATGTATATTAAATCAGGCAATGTTCTCATAAGTGTGACCTGTTTTTAGGTCGAGGTCATTAAGATGTCCTGTAGGCCAGCTGAAGAACTTTGGGTAGTTCCTGGTTCAAGCAGTGGCTGAAAGTCTTGGAGTTGGTGCAGAGCAGAGAAAGGGATCAATTGAAAACACACTGCACAGGTGAACTTAAATGCCCTTGGAGTGTAGAGGTTGCAAGGGGTTAGGGGCCCCTAGAGCACAGCTGGATTTCTGATACAAGGGCCAGGGAGGCCAGGTACAGTGCAGATAGGTCAGCCAAGAGTTGTGCATCAAGGAGTCTTTAGAACAAGGTGCAGGTCACTTTGAGGGTATATTGTGGGTCAGCAGGGCCACTCTGGGGGGTGGTTATTGGGTGTCCTGAAGTCCCTCAATCGGTGCTTGCTTTTGGTCCTCAGAGAGTCTTGAGTGGACTTTTCTTCTTCATGTGCGATGTTGGGGGTCCAGTACCCAGGGTTATGACACGTCTCAGCCACTGGAGATCATACTGCCACCAACCATGGCACATTGGCAGGGCTTGTCCTCTGGGTCCATCGGGTGGAATTTTGTCATGCTGCTTTGTCCGGTTTGTTGGTCAGCAGTGGGTCAGTGAACTGGACTCTACTGGATTCTTGCCTGCAATGTGCAGGGAGTGAGGCCTTCACTCAGAGGGTGATTCTTGGCAATTTCTAGAAGGCTGGACATTCTATGGAGTTTTTTAGAGTCCGTCCATTGTCCAGTCCAACCCTTAGTGGTCATTTGTGAGTCATGAGTGCAGCAGGCAGGGTTTGATGCCTTTTTCATTTTGCAGCAGGACTTATGTTATCTAGCCCTGGATCTTCTCTGTCGCTGGTCTTCTTGTGTCCATTGAATGTAATCTGCAAGACTAGGCATGCTCACTAAATACTACATTTAGTGGGCGTTGAAGGGAGTACCTGTTAGTGGCCAATGGGATACTGACCTTAGGGTGGCTATACCCACGGTGTGACCATTTCCTTTGGAAAGAGTTCACATCCCTAACCTTGATTGGCTATTTCTCCCCCATCCAAGATAAAAGAAAATTAAATGGAGGGTCACCTTGCATGCCACACCTGACGGGTGGTGCATGCTCGGGGTGGCCACCCTCCTACTCTGCCTAAGTTTTCCCACTGGTTTTCCTGCTCAAAGTGGGGGAAAAAACATTGGGCTGCCATCTGCTGCTAGCAGCAGATTCAGGAGTCAGATTTAAACGGCAGTACAGCCTTTGAAGCTGACCGCTGGACCGAGGTGCTTGCCCTGGGGGAGGAGGTGTAGCACCTCCACCCAGGAAAGGCTTTGAGTTCTGACTCCTGAGAACAGAGGCTCTCACCCCAGGAGTTCACATTTGTGTCTGGTGGTTTGAGGATGGTGGGAACCAGTCAGCAACCATGCCAGGGCTGTTACGTTTTGGAGGGGCACCTCTAAGGTGCCCTCCGGGTACATGTTATAATAAATCCACCATTGGCCTCAGTGTGGGTTTATTATTCCAAGTTGTTTGATACCAAATAAACCAGTATTCAGAGAGGCCATCATGTAGCTGGGGAACTCGTAATGACCAGTGGTCAGCACATATATTTTCTATGGCTTCCTTGAACTCTTTCTATGCCTTAAGGTTTTGTGAAGACAGAGTAGGGGCATATTTGCTCATGCAAACATATGCCCTCACATGCATTATAGGGCATCCTGCCTTTGGGCTGTAAGGTCTGCCATAGGGGTGACTTACCTATACTCCATGCAGTGCTGGTGGACATGCCACTCTTGGTGAGTGCCATGTCAAGTTTGCAACTTTTAAATACACCTTGTCTTGCACTTGTAATGGCAGTCTGCATGAGGCTGATGTGGTGCCTCTCAGAGTGGCACAATTGGTGCAGCTGCTCTGGGGGGCTCTTTAATACCCATGCCTAGGTACCAGAGGTACCATTTACTATGAACTTACAAGGGTGGCTGAAGTGATAATGCACAGTACAGTTTTGGGGAAAGAGACCTGGCCCTGGGAACCTTTTTAGCAGGGGCCCAGGGCACTTACAGTTTGAAACACATAATCTTCCAGGCACAAAGTGGGTGGGTACCATGTCAAAAGAGGCCCTTTCTCAGAGATGAGAGTCATTTTATCTGCTGGTGATAGGACGCCAGAACTCGCTGTAGGAAGTTGGCTCTGTATGTACTATTTCAAAGTAAGAAATAGCATGCACAGATTCCAAGGGTTCCCCTTAGAGGTAAGATAGTGGCAAAAAGAGATAATTGTACTGCTCTATTTTGTGGTAGTGTGGTCGAGCAGTAGGCTTATCAGAGGGTAGTGTTAAACATTTGTTGTACACGCAAAGGCAATAAATGAGGAACACACACTCAGAAACAATTCCAGGCCAATAGGTTTTTGTATAGAAAAATATATTTTCTTAGTTTATTTTAAGAACCACAGGTTCAAGATTTACAAGTAATACTTCAAATGAAAGGTATTTCACTTAGGAACTTTAGGAACTTTGAATTTGCAAAATAGCACATACAGTTTTCACACAAATGACATATAGCTATTTTAAAACTAGACAGTGCAATTTTCAACAGTTCCTGGGGGAGGTAAGTGTTTGTTAGTTTTGCAGGTAAGTAAACCACCTACGGGGTTCAAGTTTGGGTCGAAGGTAGCCCACTGTTGGGGGTTCAGAGCAACCCCAAAGTTACCACACCAGCACCTCAGGGACGGTCAGGTGCAGAGGTCAAAGTGGTGCCCAAAACATATAGGCTTCAATGGAGAAGGCGGGGCCCCGGTTCCAGTCTGCCAGCAGGTAAGTACCCATGTCTTCGGAGGGCAGACCAGGGGGGGTTTGTAGGGTACCGGGGGGGACACAAGTCAACACAAAAAGTACACCTTCAGCAGCACGGGGGCGGCCGGGTGCAGTGTGCAAACAGGCGTCGGGTTCGCAATAGGATTCAATGGGAGACCAAGGGGCCTCTTCAGCGATGCAGGCAGGCAAGGGGGGGGGTCCTCAGGGTAGCCAGCACCTGGGCAAGGGAGAGGGCCACCTGGGGGTCGCTCCTGCACTGAAGGTCGGATCCTTCAGGTCCTGGAGGCTGCGGGTGCAGTGTCTTTACCAGATGTCGGGTCTTTGAAGCAGGCAGTCGCGGTCAGAGGGAGCCTCGGGATTTCCTCTGCAGGCATCGCTGTAGGGGCTCAGGGGGGTCAACTCTGGCTACTCACGGTCTCGTAGTCGCCGGGGAGTCCTCCCTGTGGTGTTTGTTCTCCACAAGTCGAGCCGAGGGAGTCGGGTGCAGAGTGCAAAGTCTCACGCTTCCGGCGGGAAACGTGTGTTGTTTCAAAGTTGCTTCTTTGTTGCAAAGTTGCAGTCTTTGGGGAACAGAGCCGCTGTCCTTGGGAGTTCTTGGTCCTTCTAAATGCAAGGTAGTCCTCTGAGGCTTCAGAGGTTGCTGGACCCTGTGGAACGCGCCGCTGGAGCAGTGTCTTTAGAAGTGGGGAGACAGGCCGGTAGACCTGGGGCCAAAGCAGTTGGTGTCTCCGTCTTCTCTGCAGGATTTCAGCTCAGCAGTCCTCTTCTTCTTAGGTTGCAGGAATCTATCTTGCTGTGTTCTGGGAGCCCCTAAACACTCAATTTTGGGGTGTGTTTAGGTCTGGGGGGTTAGTAGCCAATGGCTACTAGCCGTGAGGGTGGCTACAGCCTCTTTGTGCCTCCTCCCTGAGGGGAAGGGGGCACATCCCTATCCCTATTGGAGGAATCCTCCATCTGCAAAATTGAGGATTTCTAAAAGTCAGAGTCACCTCAGCTCAGGACACCTTAGGGGCTGTCCTGACTGGCCAGTGACTCCTCCTTGTTTTTCTCATTATCTCCTCCGGCCTTGCCGCCAAAAGTGGGTCCGTGGCCGGAGGAGGTGGGCAACTCCACTAGCTGGAGTGCCCTGGGGTGCTGTAACAAAGGGGGTGAGCCTTTGAGGCTCACCGCCAGGTGTTACAGTTCCTGCAGGGGGAGGTGAGAAGCACCTCCACCCAGTACAGGCTTTGTTAGTAGCCACAGAGTGACAAAGGCACTCTCCCCATGTGGCCAGCAACATGTCTGGTGTGTGGCAGGCTGCTAAAACTAGTCAGCCTACACGGATAGTCGGTTAAGGTTTCAGGGGGCACCTCTAAGGTGCCCTCTGGGGTGTATGTTACAATAAAATGTACACTGGCATCAGTGTGCATTTATTGTGCTGACAAGTTTGATACCAAACTTCATAGTTTTCAGTGTAGCCATTATGGTGCTGTGGAGTTCGTGCATGACAGACTCCCAGACCATATACTCTTATGGCTACCCTGCACTTACAATGTCTAAGGTTTTGCTTAGACACTGTAAGGGCATAGTGCTCATGCACTTATGCCCTCACCTATGGTACAGTACACCCTGCCTTAAGGCTGTAAGGCCTGTTAGAGGGGTGACTTATCTATACCTATAGGCAGTGTGAGGTTGGCATGGCACCCTGAGGGGAGTGCCATGTCGACTTAGTCATTTTATCCCCACTAGCACTCAAGCTGGAAAGCAGTGGTACCAGTTACAAGGGACTTACCTGGATGCCAGGTTGTGCCAATTGTGGAAACAAAGGTACAGGTTAGGGAAAGAACACTGGTGCTAGGGCCTGGTTAGCAGACCTCAGCACACTTTCAAATCATAACTTGGCATCAGCAAAGGCAAAAAGTCAGGGGGTAACCATGCCAAGGAGGCATTTCCTTACACAACCCCCCCCCCCAAACGAAAGAGGATGAGATCAACCTTTCCCAAGAGAGTCTTCATTTTCTAAGAAGAAGAACCTGGAAAGGCCATCTGCATTGGCATGGGCAGTCCCAGGTCTGTGTTCCACTATGAAGTCCTTTCCCTGTAGGGAGATGGACCACCTCAACAGTTTTGGATTTTCACCTTTCATTTGCATTAGCCATCTGAGAGGTCTGTGGTCAGTTTGAACTACAAAGTGAGTACCAAAGAGGTAGGGTCTCAGCTTCTTCAGGGACCAAACCACAGCAAAGGCTCCCTCTCAATGGCACTCCAACGCTGCTCCCTGGGGAGTAACCTCCTACTAATGAAAGCAACAGGCTGGTCAAGGCCATCATCATTTGTTTGGGACAAAACTGCCCCTATCCCATGTTCAGAGGCATCAGTCTGCACAATTAACTGCTTGGAGTAATCTGGAGCTTTGAGAACTGGTGCTGTGCACATTGCTTGTTTCAGGGTGTCAAAGGCCTGTTGGCATTCTACAATCCAGTTTACCTTCTTGGGCATTTTCTTGGAGTTAAGTTCTGTGAGGGGTGTCACTATAGATCCATATCCCTTCACAAACCTCCTGTAGTACCCAGTCAAGCCAAGGAAGGACCTGACTTGAGTCTGGGTTTTTGGAGCTGCCCAGTCCAGAATAGTCTGGATCTTGGGCTGGAGTGGCTGAACTTGGTCTCCACCTACAAGGTGTTCCAAGTAAACCACAGTTCCCTGCCCTATCTGACATTTAGATGCCTTGATAGAGAGGCCTGCTGCTTGCAGAGCCTTCAAAACCTTCTTCAGGTGGAACAGGTGATCCTGCCAGCTGGAGCTAAAGACATCAATATTGTCAAGATAAGCTGCACTAAAGGACTCCAAGCCAGCAAGGACTTGATTCACCAACCTTTGGAAGGTGGCAGGGCCATTCTTTAAACCAAAGGGCATAACAGTAAACTGATAATGCCCATCAGGTGTGGAGAATGCTGTCTTTTCTTATGCTCCTGGTGCCATTTTGATTTGCCAGTACCCTGCTGTCAAGTCAAAGGTACTTAAGTATTTGGCAGCACCTAGTTTGTCAATTAATTCATCTGCCCTTGGAATGGGATGGGCATCTGTCTTGGTGACAGAATTAAGTCCTCTGTAGTCCACACAAAACCTCATCTCGGGGAGAACATGGCGGGCTACGCCATGGCTGTAGCTCGCTAGATGCGCCCTTTCCGCCGTTCCTGGGGGCGTGGCGCACACACAGCGATCGGCTGGATGTGCTGGCCGGCTGTGTTCGATTCGGGAACTCGGCCAGTTCAGCGGCTAGGCGAGGCACCTGGCGGGAGACTCCGGCACTGGGACGTGCCGCGCTGGAGCTCCGTCGGGTGCGAAGAGGCTCGGCGAGGATTCCCCTTCGGGGGAATCCGGGCGGAGCCAGCACTGGCAAGGCTTCTGGGTGGGTGTCCCAGGAGCCTGAAAGCACGGCAACACGTGTAGTTTCGGCAGCCAGTGAAACGGTCAACAAGGCTGCACGCATTGTTGGGGGCTCACCCAGGCCGAGTAAAGGAGACAATAGCCCTCTCCCCCCGGTCTTCTGCTAAGTTATTTCAGGTAGGGGGGCTGGGGCCAAGGGTGGAAGAGAGGGGTAGGGTGGTTGGTGGATGTCAGGGGAAGACTAAAGGTAAAACTTTGGATCCAGCAAGACACTTATTAAAAAAAGGAACTGAGGGAAGGCAACAAATAAAATACAGACTCACACCCTCACTAAGAGCCTAGTTCAGGGCAAGACCAGAGGACATTGTGCTTGTTCCAGGGCAAGGAAAAATTGATAACTATATAGTTAAGGACAGTGGGAATGGTGCAGACTTTGGCAAGAGGGTTGAGGATAATCCTTCTCCCCAACTAACGATTTGGCCCACCAAGAGAATATACAAGTAGGTTTTGATGTCTCCCTGACGAGTCAAGGTGGTAACCTGTCTACTCTGCGACAGGAGGAAGAAGCTCTGGTGGTGTTGGTCTCCAGCCCTCCCCTCGCCTAGGCTCTGGCCCCCGATCCAATGTACAGTCCTTCTATGGAGGCTGTGATCCTTTCCATCTCGGAGGACATAAAAAAAGGCTTTGCAAGTTCGGAGAGCAATCAAGGGGAAATCAGAGAGCCTGTGAGGCATTGGAAAAAAGTTTGATAATTTGATGGAGAGGATCCAGACTATAGAGGAGACGGAGGGGGGGATGAAGGAGGAGCTGAAACATCACAAAAATGAGATTCGGGACCTGAATGAAAAGGAGCAAGGATTACAAGTTAGGATTGAGCAATTGGAGAATTACTCGCGTAGGAATAATATAAAGCTGTTAAAGGTCCCGGAAGGAGCAGAAGGGGGAAATTTGAAGTCTTATGTGGTCTCTCTAATTAAATCTGTATGCGAGTTGGAGGAGAGTAAAGAAGAGATGAAAAAGAGATTCAGAGAGCCCACCGTGACCCCTTTACGAGGCGGCCGAACAGCACTAGACCGATTAAAATCTTGGTTAACTTTTTAACTTACCACCTAAAGGAACAAATTTTGAGTAGTGCATTAAAACAGAAGTCATTAAGGGTTGAAAGTGTGACATTTGAGATTAGGTCCGACCTATCTAAATTTACTATGGATAGGCAGTGGGGAATGGGAAAACGGTTGGATGAGTTTAAGAAGTTTGGGGTTACGGCACAGTTGAAATTCCCGGCATTTCTTCGAATAATGTACAACAACAAAATGTATAATATAAGGGATGTTGACAGGGCGGATGAGTTGTAAGATGTTATTAAGAGAGAACACGCTGATCATGTGTAATATGAGATTTTATTTCTGAAATTTTTAAGCCTTCCAGGTAGGCGGGGCGCTCTAAAATTAGGCCCATGTTGGCCGACATAGTGGGGGGGGTTCTCCATGAGAGGGAAGTGGGAGGGTAGGGCACAAGGGGGGTGGCATTTTGGGGTAAGCATTAAAACTGTTCCTTATTCACCTGGGCTGAGGGGTGGTTGGTTAGTTATGAATGGCTAGTATAGGTAAAGGTCAGGGGGAGGGAAGACTTACGATTAAATTTCTTTCCTGGAACATTAACGGTCTGAGGACTAAACCGAGAAGGAATAAAATTCTACAATATTTAAGGGACTCGCCGGCACAAATTCTCATTTTGCAGGAGACCCATTTGGCAGCAGATGAGTGTAAGGAGCTATTTAAGGCGCAAAAATGGGTGCAAATGTGTTTTTGTACTACCCATTTTTTTCACACAAGGGGAGTGGCTATTCTGGTTAAACAGGGGTTTCATGCTAGATTAGAAATTCTCTAAATAAGAGCGGATCAAGCCGGTCGTTGGGTCATAGAAAGAGCACAGGTTGAGGAGGTAATCTTGGTATTTGTTGGATTCTATGGCCCGAATTGTGATGATATCGAGCCCCTTAAGAGGGTATTCTCTCAGTTAATCGAACTTTCAGACTCGGTTATCATGATGGGTGACTTTAATGTGGTGCTGGACAATAAACTGGATAGAACGGACACCTGCAGATCCTTAGGCACGCCAAAATCACAACAATACTTAAAGAGAATGATGAAGGAGCATGGCTTGTGCGACATCTGGCAAAAGAAGGAAGGGGATGTTAGAGTCTTCTCCTTTTTTAATAAGAAATACAGCCATGCTTCACGCATTGACTATTTTTTAGTTGATTGCAGGTTGTTGGAAAATGTTGATAGGGTCGAATATTTACTGTCACATTTATCAGACCATGCAGCAGTAGCATTGCATTTGACCTTGCCTAAGAGAAGAACGTATAAGAGGTGGACATTGGAGCATGCAGTATTATTAGATGAGGATGTCTTGTCCCAACTACGTAGAGAAACTGAGTCCTTTTTTAATATGAATATAGGCTTGGCACCATTATCAGTGGTTTGGGATACTTTTAAGGCCGTAATACGAGGAAAAATTAAGAGTATTTCATGTTATAAACATAGCGGCCCATATTTATACTTTTTGACGCACAACTGTGCCAACGCAGTTGTGCATCAAAAATGTTACCGCCGGCTAACGCCATTCCAAAGCGCCATGCGGGCGCCTTAATTATTGAATGACGTTAGCCGGCGCTGCGGACTGGTGTGCGTCAAAAAAAATGACTCACACCAGGCAGCGCCGGCGTAGGGGAAAATGGAGGTTGGGCGTCAAAAAATGGGGCAAGTCAGGTCTGAGGCAAAATTCAGGCCTCAACCCGATTTGCGTCATTTTTTTTGACGCCCAACCTCCATTGACATGACTCCGGTCTTAGCAAAGACAGGAGTCATGCCCCCTTGCCCAATGGCCATGCCCAGGGGACTTCTGTCCCCTGGGCATGGTCATTGGGCATAGTGGCATGTAGGGGGGCCCAAATCAGGCCCCCCTATGCCGCAAAAGAAAAACGAAAAAAAATACTTACCCCAACTTACCTCAACTTCCCTGGGATGCGTCCCTCCATCCTTGGGTGTCCTCCTGGGGTGGGCAAGGGTGGCAGGGGGTGTCCCTGGGGGCATGGGAGGGCACCTCTGGGCTCCTTCTGAGCCCACAGGTCCCTTAACGCCTGCCCTGACCCAGGCGTTAAAAAACGGCGCCCATCAGGCTGGGTGCCGTTTTTTAAGGCCTGCCCCCTCCTGAGCGTCAAAATGACGTCAGAGTATAAATATGGGGCACAGGCCTTAAAGTCATTTTTTGGAAGGGAACGCCTACCTTACATATAATTAACGCAAGGCTGGTTCCCCCTTCCAATAAATGACGCACATGGTGGAACATTGACGCCCGCGGGGTCAGACGTCAAAGTATAAATATGGGGCAGGGTTTGCGCCGATTGTGCGTCAAATGTTTTGACGCACATTCGGCCCAAACCGAGTATAAATATGCCCCAAAGTGTTTAGAGATGAAATAAGCTCTTTAGAACAGGAAATGTTAATAAAAAGCGAGAAGTTGATTGGTAAAGGTGAAGTGTCCCAGGAGGAGGTAGGGAGGGTGGAATTGACCGAGCTAAGAACACAGTTGGCAAATATTCTACAAGCGAGAATTGCTCAAAGATGGGAGGCTAGTAAACTAAAGCATTTTGAACATGGGGAGAGCTCAGGGAAACTGCTCGCTTGGAAATCCAAATCAGACCATATTAAGGAAATCATTTTGGAAGAAACAGGCGCAAAACTAACTCGTAGGGAGGACATTGAACGAGGGTTCCAGGAATTCTTTACATCTCTGTATACGGAACATGTAGAGGGGCGAGAAGAGTTGATGGATGACTGGTTAGCTCAGGGTGTGTTACCGGAAATGTTGCAACAAAATCAGGAATTTCTTAATGGCCCTATCAAGGCTGGTGAAGTGCGGGCCGTGTTAGCTGGAGGTAAAGAAGGGAAAGCCCCGGGCCCTGATGGCATTCCAGTAGAGGTGTATAAAGTACTAGGCGATTCAATTACCCCAATTTTGACCGAGTTGTTTGGTAAGATTTTTCTAAGCGAGATAGAAATGCCACCTTCTTGGAACGATGCGATTATTACGCTTATTCTGAAACCAGGGAAAAACCAGACAAAACGTGCATCATATAGACCTATCTCATTATTAAATAGCTATTATAAGCTGTTCACCAAAATTGTGGCGGATAGATTGAATAGAGTAGCAAATAGTTTGATTCACTCTGACCAGAAGTGCTTTTTGAAGGGCAGATACCTGCATGAGTTGACATATGAATTGATTGGGGCTATAGACATGGCAGTATCTTTTGATTCCCCTTTGGGGATCATTACTATTGATGCAGCAAAAGCCTTTGATCAAGTAAGTTGGGGCTACCTAAATTTTTTGTTAAAAAGAGCCAACCTGGGAAACAACTTTTGTGAGGTAGTAAATCAGATATACAGGGCTCCAACAGCTAGAATACTTGTGAATGGAAACCTTACTAGACCGATTGCTATAGCCAGGGGTACTAGACAGGGATGTCCGTTATCTCCCTTATTATTTAATCTATATATTGAGCCATTTGCTAGGAAGATTCGTCAAAATACGGTGATTTCTCCTTTCTGCTGTTAGGGTTGGGAGAGGAAACTTGCCCTGTATGCCGACGACCTTTTGGTTTATACAGACAATTTATCATCTTCATTCCCTGAGATTTTTAGATTGGCTGAAGAGTTTGGTAAGATATCCGGTTATCAAGTGAATGTGGAAAAAACTGAGATTATGGCTTGGAATATGGAGTATAAATCTGTTTACTGTAAGAAGGAAATGAGATATTTGGGAATTCTGGTACCCCAAAATATTAACCAGCTAGCGGAGAGGAATCAGCTAAAGTTGTTGTTGGAATGTAAGGGTTTATTACAAGGCTGGGCTCATCTTCCTTTAACGATTATTGGTAGGGTTAACTTGGTAAAAATGTCTATCCTTCCAAAGTGGAACTTCCTGTTTTCGGCTTCTCCACTCCCCATGCAGAGAATATACATAGAAAAAATGCAGCGCCTTACAAACGATTCTATTTGGTGTTCTAAAGGAGTCAGAATCTCCCGGAGGAAGCTGCGTAGGTGTAAGGAAAAGGGTGGTCTGGCACTACCAGAATTGCAATAATATGCTTGGGCTTTTCTTTTGAAAAATGTTATAGCTTTGTTTCTTGCTTAGGATTCTACGACAATGGGTTTAATGTTTAGGACAATGGCTTCTACCATTAAGAGCGCTTCAAGTAATTTCATTTTTAAATTTGGTGACCCTAAGTTTTTCAAAAAGATAAGGCTGAAAACTATGCAGGGATTGGAGGAATGTTGGTACCAGATTAGACAAATGGCAAAAGTCACCTACTATAATTGTAATGCACCTATCTGGGATTCCACGGGTACATCAGAGTGCTTCCAAGATATTTTAGCTCTACCGATAAAACAAGCAGGGTTAGAGTACTGGGGAGATCTCTTTTCAGAGGGGGTTCTTCTTTCTTAGGAAGAATTGATGCAGCAAACGGGTGGCTCCTTGACTAGGTGGAAGTTCTTGCAAATAAGGGAATGGGCTCAGAGGATTAAGGAAGGTGTTGGTATATCCAATCCTTTGAGCGAGATCATCCCGAGTCCATTAGCAGGTTCACACAGAGTGTCAGCTTGGTACTGGGGGATTCTAGAAGGGGTGGATGGCGAGTTCGAACTTCCCATGGAGTTGTGGAGTGAATTTTTCTCAGAAGAGTCAGTCAAGAGGTGGTGGAAGGAGTCACTATTACTGCTCTTCGGCATTGTTAAACCTGCCGCTCTGAGAAAAAATCATTATTACACGATACACAGAGTCTATATTTCCCCTGAGAAGTTATCTAAAATGAAAGGAGGGCAGGAGGTGAAATGTCCAAAATGTGTTTTAATTCAAGCAACAGATATTCATATGTTTTGGGAATGCCCTGGTGTTCGATATTTTTGGGAGAAAGTATGTGAAACTATCTCGAGTATCTTTAATCGGGAAATTGTGGCCTCCCTCCAGTTAATAATTTTTGGTCAATTTCAAGATAGGCAGGGGAGGAGTGGCCGAGATACAATCTCAGACATTAAATTTGTATTTTATGCAATATTGTTGGGGAGACGGGAAATATGTAGAAAATGGATTTCGACGGCCCCTCCAGGCCACTTAGAATGGCTCAAGGATGTTTTTTGCATTGCAGATTTAGATCACATAACAAGCGGAAAGTGCAGGACGCAGGAGAATTTCTGGACACCATTATTGAATTGGAGATCTGGAGATCGATGTATGGTTTTAAGAGAATGATAATTTGTAAAGTTAATGCATGGATAGGAATGGTCTTTGTTTTTTGTCCAATGATTCTACCCCCTGCTCTGAAATCCTCATGGAATTAGGACAGTCTGAGGATTGTTTGAGAGGAAAGGGCGACCCCTGGCCTGGATAACTCTTTTGCTCTGGTTTTGATAAAGCAAGAGGAGTTTCTTATACAGCCCATGGGGAATGAGGAAAACAAACAAAAATTAAACTAATCTCTCTCTTTCCATCTTTGGTGTGAGGTTTGGGGATTAAGACCACTGGGCTAGCCCAGGGGCTGTCAGAGTGCTCAATGACTCCCAATTCCAGCATCTTGTGGACTTCCACCTTGATGCTTTCCTTAACTTGGTCAGACTGTCTGAAATTTTTTGTTTTTGACAGGCATGCTGTCTCCTGTGTTCACATCATGGGTACACAGGTGTGTCTGACCAGGGGTTAGGGAAAAGATCTCAGCAAACTGTTGCAGAACCTTCTTATAGTCAGATTGCTGTTGGCCAGAGAGGGTGTCTGAAAAGATCACTCCATCTACTGAACCATCTTTAGGGTCTGTGGAGAGGAGATCAGGGAGAGGTTCACTCTCAGCTTCATGGTCCTCATCTGTTACCATCAACAGATTCACATCTGCCCTGTCATGGAAGAGTTTGAGGCGGTTCACATGGATCACCCTTTTGGGGGTCCTGCTAGTGCCTAGGTCTACCAGGTAGGTGACCTGACTCTTCTTCTCTAGCACTGGGTAAGGGCCACTCCATCTATCCTGAAGTGCCCTGGGAGCCACAGGCTCCAGAACCCAGACTTTCTGCCCTGGCTGAAACTCAACCATAGCAGCCTTTTGGTCATACCAAAACTTCTGGAGTTGTTGGCTGGCCTCAAGGTTTTTACTTGCCATTTCCATATACTCGGCCATCCTTGAACGTAGGCCTAGTACATACTCCACTATATCTTGTTTAGGCTCATGAAGAGGTCTCTCCCAGCCTTCTTTTACAAGAGCTAGTGGTCCCCTTACAGGATGGCCAAACAGAAGTTCCAAGGGGGAAAACCCTACTCCCTTCTGAGGCACCTCTCTGTAGGTGAAAAGCAGACATGGCAAGAGGACATCCCATCTCCTTTTGAGTTTTTCAGGGAGCCCCATGATCATGCCTTTCAATGTCTTGTTAAATCTTTCAACAAGACCATTGGTTTGTGGATGGTATGGTGTGGTGAATTTGTAAGTCATCCCACACTCATTCCACATATGTTTCAGGTATGCTGACATAAATTTGGTACCTCTGTAAAAATACCAATGAGTGCTTTGGCTACTGCAGGGGCAGTAGTCGACCTAAGGGGAATTGCTTCAGGGTATCTAGTAGCATGATCCACTACTACTAGTATGTATTGGTTCCCTGAGGCTGTGGGAGGTTCAAGTGGACCCACTATGTCCACATCCACTCTTTCAAAGGGGACCCCCACCACTGGAAGTGGAATGAGGGGGGCCGTTGGGTGTCCACCTGTCTTACCACTGGCTTGACAGGTGGCACAGGAGACACAAAACTCCTTGACCTTCTGGGACATGTTGGGCCAATAGAAATGGTTGACTAATCTCTCCCACGTCTTGGTCTGTCCCAAATGCCCAGCAAGAGGAATATCATGAGCTAAGGTCAGAATGAACTTCCTAAACTCCTGAGGCACTAACACTATCCTAGTGGCACCAGGTTTGGGATCTCTTGCCTCAGTGTAGAGGAGTCCATCTTCCCAATAGACTCTATGTGTTCCTGTTATTTTTCCTTTGGACTCTTCAGCAGCTTGCTGCCTAAGGCTTTCAAGAGAGGGACAGGTTTCTTGCCTCTTACACAACTGCTCCCTTGAAGGTCCCCCTGGGCCTAGGAGCTCAACCTGATAAGGGCCTAACTCCATGGGCTCAGTTCCCTCAGAGGGCAGAACTTCTTCCTGGGAAGAGAGGTTCTCTTTTTCTTGTTGTGTTGGAGCTGGTTCCCCAGTCTTCTTTCCTTTTCTCTTGGAGGGTTGGGCCTTTTTTCCATGCTCCAACACCACTTTTTCACCCTGAGCCTTGCACTGTGCCCTTGTCTTAACACACACCAGTGCAGGGATACCCAGCATGGCTGCATGGGTTTTGAGTTCTACCTCAGCCCATGCTGAGGACTCCAGGTCATTTCCAAGCAAACTGTCTACAGGGATATCTGAGGAGACCACCACCTGTTTCAGGCCATTGACCCCTCCCCACTCTAAAGTTACTATAGCCATGGGATGTACTTTAGTCTGATTGTCAGCGTTGGTGACTGGATAAGTTTGTCCAGCCAGGTATTGACCAGGGGAAACCAGTTTCTCTGTCACTATGGTGACACTGGCACCTGTATCCCTCAGGCCTTCTACACTTGTCCCATTAATTAAGAGTTGCTGCCTGTATTTTTGCAAATTAGGGGCCAGGCAGCCAGTGTGGCTAAATCCACCCCACCCTCAGAGACTAATGTAGCTTCAGTGTGAACCATGATTTGCTCTGGGCACACTGTTGATCCCACTTGGAGACTGGCCATTCCAGTGTTAGCTGGAGTAGAGTTAGAAGTGGAACCTTTCTTGGGATAGGCCTTGTCTCCAGTTTGGTGTCCTGGCTGATTACAGCTACGACACCAGGCCTTTTTGGGATCAAAGTTTTTACCCTTGTACCTAAAATTGGATTGTGGAGAGGCTCTGGGCCCTCCCTCCTGAGCAGGTTTTTGGGGCCCTATAGAAGACTCTACTTTTTCCCTTGGATGTCTCAACACTCTTCCCCTGGGGAGTCTTTGTGACCCCTTTCTTTTGGTCACCCCCTGTGGAAGTCTTTGTCACCCTAGTCTTGACCCAATGGTCCAACTTCTTTCCCAATTCTTGGGGAGAAATTGGTCCTAGGTCTACCAGATCCTGATGCAGTTTATCATTGAAAAAAGTACTTAACAGGTGTTCTTTCACAAATAAATTGTACAGCCCATCATAATCATTTACACCACTGCCTTGAATCCAACCATCCATTGTTTTTACTGAGTAGTCAACAAAATCAACCCAGGTCTGGCTCGAGGATTTTTGAGCCCCCTGAACCTAATTCTATACTCCTCAGTGGAGAATCCAAAGCCCTCAAACAGGGTAGCCTTCATGAGGTCATAGGATTCTGCATCTTTTCCAGAGAGTGTGAGGAGTCTATCCCTACACTTTCCAGTGAACATTTCCCAAAGGAGAGCACCCCAGTGAGATCTGTTTACTTTTCTGGTTGTACAAGCCCTCTCAAAAGCTGTGAACCATTTGGTGATGTCATCACCATCTTCATATTTAGTTACAATCCCTTTTGGGATTTTCAACATGTCAGGAGAATCTCTGACCCTATTTATGTTGCTGCCACCATGGATGGGACCAAAACCCATCTCTTGTCTTTCCCTTTCTATGGCTAGGAGCTGTCTCTCTAAAGTCAATCTTTTGACCATCCTGGCTAACAGTAGGTCATCTTCACTGAGGCTGTCCTCAGTGATTCCAGAGGTGTTGGACTCTCCTGTGAGAGAAGCAGCATCTCTGACTATCACATTTGGAGTCAGGGTTTGAGGAGCCCTGGCCTCCCTAACTAGGACTGGAGGTGGGAATTCCTCCAATTCACCAGCTTCCCCCTCTGGGAGGTCATCCTCAGAAGGGTTGTTCTTGGCAAACTCTGCCAAAAGTTCCTGGAGCTGTATTTTGGTAGGGTGTGAACCAGTTCTAACCTTTTTTGTTTTGTAGAGAGACCTTAACTCTGACATCCTAAGATTCAGGTAAGGGGTGACGTCGAGTTCCATCACATTCTCTTCTGCATTAGACATTATGGGGGTCATTACAACCCTGGCATATGGCGGAGAACCGACGGTAAGACCGCCAACAGGCTGGCGGTCTTACCTTGGTGTATTATGACCATGGCGGTTACCGCCATGGTCATCCGCCGGTTCTCCGTCCCGCCCGCCAGGGCGGAGATGACCGTCGGGCTGGAGACCTGGGTCTCCAGCCCTGCAGCTGTCAGTATACCACCGGCGGTATTTGGACCCGGCTTAGCACCGTGGATTTCCAGTGGTTTGAACCGCCATGAAATCCATGGCGGTAAGCACTATCAGTGCCAGGGAATTCCTTCCCTGGTACTGATAGAGGTCTCCCCCACCCCCCACCCCCACCCCGACTCCCACCCCGACTCCCTCCACTACACCCCCCACAACCCCTGCCACCCCCCAAAAGGTGGCAGGGCCACCCTCCCCACCCCGACCCCCAACATAACATTACACACACACACCCGACACGAATACAGGCACCACCAACACACACACGCACACACCACGACATACATGCCTACATCCACACACACACGCACACCCACATTCAAACATACACGCACACATCCCCATACACACAACACCCCCGCAAGCATTCACGCACTCACACACCCCATCTACATACACACACACACACCCCCATGCACGCACACAACACACAACACTCCCGCCCCCCTCCCTTAACGGATGATCGACTTACCTGGTCTGTCGATCCTCCGGGAGGAGACGGGAGCCATGGGGGCAGCTCACCAACACCACACCGCCAACAGAACACCGCCACGGCGAATCACAGGACGTGATTCGCTGGGCAGTGTTCTGTTGGCGTGGCGGTGGAGCAACCTCCACTTCCCCGCCGCCCGCAAGTATGGCTGTTGGCGGCTCTCCGTCGGAATAATGACGGAGAGCAGCCAACAGTCATAATACGCCGAGCGGCAAACCGCCTGCACAGGCGGTCTCCCGCACGGCGGTCCCTCGGCGGTCTTGCAAAAAGACCGCTGAGGTCATAATGACCCCCTATGTTTCTAAAAGTTGGAATACTTTTTAAGAATCTAAAACTATCTCTAGAACTTAATTCAAACTTTTAAACTCTAAAAGAAATGCTAACAGGGACTAACACAAGGCCCTAGCAGGACTTTTAAAAATTTAGAAAAATAGCTAAAATTTCAAAAATTAGTTTCTAATGACAATTTTTGTAATTTAGTCGTGTGATCAGGTATTGGCTGAGTAGTCCAGCAAATGCAAAGTCTTGTACCCCACCGCTGATCCCCCAATGTAGGAAGTTGGCTCTGTATGTACTATTTCAAAGTAAGAAATAGCATGCACAGAGTCCAAGGGTTCCCCTTAGAGGTAAGATAGTGGCAAAAAGAGATAATTCTAATGCTCTATTTTGTGGTAGTGTGGTCAAGCAGTAGGCTTATCAGAGTGTAGTGTTAAGCATTTGTTGTACACACACAGGCAATAAATGAGGAACACACACTCAGAGACAATTCCAGGCCAATAGGTTTTTGTATAGAAAAATATATTTTCTTAGTTTATTTTAAGAACCACAGGTTCAAGATTTACAAGTAATACTTCAAATGAAAGGTATTTCACTTAGGAACTTTAGGAACTTTGAATTAGCAAAATAGCACATACAGTTTTCAAACAAATGACATATAGCTATTATAAAACTAGACAGTGCAATTTTCAACAGTTCCTGGGGGAGGTAAGTGTTTGTTAGTTTTGCAGGTAAGTAAACCACCTACAGGGTTCAAGTTTGTTCCAAGGTAGCCCACCGTTGGGGGTTCAGAGCAACCCCAAAGTTACCACACCAGCAGCTCAGGGCCGGTCAGGTGCAGAGGTCAAAGTGGTGCCCAAAACACATAGACTTCAATGGAGAAGGCGGGGCCCCGGTTCCAGTCTGCCAGCAGGTAAGTACCCGCGTCTTCGGAGGGCAGACCAGGGGGGGGTTTTGTAGGGCACAGGGGGGGACACAAGTCAACACAAAAAGTACACCCTCAGCAGCACGGGGGCGGCCGGGTGCAGTGTGCAAACAGGCGTTGGGTTCGCAATAGGATTCAATGGGAGACCAAGGGGTCTCTTCAGCGATGCAGGCAGGCAAGGGGGGGCTCCTCGGGGTAGCCACCACCTGGGCAAGGGATTGGGCCACCTGGGGGTCGCTCCTGCACTGAAGGTCGGATCCTTCAGGTCCTGGAGGCTGCGAGTGCAGTGTCTTTACCAGGTGTCGGGTCTTTGAAGCAGGCAGTCGCGGTCAGGGGGAGCCTCGGGATTTCCTCTGCAGGCGTCGATGTGGGGGCTCAGGGGGGTCAACTCTGGCTACTCATGGTCTCATAGTCGCCGGGGAGTCCTCCCTGTGGTGTTTGCTCTCCACAAGTCGAGCCGGGGGTGTCGGGTGCAGAGTGCAAAGTCTTGCGCTTCCGGCGGGAAACGTGTGTTGTTTCATAGTTGCTTCTTTGTTGCAAAGTTGCAGTCTTTGGGGAACAGAGCCGCTGTCCTCGGGAGTTCTTGGTGCTTCTAGGTGCAGGGTAGTCCTCTAAGGCTTCAGAGGTTGCTGGACCCTGTGGAACGCGTCGCTGGAGCAGTGTCTTTAGAAGTGGGGAGACAGGCCGGTGGAGCTGGGGCCAAAGCAGTTGGTGTCTCCGTCTTCTCTGCAGGTTTTCAGCTCAGCAGTCCTATTCTTCTTAGGTTGCAGGAATCTATCTTGCTGTGTTCTGGGAGCCCCTAAATACTCGATTTAGGGGTGTGTTTAGGTCTGGGGGTCATTAGCCAATGGCTACTAGCCGTGAGGGTGGCTACACCCTCTTTATGCCTCCTCCCTGAGGGGAGGGGGGCCCATCCCTATCCCTATTGAGGGAATCCTCCATCTGTAAGATGGAGGATTTCTAAAAGTCAGAGTCACCTCAGCTCAGGACACCTTAGGGGCTGTCCTGACTGGCCAGTGACTCCTCCTTGTTTTTCTCATTATCTCCTCCGGCCTTGCCGCCAAAAGTGGGGCCGTGGCCGGAGGGGGCGGGCAACTCCACTAGCTGGAGTGCCCTGGGGTGCTGTAACAAAGGGGGTGAGCCTTTGAGGCTCACCGCCAGGTGTTACAGTTCCTGCAGGGGGAGGTGAGAAGCACCTCCACCCAGTACAGGCTTTGTTAGTACCCACAGAGTGACAAAGGCACTCTCCCCATGTGGCCAGCAACATGTCTGGTGTGTGGCAGGCTGCTAAAACTAGTCAGCCTACACGGATAGTCGGTTAAGGTTTCAGGGGGCACCTCTAAGGTGCCCTCTGGGCTGTATGTTACAATAAAATGTACACTGGCATCAGTGTGCATTTATTGTGCTGAGAAGTTTGATACCAAATTTCACAGTTTTCAGTGTAGCCATTATGGTGCTGTGGAGTTCGTCCATGACAGACTCCCAGACCATATACTCTTATGGCTACCCTGCACTTACAATGTCTAAGGTTTTGCTTAGACACTGTAGGAGCATAGTGCTCATGCACTTATGCCCTCACCTATGGTACAGTGAACCCTGCCTTAGGGCTGTAAGGCCTGCTAGAGGGGTGACTTATCTATACCTATAGGCAGTGTGAGGTTGGCATGGCACCCTGAGGGGAGTGCCTTGTCGACTTAGTCATTTTATCCCCACTAGCACACACAAGCTGGCAAGCAGTGTGTCTGTGCTGAGTGAGGGGTCCCCAGGGTGGCATAAGACATGCTGCAGCCCTTAGAGACCTTCCCTGGCATCAGGGCCCTTGGTACCAGAGGTACCAGTTACAAGGGACTTACCTGGATGCCAGGGTGTGCCAATTGTGGAAACAAAGGTACAGGTTAGGGAAAGAACACTGGTGCTGGGGCCTGGTTAGCAGACCTCAGCACACTTTCAAATCATAACTTGGCATTAGCAAAGGCAAAAAGTCAGGGGGTAACCATGCCAGGGAGTAATTTCCTTACACTCGCCTTTTATTGATGAAAGTACTATGGCCCTCATTACAACCCTGGCGGTCAGTGGTAAAGCAGCGTTAAGACCACCAACAGGTTGGCAAAAAAAAAAAATTGAATCACGACCGTGGTGGAAACCGCCAACAGAGACAGCCACTTTAACACTCCAACCGCCACGGCGGTACAAACAAACAGCTTGGCGGTCACTGCCAACAGACAGGAGGAAAACAACGTACCGCACAAACTATTATGACAGGCCAATCCGCCACCTTTTCCGGGGCAGATTCAACGCAAACAAAAACACGGTGAAAACAGGACTTGTGAGGGAAAACTCTCACCTCTACACACCCCACGAGGAACCAGGACGCCATGGAGCCGGAAATCCAAATACTCCCTGCGATTGTCTTCCTGCTCCTCTACCAGGAGCACGACCGACGGCAGCGACGACCATGGTGAGTACTGCACCTACAACACAGGGGAGGGGGGAGGGAAAAGAGAGTGACACACACACGCAACACCCCGACCCCACCCTCACCCACCACAACACACACACAAATACATGCTGAAACGTTGCATTCCCCCCCCTAACCACCTCTGGAAGAACGCAAGGAGAAAAGGAAATGATTTGAACGAATGTAATCAAGAAAAATCCATTACTCAAAAAGTTACATACACTATTAACAAATATGTACACCAAGAATCCAAGTCCAGGTACTGCACCTATATAGTCCGTGGACCACGGGGACCAAAATGCATGGGCGCGGCCCACACAAGATACCCGATTCAAACGGAGAGAACACTGCAGGGGCATCAGATCGAAATAAAACAGGCACCTTAGGGGGAAGGGAAGGGGGGGCACCTCAGCCGGATGAGTGCACGACGCCAGCTCCACGGTTGGGCTCCAGGCCCATTGATGTATCCTGGGGAGTGGAAAGCCACAGTCTCTCAAGTCTCTCCAGTGGGTGGTTTGCCCAATGCTTAATCCTGGGGAGTGCAAAGCCACAGTCTCTCAAGTCTCTCCAGTGGGTGGTTTGCCCACTGCTTTATCCTGGGGAGTGCAAAGCCACAGTCTCTCAAGTGGATAACAGTCTCCACTTGTTCTGGAGGGGGCTTTGTGCCCAGAGTGCTTCTTCCTGCCAAGGACTGAGGTAGTGGATGTGATACTCCGCTGGTTCTGGAGGGGGACTGGTGCCCAGAGTGCTTCATCCTGTGAAGGACAGACGGTGTGGATGCATGTCTCCACTGGTTCTGGAGGGGGACTGGTGCCCAGAGTGCTTCATCCTGTGAAGGACAGATGGAGTGGATGCATGTCTCCACTGGTTCTGGAGGGGGACTGATGCCCAGAGTACATCACTCACCCCGTGACAGTCCCAGTTGAGTTGGCGGTGCTTGCCCTGTTCAGCGGTGCTTGAGTTGGCGGTGCTTGCCCTGTTCAGCAGTGCTTGAGTTGGCGGTGCTTGCCCTGTTCAGCAGTGCTTGATTTGGCGGTGCCCTGTTCAGCGGTGCTTGAGTTGGCGGTGCTTGCCCTGTTCCGCGGTGCTTGCCCTGTTCAGCGGAGCTTGATTGTACTTGCCCCGTTCAGCGGTGCTTGAGTTGGCAAGGCTTGCCCTGTTCAGCGGTGCTTGAATTGGCAGTCCTTCATTGCCCAGCTGGGCTGGGGCTGGCGGTCCTTCATTGGTCAGCTGGGCTGTGGCTGGCGGGGGCCCTCCTGGTCAGCTGGGCTGTGGCTGGCGGGGCCCTCCTGGGCAGCGTGGATGGGGCTGGTGGTGGTCTCTGGGCAGCGACGATGGGGCTGGCGGTGGCCTCCTGGGTGGCGTGAATGGGGCTGGCGGTGGCCTCCTGGGCAGCGACGATGGGGCTGGCGGTGGCCTCCTGGGCAGCGACGAGGGGGCTGGCAGTGGTCTCCTGGGCATTATGGATGGGGCTGGCGGTGGCCTCCTGGGCAGAGACAATGGGGCTGGCGTTGGCCTCCAGGGCAGAGTGGATGGGGCTGTCAGTGGCCTCCTGGGCAGCGACGATGGGGCTGGCGGTGGCCTCCTGTGCAACGATGATGGGGCTGGCGGTGGTCTCCTGGGCAGCGACGATGGGGCTGGCGGTGGCCTCCTGGGCAGCGTGGATGGGGCTGGCGGGCCCTCCTGGGCAGCGGTGATGATGGCGGTCTTCTCCGCCGTGCTGCTCCTCCCAGACTTGCCGGGTTTCTTATGGCCCTTTACCACCTTGGGAGGTGTCACAGCTAAGTCCACACTCCCACCTGGACCCCTGGGAGCAGCTTGGGTGGCTGGAGTCTTCCCCCTCTCCCGCCGGGCACTGGCCAACCTCTGGTGCTTCACAGGGGGGGGGACTGGCTGTACTGTGGCTCAGTGCACACACTGGCTGTCCTGGTGGCCGGTGCACTCCACATACCTGTCACTACAGGCACCACTGGTCACGGAGATGATGTGGCTGAGGTGCTAGTTCGGAACCTATGAGATGGATGGGGGGAAAGGTCAAGGCTGGACAGGAAAATTCTTTTGGACACACTGGGACTGGTAGCTGGAGGGGGTTTGGGAGTGAAGGAAGAGGTGGTGGTAGTAGGAGGTGTACGTTTGGTGACTTTGGGTGAAGGTGCATGCGCTGGAGGCTGTCGTGAGGTGGATGGCTGTTGAGTGGGTGGGTGCCTGCGTTTGTGTATCTTCGGAGGGGGCGTCACAGACACACTGGGAGAGGACAGAGGGGACGTTTGAATGGAATTCAGGGTGGTGACTGCACGTGAGTGGGGTGTGCTGGTGGGTGTGCTGGTGAGGGACTTAGTGGCTGTAGAGGTAGTGCATGCAGGTGTGAGTGTAGACGAGACTAGGAGGGAGGACGGAGATGACGAGGAGGGGGACACAGTGGAGGCAGTGGATGTTGGTGTGTCTGCATGTGTGTGATGCTTGCGTGAGTGCCTGTGGGATGTGTGGTGCTTATGTTTGCCTGAGCTTCCCTTGCATGGTGAGGTGTGTGCAGGCTGGTCTGATGGTGTGCTTGGGATAGGCAGAGGTACAGGGGATTGGGTCTGGGTGGAGGAAGTTGGAAGGGGGAGGCTAGACACAGGGACAATGGCTGCCATCAGTGCTGAGGCCAGAGTTTGAAAGGCTCAGTGAAGGGCCGCCTGACCAGAATGAATGCCCTCCAGGAATGCATTTGTTTGTTGCAACTGCCTTTCTACACCCTGGATGGTGTTCAAACTGGTAGACTGCCCAACAGTGAGTGACCTGAGGAGGTCAATGGCCTCCTCACTGAGGGCAGCAGGGGTGACTGGGGCAGGGCCTGAGGTGCCTGGGGCGAAGGTGATGCCCACCCTCCTGGGTGAGTGGGCATGGGGCGAAGGCTGAGGGGCTGCTGGGAGGGCGGTGCTGGTAGGGGGGGTGGCGGCTGTACCTGTAGATGCGGGGGGCACAGATGTTGCCGCCACCACAAGAGAGCTCCCATCTGAGGACGAGTCCGTGTCGCTGGTTTCAGCTCCTGTCCCCGCCGGGGTGCTCCCCTCACCCTCCATCCCACTGGTGTATTCTGAGTCCGTAGTGTTGCCCTCCATGGCCATGTGGGATGCAGCTCCCTCGTGCTCCGATACCACTGCTCCTCCGCCTGATGATGCTAATACACACAAGAACAGGGAGACCACAAAAAAGGGGGGGGGGAAACAGAAGAAAGACATGTTGTGTGCATGGATTACCGCTACCGTTGGCAGACAAGACAGACACAGAAGCCCCCTGCACTATGTCGCGCTCTTGGGCTCTACAGTGCAATTCCTGGGAAATGGCCTACAGGCTATGGATGACATCTGCACACATAGACGACACAGGTGCATGAATAGCTGTACTTGGCACTCTGCAGAGGTGGGGTGGGGGACCAGAGGGCCATGCCTTACAGAGGGGCCTAACCTACGGAACTCGCAATGTCAGCTGAATGAGAGTGTACTCACGCCCTTGTGTCTGCTGTGATGCCCTCAAGCGCCCATCCAAATCCGGGTAGGCCACCGCCAGGATCCTGAACATCAGGGGGGTCATGGTTCGACGGGCACCCCTCCCACATTGGGAGGCCATCCCCAGATGAGCCTCCGCTGTCTTCTTGCTCCAGCGGCAAATGTCCTCCCATCTTTTCCCGCAGTGGGTGCTTCGTCTGTGGAAGACCCCCAGGGTCCAGACGTCCTTGGCGATGGCACGCCACATATCCTTCTTTTGGTGGGCTCTGACCTACATGAAATGTACAGGGGAAGAAGAAAAGTCATTACCAACTGCGCCGTCAAAGTGAGTGGTCCCCATCCCTACCCTTGCCGTGTGGCACATGCACCCACCGTCTTTCATTCACGCAGAACTCTGCCCCCTTCCTTCTTACAACCAGCCCTCTCCAAACAGGCATAGCCCATACAACATGCTCCCTGTGTACTTACCTGTTGGTCTGGAGGACCGTAGAGTAGCGTGTACTGGGGGAGGACCCCATCGACAAGCTTCTCCAACTCCTCCGATGTGAAGGCAGGGGTCCTTTCCCCAGACGCACGATCCATTGTCTCTTCCAGACCGAGGTCACAGCAGCACTTGCAGTGTAGGTCCTCTCCTGTCAAAGATCAGGTATCGAGTGATTCAACAGATAGAAAATGGCTGTCACGTCCACAGCGGTAAGTACCATCACCGCCTTCGTACATCGTCATTGGCTCCTGGGACCCATAGGGTCCAATGTTAACCAATGCAGCATTGGGCCGCGGTCTTCGACCGCCTACCGCAACGGTGTACAACGCCAGCGCAGTTACCTCACATCCCATTGTCCCACAGGTCAGGCAGCCGCCATTTCAGGGGCTCACATGGCCTAGTTTCCAACTGCGTCACACATACCTAGGCCTAGTCTCAACACACATACAGGCCACATTTTGTGTAGGACTGGTGTTCTGTGTAGACTGTGGGTACATACCTCTGAGTTGTTTGACTCTGGGCTCGCTGTTGTCCTTCATAGGCACCGTCCGCTGGGACATATGAGGAGATGGCGGAATCCTCTGGTGTACCGACCACTGGTGGACCTGTCGACAATGGAGGAAAGAAATTTGATAATCACCTACAGGTTTGACCGTGCCACAATCCAGGAACTGTGTACACAGTTGGAGCCTGACCTGATGTCAGCAATCCGCCATCCCACAGGAATCCCCCCTCAAGTGCAGGTGCTATCAGTGCTCCATTTCCTTGCAAGTGGGTAATTTCAAACTACTGTGGCCATGGTATCAGGGATGTCCCAGCCTATGTTTTCCAACGTATTGTCCAGAGTGTTGTCTGCCCTGCTGAAACACATGCGGAGCTACATCATTTTCCCTCAGGTGGAGGATTTGCCTACAGTGAAAGGTGATTTCTATGCCCTGGGACACATACCCAACATCATAGGTGCCATTGATGGGACCCATGTGGCTTTGGCCCCCCCACAGGAGTGAACAGGTGTACAGAAAAGAGTTATCATTCCATGAATGTACAGATGGTATGTTTGGTAGACCAGTACATCTCCCATGTGAATGCCATGTTCCCTGGCTCAGTGCATGACGCCTACATCCTGCGGATTAGCAGCATCCCTTATGTGATGGGTCAACTCCAGAGGCACCGTGTGGCTATTAGGTGACTCTGGTTACCCCAACCTGTCATGGCTACTGACCCCAGTGAGGAATCCCAGGACAAGGGCAGAGGAACGCTACAATGAGGCCCATGGGCGAACTAGGAGGGTGATCGAGCGGACCTTCGGCCTCCTGAAGGCCAGGTTCAGGTGCCTCCATATGACAGGGGGATCCCTATTCTACTCACCAAACAAGGTGTGCCAGATCATCGTGGCCTGCTGTATGCTTCACAACTTGGCTTTGCGATGACAGGTGCCTTTTCTGCAGGAGAATGGCCCAGATGGCGGTGTTGTGGCAGCTGTGGAGCCTGTGGACAGTGATGAGGATGAAGCAGAGGAAGAAGACATGCAGAACAGGGACTCAGTTATCCAGCAATATATCCAGTGAAACACAGGTGAGAATACATTCCTGCCTACTACATGTACTTTTACACTTCTACCTCTATCCTGTCTGTCGTTTTCATCCAGTGTATGGTCACTGAGTTGTCACTTTCCCTTACGGTTTCACAGGTGTGGGTCCTAACGTGTCTCACCTGCTTAGATTCCTCATGGACTAGAGCTGTGTGACATAGGTATGTTGACATTACTATTTCCAGAACATTTTGTCACTGTAATTGCAAATACACTATTTCGAAATCACAGACAGACTCCAGATCTTTTGGTGCTTTAGGTGTGTTTATTTAAATACAAAATATTGGAGGGGGAAGTTAAATGGTGAGGGGTGATGGCGGAGGAGTGTCCATGGCAGAGTCCAGTCTATTAGTCTCAAAGGTGCATTGCCCATATGGGCATAGGAAGTGGAGCTGGGGCAGTTTCAATATGGACAGGGTGACAAAGTGGGACAGTGGGATGACAATCTGGGTGGTCTCATTTCTTGGCGGGGGTCTTGGCATCGTGCTCTGTCTTGTTCCTGGATCTCAGGGACCGTTTGCGGGGTGGTTCTTCCTCTGCAGGGGGTGGGGTGCTGGTGTGGTGGTCCTGTGCGGGGCCTCCTGTCCACTAGCGCCGGCAGAGGTGGTGGGCAGTTCATCGTCCATGCTAGTGTCAGGGGCCCCTTGTAGTGCCACAGTGTCCCTCCTGGTGTTGAGTACTTTCTTCAGCACCCCTACAATGGTGCCCAGGGTGGAACTGGTGGTTCTGAGTTCCTCCCTGAAGCCCAAATACTGTTCCTCCTGCATCCGCTGGGTCTCCTGAAACTTGTCCAGTACCGTTGCTATCGTCTCCTGGGAGTGGTGGTATGCTCCCATGATGGAGGAGAGGGCCTCGTGGAGAGTGGGTTCCCTTGGCCTGTCTGCCCCCTGTCGCCCAGCAGCCCTCCCAGTTCCCCTGTGTTCCTGGGCCTCCGTCCCCTGGACCGGGTACCCACTACCACTACCACTGCCCCCAGGTCGCTGTTGTTGTTGGGGTGGTGGGTTATCCTGGGTTCCCTGTAGTGGTGGACACACAGCTGATTGACGTGTCCTGGGGATGGAGGTATGGGCCCGCTGGGTGGGTGCTGTGCTGGTGTTTCCTGAGGGGGGAAGGTCTGTGGTGGCCTGTGCCTCTGTGAGGGGAACCGACTGTCCAGAGGCCCACGATGGTCCAGGCTGGTCATCTAGATCCAGGTGGACAGAGGTGCTGTCATCACTATTGGCCTCTTCCGTGGGTGGAGTGGACATGTCTGGACCCTCCTGTCTGGTGACGTTGGGTAGTGGTCCTGCAGGGGTGGAAACACATCATTATTGCATCTGTGTGTGTCATGGTGTGCAATGGGTGGGTGACCGTGTAACCCAGTGCTGGCATTCCTGTGTGTGAGCTTGTGTGATTATGGTTTAGGGGGGTGTATGGGTATGTGCAGTGGGCATGCTTTAGTGATGGGTGCCCATGCGTAGTTGCATGCAGGGCTTGGTGTTGGGATGTGTGGTTTGTGATATTGGTACATTTGTGAGGAGTTGGAGTGATAGGCGTGAGGGCGAGGGTGGGGGTATGTGATGACATGCATTTAGGGCGGGGATGTAATACTTAAGATTTGACTTACCAGAGTCCATTCCTCCACCGACTCCTGCTAGGCCCTCAGGATGCAGAATCGCCAAGACCTGTTCCTCCCATGTTGTTAGTTGTGGGTGGGGAGGTGGGGGTCCGCCGCCAGTCCGCTGAACCGCCTGGTGGTGTCTTCAGACCACGGAACGCACCTTCCCCCGTAGGTCATTCCACCTTTTCCTGATGTCCTCCCGATTTCTTGGGTGTTGTCCCACTGCGTTGACCCTGTTGACTATTCTTCGCCATAGCTCCATCTTCCTTGCAATTGAGGTGTGCTGCAACTGGGATCCAAATAGCTGTGGCTCTACCTGGACGATTTCCTCCACCATGACCCTGAGCTCCTCCTCCGAGAACCTGGGGTGCCTTTGCCGTGCCATGGGGTGGTGTAGGCTATGTGTGGGGTGGTGTGTGTGGTGATAAGTGTGCTGATATGTAGTGGTGTGTTGTGTGAGGTGCGTGGAAGTTGTGTGGGTGATGGTGTTGTGTAACTGTGGATGCTAGTTTGTTGATGGTGGTGTCTCTCTCTGGCCTTTGGTCGTGAATTTTGGTTGTAGGGGTTTGTGGTTGATGTGGGTGTGTGTTTTATATTGTATTGGGTGTGTGGGAGTGGTGTGTGTATGTGCATCAGGTGTGTGTATTTCAAATTGTCCAATGTGGCTGTGTTTTGTAGAAGTGTGTGTATTTTGAGCGCAGTGGTGTGTACCGCCAATTGAATACCGCGGTTGAAAGACCGCCGCGTGGATTCGTGTGTCATGATAGTGTGGGCGTATTTCTGTTGGCGTGAGGGTGGAGGTTTTGTTTTCGCCAGTTTATCACTGACCTTTGGTGTGGCGGACTTGTGTGGGTGTCTGAATTTTGGCGGATTCCGAGATGTGGGTCATAATAGCTGTGGCAGAATTCCGCGGCAGCGGCGGTGTGTTGGCGGTCTTCTGCACGGCGGTAAGCGGCTTTTACCATCTATGTTGTAATGACCCCCTTATTAACTTTGCACTTAAGCAAGTGTGGGTTAGATGTATAGGTGACTTATATGTTACTTAAGTGCAGTGAAACTGGCTGTGAAGTAATGTGTGCGTTATTTCACTCAGGCTGCAATGGCAGTCCTGTGTAAAGGTTTGTCTGAGGTCCCTATGGGTGGCAAAAAAAATGCTGAAACCCCAATACCCTGGGTACCTAGGTACCATATACTAGGGAATTATAAGGGCGTTCCAGTATGCCAATTGAAATTGGTAAAAGTGGTCACTAGCCTATAGTGACAAAATTAAAGTCAGAGAGAGCATGAGCACTGAGTTTCTGATTAGCAGGGCCTCAGTGACACAGTTAGGCACTACACAGGTATGCACATTCAGGCCACAAACTATGAGCACTGGGGTCCTGGCTAGCAGGATCCCAGTGAGACAGGCAAAAACATACTGACATACATGTAAAATTGGGGGTAACATGCCAAGTAAGATGGTACTTTTCTACACATATATAACTAACTACTGCTTGCAAAGGCATGTGCCTAACATGACGTGTGCAGACATGCCATCACCTAGACAGTAAATCATGAGGGAGACCATGCAGTTGAAAAACAAACAAGATGTAATGAAACTACAAATCTCAGCCTAAAAATCCCTAAAACAACTAACCTACCTATACTAACTTACACTATCTTATCCTACCTTATTCCTACAACTAGGTTTTCTTATCTTAACTTATACTGTACATCTAACGCTAAATGCTAAACATCACCCCCCTATTACCCACAAAAGACATCTCTAGACAAGGTAAATAGTACCTACAGCTAAACATTGATGAAACATATAGCATAAACAATCATATATTTTTTGTATATCACTTATACCCAAAATATCACCCTCCCAAACACCCCAAAAAAAGAGTTACCCAACAACCCATCCCCTAAGAAAAAACTACTGCGTCCTACAACTAATCTACAGTATGCTAACTTACCTAACCCCAACTATCTAAATACCCCAACTATGTAGAAAAATATATACAGGGGAAGGCAAGTAATGTCCATCTGGACCATTGTCCTCCTCAGTGCCTCATCACTGCAGCCGTGATCTGATCAGTCCTGTATTCAAGTCTGGCAAACGTGGATTTCTGGTCCTCAACGTCTGTGCAACATTCCTGCACATCGGGTGGCTCAACATATGTAGGTGCAGCCTGTGAACTAGTTGGGACACTTGTTGCAGTTTATGTTGATGACCCTGAACCTGGATATCCTGCCCTGTTTGTGGCAGTAGACCTGCCTGCTGTGTATGTGTTGGGGGCAGATGGATCCTTGGGTGGTCCCCCTTCAAGGAATGCCTTCCATGAGCCGGATGCTTGCTCCCTCTCATAGAGCCGCCCTGTCCTCTGGTAGCCCTTCATGACCAGAAGTGTGTGGTGGTAGTGTTCCGTTTGCTACTCAAACTGACGTTTCTGGGATGGAGTCATTTTTTAGCTGCAACATGAATGGGACATGTCAGTCAAATGGATATTAGGTAAATGAACATACCATGTGCAGTTGACTTATGTTGACCAAAGCAAACAAACACAAATGATGGACAGAAGGTGGAACCTATCAAACATTCACCCCCAGTCACAGATCTGGGTTTAATCCATCAAACATTTTGCTCACCATGCCACACCAGTTTGGACCCAGCCATATGCAAATCAGTCTTGACCCTGTTCCCCATGGGAGCAGCCCAGCCCGAACTGCCTGGCCAGGGCCAAGACTGATTTGCATATGGCGGGGTCCAACCTGGAATGGCATGGCAAGCAAAAACACTGATAGATTAAACCCAGATCTTTGACTGGGTGTGAATGTATGATTTGCTCTGCATTCCGTCCATCATCTGTTGTTTTTGCATATGTTGACCAGCACAAATCACAATGCCATTCTGAAGAGCAGGGGTAGTAACCATCTGCACACCAGCCATTCTCTCCACAATGCTCATGTCCAAGGTATCAAGGCTAGCTATTGTTGCACAATAACAGTGAACCATCATGGAAATTCTTTAAAGGACCATGTCACCACTGACTAATATTATCGTACATATCTGCCATGTGTCCATTGGTAGGTCACACTCATCATGTTGGGGTGCTCATCAATGTCCCTCATGCTTGTGATAGTTACCTCATATCCATTGGCATGTACCAAACTCATCTCAGCAAAGACTACAAGTTATGTGTGGTCTCACAACAGCTTGTCCTTCATGTGGCTAGGACAGATATCTGAACAAAATTGCTACATGGAAAATGGATGTGACAGGTATGATATGTGAAAATGGAGGGAAGAGCAGTCACCTATGTCACACAGAGGAGCATGCATTACTCTCATATCCACACAGGTCAGTACCTGGTGAGTTTTTACATGACTTGATGCTTAGTCACAGAGTCACTTGATGTGTTCCACTATGCTGCCAATTGCCTGTATATGTATCCAAAACTCTGGTCAGCGTGTTGCACAACAGCACTCATTACAGCCATCTCATAAGTGTCTGCATGCATGTCCTACAACCTTATCTGTACAGGGACCTTGGAACAGCACTGGCTAATGCCGTACTTTGTGTGAAGCTGATTGCGTTACATCATGGACACTATCAGGACCACCACGCCCTGTTGAGTTGTGAGTGATGGCATGTCATATGTCACTGTTCTATGATCATCCCTCTGACAAACACACATGTTAAGATCGGTGATGAAGACATGGGTTGACAAGGTTGCGACATGTAACACAGAATATGGGGCGTTACACCACACATTGACCACTGTCCTGTTAATCAAGGGAACTAGTCACAAGGTCATTAATCACACCATGACCTGAGTTACTGTGTGCTATATGTGGCAAACGCATCAGTAACATGTTTTTTGAACAACATCTTGCCACCCTGCATACATGTGTAGGACTCTGCACTTCTAGCACACGTCCTTACACTTTTTGGGTCTCTTATACCATGTCCAACATTTAAATGGCCCTTGCTGCACGTCTTCCCAACAGTACATTTTTTTTCTTGGAATGCACATTCAACACCCATACAACAGCATACACAATACTTGCACTACACATTACCCATGCAGATTGACACTCACTGGTTGCATTGGGTTCTGCAAAGCTTATCCACCTGCAAGAGAGAACATGAGACATAGCACTGTGAATGTTGCACAATGAATACTATGGACAACTGTTGCACATCAGACATGATTTGCTAATGGACATATAAGACTTAGGTTAGTGAATACTTAAACAGGCCCATTATACATGTCTCCATGACATACACTGGAAGACCAGGCTGACATGTACACATGTGCTGTAACCATACATATATGTCTCTGGTACAGTGTTTACATTATTCAGATGACTTTGTACTGCAATATTTTCCAAACATAGCTAATTGTAATGGCACTCTGCACATATGTGACTCACAGGACACACTCAGCCATGACTCCCTTTAATCCTGTGTTACTTTTATCATCACATTTACATGACTATGCAACACACTGTCATGGTAGCATATACCCTTTGACCATGACACAGTTGTGTAAGCATTGGTGCAAATCAGAATTTAGTGGCTACCCCAGGGGAGAAGGACAGGAATATGTGACTTGTCTTCTTAATGGTGAATTGCTGCCCTTGTCATGGCTGCTGTTTTGCACACACTACTCACAGCCCTACCCTTTGTCTTAACTTGGTAAAGGAGGCCCTGTGGGCCACAGACATGTGCTTGCAATTGTAGAACAGGAGTCAGCCACATAGATTGTGTACTTACCCACAGTTCCACTGACCTCGATTCCCAGGTGGTCTAGAAGGTCCTGTTCCTTGATAATGGTGTCTGACCAGCAATATTTTAATTGGTGGGCAGTGCACTCAATCTTGAAGACCTGGGTCATGTGGGACAGGACCTTCCCCCAGAGCTTGTGTGCCTCTGTCTGTTATCCCCGTCTTACTCTTCCCACCATGGCCACCATATTAGGGAGGTAATGAGTGACTAGCTGTATGAAGACTCCCAATTCATCAGCACGGAGGTGATGGGTCCTTCCTTTCCCTGACGTGTCCTTAAACAAACCCACAGTACTCTTCACAAAGACAATTTAACCCCAAACTACCCCTATCTAACCCAACAGACAAAACTAACCCAAAGAAAAACACTCAACAATACAGTCACAAAACAATACAATACACAAATATTCAGGATAAAACAGATGACAGGGACACTATGGAGACCGAAGACAGCACAATAGCACTCTTAAACACAGCTCACAAAACACACAGCTTCTCGCCAACACAAACAAAAAGAATGTGACTGTAATAGAAAGTGAAAGGAACTTTGCAGTTCCTAGTGTGCAGGATGGCATATCCATTACCTTACTTCCTGTGGTGATGCGGCACATTATTGACAATGCATCATGTATTTTGATGCTTTGTGCCAGTGCTCGAATTTTCATGTTGCAAGACAAATGCTTCAGTTTTTTTTTTTTTACTCAATGACTGCAATATGTGCAAAGATGTATGATGTCATGTGGAAATAATTTTTACATTTTATTAGTCATGTGGATTTTTGTGTTGCCTGTGAATAGCTGTGTTCCACATACTCCTCTTGTTCCATGTGTCAAAGGTATGCCTTGTAAGTCTCCATGGGTGATAGTACATGCCTTAAAAGGATCAGACAATGCATAGGCCACATTTCCTGTGATTCATGGACATGACAACTTCAGAAGGTTGACTCACGTGCCAACTATGTGTTGGTACCTCAGTCCATTGCTTAGTTTACCCCAGAGTTTCAATTCCATTACTAGCATGGCATGTAACCATGCACCCATATGTAGGATTGCACACTTGTCAAACATATGTGCTGCATCCCAAAGTACAGACAGCAGGCTGTCATGTGGGGGGGGTTCAATGTGTGGTACAGGCAAGTGTTGTGATACTTGGGGTCTCATTTACAAGCCGCTAGCACCACAGGAGCTTCACTATACACCACCTTCCTTTCTTCCCATGTGTACTGTGAGTGTACGTATTTGAGGGTACATGCATTATTGGGATCACATTACACAGATTGCACATTGCCACAGTTTGTGTAGCCACACAGCTTGAGATAGCGGACCCATGTGCTCAACTAGTTCATGCACATGATACCCTTGCTAAGGGATGCTGTTGACTTTCCCTTGTGGCCAGCTTACCCACCCCTATGACAGTACATTTGTATGACAATCTAATGTGTGTCCCAAGGGGCTGTCACGCACCATGGATAACTTACAGTTCCCTGTGCAGGCAGGTGTTGGGATGTGCTGGACAGACGTGCCATGGAGGTGTATGTCATGACATGCATGTGGGTGGTTTGTGTTCTTCATGTGTGATTTATTCAGCCTAAAACAGTGGTGTGTTTAGGGATATCACTTCAACAAGCTTAATAATCCACTCATAGGTCATAGTGCTCCTACAGAGCAATATCTTTGCTCATATCAGTGAATAACAGGTTACCCTCTGTACATACAGCTCTACTGTTTGTAAATGTTGAGAGGTGGTTCCCCCAAACACTAAGCTCTGTAATGCATGTTTGCATTTATCCATGTTGAAGGTTATGGGCCACACAAGCCTAGGGCACCTAGGAGTGGGGGGCAGTAGGGTTGCATTTTGTGACATTGTTCTTTGAACACACACTTTGACTGTATATTTCCTCAACATGTAGTTTTATACAGACTTCTCTTTTAGCGCACAGTCTGAATGGCAGGGCTGCTGTCAGACAGGGATGGCAGGCTACACATCAGTGCAGGAACCCAACTGTACGACTACGCTCTCCTGCTAGGCAATTACAGGTTATTAATATCCTCCTTGTCCTATTATTATAGGTGATTTAAGTCAGCCTTGCCATATTATCTACTAGGGACTTACCAGTGATTTCTGTAAGCCTTGCCGTATTATCTACTAGGGAATTACAGGTTGTTGATGTCGGCCTTTCCCTAATATTTACTAGGGACTTAGATGAGTCTGTGAATACGAATGAGATGAAAATACAGTGTTGTCACATAGCTGACAATGACCTACTATTGTAGATACTGACTACACTTGTCCTAGCAAAGCCTGACTTATGGATAACAGTCATCACATCGAGTTCCAATTTGGCTGCGGTCAAATAACAACCAGACAGACTTGTGTGATATGTGTGTTGCTATGTAAAATGTATGCTCAGCTGATAATGCATACATTACACCTGCACATTCTTTTATCAGTGCTTTGTGTGTAGCTGTTTGGTCTTCCTGAGTGTGTTCCTATTTTATTCCCCACTGTTGTGGCCTAGTCTTGCTTCCCTAAATGTAGATGAGTTGATGTTGCATTTGAATGTGACAGATACTCCAAGGAAAATTTGTGATTGAGTAATTCATTTACAAATTGGTAAAATGTGACATATTAGTTCTAATCTTCATGCAAAGAAGTTCTGAACAATATGTGCACATCTGCACACCCCAGCAGCAATATTTTGTGTTTCCCCGTCCTGTCCTCCTCCTCCTCCTTGGGGTTCTCCATCTGTTCGTCCCCAGGAACATTATTCCACACACAAATGTTGTGTAATATGGCACACACTATGATAGTTCTGCAGACAATGGGTGGTAAATATAAGAGTCTCTCCCTTGATAAATCAAAATCAGACTTTAGATGCCGAATGCCCTCTCAACAACCTTCCAGATATGTGCCTGATTGTATGCTTTCTCTGAATCACTCTGTGGGTTTCCATGTTGCATTATGACACACGGCTGGATGCCATATCCTTGGTCTGCTGCAATTGAAGAGGAGAGATAATGTCAGACTTTCCAACTGGTCTTGCACAGTATTTGTCTAGGAAGTAGAGATTCAGGCTTGCACCTGACATTGTGTGGGTTCCTGCTTGCCTGCATGATTGTAGTGGTGTGTGGTAGTGCAGCTACCAGTCAAGAAGACAGCCTCAGGGGTATGGAAATTGTATGATTTGTGTGGCATGACAGTTCACCCATGTGGCATGTGTGTGATGTTGCAGATCATTGTACATTTGTCCAGTAACATATGACATGCCGATGAGTTGTGTTTTGTGAGTTTTTGCCTAGTTTGTGTGGTGTGTGCCATGAGATGGGTGTTGTGCCCTGTGTGTTGCATGTGAAGCCCCCTCCTACCATGGACATGGTACACCTCCCTGTTAGAAATGGGGTCTTTGGTTGGCAGTCAGGTTACCCCCTGTCCAAGCAAGGACCCTCACTCTAGTCAGGGTAAAAGAGAATCACCCTCAGCTAACCCCCGGTCACCCCCTTAGTAGCTTGGCACGAGCAGGCCGGCCTAACTTCAGAGCACTAGGTGTAAAGTATTTGAACCAACACACACAGTAACTCAATGACAACACTACAAAATGACACAACAAAGGTTTACAAAAATATAAAATATCCAAACAAAACAAGACCAAAGTGACAACAATCCACAATACACAAGTCAAGTTATCAATTAAAAAACAAAAAGGGTCTTCATGTAATTTTAAACACAAAGCTAACAGTGTTAGCATGGAAATGTACCTGGGTGTGTCAAAAATAACCCAGCACGGGCGAGTGTGCGTCAAAAAGGACTTGCGATGCATCAATATCACTCACGAGCGAGACCGTGCATCGCTTCTCCTTCTGTTGATTCAGCATGCCTTGTTTCTTCTCTCCGCAGAAGAGCGATGAGTTGATTCGAACCACACTATCGGGTCCAGGAAGGCCTTGCGTCATTTTTACACGGCCAGCAATGTTTGCGTCGGAAATCCATCCGCACAATGATCTGAAAACCACGCAGCGCGGGTTGCGATGTCACCAGCCTCGGCCCGCAATGCTGTGCGCCATTTCTCCAGCCGCGGGCATTGATCTTCCAGCCGCACAACAGGCAAGCATCGATTTCAGCTGCAAAACCGGAGGCACGATGATTTTTTAGCCACATCTCAAAGTTGCGTCGATCTTTTCCCCGCACGGACTGGTCTGTGCATGGATTTCTCACTCTTGTCCTACCAGCTTCTCCTTTGAGGGCCCCAGGAACTGGATGGGCAACACTTGGCAGAGTAGGAGTCTCAGCAGAGGCTCCAGGTGCTGGCAGAGAGAAGTCTTTGCTGTCCCTAAGACTTCAAACAACAGGAGGCAAGCTCTAAATCAAGCCCTTGGAGAGTTGTTCACAAGAAGGAAGGCACACAAAGCCCAGTCTTTATCCTCTAGCACAGTCAGAAGCAGCAACTGCAGAATAGCTCCACAAAGCACAGTCACAGGCAGGGCAGCTCTTCTTCCTCAGCTCTTCTCCAGGTAGAGGTCCTTCTTGTTTTCTAAAGTCTGTGGTTTTGGGTGCCCTTCTTATACCCATTTTGCCCTTTGAAGTAGGCTTACTTCAAAGAAAAGTCTCTGTTGTTTGTGAAATCCTGTATTGCCCAGGCCAGCCCCCAAACACACACCGGAGGGCTGGAGACTGCATTGTGTGAGGGCAGGCACAGCCCTTTCAGGTATGAGTGACCCCTCCTCCCAGCCCTCCTAGCACAGATGGCCCATCAGGAAATGCAGACTACACCCCAGCTCCCTTTGTGTCACTGTCTAGTGAGAGGTGCAACCAGCCCAACTGTCAAACTGACCCACACAGGGAATCCACAAACAGGCAGAGTCACAGAAATGGTTTATGCAAGAAAATGCCTACTTTCTAAAAGTGGAATTTTCAAACATGCAATCTTAAAATCAACTTTACTAAAAGATGTATTTTTAAATTGTAAACTCAGAGACCCCAAACTCCACATGTCTATCCTCTCCCAAAGGGAATTTACACTTTAATCATATTTAAAGGTAGCCCCCATGTTAACCTATGAGAGGGACAGGCTTTGCAACAGTGAAAAACTAATTTAGCAGTATTTCAGTGTCAGGACATATAAAACACATTACTGTATGTCCTGATTTAACCATACACTGCACCTTGCCTTGGGGCTACATAGGGCCTACCTTAGGGATGCCTTACATGTAAGAAAAGGGAAGGTTTAGGCCTGTCGAATTTGCAGTTTAAAACTGCACACACAGACACTGCAGTAGCAGGTCTGAGCCATGTTTACAGAGCTACTAATTTGGGTAGCACAACTATTGCTGCAGGCCGACTAGTAGCATTTGATTTACAGGCCCTGGGCACCTCTAGTGCACTGAATTAGGGACTTAGTAGTAAATCAAATATGCCAATAATGTATAAACCAATGAACAATACAATTTACACAGAGAGCATATGCACCTTAGCACTGGCTAGAAGTAGTAAAGTGCTCATTGATCAAGAGCCAACAAAAACAGGTCAGAAAAAAATAGGAGGAAGAAGGCAAAAAGATTGGGAATGACCCTGCAAAAAGGGCAAAATCCAACACTCCCTTACACACAGAGCTGATATCTATATTTTCTGGCTGGCAATCATGTGTATGTGCACACATCATGCAAAGTTTGGCATAGTAGCTTAATATGTATTGCCACGTATGTGGCTAATTTACAAGCCCCTGTGGTACAGGGCAGGAATTTTCTTGATGCACTGCAGTGCACCACTGGGAAGGGCTAGCAATGTACCATATCTACTACATATAAGTTGCATTTCTGTTCTCTCCCCCTGTGCTGGCACTGAGTCAGCTGCCATGCTTCAACATAGGCACCCTTGCATCATGGTGCACAGATGCCTATGTTGTGGGGTGATAGTTTATGTGCAGAAAAGTGTCCCTTCCTGCACATAACCAGTCAATGATGGTGATTTACTCTTTCTACGTGTGCTGCAGGATGTAGCACACATAAGAAAAGCAAAAACAATGAGAGAATCAAGTATTTTTTGCTGCTGCTTAAGGTTTAAAGTTTCCCGTAAATGTGGGGCTGCACTAAAATGCAATGTGTGGTGTGGTGGCATGCCGGTAGCAACACTCATTGCATGCCTCTTCCACACTAAGTGATGCATGTGAAGGGGCCACATTTACAAGCAGCGTTAAGACACTAAGGGTATCAAAGGGTATTTCCCATTCTGTGTCAATGGGAAAATGTGTTTGTACATATGGTCCCAAAAGTGGCTTAACACCACCTTGTAAATGTGCTGCAGGCATTGCTCTACCGGAACATCAGTAAAAGTGACGCTTCAGTGGTGCTAGGGGCTTGTACATAGGGCCCTCTGTGAGGATGATATGCATTGGATGTGTGGAGTGATGCTTGTTGCATATGTGTTGATCAGCAGTTATCCATGAGTCACTATCCATGTGTGCAAAGTGTGGTGTGTGTATCGTTTGCCCCATATGTCTTATTTGTTCTATGTGTTATGAAGTTGCTGCTTGCTTACCTACGAGTAGGCCATTGTCATATTGTCCATCCCGGAAGCACTGGTTCATAATAGGGTGCTGTAAGATATAAACATCATGCACGCTGCCAGGATATTTTGCCAGTATATTGATAAAGAACCCCCAATGGTCTACAGTGACCTGCACATTAAAGAAGTGTGGGTGCTTCCTGTTCTGATAAAGATGTTCTGTTGAAGCAGGAGGGACGAGTTGCACATGTTTGCAATGCATGGCACCCATCACATGTTGAAACCCAACAAATGCATAAAATCCTTGTTTTGTCTCCTGCTGCAGTTGTTGGGTGTTGGGGAAGAGGATGTGGTGGGGAGTGAGATGGATGAAGGCACCCAGTAGAGATGACAGTAAGGCAGATAAGGATGGCTGTGTTATTCTGCTCACTTGTGCTGCAGTTGTCTGAAATAAACCAGAGGCCACCATGTGCAGCACATCCAGGAGCTTTGTCAGGGTGGTATATTTGTTGCCTTGTCAACTTTTGCCATGATTGTGGGTGCAATATGGTAGAGGAGCTGGACAATGGACTCTCACTTCAGACGGTAATATTTGATTACCCCTTCTTCTCTGAGGCCAAGGATGGATGCCCATTGGTGATAGATTCGCTCACTTCTCCTGGACTGTCTTTGTGGTTCCTGTTGTGCTGCTGGTGGGTGATGCAGTGGTGCTGCTGGTGCTTGGGGTCGTCATTGTCTCATCTCTGTGTGCCTTGCTGGAGCAGTAGCAGTTCCATGTTGTCCTGTAGGTTCCCAGAGTGCCTGGTGTGTGTTTTAATTATACACCTGTGCCTGAGCGTCATTTTAACACCTGGTCTGATCAGGCTTTCAAACTTTGATGCTTGTCAGAGCTAGCTCCATTATTCTTTGGCCCGTCTTTTTTCGGGAGGTTTGTAAAACTGACACTAGCAGGGTAGCTTCATTTTTTAGGAGGGAACACCTACCCTATATATCATTGTCTGTAGATGGCGCAGAGAGATGCAGTGTTCGTGAAAATAAATGCACGCCTAGGAAAGGTGGGGCTAGACAGGTCTAGCGCCACTTTGCAAATATGGCACTGGGTTAGCACCACCATTGTGCCAAAAAAAATGATGCAACAGCAGCACTAACTCTTTGTAAATATGCTACTGCCTGCTTATTTTGGCGTTGTCTGCTTTGTTGCCTCTAAGAAACAGAAGCATAAGGGAAACAGTTTCAAAATGCTTTCAAGGAAAGATTCTTTCAATCTGTGAGAAAGTTTAACTATATTTCTGTAATGATGTTGTGTACATGTGCAAATATGAGATGCATTGCATTGTACATAAATTTGTAACTACCAGTGGCTTGCCAGAGCTGGAATGAAGCCAAAGTGTGCTCCCAGTGGGAACTGAATGGGAGACTCTGTGCAGTCTAAATTAGTCAAAAGTTTTCCAGTGGATGCAGAAATGTAGCTATGGGGTTTTCTAAGGAAGATAAGAGTGGTCCAGCAGAAGGGAAGCCACCGGGCTCCCTACAGAAGGAATAATAGTGTTAACAGAACTGAAGCCACCAAGGCCTATATTTATGCGTTAGATCAGTTTTGTAGCAAAAAGTTTAGTGTCGACTTGCATCATTTAACAACACCAGCCGGGCGCCATATTTATTGAATGGCACAAGTCACCGCTAAACTTGGGCAAGCGTCTTAGAAGAAGATGCTAGCCGGGTGGGGGTGGGGGTGGCGGTAGCGAAGGATAGGGTTGTGCATCAGAAAATGATGCGCGCCTGGTTAGAGGCAAAAAAATATCTCTTACCAGACTAGCACCATTTCCTGGCACACAACCCCCAAAAACATGACTCCTGTCTTAGGAAAGACAGGAGTCATGCCCACCACCCCAATGACCATCACAGGGGACAAGTGTCCCACTGGGCATGGCCATTGCACCCTGAGCCATGCAGGGGGCCCCATGTTATGGCCCCCATGGCACAAAAATAAATAATACTTACCAGGACTTACCCTACTTACCTGGGATCCCCCATCCTCTGTCTGGTGTCCTTCTGGTGTGGGTGGGGGTGTTCCTGGGGCTTGGGAGGGCACCTGTGGACCCATTCCACGGTGTTTAACCATGGAAATTGATCCACAGGTCCCCTAATGCCTGATGTGACCCAGGTGTTAAATAAACTTTGCCCATATTTAGCCCCTCCTCCCACCCGTGCATCATTTTAGCATCGGGGGATAAATATGGGGCTATAGGGGTAGCACCATTTTTTAGATGGGAACTCCTACCTTGCATCTCATTGACACAAGGTAAGTTCATGCGTCCAAAAAATGGTGTAAACTCCCATATTTTGACGCTAGACATGTCTAGCGTCAAAATATAAATATAAATATGGAGTTAAGTTTGCCTTGAGATTGCATTAAAAAATATGCAATTTCGGTGCAAACAAAGTATAAATATGCCCCCAAGTAGTCTAAAGAAGCAACAGCATTTCTGTTAGACCAGGATGGGAGCCACTGTGACTAGTGCAACCTGCCTGAAGAAACAAGGGTGCCCCCCGGAGGCATGAGTAGTCCAAGCATATGTTGTTTGTCTCCCCGTGATGATGTATCAGCAAGGGGGTGTGGCCACGAGCTCCTGGAGTGAGCTTCACTGTGGAAGAGCTCCGGTCTGGGGCCCCCGTTCCGTATTAATGCTGCAGTGTTGGTATAGGGGTCAGGAGACGGGGGCACTAAGATTGGGGCCAAAAGAGCCACACCGGAGCCCCCAAGCTGATTGCCACAAGGAGACTGGCTGGGCTGCCTAACCTTCACATGGCAGCTGCACTCGGAGCTGCAGAGCGTGGGTCGAGTGCGGCTTGAAGATTCTGCCGGTGCCCCGAGCGCTGGGGAGGCCTCGACCGCTGAGGAGAACAAGCTGCGCCGGATGAGCTGAGCCGGGCCCCCAAGCTGATTGCCACGAGGAGACTGCCCGGGGTGCCTGACCTTAAAATGGTGGCCACACTCAGAGCTGCATGGCATGGAATGAGCGCGGCCTGAGAACTCTGCTGGCCGATACGGGCGCCCCGAGCACTGGGCTGGCCTCGACCACCGAGGAGAAGCCCACTGAGTGAGCGCCTATAGGACCCCCGGCACACCTTGCACCAGGGTCCACTGGCGGGGCACAGGAAGAGCGCCTGACCCGGCAGCATTACCAGATACCTGTCCCCCCACCCCCAGACGTCGGGAGGTGAGGAGAGGGAGCGTAGAAGAAGTAGGGGGCTCCTCAGATGGAGAAGAAGCGGTGTGCAGCCCTGCCTCGGCTTAGACTGCATTGGGCCCTGGGGGCAAGTCCAGTCACTGCGCTGACCACAGGAGGGATCCTGCTGGCCCAGGCGCGATGGGCAGGCCAACTAAACAGAAAGAAGTGGCCCAGGACACCAGCGACCACCCTGCTGGCCTCTCCCTTGCTAAGGACGAACCAACCCCGGCGGGGGCCACTAGGAGCCTGTCATTGGGGACATAATGCAGGCCATCACGTCTTCTAGACAAAGCCTGTAGCTCTAGATAGACACCCTGGGATTGCTCAGGGAGGACCAGTGCCGCCTCGCTGAAAGGGTAACAACAACGGAAAAGAGTGTCGAAGAGCTGAAACCCGAGATGAAGATGACCAGGAACCGGGTGACTACCCTCGAGAAGCAAGTGGGCACGCTTGTGGCCCGTGCCAAGGAAGCTGAAAATAGATCCCGGAGAAACAACATCCTGGTAATTGGCCTCACTGAAAAAGCTGAGCATCAGAACTTACCTGATTACCTGGAAAAGTGGATACTGGAGGAAGTGGCCCCGGAGGCCTCACACGTTTCTTTACATTTGACAGGGCACAAAGGGTGCCAGCAAGGCCACCCCCCGGGGCACCGCCAATGCCGTTGGTGGCCAGACTATTGCATTACAAGGACAGTAATCATATACTAGCGCAGGCTAGAAAAGCTGGAGAACTGAGAGTGGAGAGCACACTGTTCCGTGAGGTCCAGCGACAAAGGGCATTGTACCTGGAGATTAAAAGGCAAATACGAACATTGAATATACAGTATTCAATGCTCTCCCAATCCACGCTTCGGGTGGCGGAGGGTGGAGGAACTAGATTTTTCCAGATGCCCCAAGAGGCCAGGGACTGGCTTGATGAGCGAGATAGCCCCACACGGGATGGGGTCCCCCGGGGACCCAGACCTGGAGGCAGGCGGCCCCGCACAGGGGGGACGTGACGGGGGAGAGCGGCATCCACATCAGAGGAGATCAGGGCAGACGACAGTGGGCAACAGTGGCTGTTGCAATCTGAGCGGGGGGAGGCCAGCCCACAGTCCGTGGGATCACAGAAAGATGATTGTGGCTCAGACACAGATGCAGAGTCCGAAAGCTCGGCGGCCTTGACTATCGAGATGCCTGTGGTGACGCCAGGCACCTCCGAGAATATTATATGAACAAAACCCAGTTCTCAGACAATAGAACATGGACAGGGGCTCTGGGGGGGTGGAACTCTTGTGCCCTGGCAGGACATCAACTGGTAAGGTCAACAATATAAGACCGGGGCCCACCCCGAACCTAGTGGCCTCACCCTGTCAGAGCCATTTTCTTTCTTTTTCAACCGCCCCATAGGCATTGACATTTGGTTTTGACTAAGTTGGGAGGCTGTTCCGACACCTGTCCTGGGGAAGGGGAGTTGGGGAAGTTTTTGTTTTGTTTAGAGTTCTTGGAACCCGCTCTGTGCCCCATTATGGGAAGAAACATAGCCCCAGCTGTCGCTATCCTTCTATCTTTGCACACCTGGATGGAGTTCAAAGACAGTACACTGTTGTGATACTCAAATGGGTAATCCCAAGAATACAGGGTGATCTCCTGGTACATAAGGGGCATGCACACTATGGCCAAATGCTACAAAATACATTCATACCAATGCAGAAGGGGCGTTCACATAGCAATGCTACAGGAGACTCATCTGACGGCGTAGGGGGCCGCGCTGCAAAAAAGGTGGAGGGGCCAAGTCTTTTATTCCGCTTACTCTGCCTTTGCCAGAGGCACCCTAATATGGATATGGGCGGGAATACCATTTCAGATGACCAATACCCTGACAGACCAGGATGGGCGATACATCATAGTTACTGGCAGGCTGGGGGGGGCGATATCACCTTGATAAGTATACATGCACCTAATGTTGAACAGGACGCCTTTTTCGATCAGTTATCGAATACTTTGACCCCTCACTTGCTTGGATCAGTGCTGATGGGGGGATTTCAATTGCATAGCCACTCCGGACCTAGACAGGTCTCACCCGCCACTGAAGGAATCATAAGTGAACACCCTAGCTAAAAAATATCTTGAATGGCAAGCAAGTTGGCAGTTATTGGATTCCTGGAGGAACCTCCACCAACGGGCCTGAGAGTACTCTTATTACTCCGTAGTGCATGACCTGCATGTGAGACTCAACACTTTCCTTTGCACACCAGAAATACACACTCAGATACGTGACATAGATTCCCTGGGGAGGACCCTCTAAGACCACAGGCCCATGTTGATGCACATACCATGGATAAGGGCCACGACCAGCATCCCTACTTGGCGACTTAAGCCTGACTGCCTAGAGGATCCAGCATATCGTGACCAAATAAGGGAGCACATCACACAATACTTTTGAGAATAATGAACCAACGGCGCCATCCCCTCACACGCTATGGGAGGCATTCAAGGTTATGATACTCGGGCGGTGCATAGCTGCGTCCATGGGGGTCAGGAAAACCTTGTTAAGAGAGGTAGAGAAGGATGAGGGTGATCTCCTCAGACTGGAGAGAAGGGTCCCTGGAGATCCCGGCTTGTGGGGGGAGCTCCGAGCGACTAGAGAGGTGTTGGCCGAGAATACAGAGAAGCTTTGCTTCTTTAATTACAAACGTTACATGGCCAGGGCGCATGCGCAAAGAGACAAAGCGGGAGCACTACTAGCGTGGGTGGCCAGTCTGGCTCGGCAGGGATCCCCCATCACAGAAATTAACACCCAGTCGGGAGTTAGGCTTTACAAGCAGGCCGATATTAACCACCACTTCCTTGAATACTACACCTCTCTGTATGCCAGTACTCTGTGAGGAGAGGGGGAGAAGCTGAGGACCTTCTTGGATGCTCTCTCATGTTCGAGCATTAGCGAGGAGTAGAGGGAGGTGCTGGGGGTGAGATAACGACTCTATAAATTAGAGAAGCCATTAGAGGACTAACCCGAGGGAAAACACCTGGGACAGGCAGTCTGCAGATCGCGTTTTATGCCACATATGAGCGGGAATTGGCCCCCAGGCTGGTACAGCTGTACAATGCAGCGCGTGTGGCAAAATATCTTCCACAGTCCACCGGTGAGGCCCTGATTGTCCCTCTGCTCAAAACCGGTAAGTCCCCAAGCGATAGTAGGGCATAAACACCCCTCTCCATGTTAAACACTGATTACAAGATATTGAGCAAACTTTTAGCGACCAGATTACTCCCAAACATGTCTCAAATAGTACACCTCAACCAGGCGGGATTTATACCTTCCAGGAACACAGCCCAGAATATTCGGAGCATAATGCACATCATGGATACTATCGCCCCGTTATTGGCAGAGTCTGCTGTATTGGCTGTGGATATAGAAAAGTCATTCAACAGCCTCAAATGGGATTACCTTTACACAGTTCTGATCCGCGTGGGGCTGGGTGAGGGCTTTGTCCATTGGACAAGACTTCTATACATGAATCCGAAGGCAAGAGTTAGAATGGGGGCTATTATATCAGAGCAGTACCCGGTGGAGAGTGGCACCAGGCAGGGCTGTCCCCTCTTGCCACTTTTATTCACACTGGCGATGGAGCCACTGGCACTATATGCAGACGATTTGCTGCTGTTCTTACAGAACACTGACCGGGAGTTGGAGGGAGCCCAAACTCTGCTAGCCTTATTTGGCCGATTGACAGGCTTGAAGGTCAATTGGCAGAAATCGTTCCTGTTTCCCTTGTCCCACCGGAGGGGTTGGGGAGTGTACCATGGTAACCTCGGTGCATGCCATATCTGGGAGTTAAAATATATCATTCCAGTTCTGACCTATTAGATGGCAACATCGGAAGTACCATAAGGGCTCTGGGGTACACTCCCGCTCTCGTTTGCAGGGAGAGTGGCGGTCATTAAGATGGTGGCACTCCCACGCCAGCTATTTTACTTTGTGACCTTGCCGGTCTGGGCCCCTTTGGCAGTGTTTAGGGAGTTGGATTCAATGCTCACATCATTTATCTGGGGAAAAGGGAGATGCAGAGTAGCACTCGCCAAGCTTAAGTGACCTCGGTTCCTGATTTTGAGTCCTATTATTTGGCTGCTCAGCTGCAGTGGTTTACCCGCTGGGGGGCAGAGAGGAGGGTGGGAGAGGGGGGCGAGGACACCTTGGCTCCTCCAGGGACATTGCTGGCAGGAGTGTTCCTAGGCCGCCCTGCCGTGGACCCCGGGCTCTCCCCTGAGGCTGGGGTGATTGTGCTCCGGATTGGCGGTGCCATATGCACCGGAGATCCCGTTGAACTGGCTTTGTTGGTTGCCCGGGCCAGGGACTGGAGGGGGCTGTTGGTGTGGGAGAAGGCAGGAGCCCTGTTGATGGTGCACCTCTACCGTGAGGGCCTTCTCTTGCCATTTGAAGACTTTTGACAAGCACATGACCTATCACAGGGCCAGTTCTTACTACACCGGGCGATCACACATGCAGTACTGGCGGACGGGAGCAGGAGAGCCCGCTCCCCATCGCCGAGCACCTATATATTAACATCGGACGCACTCAGCAGGAGATTACTGAATTATACAGGGCAATCAATGCGGGAATGCAAGGGCCACTGGAGGGACCGAGGTGTAAATAGGAGATAGACCTGGAGACCCAGATTTCGGAAGGCGACTTGGACCAAATACTAGAGCGGGTGCCAAGGATCTCCAGGAATGCAAGGTTCCAGCTCATTCAATTTTATATCTTACACAGAGCATACCTCACCCTTCGGAGACTGCAGGATAATTTCCGGATCCTAGATACAAAATGCCCCTGCTGTGGGACAGAGGCAGCAGAATTCTTCCATATGCTTTGGTCTTGCCCCCTGTTGAAGGCATACTGGAGCACAGTGATAAGTGGTGGATGTCATAGACCGCAAAGGCCCTGGCACTGCCGCACATTGTTTACTACATTGGTTTCCCCACACCCCCAAAAACCAGGCAACTAGTAGATTTCAAGATCTTGCATTCATACTTGCCAAAAGAGAACTGACTACGAACTGGAAGAGTACGGTGGGCCCTCACCTTCCAAATTGGAGAAGAGATCTCAGGAAATGGTCGGAGAGCGAGGGAATGGTCCTGCACACAGAGCTTAGGAGGGGTGGAGGTTCCCCGGAATTGAAGGAGGCCTGGGACCAGCTTCTTATTAGGCTACGGGAACAGACAGGACACCCCTCCACGGGGAGCAGAATTAACTTCCACACCTACTGATCGACAGGACACAACACACCACAGCACCCCAGTGGGTTAATGTTCAATACAAGGAGCACACCTGACCATTCCACCCTGAGGGCTTGGTGGGGCACTAGGGGCAACTCGGGAGGAAGGATGCGGGCTACTTTTAGCAGGGCGTGGGGGGTTAGCGGGACAGAGGGGGAAGTTTAGAGTTTGGCAGTTTGGGAGTTATGTAACAAAATATTTGACAGTACCTTATTGTTACTAGTTAGTTCCTTTAATCACAAATACACAACAGCCAGAGTAGACGATGGGAAGTGGCAATGGGTGAGGTGGGCCTGCTCATTAGCAGTATGATCTGATTGTGATTCACATTAAACGTGACGAAAACCTGTTATATGGCGCTTTTACTAATGTGTGTAATCATAATGTCACTACTTTAACATTTTATGTATCAACCTGGTTATAACAAGAAACTAATAAAATGTGTTAAAAAACTTTATGATCTATCAGCAACACTGTCTGAGTGCTGTCTCACCAGGTGGGTCTACGTTGTTTCTTATCATCAAAGCAAACCTTTAAATTGACTATATAACACTCTATAAAATGTCATGGACTAAGCCAAAAGCTATAAACACAACCAGTGGATAAAGGGAGCCAAAGACTGAATGACTCTGACCTTTCTGTGCATTTGTGTTTTTGTGTTCTTTGTTGTTGGCACAAAGTCTAGCAGATAGCCAAAGAAGTATGTAGCAATAACTAACAACCTGAATATCTCCAAAATGTGTTTTCTTAAAATGGTCAGCCAGTGAGCGAGAAAGAGAAGCTGAGTGTTTAGGTGGAAAACTTAATCATGTACTTGATGACCTATGAATCTATTCCAGCGAAATCCTTTTAACAAATCTCTGTCTTTCCAATCTCCGCCTGCATCTTTTTGGAAGAAACTTTGGGGCATATTTACAAGCCTCTGGTGCCTTCTTGCGTCACGCTAGCATCATTTTTTTTAAGGTAAGGTGGCATCAAATGGGCTTTTTCCCCATGCCAGATTTACAATGTGGCACAATGGATGCACTGCTCCACTTTGTAACCGCTTGAGCCACATTAGACGTGCATCAGGCATAATGTATGCAAAGGGGGCGTCCACCCATTAGTAGGCCCAGAAAAATGACACAGTGAAATTTACAAGATTTCACTTTCACTGTGCCATTTTTCCCATCATTTTAATGCCTGCCCAAAGCAGGCGTGAAACTGATGTTCCCATTGTTTTCAATGGGCCTCACCACACTTTGCTGTACTAGCGCTATCATTTTTGGTACTAGTCAACTGATGCTCCATATTAACGCCATTTTGATGCTATTGTGCTAATGGTTGCCATGGTGCGCTGTATTGTAAATACAGCGCTACCATGGTGATATTAGTGGGCGCATGGGGCGCAAGAATAGTGGTGCATCATATCCCCATTGTTTTGAATCATTTACAGAATTAACTTTTTGAAAGACACCATCCAAAACTGGCAGGATAATTAACAGGAGGTGATACAGTAGAGGTGGTCAAAGCAAAAGAAAAAGTTCCCAGGATCAGGATGAAAAGCTGAAAGACACACCAGAAAAGTGTATGCTAGTGTTTGTGGCTTTGCTGTAGAAGGTAGTCATTACCCTAGGATATCCCAGAATAGCTTGATCAGTAAGCCAAATTGAATCTAACACAAATGCAGCAACATTGACCCAAGGAACATCTTTCAATCTCTGGTAGAGTGTTTGTAAGTATTTGTAGCTGGTTCAGAAGCAGTGGAAGCAGTGATTAGTCTTCATTGGTAAAACTGGATGTCAAGGAACTGTATTAAGAGCTAGAAATGAATGATGGATGCTTGTACAAACCGTTGTTCATTCTACTTATCGCAAGCCATTAGAGAGTAGTGGAGATACATTAGGGCTCAGCAGATTTGCAGTTCATCCTGATTTAGCAGAAATTTTATTGATGACTCTGATGTCACAGTAATCATCTATTTGTAATAGCCTATGCATTTTGGTGATCAAAGTACTAATAGGTTTGTTGTAAAGTAGTGCACTAAAAGCCATATTAATGTGCATTCACTGTAGGTTACTAGACTAAACTGTTGTGGTATAGCCTATGAACTTCACATTTAATCAGTTTATTCATTTCCAAGTGTTTCATAATGTGAATTAATAGTGTGCTTTAAAACAATAAAAGAATACAAGAGAGAAATGTTGAAAATGTTACATGCAAAGGTTGACGACTGTAGTTCTTCATCATACGTAATGCAATGTATTAATAGAGTTATTTTGTTTTAAATCTACCATAACAGGAACTCTTCCGGTTTCTGTACACCTGTTCACTCCAGAGGGGGGGGACCAAGGCCACATGTGTCCCATCAATGGCATCTATGATGTTGGGGATATGTCCCAGGGCATAGAAGTCATCTTTCACTGTAGGCAAATCCTCCACCTGAGGGAAAACGATGTAGCTCCGAATGTGTTTCAGCAGGGCAGACAACACTCTGGACAACACGTTGGAATATATAGGCTGGGACATCCCTAATGCTATGGCCACTGTTGTTTGAAATGACCCACTTGCTAGGAAATGGAGTACTGACAGCACCTGCACTTGAGGGGGGATTCCTGTGGGATGGCGGATAGCTGACATCAGGTCTGGGTCCAACTGGGCACACAGTTCCTGGATTGTGGCACGATCAAGCCTGTGGGTGATGATCACATGTCTTTCCTCCATTGTCGACAGGTCCACCAGCGGTCTGTACACCGGAGTATGTTGCCATCTCCTCACAAGCCCCAGCGGACGGTGCCTATGGAGGAGAACAGCGAGCAGAGAGTCAACCAACTCTAAGGTACGTAAACACAGCTTACTCTGAAAATATTCATAAATTGAAATTTGCCTGTATGAGTGGTTAGGCAAGGCCTAGGTATGTGTGACACAGTAAAAAATAAAGCCATGTGGGCCCCTGAAATGGCGGCTGCCTGACCTGTAAGGTGGGACAAGGAGATATGAAGTAACTGCGCTGGCGTTGTACACCTTCGCGGTAGGCGGTCGAAGACCGCGGCGCAATTCTGCATTGGTTAACATTGGACCCTATGGGTCCCAGGAGCCAATGGCGATGTACGCCGGCGGTGATGGTACTCACCGCCGTGGACGTGAGCACCATTTTCTCTCTGTTTAATCACTCCATACCCGATCTTTGACAGTAGAGGACTTACACTGCAAGTGCTGCTGTGACCTCAGTCTGGAAGAGACAATGGCTTGTGTGTCTGGGGAAAGGGCCCCTGCCTTCAGCACGGAGGAGTTGGAGAAACTCGTGGATGGGGTCCTCCCCAGTACACGCTACTCTACGGTCCTCCAGACAAACAGGTAAGTACACTGTGAGCATGCTGTATGGGCAATGCCTGTGTGGAGTGGGGTGGATGAAAGATAGTGGGGTGAGAATGAGGCGTGCATGAAATGACGGTGAGTGCATGTGCGTCATTGCAAGGGTAGGGATGCGGGCCAATGACTGTGACGGTGCAGTTGGTAATTACTTCTCTTTTCCCCTGTACAATTCCTGTAGGTCAGCGCCCCACCAGAAGAAGGACATCTGGCGTGCCATCGCCAAGGAAGTCCGGACCCTGGGGGTCTACCACAGACGGAGCACCCACTGCCGTAAAAGATGGGAGGACATTCACTGCTGGAGCAAGAAGACGGCGGAGGCGCAGCTGGGGATGGCCTCCCAACGTGGGAGGGGTGCCCATCACACAATGACCCCCCTGATGTTCAGGATCCTGGCGGGGGCGTATCCGGACTTGGATGGGCGCTTAAGGGCATCACAGCAGCCACAAGGGGGTGAGTACACTCTCATTCTGCTGATTCAGCGCACATTTTAGGTGTCTGGGTGGGGGAGGTGGGCTGTGGGTTCCCCTAGGCCAGGGCGAGTTTGCTAGTTAAGTTCCCTTCTTCAGGCAGGCCCTGCGGAACCCCACCCCACCTGTGTACAGTGCCAACTACACCTAGTCAGGCTCCTGTGACATCCATGTGTGCAGGAATCGGCCATACCCTTTTAAGCCATGTCCCAGGGATTGAATAGTGGACCCCAAGTGCGCGGCGTAGTGCAGGAGGCTTCTGTGTCTGTCGTGTCCACCAACTGTAGCGGTATTGCATGCACTGAACATGTCTTTCTTCTGTCTTCCCCCCCCTTTTTGTGGTCTCCCTGTACTTGTGTGCATTAGCATCATCAGGTGGAAGAGCAGTGGCACAGGAGCAGGAGGGAGCTGCATCCCACGTGGCCCTGGAGGGCGACATAGGGCGAGGGGAGCTCCACGGTGGGGACAGGAGCTGACACCAGCGAGAAGGACTCCTCCTCTGATGGGAGCTCCCTTGCAGTGGCGGCCCTATCTATGACCCCTGCATCTACAGGTACAGCTGCCACCCCCCCCCTACCAGCACCGCCCTCCCAGCAGCCCCTCAGCCTTTGCCTGTGCCTGCTCACCCAGGAGGGTGGGCATCACCTTCGCCCCAGGCACCTCAGGCCCTGCCCCAGTCACCCCTGCTGCCCTCAGTGAGGAGGCCATTGACCTCCTCAGGTCCCTCACTGTTGGGCAGTCTACCATTTTGAATGCCATCCAGGGTGTAGAGAGGCAGTTGCAACAAACCAATGTATTCCTGGAGGGCATTCACCCTGGTCAGGCAGCCCTTCAGCAAGCTTTTCAGACTCTGGCCTCAGCACTGATGGCAGCCATTGTCCCTGTCTCTAGCCTCCCCCCTCCAACCTCCTCCACCCAGACCCACACCCCTGTACCTCAGCCTATCCCAAGCACACCATCAGACCAGTATGCGCACACATCAACACACAAGGGAAGCTCTGGCAAACAGAAGCACCACACATCCCACAGGCACTCACGCAAGCATCACACACATGCAGACACACCAACATCCACTGCCTCCACTGTGCCCCCCTCCTCCTCGTCTCCCTCCTCCCTCCTTGTCTCGTCTCCACTCACACCTGCATGCACTACATCCTCAGCCACTACGTCCATCACCGGCACACCCACCACCACACCCTGCTCACGTCCACTCACCACCCCCACTACCATTCACACATCCCCTGTATCCTCTCCCAGTGTGTCTGTGAGGCTACCTCCCAAGGTAGACAAACACAGCCACACACCCACCCAACAGCCATCCACCTCACGACAGCCTCCAGCCCATGCACCTTCACCTAAAGTCACCAAACGTACACCTCCTACAACCACTACTTCTTCCTCCTCCTTGACCTCTTTCCCTCACCTCACCCAACCCGTCAGTCTCCTAGGGCCGACTCTCCAGGTCCCAACCTAGCACCTCAGCCACAACATCGGCAGGATCAGTGGTGCCAGTAGTCACCAGATTATGGAGTGCACCAGGCAGCAGGGTGGGCAGTGTGGCAAGGAGCCAGAGCACGGACAGTCCCCCACCTGTCAAGGATAAAAAGTTGGACAGTGCCCAGTGGGAGAGGGAAAAGAAACCAGCCCCCAAAGCCACTCCCAGTGGTACAGTTGGGAGTGTGGAGACAGCTGCGACACCATCCAAGGTCGGAAAGGGGAACAGGAAAACCGGCAAGTCTGGGAAGATCAGCACGGCGGACAAGACCGCCACCAACCCCGCTGCCCAGGAAGCGACCGCCAGCAGCCACACTGCCCAGGAAGCGACCGCCAGCAGCAGCCCCGCTGCCCAGGAAGTGACGGCCAGCAGCCACACTGCCCAGGAAGCGACCGCCAGCAGCAGCCCCACTGCCCAGGAAGGGACTGCCAGCAGCCACACTGCCCAGGAAGTGACTGCCAGCACCAGCCACACTGCCCAGGAAGCGACCGCCAGCAACCACACTGCCCAGGAAGCAACCGCCACCAGCAGCCACACTGCCCAGGAAGCGACCGCCAGCAGCCCTGCTGCCACAGAGAGGACCGCCAGCAGCAGCCCTGCTGCCCAGGAAGTGACCGCCAGCACCACACTGCCCAGGAAGCGACCGCCAGCAGACACACTGCACAGGAAGCGACCGGCAGCAGCCCCGCTGCCACAGACAGGACCACCAGCAGCAGTCCCACTGCCACAGACAGGACCGCCAGCAGCAGAACCACTGCCCAGGTCACCGCTGCCAGCAGCCCCGCTGGGCAGGATGAGACCGCCACCAGCTGAACCGCTGCCCAGGACACTGCAACCACAAGCACCGCAGGGCAGGACAAGACCGCCACCAGCTGAACCGCTCCCCATCACACTGCATCCACAAGCACTGCAGGGCAGGACAAGACTGCCACCAGCTGAACCGCTGCCCAGGACACCGCCACCACAAGCACCACTGCCCAGGACACCGCCGCCAGCAGCCCCACAGGCCAGTCAGCGCAAATGATAACGATGCTACTGAGTCCGCCACGGGCAGGATGAAGCACAAGGGGGTTGGAGGGTGTAACTGTTATGTATCAATGTGTATTAGCATGTGTGTTGTAGTGGGTGAGGGAGGGCGTGGGGGTGTGGCGTATGTGGGTCACTCTCTTTTCCCACCCCCTCCCCTGTGTCATAGGTGCAGTACTCACCACTGTCTTCCCCGCCGGCGTTCGTGCTCCTGGTAGAGGAGCAGGAAGATAAAGCCTGGCAGAATCTGGAGCTCGGGTTCCATGGCGTCCTGATTCCTCGTGGGTTGTGTAGAGGTGAGCGTTTTCCCTTCGAAGTCCTGTTTCTGCTGTGTTTTTGTTTGCGGTGAATCCGCCCCAGAAAAGGTGGTGGATTGGTGGGTTGTAATAGTGTGGGCGGTACATTGTCTTCCGCCTGTCTGTTGGCGGTTACCGCCGCGGTGTTTGTTCGTACCACCGTGGTGGTCAGAGTGTTAAAGTGGCTGTCTATGTTGGCGGTTTCCGCTACGGTCGAAATTCCATTTTTTTTACCACCGGCCTGTTGGCGGTTTTAGCGCCGCTTTAACACCGACCGCCAGGGTTGTAATGACCGCCTTATTGTCCTTGTTTATAGCACAATCCGGAGTAGGAACGTGCTTCAGGAAATCTGGTAGCCGAGGTCTGGTTTATCCCACCAGGTTGAGACCCCCCGAAACTTGTGTCATGTCAATCAATCAATCAATCAATAAATTTGTATAGTGCGCTACTAACCTGGAGGGTCTCAAGGCGCTGGGGGAGGGGGGACCGCTACTGCTCGAACAGCCAGGTCTTGAGTTGCTTCCTGAAGGAGAGGTGGTCTTTGGTCAGGCAGAGGTGAATGGGGAGGGAGTTCCAAGTCTTGGCTGCCAGGTAGGAAAAGGATCTTCCTCCCATGGTGGCTTTTCTAATGCGTGGCACGGCGGCGAGGGCGTGGCTGGTCGATCGTAGCTGGCGGGTGGGAGTGTAGAAGGTCAGGCGGTTGTTGAGGTACCTGGGGCCCAGGTCGTGGAGGGCCTTGTGTGCGTGGGTGAGGAGACGGAACGTGATTCTCTTGCTGACGGGGAGCCAGTGCAAGTCTCTCAGGTGTCCGGAGATGTGGCTGTGATGGGGGATGTCAAGGATGAGGCGTGCGGAGGCGTTCTGGATGTGTTGGAGTCTTTTCTGTAGTTTGGCCGTGGTTCCGGTGTAGAGGGTGTTACCGTAGTCCAGTCGGCTGGTGACGAGTGCCTGGGTGACCGTCTTCCTGGTTTCGGTGGGGATCCATCGGAAGATCTTTCGGAGCATGCGTAGGATGTTGAAGCATGATGATGAGACAGCGTTGACTTGTCTGGTCATCGAGAGGGAGGAGTCCAGGATGAAGCCCAGGTTGCGTGCGTGGTCCGTTGGTTTGGGTGCGCTGCCCAGGGCAGAAGGCCACCAGGAGTCGTCCCAGGCAGAGGGTGATGATCCAAGGATGAGGACTTCCGTCTTGTCTGAGTTCAGTTTCAGGCAGCTGTTCATCATCCACTCGGCTACGTCTTTCATCCCTTCGTGCAGGTTGGTTCTGGCAGTGGGTGGGTCATTGGTGAGGGAGAGGATCAGCTGGGTGTCGTCGGCATAGGAGATGATGTTGAGGTTGTGTTGGCGTGCGATGGCTGCGAGGGGGCTCATGTAGACGTTGAAGAGGGTGGGGCTGAGTGATGATCCTTGTGGTACGCCGCAGCTGACTTCGGTGGCCTCGGATCTGAACGGGGGGAGGCGGACTCTCTGGGTTCTTCCAGCGAGGAACGAGATGATCCACTCTAGTGCCTTCTCTTGGATTCCGATGTTGCTGAGGCGCTGCACTAGGGTGCGGTGGCAGACAGTGTCGAACGCTGCGGAGAGGTCCAGGAGGATGAGGGCCGCTGTCTCCCCGTTGTCGAGCAGGGCTCGGATGTCATCGGTGGCTGCGATGAGGGCGGTCTCGGTGCTGTGGTTGGCTCGGAAGCCAGACTGCGAGTGGTCGAGGGATCCATTAGTCTCGAGGAAGGCGGCTAGCTGTCTGTTGACGGTCTTCTCGATGACTTTGGCAGGAAACGGGAGGAGCGAGATGGGGCGGTAGTTCTTGAGGTCAGTGGGGTCTGCTGATGGTTTCTTCAGGAGGGCGCTGAGTTCGGCATGTTTCCAGCTCTCCGGGAAGGTGGCGGTGTTGAAGGAGCAGTTGATGATGTCCCGGAGATGGGGTGCGATGACTGAGTCGGCATTGTTGAAGACGTGGTGGGGGCATGGGTCGGTTGGAGAACCGGAATGGATGGTGTTCATCATCTGGATGGTGTCTTCGGTGCTGACCGGGGTCCAGGCGCGGAGGGTGGTGTTGGGGGGCATCGGTTTGGTGGTTGGGTGCGTGGTCTGTGCGCCGAAGCTGTTGTGTATGTCGGCGATCTTGCGGTGAAAGAACGAGGCGAGTGAGTCGCAGAGGTCTTGTGAGGGAGTGATGTCGTTGTTTCCGGCGCTGGGGTTGGAGAGCTCTTTGACGATGCTGAAGAGTTCCTTGCTGTTGTGTGCGTTGTTGTCTAGTCGTTCTGTGAATGCTGTCTTCTTGGTGGTGTGGATCAGCTGGTGGTGTTTGCGGGAGGTGTGCTTGAGGGCGGTCATGTTGTCTGTGGTCGGGTTTTTTCGCCAGGCTTTCTCAAGGGTGCAGCAGTTCTTCTCGGAGTTCTTGAGGTCGTTGTTGAACCAGGAGGCTTTCTTGCTGTTGGGCCTGGTGGGATGGGTTTTCAGAGGTGCGAGGTTGTCAGCGCAGTTGGTGATCCACTGTGTGAGGTTGTTGGCTGCTTGGTTGGGGTCCGCTGAGCTGGCGGGAGGGTTCTGGCTCAGTGATGTGGAGAGCTGGTCAGTGGTGATCTTGTTCCAGCTCCTGCGGGGAGCCTGTTGTGGGTGGTGGTGAGTCGTGGTTCTTCTGAAGCTGAAGTGGACGCAACTGTGGTCTGTCCAGTGGAGTCCGGTGGAGTGGCTGAAGGAGATGTACTTGCTGGAGGAGAAGACTGGGTCAAGCGTGTGTCCGGCGTAGTGGGTGGGGGTGTTCACCAGTTGCTTGAGTCCGAGGTTGGCGAGGTTGTCCAGCAGGGTGGTGGTGTTGTTGTCGTTGTTGTTCTCCAGGTGGAAGTTGAGGTCCCCTAGGAGGATGTAGTCAACGGAGGGGAGGGCGTGTGGGCTGATGAAGTCTGCGATGTCTTCGCTGAATTGTGTGCGGGGTCCTGGGGTTCTGTAGATGAGGGTGCCTCTGAGTGTGGTCTTGGGGTCGGTGTGTATCTGGAAGTGGAGATGTTCGGCGGCTGTGAGGGTGTCGTCGGAGTTGGTCGTGATGCGGATGGTGTTCTTGTGGACGATGGCGATGCCTCCTCCTGTCTGGTTGACGCGGTCCCTCCGGGTGATCTTGTATCCGTCCGGGATGGCGATGGCGATGTCGGGCGCTGAGGAGGCGTTCATCCAGGTTTCTGTGAGGAAGGCGACGTCTGGAGATGTGGTGTCGAGCAGGTTCCAGAGTTCCACGGCGTGTCTGTGGATAGAGCGGGTGTTGAGCAGGATGCACTTCAGGTGGTTGCTGCTGGTGCTTGGCTTGGCGGGTGCGGTCCATGTCTGAATGCAGGAGAACTTGCAGGATTGGCAGGTGAAGGGCCCGTGGGTGCGTCTAGGGGTGGCTCTGCAGCAGCCGGGGATCCGGCCGGTGTTGATTGCGATGAGAGTGGCAGCGTTGTAGGTCTTGCAGGTGGGCTGGCCTCTGCGGGGGCTGGGCGCGGGCCAGGTGCGGACTGGCGCAGACGGGCTTGCCATAGGCGCGCCCGCTGCGCGCGGCCACTGCGCGGCCTCCATATAAGTGGGAGAGGGAGGGAGGAGCAGCTGGGAGGTGGGAGCGAGGCGGCCAATGAGGTGCGAGGGGGGCGGAGCTGCGGGACGTGGCGGCGGGAAACGGGCGGCGAGGGGGAGATGCGGTGCGCAGGGAAACAGAGATTTAGGACCACAAACTGGGCAGAAAAAGGTGAGGGGAGCAGTACAAGGCAGCAAAAGGACACAGGAATAAAGCAGCGGTCAGCGGTCTCACAGGGGCTGCGTGGCGGTGAGGGGAGCGACCTGCCTGGTGAATTGCCCGCTCCAAAACTTTCTCTCCCTTGGTTCATGCCGGAGATTGACACAGTTCCAACGTTGTTCCTCTGGCAAGTGGATTTGTGGGTATTAATAGGGTTTGCGCTTCCATTGCCTTGGCCTAAAATTTCAGTGAAGTGTGATGTTGTAAAGCATTTTACAGAGTTTCTGTATTTGTGTGGTTGTGGGACTTGTTGCTAAAAATCTGTGGTTGTTGTTGGATGGGTCTTCTGTGGCCTAATATCTCAGGATAATGCACAAGTGTAGAAGTGTCACTAGGTTTATTGTCTGGAGTAAGATGCTTGTCTTGAGATATAATCAACATTGCCAATAGTTCTCAATGAGTGAATGTGGGATGGTTGGTATTAAGTGAATCCTGAGTGCGCATGGATCAACCAGAGTGAGATTTGCTGGTCGAGTCTCATTTGTTGTGTAATTGTAGAAGCATATTTGAAAAGTGTATCTCCATACTGCTTTGAAATGTTTGGCTCCTTATCCTGGAATAAGAAAACAGGTTGTTGGTTTTTGGCTCACAAAAGTTGCATTAGGTTTGTGTGAGAGACAATTGCAAAGGAGGGTGAGCTGCTATGAGGTGTAAGATTCACATAATTCCAATTTGATTGGAAATGAAGTTCTTTAAAGCACTTAGGAGTGCATTGAGAGAAAATATATTTATCCAGTTAGAGAGGGAATAGAGACCCCACCCCAAGGTAGTCATTATGTATTGTCAAAAAAAAAAAGGTCGGCATGCATGGATGTGGCTTGAACAATGGCATACAGTTTCCAAGAAGGAAGGTGCATTAGCATTTCTTCTCTATGTAGCATTTCATTTAAGAGTTATTGAGAACCTGAGGTGAGTACTGTATGAAATGAAACCACCTCTGAGACCTGCACAATTTGAAGTGCTTTACACTTGGGACATATGGCCCATCAGACACAGAGAGATAAGTACAAGAGTAGAATGAAAAAAAGCAATAAAAAACAGTTGCAGAAGCAAGATGGGATAGTCATCAAAAAGCTTTGAGAGCAGATATATCATTGAGGCAGTATTTTAAAAATATTGCTTTACTGTCATTTGGTTCAACAATGAGGGGAGTCAGTCTATCAATTCACTTACAATCTCAATAACTTACATCATAGAATTATAAACCTCCATGTGTCCGCAATATGTCACAAACGGAAACTCTAAACAATTGAACTGATCCAAACACCCCTCCCTCTCCCTTCCATGTATAGCTTCCATGGAAAGCTCAATGCACCACTCCAAAGTTGTCCTCATTAGATTATCCATTCAGGACTGAAGAAGTCCTTGATACCTGTATACCATGTATTAAACATACAGATACTCCCAGCCTTTATATGATTAACTCCCCCTCTTCTTGCTCTGGTTCTGTGCCTTCTTGGCTTTGATTTGTGAGCTACAGTACAGCATGCATCATTGCAGCCCATGCCATCAAGACATCCTGGCCTTTTTCATCCTTCTTCATTCACCTCAAATGTTCCTCCTCTACCCCAGCCCATTCCACCAGATCCTTCTCCCAAACTTCTTTCATTGGGTGATGTGGGCTCAGCCAGTGCAATGCTATGTGCTGTTTTGCTACAGTGAGGTATAATATTGTACAACACCTATTGAGCTTCTTTTTTGGGTTCTCTATGAGGAGCCCTAATTAGCATTTGCTAATTATATGTGGGACATCCCACCATGTCACCCTCCTCAGCTGTGCCAACACTTCTAACCAATAGGTAACCACCACTGGACAGTAATAGACCATGGCCCATATTTATACTTCTTTAGCGCCGCGTTTGTGTCATTTTCTGATGCAAAAGCGGCGCAAACTTACAAAATACAATTGTATTTTGTACGTTTGCACCGTTTTTGCGTCAAAAAGCGGCGCAAATGCAGCGCTAAAAAAGTATAAATACGGGCCCATGTGTATGTAGTCCGCTACCTCGGTCTGACATCTTGGACAATGTTGCTCCCTAGAGGAGTATATGGAGTGTAGTCCTTTTGGGGACAAGTAGATCATGTGATCATGTTGTATTGTATCTGCTTAAATCTAGTGCACACCGCCACCCTACAGACCCTGCGTGTATCTTAGTCTAGTCCTGTGGGGAAATGAGGTAATTGCTAAGTGTTAGAAATGGGGTTTTTGGTTGGCAGTCAGGTTACCCCCTGTCCAAGCAAAAGCCCTCACTCTAGTCAGGGTAAGTCACACACAATCCAAGATTATCCTGTGCTCACCCTCTGGTAGCTTGGCACGAGCAGTCAGGCTTAACTTAGAAGGCAATGTGTAAAGTATTTGTGCAATAAATCATACAATACCACCATATAGCACCACAAAAATACACCACACAGTGTTTAGAAAAATATATAATATTTATCAGGATAATTGTAGGTCAAAAAGAATAAAGTTGCAATGGGAAATTGTAGAGATATCACTGAAAAGTGATATAAAGGGGGTCATTCCGACCCCGGCGGTCAAGGACTGCCGGGGCCGGGGATGCGGAGCACCGCCAACAGGCTGGCGGTGCCCCGCAGGGCATTCTGACCGCGGCGGTTTGGCCGCGGTCAGACCAGGAAAATCGGCGGTCTCCCGCCGGTTTTCCGCTGCCCTGGGAATCCCCCAAGCTGCACCGCCATGGGGGATTCCGACCCCCTCACCGCCATCCTGTTCCTGGCGGTTCCGACCGCCAGGAACAGGATGGTGGTGAGGGGGGTCATGGGGCCCCTGGGGGCCCCTGCAGTGCCCATACCAATGGCATGGGCACTGCAAGGGCCCCCGTAAGAGGGCCCCACTTTGAATTCCAGTGTCTGCTCAGCAGACACTGGAATTCGCGACGGGTGCAACTGCACCCGTCGCACCTTCCCACTCCGCCGGCTCCATTCGGAGCCGGCTTCCTCGTGGGAAGGGGTTTCCCGCTGGGCTGGCGGTCGCCCGCCAGCCCAGCGGGAAAGCCAGAATGGCCTCCGCGGTCGACGGCCATATGGCGGTTCGCTCCAGACGGGCGGCTCCCGCCGCCCGCCGGGGTCTGAATGATCCCCAAAGTGTCTTAAGTCTTTAGAATATAAACAAAGTCTCTTTCAAGCACAAGTACCTGGTTTAGAATGGAAAAATCTCCTCAGAGGGCCACAAAAGAAGAGGTGCGTGGAAAAAGGGTGGGTGCGTCGATTTCTCCTCAGCACACAGGGACTTGCGTCGTTATTTTCCACGCGGGGAAGTCGGCCGTCGTTTTCCGGCGCGTGGACAGTCTCTTTTCGTGGATCGCGGGGATTACCAAATGTCCCGGGCCTGTGCGTGGATTTTCCTGCTTGTTTTCCGGCTGTGCGTCGTTCTGCGGGGCTGCGCGTCGAAATTACGATCTCATGGCAGGCGTCGCGTCGATTTCTTCTCTAAAGGTCGGGCGGCATTGTCCTTGCGAAGCCGTGCTTCGGATTTTCGGTCGTCCCAAGAGCGTCGCGTCGATCAGCGTCGGTGTGCAGCGTTTTTCTCGCCGCGGCACAAGCTGTGCGTCGAAATTTTCGGCGCACGGAGCGTCCAAGCGAAAGAGGGAAGTCTTTTTGGTCCTGAGACTTCAGGGAACAGGAGGCAAGCTCTATCCAAGCCCTTGGAGAGCACTTTCACAGCCAGACAAGAGTTCAGCAAGGCAGCAGGCCAACAGCAAGGCAGCAGTCCTTTGTAGAAAGCAGACAGGTGAGTCCTTTGAGCAGCCAGGCAGTTCTTCTTGGCAGGATGTAGTTTCTAGTTCCGGTTTCTTCTCCAGCAAGTGTCTGCTGAGGTAGGGCAGAGGCCCTGTTTTATACCCAAATGTGCCTTTGAAGTTTAGGGAGACTTCAAAGAGTGGCTAAGAAGTGCACCAGGTCCCCTTTCAGTTCAATCCTGTCTGCCAGGGTCCCAGTAGGGGGTGTGGCAGTCCTTTGTGTGAGAGCAGGCCCTCCACCCTCCCAGCCCAGGAAGACCCATTCAAAATGCAGATGTATGCAAGTGAGGCTGAGTACCCTTGTGTTTGGGGTGTGTCTGAGTGAATGCACAAGGAGCTGTCAACCAAGCCCAGCCAGACGTGGATTGTAAGGCACAGAAGGATTTAAGTGCAAAGAAATGCTCACTTTCTAAAAGTGGCATTTCTAGAATAGTAATATTAAATCCGACTTCACCAGTCAGCAGGATGGTGTATTACCATTCTGGCCATACTAAATATGACTTTCCTGCTCCTTTCAGATCAGCAGCTGCCACTTCAACAGTGTATGAGGGCAGCCCCAATGTTAGCCTATGAAGGGAGCAGGTCTCTCAGAAGTGTAAAAACGAATTTAGGAGTTTTACACTACCAGGACATATAACTACACAGGTACATGTCCTGCCTTTTACCCACAAAGCACCCTGCTCTAGGGGTTACCTAGGGCACACATTAAGGGTGACTTATATGTAGAAAAAGGGGAGTTCTAGGCTTGGCAAGTACTTTTAAATGCCAAGTCGAGGTGGCAGTGAAACTGCACACACAGGCCTTGCAATGGCAGGCCTGAGACAAGGAAAAGGGGCTACTTAAGTGGGTGGCACAACCAGTGCTGCTGGCCCACTAGTAGCATTTAATCTACCAGCCCTATGCACATAAAGTGCACCTTACTAGGGACTTATAAGTAAATTAATAGTCCAATGAGGTATGATTCAAGGTTACCATGTTTTAAGGGAGAGAGCATATGCACTTTAGCACTGGTTAGCAGTGGTAAAGTGCGCAGAGTCTAAAAACCAGCAAAAACAGTGTCCACAAAGTGGAGGGAGGCAGGCAAAAAGTTAGGGGTGACTACCCTAAGGCTGTCAGGTCTAACACTAAGTTGTTGCCATGTGTGATCTATGCTAAGCTGCTTTAGTTGTCTGTCTGAGTGCAACACGCAATATAAGTGAGTTATAAGCCGACATCCCCCCACCATGCCAAGCAACATTACTAATGTGTGTGTGGGTTTGGGTGCCTCCAGGAATGTTGGCCACAGTTACCATGCTCTAGCTGCCACTTTAGCATATTGTTGAAACTGACCTGTGCCCAGATTGTGCAGCCTGTGCCTCCTGTAGGGTAATGAATAGTCACTCAAGATATATATTGTATAACATTATGTAACCCTCCCTTTTGCCATTGTGAAACAACATTAATTGAGCAATTTGTGCAAAGGGAGATATTAAGCCTCATTTCCTGCTCCGGGGTATAGTGTGCCCTTTTCAGTACTTGCCTTACTACTCTTTCCCATATCCTGCTCATCAAATGAACCAAGTACAGTAGCTCTTGGGGTAGACCAGAGCTGCACATCATCTACTCCTCTAATGGAATCCCGCTAAAAAAGGAACTCTCCCAGTTTTACTCCCCGTCTGACCAATGTACTGCATGCTGCATTTGGTCAGCCATGTAGTACAATTCCAAGTCTGCTACATCTATACATCCCTTGTTCCATTCTCGTCGAAGCATACAAAGTCCTGCACTACACCTCTTGCCCTGTCGTAGGAGTTCTACCAATAACTTGTCCAACTTGCTAGACACCTCCCTGAGGAGATCTTAAAAGGCATCCTGCATAACATATAAGCAGCATGGCAACACTACCATTTTTATGAACACTATTTTCCCCATCAATGATAGGAGCAGCGTATTCCTGAATCTGAAGGTCATAAACCTTCTATTACACAAACCCATTTTATATTAATAGAAATGTCACTGTTACTCATGATGTGTGATATAAATACCAGTGTATTTTACTCTGTCAACGGTCCAGAGTAAACCTGACGCTGGTAGGCTCTCCAATGGTAGACCTGCAAGTCGATCCAGCAGAAACAGGACAGATTTTGTTGTGTTTACCAAGAGTCCTGAAAACTCCCAGAATTCACTTATCGCATTCAGTTATATTGACACTTATATGTCAGGTTGATTTAAGTAGATCATAGTGTCATCTGCATAAAAGGAGACAAGGAGACCATGGCCCTCATTTCAACCTTGGCGGTCTTTTCCCAAGACCGCCGATGTTCCGCCGGGCAGAAGACTGCCAGTGTAGGTGGTCTTCCGCCAACCATATTATGATGGCTGGTGACCCTCCGCCATTTTTGGACGGAGAGCCGCCAGCAGCCATACTGGTGGTCGGCGGCGAAGTGGAGGCTGCTCCACCGTCAACGCCACGTCCTCAGAACACCGCCCACCGTAATACGACCCAGTATTTGGCGTGGCAGTGTTCTGGTGATGGGGTTCTGGGGCGGCAGAGCAGCCCCCATGGATCCTGTTCCCTCCCGGAGGATCACTGGAACAGGTAAGGTGATCGTCCGTTAGGTGAGGGGGTGGGGGTGTAGGAGGCTGGCCTGGCTTATAGTGGGTACCTTGTGGTACTTGCACCTTGTGCCAGGTCCAGCTATCCCTGATTAGTAGATTAGAGGTGTTCTAGCAGCTTAGGCTGATAGAGGTAGCTATAGCAGAGCAGCTTAGGCTGAACTAGGAGACATGCAAAGCTCCTACTATACCACTTATATCACTTATCTCCATATCATAAGAAAACACAATACTCAGAGTTACTAAAAATAAAGGTACTTTATTTTAGTTACAATATGCCAAAAGTATCTCAGAAGATATACTCCCTTAGGAGGTAAGTAATATACACAAAATATACACACACAAACCAAATCAGGTAAGTAAACAGTTAGAAAAGTAGTGCAAACACTGTAGAGCATAATAGAATGCAACAGGGAAAAATAGACCTAGGGGCGAGACAAACCATATACTCCAAAAGTGGAATGCGAACCACGAATGGACCCCAGGCCTAGTGTAGTGTGTAGAGGGTCACTGGGAGTGTAAGAAAATACTAAGGTTATCCAAGATACCCAACCCCAAGACCCTGAAAAGTAGGAGTAAAGTTACCCTACTACCCTAGAAAGACAATAAAGTCGAGATAGGGGATTCTGCAAGGACAACAACTGACTGCAAAACACTGAAGATGGATTCCTGGACCTGAGGACCTGCAAAGGAAGGGGACCAAGTCCAAGAGTCACGCAAGTGTCCGGTGGGGGGGCAAGAGCCCACTAAACCCTGGATGAAGGTGCAAAAGGGCTGCCTCCGGGTGGAAGAAGCCGAAGATTCTGCAACAACGGAAGGTGCCAGGAACTTCTCCTTTGGTCAGAAGATGTGTGCTGGAGGACGCAGAGTTGTTTCCCCACATAAAGACGACAAACAAGCCTTGCTAGCTGCAAGAGTCACGGTTGAGGATTTTAGGTGCTCCCAGGGCCCAGAAAGGACCAGGATATCGCCCCTTGGAGGAGGAGACAGAGGCGGTGCTCAGCAACACAGAGAGCCCATGCAAAATCAGAAGCACCTGAAAAGGCATTCAGAAGATCTGAGGACGACGGTCGACTCAGAACAACAAAAGAGGGTCCCACGGCGTCGGAGTCCAACTCAGCGAGTTAGGCAATGCAGGACGGAGTGCTGGGGACCTGGACTAAGCTATGCACAAAGGTAGTCTTGCAAAAGTGCACAGAAGCCCGAGCAGCTGCAGTTCACAGGATTACTGTCTGGCGTGGGGAGGCAAGGACTTACCTCCACAAAATTTGGACAGAAGGGCCACTGGACTGTAGGGACACTTGGATCTAGCTCCTGTGTTCCAGGGACCAGGCTTGTCAAGATGAGAGGGGACCCAGAGGACCAGTGATGCAGAAGTTTGGTTCCTGCATTGGCAGGGGGAAGATTCCGTCGACCCATGGGAGACTTCATCTTGGCTTCCAGTGCACGTTGAAGGCAGACAGCCCTCAGAGCATGCACCACCAGGAAACAGTCGAGAAAGCCGGAAGGATGAGGTACTACAATGTTGGTGGTAGTCATCTTGCTACTTTGTTGCGGTTTTGCAGGCGCCCTGGAGCAGTCAGCGGTCGATCCTTGGCAGAAGTCAAAGAGAGAAGTGCAGAGTAACTCTGGTGAGCTCTTGCATTCGTTATCTGGTGAGATACCCACAGGAGAGACCCTAAATAGCCCTCAGAGGAGGATTGGCTACAGAGAAAGGTAAGCACTTATCAGCAGGGGTCTCTGACGTCACCTGCTGGCATTGGCCGCTCAGAGCTGTCCATTGTGCCCTCACACCGCTGCATCCAAGATGGCAGAGGTCTGGAACACACTGGAGGAGCTCTGGGTACCTCCTGTGGGAAGTGCTGGTCAGGGGAGTGGTCACTCCCCTTTCCTTTGTCCAGTTTCATGCCAGAGCAGGGCTGGGGGATCCCTGAACCCGTGTAGACAGGCTTATGCAAGGAGGACACCATCTGTGTAATTCAAAGCATTTCAAGAAGCCAGGAGAGGCTACTCCTCCCAGGCACCTTCACACCTATTTCCAAAGGGAGAGGGTGTAACGCCCTCTCTCAGAGGAAATTCATTGTTCTGCCTTCCTGGGACCAGGCTGCCCAGGCCCCAGGGAGGCAGAAACCTGACTGAGGGTTGGCAGTGGTGGTAGCTGCAGAGAAAACCCCGGGAAGTTAGTTTGGCAGTACCCAAGATCTTTGATGGAGACCCGGGATGTATGGAATTTTTCCCCCCAACACCAGAATGGTATTGGGGTGACAATTCCATGATCCTAGACATGTTACATGGCCATGTTTGGAGTTACCATTGTGACGCTACATATAGCTATTGACCTATATGTAGTGCACACGTGTAATGGTGTCCCCGCACTCACAAAGATCGGGGAAATTGCCCTGAACAATGTGGGGGAACCTTGACTAGTGGCAGGGTGCCCTCACACTAAGTAACTTTGCACCTAACCTTCACTAAGTGAGGGTTAGACATATAGGTGACTTATAAGTTACTTAAGTGCAGTGTAAAATGGCTGTGAAATAACGTGGACGTTATTTCACACAGGCTGCAGTTGTCACGGTTTCGGGCGGGTCTGATCAGGATTATGGTTGGGACACCCCTTGAGGTCACCGAATATCCTAGAGAGGTAGTGTGCTGGGGCAGAAGAGCAGCGAAAGGCATACACGGAAAGGACAGCTTTGGACAGGCACAGGAAACAGGAAAGTAAAAGCAGAGCAACCCTTGTGTGAACAAACAGGAAATGGATTACCAGTGGACAAACACGCTGGGGTTGTACACAGAGTAAGGCACAGAACCTCCCACAGTGACAGGGAATCTCACTGCCTCTGTGCAGTTTGCTCTTAAAGATAGTCACCGTGCCAGCCCCATAGAAAGGAGGCAGCAGAAGTGATTCTGTCTCTGGACCCTAGAGCACAAACAAGGATAGTACTTACATACACAGGACACGCTCTTGTGGGTCCAGCTGGAAACAGTGGCGATTCCTGAGAAAACAGCAATAGCACACTGTCACTGTTAGGCACGAAATACAACGTATAACACTAGACAAGGATGGGGGCTGGAATTGCCTCCTAGAAACCAGGAGCCAACCCCAGTACACAGGAGGACACGTATACACTGGTGAAGACTGATAGAACACTTACCAGACACAAAGAACCAAGAAGAAACAGAAACAGAAGGGAACAAACAAAGAGGCAGAGGCAAGAACTAGGAACAGGCTCAGGCTGAAGCAAAGGCAGGACTAGGATTTGAAAACAGGGCGCAAACTTCTGGCTGGGACAAACAGAGACAGGACTGGGAAACTGAGAACAGGCTCTGGCTGGAACAGGCAAGGACAGGACTGGAATACAGGGAGTAGGAAATGAGCAGTAAACAGGACTGGGAAACAGAGAGAAGGTTCAGGCTGAAACAAGGCAGGAGCAGGGCAGAGAAACAGGGAGCAGGCTTTGGAAGAAACAAACAGATACAAGGCTAAGCGATAGGGAGCAGACTCTGGCTGGAACAATCAGGAGCAGGGCAGAGAAACAGGAAACAGGATCAGGCTGGAACAGAACAGGAACAAAACTGGAACACCATCCGACAAGGGGTCTGTAACACAAAGGAATTGAAGTCCAATGCACAACGGGGAGCTTGAGGAAATGGCTGCTTATAAGCAGTTCCAAGCTGGGCTGCACAGGAGAGGTTTCAGGTGTGTGTAGTTTCGGACACTTGCAAGTCCTGGAGGAGAGGATCCAGTGAAAAGGAGCAACTGGACTTCTCCCATAGAAGACAATGGGAAACAGAATCTGCGTTTTCCTGACTACCAAGCTGTGCATTATGGGATTTGCAGTCCCAAGAAGCAAATTTAGTCCTACACAAGTGTACCATGGAGAAAAGAGAAACAAACAGGAGTCAGCAAGGGACTCAAGATAGGTGTTCAAGGTGATTCCCAGGCTTCTGACAGTCCCCTTACCGCGCCCCCTGGAAATGGGACGACCGAGTCGTAACAGTATACCCCCTCCCACCAGTCTGCTCAAGAAGAGAAGGCGATCCTTTGGCTGAAAAAAGGTGAAGAGGAAAAGCCACAGCAAGAAAATCCAACTCCAACCTTGGTGGATAAGTTTATAGTCCTGCCATAGGTGAAACTTCCAATGAGCAAAGCATGTATTGATACCCATATGGGCTCTGATGTCTTTCCTCTTTATTGTTCGATTGATATGGGAGGAGTGCATGGAGTTGGTTTCTGGTGAAGTTGATTCAGGAGCAAGGAAATCTGGAATGGCATTATGGGCAGTATTCTTTAGGACATTAGTTCCCTGTTCAGTACTGTCTTCTTTGGAGGAGATAATTGGCGTATTAGTAACTGTAAGGTCTATAACTCCTTCCGACAAGCAGGATATGTCTGTTTCTGCAGCAGTATTTGCATTGATTGTGGTCTGAGGCTTGCAAAGCATAGAGACTGGGGAGACATGGGTAACTGGTGTTCTCAAGGTAAACATGTAAAAGTCAGAATTTTCTTTAGTTTTGGATGACTTCGGAGTATCAATCACAGGATCAACAAGAGTTTTTAAGTCTTTAGAAACTGGATTAACATCTGAAAATGTACAAGTTCCACAAACTAATTCTTTTGGGTGATGTTCAGACAAGACTGCGATTTCTTCATTGCAAGTGCTCTGTGGTGTGTTCGTGGTATCAGAAATGGTTTCTTTGCTAGGCGTTTCTACTACAGGTAGTTGATCTTCAACTCTGTTAACATTGAAAGGTTGTTCTTTGGAAAGAAATAGAACTGGAGTCTCTTCAGAAATCACCTTTACACTGTTACCTACATTTTCAGCTCTAGCCTTTGAATTGATGATGGTTTCTTGCAATAAAACACTAAGAACAGTACTTATCATCAGATCTTCCAATACAAAATTCAAATTCAAGTCTTTAGTTTTAGTGGGACATATTATATCTTTCAGTACTTGAGCTTCGGTTTCAGATTGCTGGTTTTCAGTAGTCTTTAATTTCAGAGACACAGCAGGTGGCATTGGTGTGGCTGATTTTACATCAAAATCAGATACCGGTAGATCAGAGATCTGTTCTTCACTAACCATTGAGCTGGAAACAGGATACATAGTGGCAGGGAACAGCAAGTCAGAATTAGTGGTTGAGGCTGCAACTGTTTCCTGTTCTAGGAGAAGGCTCTCATTTCTTATGACAGGCTGTTCAGTTTCTGATTGCTGGCTTTCTTTCTTGTCTGAAATTTCCACGGTTTGCTTTGACAGAGAAGAGATATTTAAACTTTCTGAGAAGTCCATTAGATTCCTAGTAACTGCATGTATTTCTTCACGGTCAGAAAAATCCATTAATTCACTTGAAACAGGAACTGTCTCTTCATTATCTGAAAATTCTATGATATTGTTTGAAAGGGCAGGAGTATCCCCACAATCTGAAAATTCTGGTGTATGCACCATTTGAACAGCACTATCTGCAGGTTTGTTCACGGCAAGGCAGGAACCACTGTCATCACTAGATTCAGATTCTTCAACACTGTTGCACAACTTGCCATTAATCTCTAGTAAAGTCATATCTTGGTTTCTTAAGGTGCAGCTATTGGAGTCTGCATCAGAACTCTCTTCTTCCTTTGGCTTTATTTGTTCTGATAGAGGGGCTGAGACACTTCCTTCTGAAGACTCTGATCCATCCTTTGAATCAAGAGGTGTCAAATCTCTCAGAGATGTCAGAGATTCAGTCAACTGCACAGGGATATTCTCTGGAAAACTACCAGCTGAGAGAGAGTCTGAAGAAGAGGCTGATATATTTATAACTGGAGCAGTCTTTTGACATTCATTCATAGCAGGGAAAATCTGCTTTATAGCAGTCTTTGGAGAGGCACATGAGGTAGCATACTGTTCTTTAAGCCAAAGCTGGTGATCATTTTCTTTTTTCAGGTTTTCAAATTGCCTTGCAGTAGTTTCCATCAGCTGCTCTGTTACTTCTTGTACCTTACAGATAAACAGAATGTCTGGTTCTGCCAACAGTGAAATATGCATTGATAAAAAGAGCCCACGGGCAAGATTTCTAGTGTATGTTATAACATATTCATCATAGAAGTCCAATATCTGCCTTTTAATCTGCCAAAACTGCTCTTTTAGTGTGTGTATGTCCATATTGTTTTCAAACGAACTCAGAATAGAAAAGGGTTTAGCAGAGCTTTTAGGGATTGAGACTGGTGTATTATCATCTAGTTTGGGAAGAGCACAAGCCTTATGAGTGGATCTAAGGAATCCGACAGTCTTTACTGATCCCTTAGATACAGGGTCTAGCCTGCTGACTTGAAAGCTCTGAGGGACTGAAAGCTCTTTATAAGAGTCAGCACTGCACTTTGAATTCTGAGAAACTGGCCTAGATGGGCTGAAGCACTCAACAGAAAACAAGGGAATCCCTAGTGTGGCTTCTTGAACAGTGTCAGGGTTCTTTGTTTTGACAGAGTCCTGGAAGTGAATTTGGGATGCACTAGCATGAGGCAAGGAATTAACCATCTTTTCTTGAGAGTAAATGTCTTGTGCAGAAGTAGCAAAAGCACTTTCACTGTTAGGAACATTATCCCCTGTTTGAGGTAACAGAACCTCCAAAAACTCATTATTACTTTGTAATTCTTCCACAGACAGGGATTGGTGGTCATAATCACAGATATTATAATAGTTGAACATTGATGGATCAGCAAGCCACGCAATGTAGTACTGCATTTGTAATCTTTGATTTTCTTTAACAAGTCTATCCTTTAAACTAAGGCCTTTTTTAGAGGATTTCAGAGAATGTATAGGCTTAGAAAGGGGTGTCTTAACATGACAGGAAAGCATTTTAGGTCTGTGCGTGCCTTTACTGACTGGGGAGCTTGACATTTTTGGGTCGTGCATTCTGTCACGGTTTCGGGCGGGTCTGATCAGGGTTATGGTTGGGACACCCCTTGAGGTCACCGAATATCCTAGAGAGGTAGTGTGCTGGGGCAGAAGAGCAGTGAAAGGCATACACGGAAAGGACAGCTTTGGACAGGCACAGGAAACAGGAAAGTAAAAGCAGAGCAACCCTTGTGTGAACAAACAGGAAACGGATTACCAGTGGACAAACACGCTGGGGTTGTACACAGAGTAAGGCGCAGAATCTCCCACAGTGACAGGGAATCTCAATGCCTCTGTGCAGTTTGCTCTTACAGATAGTCACCCTGCCAGCCCCATAGAAAGGAGGCAGCAGAAGTGATTCTGTCTCTGGACCCTAGAGCACAAACAAGGATAGTACTTACATACACAGGACACGCTCTTGTGGGTCCAGCTGGAAACACAGTGGCGATTCCTGAGAAAACAGCAATAGCACACTGTCACTGTTAGGCACGAAATACAACGTATAACACTAGACAAGGATGGGGGCTGGAATTGCCTCCTGGAAACCAGCAGCCAACCCCAGTACACAGGAGGACACGTATACACTGGTGAAGACTGATAGAACACTTACCAGACACAAAGAACCAAGAAGAAACAGAAACAGAAGGGAACAAACAAAGAGGCAGAGGCAAGAACTAGGAACAGGCTCAGGCTGAAGCAAAGGCGGGACTAGGACTTGAAAACAGGGCGCAAACTTCTGGCTGGGACAAACAGAGACAGGACTGGGAAACTGAGAACAGGCTCTGGCTGGAACAGGCAAGGACAGGACTGGAATACAGGGAGTAGGAAATGAGCAGTAAACAGGACTGGGAAACAGAGAGAAGGTTCAGGCTGAAACAAGGCAGGAGCAGGGCAGAGAAACAGGGAGCAGGCTTTGGAAGAAACAAACAGATACAAGGCTAAGCGATAGGGAGCAGACTCTGGCTGGAACAATCAGGAGCAGGGCAGAGAAACAGGAAACAGGATCAGGCTGGAACAGAACAGGAACAAAACTGGAACACCATCCGACATGGGGTCTGTAACACAAAGGAATTGAAGTCCAATGCACAACGGGGAGCTTGAGGAAATGGCTGCTTATAAGCAGTTCCAAGCTGGGCTGCACAGGAGAGGTTTCAGGTGTGTGTAGTTTCGGACACTTGCAAGTCCTGGAGGAGAGGATCCAGTGAAAAGGAGCAACTGGACTTCTCCCATAGAAGACAATGGGAAACAGAATCCGGGTTTTCCTGACTACCAAGCTGTGCATTATGGGATTTGCAGTCCCAAGAAGCAAATTTAGTTCTACACAAGTGTACCATGGAGAAAAGAGAAACAAACAGGAGTCAGCAAGGGACTCAAGATAGGTGTTCAAGGTGATTCCCAGGCTTCTGACAGTCCCCTTACCGCTCCCCCTGGAAATGAGACGACCGAGTCATAACAGCAGTGGCAGGCCTGTGTAAGAATTGTATGAGCTCCCTATGGGTGGCAAAAGAACTGCTGCAGCCCATAGGGATCTCCTGGAACCCCAATACCCTGGGTGCCTAGATACCATATATTAGGGAATTATAAGGGTGTTCCAGTGTTCCAATCAGAATTGGTAAAATTAGTCACTTGCCTGCAGTGACAATTGTAAAAGCAGAGAGAGCATAAACACTGAGGTTCTGGTTATCAGAGCCTCAATAGTACAGTTAGGCACCACACAGGGAACACATATAGGCCACAAACCTATGAGCACTGGGGCCCTGGCTAGCAGGATCCCAGTAAGACAGTAAAAACACCCTGACATATACTGACAAACAGGCCAACAGTGGGGGTAACCAGGCTAGAAAGAGGCTACCTTCCTACGGGGGGTGTTGTGTGGTGTGTGCATGCATGGGGTGTTCGTGTGTAGAGGGGTTGTGTGAGTGTGTGTATGCATGCAGGGGGTGTAATGTGTGTATGGGAAATGTGACATGTATGTATGTGTGCATGTGTGTATGTATGTGCGCATGTGTGTGTGGGTGGTGTGAGCGTGCGTGTAGGGATGTGGGTGTGTGTGTGGGGGGGTTTCTGTGGGTGTGGGGGGCGGGGTTAGGGAGGAGGTCCTACCACCTTTGGGAGGTGGTAGAGGGGTTGTGGGTGTTGGGGGAAGACTCAGGGGAGGAGGAGGGGGAGACCCCAATCAGTGCCAGGGAACAAATTCCCTTGCACTGATGGTACATACCGCCATGGATTTTGTGGCGGTACAAAACCCCAATCCATGGGGGTATGTGGAGTCCTGATACCACCGGCAGTGTAGTGACGGCCGCGGGGCTGGAGGTTGTTACTGCCATGGCGGATGGTGCGGGACACTGGGGGTTCGGCGTATGCCAAAGTGACAATGTCATAATGGGACGGTAATGAACGTCGGCCTGTTTGCAGTCTCACCGCCCTTTTTCCTCCGTCCGTCAGGGTTATAATGAGGTCCTATGTGCCCAGTATTACCTACTGGTGTTCCCCAGCCGTTGAGAACCTGTCAAATTCTACAGGCTAATGGCTCCATCTCCATAGCAAAAACCAAGGGGGATAGAGGACATCCCTGTCTGGTGCCATGCTGCAAAACAGTCTCAGCTGAGTACTGCTTCGTGCGGACTCTCGCCCGGGGGTTGGCAAAGAGCAATTTACTCCAGTTTATGAAGTGGGGACCTAATCTCATCCTGCCAAGCACCTGCCAGACATTCTCCTAATTTGGGAAATCAAATGCTTGCTCAATATCTAACCATGCTATAGCATATTGATCATCTTGCACCACCAGTGCATGCATTACATGACTAGACGACGCAGGATACATAAGGTGTTTGTCTGTGGGATAAAGCCAGACTGATCTTTATGAATCAGACATGGGAGATAAGAAAGCATATGAGTCGCGAACACATCGATGAGGAACTTCAGCATTGAGATGGGTTGTTAGGACCCAGTCTCCAGGTGGTCCTTGCCTGGTCTCGGGATTAGTGTCACTAATGCTTCCCTCGTCAATTGCGGGAGCTCTTGCCTTTTGTGGGGCTCACCATACACCTGTGCTAGTTTATCTTGCAGGGTCTCTGGACAACTCCTATAGAACTCTGTGGGCAGGCAATCAATTCCTAGGACCTTTTACTGCTTTTAAGGCCTTAACCTCTCCAACAAATCCTGCTTACCAATCTGGGCCCTGAGTGACTTCCAATCTCCCTGGGACAGGATCCATAGTGAGAGCTTATCCAAGTAGTCAAACAGCTCGCAAATCCCCAATATCATTCATGGCTTTGTGTATACCTATCATAGGTGTTCTGCAAAGACTACATTAATGGCCTGCTGCATGTGCACCTCTGTGCCCATCTGATCCCTGATTAACAGAATAGTTTGTGGAACAGATTCTAATCTGATGAACCCTGCCAGTAGCCTTCCTGCCTTGTCCCCCTCTAGATACCAGCACCTTGTACAAGTATTATACTTCTCTAATTGGTCCCACAGCTCACACAGCTTATGTTTCTGTCTGTCCCAGGCCTTTGTAGCAGACGAGTCTGTAGACAGCACTTTTCCTATCCTATCCTGCTCTGGTGGGTCAAGTCTCTTTCCAGCGTATGTCTTATCACTGTTGTCACCATGCACACCCCTCAGAGCACTACTTTCATGGTGCCCCAATCTAAGGCCCTATTCCCCGCCATTTCCCAGTTTTCCTCAAAGTACTGTGTTAATGCAATAGATACCATGTCCCTAAATACTGGGTCAGTCAGGCATTCAGCCTCCACAGAGATATTTCTGGGTGGCTGTCTATGCAATAAATCCCTTATTTCGTGTGGGGAGTTATCTGAAAGGTATTGAGCCAGGTATTCTATACCCTCTAATCTCTGTACTACCGCTGCTTGTATAAAGAAGTAGTCCAAGCGACTGAGTGGCCGTGGCTGGGGTGTAACAGGAATAAATTCATGCATGAGCATGATGCTGGAGCCATACATCAATTAACTTGAGGCTGTGTTGCGCCTATTGTTGTGCCATGGTCATATGGGGCATAACTACTGTTTGAAATGGGGTCTTTGGTTGGCAGTCAGGTTACCCCCTGTCCAAGCAAGGACCCTCACTCTATTCAGGGTAAAGGAGAATCACACTCACTTAACCCTTGCTCACCCCCTTGGTCGCTTGGCACAAGCAGGCAGGCTTAACTACAGAGTTTAGGTGTAAAGTATTTGTACCAAACACACAGTAACTCAGTGAAAACACTACAAAATAACCTAACACAGGTTTATAAAAATTGGTAATATTTATCTAAACAAAACAAGACCAAAACGATGCAAAGCCTGCCCGGACCTGAGGTGCCTGTCCCGATCGACACATCCCTCAACTACGGAGAGGAAATACAACACACGCCAACCCGACCGGAGGAGGAACGACGCGCGGTCTCCCTTGCGAGTGAGAAATCGATGCAACGCTGCCCTTTTCGGATGCACACTCACCTGTGTGGTGTTATTTTGACGCAAACCAGGTACTTTTTCACGCTAACAGCTTAAGCACTGTTGTTCTAAGGATTTAAGACTCTTTTTGCTTTTTAATTCATAACTTGACTTGTGTATGGTGGATTTTTGTTGTTTTGGCCCTGTTGTGTTTAGATAAATATTACCTATTTTTAAAAACCTGTGTTGCGTAATTTTGTAGTGTTCTCACTGAGTTACTGTGTGTGTTGGTAAAAATACTTTACACCTAGACTCTGAAGTTAAGCCTGCCTGCTTGTTCCAAGCTACCAAAGGGGTGGGCGGGGGTTAACTGAAGGTGATTCTCCTTTATCCTGACTGGAGTGAGGGCCCTTGATTGGACAGGGAGTAACCTGACTGCCAACCAAAGATTCCATTTGTAAAATTGGCGATCAGTGGTTGGGACTGGACTTGTATTTGTACTTGACATACAGTGATTAAGTGTGCACTACTGTTTTGAGTTCGGACCACTACGTGACCACATACTACCTGTGTTGTGATTTTCTTGTTTTTTCTCTTTTTTGGATTTTTCCCTAAGTCCATTTTGTGGTAATCCTTGATTGACTTTTGGACTCCATTTGTGAACTTGTTTTTTTGCCTTTGGAACTTTGCACTTTTAACTCTCCATCATGTCTCAGTCTGGAGATGCATCATCTGGAGCTGCTTTTGATTTAGGGAAACTGGAGAGTTACACAGTGTCCGAATTGAAACAGTTCTGTAAGGATCTTGCCTGCCCATTGGGAGCTCCACCAGGAAGGAGGAGCTGCAAAAGGCACCGAGGGCCTGAGAGGCACACAGAAGATGAGGATGAGGGTGAGGAGAAGGAGGAGGTGCAGAGTATTCACAATGGTATTGTGGGTGGGCCTGTTCTGTTTGGGGGGAGGATCTCCAGGGCAGGTAGCAGTGTCTCATTTAATCCTGAATAGTTGCAGGACAGACAGGCAGAGAGGGCTCACCAGTTGGAGTTTGAGAAAATGAGGATGGCCATAGAGGAGAAAAAGTTTTTGTTAGCTCATGAGCTCAGCTTGAGGGAGCTGGAACAGAGGAGCCAGTGTAGTAGGGATGGTGGCAGCAGTAACACAGTGCAGCCTGAGAGGAAGGTGCACATTCCTAAGGACATTGTGAAGGATTACAAGAGGGAGGATGACATACTGTTGTGGTTTAAGGGGTGTGAGTCTGCTCTCCATATGAATTTGGTCCCCGAAGCTTATTGGGGAGGAGGTCTGTGGAAGCACTTTGAGGTAGAGGAAGGGATACTCTGACGTCCTTAGGGGATCCCCAGGGGCTCACTTACCCTATCATGAAGGACATCCTGATCACTAGGTATGGTCTCATCCCTGATCCTTATAAGGACAAGTTTAGGTCCTATAAGAAGAAAGAATCCCAAACAGGGTTGGAATGTGTTGATTTATTCTGCAGGTCACTGGATGGTTGGGTGAAGGGCAGTAAGGTGGCAACGTATGATGGGCTTTACAATCTGATTTCTGGGGAGCACTTGTACAATTTCTGTTTTCCAGAGCTGGGCCAGCACCTAATTGACAGCAAGCTGACTGACCCCAGGAAGCTTGCGCAGGAAGTGGACAGCTGGGAGAGCACAAGTGTCCAGAAGAGATATGGGGGAGACCATGCCAAGGGAGGGCAGGGTCCCACTCAGATGAAAGCGGGGGTAAGGGTAAACAGGGGAAGTTCTCTAAAGGGCCCCAGCCTATTTCCCAGGGTAAGGATTCCCAACCCCCCAGTGAAAGGAAGCCATGGTTCTCCAAAGGGAGACCCGTGGAAGGGGGTCCCCCACATAAGTGTTATGCATTTGACCAGTTGGGTCATGTGAGGGGGGACCACAAATGCCCCAAGAGTACACCGGCACCTACTGGTGTGCAGTCCCAGTTTTTGGCTAGCGGTAGTGCTTGGGGAGGAGTTGGTTCCAGGTGGGTTGGAGCCAGCTGAGGTGACCCTTGTCTCTCTAGGGGACAGTGAGATGGTCAAGAGAACTCTCATGCCTGAGAACACTAAGAAGTACAGGCAGTGGGTGGCCATCAATGGACAGAGGGTGGAGGCTCTTAGAGACACAGGAGCCAGTGTGACTACAGTGAGGAGTCACCTGGTGTCTGAAGAGCAGATAGATCCCCAGGTACTTCACCAAGTAGTTGCACCAAAGTGTCTTAAGTCTTTTAAAAGCAAACAACGTCTCTTTCAAGCACAAAGTACCTGGTTCACGTGAAAAATCTCTGCAAAGAACCGCAGAGGAGGAGAACCGTGGAAACAAAGGGGTGTGCTATGATTTTTTGGACAGCACACAGCGATGCTTCATTTAATTTTCATGCAGGGACGGCTGTGCATCGATTTCTGGCACTCGGTCGTGGATCCTCATCGGGTTGCGGGGTTTTCAGATACCCCAGGGAAGGTCCGTGGATTTTCTGCACTGGCAGGACAAAGTCATGGAAGCTGCGTCGATCCGGTGGGCATTGCGTCAAATTTTCTACCGCATAGCAGGTTGCTGAGTTGATTCCTCTCAGAAAGTCAGGCTGCGTCATTCCAGCTCAGCTTTGCGTCGATTTGGTGGGCCGTGGTTCGCATTTCCAGTCACTACTCTGGCGCTGCATCGATCTTTTCGTTGTGAAGTTGGGCTGCATCGTTCCAGTTCGGCATGCTGTGAAATGTTCACCCTGGTGCAGGCTGTGTGTCATTTCTGGCAGGCTGTGCGTCGAATTTCGCCGCACAAGGAGTACTTCTTGAAGAGATGAAGTCTTTTTGGTCCTGAGACTTCAGGGAACATGAGGCAAGCTCTATCCAAGCCCATGGAGAGCACTTCTTCACCTCAGCCAGAGAGCAGCAAGGTAGCAGGGCAACAACAAGGCAGCAGTCCTTCACAGAAAGCAGTCAGGTGAGTCCTTTGGGCAGCCAGGCAGTGATTCTTTGCAGGATGCAGGTTCTGGTTTCAAGTGTCTTCTCCAGGAAGTGTCTGTGAGGTAGAGCGTCCCCAAGAAGTGTTTAAAGTCAGTGGTTTTGGGTGCTCTTCTTCTACCCATTTTGGCCTTTGAAGCAAGCTTACTTCAAAGGAAAAATCTTATTTGTTTGTGAAATCCTGCCTTGCCCAGGCAAGGCCTCAGACACACACCAGGGGGTTGGAGTCTGCATTGCGTGAGGGTAGGCACAACCCTTTCAGGTACAAGTGACCACTCCTCCCCTCCCTCCAAGCACAGATGGCTCATCAGAATATGCAGGCTACACCCCAGCCCCCTTTGTGTCACTGTCTGGATAGAGGTGCAAACAGCCCAGTTGTCAAACTAACCCAGAGAATCAACTTTACTAAAAGATGTATTTTTAAATTGTGAGTTCAGAGGTCCCAAACTTCACATTTCTATCTGCTCCCAAAGGGAAGCTACACTTTAATCATGTTTAAAGGCAGCACCCAGGTTAACCTATGAGAGAGAAAGGCCTTGCAACAGTGAAAATCGAATTGGGCAACAGAGTTTACCTGGCTGGTCATGGATAGGGAGGAGTCAAGGATGATTCCTAAGTTACAGGCGTGCTCGGTTGCTACAGGGGGGCTCTGAGGGATGTGGAACACCAGGAGTCATCCAAAACTAAGGTGGTGTTTCTGAAGACAATGAGCTCGGTCTTGTTTTGCAGTTGAGCTTGAGGCAGCTTTCTCCCATCCAGGAGGCGACGGGCTTCCATTCCTGAGTGAAAGTTTCTTTTAGCCTTTTTAGGGTCTTTGGTGAGGGAAATGATGAGTGTGTCATCGGCATATGACACAATGTGTAAACCATGGCTTCTGACGATGGCAGCAAGAGGGGCCATGTATATGTTGAACAGTGACTCAATGAGGATCCTTGGGGAACTCCGCAGTTGAGACCTGTGGGTCTGGAAGTGTATGGCGAGAGTCTGACCCTCTGCATCCTCCTGGAGAGGAAGGAATGGATCCATTCCAGGGTTCTTGCATGGATATCTATGTCGTGGAGTCTGGTGTACAGACTGTTGTGGGAGAGCGTGTTGAATGCTGCTGAGAGGTTGAGGAGTATGAGTGCTGAGGTGTGGCTGTCGTCTAGAAATAATCGGATGTCGTCGGTTTCTGCCTGGAGTGCTGTCTCAGTACTGTGATTGCTGCGGAAGCCGGACTGGAAGCTGTCCAGGGAGTTGTTGGCCTCAATGAAATTCCGTAGTTGTGCTTTGATGGCTTTCTCCTGTATTTTGGTGGGGTAGGGTAGCAGAGATAGACCAGATGTTTTTTTTTTGTTCTGATGGGTCGGCTGAAGGTGTATTGAGGAGAGGGTGTATTTTGGTGTGTTTCCAGTCCTCGGGGAAGGTGCCTGTGCTGATGATTGTGTTACAGAGCTCAGGGGCGATTGATGCGCTGGCTCTTAGGTATATGTAGTGCAGGCAGGGGTACGAGGGGGCTCCAGAGTGGGTGCTGATCATGATGTTGACTGTTTCCTCTGTGGTGAGCGTGGACCAGCTGTGGATGGTCTGAGTGGGTTCTGGGGGTGGGGAGTTGGTCACATGTTCCGATGCCAGGATTTTCTGGGAGGAAGCTGTTGTATATGTCCTGTCTAATGTCCAATGATTCTGGTTGGGGTGAGAAATCAAACACCAGAGTTGAGAGGCACCAGTGTTTCAGCAATTGTGGGAGATATTTTTGGTGCCATAATTCCATCTGTGGATGTGATCCTAAAAGTTCACAAGTTAAGGAAGTTGTCAATGATAGTGGATAAGCTATCTACAGATAGAGCAGGTTCCTTCTTGTTAGTGGACACAGAAATGGTTGTCATAAAATCAATGGCTTTACAAAATAATCTTGCATAAGACAGCCTTCTTGCAAAAGAGGACAGAGTTTGCAAAATGTTACAGGTTTAACAGTGCACCCCTTACATTCCTGGCAATAGTAAGATGCTGAGAAAGTATACGGTGAATGTGACAAGCCTGAGAAAGGACCTGAGGGAGATTGAAGTGACAGGTGACTGGGAAGCTATGGGCAGTGGTCTTTCAGCAGTTGGAATGGTGTTTGGAAGTTTAGTGAAATGACTTGTTGGTACTGTCCTGAGACCTACATATATAATAGCCTTGTGCGCTTTAGTTGCAGTTACAAGTTGTTTAAGAAGCTGAAAGAGATGAGAGCAAAGAGATGAAAGACAAATAAAGACATTGAGATGGAGACTAGAAGGAGAATATACTATAGTGACATTAAGCAGTTAGAGCAGTCGAGAAGATCTTTCCTGGAACAACCTCACACATTTGGCCCGTTTCATTGAAAATGAGAAACTGAAGGTTGGTGTAATGGCTTGATTTGCCATCTGAGGGGGTTGATGTAACAGAAATGTTATTGATGTCCCTGAAATCACAGTAATCATCTGTTCGTGACAGCCTATACATTTTGTTATAGTAATAATAGTTTTGTTGTAAATTGGTGCACCGAAAGCCATATTAATGTGCATTCACTATAGGTTACTAGACTAAACCATAGTGGTATAGCCTCTAAACTTCCTGTTTCATCAAGTTATTCATTTCCATGTTGTATTTCCTCATGTTAAATATTAGTGTGCATTAAGATTGTAGTTCTGTACCATAAGTAATGCAATGTATTTTGTTTTAAGTCTACCATAACATGAACACTGACAAGGCCTTTTATTTGTTGAAATCATAAACCTCAATGTCACATGTGTATTATTTACATAATTCTATGTGCTGTTTTAATACACTTCGTTTAGACTAAGTGAGGCCTGCAAGACCTTGGTTCCTGACTGCAGAAACTGTTTAGTCATTCTTGCTGTTAGAAATGGGATTTCTGGTTGGTTAGGGTAGGCACCTCAGCCAGGCAGGGACCACCACCATAGTCAGGGCAAGAGAGGTACACACCCAAGACAATCCCTGCACACCCCCTTGGTAGCTTGGCACAAGCAGTCAGGATTATCTCAGAGGCAAAATGTAAAGTGTTTGCACAACATACACAACACACGTTGAATACACCACAAAGAAAACCCCACAAAAAGTTAATAAAAAATTTACTGTATTGCATAAAACATCATTAAACCAAACACAACAAGTATCAGTAATACCCTGCTAATCAAGCAGTTGTGAGAACATTACATAGGTTACTAGTACCCTGCAAGAATAAGCAGTAGTCAGGTAAACAGATAGGTTACTGCAATTCTGCAACACAAGCAGTAGTCTGGTCATCATTATCACCAAAATTAAAGGCAAATAGTATGAAAACATTTTCTTTAGGGCATATGTCATACACAAACATTACCCTCCCAATACCTGCAATACCAAGACCTAGAATTTGTATATCCCCCCAACATGTCAAGCACAACATACAAAATGAAGCAGGTTATGAAGAGAATAATGCAGATGCAATGACGGCAGAAACACTATCTTGAAGGCCAAAACATCATCAGGAATTTTCAAAGAGAAACATTTCCATATTGCATAGAAGTTAGACCCCAAAAACCTGAGTGTCACCCCGACATGGCAAGGGCAGCCTACAACAGGAATCAGGTCACAAAAATATGCCGCAAGTTGTAGTAATGTCATAGGAATCATCTGAGACCCCTCCACAAGTGGACTCAGTGTATGAATATTACTCACCTGTGCTTATAATAGATGATGGACGGGAACTCCCAGGACTCATATGCTGAATGCCGGAGCTCCTGTGCTCCTATTGTCTCAGAGCAGTACTTGTCCAGTCAAGTTATGCCAGCAAGAACATGGACCTCCATCGAAGGTTGCTGCCCCGTACTGCTAGCTTCACACCCAGGGCCCTGTGAACACATGTATACCCCATCAGGACAAAGGGGAAGGGGGTCAGTCACACCTCACACCTCCCTTGCTGGCAGGAAGATTCCTGCGAGCAATCCGTAGTCGCCTGCGTCCGCATGGCAGTGAGTAACTTTTGCGGCTCCCTCTTAAGCTGCCCTGTCATGTATAGCACGTCTGGAGCCTTCCAGGATTCTGGGGACAATTGTTTTGGTGCTCCACAAGGCTGCAGTCCACTAGCAGGGGAGGCAGTGGCTCTGGCAGTTTCTGTGATTGGTATGAGAGGTTGCCCGCAGAGGTGGTGCAGTCATAACACTCCCTCCGGTTCCACTAGGGGGGACACACAGCAAAGAGCAGCTCCTTGCAACAGTAACAGCCTCACGTGGCTGTCATCTGCTGACTTGGGCCACGCTGGTGAAGGTACCCTGGGCATAATTGAGGAGCAGAGTGTGGCCATTTTGTACAGCTCTGACTGAGAAGTAAGAACCTGCTAGGACCCCAGGGGCAACAGAGAGTGTGTGTTGACTTCATACACCGATGCTGTGCTTCTCATTCTCCTCAGCCCCTCTTGGGACCAGAAAACACCTTCCTGCAGAAAAAAGACAGAACCCTGAAGTACTCTCCAGACGCTTCTCCTTGGGCCACAGTACTTGCCTTACGCTAGAAATCCTGAAACAGGGGTGAAGGAGGGCAGGCCAACCAGCCCTTGGAGACCACTAGGGGAAACAAGGTAGAGGGCATTCAGTAGACCAACACACCAGGGTCCTTGGAGGTGAAGTGGCAGTCCTTCTTGTGGCTCAGCAGGCCACATGTCAGCACAACAGCAAGCCAACTAAATGGTGGTTCCTTGCAACATCTGGTGTCAGGTCCAAGCAGTGTCCCTCATTGTGGGAACCACCCCCTACACCTATACTCATTCTGATCAGCTTTTACAAAGGTGGGGAGGGGGTTCCAACCAGCATTAGCCAGTTCAAGAAATGTCCCCTTTCTCCTCCAGCACTGGCTCCAGAAATCAGTAGGGGGTAAACAAGGCCTTTGTGTGAGGGCAGGACATAGCCTATACAAATATAATTGTTCCCCACCTCTCCCTCTCCCAGCTCATGAAGACCATTAAGTATGCAGGTATACTTCTATTACACCACAAGGCGCACTCTGTGATGGCTGTCTGGAAAGTAGGAACAAAATCTAGCAGTCACTCTACCCCAGATGTAGATTGGAGTGAAGCTGCAAAAGCACTAAAGTTATAAGCACAGAGAAATGGCCATTTTCTAAAAGTGGCACCTCTACAATGGTAATAAAAAATCCACAAACACCAGTAAGCAGCATTTCTCACTACCAAACATGCCCATGCCACCCCTCTTATATCAGAAAATACCACTTAGCCATGTGTAACAGCATTCCTAATGCAACCCCATGAAAGAGGCAGCACTCACAGCAGTGAGAAACTAAATAGGCTGTTTGTCACTACTGGGACATGCAGTACATAAAGACATATGTCTTACCTTTTACATATACAGCATCTGCGCATAGGGCTATCCAGGGCCTACCTTAGAGGTGACTTAGGTGTAGAAAAAAAGGGAGTTAAGGCCTTGGCAAGTAGTTTGACTTCCCAAGTTAGTGTGGCAGTAAACTGTGCGTGTAGGCTGAGACAGGTTTGAAAGGCTACGTCTGTGGGAGGTGCACGCTGCACTGCAGGGCCTCTAGTAGCATTTAATTTACAGACCCTGGGTATGGGGAATACCAGTGTACTAGGTACCTACAGGTCAACTAAATGTGCCAATCAGGTGTAAGCCAATCACACCAAGTTTAGAAAGGAGAGCACATGCACTTTAGCACTGATCAACAGTGAATAAGTGCCCAGAGTCCTTGAGCCAACAAAAAGAGGTCACAAATGTGGGGGTAGGAAGGCAAAAAGGTTGAGGATGACCCTGCAAGGACCAGGTCCAACACTTGCTAAAATGAACTTTTCTTTCAGACGTCGTTCCCATAAAAAGCTAGTTTGGTAATAGATTATCTATTGTTTTACATATAGTGAGCCTGAGAAAATAACTTTGAGCACAGTACATTCAGGAACTGTGGAATAGGCTATGTATATATTTGATTCAATCCAAAAGGATGAGCTAAGATGGATGCCCCAACATGTTAGTGCTAGCGCGCCTGGTCCTTAGTAAGTAAACTTACAAGGGGACGGGTAAAGGTAATTGTACCTTTTGAATCGCATGGAGTATTCTAGTGATGGAGTGACCATTGAATCAATAACTAACATCAACAATCAAGATACATTCTATGAAAAAACAACTTTAAACATAAGATTCAAGAATAACAACTACTCAGGAAAAGGGTTAACACGTTTTATTCCCTATTGCTTACAATTCTAAGTCATCTGTTAGTTCAATCTTTATTCAAATCAATTCTTTATTATTCATCAGTTAAAAGATATTGGGGGTCATTCCGACCCTGGCGGTCATAGACCACCAGGGCCGGGGACGGCGGATGCACCGCCAACAGGCTGGCGGTGCATCCAGGTCAATTCTGACCGCGGCGGTAAAGCTGCGGTCAGAAAAGGGAAACCGGCGGTTTCCCGCCGGTTTTCCCCTGGCCTGAGGAATCCTCCATGGCGGCGCTGCAGGCAGCGCCGCCATGGGGATTCCGACCCCCTTCCCGTCAGCCTGGTTCTGGCGGTTTTGACCACCAGAACCTTGCTGGCGGGAACGGGAGTCGTGGGGCCCCTGTGGGCCCCTGCAGTCCCCATGCCAATGGCATGGGGACTGCAGGGGCCCCCTAACAGGGCCCCACAAAGATTTTCAGTGTCTGCATAGCAGACACTGAAAATCGCGACGGGTGCAACTGCACCCGTCGCACCCTTTCCACTCCGCCGGCTCCATTCGGAGCCGGCATCCTCGTGGAAGGGGGTTTCCCGCTGGGCAGGCGGGCGGCCTTCTGGCGGTCGCCCGCCAGCCCAGCGGGAAACTCAGAATGACCGCCGCGGTCATTTGACCGTGGTGCGGTCATTCGGCGGCTCCTGCCAGGCGTGCGGTTACCGCCGCCGGCGGGAGTCAGAATGACCCCCATTATCTCTTGAAGAAAACATATACGGCAAAGCAACACCACACGCTATGAATATCCGCCTTAATAATGTGATTCAGCAATTGGGTCCGTCAGTCATTTGTCACCGTCAACGTCACCCCTGACAGCCTACCTAATGAAGATTAGCATTAGCATGTTGGTCTTCATGCGAAAAACAATTTAAAGATCACATCAATTTAGAAAAATTCTACCTAAGTGTGAATCCCTACAACAGCGCAGTTGGTACGTGGAAGAAAGGGCACAACATTGTCAGTCACATTTTCATAGATACCTATCCAAGTTAGATCAGCAACAAGTCAGTCTTCATCTTCAGGTCATCAAATAGTCAGCTACAGATCAGGCTCACAGAGTATGAGCCCAATATCAGCACCTTAAACCGCATCGCCTGATGTCATCAATTAACTCCCCGCAGTTCTGTTTCCTCGCCCCTTGTCATGACTTTTCATTGGGGTCCATCCCACTAATTGCTAATTGGTCATTTGTGAAGTTTGTGTGTTTTAGGCCAGGTAATGTTGTTTTAGTAGGAGTGGGTGTACTCCGCGGTATGAGAGTAGGGAAGTCGGCGAACTTCATGTGAGTGTGGCGCTTTGTGCTAAAAAATTATCCACGTGGTTGTTGGTGATGTACGGACCCATCGTGGTCTAAGACTCCGGAGTATATTGACAAGTGTAGGAGACACTTGGTTTTATGTTGTTATTTGTGCGGTTTTATAGGTCAATCGGGCGTGATTGACAAGTCGAGTTTGAGTCAAATTGTGTGAGTGAAACCTTTGATGGAGATTTGGCAAGTTCTAAAGTGCACTAGAACAAACCATTGACAAGTTAAGAGTAGGATTTGCGGGTTGAATTCTGCTTGCGAGTGCGGGAGCTGAGAAGGAGAGAGTAGCGGCCGAGGCTTCAAGTGGAATCTCTGTAAAGTTCTGAAGCTAATGTGTTACCCTTCCTGTAGTAAACCGGCAAATTTGGATTTTTTTTGTGGTTAAAGGTGCTCGCAGTATATTGCATTAGTTTTGTGTGAGGAGGACAAGCCGCAAGACTTTGTCAGCTGCAGTGTGTGTGAGTGTGACGTCAGTGGTGCCGCGCTGGGATAGGTCAGTTGCCGAGAGGGGTCGTGCACGGATTGGCAGCCGTCCGTGAGAGGCAACAGGTTGAGAAAGGTGGGTGAAGGTTCTGGGAAATAAAGTCACATCCTGATTAGATTCTAATCAAAATAAAAGACGCAAAAATGAAGTTTTTCAAGGCTCTAAAGAGCGCTCTGAAATGAGACGCATATATTATGACGAGTGAAGGGGAGCCTACACCTCCTGAGGGTAGTCCAGCTTACATTGTAATGGAGGAAAAGGGAGTCGCGCCATGTCTTTGGCTGAAGCAGTAGTGCAAATTAACTGAGAAAAAGGGATGTTTAGCATTTCCGGAGCACAGAACGTTTAATACCAGACTTTTAGAGAACTTGAGGTGGATGTTAAGTGTGCAAAAACCACCCCTGAGACCAGACCAGTATGAGGCGCTAGCAGTCTGGGATTTAATGGCCATACGACAAAGACAGCAGAAATTTGAGAGGAGAATGAAAAGAGCAGAAAATACTTTCGCTGAGGCTAGATGGGACAATGAGAGCAGGATGTGGAGAAGGGGAATAGTTGACGAACTTAAATTGTTCCCGGCAATAACTCAAGAAGATGAGACACAGGGGAAGAAAGCCACCTGTAAGACAGACAAGGGCTCTAGTAACTCAGAAGAGACTCAGAGGTCTTGGGTAGATGAAGATGACTCAGACGATGAAGAGTTTCTTAACCAGTTGTTACGTGATCGCCCGCCACCATATGCCATAAACGATAAATCACAGGGCACTAGTATGAGTTCTGAAAACCAGGCACAGAGTAAGGGCGTCTCAAGTACAATGCAGACAAGTGATACAGTCTTGATACAGAATGGTGTCAGTGTACCCACTGAGCCAGACACACAGATACAGTTGCAGCCACCACAGATTCAGAGGATTTATCCAGACGTCCCAGTACTAGAGACAAATATGAGTCTGATGGTGCCGCATGATCCGATATACACGAGATCAAAGCTAGTGCAGATTGAGCCAACTCCACAATTGCTGCCCCAGCTGCAGCAACAGCTGGTTCCGAGTTTCAATGCAGTTGCAGGACCACAGTCAGTAGCTACAGCACCTATGATGAATCAAGCTGTGGGAGCTAATGCTCCACACGGTTTGGGACTTGGACAGTCACCAGCTGCTATATCATTGCCAATTACTGTTGGTCCACCAGTGTCGCTGTATGCGCAGGGTAAGCCTGGCGTGTGTGATCAGGGAGTTATGACCCAAGAAGCAAAAAGAGGAGGGTTCACAGGAACTCCCCAATTAATGACACCAAGAGAACAGGCAGCAGAAGGACTCAGGTCTTTGTTAGACCTTAGTCCGATTGGGGCTCCTTTGGAGACAATGAGGCAAGCAGGGTTAGGTGTGCTATCTCCACAGGTATTGAGTACAAATGCGGCACAAGCACCATTGATGCAGTCAGGAAACATTTTGTTGCACGGATTTTCCGCACAACAGTTGAATGAGTGGCTAGGAAAGCTCAATGCTTCGCATACTACTGTGACGACCACAGAGAGGTCAGAGAGAGACGAATACTTACATTTTGTGAGACTGGGTGTAGAAGCCATGGAGCAGGTGTAAGGGACAATGGGGGTGAACAGATTAGAGTCATATACAGAAGCAGAACTGAGGTATCTGTGCCCCAAAAATCACTTAAGAAGTGAGCAAGGTGCATCAGAGGTTGGCAAACCTGGCACATAAATACAATATAGACATTGAGAATACTAAACATTCGAATAGAAGCTACAGATTAGACTTCGATTCTAAAGATTTTGATCACATGAAATCTACCGGAATGAAAACGCATCTTAAAGAGGTACTGTAAAGCGCGCAAATCTGGGGAGCTTTGGAAAAGTGGGAAGGCAGATGGGCAAAGAAAAGAGATAAAGAGAAAGATGATGGTCTGGAACCAAAGCAGGGTAAAGCCGCACCGGACACGGGGAAAATAAAAATTTTACCAATGAGAGAAACAGCCGGAGGGGTTCTAGTCCATGTACTGTGGTCTAGGGGAGACATCCTGTCATTCAAAAATGATTATCCCAGGTTGAGGGAGAAGCCAATAGAATGGTCCCAGCAGACAGATAGGTTTGTAAAGCTTGCGAAATGTCTCTGGGAGGACTTGAATACCCTATTTGAAATTATAGTTCCACCCGACTTATGGCTTGAGTGCAAGAGAGGTGTGGACTGGCCGACGCAGGAGCCGGCAAGGGATAAGGTGACTGGAGCACCATCAGAAGAGGTGATGAAGTATTATCATAAAGTGATTGAGTTTTTGAAGCAGAAAATGTTGCCATAGGTGACTGATTGTCAGAAAATTGATCGAACTTCACAGGAAGCTAAAGAGTCGATTTATGCTTACTATGAGAGATTGTTGAAAGCATTCAAACATTACAGTGGCAATGAGGTCATTGAGCCGAAAGACATGAACCATCTTGTATTCAGATTTGTTGAAGGGTAGAGGCAAGAAATTAGCCAGGTGATTAAGAATCATTTGATCTGTTGGCAAGCAAAGCCGATTGATGAGGTGTTGCAGTATGCGAAATACTGTAGTGACGAGATTGAGTTGAAGCAGAGAAAGTTGAAGGAAAAGGTGATGGTAATGCAGATTAAAGCAGCACAAGCAGGGATGCAGGGAAATGGAGTACAACAGGTGATACAGCAGCAACCGCAGGAGAATGGCATGGTTCAGGCGCAGCCCAGAGGTCGAGGTTGTGGAGGTTTTGTGTACCGCGGTCCAGACTTGAATACTGTTGTAGTTCAAAATGATGTGCAGGGAATGAAAAAGGTGTCACCATGTCACGTGTGCGGGGTGTGGGGCATTGGAAGCAGGAATACCCAATGGTGGTGCAGGATGGTGTTGTTCAACAAAGCAATGATGTCAGTACATTCCAAAATGTGAGGGGTCCAAAAATGAGAGGACAAAATCAGAACTTCCAGAATAACATGGTTCAGATACAGGGATTACAGCCCATGCAGCAAATGCAAATGCCGCGTGTCCAACCAGCACAAATGCAGCAGGTACAACAGCAGGTTCCCATGGTACCAAGACAGCAAATGCAAATACCATTAGCTCCAATGGGACAGCAACAGGTGATGCTTCCTTAACAGGTCACAGGCCAAACAATGAGTCAAAATAACACAGTACAGCAGTTCCCATTGCGTGGTGAGGATGGAATAAACGATGAATGGTCGGATGATTGTTCAGACAGTGAGGAGTGAAGGCTTGCAGCATCCCTAGAGGTAGATCAGAGGGGTCCCTATGTAGAGGGAAAGGTGATGGGTCACAAGGTTTCATTCCTAGTTGATACAGGAGCTACACGCTCTACAGTCAGAAGTGCAGAGGTTCCAAAATTACCACTCTCGGGCGTACCATAAGGGTGGTAGGTGTGGCAAATCAGTTCCTGACAAATCCAATTACAGATCCGGTCCAAGTTGAGATTGGTAACTTCCAGGGATTACACAAGTTTGTAGTCTGTGTTTCTAGTCCTGTATCCCTACTGGGAAGAGACTTAGGCCCTCATTACAACATTGGTGGTAAAAGCTGCTTACCGCCGTGTAGAAGACCGCCAATACACCGCCGCAGAATTCTGCCACAGCAATTATGAGCCACATTTCGGAATCCGCCAAAATTCAGACACCCACACAAGTCTGCCACACCAAAGGTCAGTGATAAACTGGCGAAAACAAAACCTCCACCGTTACGCCAACAGAAAAACACCCACACTATCACGACACACAAATCCACGCGGCGGTCTTTCAACCGTGGTATTCCATTGGCGGTACACACCGCTGCGCTCAAAATACACACACTTTTACAAAACAAAGCCACATTGGACAATTCAAAATATACACACCTGATACACATGCACACACCACTCCCACACATCCATTACAATATAAAACACACACCCACATCACCCACAAACCCCTACTACCAAAATTTCAGAAAGAAGGCCAGAGAGAGACAGCACCAGCAAGAACAACAGCATCCACAGGCACACAACACCATCACCCACAGAACTTCCACGCACCTCACACAACACCCCACTACATATCAGCACACTTTTCACCACACACTCCACCCCACACATCACCTACACCTACCCATGGCACGGCAAAGACACCCCAGGTTCTCGGAGGAGGAGCTCAGGGTCATGGTGGAGGAAATCGTCTGGGTAGAGCCACAGCTATTCGGATCACAGGTGCAGCACACCTCAATTGCAAGAAAGATGGAGCTATGGCGAAGAATAGTGGACAGGGTCAACGCAGTGGGACAGCACCCAAGAAATCGGGAGGACGTCAGGAAGAGGTAGAACGACCTACGGGGGAAGGAGCGTTCCGTGGTCTCAAGACACCACCTGGTGGTTCAGCTGACTTGCGGTGGACCCCCACCTCCTCCCCCACAACTAACAACATGGGAGGAGCAGGTCTTGGTGATTCTGCATCCTGAGGGCCTCGCAGGAGTAGGTGGAGAAATGGACTCTGGTAAGACAAATCTTAACTATTACATCCCCACCCTACCTGCATGCCATCACATACCCCCACCCTAACTCTCACCCCCAGCACTCCAAAGCTTCACATATGTCCCAACATCACAAACCACCCATCCCAACACCAAGCCCTGCATGCAACAACAAAGCATGGACACCCATCACTAAAGCATGCCCACTGCACATACCCAAACACCCCCCTAAACCATCATCACACAAGGTCCCACACAGGAATGCAATCACTGGGGTACACGGTCACCCACCCATTGCACACCATGACACACAGATGTAATAACCATCCTTTTTTACCCCTGCAGGACCCCTACCCAAAGTCACCGGACAGGAGGGTCCACACATGTCCACACCACCAACAGAAGAAGCCCACAGTGATGACAGCAGCTCTGTCCAACTGGATCTAGATGACCAGCCCGGCCCATCGGGGACCTCAGGACAGTCGGTTCCCCTCATCCAGTCACAGGCCACCACAGACCTTCCCCCTCTGGAAACACCAGCACAGCACCCACCCAGCGGGCCCATACCTCCGTCCCCAGAACACGTTAATCAGCTGTGTGTTCACCACTACAGGGAACCCAGGCTAACCCACCACCCCAACAACAACAGGGAGCTGGGGGCAGTGGCAGTGGGCACACGGTCCAGGGGACGGAGGCCCAGGAAAACAGGGGAACTGTGAGGGCTGCTGTGCGACAGGGGGCGGACAGGCCAAGGGAACCCACTCTCCACAAGGCCCTCTCCTCCATCATGGGAGCCTACCACCACTCCCAGGAGACAATGGCAACGGTACTGGCCAAGTTTCAGGAGACCCAGCGCCTGCAGGAGGAAAAGTATATGGGCTTCAGGGAGGAACTCAGAACCATCAGCTCCACCCGGGGCACCATCGTAGAGGTGCTGAAGGAACTTGTGAACACCAGGAGGGACACTGTGGCGCTACAAGGGGCCCCTGACACTAGCATGGACGATGAACTGCCCACCACCTCTATTGGCGCTAGTGAACAGGACGCCCCGCCACAGGACCACCACACCAGCACCCAACCCCCTCCAGAGGGAGAACCACCCCGCAAATGGTCCCTGAGATCCAGGAACAAGACAGAGCACGATGCCAAGACCCCCGCCAAGAAATGAGACCACCCTGATTGTCATCCTACTGTCCCACTTTGTCACCCTGTCCATACTTGAACTGCCCCAGCTCCACTTCCTCTGCCCATATGGCAATGCACCTGTGAGACTAATAGACTGGACTCTGCCATGGACATTCCTCCGCCATCACCCCTCACCATTTCACTACCCCCTCCAATATTGAGCACTTAAATAAACACCTTTGAAGCACAAAACAATCTGGAGTCTGTCTGTGATTTTGAAATAGTGTATTAGCAATTACAGTGACAAAATGCTCTTTCAATTGTAATGTCAACATACCTATGTCACACAGCTCTATTCCATGAGGAATCTAAGCAGATGTCACACAGTGGGACCCACATCTGTGAAATGGTAAGGGAAAGTGACAACTCAGTGACCATACACTGGGTGCAAACGACAGACAGTAGAGAGGTAGTAGTGTTAAAGTACATGAAGTAGGCAGGTCTGTACTCTCACCTGTGTCTCACTGGAAATATTGCTGGATCACTGAGTCCTGTTGTTCATGTCTTCTTCCTCTGCTTCCTCGTCTTCACTGTCCACAGGCTCCACAGCTGCCACAACACCGCCATCTGGACCATCCTCCTGCAGAAAAGGCACCTGTCGTTGCAAAGCCAAGATGTGAAGCATACAGAAGGCCACGATGATCTGGCACACCTTCTTTGATGAGTAGAATAGGGATCCACCTGTCATATCGAGGCACCTGAACCTGGCCTTCAGGAGGCCGAAGGTCCGCTCGATCACCCTCCTAGTTCGCCCATGGGCCTCACTGTAGCGTTCCTCTGCCCTTGTCCTGGGATTCCTCACTGGGGTCAGTAGCCATGACAGGTTGGGGTAACCAGAGTCACCTGCAAATGGCGAGGGACAACTGTTAGACACGCACTAACCTGGAGGGATATCCCCAGACCCAGACAACCATTCCCACTGTCTTACTTCCAGGTGCTCACCTAATAGCCACACACAGTGCCTCTGGAGTTGACCCATCACATAAGGGATGCTGCTATTCCGCAGGATGTAGGCGTCATACACTGAGCCAAGGAACATGGCATTCACATGGGAGATGTACTGGTCTGCCAAACATACCATCTGTACATTCATCAAATGATAACTCTTCTGGTTTCTGTACACCTGTTCACTCCTGTGGGGGGGGGGACCAAAGCCACATGGGTCCCATCAATGGCACCTATGATGTTGGGGATGTGTCCCAGGGCATATAAATCACCTTTCACTCTAGGCAAATCCTCCACCTGAGGAAAAGCAATGTAGCTCCACATGTGTTTCAGAAGGGCAGACAACACTCTGGACAATACGTTAGAAAACATAAGCTGGGACATCCCTGATGCTATGGTCACTGTTGTTTGAAAAGACCAACTTGCAAGGAAATGAAGCACTGACAGCACCTTCACTTGAGGGGGGATTCCTGTGGGATGGCGGATTGCTGAGATCAGGTCTGGCTCCAACTGGGTACACAGTTCCTGGATTGTGGCACGGTCAAGCCTATATGTGATAATCACATGTCGCTCCTCCATTGTCGACAGGTCCACCAATGGTCGGTACACCAGAGGATGCGGCCATCTCCTCACATGTCCCAGCTGACGGTGCCTATGAAGGACAACAGCGAGCACAGAGTCAAACAACTCAGAGGTACGTACCCACAGTTTACACAGAACACCATTCATACACAAAAGGTGGCCTGTATGTGTGTTGAGTCTCGGCCTAGGTATGTGTGACGCAGTTGAAAACGAAGCCATGTGGGCCCCTGAAATGGCGGCTGCCTGACCTGTAAAGTGGGACAATGAGATGTGAGGTAACTGCGCTGGCGTTGTACACCGTCGCGGTAGGCGGTCGAAGACCACAGCGCAATGCTGCATTGGTTAACATTGGACCCTATGGGTCCCAGGAGCCAATGACGATGTATGCCTTCCGTGACGGTACACACCGCCGTGGACGTGACTGCCATTTTCTATCTGTTCAATCACTCGATACCTGATCTTCGAGAGGAGAGGACCTACACTGCAAGTGCTGCTGTGACCTCGGTCTGGAAGATACAATGGCTCGAGTGTCTGGGGAAAGGGCCCCTGCCTTCACATAGGAGGAGTTGGAGAAACTCGTGGATGGGCTCCTCCCCAAGTACACGCTACTCTACGGTCCTCCAGACAAACAGGTAAGTACACAGGGAGCATGTTGTATGGGCTATGCCTGTGTGGAGAGGGCTGGATGTAAGAAGGAAGGGGGAGAGTGCTGCGTGCATGAAAGACGGTGAATGCATGTGCCACATGGCAAGGGTAGGGATGGGGGCCAATCACTTTGATGGTGCAGTTGGAAATAACTTCTATTTTTCCCCTGTACATTTCCTGTAGGTCAGCGGCCACCAGAAAAAACATATTTGGCGTGCAAACGCCAAGGACATCTGGACCCTGGGGGTCTACCACAGACGGAGCACCCACTGCCGGAAAAGATGGGAGGACATTCGCTGCTGGAGCAAGAAGACGGCGGAGGCTCAGCTGGGGATGGCCTCCCAACGTGGGAGGGGTGCCCGTCGCACCATGACCCCCTGATGTTCAGGATCCTGGCGGTGGCCTACCCGGAGATGGATGGGTGCTTGAGGGCATCACAGAAGCCACAAGGGGGTGAGTACACTCTTATTCTGCTGACTTTGTGCGCAGTGGAGGTGTCTGGGTGGGGGAGGTGGGCTGTGGGTTTCCCTAGGCCAGGGCGAGTTCCGTAGGCAAGGCCCCTCCGTAAGGCAGGCCAAGTGGCACCCCACCCCACCTCTGTAGAGTGACAACTACACCTAGTCATGCCCCTGTGTCATCTATGTGTGCAGATGTCGTCCATAGCCTTGTAGGCCATGTCCCAGGAATTGAACAGTGGAGCCCAAGAGCACGGCGTAGTGCAGGGGGCTTCTGTGTCCGCCAACGGTAGCAGTAATGCATGCACTCAACATGTCTTTCTTCTGTCGTCGTCCCCTTTTTGTTGTCTCCCTGTTCTTGTGTGCATTAGCATCATCAGGCGGAGGAGCAGTGACACCGGAGCACCAGGGGGCTGCATCCCACAAGGCCCTGTAGGGCCACACTACGGACTCTGAATTCACCACTGGGACGGAGGGTGAGGGGAGCTCCATGGCGGGGACAGGAGCTGACACCAGTGACACGGACTCGTCCTCTGATGGGAGCTCCCTTGTGGTGGCGGCAACATCTGTGCCACTCCCATCTACAGGTACAGCCGCCACCCCCCCTTCCAGCACCGCCCTCCCAGCAGCCCCTCAGCCTTTGCCCTGTGCCCGCTCACCCGGGAGGGTGGGCATCACCTTCGCCCCAGCCACCTCAGGCCCTGCCCCAGTCACCCCTGCTGCCCTCAGTGAGGAGGCCATTGACCTCCTCAGGTCCCTCACTGTTGGGCAGTCTACCATTTTGAATGCCATCCAGGGTGTAGAAAGGCAGTTGCAACAAACAAATGCATTCCTGGAGGGCATTCATTCTGGTCAGGCGGCCCTTCAGCAAGCCTTTCAGACACTGGCCTCAGCACTGATGGCAACCATTGTCCCTGTGTCTAGCCTCACCCCTCCAACTTCCACCACCCCTTCCCAATCCCCTGTACCTCAGCCTATCCCAAGCACACCTACAGACCAGCATGCACACACGTCAACACACAAGGGAAGCTCAGGCAAACATAAGCACCACACATCCCACAGGCACTCACGCAAGCATCACACAAATGTAGACACACCAACATCCACTGCCTCCACTGTGTCCCCCTCCTCCTCATCTCCCTCCTCCCTCCCAGTCTCGTCTACACTCACACCTGCATGCACTACCTCTACAGCCACTACGTCCCTCTCCAGCACACCCACCACCACACCCCGCTCACATGCAATCACCACCCCTACTACCATTCACACATCCCCTGTGTCCTCTCCCAGTGTGTTTGTGACGCCCCCTCCCAAGATACACAAACGCAGGCACACACCCACCAAACAGCCATCCACCTCACGACAGCCTCCAGCTCATGCACCTTCACCCAAAGTCAGCAAACGTACACCTCCTACAACCACAGCTCTTCCTCCACTCCCAAACCCCCTCCAGCTACCCGTCCCAGTGTGTCCAAAAAACTTTTCCTGTCCAACCTTGACCTCTTTCCCACACCTTCCCCACCCCGTCTGTCTCCTAGGTCCCGAACTAGCACCTCAGCCACAACAACTCCGGGACCAGTGGTGCCTGTAGTCACCGGAATCTGGAGTGCACCGGCCACCAGGGCAGCCAGTGTGGCACAGAGCCACAGCACAGACAGTCCCCCACCTTTGAAGCATCAGAAGTTGGCCAGTGCCCGGCGGGAGAGGTGGAAGACTCCAGCCACCAAAGCCGCTCCCAGGGGTCTCGGTGGGAGTGTGGAGTCAGCTGTAACACCTTCCAAGGTGGGGAAGGGCCACAAGAAACCCTGCAAGTCTGGGAAGAGCAGCACTGCAGAGAAGACCGCCATCATCCCCGCTGCCCAGGAGGCTACCTCCAGCACAAGCCCAGCTGCCCAGGACAGGACCGCCAGCACAAGCCCACCTGCCCAGGAGGGGCCCGCCAGCACAAGCCCTGCTGCCCAGGACAGGACCGCCAGCACAAGCCCAGCTGCCCAGGACAGGACCGCCTGCACAAGCCCAGCTGCCCAGGACAGGACCGCTAGCAGAGGCCCACCTGCCCAGGAGGGGCCCGCCAGCACAAGCCCTGCTGCCCAGGACAGGACCGCCAGCACAAGCCCTGCTGCCCAGGACAGGACCGCCAGCACAAGCCCAGCTGCCCAGGACAGGACCGCCAGCACAAGCCCAGCTGCCCAGGACAGGCCCGCCAGCACAAGCCCACCTGCCCAGGAGGGGCCCGCCAGCACAAGCCCTGCTGCCCAGGACAGGAACGCCAGCACAAGCCCAGATGCCCAGTACAGGACCGCCAGCACAAGCCCACCTGCCCAGGTGGCCACTGCCAGCACAAGCCCCGCTGGGCCATGAAGGACCGCCAGCAAAAGCCCCGCTGGGCCATGAGGGACCACCAGCAAAAGCCCCACTGGGCCATCAGGGACCGCCAGCAAAAGCCCTGCTGGGCCATGAAGTACCACCAGCAAAAGTCCCGCTGGGCCATGAAGGACCGCCAGCAGCTGAGTCCCTGCAATGGAGACCGCCGCCTCAAGCACCGCTGAACAGGGCACTGCCGTCTGAAGCACCGCTGCACAGGGCACCGCCGTCTCAAGCACTGCGGCACAGGGCACCGCCATCTCAAGCACCGCTGAACAGGGCACCGCCGTCTCAAGCACCGCTGAACAGGGCACCGCCACCTCAAGCACCGCTGAACAGGGCACCGCCATCTCAAGCACCGCTGAACAGGGCACCGCCATCTCAAACACCGCTGAACAGGGCACCACTGTCTCAAGCACCGCTGGCCCATGAGCGGAAAGGGCACTGACGCAACTGAGTCCGTCACGGGGTGAATGATGCACTCTGGGCACCAGGCCCCCTCCAGAACCAGTGGAGACTGTCATCCACTACCTCTGTCCTTAGCAGGATGAAGCACTCTGGGCACCATGCCCCCTCCAGAACCAGTGGAGAGATCCATCCATTACCTCTGTCCTTAGCAGGATGAAGCACTCTGGGCACCATGCCCCCTCCAGAAACAGTGGAGAGATCCATCCACTAACTCTGTCCTTAGCAAGATGAATCACTCTGGGCACCATGCCCCCTCCAGAACCAGTGGAGACTGTCATCCACTACCTCTGTCCTTAGCACGATGAAGCACTCTGGGCACCATGCCCCCTCCAGAAGCAGTGGAGACTGTTATCCACTTGAGAGACTGTAGCTTTGCACTCCCCACGATATGGCAGTGGGCAACCCACCCACTGTAGAGACTTGAGAGTCTGTGGTTTTGCACTCCCCAGGATTGAACAGTGGTCAAACCACCCACTGTAGAGACTTCTGAGACTGTGGCTTTGCACTCCCCAGGATTGAACAGTGGTTGTAACTGTGATGTATTGATATGCATTAGTGTGTGTGTTGTAGTGGGTGAGGGTGTTGCGTGTTGCGTGTCCCTGTTTTTTGTCTCCCCCCCCCTGTGTCGTAGGTGCAGAACTGTGGTCTTCGCCGCCGGCGTTCGTGCTCCTGGTAGAGGAGCAGGAATACTATTACAGGTAGAATTTGGAGTTCTGGATCACTGGCGTCCTCGTTCCTCGTGGGGTGTGTAGAGGTGAGCGTTTTTCCTGTTTCCGCCATCTTTTTATCTGCGGTGAATCCGCCACGGAAAAGGTGGCGGATTGGCATGTCATAATAGTGTGGGCGGTACATTGTCTCCCGCCTGTCTGTTGGCGGTGACCGCCAAGCTGTTTGTCTTTACCACCGTGGCGGTCGGAGTGTTAAAGTGGCTGTCTTTGTTGGCGGTTTCCGCCACGGTCGTAATTGCAATTTATTTACTGCGGTCCTGTTGGCGGTCTTACCGCCGCTTTAACATTGATTACCAGGGTTGTAATGACCACCTTACTGTGCAAAACAAGATGTTCGATTACCTGTTCCAATGAAGGGATTGAGGTGCAGACAAACAGTGATGATGAAGGGGATGAGGGTCCGTTTATAGATCTAGAGACAGAGACCGCAAATGAAGAATACCCTTTGATAACCTTATTCCCAATGCTTACAGTAACTGACTTGCCACCTGAGTTGCAGGGAACAGTGACAGAAAGGGCGTGGGACCTGACAGGAAAAGAAGTGGGACTGATAAATGGAGTAGAACCGGTCAAAGTACAGGTAAAGCCAAATGCAGTATTTCCTCAGGTACCGCAGTACCACATGGCACAAGATTTCCTCATTTCTGTAGCACAGATAATTGCGGACTTTGTGAAGCAAGGAGTTTTGAAAGAAGTGCTGATTAGCCCGTGTAATTTACCAATAATGGGTTTGAAAAAGTCTTGTGGGAAGGTCCGAATTGTGCAGGATTTGAGAAAAATAAATGAGATTGTGGTAAAATGTTGCCCCATAGTACCAAATCCAGCTGTGATCATGTTTCAGGTTCCATGTGATGCAGAGTGGTTCACAGTTGTGGACCTGCTGCAAGCATTCTTTTCGGTGCCTCTTCATGAGGACCGCCAATTTCTCTTCAGTTTCAAATTCCTGGATAAGGTGTACAGTTGGTGCAGAATTCCTCAAGGGTTTTCTGAGTCACCTTCCATCTTCAATCAGATACTGAAGAAGGACTTGGAGTCAATAGAACTGCCTTTCAGTTCGACTCTAGTACAGTACATTGATGATTTGTTAATTTCATCCAGAACAAAAGATGACTGCAGGTATGACACAATTGCCTTACTGAACCATTTGGGAAAGAATGGACATAAAGGCCCTCATTCATGCGGTAACCGCCATATGGCCGCTCCGCGGTCAAAAGACCGCTGGGGCCATTTCAACTTTTCCTCTGGGCCGGCGGACGCTAGCCAAGTTAGCGCCCGCCGGCCCAGCGGGAAAGGGGCCTGCAACACTGAAGCCAGCTCCGAATGGAGCCGGCGGTGTTGCAGGTGTGCGACGGGTGCAGTAGCACCCGTCGCGCTTATCACTGTCTGCTAGGCAGACAGTGAAAAGCAGGCTGGGGCCCTGTTAGGGGGCCCCAGGACACCCGTTCCCGTCATCCTGTTCCTGGCAGTAAAAACCGCCAGAAACAGGGTGGCGGGAAGGGGGTCAGAATCCCCATGGCGGCGCAGCTTGCAGCGCCGCCATGGCGGATTTGGGCAACCGGGGGAAATCCAGCGGGAAACCACCGGACCCGGTTTTCTGACCGCGGCGTCAGAATGGCCCAGGAAGCACCGCCAGCCTGTTGGCGGTGCTTCCGTCATCCGCGACCCTGGCGGTTTTGTACCGGCAGTGTCGGAATGACCCCCAAAGTGTCCCCAAAGAAGCTGCAATATTGTCAGAAAGAGGTGAAGTACTTAGGTCACCTGATTGAGAAAGAGTCAAGAAAAATATCCAAAGAGAGAGCGACAGCCATACTGCAAATGAATCCCCTGACAACAAAGAGAGACGTTAGGATGTTTTTGGGAATGGTGGGCTACTGTCGTCAGTGGATTCCCAACTTCTCGATTATCTCTAAACCATTGGTGAAGTTAACAGGCAAGGAAGTGCAGGATGACCCGGGTAACATAACCATGTCCGAGAAAGAAATGAATGCATTCATGGAGTTGAGGGAAAGCATGTGCAGGGCACCAGCTTTAGGTGTGCCTGATTACACAAAGACTTTTCTACTGTTTTGTCATGAATGTGATGCTTGTTCTTTGTCTGTCTTAACACAGGTCCATGGAGGTGCAAACCGCCCAGTAGCATATTTTTCAGCTACTTTGGACTCAGTCGCAGCAGCCTTACTAGGTTGTTTACGCGCAGTTGCAGCAGTTGGTCAAAGCCTCATTCAGTGTGAAGGCATAGTGATGGGACATCCCTTAACAGTAATGGTTCCACATTCAGTTGAAATTCTTTTGACCCAAACCAAGACGCAGCTCATGACAAATGCTAGGCTGACAAAATACGAGACCATTATACTGGGGTCTCCAAATGTGTCCCTCAAGAGATGTACTGTATTGAACCCGGCAACTTTACTTCCTTTTGAAAATGCAGACATTGATAATACTGAGGAAGTAGAACATGATTGTCTTGAGGTAACAGAACTATGCACCAAACCAAGATCTGACATTAAAGATACCCAATTGGAAGAAAATTATTACATTATGTTTGTTGATGGTTCATGCTTAAGAGACTCAGTAGGAGTACTGAGAGCCGGATATGCCGTGTGTACAATCACCGGTATTTTAGAAGCATCCTGGCTCAAAAGAGTGTACGCTGCTCAAGTGGCTGAATTAATTGCCCTTACTAAGGCATGCCATGCAGCTGAAAATCTGGAAGTCACTATCTAAACTGACAGCAGATACAGATTTGGAATTGTACATGATTTCGGCCAATTATGGTCACAGAGGGGTTTCATGACCTCTTCTGGTTGTCCAGTGAAAAATGGTGAAAAGATTAAGGACTTGTTGCATGCGATTCAGTTACCTCTTGAAATTGCCGTGGTGAAATGCAATGCTCATGTTAAGTCACAAGACTTTGTGTCAATGGGAAAGAGCTATGCAGATCAAGTTGCAAGGTTTTGCGCATTGAACTGTACATCGTTCCGAGATCAATGGGAATTGTTACCTGAAACTGAAAATGAAACATGTTTAGGCTTTGCATTAAGAGTGGTTGACACATTAGACGAGCTAAAATCACTGCAGGGACGTGCTAGCAAGGAGGAGAAACGCTCTTGGCAGAGAATGTAATGTGTACAGAGATCTGACGACTTATGGGTCTCAGAGGAGGGGAAAATGTTTTTGCCAAATAGTCTTTTGTCACAGTTTGCAAGGTTTTACCATGGACAGGCACATGTTGGGAGAGACGCAATGATCAGGTTGTTCAAAATCGACTGGTTCAATCAGAAATTCAGACAAGCTGCAGAGGTTATCTGTCACAGGTGCATCATCTGTCAGCAGATGAATGAGGGGAAAGGCACTGTGGTGAATATGAGCCACGTTGGGAGAGCTGGCGGTCCGTTTAGCAGAATGCAGATGGACTTCATTGAGAGGCCTGTGTGTGGAGGTCTGAGGTACGTGTTGGTGGTTGTGTGTATTTTTAGTCACTGGATTGAAGCTTACCCTACACGTAGGAATGATAGTCTTACAGTAGCAAAACTGCTGCTTAGGGCGTTGATACCACGTTTCGGATTCCCGATCTCTTTAGAATCAGAAAGGGACGGACACTTTGACAATGAGGTGATTAAGCTCTTGTGTGCCGCATTAAACATTGAGCAGAAGCTGCATTGTAGCTATCGCCCTGAAGCATCGGGACTAGTGGAACAGATGAATGGTACCTTGAAGTCGAGAATGGCAAAAATGTGTGCAGCTACCAATCTGAAGTGGCCAGATGCATTACCCTTAGTTCTGATGTCAATGAGAAACACACCTGACAAGAAAACATGACTATCCCCCCATGAAATTCTAATGGGCCGAACTATGAGATTTCCCGCAGTACCTGCAAATGCTCTTGTGAATATCACGGATGATATGGTGTTGGACTACTGCAAGGGTCTGGCTTATGTGGTCCGCTCTTTTTCTCATCAGGTGGAGGCTACTACATTGCCACCGATAAGTGATCCAGGTCATACCACGAAAGCAGGCGTTCCGAATTAGATACATGCCAGTCACACAAAGAAGGTGACGTGTCCGACTGATGAGGAACTTGAAGTCTTAGGGCCAGAGAGTATTCAAAGGGGAACTGAGACTGAAGGAGAACCCGCTGAGGACGGCTTAGTTACTCAAAGTGAGCTCCAGAAGGGTGACAGTGAGCCTATCTCAGCTGAGGTAACAGGAGAACTGCCGCAAAGAGAGGTTCTCCCAGAAGCAGAAGGATACAGGTTTGAAGTTGAGCCTGTAACAGACCCTGAAGACGAAGGCAAAGAGGCAGAAGGAGGTCAAAGTGCACCAACCCCTCCTGAGCCGCTTGCAGGTCCAACAAGAGAAAACACCATAGCACAAGAGGAGGGAGCTGTTCAACGTCCTGAAAGACCAAGCAGAAAGAAAACACGCAACGGGGATAACTGGCCGTAGCCACAAGCTGCAGGAGAGAAAGTGGTCCCTTGTGATACAATAAAGGAAGAAGTTGACACAACCAGAAAAGAGGATCTCAGTGAATGAGAGTTGCAGGGTGAACGCAAACTGAAAAGAAAGAGAGTTGCAAACAGAAGGTACGCAGTGCCTGAATGGGCATATGCAACATCAGCTGAATAGCAACAAGAATTCTTGGTGTTCTGTTTTGATTGAGAGGTACCAGGTCAATACTACGGCACCTGAATTCAACCTGCGAAAGAGACTGTGTTAAAATTGAAATTGAAAATTAAGAGCTGAGAAGCTGAGAAAAGAGACTGAATTTTTTTTACCGGATGTGACACTGATAACCTGAATTGACTTAGAAAACCGATTATGACAAGCTGTTAACCTGAATTGTTAAAGGGGTCCTGGAGTGAGTGAAACGCTGTAAATACTCGCAGAGAGAAAGAGAGACTTTGCATTATAAAAAAAAAAAAGAGAGAGCTTTTACATCGCTCTCAAGTTGATTGTTTGTTTTGAGTTATTTTGCTATCTGATTCTTTACAGATCATGGCTTACACTAGAGGTAATAGCAAAAAGGGTAGGATGTGTGGTTGGTTAAGTGCTATCTTAGGTATTGTGTGTGCAATAATAATTATAGGTGTGATTGTGGGAATGCCATGGATGGATAAGAAAGTGACTAACAATGCTTCAAAACCTGAAACTGCGACACTAACACCATGGGAAAGGTTTGAGCAGGGTGCAAAATACTTGCATGAGGGAACTAATCCAAAAGGGGAACTCTCTACTAATGTGTTCTATCGCTTGCTGAATGAGCATGTTGACACAATGGATGCAAAGAATTGTTACGTGTGCACAAAGATTCCTTCATCAGTACAAGAAGGGGTTACTAATCATAGTCTGCCTTTAACTTATGGGATAAGCTGTAGTTTGCTGTTAACAAGATTCTGTGACCAAGAACCTGTGCAATATTTCTACTCTAACTTAAATGTAGTGTTTTCCTTTGTGCATGTGATTGAGTTTCTAAACAAATTAGCTAAAGAACACAGCATAAAATTAGTTAGGGGTTTCTTTGAGCCGACACTGACATTTGGGACAGCTTATGCGCACCGCAATCATCTAACCTGCTTACTAACTCCTGTAGAGAAGAGCTTCTTAGATCACACTGATGATAGACGCAAAGCACTGAAAGAAAGGCTAGAAAAGGGGTTAGAAAACGCACATATGCAAATGATTATGCTTACACCGCAATAAAGACACAGGGCAAATTAGCTATAGATGCATTACATGTAGGTAGGCTTTGTATATGTAGGCCAAAATCTGAGCATGACTTCTTATTTGTGGGAACGAGTGAATGCAGGCATGTGTTTTTGTTTCAGAGTAAGTGGACATTCATGTTAAATGGACAGGATCCAGCAATCCCTGGGATCTATTGTATATGTGGACTTAATGCTTATTACCGTCTTCCTAAAGTATGGTATGGGACATGTTATTTGGGAATAGTTTTCCCAAAGATCTATCAGATTGATGACTTAAAACAGATTCCTAAAATGTCTGAATTACAACATACTAGACAAAAGAGAGAGACAGCGGAGCCATAATTCCTTCAGTAGGGGTTATCTTAAACTCCATAAAGATTTGAAAGTTGTCTACTATTGTGGATAACATGCTGACAAACTTCACAGGGGCAATACTCCTGATGGATACTGAACTTGCTGCGGAAACAGCTATGACTCTTCAAAACCGGCTTGCTTTAGACATTCTTTTAGCAAAGAGTGGCGGAGTCTGCAAGATGCTTAATGAGCGCCATTGTTGTGCGTTCATACCAGATAACAGCAACAAGATTAGAGGCATGCTTACTAACCTAACAAGAGATTGTGCAGATTTGAAGGAGCTGAGGGAACCTGGAGTTTGGGAGAAAGTTGGTAGAGGAATTACCAGAGTAGGGAATTGGGTTAGTATTATTTGGAACGGGGTTCTTGCAAAAATATTAGGGGGTGTATTGATTGTCCTTATTTGTTTATTGGGATTATGGGGATCATGCAAAATTAATGAAAGAATTAAAAGAAATCTGACAAAACGAAGAAAATGAAAGGGAGAAAATGTTCAATGAAATTTGGGAAAGCTCACACAAAGGGCAAGATGTTGAAATGCGCATCATGCGGAAAGTGAAAGGTTGAAAGGGAAAGGTTTGTGTGATGACAAGTGTCATCAGAGGAGGGACTGAGAGAGCGTAGCTTATATAATCAATATTAACATGAAATGATTATGAATTAATGTATAATAATGCTGCATAGAAAATGTATTAATGTATTTTGCTAAACACATGCTTGAAACGTGCCCACGGGGAGTGGCCGCCACCATATAAAATGACTAATGAAACTGATTAATAATGTTGAAATATTATGATAGAATATAAGTTTGCACTAATATTAAAAGGATATGTATTAGAAGTTTTGCTAATGAATCATTAGGCCTTAGTTAGCATGAGTCGAGGCCTAGCTGCCTGAAACTCATATTAAATGTGTTTTTCTAAACGTGCAGAGTGCTGACTTGCTGAAGGGCATGAACTCTTGTTTTTTCTAAAAGCTAGAAGCTGACTGCTGACCAAATTCGGAGGGTAACTATATATGACAATGAAATTGTAAATTGTCTGTTTGCTTTTCCTTTCTAGGTACCAACTGCTTCTCTTTTGACAGAGACCATAGTTAGATGTTTTCCAAATTGGTGTTACTAAATTTGTTTTGCATGAAGCCCAACATGCCAATGCTAATTCGAGGTTAGGTGAGGGGTTCACTAAACTGACGCAAATAGACAAATGACTGAATCTATGCTTTGTTGAATAATGCGCTAATGTTACTCTGCTAAGGATAAACTATGTTGACGCCGTGTTATGTTCTAATATTCGTGATTCTTGCTTTGTTGAAGTCTTATCACAGTTGCCATATTGTGACTATGCTAATGAGCGTCTTGGTTTTGAGATTAATAAACTTGCTAGTAGAATTGTAATCAACAGGGAATAAATATCATAAAACTCATAATAAACTGGTGTGGTCATTCATGACTAAAAGGTCATGGTGGTTTCTGAGTTTTATTAATGTCTTTGACTAAAGTGAATTGTCTTATTCTGGTAAACATTGATGACGTTATTGACATATTGATTGACATGCTGATTAGCTATCTCGTCCTAAGGTGTCTTCAATCAGGGTCAAAAGATTCATTGGCCTAAAACGAGTCCCAAAGTGAGTAAATTAGTCATAAAGGGACACATTAGCAGGTGCATTGCAGAATGTTCTAGCTAAGCGCCTTGAACTCTGTGCGGTTCAAGGTCTCTGTCTCCGGTTACCAGTTCTTTGCACAGCGTTCAAATTCTCCAGGTTCAGAGTGAGCAAGGCACAGTGAAACCAGCCCCTTAGTCTGGCTAATTTAAGAATATGACTTAATATAAAACATAGGTTATACATTTCATTGTGACACAGTAGTACATTTTTCTCATATGTTTTTCATTAATTTGCATCTTTTACGTTATTTTAATACACAGGGTGATCATACCCCGTGGGCCCAATTCTTAATGCACACATTATTTTCTATCATTAATTTTTCTACACATTTTCTTTATTAGTAAACACACATATAAGTCATTAATAATTTCTTAATTAACATATCTGCTCCAACATTAGTAATTTGCAGTCCATGTGGCATGACTGACTTTCATTGGACAATCCCACCTTCTGAGTCATATTGAGTGATGATTTGAAGAATCATTTTGCACTATGAACTTTAAAATACCATTCCCCAGTTGGGCTTAGGTCAGACTTCAGAGCGTTTTGCATCTTGCTGGACACCTTGGACTCTGAGAGGTACAGTTTTCACTACACTTACCCATCTTTTTTAAATGGTTTGCTGAGACTTAGAACATTTCTTCTGGCCTGAAGATGAAAACTCTTGACCGAGCTTCTGACATGCTGACACTTTTCTTTTTTTGCCTACTTTTTGCCTATTTTGGCTAGTCACCTCTTTCCCTAGATGTCATTTTTCCAAATTGTTTTTGTCCATTGTCTTTTTACCTTTTTACTGAGATGTGTTCAGTCCAGCACATGTTAACATTTGAATTTCTAACCTGTAGGGATTTCCATTGCCCTATGGTGATAGTTATGATAGAGTCAGTAATCTTTCTCATTGGTACACTCTCCTCCTGGTGTCTGCTGCAATCCAGAGTCATTATTATTCTTTATGCTCACAAAGTCACTCTAGGTATATCTCATATAGCTCAGATCATGAGAGCAGTCCTATAGGCACTAGGGCCCATATTTATACTTTTTTAGCACCACATTTGTGTCATTTTGTGACGCAAAAGTGGCTCAAACTTACAAAAGACAATTATATTATTAAAGTTTGCACCGTTTTTGAATCATAAAATGACGCAAATGCGGTGCTAAAAAAGTATAAGTATGGGCCTAGATGTCTTACTTAAAGTTTGGCGGATGGGCTACCCTCTGACAAATGTGCTGGATACCCCATCCACCGTGTTACAAGTGCATTATAGGTTATGGCACAAAATAAGGGACATCTGCCATGTTTGGAGTATACAATCTGTGAAACTCTAAATCAAGTTGTTGGGCTCTCTTTAGTGGATGCTCTCTCTAGGTCCACTGCATACTACCCACAGCTATCCAGCTGGATCTTGTTCCCTGAAGAAAGGCTTGCTTCCTAGTAAATCCTTTCAACTGTGACAAAAAGGCCAAACAGACGACCCCCTTTGAGGGCATTTCTAATGACTGGGTGCATTAGAAGTCAGGAAACCTTCAGCTTTCTTTTCTTAGTAGTCAGGCAAAGTCTTTCTTTTCATTTGGAGCCAGAAACATCTATGTTGGAGGTGATAAGTTGCCATTCTTATTCAGTGCACTAGCCAGTGAAATGAGAATTCTGTATACCCAGACCTGGCAAACATAAACATCCAACCTCCTCTTGCTGCATTTTCACTCTTCCTTTTAAGTAAATCTTACAATTACCTTATTCGAGATGTCCCTAGCCTTCTGCCCCTCACGGGACCCTAGTTTTCCCTTTCGGTTACAACACTATTGAAATGAGAAATCCTCTCCTGTCCCTGTGGTGGAACCAGTTTTCAGTCCTGATGTCAGAATAAATGAATGTCTGAGAGGGCTCTGGGAATTAATAGTTTTTGTATTTGGGACCCATTGTTGGTATTTCAAATTTAAATGAAAGTTTATTGTGGCAGTGTCTTATGCTTTTATCTATTTATGTTCCTCCCATATCGCTCATCTCTGAAAAGAGTTTAGGGGCATATTTGTCATGTGTTTGCATACCCTTGTGCCACACAAGGGGACACAAGAATGAACTTGTGAGTTTGGCTGTCAGCTAAGTGTTACTCCTCCTATGACCTGTCAATCATTAACTTTCAGGCCTGGGCTGCCTGACCACGTACCTTCATGCTGCAGTTGATGGAGAGTTCATGACTGGGGAATTCAACAGTGGTGATGTGACTTTGTGTATGAAAATGTATTGTTCGTTTATAAAGGTGTTTTTTTGTTGTGTGCATTGATTTATATGATGTCAACACCAATGTTACCATTCCTCTGTCTGGTTGAATTTTCAACTACACCATCAAGCCCATACATGACGGTATTGACACTTTGTTGTTCCACTTCCTTTGCTACTTGTTCCTTACCCAATTTTGGTACTGCATTTTTACAAAAGGAAACCCCCAATTGTAGGAAAGCACACAAAAATTGTAACATGATGAAAACGGGCAACAATGATGTGCACAGACTGACCAGCCATTGGGGAAGACAGGGGAACTGGTGTGTGAACCACTCCTGCTCAGCACCACCTCCCTTCTCACACGTCTCTCTGCAGTCAGTGCTATGCATTAATGGCAGGTATCAAAGTTCCATTGTCCATATCATTGCCAGGCATAGAGGTGCAGCAGGATGCACCGATCTTGGCACACACCCGGCCTCCATTGCAGTCATCAAGTCCAAAACATACCAATGTTGCATCACCATGAGGAAAATAACTCTGAGGGGCATATTGTTATTCTACTGCATTTACAAACGTTGGAAAGACCGGACTCTTATGACTTATCAAGGTCGTAGCTCTGTCACTGTTTATGAGCATGTCATACGCTGCATATACACACGTCTTTAATTGGACTCTCAGTATGTCCAGAACATAGGACACTTGCCAGAATCTGTGCAATTTTGTTCAGATTTTTTTACTTACGCCTTGAGGAAGTCTCATTGACGAAACATGTGTCGGCTGTATTTCCATTGGACTAACTGTTGCTCTAATTGGAAACATATGTCAGCGGATAAATAAAATCCTCATGATGCACCACATACCTGTATTATGCGCTGATTTGCAAGCACCGTAATGATTGGACTTTTTGGACTTTTCGGTGTTCCCTGGTACATAATTTCTTCATATTTATATTCTGTTTGCACCGGATTTCTGTCATTTTTTATGCAAATCCAGTGCAAACTTAACTCCATATTTATATTTTGACGCTAGACATGTCTAGCGCCAAAATATTGGAGTTAAAGTAGTTTTTTGCCTGTGGAAAACTAGCTTGCATCAATGAGATGCAAGGTAGGCATTCCCGAGCAAACAAATGACTCTAAGGCCCTAGCGCCTTATTTATTCTCCCGTGCACAAATCACGCACCGGTGCGAGGAGGGGTAAAACAATGGTGCAAAGCTTGCTTTGCACCATTTTTTAACTTCTGGGTCACGGTAGGTGTTAGGGAACCTGTGGGCCTATTTCCATGGTGGAACATCATGGAATAAGCCCATAGGTGCCCTCCCCAGAACCTAGGGACACCCCCGCCCACACCAGAGAGACAGCAGAGAATGGGGGACCTCATCCCAGGTAAGTATAGGTAAGTATTTATTTATTTTTAAAGTGCCATTGAGGGCCTTGAAATGGGCCCCCTACATTGCACTGGGTGCAATAGTCATGCCCAGGGGACCCTGGTCCCCTGTGCTGGCCATTGGGGTTATGGGCATGACTCCTGTCTTTTCTAAGTGATGTGGCATAGATGGTTTTGCGTCAGAAACTGACTCTAGGCAGGTTAGAGACTTTTTTTTTACTCTAACCTGCCTAACATCATTTTTTGGTGCAAAACCCCCTTCTTCCATACAGCCAGGCCCATCTGACTAACTTCATTTTTTTTTACTTAGCCTACCCTTTGCACCGGCTTGCACATTCCATAAATATGGTGCCCAGCTGATGCACAGAAATGGTGCAAGCCAGTGCTAAACCTTTTGGTGCAAAACTGCGTTAGTGGAGTTTTGGACCAAAAAGTCTAAATCAGGGTCTTAGTTCTTCTTTAACGGTATTGAGGCTGAGCTCAGTACTCTTCATCATTTTGAGCATCTCCTACCGTGATATCTACAACCAGTGGGCATTTGCTTTTGTCTGCAGGGTGAAGAAGTTTATAGACCCTCCCACTGACACTTGAGCATCAGTGAATAGTCTCAACTTCTCAGGAATGCCCTTGCACTAAGCCCAGCCAAAATAATCAGCAGCCCTTCTCCTTCAAGCCTGATGTAACAAGGTTGTTTTCTTCCTCAGCGGGTGTCGGAACAGTTCAGATGGATGTTCTCTGGGGATGACCAGGGTTAGGGAGTGCATGGTGATGAGGGAGCAGAGGGCACACCGTTCAGGGATGAGTTGGGTATAAGCAAACTCTCCAAACTGCCAGTAGGTGTCCATCAGTGTGGTGGTGCTGCACTGCCAGGAGATGTTCATCAGCATGGAGGTGACCCATTCAGATCCGTAATGTGCAGTTTTGTGCCACAATTCTCATTCATGCCCAGTGAAATGGTTCCTTTGCCTATGAAACATAAGGAATACAATTGGAATTTCCATACAGTTAGGAGTTGCCCCTTCACTTCTATCTATGTGTACCTGTTTACCTCGGTAACTCAGATCTCCTGACACAGGGTGTCTATGCTGTCATTTACCCCTCTCCCTGTGAGACCCAGTTCTGTATATGTCATTGTGGTGGAGGGCCCTCTGGGATTCATTTGTTGTTAATGAAGACAGTCCAGACACACTAAGGGTCACCTGGGGACCGCAGGTGGGAGCAGTCATGTTTATGCATTGGTTAGGTTGTTTGGATACCTCCAAAAATCTCTTCTCATGAAAATTGTGGGGCCATATGGAGTCTCTGCCTATATCTTACTTCTTGTGCTTCCTATCTAGCTTATTAGAGCTCATTTTGAATGCCCCTGAGCTAAGAGAAGATGTATAGTGCTGTAGCATTGGTCTCATAATGGGTCATATTTACTACTATCCTCATGTTCTCTACTCTAGGAGGTTTAGATGTAGTCCAGATGGAGGAGACATTATGCTTTTAATGGGCTACCTCTTGGGCTAAATACAATCTATCTGTGCCTACTGCATATGGTATGAGCAAACAGACATAACATGACCCGGCTGCCTATAGAGGTGATGTGCTGATACCATAAGTGGTCTAAAAGAGACTGTGTAGTGTGTGTAGAATGCTGATGTTGGGTGCAATGTAATTAAAGGTAATAGGAGTGAGGTCCCTATGTATGCATGATGGATCTTGAATGGACTCCATTAGATCAGACTGTTGGTTGGGAATACAGGGATGCTGTATCATCCCCAGCAATTAGAGAATGTAAAAACACAATAATATATATCTTTTGAACATCTTGCGATGAGCCCCGGGAGGGGGGATATATGTAGCCCTCTGGTGGTTTCAGTTTGATAGTTTTGACAGTTCAGCAAAAGTTCACTGTGCAGTTCATGTGGGATGTGCTATAGAAGGTTTCAGCTGCATGTCATTAAGATGGACCCATGCATCTCTCCCCTCTACCTTGAGGGCAGAAGGTGTGGCAGAAATTACTCGCTAGGGTCCTTCAAATTTGGCTTGCTTCCCCTTTTTTTTACAAAGTTCTGAAAATAAACATCTTGACCTGGTTGAGATAGTTGAAATGGTAACTTGGGAGTGGTGCACTTGGAGCTCAGATGGGTGGCCTGTCGGGTTAAGAACTTTGTTGTTTTGGTTAGTTCTGAGAGTTCCACATGCAATTTGGACCCCAATGTAGGAAAGTACCATCTTGCCTGGCATGTTACCCCCATATTTCACTGTATATATGTTGTTTTAGTGTATGTGTCACTGGGACCCTGCCAGCCAGGGCCCCAGTGCTCATAAGTGTGCCCTGTATGTTTTCCCTGTGTGATGACTAACTGTCTCACTGAGGCTCTGCTAACCAGAACCTCAGTGGTTATGCTCTCTCTGCTTTCCAAATTGTCACTAACAGGCTAGTGACCAATTTCACCAATTCACATTGGCATACTGGAACACCCTTATAATTCCCTAGTATATGGTACTGAGGTACCCAGGGTATTGGGGTTCCAGGAGATCCCTATGGGCTGCAGCATTTCTTTTGCCACCCATAGGGAGCTCTGACAATTCTTTCACAGGCCTGCCACTGCAGCCTGAGTGAAATAACGTCCACGTTATTTCACAGCCATTTACCACTGCACTTAAGTAACTTATAAGTCACCTATATGTCTAACCTTTACCTGGTAAAGGTTGGGTGCTAAGTTACTTAGTGTGTGGGCACTAGCCAAGATACCCCCACATCGTTCAGGACAAATTCCCCGGACTTTGTGAGTGCGGGGACACGATTACACGCGTGCACTATACATAGGTCACTACCTATGTATAGCGTCACAATGTTAACTCCGAACATGGCCATGTAACATGTCTAAGATCATGGAATTGTCACCCAAATGCCATTCTGGCACTGGGGAGACAATTCCATGATCCCCTGAGTCTCTAGCACAGACCCAGGTACTGCCAAACTGCCTTTCCCGGGGTTTCACTGCAGATGCTGCCAACCCCTCAGACAGGTTTCTGCCCTCCTGGTGTCCAGCCAGGCCTGGCCCAGGAAGGCAGAACAAAGGACTTCCTCAGAGAGAGTGTGTTACACCCTCTCCCTTTGGAAAAAGGTGTCAGGGCTGGGGAGGAGTAGCCTCCCCCAGCCTCTGGAAATGCTTTGATGGGCACAGATGGTGCCCATCTCTGCATAAGCCAGTCTACACCGGTTCAGGGATCCCCCAGCCCTGCTCTGGCGCAAAACTGGACAAAGGAAAGGGGAGGTGCCCAGAGCTCCTCCAGTGTGCTCCAGACATCTGCCATCTTGGAAACAGAGGTGCTGCTGGCACACTGGACTGCTCTGAGTGGCCAGTGCCAGCAGGTGACATCAGAGACTCCTCCTGATAGGCTCTTACCTGTGTTGCTAGCCTATCCTCCTTCCTAGGTATTCAAACCTCCTTTTCTGGATATTTAGGGTCTCTGCTTTGGGGAATTCTTTAGATAACGAATGCAAGAGCTCATCAGAGTAACTCTGCATCTTTCTCTTCACCTTCTGCCAAAGGATCGACCGCTGACTGCTCAGGACGCCTGCAAAAACGCAACAAAGTAGCAAAGACGACTACTGCAACCTTGTATCACTGATCCTGCCGCCTTCTCTACTGTTTCCTGGTGGTGCATGCTCTGGGGGTAGCCTGCCTCCTCTCTGCACCAGGAGCTCTGAAGAAATCTCCCGTGGGTCGACGGAATCTTCCCCCTGCAACCGCAGGCAACAAAAGACTGCATCACTGGTCCTCTGGGTCCCCTCTCAGCACAACAAGCGTGGTCCCTGGAACTCAGCAACTCTGTCCAAGTGACTCCCACAGTCCAGTGGCTCTTCAGTCCAAGTTTGGTGGAGGTAAGTCCTTGCCTCCCCACGCTAGACTGCATTGCTGGATACCGCGTGATTTGCAGCTGCTCTGGCTCCTGTGCACTCTTCCAGGATTTCCTTCGTGCACAGCCAAGCCTGGGTCCCCGACACTCTAACCTGCAGTGCACAACCTCCTGAGTTGTCCTCCGGCATCGTGGGACTCCCTTTTGTGACTTTGGGTGAGCTCCGATTCACTCCTCTTTGTAGTGCCTGTTCCGGCACTTCCGCGGATGCTGCCTGCTTCTGTGAGGACTCCTTGACCTGCTGGGCGGCCCCTCTGTCTCCTCATCCAAGTGGCGACATCCTGGTCCCTCCTGGGCCACAGCAGCATCCAAAAACCCTAACCACGACCCTTGCAGCTAGCAAGGCTTGTTTGTAGTCTTTCTGCATGGGAACACCTCTGCAAGCTTCTTCACGACGTGGGACATCCATCCTCCAAAGGGGAAGTCCCTAGTCCTCTTCGTTCTTGCAGAATCCACAGCTCCTACCATCTGGTGGCAGCTTCTTTTCACCCTCAGCTGGCATTTCCTGGGCATCTGCCCAATCTCGACTTTATTGCGACTCTTGGACTTGGTCCCCTTGTTCCACAGGTACTCTCGTCCAGAAATCCTCTTTGGTTGCTTTGCTGGTGTTGGTCTTCCTTGCAGAATTCCCCTATCACGACTCCTGTGCTCTCTGAGGAATATAGGTGCACTTTACACCTACTTTTCAGGATCTTGGGGTGGGCTATTTTTCTAACCCTCACTGTTTTCTTACAGTCCCAGCGACCCTCTACAAGCTCACATAGGTTTGGCGTTCATTCGTGGTTCGCATTCCACTTTTGGAGTGTATGGTTTGTGTTGCCCCTATACCTATGTGCTCCTATTGCAATCTACTGTAACTTTACATTGCTTGCATTACTTCCTTTTGCTATTACTGCATATTTTTGGTATTGTGTACATATATCTTGTGTATATTTGGCATCCTCATACTGAGGGTACTCACTGAGATACGTTTGGCATATTGTCATAAAAATAAAGCACCTTTATTTTTAGTATATCTGTGTATTGTGTTTTCTTATGATATTGTGCATATGACACCAGTGGTATAGTAGGAGCTTTGCATGTCTCCTAGTTCAGCCTAAGCTGCTCTGCTATAGCTACCTTCTATCCGCCTAAGCTGCTAGAAACACCTCTTCTGCACTAATAAGGGATAACTGGACCTGGTACAGAGTGTAAGTACCCCTTGGTACCCACTACAAGCCAGGCCAGCCTCCTACATTGGTCGTGCAGCGGTGGGATAAGTACTTGCAACTACTTACCACTTTGTTATTTTGTACTTTTTATAAGAGAATATTATACAAAACAGGTTCAGTGTATGTACACCTAACAAAAAAGTTTTGCTTTTCTTCTCTTACTCTATTTGCTAAGTGCTGAAAAGTACCTCTAAACTTTCTAAAAGTTTCTAAAAAGTTGAAAAAGTTTTTTTTTCAGTTTCCTTAAAAAGTCCTGAAACTTTTTCTTTCTTTTATCTGTCCCTAAACCTTTTTCTATCATGTCTGATGTAGGTCCTTCTCTTGATCTGGTCAGCTCAGCTTATGACCACCTTAACTGGAAGGGTTTGAGGAGTCTCTGCATTGATAGAGGTTTAGGGGTAGGGAAGAATCCCTCTAGAGAATTGTTATCTAACATGCTTATTGAGAATGATAAGGCCTTAGCTGGCACATCCATTGAGAAGTTAGGAGATGGTTCACACTCTGACTCTGGGGCACCCCAGTAAGAGTGTTAGATGATTACCTTCCCAACTGGCCCCTTAGCAGACCACCTAGCATAGCTGGTACTAATATGAGCTCTCATCACAGTAGGGATGTTATTCCTGCAGGCCAGGTTGTTAGGGTGCCAACTGTTAGGGAAAGGTCTCCCTCTGTTCATTCACATCATTTTTCTGTGTCAAAGCATGCCCAACCCACCCACCCTGATGACAGAATGTTAGAAAGGGAACTCAATAGATTGAGAGTGGAAGAGTCCAGGCTGAAGCTTAAACAGCAACAGCTGGCTCTAGACAGGGAATCTTTAGACTTAGAAAAAGAAAGACAGAGGTTGGGGTTAAGACCCCATGGTGGCAGCAGCAGTATTCCAGATAGTAATCCTGTGAAAGAACATGATTCTAGGAATCTACATAAGATAGTTCCCCCTTACAAGGAGGGGGATGACATTAACAAGTGGTTTGCTGCGCTTGAGAGGGCCTGTGTTGTACAGGGGGTCCCTCAAAGGCAGTGGGTTGCTATCCTCTGGCTATCTTTCAGTGGAGAGGGTAGGGATAGCCTCCTTACTGTGAAGGAAAGTGATGCCAATAATTTTACAGTTTTGAAGAATGCACTCTTGGATGGATTTGGCTTAACCACTGAACAATACAGGATTAAGTTCAGAGAAACCAGAAAAGAGTCCTCACAAGACTGGGTAGACTTTGTTGACTATTCAATGAAGGCCTTGGAGAGGTGGTTACATGGCAGTAAAGTTTCTGACTATGAAAGCCTGTATAATCTGATCCTAAGAGAGCATATTCTGAATAACTGTGTGTTTGATTTGTTACACCAATATCTAGTGGACTCAGATCTGACCTCTCCCCAAGAATTGGGAATGAAGGCAGACAAATGGGTCAGAACAAGAGTGAACAGAAAAGTTCATACAGGGGGTGAAAAGGATGGCAAGAAGAAGGATGGTAAGTCATCAGACAAGGGTGGGGACAAATCTAAAAATGAGTCTTCATCAGGCCCACAAAAAGACTCTGGTGGGGGTGGTGGGTCCAAATCCTCTTCTAATCAAGTAAAGAAACCATGGTGCTATTTATGTAAAGTAAAAGGCCATTGGACAACTGATGCCAGTTGTCCAAAGAAAAGCACCAAGCCTCCCACTACCACAACCCCTACTGCTACACCTAGTGCCCCTAATAATAGCAGTGGTGATGGGAGCAAACCTACTAATAGCCAATCCAAGGGAGTTGCTGGGCTCACTTTTGGTAATTTAGTTGGGGTTGGTCTTGTTAGGGAGACCACAGAGGCTGTGCTAGTCTCTGAAGGTGCCATTGATTTGGACACCTTGGTTGCTTGTCCCCTTAATATGGATAAGTACAAGCAATGTCCCCTAATAAATGGTGTTGAGGTTCAGGCCTACAGGGACACAGGTGCCAGTGTTACCATGGTAATAGAGAAACTGGTACACCCTAAACAACACCTACTTGGTCACCAGTACCAAGTGACAGACGCTCATAACAACACTCTTAGCCACCCCATGGCTGTTGTAAATCTCAACTGGGGGGGGGGGGGTTACTGGTCCAAAGAAAGTTGTGGTTGCCTCAGATTTACCTGTAGACTGTCTATTAGGGAATGATTTAGAGACATCAGCTTAGGCAGAAGTGGAGTTGGAGGCTCATGCAGCAATGCTGGGCATTACTGGGCATATTTTTGCTTTGACAAGGGCTCAGGCCAAAAAGCAAAAAGGACAGGGTGACTTGGATCCTGGAACAATGGACCAAGTGCTCCCTAAAGCTAGGGTTAGTAAGGGTAAATCCCTACCCACTATCCCTCCCTCTACAGATGATTCAACTTCTGAGGAAGAAGAATTTCCCCCCTGTGCAGAACCTTCACCAGAAGAGCTGGAAGCAGACATTGCTGAGCTTTTGGGTGGAGGGGGGCCTGCCAGGGAGGAGCTGAGTGTGGCACAGCAAACCTGTCCCACATTAGAGGGTCTAAGACAGCAAGCTGTCGAACAGCAAAATGGGGATGTCAGTGACTCACATAGAGTTTACTGGGAGGACAACCTCTTGTATACAGAAGCAAGGGACCCAAAACCTGGAGCAGCCAGGAGATTGGTCATCCCCCTGCAATACAGAGAGTTCCCCCTAACTCTGGCACACGACATTCCCTTGGCTGGACTTTTAGGGCAAATTAAAACATGGGAAAGGCTTGTCCCCCTGTTTCATTGGCCTAGAACGTCAGAGGACACAAAAGATTTTTGTAAGGCCTGTGTCACCTGTCAAGCCAGTGGCAAAACTGGTGGCACCCCAAAGGCTCCCCTTATTCCACTGCCTGTGGTTGGGGTTCCCTTTGAAAGGGTAGGGGTTGACATAGTTGGCCCCCTTGACCCTCCTACTGCTTCAGGCAATAGGTTTATCTTGGTGGTAGTGGACCATGCCACAAGATATCCTGAAGCAATTCATCTAAGGACCACTACAGCACCTGCAGTGGCAAAGGCCCTCCTGGGAATCTTTTCCAGGGTGGGTTTCCCAAAAGAGGTGGTATCAGACAGGGGTAGCAACTTTATGTCTGCATCCTTAAAGGCCATGTGGAAGGAATGTGGTGTAACATACAAATTCACCACACCTTATCATCAACAAACAAATGGACTGGTAGAGAGGTTTAATAAAACTCTCAAAGGAATGATAATGGGACTCCCTGAAAAACTCAGGAGGAGATGGGATGTCCTGTTACCTTGCCTCCTTTTTGCTTACAGGGAGGTACCCGAGAAAAGAGTGAGCTTCAGCCCCTTTGAACTCCTATTTGGACACCCTGTAAGAGGTCCTCTAACACTTGTGAGGGAGGGTTGGGAACAACCTTTAAAAGCTCCTAAGCAAGACATAGTGGACTATGTACTCGGCCTAAGATCCAGAATGGCTGAGTACATGAAAAAGGCCAGTAAAAACCTTCAGGCCAGCCAAGAGCTCCAAAAGCAATGGCATGACCAGAAGTCTGTTCTGATTCAGTACCAACCAGGACAGAAGGTGTGGGTCTTGGAGCCTGTGGCCCCAAGAGCACTCCAAGACCAATGGAGTGGACCACACATCATTGTTGAAAAGAAGGGAGAAGTCACCTACTTGGTTGACTTGGGCACTGCCAGGAGTCCACTTAGGGTGCTCCATGTCAATCGCCTGAAACCCTACTATGACAGGGCTGATCTCACCCTGCTCATGGCAACAGATGAAGGACAGGAAGAAGAGAGGGACCCTCTCCCTGATCTCTTCTCTTCCACAGAACAAGATGCTCTAGTGGAAGGTGTAGTTTGGCAGACTGTCTTACTGCTGAGCAGAAAGACCACTGCATAAATCTCCTGGGTCAGTTTTCTAAACTCTTTCCTACTGTGCCAAGCACCACTTCTTGGTGTGAGCACACTATAGATACTGGAGACAGCATGCCTGTCAAAAGTAAGATCTATAGGCAGTCTGACCATGTCAGGGACTGCATAAAACAAGAGGTTCAGAAAATGGTTGAACTGGGAGTGGTTGAACATTCTGAAAGCCCATGTGCCTCTCCTGTGGTGCTTGTATCAAAGCCTCACTCAAAAGATGGGAAAAGAGAAATGAGGTTTTGTGTAGATTACAGAGGTCTCAACCAGGTAACTAAAACTGATGCTCACCCTATACCCAGGGCAGATGAGCTCATAGATACACTGGCATCTGCCAAGTATCTAAGCACCTTTGATTTGACTGCAGGGTATTGGCAGATCAAGTTATCAGAGGATGCTAAAGCAAAAACTGAATTTTCGACTATTGGAGGACACTACCAATTCACACTAATGCCCTTTGGTTTGAACAATGCACCTGCCACTTTTCAGAGGTTGGTGAATACAGTCCTGCAAGGGTTGGAGGCTTTTAGTGCAGCATATCTAGATGATATAGCTGTCTTTACCTCCACCTGGGATGATCAACTGGTCCACCTATGGAAAGTTTTGGAGGCCCTGCAAAAGGCAGGCCTCACTATCAAGGCTGGAAAGTGCCAGATAGGGCAGGGGAAAGTGGTTTATCTGGGACACCTGGTAGGTGGAGAACAGATTGCACCACTTCAGTGTAAAATCCAAACTATCATAGATTGGGTTCCCCCTACAACTCAGACCCAAGTGAGAGCCTTCTTCGGCCTCACTGGGTATTACAGGAGGTTCATTAAGAACTATGGCTCCATTGCAGCCCCTCTTAATGACCTCACTTCTAAGAAAATGCCTAAAAAGGTATTATGGACAGCTAGCTGTCAGAAAGCTTTTGAGGAGCTGAAACAGGCCATGTGCACTGCACCTGTCCTAAAATGCCCATGTTACTCCAAGAAATTCATTGTTCAAACTGATGCATCTGAATTAGGTGTAGGGGCAGACTTATCACAACTCAATTCTGAGGGCCAGGATCAACCTGTTGTTTTTATCAGCAGGAGGTTGACCCCTAGAGAAAAGCAGTGGTCTGCCATAGAGAGGGAGGCCTTTGCTGTGATCTGGGCACTGAAGAAGTTGAGACCATACCTGTTTGGCACTCACTTCATTGTTCAGACAGACCACAAACCTCTACTTTGGCTAAAACAAATGAAAGGTGAAAACCCTAAATTGTTGAGGTGGTCCATATCTCTACAGGGAATGGACTATACAGTGGAACATAGACCTGGGTGTACCCACTCCAATGCAGATGGACTCTCCAGATATTTCCACTTAGACAATGAAGACTCATCAGGTCATGGCTAGTCTTATTGTCCTTTGTTTGGGGGGGGAGGGTTGTGTAGGAAAGTACCATCTTGCCTGACATGTTACCCCCATATTTCACTGTATATATGTTGTTTTAGTGTATGTGTCACTGGGACCCTGCCAGCCAGGGCCCCAGTGCTCATACGTGTGCCCTGTATGTGTTCCCTGTGTGATGACTAACTGTCTCACTGAGGCTCTGCTAACCAGAACCTCAGTGGTTATGCTCTCTCTGCTTTCCAAATTGTCACTAACAGGCTAGTGACCAATTTCACCAATTCACATTGGCATACTAGAACACCCTTATAACTCCCTACTATATGGTACTGAGGTACCCAGGGTATTGGGGTTCCAGGAGATCCCTATGGGCTGCAGCATTTCTTTTGCCACCCATAGGGAGCTCTGACAATTCTTACACAGGCCTACCACTGCGGTCTGAGTGAAAAAACGTCTACGTTATTTCACAGCCATTTACCACTGCACTTAAGTAACTTATAAGTCACCTATATGTCTAACCTTTACCTGGTAAAGGTTGGGTGCTAAGTTACTTAGTGTGTGGGCACCCTGGCACTAGCCAAGGTACCCCCACATCATTCAGGGCAAATTCCCCGGACTTTGTGAGTGCGGGGACACCATTACACGCGTGCACTATACATAGGTAACTACCTATGTATAGCGTCACAATGGTAACTCCGAACATGGCCATGTAACATGTCTAAGATCATGCCATTCTGGCATTGGGGAGACAATTCCATGATCCCCCGAGTCTCTAGCACAGACCCGGGTACTGCCAAACTGCCTTTCCCGGGGTTTCACTGCAGCTGCTGCTGCTGCCAACCCCTCAGACAGGTTTCTGCCCTCCTGGTGTCCAGCCTGGCCTGGCCCAGGAAGGCAGAACAAAGGACTTCCTCATAGAGAGGGTGTTACACCCTCTCCCTTTGGAAAAAGGTGTCAGGGCTGGGGAGGAGTAGCCTCCCCCAGCCTCTGGAAATGCTTTGATGGGCACAGATGGTGCCCATCTCTGCATAAGCCAGTCTACACCGGTTCAGGGATCCCCCAGCCCTGCTCTGGCGCAAAACTGGACAAAGGAAAGGGGAGTGACCACTCCCCTGACCTGCACCTCCCAGGGGTGGTGCCCAGAGCTCCTCCAGTGTGCTCCAGACCTCTCCCATCTTGGAAACAGAGGTGCTGCCGGCACACTGGACTGCTCTGAGTGGCCAGTGCCAGCAGGTGACGTCAGAGACTCCTCCTGATAGGCTCTTATCTGTGTTGCTAGCCTATCCTCCTTCCTAGGTAGCCAAACCTCCTTTTCTGGCTATTTAGGGTCTCTGCTTTGGGGAATTCTTTAGATAACGAATGCAAGAGCTCATCAGAGTTCCTCTGCATCTCTCTCTTCACCTTCTGCCAAAGGATCGACCGCTGACTGCTCAAGACGCCTGCAAAACTGCAACAAAGTAGCAAAGACAACTACTGCAACCTTGTATCGCTGATCCTGCCGCCTTCTCGACTGTTTCCTGGTGGTGCATGCTCTGGAGGTAGCCTGCCTCCTCTCTGCACCAGGAGCTCTGAAGAAATCTCCTGTGGGTCGACAGAATCTTCCCCCTGCAACCGCAGGCAACAAAAGACTGCATCACTGGTCCTCTGGGTCCCCTCTCAGCACAACGAGCGTGGTCCCTGGAACTCAGCAACTCTGTCCAAGTGACTCCCACAGTCCAATGGCTCTTTAGTCCAAGTTTGGTGGAGGTAAGTCCTTGCCTCCCAACGCTAGATTGCATTGCTGGATACCGCATGATTTGCAGCTGCTCCGGCTCCTGTGCACTCTTCCAGGATTTCCTTCGTGCACAGCCAAGCCTGGGTCCCCAATACTCTAACGTGTAGTGCACAACCTCCTGAGTTGTCCTCCGGCATCGTGGGACTCCCTTTTGTGTCTTCGGGTGACCTCCGGTTGACTCCTCTTCGTAGTGCCTGTTCTGGCACTTCTGCGGGTTCTGCCTGCTTCTGTGAGGTCTCCCCGAGGTGCTGGGCGCCCTCTCTGTCTCATCGTCCAAGTGGCGACATCCTGGTCCCTCCTGGGCCACAGCAGCATCCAAAAACCCTAACCGCGACTCTTGCAGCTAGCAAGGCTTGTTTGCAGTCTTTCTGCATGGGAACACCTCTGCAAGCTTCTTCATGACGAGGGACATCCATCCTCCAAAGGGGAAGTCCCTAGTCCTCTTCGTTCTTGCAGAATCCACAGCTTCTACCATCCAGTGGCAGCTTCTTTGCACCCTCAGCTGGCATTTCCTGGGCATCTGCCCAATATCGACTTTATCGCGACTCTTGGACTTGGTCCCCTTGTTCCACAGGTACTCTCGTCCATAAATCCACTTTGGTTGCTTTGCTGGTGTTGGTCTTCCTTGCAGAATTCCCCTATCATGACTTCTGTGCTCTCTGGGGAATATAGGTGCATTTTACACCTACTTTTCAGGGTCTTGGGGTGGGCTATTTTTCTAACCCTCACTGTTTTCTTACAGTCCCAGCGACCCTCTACAAGCTCACATAGGTTTGGGGTCCATTCGTGGTTCGCATTCCACTTTTGGAGTATATGGTTTGTGTTGCCCCTATACCTATGTGCTCCTATTGCAATCTACTGTAACTTTACATTGCTTGCATTACTTCCTTTTGCTATTACTGCATATTTTTGGTATTGTGCACATATATCTTGTGTATATTTGGCATCCTCATACTGAGGGTACTCACTGAGATACTTTTGGCATATTGTCAAAAAATAAAGTACCCTTTTTTTTAATATATCTGTGTATTGTGTTTTCTTATGATATTGTGCATATGACACTAGTGGTACTGTAGGAGCTTTGCATGTCTAGTAGTTCAGCTTAAGCTGCTCTGCTATAGCTACCTTCTATCAGCCTAAGCTGCTAGAAACACCTCTTCTACACTAATAAGGGATAACTGGATCTGGTACAGAGTGTAAGTACCCCTTGGTACCCACTACAAGCTAGGCCAGCCTCCTACACCCAACAATTGAGTTCTAGTCTCAGCACTTAACTTTGTATGACTTTTGGGGATGGATGTCCTCATCAGTCTACCTGTTACTATCTGGTGTGGTGTGCGGTTGTGATCGCTGCGTGGGTTGTTCCTTAGTGGAAACAAGGCTAGGGGCAAGTAGTAGAGCCACTTCTTGTTGAGCTGGGGCAAATTTTACATAGTTTGTTTTTTGGAAGGCTGTGAGCTGCTCAATGACACCATTGCTTTGGGGGGGTTATACTGAAGCTAATTTATCTGTAATCCCAGATAAGATACAGATATGGTCAAATGTGAAGTTAATGGAGTGCTTTCCTTTGTCTGACGGAATGAAGTATGACACCCCATCTCGGTATTGCCTCTCTGACAAAGAACCTTGCTGCTGCCTTGGTGTTGCAGTGCATTCAAGAATGAACTTTGATACAGCTAGAGTATGGGCGGACCACAACGATCAGGTACATATAGTTGGCACATTAAGTGATAATGTTGATGAAGTTGATATGTAACATCCTGAAAGGCCACCTTCGTCTGGGGATAGCCGATGACACAACCTTGAGAGTACAGGTGGCAAACAGAGGATTTGTTCAGGTGCATTGTTACTATTTCAGAGAGGTTGAGAGTGCGCCAGTCACTTTGAAGTTCTGCCATCCTGTTTTCCATGGCTCTGTGTGTTGGCAGGTGTTTTTAGGGCAGAGCTATGTTCACTAAGCTGTGCAGCATAACAGGTTTGTCTGTGGGTATGTGTCTGTATATGAGGTTTATTGTTGTCTGTGTGCAGCCCCTCTCAACCCACTGCTCCTTTACCTCTGGTGATACAAATTCTTGCAGCCCCTCAAGTACAATCCTGCCGTTTCTGTGTAGGGCTTGTCTTGAGAGGGTTCCAACTTAAAATCTGTAGGACGGGGAGTGCACAAGCCTCCTCAACTATTTCTTATGTGGCCATTTTTGCCACCTGGTCGCATAGAGCATTTCCCTGGGATATAAAAACCTTGCCCTCGAAGTGGTTAGCACATTTTACCATGGTTATATTCGTAGGCAGGGTCAGCGCATTAATGAGTAGCTCTAGTAGGTTTCTGTGTGCAACTGGTGTGCTGTCTGACTTCAGAAACCCTCACCTTTTTCACCTTCCTTTGCTTGAGTGTACTGTTGAGGTGACATAAGCTGAGCCTGAATTCATTATAACAGTTTTCCCCAGGCTTTGGGTGATGGCTTCAACCAGAGTGGTCAGTTCCGCCGCCTGTGCCGAGAGGTTGGGGAGGAGAGTTAAATGTGCAATGACCTGCAGCTTTTCAAGAGGCACGTGGCTCTGTGCCATGACAAGCGCTGCACCGTATGTCTTACCCGATCTCTTGATTGATCATGGAGGAACCAGGATGAACAGTGCCTCACTATCTAGGATGTGGTTCTCCTCTGCTTGGCTGATCCCCTCAGGGATATATGTCACACAATTATGTGTTTCCTCCCTCTCCTGGATCTCTTGTTCGTAGAAGGTGGCTGGGTTCACTAAGTGGCATCATACTACCTTAGGTGACAGCCTGGAAAGAATCAGCCTGAAACTTGTTGCATAGTCAGCATGCTCTTGCTTTTTTGAATGCTCTGCTTGCAGAATTATGATGGATGTGCTCTTGTCAACAGGAAAGGCTTATGTAGCGAGCACCTGCTCACATGGGAAGTGACCCTGCATGACTGAGTCTGAGTCTTAGTACTGCTGCAGTACTCAAGGGGCTATTTTTGTGTGAAGCCTGGTGACATGACTCCCTCATCACTGTGGCTGAATAGGCAGAACTCCTTCCTATAATCCGGAGTCCCTAACATGGAGCAATGTGTCATCTCTGTCTAACGTTTGCAGAAGACATTGTGCATCTCAAAATGTCCAGGCCTATTCCTCATGGCCGGCTTTTGCCTTCTTCTTTGCCTCAAGTATGGGGGCAATGAGCGTGCTATAATCAAAGACCCACTGCTGAACACAGGCCCTCATTATGACCCTGTTCATCAGTTACCTCCTGCACACTAAACCCAGGTATGACAAAGAATATGCATGCCCACATGCTCACTTGGTCCATAGCCAGCAGGACCTCGTATTCAGACTGCATGTCGACGGCTTCTAAACAAAGCAGTGACTCTTCTTGGGGCTCTGCATCGAGCTGTCTCTCCTGGCTTAATGTAAACTTGCATGGCAGCTGCAGCAAACAGCCAAGGAGTCCCGGTGCGTCAACGTCTATTGTTAGGAATGCATTAGTAAAGGCAGTCAGGTCTACAGGCACTGCCATTATTGGCTGGTCTGCGCAATGTGGATGAGTTAAAGCCATAAGTTGTAAGGGGATAGCTACAAGGGTTTAACTGTAACAGGTCAATGTTCCATCCTCAGTGAACAACAGGGTCATGTTTATATTGGCCATTAGGACTGTTCCTAGGAAAATAGTTGGGGATGAGGAATGATACAGCAGCCATCCCTTTATGCTGCAGCCTCCCACATCTAACTCTGGAGGTTTCTTGAAGGGGACTTTCATGACTATGCCTGAGAACCCATGTGCATCCATGGAGCCTTTTGACAAGGGCACTATCCATTCCTTTAAGCATGATTTCATAGATCCTGTATCTATAAAGAAGGAATAGGGTACGTATGTAAGAGTACTGTCATAGTAGGCTCTTCTTTGGATCATAGAGTTACTGACAGTAAAGGCCACATGAGAGCAGGCAGGTGTGTGTCATGCACCCGGCACAGGGCTGACCCATGTCAGTCCTGTGGCTTATGAGATTCTGGCAGTGGAAGGTGGACTGTGAACTGGTCCAGTCCCTGGGAGTTCCCTGTACAACCTCCTTGAGTCCTGTCGCTACATGCTTTGTCCTATCTGAACCTTTGTGGTGGTACCCCTATTGTTGGCGCTGCCCTCTGTGCCATCGTTGTCACAGCTGTTCTGACCAGGATCTTCTCCTTTCAGGCAATGACCTGGTCCCCACCTACACCTTTTCTCTTCAATTTTTTCCTGAACTTGCCGTCTCTCAAATTTTATGAGGCACTGCTTGTTGGAACGTACCCTCTTTTTGGCATGTTACCCACCTGATGTCAGTGTGTTTGACTGTGTTCACTGGGATCCTGCTAACCAGGACACCAGTGATTATGCTCTCTCTCCTCTAAATTTTGTCACTGCGTACTGGTAACCGAGTATGTCACCCCTTAAAAGTCCCTAGTATTTGGTACTTATGTACCCACGGTATTGGGGTTCCAGGGGATCCCTATGGGCTGCAGCCTTTCTTTTGCCACTCATAGGGAGCCCATTCAGAGGCTTCTACATGACTGCCATTGCAGCCTGTGTGAAATGGTGCATGCACCCTTCGCTGCCATTTATACTTCACCAGGTCAAAGAGAAGTCTCCCATATTTCAGACCTTCCAGCCCTCAAGGCTGAGTGCAGAGTATGTGTGTGTGAGGGCACCTCTGCTATAGCAGAGGTGCCCCCATGTCATCCAGGACAATTTTCCCGGACTTAGTGAGTATGGGGGTGACATTTTACATGTGTACTCTACATAGGTCACTACCTATGTACAGTTTCACAATGGTAACTCTGAATATGGCCATGTTTGGTGTAAAACATATTGGAATCATACCCAAAGGCTTTTGCACGCATTGATTGTATGATTCCATGCACTCTGGGGGCTCCTTAGAGTACCCCTGGTACTGCCATTACAGCCTTCTGAGGTTTTCCAGGCAGCCCCAGCTGCTGCCACCTCACAGATAGGTTTCTGCCCTCCTGTTGGTCAAGCAGCTCAGACCCAGGAAGGCAGAACAAAGGATTTCCTTTGGGAGAGGGATGTTACACCTTCTCCCTTTGGAAATAGGTGCATGGGAGGGGTACCCTCCCAGAGCCTCTGGAAAGGCTTTGAAGGGCACAAAAGGTGCCCTCCTTACATAATCCAGTCTACACCAGTTCAGGGACCCCCAGTTCCTGCTCTGGCATGAAACTGGGCAAAGGAAAGGGGAGTGACAACTCCCCTGTCCATCACCATCCCAGGGGTGGTGCTCAGAGCTCCTCCAAAGTGTCCCTGGGATTTGCCATCTTGGATTCCAAGCTGGCCAGGCACTCTGGGAGCATCTGAGTCGTTAGTGCCGACAGGTGATGTCAGAGCCCTCCCCTGATAGGTGCTTACCTGTGTAGCTGACAAATCCCCCTTTCAGGGCTATGTAGGGTCTTCCTCTTGGGTGGTTCTTCAGATTCAGATTGCAAGACTCCAGGAGAAATCCTCTGCATCCTTTACTTCACCTTCTTAGCGAAGAAACCGCATCTGGACCCTCCAGGAACTCTACAAAGACGACTTCTGCAACATTTTATCTTCAACTCCTGCCAGCAACTGCAACTGTTTCCAGGTGGTGCATCCTCCGATGACTGACTGTCTTCAGCCTGCACCAGAAGAACTAAGGAATCTCCCTTGAAGTGAAGGGCTCACATCAAGCCCACACATGACCCATACACATTGCATGCAGCAAAAATACACTCTCCAAATTATGCACTACCATCACACCCATACATCTACATACAACCATGTTGCATTCAAAGTACCCATAAGGTACTCACCTGTGGATCCGGAGGCCCATACAACTGCCCATACCATGGTAGGACCCGATCCACAAGCTTCTCCAGCTCCTCCAATGTGAAGGCTGGGGCCCTTTCCCCTGTAGTACAGGCCATTGCAGGTCCCAGACACAGGAAACAGCAGCAGATGCACATGCAGTAGAGGTGTAGACCTGTAGAGAGTCAAGAATCAAGTTCAGTGATACAGTGGAAATGGCGGTCACGTCCGCAGCGGTGAACTCCATCACCTCCTGCATTGATCTCCGTGGTTCCTGTGCAGCATAAACCTGCATGTTAACCAATGAGGAGTTGGACGCAGACGCAGACCGCCTTCTGATATGATTCCAAATGCTGGCAGAGTGACGTCACTTCCACCTGTCCCTGCACACAGGACAGGCGGTTTTCAAATCCTAATGCTGGTACTCATGGCAGACAATATAATGTGCATCATAGGTACCGATGGCACAGACCAAGACATTTCCAGTCTGCTATATACATTCAAGCACTGTACACTGTGATATTGTGTGTCCATGCTTCCTGTAGTCACACACGTCTTATGTTTGGTTTACCTAGATACCTACCACTGCAGAGGAGGAGGAGGCAAGCACCCGTGTACAGACCTCTAGTGGACTTAGCTACACTGAAGGAACGCCACATCATTATTACCTATCATCTTGACAGGGCCACGATTACTGAACTGTGTCAACAATTGGAGCCAGATCTTATTCCTGCTAACCGTAGCACTACAGCAATACCCCTTGCAGTATAGGTACTCTCTGTGCTCCACATCCTGGCAATTGGTTCCTTCCAGGTGACTGTGGGCTTGGCTGCAGGAATGTCACAGCCAATGTTTTTGAATGTGCTTGGAAGGGTATTGATTCCCTGGCTAAAACACAAGAGCAGCTACATCTCATTCCCCCAGAGTGAAGATTTGTCGACTGTGAAGACTGGATTCTATGTCATGGGACACATACCACATGTGATTGGGGCCATTGACGAGACCCATATTGCATTGGTCCCTCCCCAGGACAAATGAGCAGGTCTACAGGAATGGGAAGAGATACCACTTAATAAATGTCCAGATGGTGTGCCTTGGGAATCAACACATCTCCCACATCATTGCCAAGTTTCCTGGATCTGTGCATGGTGTTGAGTAATAGCAGCATACCGCAGGTGATGCCAAGGCTAAAAAGGTACAGAGTGTGGCTCATTGGTAAGGTTGAGTCTTCACCCAATGTATGTCACTGTGTTCCATCTGAAGTTGTACTGTGTGCCATTGTACATGAATAATGTATGCCCCTCACTAATTGCAGGTGGCTCCGGCTACCCAAACTTCTCCTGGCTTTTGTCACTAGTAAGGAATCCGAGGACTGGGGCAGAAATTCAGTACAATGAAGTCCATGGGTGAACCAGAAGGGTTATAGAACGTACATTTGGCTTACTGAAAGCCAGGTTCCCGTGCCTCCATGTCAGTGGTGGATCCCTATTCTACACCCCTAAGAAGGTATGCCAGATAGTGGTAACTTGCTGCATGCTGCACAATTTGACACTCAGATGCTATGCGTCCTGCCTGCAGGAGGAGGGGGGAGACATTGCACCTGTGGCAGCAGAGAACACTGAAGACAGTGATGAGGAGGAGGAGGAAGAGAATGTGGAGATCAGGACACATATGATACAGCACTGCTTCCACTGACATTCAGGTAAAAATATACTTCTGTTCATACCTCCATTACAGTTAAGTGCTGTGCGGCTGCTGTGTTGTGCCAAGCACTACCTTTACTTCTCAAATGACTGTCACTTATGCTTTCCCTTTTTGCAGATGTTGGTGTGGTCACAACTGTGTACAGATGTGGTGACTACAGACTGCTTACACACATTTGTTGGATGGATTCACACATTACAGGACATTTGTACAGGATAATGCAATTTAAGACATTGCACATTGTGGTATGATAAAGCACAGGCACTTCAGTTGTGTTCAAGGGTTTTTATTGATGTGACAAAAAGGATGCAATAGTGCAATAGAGTGGGGTTATGGTGGAAGTAAACTTTAGTGTAGTGGCCCAGTTGGTTTGTTGCACAGTTCCAGTATCCATGAGACCATAGGAAAAGGAGCGATGGCAGTCCAAAGTGAAGAAGGTGTCTCAGTGGCACACAAGGGAGACATTCAGGAAGGGCTCACTTCCTGGTGGTGGTTTCAGTCTTGGCAACAGTATCTGGTGTCTGTCTGGGTCACAGGGAACATTTGGGGGTGGTTCACCTTCTGCAGGGGATGGGGTGCTGGTGGCCTATGAGCGAAGTGGCAAGTCCTCCTCTCGACTAGCTGTTGCAGATGTTGTTGGCTGGTGAGTTGACTGGCTAGTGCATCATGTTGGCCATGTCACCCAGCACCCCTACAATGATGGTCATGTTGTGCATAACCTCGGGTGGTGTACCCCCTACAGCTACACGTTCTCCTGCAAGATGGTAATCACCAGGCCCATCCTGTCCTGTCCTGGGATTGTTGGTAGTCCCCCAGGACATGTTTGTGTGCCTCCTCGGCAGTCGGTTCCCTGAGTTGGGCCTCCCCTTGGCACACAGATAACCTCCCACTGGGCTAGTCCCCTGTGCTTGTGTCCCCTGAACGGTGTGCCCAGTTCCACTTACTCCAGGACCTTCATCGTCTTACCTGTGTGGTGTTGACTCGGGTTCCTGTACAGGTGTGCACACAAGTGATCGACATGTCCCGGGGACTGAGGTTTGGGGATGCTGGGTGGCTGCTGTGGTATTGGAGTTGGATGAGGAGGGCCCTGTGGTGTACTGGGGGTGGGATGTGGAAGACGACTGACCAGTGGTTCCAGATGGGCCAGGGAGTTCATCCAGATTGGGACATCCAGAGTTGCTGTCATCACTGAGGGCATCTTCTGGTGGTGGGCTGGGTTTCTGGGGCACCTGTGAATATATAAAAGATTTGTTACAGTCATTGTCACCTATTCAGCATTTCTGCTTTCCCTATAGGTTGGGCGTTGTCCTCACATCTTTGGTTAATGTATGCTGTTGGATTGTGGGATTGGTAGTACTACATGCATTACTGTTGTGTGTGCATGCAGAGCTGGGAGGGGTGTGCGTGCAATGGGTAGGGGATATAAGGGTACACAACTGAGGGTGGTTATTGGGTTGGTTCACTATATGGGATGGAGTGGGGTGAAGGGAGTCAGGGTGAGGGGGTAACATGCCATGGAGGTATTGGTGGTGGTGGGGTGGTGATGGTGACTTACCAGTGTCCAGCCCTCAAGTGACTCCAGTCCAGGATTACCAAGACTTTCTCCTGCCATGCTGTCAACTGTGGGGGACGAGGTGGGGGTCCACAATCAGTCTTCATGCTGGCAACTTGGTGAATGGAGGCCACTGCATGCACCCTATCCCATAGGTCTTTCCACCTGTTGCGAATGTCTTCCCTTGTGCGTGGCTATGTTCCCAAGGAGTTCACCCTGTCCACGATATTCTGCCATAGCTCCATCTTCCTGGCAATGGATATCTGCTGGTCTTGTGCAACGAACAGCTGTGGATCTACCTGGACGATTTCCTCCACCATGACCCGCAACTCCTCATCTGTGAAACGGGGATTCTTCCATCCGGACATGCCTATTGTGTGGTGGGTGTAGTGTGTGTGTGCTGTGCAGAGTATGATAGGTATTGGGGTATGGTGTATGGTGTGTGATACATGAAAGGTGAATAGGTGGCTGTGGTTTGTGTATGCAAAGTATTATGGGTTGTGGTGGATGTTTTATGGTGCTGTTGGTGGGTGTGTAAGGTGTGTGTATATGTGTCAGGTGTGGGTTTTTGAATCTGGCCAATGTTGGCTTCTTTTGGTGTTGGATGCCCAGTTCTTCCGCGGCGGTGTGCACCGCCAATGGCTGACTGCCATTGAATGTTGGCTGTGGTGATTCGTGGTCCATCATTTGGAGGGCAGTGTATTGCTGGCGTACTGGGATTGGTGATGAGTCTGACAGTTTTTCACCTCCATTGGGTCTGGCGGAATTGTTGTGGCTGGTTTCTGTCAGTTTAGTGTTTTTGTGTCATATTCTGGGCAGAAGTTCGCCTCTGTGGCTGTCTATTGGCAGCTGTCACCACGGATGTCTTTGGAAAAGACCGCCAATCTCAAAATGATCACCGACATGATTTGCCCAGAAACACAGGATGTTGTGTTTCCCATCTCCAAAGTTGGCAGCTCTGGCCTTCACTCCACTTCCTCTCCCCTAGGATAAATTGTCTGGTGCGTGTTGGGGCAGTCAGGGAAAACTCGTTTTTTTAAATATAGCACTTGGTAATACAAGCTCTGCCATTTCATCGCACTGCAAAGCAGGTGCCATTCTTCACAAAAATGCTATAATTAATTTGCATAAACTTTGCAGAGATGAAAAGTTAAAAAGCTATATTCAGAATTGTAATCTGTGACATTCTCTTTCTGTCAAGACCTCTGCAGTGGGTGCATTAACAAACTGAGTTGAGTCACACTAGGTGATAACACGTTCTCTTGATAACCTCTGGAGGGTCACCAATCAAGCACTTTGGTCAGCTCTAGGCAAGAAGATGGCAAAAGATGTTGTCTCCACAATGGTGGAAAAGGAGTCGTGACTCCAGACTCACTCTTCATGGCCTCAAGTTTGATAGCAAAAAACATCTAGCCTTTGAATGTAAATCGGGTCTCTTCAAATAAAGTTCAGTTAGCACAAAATTGATACAAATTTTTTACAGCACTTAACATGAGCACTGGTTACATCAAACAAGAACACATACATTTTTGGCAGCAAGGAGAGATTGAGTAATTTGCCCAGAATCACAGGATGCTGAGCTGGCTCAGAGACTCGAACCATGTTCCCCAGCTCCAAGATCGGCAGCTCTGACACTTACACCACATCCTCTCCCCTGGAGTCTTTGTCTGGTGTGTGTTAGAGCAGTCTGGGAATAACTCTTTTTTTTACATAGCAGTTGGTAATATAGGTTGTATCATTTCATAGTGCTGCACAGCAGGTGTCATTGTTAACAAAATTGCTGTAATTCATTTGTGTCAACTTTGCAGAAATGAAGAGGTGAAAAGGCTATGTCAGGATTGTAGTCTATGACATTCTTGTTCTGTCAAGACCTCCGCAGTGGGTACATTGACCAAGTGACCTGAGTAGAGCTTAAAACCAGGACAATAGCAGGTGCTCTTGATAACCTCCAGAGGGTCATCAACCAAGCACATATATTAGCAAGAAGATGGTGAAAGTTGTTGTCTCCAAAATGGTCGAGAAGGAGTTGTGACTCCAGATGCAAGCACTTCACGGCCTCAAGCTTGATAGGAAAAAACATCTAGCATTTGGATGTAAATTGGGCCTCTTCATAAAGAGTTTAGTTAGTAAAGCCAGCCATTTTCCTAACCCTGTAGTGCAAAGAAGCTACCATAAAGGTGCCATAGTGAGAGGAGCAGCATATCCATCACTTCCTCCTCTCAGAATTCACTGGTGTCATGGCTTTGATGACAGTCCCCTCATAGCTACTGCAACCTTGCAGATGGCACTTCTGGAAGTGCTGTGAAAAAGAGAGCTCAAATAGCACTGCTTCCTGTTTGAAGAGGAACCACCTTGAATACCCTCCATAGTCACTGTCATATGTGCGGAGAGCTTCCCGTCACCCTCTGGGCTCCTGTGTATAATGATCCATGCATTGTCTGTCAAAGTCCAGTAATGTTTAACCTGCTCTCCTCTCTTCCAACCACAGGCTTCATGTAACCACTTCACTTAGTTCCCATGTATCATTTGATGTATACTCTATGCATTATTTCTGATTGCCATGGTTACCAAGTACATGGAAAATCAATGTCAAGAAAATATTTTTCTGACCCTATCAAGTGCCCCTTTTCTCACTCCTGCTTCTACTGGTGTGCCTCTCAGTGCTTCACCACGTCTCCCAGTGTCTTTAGGAATTTATGTGTGTTTGTTTATATGGGCACACGCCCCAAAGACTACACCTCAAAGTCAATCTTGGACAGTAACACGAGATGTTTTAAACATTTAAACAGGAGAATTGTTGTTCCACAAACTGTGGTCACCCTGACCAGCCACTGCTTGTACTTATGTTACCTAAATGTTTTGTTGTGACTGAAGTATTTCTTAGGTTTTGCCTGCATGTACGCTTGTGCGCATGCTTGCAAGATCTTTTATTAGTAAAAAAAAAAAACTGAAAATGGTCTTGGAACCAGCACCTTACGTACCTGAACTTAGCATTGGCTTACTCCTATGTCAATCTGATTTACCTGCTTTAGATTGGCCAGCACGTCGTCTTCATGTCACTTCCTGTTGTTGTCTTGGCTTTCTTCGCTGATCTTGCCGTTGAGTTGCCTGTGGACCAAGTACTCCTTTCGGTCACTTCCTATTGGACACTGGACAATATCCTCCATTTATGGCTATCAAGCTGAAGGTACTTCTTTTTAAATTTCTTTTGTTTCACGCTCTGTGGTGGCATGTCAATTCTGAAACTCCTCTCAGCTCCTGTCCCTCCTCTTCCTCCTCCCAGTCTTTGCAGTTCTGCAATTTCTCCACGTACCTTTTCTCTTTCTCTCCTCTCAGTTCAGTCTGTCACGCTTATTCCTCTCCTCTAGCCTTCTTTTGCCCCACTTTCCTCTTTATGTTTATTATTATCTACTCAGCTCTTCTTTTCTCTCCTGAGCCCTTCCCTCACCTTTAACTCCTCAGCCCTCCACCCTTTGACCCCGCAAGCCTTATCCCTGCAGTTCATTAACTGTATTCTCACATCACCTTATAGGGCCCGCTGCTATAGGGAGAATCAGCTTTCACTAGTAATGTAATCCGCTACTATCATACTTTTTTGTTCACCACTCAGTTGAAAGAAGTGCTTGAGCAGTCATTTATGCCCAAATGGCCACACTTTAAAACACTGCTTGTGAACAGGACTACAAGCACGCTTTTTCTAGGAGTCTGTGATCCAGAGGCACAGCTGCAGCGGCTGATGGACCGCCTCCTCTGACTGCTGTTGGTACACCATAAATCACAAGGCTGTACACTGACGTCACTCAACGACAAGGGCCCATGTGAGTAAGCAGTTTTTCTCTTGCATGCCTGCTCTGTTGGCACTGAGATCACACAGGCAGCTGCCTGTGCATCTGCACTGTAGTGATGCTATTGCTGATGCAATCCCTGCCAGTGCAGGGATCAGCAAACTTACAGCTCTCCAGCTGCCTGTTCTGTATCCCTTCAGAAGTTGAGGAGTGCTGCTGCAGGCAACCAGGGTGACTCTGTGATCCCTGGCAGAAGACTCATTGCTTACTCACATTTAGGAACCCCTTTGGATGTTCTTTTCTATTCTACTGTCTACGCTAGAAAATATGGAAGAATAACATACTAGAGATGGGCAAAAATGATAATATGCATGCTTAACATTTATTAATATTATTAATTTTAAAAAATTACCTTTTTCATGGCGTTTGCTTCCATCGTCTTAGCTTCCCAGAACTATAACAGGTAACACTATCACTCATCCCGGTCAGTTAATGAACCTTAGAAGGATAAAAAGTTTAATAGGCCTCATGTACATGAGAAGCTGTTCATCCCATAGTTCAAACATACATTAATTAATACAAAAGTGAAACAAATAACACAACACATTATTATTAATAGTGATAAATAGATTGTTACACCTACTTTATGGTCACGACACAAGCTGTGTATCATATCAGAAAACTTCTCTGGTAATGTAAACAGATAGAAAGATCTTCATAAGCTTTTTAATTTATGAATAATTAATCATGTTGTGCATGTGAAGCTAAGGTTCGAATTAGGGGGCATATTTATACTCTGTTTGCATCATTGTTTTATGTAAATCCAGTGCAAACTTAGCTCCATATTTATATTTTGACGCTAGGCATGTCTAGCGCCAAAATATTGGAGTTAAAGTCATTTTTTGCCCACGAAAAACTACCTTGTGTCAATGATATACAAGGTAGGGGTTCCCAGGCAAAAAATGACTCAAAGGCCTTATTTATCTTCCTGTGCAAAAATCACACACGGGAGGAGGAGGGCCTTAAATAATGGGGCTAAGTCTGCTTAGCACCATTATTTAACACCTGGGTCATGGCAGGCGTTAGGGGACCTGTGGGCCTTTTTCCATGGTCAGAGACCATGGAAACAGCCCACAGGTGCCCTTCCCTGCCCCTAGGGACACCCCCACCCACCTGCACCCACACCTGGAGGACACCTAAGGATGGGGGACCCATGCCTGGAAAGTCCAGATAAGTATTTTTATTTGTTTTGCAAAGTGCCATGGGGGCCTAACTTGGGCTCTGTGCCCAATGGCCATACCCAGGGGACTTAAGTCCCCTGGGCATGGCCATTTTGCTGGGGGCATGACTTCTGTCTTCACTTAGACAGGAGTCATGTCCATGGGGATTGTGCGTGGAAATAATGATGCTAATCAGGTTAGAGTCATTTTTTTTACTGTAACCTGACTAGTGCCATTCTTTCACGTACAACCTCCAGTTTACCCTACGCCTCCTCCACCCGGTTAGCATCAAGAAATATATATCAGGGCATAGGTATGTTGGCGCTTTGCAAAAATGCACAAGATCACGCAAGCCGTCCATGATGTTGCAATGAGTAAGAGAGACTGGAATAGGCTTTTTTTGTATACGTCTACATGATTTTCTGATGACACCCTTGGAACTGGACATTATTAACAGTGCATTCCTAAGATGTGACATAGAAATGCATAATAAGTAACATGCAGTGTTATGGTGCAATAATTTTCTCTGAACCGCAAGACTAATTTTAGCCAAAAGAAGCTGTCAAGCTGCAGAGGCTTTCCATTAGATAATACGTCTGACAAGAAAAAAGGATTTGTTGTTCTGGTTGAATTATTAGCAAGCACATAAAGTTGCATAATACCCCTGGAATTTAAAACAACATTTCTTTAAACTGGTGTGGAATGCTGCTGTGATTGCTGAACATCTTTGAGGGATGTTCATCTTTGGTTGACAAAGTCATTCTGGTACTGCTGCCTTGGCAGCCATTGGCAAAGCCAATAGGTTCACGTTTTCTTTTTTCTTTTTATCTAACTGGATTACAAAATATTAGAAAAATGTTATAGTAATGATTGTTTTAAAATTGATAAACCGTTAATAGTTGTTTATGTTGTTGATAATAATCCAACATACATCACAACATAATCAACTATTAACAGTTTATCAATTTTAAAACAAACATTATTATAACACTTTTCTATTATTTATAATCCAGTTAGATAGAAAGTTAGAATGGAAAAGGAAAAACAAAAGCAAAACATATTGGCTTTGCCAATGCTTGTTTGTAGAAGACAACTAACTGGCAGGATCCATGCCAGGATTGCAGGGTAACCACTGTGTAAATAAATTCCATAAAAAATATTTTTATGTAATTTATCTTATGTGGGTATTGTTGGAAATGGCCTTTTTGCAAGGTCACCCCCAAACTTTTTGCCTTCCTCCTTCTGACCTCATTTTTGCTGGCTTTAGGACTCTGCACACTTTACCACTGTTAATCAGTGCTAAAGTGCATGTGTTCTCTCCTTAAAACATGATGACATTGGCTCATGCCCAATTGGCTTATTTAATTCACTTGTAAGTCCCTAGTCAAGTGCATTACATGAGCCCAGGGCCTGTAAATTAAATGCTACTAGTGGGCTGCAGCACTGGTTGTGCCACCCACATAATTAGCCCCCTAACCATGTCTCAGGCCTGCCTCTGCAGTTCCTGTGTGTGCAGTTTCACTGCCACTTCGAGTTGGCATTCAAAAGTACTTGCCTAGCCTTAAACTCACCCTTTTCTACATATGTCACCCCTAAGGTAGGCCCTAGGTAGCCCATAGGGCAGAGTGCTATGGAAGTAAAAGGCAGAACATGAGCATGTGTGTTCTATATGTCCTGGTAGTGTAAAACTCCTAAATTAATTTTTACACTGATGTGAGGCCTGCTCCTTTCATACATAGCATTAGGGATACCCTCATACACTGTTTGAGTGGTAGATCCTGATCTGAAAGGAGTGGCCAGGTCATATTTAGTATGGCCAGAATGGAGATACAAAATCCGGCTTAATGGTGAAGTTGGATTTTATATTACTATTTTAGAAATGCTTCTTTTAGAAAGGGAGCATTTCTCTACACTTAAATAATTCTGTGCCTTCCAATCCACGTCTGGCTAGGTTTAGTTGACAGCTCCCTTGTGCATTCACTCAGACAAACCCCAAACACAGGATGCCCAGTCACACTTGCACACATCTGCATATTGAATTTGACTCCCTGGGTTGGGAGGGTAGAGGGCCTAACTCTTACATGTCAAAGGAGAGTAGCCTGCCCTCACACAAAGGACTGCCACCCCCCCCAACTGGGACCCTAGCAGACAGGATGGAACTGAAAGGGGACCTTATGCACTTCTAAGCCACTCTTTGAAGTCTTACCCACTTCAAAGGCACATTTGGGTATTTAAGCAGGGTCTCTGACCCCACCAACTCAGACACTTCTGGGGCAGACATTCTACCTCACAGACACTTATGGGGTAGACACTGTACCTCACAGACACTTCTGGACAAGGCATTTCCTGGAGAAGAGATCCTGAACCAGAACCTGCAACCTGCCAAGAAGAACTGCCTGGCTGCCCAAAGGACTCACCTGACTGCTTTTCTGAGAAGGATTGCTGCCTTGCTGTTGCCCTGCTACCTTGCTGCTCTTTGGGTGTGCTGAGAAATGCTCTCCAAGGGCTTGCATAGAGCTTGCCTCCTGTTCTCTGAAGTCTCAGGACCCAAAAGACTTCATTCCTGCAAGAGAACTCCCTGTGTGGCAAAAATCTACGCACAGCCTGCAAGAAACAACGCACAGCCTGAATCACATTGAGAAAATCACTGCACGCTGAACTGAAATGATGCAGACCGACTTTGCACAGAGAAGATCGATGCAGCGCCAGCGTAGCGACTTGAAATTCGACACATGGCCCACTGGATCGATGAAAAGCCGGGCCGCAATGATGCAGCCCAACTTCCTGAGAGGAATCGATGCAGCGCTTTCCGGGTGGTAGACATTTCCACACAATGCCCACCGGATTGACGCAGCATCAGTGACTTCGTCCTGCAAGTGCCGGATTTCAATGCATTGTCCCCAGGGCGTCCGAATACCCCGCAACCCGAAGAGGATCCTTGTCTACATGCCAGAAATCGATGCAAATCCTCCCTTGGTTGAAAAATCAACGCTACATCGTCTGTGTGAGAGGGAAAAATCGACGCACACCTCCCCGTTTTCCACACATCTCCTCACAGAATTTGAATACAAACCAGGTACTTTGCGCTTGCAAGAGACACTTGTTGCTTTTTAAGAGACTAAAAACACTTTAAATCATTTTTACAGTGACATCTCAACATATACTGTAACCGGGCAGTCACCGCCACGGTTACCACTCAAGCCCCTGAGACATCCGAGGGGTGCCCCGGGGGTACCCACCGGGAGGACATGCACCTGGAAGCGGTTAACAACCTGGATATTTGGGTTGAAGGTGAAGCAACACGAGAAGAAACAGAGCCGGAAGAGAGTCGAGGGAGAGAGCCGCCGGAGAGGAGAGAAGTAGCGGAACCAGGGAAGGAAGAAGACGCAGAACCCAAGGACGAAGCAGAGGATCCAGAGACACAGAGGAACATCGACCTGACAACAGAGACGTCAACGGAGACTGAAGAGAGACACGACCGGACCCGCCACGTCCCTGGAGGGGCGTGGCTAACACAGGTACGATTGTGCTTCAGGGTAAAACTCTTGCCTGTGTGGACCCGGAGCGGGAGTGAGAGGGGTTCGCAGGGGAGGGATCAGGAGGAATGGATCGTGGGGAAAAGTGCATGTACATATCTATAATCCCACAGGGAAGGAGTGGCAAGAGATAACCCCCCTTAATAAAATAGAGAGAATTCGACCACAATAGAAGTCTACTATGATCACTTGAGAAGTTTGCGGTGCACATAAACGACCCTGACCCAATCACCCAGCACCCCTGCAAGGTTTGAACCAACCCCTTTTTCCTCACTTACCCGCATACAAACCTTCTAATAGAAGCATTCACCGAAAACCCACACTTGCCTGTTTTTCCGTTTTCCTTGGGGACCGGCCACCTATACCCCGGAGCGGAGATGTCCAGCTCCACCTAGACTGACGCCCATCTCTTGGACTCAACAAGACAAACCTAGAAGAAGAAAACCAAGTATTAACCCCAGAAACAGAGATCCAGAAAACCCTGGGACGTTATCTAAGGACCTAAATCTATTTAGAAAAGCATTAAACACTCATTCTGAAGAAAATATAAGAGCACTTACGCACAGCACCTGGTGTATTGGAATTCTTTACCTCCATACCCCAATCAAGTCCTCACCCGAACCCACTACATATACATATTGCATCTTACTTGTTTTGACCTGCATCTTATTATATATTATTTTTCTAAACACTGTGTGATATATTTTTGTGGTGTTCTACTGTGTTATTGCATGATTTATTGCACAAATACTTTGCACATTGCCTTCTAAGTTAAGCCTGACTGCTCAGTGCCAAGCTACCAGAGGGTGGGCACAGGATAATTTGTACTGTGTATGACTTCCATTGACTATAGTGAGGGTCTTTTTTTAGACAGGGGTAACCTGACTGCCGACTGAAGATCCCATTTCTACCAGGTATCAAGGAACTCTGACATGGTTCTAGACTTCCCCTGGATTCCCATAAAACAACGATTTGAATCCTTTTCATAGTCAAAAAATGCCATTGAATTAGCCCTGTAGAAGCCTCACTGGTTGCCATCTGTCTAGGTGAAGAACCACTTTATCGTCCAAACCCATGCTTCTCGCTCCACTCTGAGTGGTCCAGATGGCAAGACCAAGAATTCAAATTTTGAGTAGCTACCCCTACAGGGATAATTCTGACTTCACAACCATCAGCCAGTGCACCCAAAAGGTTCTGTCAAGGTCCAGGAGATTCATCTGTTCTACGTGGTCCAGTCCTGAGTCGAGGGCTGTCATGAGACTATGAATCCGAGGCAGTGCTTCAAATGAATACCGAGTACCAGCCCTTCTGTATTTCTATTTGAAACATTGACATAAGGTCACCGATGATGCAGTCAATGTTTTTAAATGTTAGGCTAGTATTGCCAACATGGAGGAATAATTCCTCTAAAAGTTTAAAACACAGAAATACATGGCTGACCCCTTTTCTTTGCACCTAACTCTTTTGACCCCCTCATTCTCCCTGCTAAGTGCCACAAAGGTGCCTCTTTGTGGCTTGTTTGGTGCTATAAAAGTTTAGGTAAACACACTAGCAAGAGTTGTATCTCTAGGGTATCACAGGCAGTCTGCAGGAATGAAGCAAAAACACTCCCAAAATGGCGGTCTTTTTGTGTCTTCTCTCCTGCAGCGACAAACCTGGGAGGGTTGCTGTAACACCTAGCATACATCCACTACACTCCAAAACAAAACACCTAGATAAAAGACATTGTCATTTACAATGCCAAGTGCTCTGACACTCACAAATGTGAGACCTATTGCATTGTAAATGATTGTTTCACTCTTCACTTGCAGTAGGAGAAATGTTTACCCCTGGCTTTTCACTCGAGTACTTCATTGGCCAAAATAACACGTTGCCTGTTCTCAGGAGAGCTTGCATCAGAAGCTGTGTTGACTTTTTACGTGCCATCAGTGGTACACACTTCAGGGGGTGGCCATATTAACGTAGGTCACATGTGGGCCTTGCGCTCTGGTTTTTTCTCCTGTCAGCCTCGGTTGTAGAAGACAAAAGGCATTTCTCTCACTAATGGTGAAATGGGTTGTTGAAGGAAGTGTGTTCCAGGTAGCAGACAAGTATCTGATGTTGGTCACGCGTAATGTATTTCTTGAAAGGACGGTAACTCTCATCCCCTCTGTGGGAGGATGGCCTGGCTTGTAGTGGGTACCAATGGTACTTACACCTTGTGCCAGGTCCAGTTGTCCCTTATTAGTAGAGTAGTAGTGTTCTAGCAGCTTAGTCTGGTAGAGGTAGCTATAGCAGAGCAGCTTAGGCTGAACTACGAGACATGCTAAGCTCCTACTATACCACTTACATCAAATATGTGCTATATCAAAAGAAAGCCAATACTTAGAGTTGCTCAAAATAAAGGTACTTTATTTTAATGACAATGTGCCCAAAAATATCTCAGAGGATGTACTCCCTTAGGAGGTAAGTAAAATACACAAAATATACACAGAAAACCAAATCAGGTTAGTAAAACTGTCAGAAAGTAGTACAAACACTGTACAATACAATAGGATGCCATAGGCCTAGGGGCAACACAAACCATATACTAAGAAAGTAGAATGCGAACCACGAATGGACCCCTAGGCTAGTGTGGTGTATAGAGGGTTGCTGGGAGTGTAAGAAAACACTAAGGGTGTCCAAGATACCCCACCCCAAGACCCTGGAAAGATGGAGTGAAGTACTACAATTTCCCCAGAAACACACTAAAGTTGTGATAGAGGATTTTGCAAACACCACAACAGACTGTAAAGCACTGAAGACTGATTCCTGGACCTGAGGACCTGCAGAGGAAGGGGACCAAGTCCAAGAGTCGCAAAAGTGTCCAGGGGTGCAGGAGCCCACTAAACCCCGGATAAAGGTGCAAAATGGCTATCTCTGGATAGAAGAAGCTGAAGATTCTGCAACACCAAAAGGATCTAGGAACTTCTCCTTCATGCACAAGATGTCCCACGGAGTGCTGGAAGATGCAGAGTTATTTCCGTCGCAAAATACTTCAAACAAGCCTTGCTAGCTGCAAGAGTTGCAGTTGAAGAAAAAGGGTGCTGCCCGGGCCCAGGAATGACCAGGACTTTGCCACTTGGGAGAGGAAACAGAGGGGACCCTCAGCAATATCGAAATCCCATGCATAAGAAGGTAGCACCCACAGAAGTCCTTGAACACGGGTTCAAAAAGTCTGAACATGGCAGTCATCTCAACACTGCAAAAGAGGGTCCCACGACACCGGAGATCAACTCAGGGAGCTGAGCATCGCAGGACAGAAGTGCTGGTGACCTAGGCTTGGCTGTGCATGCAGGATTCTGTGGAAATGTGCACAGAAACCCTTGTAGCTGCAGTTCACACGGTGCACAGGAGTACCATCTGGAGAGGGGAGGCACAGACTTACCTCCTTCAAATTTGGACAGTTGGACCACTGGACTGTCTGGGTCACTTGGGTCTACCACCTGTGTTCCAGGGGCTGAGCTCATCAGCATGGGAGGGGTCTCAGAGCATTGGTGACGCTGACGTTTTGTGCCTGCTGAAGCAGGGGGAAGATTCCGTCGACCCACTGGAGATTTCTTTGTGTCTTCCAGTGCAGGATTAAGGCAGGCAGCCCCCAAAGCATGCACCACCAGGAAACAGTCAAGAAGGCCAGCAGGATTAGGCGCTACAATGTCACTGGTAGTTTTCTTGCTACTTTGTTGCAGTTTTGCAGGCGTCCTGAAGCAGTCAGCGGTTGACCTTTGCAGAAGCCGAAGAGACAGGTGCAGAGGAACTCTGGTGAATTCTTGCAAGTCGTTATCTGAGGAAAAGCCCACTGGAGAGACCCTAAATAGCCCTCAGATGAGGATTGGCCACCTAGTCAGGTAAGCAACTATCAGGAGGGGTCTCTGACGTCACCTGCTGGCACTTGCCACTCAGAGGCCTCCAGAGTGCCCTCATGCCTCTAGATTCAAGATGGCAGGGGTCTGAGACACACTGGAGGAGCTCTGGGCACCACCCCAGGGAGGTGATGGACGGTAAACATCCTTTATGGCGAATGTTTTATAACGAAGTCCTGGTTAACGAAAGCGGAACAACGCTTTCTTTAACCACGACTTCGTTATTTTGTGCCTTAACCACGCATGTCCTGAACAACGAACATGCATGGTTAAGGTACAAACAAGGGAGTCGGCTGAGGAGGACGACGCAGATGACAAGGTGACGACTCAGGTAAGTGGGGGGTTTTAGGTTTTGGGGAGGGGGTGGGGGGTCGGGGGTTTTAGGTTTTGGGGTGGGGTTGGGGGGGTGGGGCGTTTTTGGTTTTGGGGAGGGGGTGGGGGGTCGGGGGTTTTAGGTTTTGGGGTGGGGTTGGGGGGGTGGGGCGTTTTTGGTTTTGGGGAGGGGGTGGGGGGTCTGGGGTTTTAGGTTTTAGGGTGGGGTTGGGGGGGTGGGGCGTTTTTGGTTTTGGGGAGTGGGTGGGGGGTCAGGGGGTTTTAGGGTGGGGTTGGGGGGGTGGGGCGTTTTTGGTTTTGGGGAGTGGGTGGGGGGTCAGGGGGTTTTAGGTTTTGGGGTGGGGTTGGGGGGGTGGGGTGAGGGATGTAGGGTGAATGGTGCCTATTGCTAATGATTTTATCAGGAATGCCTTTACAACGAAATATCGTTGTTAAGGCATTCGTGGTAAAATCATTAGTAGTAAAGACGAGGTCGGTGTTCCGACCTCGTTGTTAAGGTTAGTAGTAGTTTAAGATTCGGTGTTCCGTCATATAACCGTGATGGACAGGGGAGTGGTCACTCCCCTTTCCTTTGTCCAGCTTCATGCCAGAGCAGGGACTGCGGGTTCCCTAAACCGGTGTAGACTGGCTTATGCAAGGAGGGCACCATCTGTGCCCTTCAAAGCATTTCCAGAGGCTGGGAGAGGCTACCCCTCCCAGGCTTTAACACCTATTTCCAAAGGGAGATGATGTAACACCCTCTTTCAGAGGAATTTTTTTGTTCTGCCTTCCTTGGACTGTGCGCCCATACCCCAGGAGGGCAGAACCCTGTCTGTGGGGTGGCAGCAGCGGTAGCTGCAGTGAAAACCCTAGAGAGTTGGTTTGGCAGTACTCGGGGTCCATAGTGGAACCCCAGGATGAATGGAATTGTGTCCCCAATACCAGATTTGGCATGGGGGGACATTTCCATGATCTTAGACATGTTACATGGCCATGTTCGGAGTTACCATTGTGAAGCTACATATTGGTGTTGAACTATATGTAGTGCACACGTGTGATGGTGTCCCCGCACTCACAAAGTCAGGGGAAATGGTTCTGAACTATGTGGGGGCACCTTTGCTAGTGCAAGGGTGCCCTCACACTTAGTAACTTTGCACCTAACCTTCAGCAAGTGAAGGTTAGACATATAGGATACTTATAAGTTATGTAAGTGCAGTGAAAATGGCTGTGAAATAACGTGTGCGTTATTTCACTCAGGCTGCAATGGCAGTCCTGTGTAAAGGTTTGTCTGAGCTCCCTATGGGTGGCAAAAGAAATGCTGCAGCCCATAGGGATCCCCTGGTACCCCTATACCCTGGGTACATATGTACCATATACTAGGGAATTATAAGGGTGTTCCAGTATACCAATAGAAATTGGTAAAAGTGGTCACTAGCCTGTAGTGACAAATGTAAAGCAGAGAGAGCATGAACACTGGGGTTCTGATCAGCAGAGCCTCAGTGACACAGTTAGGCACTACACAGGTATACACATTCAAACCACAAACTATGAGCACTGGGGTCCTGGCTAGCAGGATCCCAGTGAGACAGGCAGAAAACACTGACAAATAGGGTTTTCACTATAGGCACTGGGGTACTGGCTAACAGGATCACAGTGAGACAGTAAAAACACCCTCACATATACTCACAAATAGGCCAAAAGTGGGGGTAACAATGCTAGAAAAATGCTACCTTCCTACCCCTCCCCCCAGTGAAGGACAATAAGGCTAACCTTGGCCAGTTGAGTCTTTATTGTCTAAGTGGAGATTAGCTCTGCAATAGATTGGTTACTCCCGTTATCATCCACTGTATAGTTACTTCCCTGTGGGGATGTGAACCACCCTGTTTGGAGTTTTTTAGCTAACCAACAATGTGATGTTATATTCTCAGAGTTCCTATTAGTATGTTTTAGTTTAGAGCAGCAGGCTTGGTCCACTGGGCCTATATCAAGTGATGAGAATGCCAGACAGGGATGCTGTCTCAATAAAGCCATAGCTGGGCCAAAAGTTTGTCCACATGGCTGTAAGAAAGAACAGGGTTGCTGTTTCTCTTGAGTTGGAGCAGGGCAGGGCTTATGTCCTATAAGCTCGACACTAGGGAAGGGCTGCTGTCCTAAGTGTTCCGAGGTAGTGCAGGGCTGCTGCACTACAGTTTCTCTGGGAGGGTTGGAGGGATGCTCCATGTTGACTAAATTGGTGTAATTTTTCACATCAGGATTAGTTATCCCACAGAGAGGTAATTTTACCTCGTGGAGTACAGCTGTGGTAGCTGATGGTTCCATTGGTACAGGTTCCACCCCAGGAGAGGTTTCTCCCACCACAGGAATGGTATCCTTAGTGGCAGAGTGGGGAAGGGATGCTTTGATACCCTTCTTACCTGTTGGTGGAGAGGGATCCTGAGATTTCAGGCTTTTTTCTCTCCTTTGCTTTTTTATTTCACCAGAAATGAGAGGAAGCAATTCCTCAGGGATACCTAGCATGGAAGCATGGTTGCTAAACTCTACCTCAGCCCAACCTGAGTCCTCTAGGTCATTACCTAAGGGACAGCCTACAGGTAAGGTAGGTGATACTACCACCAGCTTTGGGGCAGTACCTCCACCCCAACTGAATTTTAGCTAAGGTGATGAAATGGGTGGAGTTATGGATATCAATCATCTTGTACTGTTGTCCAATGAGGTGTTGTGTAGGAGACACCAGGTTTTCAGTCACCAAAGTAACACTGGCACATGTGTCCCTGTAGGACTGGGCCTCAACACCATTTATTAAAACTGACTGCCTATACTTATCCATTGTAAGGGGACAAGTAGCCAGTGTGGCAAGGCCAATGCCACCAGGTGTGACAGAAACTTTATTGGGACTGACTACCCCAGTTTCTATGATGGACCCAAAAGGGAACCCAACTACACCCTTATTTTAATTGTTGCCAGCAGACCCACCACTATTACCACTACTGCTAGGGGCACTAGAGTATGATGTATTAGTGGTGGTAGGCTCAAGGGCTTTACCTGGGCAGGACTTATCCCCTGGCCAATGGCCTTTATTTTTACACACATAGCACCAAGGCTTTTTAGTATGTGTGGATTATGAAGAAGCGGAAGAAGATGATTTATCCCCACTCCCTGAAGAGTGTTTAGGATGTAAAGGAGGATCTTTGTTTTTACCTTTATCCCCATGCTTATCCTGAGATTTTTCACCATCTTTCTTCTTACCATCCTTGTCACCCTCTGCATGAGCTTTTCTGCTCATTCTTGCTCTGACCCATTTGTCTGCCTTCTTCCCCAATTCTTGGGGAGAGGTCAGATCTGAGTCTACTAAGTACTGGTGCAACAAGTCAGACACACAATGATTCAAAATATGCTCTCTCAAAATAAGATTATACAGGCTTTCATAGTCAGTCACCTTACTGCCATGTAACCATCCCTCCAAGGCCTTCACTGAACAGTCTAAAAGTCTGTCCAGTCTTGAGAGGACTATTTTCTGGTATCTCTGAACTTTATCCTGTATTGTTCAGTGGTTAAGTCAAATCCATCTAAGAGTGCATCTTTCAAAACTTTATAGTTGTTGGCATCACTCTCCCTGACAGAAAGGAGTCTGCTGCTACCTTTGCGCCAGTGAAAGATAGCCACAAGATAGCAGCCCACTGCCTTTGAGGGACCAACAGTACCATACAGGCCCTCTTGAATGCAGAAAACCGCTTGTTTATGTCATCCCCCTCCTTGTAAAGGGGGCCAATCTTATGCAAGTTTCTTGAATCTGTGTCTCTAACAGGATGACTATCAAGATTGTTGCTGCTGCCACCATGGGGAACTAACCCCAACTTCTGTCTTTCCCTCTCTACATCTAGAGACTCCCTATCTAAGGCCAACTGCTGCTGTCTTAGCTTCAGTCTTCCCTCTTCCGACCTCAGCTTTTTGTGTTCCCTGTCTAGGGTGTTATCCTCAGGGTGGGAGGCCTGGGAATTATCTGACACAGAGGTAATGTGGGAATTAGTAGAAGGGGACCTTTCTCTAACTACCTGAACCCTAGCAACGTGGCCTTTTGGAGTGAAAGGTGCCCTACTAGTGTGTGCCCCCTCTCCCCCACTACCAGCTTCAGTAGGTGGCCTGATAACTCAAAGGTCTTTGGAAGTGCCCTCCAGAGAGTCCTCAGGGCCCTCTCCTGAAACTATCTGGGTACCCCCTCCTCTACCTCCTGATCCTGGGTTTGACCAGTCTGATCCTGGTCACCTTCAAGGAGAAGGTTAAGAAGGAGATTTTTGGTAGGGTTCTTACCAATCTCTAAACACCTTTCTATACAGAGAGCCCCCGAACTTCCAAAGTATAAATTATCATAAGTTGTCTGCACAACTTTGGGAGTGGTCTCTACCACACACACAGTGGAAAGAAAGAGTTTAGGAGAGAGAGAAAAAGTTTAGAAAACTTTTAGAGAAAGGAGAAAAACTTTTTCAAACATTTCTGAAACTTTTTAGAACATTTTTAGAAAGAAAGTAAGACTGTTAAGTTTCCTTGTGTATATTTCTAAGTATTTAGAATATGGCTTTATTATGAAAAGCACCAATGACAAAGTGGTAAAGTAGTTACAAGTACTTATCCCACCGCTGCACCACCAATGTAGGAGGCTGGCCTGGCTTGTAGTGGGTACCAATGGTGCTTACACTTTGTGCTAGGTCCAGTTAACCCTTATTAGTAGAGTAGTAGTGTTCTGGCATCTTAGGCTGATAGAGGTAGCTATAGCAGAGCAGCTTAGGCTGAACTAGGAGACATGCAAAGGTCCTGCTATACCACTTATATCATAAAGGTACTATATAATAATAAGAAAGACAATACTTAGAGTTACTAAAAAATAAAGGTACTTTATTTTAGCGACAAAGTGCCAAAAAATATATCAGAGGATATACTCCCTTAGGAGGTAAGTAAAATACACAAAATATACACAGAAAACCAAATCAACTAATTAAAACAGTCAGAAAGTAGTGCAAACACTGTAGACTACAATAGGATGTAACAGGCCTAGGGGCAATACACACCATATACTAAGAAAGTGGAATGCAAACCACGAATGGACCCCTAGGCTAGTGTAGTGTGTAGAGGGTCGCTGGGAGTGTAAGAAAACACTAAGGCCCATGTTTATACTTTTTTAGCACTGCATTTGCGTAGTTTTTTTGACGCACAATTGGCGCAAACTTACAAAATACAATTGTATTTTTTATGTTTGCACCGTTTTTGCGTCAAAAAGCGGTGCAAATGTGGCACTAAAAAAGTATAAATACGGGCCAAAGGGTGTCCAAGATACCCCACCCCAAGACCCTGGAAAGTAGGAGTAAAGTACTACAATTTCCCAAGAAACACACTAAAGTTGTGATAGAGGATTTTGCAAAGACCACAACAGACTGCAAAGCACTGAAGACTGATTCCTGGACATGAGGACCTGCAAAGGAAGGGGACCAAGTCCAAGAGTCGCGAAAGTGTCCAGGGGGGCCATGAGCCCACTAAACCCCGGATGAAGGTGCAAAATGGCTGACTCTGGATGGAAGAAGCTGAAGATTCTGCAACAACGAAAGGTGCCAGGAACTTCTCCTTCAGGCAGAAGATGTCCCACGGAGTGCTACAGGATGCAGAGTTGTTTCCTTGGCAAAATACCACAAACAAGCCTTGCTAGCTGCAAAAGCTGCAACTAAAGAGAAAGGGTGTTGCCCGGGCCCAGGAAGGTCCAGGATGTCACCATTTGGGAGTGGAGACAGACGGGTCCCTCAGCAATGTAAAGAGCCCACGCACAAGAAGGTAGCACCCACAGAAGTCCTTGAACATGGGTTCAAGAAGTCTGAACATGGCAGTCATCTCAGCACTGCAAAAGAGTGTCCCACGACACTGGAGATCAACTCAGGGAGCTGAGCATCACAGGACAGAGTGCTGGGGACCTAGGCTTGGCAGGCATTGCAGGATTTTGTGGAAATGTGCACAGAAGCCCTTGTAGCTGCATTTCATGCCATGCACAGGAGTGCTGTCTGGAGAGGGGAGGCAAGGACTTACCTCCTCCAAATTTGGACAGTTGGACCACTGGACAGTCTGGGTCACTTGGGTCCACTACCTGTGTTCCAGGGGCCACGCTCGTCAGGATGAGAGTGGTCCTAGAGTATCAGTGATGCTGAAGTTTGGTGACTGCTGAAGCAGGGGGGAGATTTTGTGGACCCACAGGAGATTTCTTTGTGGCTTTACTAGTGCAAGGGTGCCCTGACACTTTGTAACTTTGCATCTAACCTTCAGCAAGTGAAGGTTAGACATATAAGTGACTTATAATTTACTTAAGTGCGGTGACAATGGCTGTGAAATAACGTGTGAATTATTTCACTCAGGCTGCAATGGCAGTCCTGTGTAAAGGTTTGTCTGAGCTCCCTATGGGTGGCAAAAGAAATGTTGCAGCCCATAGGGATCCCCTGGAACCCCAATGCATAGGTACCATATACTACGGAATTATAAGGGTGTTCCAGTATTGTAGGAAAGTACCATCTTGCCTGGCATGTTACCCCCATTTTTCACTGTATATATGTTGTTTTAGTTGTATGTGTCACTGGGACCCTGCTAGGGAGGGCCCCAGTGCTCATAAGTGTGCCTGAATGTGTTACCTGTGTTATGACTAACTGTCTCACTGAGGCGCTGCTAATCAGAACCTCAGTGGTTATGCTCTTTCATTTCTTTCAAATTGTCACTAACAGGCTAGTGACCAATTTTACCAATTTACATTGGCTTACTGGAACACCCTTATAATTCCCTAGTATATGGTACTGAGGTACCCAGGGTATTGGGGTTCCAGGAGATCCCTATGGGCTGCAGCATTTCTTTTGACACCCATAGGGAGCTCTGACAATTCTTACACAGGCCTGCCATTGCAGCCTGAGTGAAATAACGTCCACGTTATTTCACAGCCATTTTACACTGCACTTAAGTAACTTATAAGTCACCTATATGTCTAACCTTTACCTGGTAAAGGTTGGGTGCTAAGTTACTTAGTGTGTGGGCACCCTGGCACTAGCCAAGGTGCCCCCACATTGTTCAGGGCCAATTCCCCGGACTTTGTGAGTGCGGGGACACCATTACACGCGAGCACTACATATAGGTCACTACCTATAAGTAGCTTCACAATGGTAACTCCGAATATGGCCATGTAATATGTCTATGATCATGGAATTGCCCCCTCTATACCATCCTGGCATAGTTGGCACAATCCCATGATCCCAGTGGTCTGTAGCACAGACCCTGGTACTGCCAAACTGCCTTTCCCAGGGTTTCACTGCAGCTGCTGCTGCTGCCAACCCCTCAGACAGGCATCTGCCCTCCTGGGGTCCAGCCAGGCCTGGCCCAGGATGGCAGAAAAAAGGACTTCCTCTGAGAGAGGGTGTTAGACCCTCTCCCTCTGGAAAATGGTGTGAAGGCAGGGGAGGAGTAGCCTCCCCCAGCCTCTGGAAATGCTTTCATGTGCACATTTGGTGCCCATTTCTGCATAAGCCAGTCTACACCGGTTCAGGGACCCCTTAGCCCTGCTCTGGCGCGAAACTGGACAAAGGAAAGGGGAGTGACTACTCCCCTGACCTGTACCTCCCCTGGGAGGTGCCCAGAGATCCTCCAGTGTGCTCCAGACCTCTGCCATCTTGGAAACAGAGGTGCTGCTGGCACACTGGACTGCTCTGAGTGGCCAGTGCCATCAGGTGACGTCAGAGACTCCTCCTGATAGGCTCCTTCAGGTGTTGCTAGCCTATCCTCTCTCCTAGGTAGCCAAACCCTCTTTTCTGGCTATTTAGGGTCTCTGTCTCTTGGGATTCCTTAGATAACGAATGCAAGAGCTCATCCGAGTTCCTCTGCATCTCTCTCTTCACCTTCTGCCAAGGAATCGACTGCTGACCGCGCTTGAAGCCTGCAAAACTGCAACATAGTAGCAAAGACGACTACTGCAACTCTGTAACGCTGATCCTGCAGCCTTCTCGACTGTTTTCCTGGTGGGGCATGCTGTGGGGGTAGTTTGCCTCCTCTCTGCACTAGAAGCTCTGAAGAAATCTCCTGTGGGTCGACGGAATCGTCCCCCTGCAACCGCAGGCACCAAAGAACTGCATCACCTGTACCTTGGGTCTCCTCTCAGCACAACGAGCGAGGTCCCTTGAATCCAGCAACTCTGTCCAAGTGACTACCACAGTCCAGTGACTCTTCAGTCCAAGTTTGGTGGAGGTAAGTCCTTGCCTCCCCACGCCAGACTGCATTGCTGGAAAACGCAACTTTTGCAGCTACTCCGGCCTCCGTGCACTTCCTGCGGAAATCCTTTGTGCACAGTCCAGCCTGGGTCCACGGCACTCTAACCTGCATTGCACGACCTCCTAAGTTGTTCTCCGGCGACGTGGGACTCCTTTGTGTGACTTCGGGTGAGCACCGTTTCACGCATCCTTGTAGTGCCTGTTTCTGGCACTTCTCCGGATGCTGCCTGCTGCTTAGAGGGCTCCTTATCTTGCTCGACACCCCCTCTGTCCCCTGACGCAATTTGCGACATCCTGGTCCCTCTTGGGCCACAGCAGCATCCAAAAACACTAACCGCACGATTTGCAGCTAGCAAGGCTTGTTGGTGGTCTTTCGGCGGGAAAACACTTCTGCACGACTCTTCACGGCGAGAGGGATCCGTTCTCTAAAGGGGAAGTCTCTAGCCTTTGTCGTTCTTGCAGAAACCTACGCTTCTACTGTCCAGTACCAGCATCTTTGCACCCACAGCTGGCATTTCCTGGGCATCTGCCCATCTCCGACTTGCTTGTGACTTTTGGACTTGGTCCCCTTGTTCCACAGGTACCCTCGACTGGAAATCCATCGTTGTTGCATTGTTGGTTTGTGTCTTTCCTGCATAATTCCCCTATCACGACTTCTATGTCCTTTGGGGAACTTTAGTGCACTTTGCACTCACTTTTCAGAGTCTGGGGGTGGGCTTTTTTTCTAACCCTTACTATTTTCTAATAGTCCCAGCAACCCTCTACAAGGTCACATAGGTTTGGGGTCCATTTGTGGTTCGCATTCCACTTTTGGAGTATATGGTTTGTGTTGCCCCTATCCCTATGTGTCTCTATTGCATCCTATTGTAACTATACATTGTTTGCACTGTTTTCTAATACTATTACTGCATATTTTGGTATTGTGTACATATATCTTGTGTATATTTGCTATCCTCCTACTGAGGGTACTCACTGAGATACTTTTGGCATATTGTCATAAAAATAAAGTACCTTTATTTTTAGTATATCTGTGTATTGTGTTTTCTTATGATATTGTGCATATGACACTAAGTGGTACTGTAGGAACTTCACTCGTCTCCTAGTTCAGCCTAAGCTGCTCTGCTAAGCTACCATTATCTATCAGCCTATGCTGCTAGACACCCTATACACTAATAAGGGATAACTGGGCCTGGTGCAAGGTGCAAGTACCCCTAGGTACTCACTACAAGCCAGTCCAGCCTCCTACATTGGTTGTGCAGCGGTGGGATAAGTGCTTTGAGACTACTTACCACTTTTATTATTGTACTTTTCATAAGAGAAAAATATACAAAACAAGTTCAGTGTATGTACACATAACTAAAAAGTTTTGCATTTCCTCTTTTCACTCTTTTCTAAAGTGCTGAAAAGTACTTCTAAACTTTCTAAAAGTTCTTAAAATGTTTTAAAAGTTTTTTTTTCTGTCTTTCTAAAACCTCTAAAAAAGATTGTATCACCTTTTCTGTCACTTAAACTCTTTCTAAAATGTCTGGCACAGGCCAAAATGTTGATCTGTCCAAACTTGCATATGACCACCTTAACTGGAAAGGAGCAAGGAGTCTCTGTGTAGAAAGAGGTTTGAGTGTAGGGAAGAATCCTTCCTTGGAATTATTGCTTAACATGCTTAGAGAACAAGATAAGGCCACAAGGGCCCCATCTGTTGAAAAAGTAGCTAATGGTTCCCAATCTGATCCAGGGACTCCCCTAGAAAAAGATTCAGGAAAGAAACTTCCTAGCCTGCCCATTACTAGACAGTCTAGCATAGTTGGTACTGATGTTGAGTCACACCATACAGATAGTGTTGTCTCACATCATAGCAAGAGCATTCATTCTCACCACAGTAGAACTGATGTTTCTGTTAACCAAGCTGTTAGGATGCCTTCTGTAAGGGACAGGTCTCCTTCTGTCCATTCTCACCATACTTCTGTTTCAAGACATGTCCCTCCCATCCACCCTGATGACAGATTGCTAGAAAGGGAGCTCAATAGATTGAGAGTGGAACAAACCAGACTGAAGCTCAAGAAGCAACAGCTGGATTTGGATAGACAGTCCTTAGAAGGAGAGAAGGAGAGACAGAAACTGGGTTTAGAAACCCATGGTGGCAGCAGCAGTATTCCCAATAGTCATCCTGCAAAAGAGCATGATTCTAGGAATCTGCACAAGATAGTTCCCCCTTATAAGGAGGGGGATGACATTAACAAGTGGTTTGCTGCACTTGAGAGGGCCTGTGTTGTACAGGATGTCCCTCAAAGGCAGTGGGCTGCTATCCTATGGCTATCATTTAGTGGAAAAGGTAGGGATAGGCTCCTTACTGTGAAAGAAAGTGATGCCAATAATTTTGCAGTTCTTAAGAATGCACTCCTGGATGGTTATGGCTTAACCACTGAACAATACAGGATAAAGTTCAGAGAGACCAAAAAGGAGTCTTCACAAGACTGGGTTGATTTCATTGACCATTCAGTGAAGGCCTTGGGGGGGTGGTTACATGGCAGTAAAGTTACTGATTATGACAGCCTGTATAACTTAATCCTGAGAGAGCATATTCTTAGTAATTGTGTGTCTGATTTGTTGCACCAGTACTTGGTGGACTCTGATCTGACCTCTCCCCAAGAATTGGGTAAGAAGGCAGACAAATGGGTCAGAACAAGGGTGAACAGAAAAGTTCATACAGGGGGTGACAAAGATGGCAACAAGAAGAAGGATGGTAAGTCTTCTGACAAGGGTGGGGACAAATCTAAAAATGAGTCTTCATCAGGCCCACAAAAACACTCTGGTGGGGGTGGTGGGCCCAAATCCTCTTCTAATCAAAACAAAGAAAAGAAACCATGGTGCTATTTATGTAAAATAAAAGGCCATTGGACAACAGATCCCAGTTGTCCAAAGAAAAGCACCAAGCCTCCTACCACTACAACCCCTACTGCTACACCTAGTGTCCCTACTAATAGCAGTGGTGGTGGGAGCAAACCTACTAATAGCCAATCCAAGGGAGTAGCTGGGCTCACTTTTGGTAACTTAGTTGGGGTTGGTCTGATTAGGGAGACCACAGAGGCTGTGTTAGTCTCTGAGGGTGCTATTAATTTAGCCACCTTGGTTGCTTGTCCCCTTAACATGGATAAGTACAAGCAACTACCCCTAATAAATGGTGTTGAGGTTCAGGCCTACAGGGACACTGGAGCCAGTGTGACTATGGTCACAGAGAAACTGGTCCACCCTGAACAACACCTACTTGGTCACCAGTACCAAGTAACCGATGCTCACAACAACACACTTAGCCACCCCATGGCTGTTGTAAATCTCAACTGGGGGGGGGTTACTGGTCCAAAGAAAGTTGTGGTAGCCACGGATTTACCTGTAGACTGTCTACTAGGAAATGATTTGGAGACATCAGCTTGGTCAGATGTGGAGTTGGAGGCCCATGCAGCAATGCTGGGCATCCAAGGGCATATATTTGCTTTAACAAGGGCTCAGGCCAAAAAGCAAAAAGGACAGGGAAGCTTGGATCCTGGAACTATGGACCAAGTGCTCCCTAAAGCTAGGGCTAGTAGAAGTAAAGCACTTCCTACTATCCCTCCCTCTATAGTGGATTCTACTTCTGAGGAAGAAGAATTTCCACCCTGTGCAGAACCTACACCAGAGGAGCTGGAAGCAGACACTGCTGAGCTTTTGGGTGAAGGGGGGCCTGCCAGGGAGGAGCTGAGTGTGGCACAGCAGACCTGTCCCACACTAGAGGGTCTAAGACAGCAAGCTGTCAAACAAGCTAATGGGGATGTCAGTGACTCTCACAGAGTTTACTGGGAGGACAACCTCTTGTACACTGAAGCAAGGGATCCTAAACCTGGAACTGCCAGGAGGTTAGTGATTCCTCAGGAGTACAGAAAGTTCCTCCTAACTCTAGCCCACGACATTCCCCTAGCTGGGCATCTAGGACAAATGAAAACTTGGGACAGGCTTGATCCCTTGTTTCATTGGCCTAGAATGTCTGAGGACACAAAAGAGTTTTGTAAGTCCTGTGAAACCTGTCAAGCCAGTGGCAAGACGGGTGGCACTCCAAAGGCACCCTTTATTCCACTGCCTGTGGTTGGGGTTCCTTTTGAAAGGGTAGGGGTTGACATAGTTGGCCCCCTTGACCCTCCTACTGCTTCAGGCAATAGGTTTATCTTGGTGGTAGTGGACCATGCCACAAGATATCCTGAAGCAATTCCATTAAGGACCACTACAGCACCTGCAGTGGCAAAGGCCCTCCTAGGAATATTTTCTAGGGTGGGCTTCCCAAAGGAAGTAGTATCAGACAGGGGAAGCAATTTCATGTCTGCTTACTTAAAGGCCATGTGGAAGGAGTGTGGTGTGACTTACAAGTTCACTACACCCTATCATCCACAAACAAATGGACTGGTGGAGAGATTTAACAAAACTCTCAAAGGCATGATTATGGGTCTCCCTGGAAAACTCCGCAGGAGATGGGATATCCTTTTACCATGCCTCCTCTTTGCCTACAGGGAGGTACCCCAGAAAGGAGTGGGCTTCAGCCCCTTTGAACTCCTCTTTGGACACCCTGTTAGGGGTCCACTAACACTTGTCAAGGAGGGTTGGGAACAACCTTTAAAAGCTCCAAAACAAGATATTGTGGATTATATACTTGGCCTCAGATCAAGGATGGCTGAGTATATGAAAAAGGCCAGTAAAAACCTTCAGGCCAGCCAAGAGCTCCAGAAGCAATGGCATGATCAGAAGGCTGTTTTGGTTCAGTACCAACCAGGGCAGAAAGTGTGGGTCTTGGAGCCTGTGGCCCCAAGAGCACTCCAAGATAAATGGAGTGGACCCCACATAATTGTTGAAAAGAAGGGTGAAGTCACCTACTTAGTTGACTTAGGCACTGCCAGGAGTCCCCTTAGGGTGCTCCATGTCAATCGCCTGAAACCCTACTATGACAGGGCTGATCTCACCCTGCTCATGGCAACTGATGAGGGACAGGAAGAAGACAGTGATCCTCTACCTGATCTCTTCTCTTCCACAGAACAAGATGCTCTAGTGGAAGGTGTAGTTTTGGCTGATTGTCTTACTGCTGAGCAGAAAGACCATTGCATAAATCTCCTGGGTCAGTTTTCTGAACTCTTCTCTACTGTGCCAGGTACCACTTCTTGGTGTGAGCACACTATAGATACTGGAGACAGCTTGCCTGTCAAAAGTAAGATCTATAGGCAGCCTGACCATGTCAGGGACTGCATAAAGCAAGAGGTGCAGAAAATGTTAGAACTGGGAGTGGTTGAGCACTCTGAAAGTCCATGGGCCTCTCCTGTGGTACTTGTACGAAAACCTCATTCCAAGGATGGAAAGAAGGAAATGCGGTTTTGTGTAGATTATAGAGGTCTCAACCAGGTAACCAAAACTGATGCTCACCCTATACCCAGGGCAGATGAGCTCATAAATACACTGGCATCTGGCAAGTATCTAAGCACTTTTGATTTGACTGCAGGGTATTGGCAGATCAAATTATCAGAAGATGCTAAACCTGAAACTGCATTTTCAACCATTGGAGGACATTACCAATTCACAGTAATGCCTTTTGGATTGAAAAATTCACCTGCCACTTTTCAGAGGTTGGTGAACACAGTCCTGCAAGGGCTGGAAGCTTTTAGTGGAGCATATTTGGACGATATAGCTGTCTTTAGCTCCAGTTGGGATGATCACCTGGTCCACCTATGGAAAGTTTTAGAGGCCCTGCAAAAGGCAGGCCTCACTATCAAGGCTTCAAAGTGCCAGATAGGGCAGGGGAAGGTGGTTTATCTGGGACACCTTGTTGGTGGGGAACAGATTGCACCACTTCAGTGGAAAATCCAAACTATTGTAGATTGGGTTCCCCCTACTACTCAGACTCAGGTGAGAGCCTTCCTAGGCCTCACTGGGTATTACAGGAGGTTCATTAAGAATTATGGCTCCATTGCAGCCCCTCTTAATGACCTCACATCCAAAAAGATGCCTAAAAAGGTATTGTGGACAGCTAGCTGTCAGAAAGCTTTTGAGGAGCTGAAGCAAGCCATGTGCTCTGCACCTGTCCTGAAAAGCCCTTGTTACTCTAAAAAATTATATGTCCAAACTGATGAATCTGAATTAGGAGTAGGGGCAGTCCTATCACAACTTAATTCTGAGGGCCAGGATCAACCTGTTGCTTTTATTAGTAGGAGGTTGACCCCTAGAGAAAAGCGTTGGTCTGCCATTGAGAGGGAGGCCTTTGCTGTGGTCTGGGCACTGAAGAAGTTGAGGCCATACCTGTTTGGCACTCACTTCATTGTTCAGACAGACCACAAACCTCTACTTTGGCTAAAACAAATGAAAGGTGAAAATCCTAAATTGTTGAGGCGGTCCATATCCCTGCAGGGAATGGACTATACAGTGGAACATAGACCTGGGAATAGCCACTCCAATGCAGATGGACTCTCCAGATATTTCCACTTAGACAATGAAGACTCATCAGGTTATGGCTAGTCTTATTGTCCTTCGTTTGGGGGGGGGGGGGTTGTGTAGGAAAGTACCATCTTGCCTGGCATGTTACCCCCATTTTTCACTGTATATATGTTGTTTTAGTTGTATGTGTCACTGGGACCCTGCTAGGCAGGGCCCCAGTGCTCATAAGTGTGCCTGAATGTGTTACCTGTGTTATGACTAACTGTCTCACTGAGGCTCTGCTAATCAGAACCTCAGTGGTTATGCTCTCTCATTTCTTTCAAATTGTCACTAACAGGCTAGTGACCAATTTTACCAATTTACATTGACTTACTGGAACACCCTTATAATTCCCTAGTATATGGTACTGAGGTACCCAGGGCATTGGGGTTCCAGGAGATCCCTATGGGCCGCAGCATTTCTTTTGCCACCCATAGGGAGCTCTGACAATTCTTACACAGGCCTGCCATTGCAGCCTGAGTGAAATAACGTCCACGTTATTTCACAGCCATTTTACACTGCACTTAAGTAACTTATAAGTCACCTATATGTCTAACCTTTACCTGGTAAAGGTTGGGTGCTAAGTTACTTAGTGTGTGGGCACCCTGGCACTAGCCAAGGTGCCCCCACATTGTTCAGGGCCAATTCCCCGGACTTTGTGAGTGTGGGGACACCATTACACGCGAGCACTACATATAGGTCACTACCTATATGTAGCTTTACAATGGTAACTCCGAATATGGCCATGTAATATGTCTATGATCATGGAATTGCCCCCTCTATACCATCCTGGCATAATTGGCACAATCCCATGATCCCAGTGGTCTGTAGCACAGACCCTGGTACTGCCAAACTGCCTTTCCCGGGGTTTCACTGCAGCTGCTGCTGCTGCCAACCCCTCAGACAGGCATCTGCCCTCCTGGGGTCCAGCCAGGCTTGGCCCAGGATGGCAGAACAAAGGACTTCCTCTGAGAGAGGGTGTTACACCCTCTCCCTTTGGAAAATGGTGTGAAGGCAGGGGAGGAGTAGCCTCCCCCAGCCTCTGGAAATGCTTCCATGGGCACATTTGGTGCCCATTTCTGCATAAGCCAGTCTACACCGGTTCAGGGACCCCTTAGCCCTGCTCTGGCACGAAACTGGACAAAGGAAAGGGGAGTGACCACTCCCCTGACCTGTACCTCCCCTGGGAGGTGCCCAGAGCTCCTCCAGTGTGCTCCAGACCTCTGCCATCTTGGAAACAGAGGTGCTGCTGGCACACTGGACTGCTCTGAGTGGCCAGTGCCATCAGGTGATGTCAGAGACTCCTCCTGATAGGCTCCTTCAGGTGTTGCTAGCCTATCCTCTCTCCTAGGTAGCCAAACCCTCTTTTCTGGTTATTTAGGGTCTCTGTCTCTTGGGATCCCTTAGATAATGAATGCAAGAGCTCATCCGAGTTCCTCTGCATCTCTCTCTTCACCTTCTGCCAAGGAATCGACTGCTGACCGCGCTGGAAGCCTGCAAAACTGCAACATAGTAGCAAAGACGACTACGCAACTCTGTAACGCTGATCCTGCAGCCTTCTCGACTGTTTTCCTGGTGGTGCATGCTGTGGGGGTAGTCTGCCTCCTCTCTGCACTAGAAGCTCTGAAGAAATCTCCCGTGGGTCGACGGAATCGTCCCCCTGCAACCGCAGGCACCAAATAACTGCATCACCGGTACCTTGGGTCTCCTCTCAGCATGACGAGCGAGGTCCCTTGAATCCAGCAACTCTGTCCAAGTGACTCCCACAGTCCAGTGACTCTTCAGTCCAAGTTTGGTGGAGGTAAGTCCTTGCCTCCCCACGCCAGACTGCATTGCTGGAAACCGCGACTTTTGCAGCTACTCTGGCCTCCGTGCACTTCCGGCGGAAATCCTTTGTGCACAGTCCAGCCTGGGTCCACGGCACTCTAACCTGCATTGCACAACCTCCTAAGTTGTTCTCCGGCGACGTGGGACTCCTTTGTGCAAGTTTGGGTGAGCACCGTTTCACGCATCCTCGTAGTGCCTGTTTCTGGCACTTCTCTGGGTGCTGCCTGCTGCTGAGAGGGCTCCTTATCTTGCTCGACACCCCCTCTGTCCCCTGACGCAATTTGCAACATTCTGGTCCCTCCTGGGCCACAGCAGCATCCAAAAACACTAACCGCATGATTTGCAGCTATCAAGGCTTGTTGGCGGTCTTTCGGTGGGAAAACACTTCTGTACAATTCTCCACGGCGTGCGGGATCTATCCTCCAAAGGAAAAGTCTCTAGCCCTTGTCGTTCTTGCAGAAACCTACGCTTCTACTGTCCAGTACCAGCATCTTTGCACCCACAGCTTGCATTTCCTGGGCATCTGCCCATCTCCGACTTGCTTGTGACTTTTGGACTTGGTCCCCTTGTTCCACAGGTACCCTCGACTGGAAATCCATCGTTGTTGCATTGTTGGTTTGTGTCTTTCCTGCAGAATTCCCCTATCACGACTTATATGTCCTTTGGGGAACTTTAGTGCACTTTGCACTCACTTTTCAGGGTCTTGGGGTGGGCTATTTTTCTAACCCTTTCTATTTTCTAATAGTCCCAGCGACCCTCTACAACGTCACATAGGTTTGGGGTCCATTCGTGGTTCGCATTCCACTTTTGGAGTATATGGTTTGTGTTGCCCCTATCCCTATGTGTCTCTATTGCATCCTATTGTAACTATACATTGTTTGCACTGTTTTCTAATACTATTACTGCATATTTTGGTATTGTGTAGATATATCTTGTGTATATTTGCTATCCTCCTACTGAGGGTACTCACTGAGATACTTTTGGCATATTGTCATAAAAATAAAGTACCTTTATTTTTAGTATATCTGTGTATTGTGTTTTCTTATGATATTGTGCATATGACACTAGGGGGGTGATTCTGATTCTGGCGGGCGGCGGAGGCCGCCCGCCAGAATTCCGCCCCCATTATACCGCTCCGCGGTCAGAAGACCGCGGAGGGTATTATGAGTTTTTCCCTGGGCTGGCGGGCGGTCTCCAAAAGACCGCCCGCCAGCCCAGGGAAAAACTCCCTTCCCACGAGGATGCCGGCTCGTAATCGAGCCGGCGGAGTGGGAAGGTGCGACGGGTGCAGTGGCACCCGTCGCGTATTTCAGTGTCTGCAAGGCAGACACTGAAATACTTTGCGGGGCCCTCTTACGGGGGCCCCTGCCGTGCCCATGCCATTGGCATGGGCACGGCAGGGGCCCCCAGGGGCCCCGCGACCCCCCCTACCGCCATCCTGTTCATGGCGGCTTTCCCGCCGTGAACAGGATGGCGGTAGGGGGGGTCAGAATCCTCATGGCTGCGGAGCGCGCTCCGCAGCCATGGAGGATTCAAACGAGCAGCGGAAAGTCAGCGGGAGACCGCTGACTTTCCGCTTCTGACCGCGGCTGAACCGCCGCGGTCAGAATGCTCGTTGGAGCACCGCCAGCCTGTTGGCGGTGCTCCCGTGGTCGGTGGCCCTGGCGGCCACCGGCCGCCAGGGTCAGAATGACCCCCTAAGTGGTACTGTAGGAGCTTCACTCGTCTCCTAGTTCAGCCTAAGCTGCTCTGCTAAGCTACCATTATCTATCAGCCTATGCTGCTAGACACCCTATACACTAATAAGGGATAACTGGGCCTGGTGCAAGGTGCAAGTACCCCTAGGTACTCACTACAAGCCAGTCCAGCCTCCTACAAGTATGCCAATAGAAATTAGTAAAAATGGTCACTAGCCTATGGTGACATATTCAAAGGCAGAGAGAGCATGAGCACTGAGGTTCTGGTTAGCAGAGCCTCAGTGACACAGTTAGGCGCTACACAGGTATACACATTCAGGCCACAAACTATGAGCACTTGGTTCCTGGCTAGCAGGATCCCAGTGAGACTGTGGAAACACCCTGACATATACTCACAAACAGGCCAAAAGTGGGGGTACCAATGCTCAAAGAGGCTACCTTCCTACACCGTCCTTCCCCTGTGACTTGCTTCCTCATCGGGATAAAGTGGCAATGTAGCCAGTGAAGTGAATTTATCTTATTTCAAGTAATAATGGGTATATACTTGAGGGAGTAAACACATTAACATTCTCCTTAAAAATGCATTCTCATCTACAAGTCACCTATCACTACAATTTCTTTTTATAAATGTGTATCCTTTTTTCTTTCAGCACTAGTCAGGATGTATAATGAAGGAGAAGGGCCATGGAAGCATATTGTAAGCATGTGACAATTCCTATTCACTGAACAATTTGACAATGCCGATTGTGTTATCGCACTTTCCGTTTAATTTGTGTAATATGCATTCAGGCACAGATCGTGTTTATATCTCTAGCATCTGCAGGTGCTGAAAAGAAAAACACATTATACACCTATTTTGAGTTGTTTATTAATGGCTAGTAAAAACAAGTTTCCAGTTTAAAATGCCGCCTTGTAACGTTACCAGTGCGTTATATATTATTTAAACTAACCATACTAAATATTTCAAAACTACTACTACAATTAGGAAATAATGTGCTATATTTCCTCGTGTGTACCTTTTACATAATGTAAGAGCGCCAGACCTGCCTATAGTTTGATGATGAAAAGCGAGGAAATGCCGTGGAAACGATTCCATGAATGTCAACAGACCTTGAAATATTGCACACTTTCCAAAGAAAACGTGATATTTGTAACAATTATAAAGCTGTAATGTATTATTTTGGCAATATAAGCAGTCGCACTATCGCTGGCTCCCAAACAAGGAGAAGGTACCTAAACGTCCACATATACAAAATTGATGAGTTTGACTTATGCCGCATGTCATTATCACATTGCATTGAACTGCATTTTTACAGGCTTAAGAAGGAGTGCATTACGCTGATAATTACTGAAATTACTAATTAGTTGGCGTCTTCTGCGGGAAAACAACTCTGGAGATGAGCTACACCATCTCTTGTCTCTTGAGACACAATTGTCCTCTGTATTAGCGTGATTCAAAGACCTTTGTCACATAAAGGATACTATGAACAGTAAAAGTGATAACATTAGAAGTACCATGATTGCCACAAAAACCCCAAAACGATAAGTAAAAGAACACTTTCTGCATCTCCTCTCTGTTTGCCACCATATCCTATTTTGATTGGGTCTCTTTCTTTGTCTTCTACTCCATCATCAAGCACCTCACGATCATGGTAGCTTCGTAGGCTAAATGCATGATGTTGTAGATTTATGTTATGGAGGCTATTGAATATGTTTGCTTTGAGAAAGTAGCCTCTTTCTAGCATGGTTACCCCCACTTTTGGCCTGTTTGTGAGTGTATGTCAGTGTGTTTTTACTGTGTCACTGGGATCCTGCTAGCCAGGACCACAGTGCTCATAGTTTGTGGCCTTATGTGTATGCCTGTGTAGTGCCTAACTGTGTCACTGAGGCTCTGCTAACGAGAACCTCAGAGCTTATGCTCTCTCTGCTTTTAAATTTGAAACTGTAGACCAGTGACTTCATTTACCAATTTCTATTGGCATACTGGACCCCCCTTATAAAGTCCCTGGTACATGGGACCTAGGTACCCAGGGCATTGGGGTTCCAGGAGATACATATGAGCTGCAGCATTTCTTTTGCCACCCATAGGGAGCTCAGACAAACCCTTACACAGGACTGCCACTGTAGCCTGCTTGAGTTAGTGCCCACACTATTTCACAGCCATTTTCACTGCACTTAAGTAACTTATAAGTTACCTATATGGCTAACCTTCACTTGCTGTATGTTAGATACAAAGTTACTAAGTGTGAGGGCACCCTTGCACTAGCAAAGGCCTGATTTGTGCCCCCCTACATGCCACTATGCCCAATGACCATGCCCAGGGGACAGAAGTCCCCTGGGCATGGGCATTGGGCAAGGGGGCATGACTCCTGTCTTTGCTAAGGCAGGAGTCATTTCTATGGGGGTTGGGAGTGAAAACAAAATGGCGCAAATCGGGTTGAGGCGAAAAAATTGCCTCAACCTGACTTGCCCCATTTCTTGACGCCCAAGCCCCATATCCCCCTACGCCGGCGCTGCCTGGTGTACGTCGTTTTTTTTAACGCACACCAGACGGCGCCGGTGGCTAACGCCGGCTAACGTCATTCAATAAATACGGCGCCGCATGGTGCTTCAGAATGGCGTTAGCCGTGCAAATTTTTTTGACACAAAACTGCGTTAGCGCAGTTTTGCGTCAAAAAGTATAAATATGGGCCAGAGTTCTGCCCTATTGTGGTCTGGGCAGCCCAGTCCCAGGAAGGCAGAACAAAGAATTTCCTCTGAGAGCAGGGTGCTACACCCTCTCCCTTTGGAAATAGGTGTTACAGCCTGGGGAGGGGTAGCCTTCCCCAGCTTCTGGAAATGATTTGAAGGACACAGATGGTGCCCTCCTGGCATAAACTGGTCTACACCGGTTCAGGGACCCCTTCTCCCCTGCTCTGGTGGGAAATTGAACAAAGGAAAAGGGAGTGACCACTCCCCTGTCCATCACCACCTCAGGGGTGGTGCCCTGAGCTCCTCTAGTGTGTCCCAGACTTCAGCCATCTTGATTTGCAAGGTGTGGGGGCACTCTGGAGGGCTCTGAGTGGCCAGTGCCAGCAGGTGACGTCAGAGACCCCTCCTGATAGGTCCTTAGCTGATAAGCCAATCCTCCTCTCACAGCTATTTAGGGTCTCTCCGGTGTCGTAGTTGGACTCTTGATCTAGGCAAGACTGCTGGTTTAAGGACAGTACTTATGTTTGTAGGCGACTATGCCTATCCTACAACAAGTCGCAGCTGTCGTCCCAATCCTTCCGGCTCACTAGCAGCACCTCACCAAAAACCCAAATAGAAAAAGGTGATTTGTGGCAGCCTTTACGCATGGACCCGAGAGTATGACATCTCAGGGATTGTCGTGGTTAAACGGAGATTACCCCTTTCTCACAGATATATCATGTATCAATCAAACACAGGCAATAACGAAGATGCAGGAAAGTTTCAATAGTTTTTATTTAACACAACTGCAATCTGCGATAAGTTGCATGGGCTGCAATGATTAAGATAATGAACAGTGCAAGAAACAGAATTGTAAAGACAAGAGTCATTATTACAAAGACCCCCACCATCTTGCAATAACATGAAAAGACATAAGGGTGGTCATTACAACCCTGGTGGACGGTGTTAGAGCGGCGGTAAGACCACCAACAGGCTGGCGCTAAAAAAATTGGAATTACGACCGTGGCGGAAACCGCCAACAAAGACAGCCACTTTAACACTGCGACCGCCACGGCGGTACAGACAAACAGCTTGGCGGTCACCACCAACATACAGGCGGAAGACAAAGTACTGCCCACAGTATCACAACCTACCAATCCACCACCTTTTCTGGGGCGGATTCACCGCAGACAAAAACACGGCGGAAACAGGACTTCGAAGGGAAAACGCTCACCTCTACACACCCCACGAGGAATCCGGACGCCATGGAACCCGAGCTGCACATCCTGCCAGCCCTCATCTTCTTGCTCCTCTACCAGGAGCACGAACGCCGGCGGCGAAGACAACGGTGAGTACTGCACCTACGACACAGGGGAGGGGGAGGGAAAAACAGGGACACAAACAGCCAATACCCCAACCCCCACCCTCACCCACTACAACACACACACTAATACATATTTATACATTATAGTTACGACCCCCAGCCCTCGGAAGAATGCAAAGACAAAAGGAAATGAGTGTAACCATTGTAATATATTAAAATCAAGTACGCAAAAATATATATATATACACCATAAACAAAATATCCCCCAAGCTTAGTAGTCCAGGTAGTGCTCCAATGAAGTCCATGGAACACTGGGCCCACACGGTATCGGGGGAGGCCCACACAAGATCCCCGACCATGATGGAGAGAACACTGCAGGGGCATCAGATAGCAAACAAAACAGGCACCTCAGAGGGAGGGAAAGGGGGGGCACCTCAGCCGGTTGAGTGCACGACGCCAAATCCACGAGGGGGCCACATGCCCACTGTTCAATCCTGGGGAGTGCAAAGCCACAGTCTCTCAAGTCTATACAGTGGGTGGGTTGCCCACTGTTCTATCCTGGGGAGTGCAAAGCCACAGTCTCTCAAGTCTATACAGTGGGTGGTTTGCCCACTGTTCAATCCTGGGGAGTGCAAAGCCACAGTCTCTCAAGTCTATACAGTGGGTGGGTTGCCCACTGTTCCATCCTGGAGAGTGCAAAGCCACAGTCTCTCAAGTGGATGACAGTCTCCACTGGTTCTGGAGGGGGCATGGTGCCCAGAGTGCTTCATCCTGCTAAGGACAGAGGTAGTGGATATATCTCTCCACTGCTTCTGGAGGGGGCATGGTGCCCAGAGTGCTTCATCCTGCTAAGGACAGAGGTAGTGTGTGACAGTCTCCACTGGTTCTGAAGGGGGCATGGTGCCCAGAGTGCTTCATCCTGCTAAGGACAGAGGTAGTGGATGACTGTCTCCACTGGTTCTGGAGAGGGCATGGTGCCTAGAGTTCTTCATCCTGCTAAGGACAGAGGTAGTGGATGTATCACTCCACTGGTTTTGGAGAGGGCTCTGTGTCCAGAGTGCTTCATCCTGCTCGTGACGGACTCAGTAGTGTCAGTGCCCTTGGCGCTCATGGGCCAGCGGTGCTTTTGGCGGCAGTGCCCTGTTCAGCGGTGCTTGTAGCGGCGGTGCCCTGTTCAGCGGTGCTTGAGGTGGCGGTGCCCTGTTCAGCGGTGCTTAAGGTGGCGGTGCCCTGTTCAGCAGTGCTTGTAGCAGCGGTGCCCTGTTCAGCGGTGCTTGAGGCGGCAGGTGTCCTGTTCAGCGTTGCTTGAGGCGGCGGGCTCTTTGCAGTGACTCAGCTGCTGGCGATCCTCTCTGTCCCAGCGGGGCTTGTGCTGGCGGTCCTCTCTAGCCTAGCGGGGCTTGTGCTGGCGGTCCTCGCTAGCCCAGAGGGGCTTGAGCTGGCAGTCCTCTCTAGCCCAGCGGGCCTTGTGCTGGCGGTGGCCTCCTGGGCAGCAGGGCAGGTGCTGGTGGTGGCCTCCTGGGCAGCGGGGAGGATGGCTGTGGCCTCCTGGGCAGCGGGGATGATGGCGGTTGCCTCTTGGGCAGCGGGGATGATGGCAGTCTACTCCGCCGTGCTGCTCTTCCCAGACTTTCCGGGTTTCTTGTGGCCCTTCCCCACCTTGGAAGGTGTCGCAGCTGACTCCACACTCCCACCGGGACCCCTGGGAGCGGCTTTGGTGGCCGGAGTCTTCCCCCTCTCCCGAGGGGCACTGGCCAACTTTGGATGCTTGACAGGTGGGGGACTGTCTGTGCTGTGGCTCTGTGCCACACTGGCAGCCCTGGTGGCCGGTGCACTCCAGGTTCCGGTGACTACAGGCACCACTGGTCCAGGAGATGTTGTGGGTGAGGTGCTAGTTTGGGACCTGGAGAGTTGGGCCCTAGGAGACGGACGGGGTGGGGGAGGTGTGGGAAAGAGGTCAAGGTTGGACAGGAAAAGTTTTTGGGAGACACTGGGACGGGTAGCTGGAGGGGGTTTGGGAGTGGAGGAAGAGGTTGTGGTTGTAAGAGGTGTTCGTTTGGTGACTTTGGGTGAAGGTGCATGCGCTGGAGGCTGTTGTGAGGTGGATGGCTGTTGGGTGGGTGTGTGCCTGCGTTTGTGTATCTTTGGAGGGGGTGTCACAGACACACTGGGAGAGGACACAGGGGACGTGTGAATGGTAGTGGGGGTGGTGACTGCACGTGAGCGGGGTGTGGTGGTGGGTTTGCTGGCAGTAATGGCTGTAGATGTAGTGCATGCAGGTGTGAGTGTAGACGAGACTGGGAGGGAGGAGAGAGACGAGGAGGAGGGGGACACAGTGGAGGCAGTGGATGTTGGTGTGTCTACATGTGTGTGATGCCTGCGTGAGTGCCTGTGGGATGTGTGGTGCTTATGTTTGCCTGAGCTTCCCTTGTGTGTTGACGTGAGTGAATGCTGGTCTGAAGGTGTGCTTGGGATAGGCTGGGGTACAGGGGATTGGGTCTGGGTGGAGGAAGTTGGAGGGAGGAGGCTAGAGACAAGGACAATGACTGCCATCAGTGCTGAGGCCAGAGTCTGAAAAGCTCGCTGAAGGGCCGCCTGACCAGAATGAATGCCCTCCAGGAATGCATTGGTTTGTTGCAACTGCCTTTCGACACCCTGGATGGCATTCAAAATGGTAGACTGCCCAACAGTGAGGGACCTGAGGAGGTCAATGGCGTCCTCACTGAGGGCAGCAGGGGTGACTGGGGCAGGGGCTGAGGTGCCTGGGGCAAAGGTGATGCCCACCCTCCTGGGTGAGCGGGCACGGGGCAAAGGCTGAGAGGCTGCTGGGAGGGCGGTGCTGGTAGGGGGGGTGGCGGCTGTACTTATAGATGCTGGGGGCACAGATGTTGCTGCCACCACAAGGGAGCTCCCATCAGAGGACGAGTCCGTGTCGCTGGTGTCAGCTCCTGTCCCTGCCGTGGAGCTCCCCTCACCCTCCGTCCCACTGGTGAACTCTGAGTGCGTTGTCTCGCCCTCCAGGTCCATATGGGATGCAGCTCCCTCGTGCTCCGGTGCCACTGCTCCTCCGCCTGATGATGCTAATGCACACAAGAACAGGGAAACCACAAAAAGGGGGGGGGGGGACAGAAGAAAGACATGTTCAGTGAATGGCTTACAGCTACCGTTGGCGGGCACGACAGACACAAAAGCCCCCTGCACTACGCCGCGCTCTAGGGCTCCACTGTTCAATCCCTGGGAAATGGCCTACAAGGCTATGGATGACATCTGCACACATGGAAGTCACAGGAGCCTGACTAGGTGTAGTTGCCTCTGAACATAGGTGGGGGGATGTGTCACATGGCCTGCCTTACGGAGGGGCCTTGCCTACGGAACTCGCCCTGGCCTAGGGAAACCCACAGACCACCTCCCCCACCCAGACACCTCCACTGCACGCAAAGTCAGCAGAATAAGAGTGTACTCACCCCCTTGTGGCTGCTGTGATGCCCTGAAGCGCCCATCCAACTCCGGGTAGGCCACCGCCAGGATCCTGAACATCAGGGGGGTCATGGTGCGACGGGCACCCCTCCCACGTTGGTAGTCCATCCCCAGCTGAGCCTCTGCCATCTTCTTGCTCCAGCGGCGAATGTCCTCCCATCTTTTCCAGCAGTGGGTGCTCCGTCTGTGGTAGACCCCCAGGGTCCGGACGTCCTTGGCGATGGCACGCCAAATATCTTTTTTCTGATGGGCGCGGACCTACATGAATTGTACATGGGGAAGAGAAACTTAATACCAACTTCACCGTCACAGTCATTGCCCCCATCCCTACCCTTGCCATGTGGCACATGCACTCACCGTCGTTTCATGCGCGCCGCAATCTCCCCCCCCAGCTTACATCCACCCCACTCCACACAGGCATAGCCCATACAGCATGCTCCCAGTGTATTTACCTGTTTGTCTGGAGGACCGTAGAGTAGCGTGTACTGGGGGAGGGCGCCGTCCACGAGTTTCTCTAACTCCTCTGATGTGAAGGCAGGGGCCCTTTCCCCAGACACTTGAGCCATTGTCTCTTCCAGACCGAGGTCACAGCAGCACTTGCAGTGTAGGTCCTCTCCTGTCGAAGATCAAGTATCGAGTGACTGAACAGATAGAAAATGGCGGTCACGTACGCGGCGGTGCGTACCGTCACCGCCGGCATACATCGTCATTGGCTTCTGGGACCCATAGGGTCCAATGTTAACCAATGCAGCATTGTGCCGCGGTCTTCGACCGCCTACCGCAACGATGCAACGAGTTCTCCAACCCCAGCGCCAGCGCCAACGCCGTCACGCCCTCACAGGATTTGTGCGAATCCCTCGCCACTTTCTTCCATCGCAAGATCAGCGACCTCCACGACAGCTTCGGACACCAGACCCAACCATACACCACTGAACCCGCTTCCCCGGACATCACCCTCAACAACTGGACCCACATCAACACGGAAGAAACCAAATCCATCATGAACTCTATCCACTCCGGCGCCCCTTCGGACCCCTGCCCGCACTTCATCTTTAACAAAGCCGACGACATCATCGCCCCGCACCTCCAGACCGTCATCAACTCTTCTTTTTCTTCTGCTACCTTCCCCGAATGCTGGAAGCACGCTGAAGTCAACGCCCTACTAAAGAAACCTCTGGTTGACCCAAGCGACCTGAAAAACTTCCGCCCCATCTCTCTTCTACCTTTCCCAGCCAAGGTAATAGAAAAGACCGTCAACAAACAGCTGACCACCTTCCTGGAAGACAACAACCTGCTCGACCCTTCACAAACCGGATTACGAACCAACCACAGCACGGAAACCGCCCTCATCTCAGTCACAGACGACATCAGAACCCTGATGGACAACGGTGAAACAGTCGCCCTCATTCTCCTCGACCTCTCGGCTGCCTTTGACACCGTCTATCACCGCACCCTAATCACCCGCCTACGCTCCACCGGGATCCAAGGCCAGGCCCTGGACTGGATCGCCTCCTTCCTCGCTAACCGCTCCCAAAGAGTTTACCTCCCTCCGTTTCGCTCAGAACCCACCAAGATCATCTGCGGCGTACCTCAAGGCTCATCGCTCAGCCCGACACTCTTCAATGTCTACATGAGCCCCCTCGCCGACATCGTACGCAAGCACGACATCATCATCACCTCCTACGCCGACGACACCCAACTTGTACTCTCCCTCACCAAGGACCCCGCCAGCGCCAAGACCAACCTACAAGAGGGTATGAAGGACGTCGCAGATTGGATGAGGCTCAGCCGCCTAAAGCTGAACTCTGAAAAAACGGAAGTCCTCATCCTCGGCAACACCCTGTCCGCCTGGGACGACTCCTGGTGGCCCACGGCCCTCGGCACCGCACCGACCCCCGCAGACCACGCCCGCAACCTCGGCTTCATCTTGGACCCTCTTCTCACCATGACCAAGCAAGTCAACGCCGTGTCCTCCGCCTGCTTCCTCACTCTCCGCATGCTCCGTAAGATCTTCCGATGGATCCCCGCCGACACCAGGAAAACCGTGACCCACGCCCTCGTCACGAGCCGCCTGGACTACGGCAACACCCTCTACGCCGGGACCACAGCCAAACTCCAAAACCGCCTGCAACGCATCCAAAACGCCTCGGCCCGCCTCATCCTCGACGTACCCGGCAGCAGCCACATCTCCGCACACCTGAGACACCTGCATTGGCTCCCAGTCAGCAAAAGGATCACCTTCCGTCTTCTCACCCACGCACACAAAGCCCTCCACAACAAGGGACCGGAATACCTCAACAGACGCCTCAGCTTCTACGTCCCCACCCGCCCCCTCCGCTCCGCTGGCCTCGCACTTGCTGCCGTCCCTCGCACCCGCCGCTCCACGGCGGGTGGGAGATCTTTCTCCTTCCTGGCGGCCAAGACCTGGAACTCCCTCCCCACCAGCCTCAGGACCACCCAGGACCACTCCGCTTTCCGGAGACTCCTAAAGACTTGGCTGTTCGAGCAGCGATAACCCCCCCTTCCCCCCCTAGCGCCTTGAGACCCGCACGGGTGAGTAGCGCGCTTTATAAATGTTAATGATTTGATTTGATTTGATTTGATGTACAATGCCAGCGCAGTTACCTCATATCCCATTGTCTCACTCTAGAGGTCAGACAGCCCCCATTTCAGGGGCCCACATGGCTTCATTTTTAACTGCGTCACACATACCTAGGCCTAGACTCAACACACATACAGGCCACTTTTCGGATTAGCATTCGTTTTTCTGTGTAAGCTGTGGGTACGTACCTCTGAGTTGGTTGACTCTGTGCTCGCTTTTGTCCTTCATAGGCACCGTCCGCTGGAACATGTGAGGAGATGGCGGCATCCTTTGGTGTACAGACCGCTGGTGGACCTGTCGACAATGGAGGAAAGACATGTGATCATGACATACAGGCTTGACTGTGCCACAATCCAGGAACTGTGTACCCAGCTAGAGCCAGACCTGATGTCAGCTATCCACCATCCCACGGGAATCCCCCCTCAAGTGCAGGTGCTGTCAGTGCTCCATTTCCTTGCAAGTGGGTCATTTCTTCCATTTTCATTTCATTAGCTTTATTTCGGTAAGTATAAATACCATAAAAGCACATCACATTTGACAATTTCATAATTAAAAAAAGAACAACGAACTACATAATAGACAGTTTTAGTCATAAAAAGTTAAAAAAGAAAAAAGAAATGTTTGGGCATAAGCATTTCCATACTGTAAAATCACACCTTATTATAGATTTGCGTAAAAATACATAGTAGGTATTAAAAATCAAATACAGACCTGGCCAAACATATCAGATAAAAAACATTTCTATTTAAAAGTGTAAATGTATCTAAGCAGAACAAATAAAAAGGGCGGAGGGGAGATGCGTCTAGGTCAATTAAAATAGTAAGTGCATACAAAGATAGATTCATCAATGACTGCTTCCCACATCCGTTGTTAACTCTTCCTCTATTTTTTTGAGCATGTTCAATCTAATATGCCAGATTGAATCTAAATATTTTGCCAAACAGCAAACCACAAAAACAGATGAGTCAGATTTAAAAATTCTCAGAGCCAGCGAACAATTTTTAAAACCCATTTTCCTGCATAAAGGAATAATCCAGCGGACTCTTTGTTTGTGGTATGCGGGGCATTGGAAGAGGATGTGGGTTATAGATTCTTCTCTGGCGCAGCCCATCGGACACATCTTAGAAGTGCAGCTAGAGTTAGACCATTTATATGTAAGGGTACGCAAAGGAAGAGAGCCTACCCTAAATCTAATATATAATGCATGAACGAACGGAGAAGAAACTATGTCCATATATTGTACAAATTCGTAGTGGCATTTGAATTGTAGGAAATTGCCCGTCATGGAAGACAATTGTGAAAGTTGGACATAGAGCCAAAATGCATCCTTTAATATCTGTATTGCATTTTTTGGGATAGATAGCGGGTCCTTCCAATAAGACCCCAAGCCAAGTAGTGAGAAGGTCTGTTCTACGTATACACACCACTTGATTTTTGGGCTGGTGTTGTTGGCCATCAAATTAGCTAGCCCACATCTATAGGGGGCGAGAGAATCTAATGACCATAGACGAATCCAATATAACAGGGGCCTAAGTGCGACGATCTGGCTGATGGAGGGCAAATTTAGGTCCATTCGTATTGGGAGCAATGGGGTGCTGGAAGGAACTCTTAGCAACAACCTTAAGAAGGAGTTTTCCACCTTTGTCAGATCATCTAAGCTACAGTGGCCCCACAATTCGGCTCCATAAATTGCTCCCCCTCTTGCTTGTAATTTGTAGATTTCAACGGCGGGCATCATGGCAAAGCTAGGAGATCTAGCTGCGAATCTTATAATGCCACTCGCTCGCTGTTTCAATCGTAGGGTGGCCTTCTGGATATGACACTGCCACTTATGCAAGTCTTCTAATTTCAAGCTTAGGTAATCAAAGTCGCTGACTCTTTCCAGCGCAGCACCCTCTAAATAGATAGGTCGTCGCATCCTGCCTTTTTTGTCCCCAAACACCATACACTTAGTTTTTGATCGATTAATTTTGAGGCCATGGTGATTTCAAACAACAGTGGCCATAGCATCAGGGATGTCCCAGCCTACGTTTTCAAATGTGTTGCCCAGAGTGTTGTCTGCCCTGCTGAAACACATGCGGAGCTACATCGTTTTCCCTCAGGTGGAGGATTTGCCTACAGTGAAAGGTGATTTCTATGCCCTGGGACATATCCCCAACATCATAGATGCCATTGATGGGACCCATTTGGCTTTGGTCCCCCCCCGCAGGAGTGAACAGGTGTACAGAAACCGGAAGAGTTATCATTCCATGAATGTGCAGATGGTGTGTTTGGCAGACCAGTACATCTCCCATGTGAATGCCAAGTTCCCTGGCTCAGTGCATGACGCCTACATCCTGCGGAATAGCAGCATCCCTTATGTGATGGGTCAACTCCAGAGGCACTGTGTGTGGCTATTAGGTGAGCACCTGGAAGCAAGACAGTGGGAATGGTTGTCTGGGCCTGGGGTTATCCCTACAGGTTACTGTGTGTCTAACACTTGTCCCTCGCCATTGGCAGGTGACTCTGGTTACCCCAACCTGTCATGGCTACTGAACCCAGTGAGGAATCCCAGGACAAGGGCAGAGGAACGCTACAATGAGGCCCATGGGCGAACACGGCGGTTAATAGAGCAGACCTTCGGCCTCCTGAAGGCCAAGTTCAGGTGCCTCCATATGACCGTTGGATCACTATTCTGCTCACCAAAGAAGGTGTGCAAGATCATCGTGGCCTGCTGTATGCTTCACAACTTAGCTTTGCGACGACAGGTGCCTTTTCTGCAGGAGGATGGTCCAGATGGCAGTGTTGTTGCAGCTGTGGAGCTAGGTGGACAGTGAAGACGAGGAAGCAGAAGAAGAGGACATGGACAACAGGGACTCTGTGATCCTGCAATATTTCCATTGATACACAGGCAAGAATACAAACCTGCCTACTACATGTACTTTAAAACTACTACCTCTCTACTATGTGTCATTTTCACCCAGTGTATGGTCACTGGGTTGTCACTTTCCCTTACGATTTCACAGATGTGGGTCCCACTGTGTGACATCTGCTTTGATTCCTCATGGACTAGAGCTGTGTGACATAGGTATGTTGACATTACAATCGAAAGAGCTTTTTGCCACAGTAATTGCTAATATACTATTCCGAAATCACAGACTGACTCCAGATTGTTTTGTGCTTCAATGGTGTTTATTTAAGTGCAAAATATTGGAGAGGGTTGCAAAATGGTGAGGGGTGATGGTGCAGGAATGTCCATGGCAGAGTCCACTCTATTAGTCTCACAGGTGCATTGCCCAAATGGGCATAGGAAGTGCAGCTGGGGCAGTTTAAGGATGGACAGGGTGACAAAGTGGGACAGAAGGATGACATTCAGGGTGGTCTCATTTCTTGGCGGGGGTCTTGGTATCATTCTCTGTCTGTGTCCTGGATCTCGAGGACCGTTTGCGGAGTGGTTCTCCCTCTGCAGGGGGTGGGGTGCTGGTGTGGTGGTCCTGTGGCGGTGCCTCCTGTCCAACTAGCGCCGGCAGAGGTGGTAGGCAGTTCATCGTCCATGCTAGTGTCAGGGGCCCCTTGTTTACCACAGTGTACCTCCTGGTGTTGAGTACTTCCTTCAGGACCCCTATGATGGTGCCCAGGGTGGAATTGATGGTTCTGAATTCCTCCCTGAATCCCAAATACTGTTCCTCCTGCAGGCGCTGGGTCTCCTGAAACTTGGCCAGTACCGTTGCCATTGTCTCCTGGGAGTGGTGGTAGGCTCCCATGATGGAGGAGAGGGCCTTGTGGAGAGTGGGTTCCCTTGGCCTGTCCTCCCCCTGTCGCACAGCAGCCCTCCCAGTTCCCCTGTGCTCCTGTGCCTCCGTCCCCTGGACCGTGTGCCCACTGCCACTGCCCCCAGGTCCCTGTTGTTTTTGGGGTGGTGGGTTAGCCTGGGTTCCCTGTAGTGGTGGACACACTGCTGATTGATGTGTCCTGGGGACAGAGGTATGGGTGGGTGCTGTGCTGGTGTTTCCAGAGGGGGGGAAGCTCTGTAGAGGCATGTGACTGTGTGATGGGAACCGACTGTCGCAAGGTCCCCTATGGGCCGGGCTGGTCATATAGATCCAGTTGGACAGAGGTGCTGTCATCACTGTGGGACTCTTCTGTTGGTGGTGTGGACATGTGTGGACCCTCCTGTCCGGTGACGTTGGGTAGGGGCCCTGCAGGGGTATAAAAAGATGTTTATTACATCTGTGTGTGCCATGGTGTGCAATGGGTGGGTGACCGTGTACCACAGTGCTTGCATTCCTGTGTGGCACGTTGTGTGATGATGGTTTAGGGGGGTGTATGGGTTTATTGCAGTGGGCATGCTTTGGTGATGGGTGTCCATGCTTTGGTGTTGGTGTTGGGATGTGTGGTTTGTGATGTTGGGACATTTGTGAGGAGTTTGAGTGATGGGGGTGAGGGTGAGGGTGGGGGTACGTGATGGCATGTAGGTAGGGTGGGGGATGTAATAGTTAAGATTTGACTTACCAGAGTCCATTCCGCCATCTACTCCTGCGAGGCCCTCAGGATGCAGAATCGCCAAGACCTGCTCCTCCCATGTTGTTAGTTGTGGGGGAGGAGGTGTGGGTCCGCCGCCAGTCCGCTGAACCGCAAGTTGGTGCCTTGAGACCACGGAACGCACCTTCCCCCGTAGGTCATTCCACCTCTTCATGATGTCATCCCAATTTCTTGGGTGCTGTCCCACTGCGTTGACCCTGTCCACTATTCTTCGCCATAGCTCCATCTTCCATGCAATGGAGGTGTGCTGCACCTGTGATCCGAATAGCTGTGGCTCTACCCGGACGATGTCCTCCACCATGACCCTGAGCTCCTCCTCCGAGAACCTGGGTTGTCTTTGCCGTGCCATCGGGTGTTGTGGGTGATGTGTGGGGTGGTGTGTGTGTGGTGATAAATGTGCTGATATGTAGTGGGGTGAGTGGAGATAGGCAAATTGATAACCCAGTGAATCAACCACTCAGCTGACGGAATCTCAGCCACAGTAAAAGGCAACTTCTCCAACTTTTCAATATTTAACATAACATATGTTGCTTCCTTTTTAGCCATTAGCTGTTGTTGATGTGTCAAATTAAAGGAAAAAAATATCTCCCTGGCTCGGATGTGCTGCCACGGAACGCGACCTGCCCTTAATGTCTGTAGAGTCCAACCCAACTGCATGATGGATCGCGTTTGACTCTGCCCATGATATAAAAAAGACATATCTGATTTAATAATGTCTATAGCAGAGAAAACAATGTTATCAATCGCATAAACACGGTCGGATAGGGTATGCATTCCATTAACCACAACAGACAATGCTTGTTTTAAATTATCCTGATCTATCTGCCTTAACCGGGCCGCCGCCTCTTGTTGCGAAAGCTTCCAAATTTCATTGTACACCTCATACAAAAAACGTTTCTTCCGGGGTACTCTTGGACCTGACAAAAAATCTTGCAAGTCAGTATTATTAGACAGTAACGTGAGATGTGACTTAACTGCATCTAGCGTGGATGACTTAAACATTGTTGACAAAGTTTCCCCACGCTATATGTAGTAATGATATCAGCATGTTCTGGTGATATGTAGCGAGGGTCTGCTCTACTAGTCCTGAACCCCCCCGAAGAGGTGACAAAACGTTGATGACACCCATTAGTGTCTATGGGCCACAATAACCACCCGCCCGGACGTGTCAATGAACCGTTAAGTGTACCATTCTGGACCCAGTCTGTAAGCTCATTAAACGTGGCATTAATATAGTGCTGCCAATTTTTCAGTTTGGAAGGGACAGGTATGCTAGGCAAATTCAAGTCCCTAATTGTTGCTAAGCCCAAACAGCTAGTCTGTTGTACAGTGTCATTTAAGAAAATCATTTGGACACGAATAATACACGCCCTAAACAAAGTGTCCCTACCCAGCATTTGCCAATTTTTCGTTCCCCAGACACTTTTCAAATCAACAGTTTTGGACCAGTATTCATACCCCTCAACTGAAAGTTTGGATACAAACAAATTTGAATACAGTAATTTAGTATCAGTCAATAACATTTGCTTATTAGCATGCAGAGTAACCTTAAAATAGTAAGACATAGCACTCTGTTGATTATGCCCAGAAAAATATGCAAAATTATCAGAATACGTTTTAGAACTCCCCTGTGGAGGAGTCGGGCAATGTTACCATTGCATATATTCAAATATTGATTTAGGGCTACTAGCTTTATGAATAAAGTGGTGTCCATAATAATTGTAGCAAAACATGTCACCATAATTATCTCTAAATTGGTAAGCATCTTCATTTTCATAGACAGTATAATATTGCAATTCTGTCAACATAGAATCTACTGTCTTTACATCCCAATCATCAGATACAATGCCTGGTATAACGATATCATTCATTGACAATTTGAGAACATACGGTATTTGAATTATTTCAGTGGGACCATATATATCAAACATTACTCTATCCCACACAATCCCACCTGGAATCGGTACAGCAGAAATGTTCACAAAGGACAAGTCTCTTCGAACCATATGTGATGAAAAATGTGGTTTCAACACCTTCTCTACGTGCTCAATCTCAGATTGTTCAGGAAGAAAATGACCATGTATCACCAGAAAAAAAGTAACAACAAATCCCAGCCACAGAAAAAAAGTCATCACAGCCATGAAAAGCCACAGATAGTCCCACGGAACAACAAAATATGTATGTCTGAGCCAACACAGCATCTTACGTGGACCCAGGGCTGATGTTGAAGAGGACGAGGACTCCGACAGGGTATCATCAGAGGTGTTGAAGCAGCCCGAGGCAGTTCTCGCAAAAGGTGCAACCGTAAACAAACGAGCAGATTGTGGCTCTCGCCTTTCGTGCGCTGTAGACTACACTTTCAGTAACATCAGTAGTACTCACAGCAACTTGATCAAAAGAATCCAAATTATTTGTCGTTAGTGGAACAATCGCAAGATCAGCTTCCACCCTCCCCAAGCTAGGAGAGGAAATATCGTCGATGCAAATCACCTGCAGCTGAACTTCGTCCCCAGTAGTGAGAGGGATTCTGGAACTACTGGGTGTCCCTCTGGGTCTGCTGTGCAGAATCGGCCACATGTTGTAACTTGACATTATCAATGGAAACAAAGCGATTTCCCTTGGCCCCTTGCAACGGTGGCAAAATCACAGTTCTTGTGCCGTGGATCCCTAGCACAGGGACTGGCACTCGATATGAAGGGCCAAATTCTTTTTTCACTGCGACCTTTTCACGCACAAGATCCCCAATTCTGGGAATCCAACCAGTAGGCATTACTGGTTCATCCTTAATTCCTGTGGAGGCAGCACTGGCAGAAGAGTTATCTTCACGTAATTGTTGTAAATCCTGTAAAACAGTGACACGATCATTTATGTCAAAGGGCGTATCTGCCGTCTCCACACCAGGACCATCTAGATCAGGAACATACATTAGTGTTCCAAACAGGCACTCATATGAAGTACGACCCCCCAGGGACCTTCTAGGCAAGTTATTAAGTGCTCTCTGTACTCCATACAGGTGGGCTAGCCAACTACGACCCGTACCTATAACTCTGGCCGTTAAGGATTGCTTTACATCACTATTTAAACGCTCCACGACAGAATTTCCCTTGGGATGAAATGGAGACGAGAACTGGAGCTGGACCCCCAACAAAGCCATGGTGTCCCTGAATGCCTTAGAGGCAAAAGCAGGGCCCTGGTCCAAATGAAAAGCCGCAACTGCATATGTATCGACAAAGATGCGCAAATCTTTAATAACAGTTTGAGCGCCAGCCGAGCACTGTGGCCAGACCCACACAAATCTGAAGCACGAATCTACAGCAACCAATATATATTTGTATGCACTATCTGGTGCCGGCGGACCACAATGATCCAAGTACACACACTGTAAAGGTTTATTTGATATTAGAAGGGGCGTCTGCTGCGGGTGTCTAGCCGTGGAAACTTTAATTTGTTGGCAGATATCACAACAAAGGACATACTGCTTTGTCTCCTTATAGAGACCAGGCCACCAATAACGAGCCTGTAAGAGCGAAATGGTGGCAGCCACACCTGCATGTGCAGATGCCGCAACCTCATGTGCTGCAGTATTTAATCGAGGTCGCTCAATTTTATTGGGCAGTTCACGTACACCAACGCCTGGGATTTTAACTACAGCGTTTAGCATACCACCCATGCAGTAACTATATTTAGAAGGGAATCCTTTAGGAAATGGCATGCCATCAGCCGTAGCCTTTATGGCAGCCAAAATCTCTGTGTCTGGTTTGGAACTCGAACGAGTTACTGCGGCCACAGTGGCAACTGCCACTGCTGATTTCGCGGCTTCATCAGCCAAAGTATTCCGAGCAACGTGTATTCCAACGCTCTGGTGTCCAACTGTATGCACAACATGGACTTTAGGAAGCATTTCCTTCAGATTCGCAACCTTCCCCCATAGCAATTTGTGTTTAATGGTGTTACCGTTGGAATCTCTGAACCCATTCAACCTCCAGTAATGTAAATATTCATTGAAAGACTGAACACAGTAATAGGAATCACAAACCAGCAGTGTAACTATTGCCGGATCCGCATGTTCCAAGGCTAACAACAGAGCTTTCAGCTCAGCCAACTGTGCCGTACAGTCCCCCAAGGTCTGTGTATAAGTATGTTGGGGGCAGAACTTTTCCCCCTCCATATAGCCGCTCACCACCGCACATGCAGCAGAATACTGTTGTTTAGTCCCAACCGCTGGTTGCGCAGAGCCATCGGTGTACATGACCACCTGATATTGATCAATAGGCAATGTGCCAACGAAAACTGGGTACTCCATTTCATATTGAAGAAATTCTTGAGTCTGAAGTTTAGGGTCAAAGAAGTGTAGAATTAGGAACACTTGCTTTTGTAACAGCCGCTAAGGCTGGAACCGGGGAAACGACAACGATGCGTTGGCCCTGGGCAAGAGGTCGTTCTTTAATCACAGCCATCTGTACAGCAGTGAGAATTTTCTCAGTCTGTGCAAAACATTGTTCTGCAGCAGATTACAAGTTGGACTTGTATGCTATCGGGACTGTCTCACCCTCATTAAAGGTGACCTATGTAAACCCAACGGCCCCAGGTATAACCCTGATGACCAGATGCGTTTTATTGTCCTGTGTGTGTAAATGCTTTACTGCTAAGAGATCAGTTTGCAAATCGCGAAGAATATGTGTATGCTCATTCGTCCAAAATCTACTCGAAAAATTCGGGCGAATCAACTCGTATAATGGTTTCATCCGTGTAGCATAATCAGGAATGTAAGTTCTGCCAAAATTTAGAAACCCTAATAACGATTGGAGTTTCCGAATCGTATTAGGAGGTTGCAACTGTGCACATTTTTCCAAAAAGTGTGGCACTAAGCTCTTGCCCTCATTTGACAACTCATATCCCAGGAAAATGACGCTGAGGAAGGCAATTTTTGATTTTTTAACATTTAATTTGTAGCCAATTTCGGCAAATCCCACAACAATGCGGGCTACCTGCCTTAAATGTTGTAGTAACTCATTATCTGTCAGATAAATATCATCAACATATGACAAAGCTTCAGGGTCCATCTCGTACAGAATTTCAGTCACACGAGCCGAAAACAGTCCTGGGCTATTCTTATACCTCTGAGGCAAACGCACTAAAGCTCGTAAAGTCCCTACTTTTGGGCGCTATATTTTGGCAGAAGAATCCATTCGAGATATCCAAGGTTGTTTTGTATTTCTTACGCACAATATTATTCATGAGCGCTGCGCTGTGTGAATTTTGTATAGTATATGTGCGTGTATGTCCATTTAAATGTCTGTAATCCACCACTATCCTATAAGAATGGTCCGGTTTAGCTACAGGAAATAAGGGATTATTCATCGGCGAGACACAGGGTTCAATAACACCCTGGTACTCCAATTGTGTTAGTATTTTCCTTACCGATGCCCTTGCCTCAAATTTTATAGGATATTGCGGTTGCGGCTTAGGTTCGCCCTTTATCGGAATTACATGATAAGGTGAATCCCTATCCCACCCCACATGATTTCTATATAAGGCGGGTGCCTGTGCCAGACCACATGTATTACTATAGGACTCTGCTAGTTCTTCCGGAACAATTGGTGAGAATGAAAGTGTAATAACCTCCTCCCCAACTGGACAGTCGCGAACAAAGTCTGGGGGCCAATCCTGTTCGGCCAGCAGAATGTCATACAATATGACCACACGGTCCCAAAAGATGGCATTTATAGTGCGCTCAATGTCCCCTTCTAATTGCAAAGTTACTGTATAAACTCTATCGGGATCAGAGACATGCATATCTGCTGTTTCGACTTGTATGAAGTCATCAGTTGCTTTCACCTCCAGATGCTCTAGAAGATTCCGGCGAACTATTGTGACCTCTGCCGCGCTGTCTAACAGTGCTAACGCCCACGTCTTGTTCTTCAAGAGAACTCTCTTCTTGTGTGGCATGTCTAACTGAGACTGCTGCCACCTTCTTCTTTTTAAATTGCTGCTTTTGTTGGATCGGTTTCTCTTCTTTCTTGACAGAAACCTCAGTTAAGCATTGTGATTCCTGTCTCGGTTTCACGTACTCTGTTCTCCCCTCTGACCGCCCACCTCTCTCATTTCTCTTTTCTGATGAGTCCTGAAAGGAACGAGATTGGCGTTTATCAGTATATTGATATCTATCAGGCGTCTTAAAATTATCCCTATTTCTGAGATTATACCTAGTCTGCGGGGTCTCCAGTCGCGGAGATTCTCCCTTTTCTTTTTTAGGTGTCAGTTGTTTTTTTCTCCCAGCGCTTGTTAGGACCCTCAGGTTCCTGTTGTTTAGTAGTATCCTTACTACTCTTACCCTGTAACTGTGGTTTTTGCGGTCTAGACCCTAGGCTATCACGACCGATACTCGAATATGTTTCCACTATTATTCTCTGCAGCTCCCGCTCTTGATTAAGCTGCGGGACGTCTCAAAGACGCATATGCACCGCTAGTGCCACTGCCTCCCCTTTGAGATTACTCAATATAATAGAAGAAACTGCGGCAAAATTGTCCATCAGCTGCATCCCTAAATCTAAGGCTGGGGCAGCCCCATATTCATCTTGAATTTGTTTTAGCACTTCCGGTAGATTAGCCAATGTTGGTGTACCGTGTGCTGTAGTGTAGAGCGCGGCAAACACCGTGCCCCAGGTATTACAATGGTCCACAGTAGGAACCATTCCATACGGCAAACACATCGTCAATATTCTATGTTTATCCTGAGGTCCCGTATGGGGAAATACTGCTTCCAGCGTATTAATTTTTTGCGCCAGCCGAAATGGAGTTTCCTCTCGTTTTGCCGGTAATTTACCCATAACTGAGCGTACAGTGGCCGGATTGATACCCGGAACCACCGCATGTGGTTGCGCTGGAGCAGCACGCGCTGCGTTTGTATTTAGAGTCTGCATTACAAACTGAACTAATCGTCTATATGTAGTCGCTAAGTCTATATATAAACGACGAACTTCAGCCACCACCAAGTTAGCAACCGCAGGATATGGTGTATATGTAGCCAATAAAGGCCAGGTAGGACCATCATTACTCAGTGGACCTAACCTAACTTGTGCTACTGTGTGTGGGAGGGTGCCATCAAGCCAATTATGGTGTTCTTGATAAGTTAAAGGTATCTCTAAGTATGCATATGCCCTGTATTGTCCAGGGACATTCGCAATAGTGTAATCATGAAAAGTGTGTGTACTTGAGGATTTGCCATTATAAAAACAGCACTAGGTCAGAGAAGGCACACCAATATCGGGGTTTTCCTTGCAAAGTCCAAGCTTGAACAACCGACAACAAAACAATAGGACGTACCTATATTGTGGTGGCGGAAATCCTCAGCTCCACGGACGTCTCCGTTAATGGAACAGAGGAGTCAATATATATATGAGACCGAGAGAGTCAGAAGGACCCGAAAATTAGAGCCAGACCAATCGTTGGCAGCGCCATGTCGCGTGGTCTCTCATTATCCTAAATGAGACTACTGGATTTCTAGGTAGCAGGGTTGTTCCTGGTGTGGGGAACTAAGTCTTACCCACTTGGAAGGACCACTGTCACCTCAAATCCGGTTTTGCTCCGGCTAACTAGCAGTGCCTCATCTCTCCCAAGGGGAAGAGATAATGGGGCAGCCGAGCACATGACATCTTTGGAACTTCTCAGGGAAGTCGTGGTCACTCAGATCCAAACCAGCTCTCTCATTTACAGTATGATCTCATATACAAATGACAAAGGCAGTTTGATTTTCATAGATTGTTTTAATAAAACGACTGCATTTTAGATATTAAGGCGTGAGCCACAATAACCAGAACCATACAACACAGTAGGATTGAAATAGTCACGAGGAGAGTTTAACACAAGAATAATGCTATCATGGTGTTAATAGATTCTATTCTCTCTCTCAGTTAGTTCTATTTCGAGCACAGCATGTTGAGCTTCTAACTTGCCTTTTAGATTCCCTGGGAAACCATCAACCCTCATACCTGGTCAAAGGCCTGTGATCTGGTTCAGCATCTGCAACGAGGCAGTCAGTGTCTAGTTGTGGTTCCCTGGTCGGAATCTCCCTCTTGCATGTATTAGGACAAGGAAATGTTTTTATAACTAACATGTCAGTGTGATCACAAAATGTCCCTACGCAAGAATGCCAAAGACTAAACTCCTACCACGTCTATCGGCAATGTACCAGACTGTATCCTTGACTGAAGCACAGAGTGAACAAGAATGTGTTATTGAAAACTCCAGTGCTGAAGTAGGCTAAACAGTGTGATTAAAAAAAAAAAAAACAAGACCGTAGAACTGGCTATTTGAAAAATAACAGTATGAAGCTGAATAAAAAGCATTTAGAGCAAAGTGCACAGAAGCTCTATGCTGCGAGCAAAGGAATAAAATACATCGAGGGCAAAGTGCACAAAGGCCTAACGCCTGAAGCTAACGCGCAAAGGATACATAAAACTGACCACACTACAATAGCTGTGGTGGATTTCCGTGGCTGCGGCGGTGTGTTGGAGGTCTTCTGCACGGTGGTAAGCGGCTTTTACCGCCAATGTTGTAATGAGGGCCAAAGTGTGTAATATGTCCTAATACCCTATCATGATAGGCCTTACCTCCTAGTCAAAGGAGAGCTGGGTATGTTAAACCTAATCTGCCAATGCAATGTCCATGGGAGGAGCCCCCAACCCTCGTTACCTTGGAATGAGGTCTCTATCTCAGACTCCGTAGGGGCATAAAGACTGGGTCAGCATCAAGATGAAGTGCAGCATCGATATCAGTGATTGTGGCGATGCCCTCTGGTCGAAATCGCTCTGATTATCTGTCTAAAGTGATTTATTTATACAAATCTACTTGGACCCCTGATATAGGTGTGTTCCCAAACAATAGATAACAGGCATGCTTGGGGCGGCAATTAACATAAATAATTCCCTCGAAAGCATGGAGAGGGAAAGTCCCTATGGGTGAACACCTACAGTTTGTTTGTCTTTGTCACTTGATCTTGATGCCTTAACGCGGTGGCACTGATAATGCAAATCATAACAAGTGGCCTAACTATAAACAAGGCAGCCATCTTAGAAGAATTAAATAATTAAAAGGGCTAAGAAAGAGCAAGCTAAGTCGGTTAAAAGTCACTAGGTGACGGGGGCACGAGTCTGCAAGCCAAAGACTAAGCTAACTTCTCTTTTCCCATTAAAACAAACTAGGATTCACTACACCTGTGGGTACTCTTCAGATTCTGCTTGCAAGTTTCCTTCAGGAATCTTCTGCAACAACTTCAGACTCTTCTGACCTCGGATCAACCACAGCCTGCTCCAAGAAACGCTGTAACTGCAACAATGTGTCTACAAGAGACACTTTTCTTCAGCAACCTCAGCTCCAAGTCAGCAACTGCAACAGTTTCCATGGTGTGCACACTCTCAGGACTCCCTGTCCTCATCCTGCACCAGAAGAACCAAATAAATTTCCTGTAGAGTGAAGGAGTCACTCCCCTGCTCAAAGCAGGCACCTTTCAAGATGATGACTGGTACCCTATGACTCCTCTCACAATGATCATCGACATAGACTGTCTTAAGGTCCTGCTGATGCAATTTGGAGGAGGTAAGACCTTGCCTTTCCGGAGAACGATGGTACCCCTGTGTACAGTGTCTTCTTCACCTCCTGAGGTCTCTGTGCACTCTTTGCAAAATTCCTTTGTGCACAGCCTGACCCAGTTCCCAGCACTCCTTTCTGTGATGCTCAGCTCACTGAGTTGTTCTCCGGCGGCGTGGGACCTTCTTTTTTTGTGCTGCATCAACCTTATTTTGCACCTCCTTTGTACCCAGATCCTGCTGCTTCTAGGGGTGCTAGCTGGCATCCTGAGGACTCTCTAAAGTGCTGAGAGACCCCTCTCCCTCCCCATACAGAGGTGAGGCCACCAGGTCCCTCCTGGATCCATCCAGCACCATTTTGATGAAAAACACAATTTTGTTGTAGCCAAGGCGTGTTGGTGCCTTACAATATGAAATCTCATCTGCAATGATCTTCACGCCGTGGGACATCTTTTGCATCATACAGTAACCCGCTGGCATCTTCCTAGGGTGAATTTCTGCAGTCTTCAACTAACCAGGGACTCTTCTTTTGCACCCTCTTCTGGGTTGGAAGGGGCTCCTGTCCTTCCTGGAACTTCTTTCGACTTCTGGACTTGGTCCTCTTCAGGTCCAATAATCCAGCAGTTGTTCTTTGCAGACATGGTTGCCTGCTGTAAAATCGCCAAAACGAGGTGTAGTGTGTCCTAAGGAAACTTGCAGTACTTTACTCCTGCTTTTCTGGGCTCTGGGGTGGGGTAATTTACTTACCTTTACTGTATTCTTACTCTCCCATCAATTCTTCACACACTACACTTGTCTAGGGGGGAATTCTTGATTCACATTCCGCTTTTTTAGTATATGGTTTTTGTTGCCTCTAGACCTATTTTCTCCCATTGCATTCGATAGGATTTCCTACTGTTTGCATTGTTCTATGATTGTTTACTTGTCTAATTTTGGTGTCTAGTGTATATATTGTGTATAATACTTACCTCCAGAAGGGGTGTTGTCAGTAAGATATTTTTGGTACTGTGGCACCCTAATAAATACCGTTATTTTTGGTAACACTGAGTATTGTCTTTACTTGTGTATAAGTACTGTGTAACTATAAGTGGTATTGCATGAGCTTTCCATGTCTCCTAGTTAGGCCTAAGCTGCTCTGCTATAGCTACCTCTATCAGCCTAAGCTGCCAGAACACTACTACATTTCACTAGTAAGGGACAACTTGATCTGGTATAAGGTGTAAGTACCCAAGGGGCCCACTACAAGCCAGGCCATCCTCCTATATTTGCCATCTCATAGATCTCTGAAGGGGCATCCATGAAAGCACGCTGCTTACCTGCCACAAAACAAGTGCTATATTGTGCAGGGTTCCTCCTGGAACACGCCTGGCAATGCTCCAAAAATCGTTCTGTAAGTTGGTATTTTTCAGAGGTTACATGCCTTGTTACTTCTGGAAAGTACCATACAATAACAGCTCCAAACCATTTATTTTACCACTGAAACCACAAAAGTGACAATGTCCCACTCCTAATGCTAGACAAAGCTCCCCACAAGTAATACAGTTCAAATCTCATGTAACAACAAGCTGTTATGCTTTACATGTTCTTTTCCAGCAAATAGAACTCGTCTATTAATGGTATGTTGTTTTTGTGACGCCAATGCTAAAGCTTGTTCCGCCATATACCAAACTTCTCCATAAAATCGCTATCCAATCTTAATCCACAGACATTTTTCCATGAACCTAACCACTCTAAAGTCTCCAGGTCTGGAAAAGCACCCCAAAAATAAGTGTGGCACAGAGAGTTCCATTACCTGAGGATTCTGAAATACATTAGACAATCACTACTATTGCAGCATTTTGAAAGACCCAGAACTGGTCATTTCCCATGTCTCAAGCAAGACAATACACTGTATACTCTACTACAACTCAGTGGTCATATGTCCCACCGTTCCTAAAGGAGACAGCAATCCTGGTCTTCACAACAATGTCCCACCACACTAAAGTGTCCAAACAACAAGCCTGGATTAGACAGTGTACCTGTTCAAGCCAGCACCACTCAGAGCTGTCAGGACCTGCTTCTCCATACAGTTCCAGTCAGACGTGATTCCTCCTTTACTTCTATATGCATACTTCTGCTCAATCCCTTCGGAATTCCAATTTTCTGGCATCAGGAGCTATAGGCAAACACTCACAACTGTGTCACTTTTTTGGCCCTGTTGGAGCCTGAAAGAGCTGAGAATTAAGACCCAGGCTCTTGGTTAAGCCACCACACATCATGGGGCTTATTTACAGGCTTTTAGCGTCACCGGAGTATCACTACCAGCAATGCTCCTGTGGTGCTGTGCCCATTTCTAAATTTACAAGGTAGCGCTAAGCCTCTTTGCATGGCTTAATGCCACGTCATAAATATGGGCCTCCAATACAGTTGTCTGTGGCAGAGGAACATTTAGGGGGTCATTCTGACTTCCGCCGGCCGCGGTAACCGCAGGGCCGGCGGGAGCCGCCGAATTACCGCACCGCGGTCAAATGACCGCGGCGGCCATTCTGAGTTTCCCGCTGGGCTGGCGGGCGACCGCCAGAAGGCCGCCCGCCAGCCCAGCGGGAAACCCCCTTCCATGAGGATGCCGGCTCCGAATGGAGCCGGCGGAGTGGAAGGGGTGCGACGGGTGCAGCTGCACCCGTCACGATTTTCAGTGTCTGCTTGGCAGACACTGAAAATCATGGTGGGGCCCTGTTAGGGGGCCCCTGCCATTGGCATGGGCACTGCAGGGGCCCCCAGGGGCCCCACGACACCCGTTACCGCCAGCCAGGTTCTGGCGGTCAAAACCACCAGATCCAGGCTGGCGGTAAGGGGGTCGGAATCCCCATGGCGGCGCTGCCTGCAGCGCCGCCATGGAGGATTCCCCAGGGCAGCGGGAAACCGGCGGGGCACCGCCGGTTTCCCGTTTCTGACCGCGGCTGTACCGCTGCGGTCAGAATGCCCATGGGAGCACCGCCAGCCTGTTGGCGGTGCTCCCGCGGTCGTTGGCCCTGGCGGTACATGACCGCCAGGGTCAGAATGACCCCCTTAATGAGAGTTGCTTCTGAAACTTTCCCAGATTTTTTAGAAATTGTAAATTTGAGGCAGGGCCAAAAAAGAATGCTAGAGTGGCGCAACAAGGAGAAATACTTTATTTCTCCTTGTTTTTGCTTTTTTGTGTGTGCTGCATTGTGCCCGAGGTTGGAGGTCCCCATGACACCAAAGAACATGTTGCAGGTCACAGTCATTTTCTGAAAAAGTGCAAGAATATAAGGTGATACTCTCTGAGGACTCTATATTGGCTCAGGAGCAGGGTCATCAAGTCTTTTAGGGTGTATCCCCTGCCAAGGGTTGTCTGCCACATGTTGTGGGAGTAGTTGAGAGTAGGGCTTGAGTGCACCTTCTTTATAAGAACTCCATAGAGTCCAGAGACTAGACTCTTGCATCTGCCCCACAACTGGAGGTATTTTAAAATGGGTAAAGATGGGAGTTCCACCAGAAGAGGGTTCAGTAAAGAGTGGATGAAGTGGGTCAATTGGCAGTGTCTCACAAGGAGAGGACAAATTCCTCCCTCAGCATCGAGAATGGTTTGAGCATGCCCTCACTGAGTAGATGTGTGATGTTGAACATGCCCTTTGCACTTCATATGGTCCAATGGAATGGTTTGCCAGTGATGAGAAGGGGTTTGCCACACTGGCTCCATTCGGTGGAGACACAGGTTGAGCCCCAAGAGTTTATGAGCCACCTCCCACACTGTTAGAAATGGGGTCTTTGGTTGACAGTCAGGTTACCCCCTGTTCAAGCAAGAACCCTCACTCTAGTCAGAGTAAAAGAGAATCACCCTCAGCTAACCCCTGCTTACCCGCTTGGTAGCTTGGCAGAGCAGCAGGCTTCACTTCAGAGTGCTAGATGTAAAGTATTTGTACCAACACACACAGTAAGTCAATGAAAACACTACAAACGGACACAAGACCAGTTTAGAAGAATAGGAAATATTTATCTAAACAAAACAAGACCAACAAGCCGACACCAGCGGCGCTGGACACGGAGTTGTGTAGACCCCCAAGTACAGTACCTTTGGTGAAGAGTGAAAACAAGTCGATGCGCGAAGTCGGGGATCGCGGCGTCTGTGCAAAACGTTAAATCCGCGCACTTTGAGCAGCCTCGTCATGACGTGGTGCGGCGATTTCCACAGAGTCGCAGACTTTAGCGGGTCTGCAGCGGCGTCAGGCCTGTGATGGTCGTCGCTTTCCAGCGAAGATCACGGAGTCGGTTGTAGGCAGCGTCACCGGATTCAGCAGCGGCGTTGGTCCGAATTCGTCCGAAGTCCATTTCCTTGGATTTCCAGCAGCTTTCCTTTCAAGGGCCCAGGGACTGGATAGGGCACCACTTGTCTCCAGAGACTCCAGGTGCTGGCAGAGAGAAGTCTTTGCTGTCCCTGAGACTTCAAACAACAGGAGGCAAGCTCTAAATCAAGCCCTTGGAGACTTCTTCCTAAGATGGAAGGCACACAAAGTCCACTCTTTGCCCTCTGACTCTGGCAGAAGCAGCAACTGCAGGATAGCTCCACAAAGCACAGTTACAGGCAGGGCAGCACTTCTCCTCAGCTCTTCAGCTCTTCTCCAGGTAGGGGTTCCTCTTGTTTCCAGAAGTGTTCTAAAGTCTGTGGTTTTGGGTGCCCTTCTTATACCCAATTTCTCCTTTGAAGTAGGCCTACTTCAAAGTAAAGTCTCTTTTGAATGTGAAATCCTGCCTTTCCCAGGCCAGGCCCCAGACTCTCACCAGGGGGTCAGAAACGGCATTGTGTTAGGACAGGCACAGCCCTTTCAGGTGTAAGTGACCACTCCTCCCCTCCCTCCTAGCACAGATGGCTCATCAGGAAATGCAGACTACACCCCAGCTCCCTTTGTGTCACTGTCTTGTGTGAGGTGCACCCAGCCCAACTGTCAAACTGACTCCGACAGGGAATCCACAAACAGGCAGAGTCACAGAAATGGTATAAGCAAGAAAATGCTCACTTTCTAAAAGTGGCATTTTTAAACACACAATCTTAAAATCAACTTTACTAAAAGAAGTATTTTTAAATTGTGAGCTCAGAGACCCCAAACTCCAAATGTCCATCAGCTCCCAAAGGGAATCTACACTTTAATCGGATTTAAAGGTAGCCCCCATGTTAACCTATGAAAGGGACAGGCCTTGCAACAGTGAAAAACAAATTTAGCAATATTTCACTGTCAGGACATATAAAACACATTACTATATGTCCTACCTTAATCATACACTGCACCCTGCCCTTGGGGCTACCTAGGGCCTACCTTAGGAGTGTCTGACATGTAAGAAAAGGGAAGGTATAGGCCTGGCAAGTGGGTACACTTGCCAAGTCGAATTTACAGTTAAAACTGCACACACATACACTGCAATGGCAGGTCTGAGACATGATTACAGAGCTACTTATGTGGGTGGCACAGCCAGTGCTGCAGGCCCACTAGTAGCATTTGATTTACAGGCCCTAGCACCTCTAGTGCACTTTACTAGGGACTTACTAGTAAATCAAATAGGCCAATCAAGGATAAACCAATCAGATACAATTTACACAGAGAGCATATGCACTTTAGCACTGGTTAGCAGTGGTAAAGTGCTCAGAGTTCAAAAACCAGCACCAGGTCAGACAAAATAGGAGGCAGGAGGCAAAAAGATTGGGGATGACCCTACATAAGCAAAAAAGTCCAACACACACAATAGATATGGCAGCAAGAAAGGGGTTGCCCCAAAAAGGGAGGTGTGATATGGATAGATAGCACAGGAGTTAAGGGTATGCAGTGCCTAAAAGATGTAATTCTATTTGCACCCATGCCGGAGTCTCAGCTGAGTTATGTAGGTAGGGTACCAGTTAGGAGAAGTGATAGTCCAGTTTGTACGAGGTCATGTGGAACAGGCAAAATCTCCTCGCCTCTATGTCAGTCCAGAACACAGCAGCTTGTATGCACATGCAATGCTTGCTTCATGTATATGAGTCAATATCCATCTCTATCTGTGTTAGGTGAGTACTGGGGACTCTGAAGGGCAACATGTTGAAGGCTTAGTTGTACATGGGTGCCAACATCATCTTCACTGTTTGCACCTTAGCAAGGAGAGAAAGGCACAAGTTCTGTCATTTAAGAAAATCAAGTTTGAACTGTGCCTGAAGGAGGAGGAGATTATCCTCCACAATCCGTTGTAGATCACTGTTCACTTGGATGCCAAGATACCAGAGTATGTTGGATACCCATCTTATGTCCCGACCATGGAGGCATTCGAACATCAGGAGGGTCATTCACTTTCCCAGGTTACATTGTACCCTGAAATGCCTGAGAAGTGTTCTATGATGGACATGTCCATCATTAGTGAGGAGTCAGGATGGAAGGAGGAGAAGAAAATCTGCGCATCATATAGCCTTCCTGGTGGTGTATCCAGTAGTTATGCCAGACACATCCGCTATGTGGCCAATGTCCAGTGACAGGTGTCCCAGTGCCAGGAGGAACAGGATGATGATGAGAGGGCATCCTTGTAACATACCCCCATGGATTTCAAACATGCTTAAGAGAAAGCCCCCACACTAAACATCTGCCATAGGTGAGTTGTATAGGAGTCAGAACATGGAATTAAACTCCTTCTCTAAGCCCATTTTGTCCATTACTCAATATAGGTAGGGCCACTCCACCTGATCAAATGCCTACTCAACACTGAATAAGAGAGACAACTTCTCTTCTGGATCACCCTTGACGTGAGGCAAGACATTGACAAGAGTCAGGAGATATTCATGAGATGTGTAGCCCCAGAATAAAGCCAACTTGGGATCCATGGACTACCTGAGGGATAACCTTTTCCAGACACGTTGCCAGGAATTTGGCAAGGCTCTTGAAGTCTACATTGATCAACGAGATCGGGCGATAGCTGGTGCTGTCCAATGTGTCATTACTTTTCTTAGGAATACCCTCAATGGGGGCCTTGTTGGAAATCATTCCCAAGCAGCCTTGCATTGTGGCCTTGATTGTGGGCATTGCCAGAGTTACAGATGGTTTCTGAGCTAGCATAGTGTAGAGAGGTTTAAGCAACAGTCCCCGCTAGTGCTGGCCCTGCACAGTCCATTGCAAGGGGGTGCCGGTTCCAGCCCCCAGGAGCAGAGGAAAGCTCCAGGTTCCCCACTCTGACCACATTTCCTGCAGATTCACCACTCCAAGTTCCAGCAAAATCATCTAATTAGAATTAATCTCAGAAGGAGGTTTAAGTAGTCCATGCTATGTTGTGTTTATTGCAGTTTATTGTTTTGTAGGTACAAATGTACGATATCTCTGTTCATAAAAGCTTCCTTCATTGGTTTATTCAGGCATGGGTGTGTTGGTGCCTTACAGAAGGCGTATGGCATTTGCCATGTTCAACAAAATGCTTGTTGGCATGAAAGACAGTGTCACAGGCAGAACTGGGATGAATATTGATTGATGTATTAATGAGTTGTATATAATATGTGGAAGAGGTGTGCGTATAGTATGAAAAAAAGTAATGATTGTATACTTATACATATTATGATGAACAAATGATCACAAGCTTGTGATAAAGCAAGGTAGGAAGAAAAAAGAGAGTATTATGAGGACCTTTTCCACAATCCCATGAGGAGGGAAAAAAGCCAATGGAAAAAACTAACTTGCACTCTCTGCAAGACGGTTTTATCTCAGGGTTCAGGTAGAAATTAGTCTTGCTGAACATCATCAGTGTAAAAGCATCTCAAGAGCATGCACAGTGTTCCTAAGCAGGTGCACCATGTGAAAGAGCCCTCACACTTGGCATTACTGCGACAATTTACTATGTTACCCTAAAAAAAACATTAAAAAAAAAAAATAACCAACAGTTGTTGTAGAAAAGCACAAAAAAATAAAAAATCTTGGACCCACCCACCTTAAAAAATGTTTTTTCTCAGAACAATTATACTGGTTAAAAAAATTATATTCTTATGTTATATGTTTGTTTGTTATTTGTACCTGTTAGAGTACCTGAGTGGATCAGTGAGAGTTTGTATTAGTAACAGTGAGTGCATGTACTAATGGCTATATGGGTGAGTGACTTGGTGTGTGAGTGCTTGAATGGGTGAGTCTCTGGCTGTATGGGTGACAGATAAATATGTGAAGCTGCTGTTGTATAACTCTTTTATATTAGTATATCCGAGGTATATGAGGTTTGACTGTTGTAGGAGGGGATTCAGTGCAATTGTATCTGGGAGTCACTGATGAGATTGATTAGTGATTGTACTTATCCTTGTGTAAATAGGATATTGTGTTGATCTGTGTGAAGAAAATATGCATTTTATTGCACCTAAACAACATATAATGGTGATTTGGCACTTCTGTTTGTGCTGCAGAATGCAGCGCACATAGAAGTCGCAAATTCCATTTCTGAATGATTCTTTATGTGCATGAAGGGACACCTTTCTGTACATAAACATTCATTCATGGCTTTTTGCTCTTTTTATGTGTGCTGCAGAATGCCGCATACATGGAAAAAGCAAAAACAAGGAGGAATAAAACTATTCCTCCTTGTTGTGCCATGCTAACACCCCTGGGGTGATGTTAGATTTTGGCCCCTGGGGTGGTGTCAGTTTTTGGTGCTGCCACAGATTTATGCCTTCTTGTAAATATGAGGTCACTCCTCTGCCGCATAAAACTGGCTCAGACCTAAATCTACAAGGTGGCGTTAAGCCACAAAATGTGGCTTGGGGCTGCTTTGTAAATGTGGCACACTGCACATAGCTACTGGAGTGTCACAAAAAGTGTCGATCATGTGAAAATGTGCTTCTGTCAAGCTCAGAATGGCCACTACAATTTCAAAATAGCATTTGATTGGAGATGACTCATGGCAAATCTAGCTGCGTTTTGGCACTAATGCACAGTACATCCTCCAGATATGTTATGCCTTTCATCTACCAGCGCTGATGATCGGACTAATGACAGCAAACCCAATTTTTCAACACAAATTTGGCATTTTACTGGGACATGCCTCATTTTTACGATTGTTTGTGCTTTCAGCCTCCTTCCAGTCAGTGACAGAAATGGGCATGAAACCAATGCTGGATCCCAGAAACCTAATCATTTCTAAACAGTAGACAGAATTCTGAATTCAGCAAGGGGTAATTTGTGTAGATCCTACCAGGGTTTCCTACAGAAAATAACAACTGAAAAAAAAAAAATGAAATTGAGGTGAAAAAAACAGCAATTTTTCTCTACGTTTTACCCTGTAACTTTTTCCTTTTTTAAAGCAATATACCGTTACGTCTGCTGGACTCTTCTGGTTATGGGGATATATAGGGCTGGTAGGTTCATCAAGAACCCTAGGTACCCAGAGCCAATAAATGAGCTGCACCCTGCAGTGGGTTTTCATTCTATACCGGGTATACAGCAATTTATTTGCTGAAATATAAAGAGGGAAAAATAGCTATCAAGAAAACCTTTGTATTTCCAAAATGGGCACAAGATAAGGTGTTGACAGGGCATTTCTCAAATAGATGTCTTTTTTACACACTCTCTTATACTTGAAAGGAAACAAATGTAGAGAAAGACAAGGGGCAATAACACTTGTTTTGCTATTCTATCTTCCCCCAAAGTCTCCCGATAAAAATGATACCTCATTTGTGTGGGTAGGCCTAGAGCCCGCGACAGGAAATGCCCCAAAACACAACGTGGACACATCACATTTTTTGACAGAAAACAGAGGTGTTTTTTGCAAATTGCCTACCTGTAGATTTTGGCCTCTAGCTCAGCCGGCACCTAGAGCAACCTACCAAACCTGTGCATTTTTTAAAACTAGAGACCTAGGGGAATCCAAGATGGGCTGACTTGTGGGGCTCTGACCAGGTTCTGTTACCCAGAATCCTTTGCAAACCTCAAAATTTGGCTACAAAAACAAGTTTTCCTCAAATTTCAGTGACAGAAAGTTCTGGAATCTGATTGGAGCCACAAATATCCTTCCACCCAGCGTTCCCCCAAGTCTACAGATAAAAATGATACCTCACTTGTGTGGGTAGGCTTTGCATCTGTGACAGGAAATGCCCCAAAACACAACGTGGACACATCACATTTTTTGACAGAAAACAGAGGTGTTTTTTGCAAATTGCCTACCTGTAGATTTTGGCCTCTAGCTCAGCCGGCACCTAGAGCAACCTACCAAACCTGTGCATTTTTTAAAACTAGAGACCTAGGGGAATCCAAGATGGGCTGACTTGTGGGGCTCTGACCAGGTTCTGTTACCCAGAATCCTTTGCAAACCTCAAAATTTGGCTACAAAAACAAGTTTTCCTCAAATTTCAGTGACAGAAAGTTCTGGAATCTGATTGGAGCCACAAATATCCTTCCACCCAGCGTTCCCCCAAGTCTACAGATAAAAATGATACCTCACTTGTGTGGGTAGGCTTTGCATCTGTGACAGGAAATGCCCCAAAACACAACGTGGACACATCACATTTTTTGACAGAAAACAGAGGTGTTTTTTGCAAAGTGCCTACCTGTAGATTTTGGCCTCTAGCTCAGCCGGCACCTAGGGAAACCTACCAAACCAGCGCATTTTTTAAAACTAGAAACCTAGGGGAATCCAATATGGGGTGACTTGTGGGGCTCTGACCAGGTTCTGTTACCCAGAATCCTTTGCAAACCTCAGAATTTGGCTAAAAAAACAAATTTTCCTCTCTGTGTCAGAAAGTTCTGGAATCTGAGAGGAGCCACAAATTTCCTTCCACCCAGCGTTCCCCCAAGTCTCCCGATAAAAATGATACCTCACTTGTGTGGGTAGGCCTAGCACCCGCGACAGGAAATGCCCCAAAGCGCAACGTGGACACATCCCATTTTTTTAAAGAAAACAGTGCCTACCTGTGGATTTTGGCCTGTAGCTTAGCCGGCACCTAGGGAAACCTACCAAACCTGTGCATTTTTGAAAACTAGAGACCTAGGGGAATCCAAGATGGGGTGACTTGTGGGGCTCTGACCAGGTTCTGTTAACCAGAATCCTTTGCAAACCTCAAAATGTGGCTAAAAAAAGACCCTTTCCTCTCATTTCGGTGACAGAAAGTTCTGGAATCTGAGAGGAGCCACAAATTTCCTCCCACCCAGCGTTCCCCCAAGTCTCCCGATAAAAATGATACCTCACTTGTGTGGGTGGGCCAGGTGCCTGCAACAGAATAAGGCCCAAAACTTGTAGAGACAGAGGGATAGCACAGCAAGTTTATAAGGACATAGGCCCTCATTACGAGCCTGGCGGTCTATGACCGCCAGGCCCGCGGTCGGCGGGAGCACCGCCGACAGCCTGGCGGTGCCCCGCAGGGCATTCTGACCGCGGCGCTTTGGCCGCGGTCAGAAGAGGGAAACTGGCGGTCTCCCGCCAGTTTCCCGCTGCCCCATTGAATCCTCCAAGGCGGCGCAGCTTGCTGCGCCGCCGAGGGGATTCTGACACCCCCTACCGCCATCCTGTTCCTGGCGGTTCGCCCGCCAGGAACAGGATGGCGGTAGGGGGTGTCGCGGGGCCCCTGGGGGCCCCTGCAGTGCCCATGCCAATGGCATGGGCACTGCAGGGGCCCCCGTAAGAGGGCCCCGCTCAGTATTTCACTGTCTGCATTGCAGACAGTGAAATACGCGACGGGCGCTACTGCACCCGTCGCACCTTCCCACTCCGCCGGCTCGATTACGAGCCGGCTTCATCGTGGGAAGGTCGTTTTCCCCTGGGCTGGCGGGTGGCCTTTTGGCGGCCGCCCGCCAGCCCAGGGGAAAACTCAAAATACCCGCCGGGGTCTTGCGACCGCGGTATGGTATTTTGGCGGCTCCCGCCAGGCGCGTGGTCACCGCGTCCGGCGGGAGTCGTAATGACCCCCATATTCTTTTATACATCTTTAGACGGACTCTGCTTTGGGGACCCACATAAGTGAGGTGTCATGTTACTTGGGAGACTGAGGGGAAAACTGGGGAGTAGGAATTTTGTGCTGGAGCGGTGATCCTACTAAGAAAAGTCAGGAAAATATGCTTTTTTATGCAAATTTTGAGGTTTACAGAGGAGTCTGGGTAAGAAAATGTTGGGGGAGCCACGCAAGCCACACCTCCCTGGACTCCTTGGGGTGTCTAGTTTTAAAAAATGTCTGGGTTTTGTAGGTTTCCCTAGATGAAGGCTGCACCCAGGACCAAAAACATAGGTGGGCCCTCCCCCCCAAACACAGGTATTTTTTGTAATATATCATTTTGATGTGTGCACATACGTCTGTGATGTGCCAAACACTAAAATTGTGAAAAGAAACACACTTAGGTTATGTGAAAAAGACCCCTCACCCACCAACCAAGTTGGTGGCATGCTTCATCATCGGGGTCCCACCCGAGGCACCTAGCGTGTCACAGGTGTGCTGCGACGCCTGATTACAGCAGAGCAGGTTTTGTCATTTTTACCACACATACTGGTTGGATTTGGCACGAGGGTGAGTGATGGTTCAGTGGATCACATTTTATTAACAAGAGATTTCACAAAAATGAAATGCACTGTTTATAACTGAAAAGCAAAAAACTGAACCAATGACTCACAGCTCGTGAGCTGTAAAGCCGCGACAAGGCACCAACCGCTTTACAGTCCATTCACACACCTTTCATACATGACACGCACAAGACCATTCACACCGCCAGCCACGGGCCCAGCACATTACAACACTCACATCGACAGACCGTGACACTCAAGGGCCCATCACTTACATACGCCCACGTGCCTGATACAAGAATCACACCAGCTGATGGGAGTGTGGACTGGCATTTGGCTGGCACCGCCAGCCAAGCGCCACCCCAAGCACACCGCCAGCCAAGCCCCACCCCACGCACACCGCCAGCCAAGCGCCACCCCAAGCACACCGCCAGCCAAGCACCACCCCAAGCACACCGCCAGCCAAGCCCCACCCCAAGCACACCGCCAGCCAAACGCCACCCCGAGCACACCGCCAGCCTAGCCACCACACCAAGCACACCGCCTTTCAAGCCCAACCCCACACACACCGCCATCCAAGCCCCACCCCACTCACACCGCCTTCCAAGCACCACCCCACGCACACCGCCAGCCAAGTGCCACCCCACGCACACCGCCTGCCAAGCGCCACCCCACGCACACCGCCAGCCAAACGCCACCCCACGCACACCGCCATCACTTTTTTTTTGTTTATAAACAACAAAGAAACCACTAATCATAAAATAAGCACAAAACTACAAACACAAAAGCTCTAACTAAACACATGACAGAGATGCCAACCGTGAAACATATGAAAATATAAAACAGACAGCTTACGCTCACGGTATTTCCCATACGTTTTTTTTTGTATGGTAACTTCTATAACAGCTGGGCACACAAAGCCCAGGCTTTGAAGGGCATTCAGGCAGTACATCCGGCTCTCCTTCCGGATTAATCTCCGGGCACATACTCTACATTTCTTTGTGGGCAAGTCTTTTTTGGGAGTGGGAGGAATGTGATCTGGAAAGTGCCGATCTTTCAATCTAGCCACATCCTCCACCAATTCTGCTTTAGGAACTCTTGCCGGTTCCACCACAATAAGGCTTTCTATCACCGAGGGGGGGGGCAAAACACTAAAAAAAATGGGGTCACCCCCAAAAAACGCAATAAAAACAAAATCCCTGGTGTCTAGTGGATTTGCCCCCCCCCCCCGGAGGCAGATCCGCCGAAAAAAAGGCGATGTGCCCCAAGGGGGGGGGGGGGGGGGCGAAATACAAAAAGAAATTTCCCCCCAGGGGGGCGACCCTTGCCCAAGTCTCTGTTTCCCCCCCCCCAAAACCCCAAAAAAGGAAAGGACTCACCTCGATGGGTCCTTTCCCCTCGACGCGCTGGCTGCAAATGGCTTCCAGCGCGTCCGGCAACACTTGATGACGTCGGCGCGCTGTGCGTGCGCTGACGTCATCGGATTGCTGGGGTGGGGGTCGGGGTGGAAGGGGAAGGTCTTCCCCTTCCATCCCCGCCTTGGGGGGGTGCACAGGGGGGGCGTGCTAGCGCTCCCCCAAGTTCCCGTGCCTTGGACGAGGTGACCTCGTCAAAGGCACACGGGAACTGTAGCCTTGGACGAGGTCACCTCGTCCAAGGCACAGAACGGGTTAAGGTACTGTTGTCTATTAGTCCTGTGTTCTGATTTGCTAAAGAAGTTTTACTTTTGCTCACACCATAATTATTTTGAAAAATTACTATTTTTCAGTGCACAAAGTGTGTATAAGAAGCTCTTTATTTTGAGGGTGAATGAGAGATTTTACTGAGCTTTCCTATACTGCTGGAGTTGCTTTCCAATTCTCTAATGATTTTGCTGCTCATTTGGGACTTAAAATATTTCTTGATTTTTAACATACTCTTTATAACATGATGTTTGAGAGTCTTCATGGCATTGACTATGTATGGATTATTTTGAATTTTTGTGATAAAAACCGTTAACTTTTTGTTAATCTAGAACTCAATTACTGGGTGGACACCATTACTCACTGAGCTGATATACAGTGCTCTGCAAGGTACCTTAACGTGGGGGCACATTTCCTTATGAAATAGAGGTTTAACACCAACTCCAATCCAGTAAACTTCAGGATTAAAATTTAGATCAATTTTGAGGGGTCCAAATTTTGAGGTGCGGTTTGCTTGCACAAAAGCTGGGGTAGGTGATTTGGGTACCATACATGACATAACATTGTCGAATGGGTAAAAGGCAAATTACAGGTATGTTTTCACTTCAGAGTTCTAATTGATATCATAGAAAACTCTAACTTTGCTCTTGATGTCTATGAATCCAGAACCTTCTGAGTGACACTAAGGGCTAGCTGACTGGACTCCTGTTCTTAGCTACAGAGACTTGACAGTCTCAAGAGACCTGCCCTGAATTTGCCCATCTGCTCATACTCTACTGGGCCTGCTTGTGTACTGATGCTGGCCTCTGCTGGAGTGAGTGTGGATCGCCAAGAGGTGCTCACCCAGGTCCTCAATCCTTAATTTGGCAGCAGAGTGTACTCCTTCTGGCCGTAACATGGATTCCCTCCGAACCAACACAACACAACTTGATGCAGCATGACATAGGACCTTGCAGCACCTCACAACTGCTAATCAGTGGCTTCATTGGACCCAAAGAAGTACAACACTTTGCAGTGTAAGACCTTATATTGCAGCATCTTGTAGCTCCTGATTGGCAGTCTCATAGAAACCAATGCAGGGCCACTCATCTCGACCTAGGATCTCGCACCTCAGACCAAGTGCTCCCAGGTACACTGTAGAGATGACTGAACTCAGTCATGAACCTGGCCCGGGCTCCATCCTGGTTGGCTTGAACTTGTGACTTTTTCCCAGTCTGATGTGACCAGGTAACCAGAGTTATGGCTTTGTTATTTTTTCTGCAACTTATACCTAAAACTTTAAAACTATGCAAGGAAACTAGCTTTTTACAGGACCCCCTATACTTTATGATTTTGTATGGAATATTAGCTGCTAATCAGATAGACCTCAGTGCCACTATTTTAACCTATACAAATTGCATGTCAGATTAGACGCATCCAACTGGCAAGGCCTGGCTATACTTTATACATATACTGTCTGTTGGAAAATGGCCCACTCTGAAGGGTCAAGCCAAAACCTTTTCCTTTCATCCTCCTCTCTTTTGGACCTCATTTCTTTTGGCGTTAGGACTCTGGACACTTTACCACTGCTAACCAGTGTATGTGTTCTCTCCCTAAAACATGATAACATTGGCTCATACCCAAATGGCATATTTAAGTTATTTGTAAGTCCCTAGTAAAGTGCACTACATGTACGCAGGGCCTGTAAATTAAATGCTACAAGTGAGCCTGAAGCACTGATTGTGCCACCCATATAAGTAGCCACTTAACCATGTATCAGGCCTGCCATTGCAAGGCCTGAGTATGCAGTTTCACTGCTGCTTTGACTTGGCAAGTAAAACTACTTGCTAAGTCTTAAAATCCCTTTTTACTATGTCTTAAACTCCCTTTTTTCATTTCACACCTACGGTAGGCCCTAGGTAACCCATAGGGCATTGTGCTATGTAAGTAAAAGGCAGGGCATGTACTTATGGGTTTTACATGTCCTGGTAGTGAAAAACTCACAAAATCATTTTCCACTACTGTGAGGCCTGCTCCACTCATAGACTAGCAGTATAACTGCCCTCATACACTTTTAATTGGTAGATTCTGATCTGGAAGGAGTAGCCCTGTCATGTGTAGTGTAGCCAGAATGATAATAGAAAATCCTGATTATTGGTGAAGTTGGATTTAATATTGCTACTTTAGAAATGCCACTTTTAGAAAGTGGCTTTTCTCTGCACGTACTGCCATATGTGCCTTACAGCCTGTCTCCAATCCACATCTGTTCTGTGTTGGTTGACAACTCCCCTTGTGCATTCCACCGAGACAGACATAAACATAGGTCACTCAGTCACATCTGCATTAATCTGCATACTGAATGGGTGGAGGATGGGTTATCTCTTACACTCCAAAGACCAGTGTCCTGCCCTCACACATAGGACTGATAAACCCCCACAGTGATCTTGGCAGACAGGACTGGGCTGAAAGGGGAACTCGTGAACTTCAAACCCACTCTTTGATGTATCCCCCACTTCAAAGGCATTTTGGGGTATTTTTGTCTCTGACCCCACCAAATCAGACACTTCTGGATCTATATCTGGACTCTGTCAGAAGGACTGCCTGGCTGCCCAAAGGACTGATCTGATTTGCTTTGCTGAGAAGGACTGCTGCCTTGCTTGTTTCCCTGCTGCCTGCTGGCCTATGACTCTGCTGGAAGGACTCTACCTCCCCTTAAAGTGCTCTACGAGGGCTTGGCTTTAGCTTGCCTGACATTCTGAAATCTCAGGGCCAACAAATCCTTCACCTATTAGCTTCTAGCTAATTCACCAACTTCAATGACTCCAGCACCGACTTCAGCGACTCCAGCACTGATGCCACTGCTCAACACCACAACGCTGATTGCTCCAGTTCTGTTGTCCTCGCTGCACACAATGACTGAGGCCTCCAAAGCAAAGCAAGTCTGATGTTGCTGTACAGTGTGATTGTGACACTGTGAAGTTCACTCATCACATCTTGAGAGACTGGATTCATCAACCTCGCCGGGACACAAGGAACCGACGCCTCGCCACTGATGCCACACTAGCTCCCCTGCAACCAGGTGGAACCAACGCCTCGCCTCCTACCTCACAGTACGGAACTGATGCCTCACCTCCCCAGACGCCAAAAGGGACTGATGCCACACCAGCTTCAGCAACGCATCACCTCCACGACTCAGTGTGACATGTTTGTTTCTTCATTTTCAAAGGAACTGCACCTGGGGGTCCATGCGACTTTGTGACCAGTGCCTGTGGCGTTGGACTGTTGGAAATGACTCCATCAACAACGTTGTGATAGCCCCAGTTGGAGCTACTGTGTTCCTAAGTGCTTTAGTGGGATTTAGGCCCTCATTACAACATTGGCCGTAAATACCGCTTACCGCTGTGCAGAAGACCGCCAACACACCACTGCAGCAACAGAATTCTGCTACAGCTATTACGACTCACAGCTCGGAATCCGCCAAAATCCAGACACCCACACAAGTCCGCCACACCAAAGGTCAGTGATAAAGTGGCGATAACAAAACCTCCACCTTCACGCCAACAGGAATACGCCCACACTATCACGACCCATGAATCCACGCCATGGTCTTTCAACCGTTGTATTCCATTGGCGGTACACACCGCCGCGCACAAAATACACACACACTTACAAAACACAATCACATTGGACAAATCGAAATACACACACCTGATACACATACACACACACCACTCCCACACACCCAATACAATATAAAACACACAATCACATCACCCACAAACCTTTACGATAAGAATTGCGACAGAAGGCCAGAGAGAGACACCACCATCAACAAACTAGCATCCACAGGCAATCAACATCATCACTCACACAACATCCACGCACCTCACACAACACACACAAAAACATCCCCTCACACATCACAACACACACCACCTCACACATCACCCATACCACCCCATGGCACTGCAAAGACACCCCAGGATTTCTGAGGAGGAGCTCAGGGTCATGGTGGAGGAAATCATCCGGGTAGATCCACAGCAATTTAGATCACAGGTGCAGCACACCTCCTTAGCTAGGAAGATGGAGCTATGGTGCAGAATCATGGACAGGGTCAACGCAGTGGGACAGCATCCAACAACACAGGATGACATTAGGAAGAGGTGGAATGACCTACGGGGGAAGGTGCGTTCCGTGGTCTCAAGACACCAGATTGCAGTTCAGAGGACTGGCGGTGGACCCCCACCTCCTCCCCCACAACTAACAACATGGGAGGAGCAGGGCTTGGCTATACTGCATCCTGAGGGCCTCGCTGGAGTAGCTGGAGGAATGGACTCTGGTAAGTCAAATCTTAACTATTACATCCCCCACCCTACCTGCATGGTATGACATACCCAACCCTCACCCTCACCCCATCACTCCAACACCTCACAAATCCAACCACTGCATGCAACACCAAAGCATGGACACCCCTCTCCAAAGCATGTCCACTACAGATACCCACACAGACCCCAAAACAATTATCACACAAGGTCCTACACAAGAATGTAAGACTGGGGTACAGGGTCACCCTCCCATTGCACACGATGGCACACACAGATGCAGTAATCATGCCTTTACACCCCTGCAGGACCCCTACCCAACGCCACCGGACAGGAGTTTCCAGACATGTCCACCCCCCCACAGAAGAGGCCCACAGTGATGACAGAAGCTCTGTCCAACTGGATCAAGATGACCAGCCCGGCCCATCTGGGACCTCGGGACAGTCGGTTCCCCTGACACAGTCACAAGCCACCACAGAGCCTCCCCCCTCGGGAAACACCAGCAGGGCCCATACCTCTGTCCCCAGGACACGTCAAGCAGCAGTGTGTCCACCACTACAGGGAACCCAGGCAAACCCACCAACCCAAAAACAGCAGGGACCTGGGGGCAGTGGCAGTGGGCACATGGTTCAGGGGACAGAGGCACAGGAAAACCGGGGAACTGGGAGGTCTGCTGTGCGACAGGGGGAGGACAGGCCCAGGGAAACCACTCTCCACGAGGCCCTCTCCAACATCATGGGAGCGTACCATCATTCCTAGGAGACGATGACAACGGTACTGGCCAAGTTTCAGGAGACCCAGCGGCTGCAGGAGGAACAGTATTTGGGGTTCAGGGAGGAACTTAAGTCCATCAACACCACCCTGGTCACCATTGTAGGGGTGCTGAAGGACCTTGTGAACACCAAGAGGGACACTGTGGCACAACAAGGGGCCCCTGACGCTAGCCTGGACGATGAACTACCCACCACCTCCGCCAGCGCTAGTGGACAGGAGGCACCACCACAGGCCCACGACACCAGCACCCCAACCCCCTGCAGATGGAGAACCACCCTGCAAACGGTCCCTGAGATCCATGACAAAGACAGAGAACAATGCCAAGATCCCCACCAAGAAATGAGACCACCCTGAATGTCATCCTTCTTTTCCACTTTGTCACCCTGTCCATCCTTAAACTGCCCTAGCTCCACTTCCTATGCCCCTTTGGACAATGCACATGTGAGACAAATAACTGGACTCTGCCATGGAGATTCCTCCACCATCACCCCTGACCATTTTACAACCTCCTCCTCTATTTTGCACTTAAATAAACACCCTTGAATCACAAAACAAGCTGGAGTGAGTCTGTGCTTTCACAAATGTGTATTTTCAATAACTGAGGAAAATAGCAAATATCCATTGTATTGTCAACATACCTATGTCACACAGCTCTAGTCCATGAGTTAACATAGCAGGGGTCACGCAGTGGGACCCACATCTGTGAAATGGAAAGGCAAAGTGACAGATCAGGGTCAATACTCTGGGTGAAAGTGGCAGACATATGATAGGTCTAACAATTTTATCAGATGTAGGAGGCACTGATGTCTTCTTACCTGTGTCTCACTAGAAGTATTGCTGGATCACGTTGTTTCTGTTGTCGATATCCTCTTCTTCTGCATCCTCTTCTTCACTGTCCACAGGCTCCACAGCTGCCACAAGACCTCCTTCTGGACCATCCTCCTGCAGAAAAGGCACCTGTCGTCACAAAGCCAAGTTGTGCAGCATACAGCAGGCCACGATGATCTGGCACACCTTCTTTGGTGAGTAGTACAGAGAACCACCTGTCATGTGGAGGCACAGGAACCTGGCCTTCAGGATCCAAAGGTCCTTTCTATCACTCTCCTAGTTCACCCATGTGCTTCCTTGTAGCGTTCCTCTGCCCTTGTCCTGGGATTTCTCACTGGGGTCAGTAGCCATGACAGGTTTGGGTAACCAGAGTCACTTGCAAATGTCGAGGGACAACTGTTAAACACACAGTAACCCTTAGGGACAACCCCAGACCCAGACAACTATTCATAGGGTATAGGGTCCTTGTCCTCACCTATTAGCCACACACAGTACCTCTGGAGTTGCCCCATCACATAAGGGATGCTGCTTTTCCTCAGAATGTAAGCGTCATGCACTGAGCCAGGAAACTTAGCGTTCACATGGGAGATGTACTTGTCGGTCAAACACACCATCTGCACATTCATCGAATGGTAGCTCTTCCGGTTTCTGTACACCTCTTCACTCCTGCGGGGGGACCAAGGCCACATGTGTCCCATCAATGGCACCTATGTTGTTGGGGACATGTCCCAGGGCATAAAAGTCAAATTTCACTGTAGGCAAATCCTCCACCTGAGCGAACACAATGTAGCTCCGCATGTGTTTCAGCAGGGCAGACAACACTCTGGACAACAAGTTTGAGAACATAGGCTGGGACATCCCTGATGCAATGGCCACTGTTGTTTGAAAAGACCCACTTGCCAGGACCTGCACTAGAGGGGGGATTCCTGTGGGATGGCGGATAGCTGACATCAGGTCTGGCTCCAACTGGGTACAGAGTTCCTGGATTGTGGCACAATCTAGTCTGTATGCGACTATTACATGTCTCTTTTCCATTGTCGACAGGTCCACCAGTGGTCTGTACACCAGAGGATGCCGCCATCTCCTCACCTGCCCCAGCGGACGTGCCCTATGGATGAGAACAGCGAGCACAGAGTCAGCCAACACTGAATGTAGTAAAAAAACAATTTTATTCCACACATTTGTCAATCCGCTATGTGCCTGTCTTTGTGTATATGCAAGACCTAGATATGTGTGACGCATTTAAAAGTAATGCCATGTGGCCCCCTGAAATGGCGGCTGCCTGACCTCTAATGTGGGACAAGGGGATATGAGGTAACTGCGCTGGCGTTGTACACCGTCGCGGTAGGCGGTCGAAGACCGCAGCGCAATCCTGCATTGGTTAACATTGGCCCTATGGGTCCCAGGAGCCAATGACAATGTACGCTGGCGGTGAGAGTACACACCGCCGCAGACGTGACCGCCATTTTTTCTCTGTTCACTCACTTAATACCAGACCTTCCACAGGAGAGGACCTACACTGCAAGTGCTGCTGTGACCTCAGTCTGGAAGCGACGATGGCTCATGTGTCTGGGGAAAGGGCCCCTGCATTCACATCGGAGGAGTAGGATAAACTAGTAGATGGGGTCCTCCCCGAGTACACGCTACTCTTTGGTCCTCCAGACAAACAGGTGAGTACACTGTGAGCATGCTGTATGGGCAATGCCTGTTTGGAGTGGTGTGGATGGAAGATACAGGGGGGATGAGGCCTGCATGATCGGACGGTGAGTGTATGTGCGTCAGGGCAAGGGTGGGAACGTGGGACAATGACTGTGACGGTCCGTACGGTCAAAGTTTTTCCTTTTCCCCTGTACTATTCCTGTAGGTCAGCGCCCACCAGAAGAAGAATATTTGGCGTGCAATCGCCAAGGACATCCAGACCCTGGGGTCCACCACAGACGGAGCACCCACTGCCGTAAAGATGGGAGGACATTCGCCGCTGGAGCAAGAAGACGGGGGAGGCTCAGCTGGGGATGGCCTCCCAACGTGGGAGGGGTGCCCGTCGCACCATGACCCCCCTGATGTTCCGGATCCTGGCTGTGGCGTATCCGGAGTTGGATGGGTGCTTGAGGGCAACACAGCAACCACAAGGGGGTGAGTACCGTCACATCCATCTGACTCTGCGCGCATTGGAGGTGTCTGGGTGGGGGAGGTGGGCAGTGGTTCCCCTAGGCTAGTGCAAGCTTTGTAGGCAAGGACCCTTTGTGAGGCAGGCTAAGTGGCACCCCAACCCCACCAGTGGTAAGAGCCATCTACACCTAGTCAGGCTCCTGTGACTTCCATGTGTGCAGCAATCGGGCATAGGCCATGTAACCCATGTCCCTGTGATTAATTAGGGAACTCTAAGTGCATGGCGTAGTGCAGAGGACTGCTGTGTCTGTAGTGTCTGCCAACGGTAGCGGTAATCCATGCACTCAACATGTCTTTCTTCTGTGTCCCCCCCCTTTTTTGCGGTCTCCCTGTTCTTGTGTGCATTAGCATCATCAGGCGGAGGAGCAGTGGCACCGGAGCACGAGGGAGCTGCATCCCACATGGCCATGGAGGGCCACACTACGGACTCAGGAGGGCGAGGGGAGCTCCACGGCGGGGACAGGAGCTGACACCAGCAACACAGACTCGTCCTCTGATGGGAGCTCCCTTGTGGTGGCGGCAACATCTGTGCCCCTCGCATCTACAGGTACAGCTGCCACTCCCCCTACCAGCACCGCCCTCCCAGCAGTCCCTCAGCGTGTGTCCCGTGACCGCTCACCCAGGAGGGTGGGCATCTCCTTCGCCGCAGGCACCTCAGGCCCTGCCCTAGTTAGCACTGCTGCCCTGAGTGAAGAGGCTATTGACATCCTGAGATCCATCTCTGTAGGACAGTCAACCATTGTGTATGCCATCCAGGGGCTGGCAGCCCAGATGCAACAGACTAACGCATTTCTGGAGGGCATTCACAATGGATTGGTGGCCCGATTCAGGCTCTGGCCTCCTCTCTGATGGCAGCCATTGTCCCTGTTTCTACCCTCCCCCTCCAACTTGCTCTTCCCAGTCCCATTCTCCTCAACCCCAACCCATCCCAAGCACACAGGCAGACAAGCATGCACACAAGACAGCACGCAGGAGTGGTACAGGCAAACACAAGCACCACACTTCATCCCACAGGCACTCACACAAACACCATCCAGATGCAGACACACCAACATCCACTATGTCTACTGTCTCCTCCTCCTCATCCTCCTCCACCTCCCACCCAGTTCAATCCACACTCACACCTGCGTGCACTACATCATCATCGACTACCAGCATCAACACCACACCAAGCAGAACACACACCTCACTGGCAGACACCTCTACAACATCCATGCACACATCCCCTGTGTCCTCTCCCACTGTGTCTGTCATCCCCTCCTAAGGTACCCAAACACAAGCACTCAGACACCCAACAGCCATTCACCTAACAACAGCATACAGACCATGCATCTGCACCCAAAATCAGCAGACAGACACGTCCAACAACCGCTCCCTCTTCCACCACTCCCATTCCTTCTCTCTCTTCCTGCCCCAATGTCCCCAACAAACTGTTACTATCCACCATTGACCTCTCCCCTACCCCCCCACTGTCCTGTATGTAGTAGCAAGGTAGAAAGAACCCAGCCAAGCACCTCAGCCAGTCCATGGACCCAGTCGTCACCACACCCACTCGTGGTTGAAAAGGATCCAGGCCACATGTCCTGAAGGTGAAGGAGCCTGCACTAGGCAGTCTCCAGGGAAGGGAGCCTTCCACAGCTGCCAGAAAGAGCAAGGAGCCTACCTCAGCAGGGAAGAAGGGAAAGGAGCCTTCCCCAGCTGCCAGAAAGACCAAGGAGCCTGCCCCCGCAGGCAAGAAGAGAAAGGAGCCTGCCCTAGCTGCCAGGAAGAGTAATTAGCCTGCCCCAGCTGCCAGGAAGAGCAAGGAGCCTGCACCAGCAGGCAGGAAGACCAAGGGGCCTTGGGCAGGAACTGTGACCAGAACCCCCACCACCAACCATGGTTGTGCAGCCATCCAAGGTTGCAGGAGATGGGCAGGAGCCTCCCCCTGAGCAGCACCACCACCTCCACTGAGCAGCCGTCCGAGGTTGCAGGGGATGGGCAGGTGCCTCCCCCCACCATCAGCACCACCATCAGCACCACCACCTCCACTGAGCAGCCATCCAAGGTTTCAGGGGATGGGCAGGAGCCTCCCCCCCAGCAACACTATTACCTCCACTGAGCAGCCGTCCGAGGTTGCAGGGGATGGGCAGGAGCCTCCCCCCATCAGCACTACCACCTCCACTGAGCAGCCATCCGAGGTTGCAGGGGATGGGCAGGAGCCTCCCCCTACCCGCAGCACCACCACCACTGAGCAGCCATCACCGCTGGCGGACTGCATGTAATCCTGCCTCCATGGGCTGCTGTGCAGCCTGCCCCCTGAAAATCCTGTGGGTATGATACCTACCATCTTGCCCCCTCCAGGAACTAGTAGTCTTGTTCCATCTCCCGGCTGAGGTTCCCCCCAGTTCCCCGTCCCCCTGAGGTACCTGCCTATTTAGCAACTGATGCCCCTGCAGTGTTTCTTTTCATGTTGAGTCAGGTGACATGTGTGGACTTGGACTTTTGTCTGTGGCCATCTGGCATACGAACATTGTGGACTGGGCTGTGTCCCTTTTTGTGTACATATGTACATATCTATTATCTTTCCTATCTTATTTTTCATGCTGTGTTGATCTCATTACATTCACATTTACAAACGTTTTGTCCTTGCATTATTCATCCAGGGTGGAGTGGTTCTTCCCTGTGTCTCCAGTGGTAAGTCATTTGACGTCTGTGCAGTATTAAATCCAGGCTTTTGATGTCGTTGGTTCTGCCCCTGAAAAGGTGTCAGATTGTGTAGTCATAATATGGTGGGCAGAACATTGATTTCCGCCTGGCTGTAGGTGGCTACTGCTGTGGTGCCTGTTGTTTCTGCCCTGGCAGTTGGTGTGGAACATTGGCTGTCTTTCAGAGATCTTTCCGCCATGGTCATAATTTGGCAGTAGTTACCGCCAGCCTGTTGGTGGTATTACCACCACTTTATCACGACTGCAAGGGTTTTAATGAGGGCCATAGATCTTTGTGTTGTTCCTATGTGTTTTTCAGTTTTTAACTTCAAAATGGTGACCGTTCTTGTTGTGGTGCCAGTCCACTTTCAGTCTCCATCAGTTCCATAGCTTCTTTCACACTGTGGTGTTAGGCAGCGTGTTAATACTGCAACGCCGCGCATACCATTAATTGCACACACAGATACAGGGTTTTTGGCCCCGCAGAAAACCCCCGGGACAATTTATTACCATGCACCGGTTATGTCATGGGCACAACCATTCAGCAGGCAAGGCAGGGTGAACTCGCCACAAACCCTGTTTGCTCACAGTGGTTGCGACAGCCCACAGTGACAACACAACACACATCTGTGCTCTCATTGCCAATCCGCGGATAGCGGCATATGTAAACAGAGTGGTTTCTGACCCAGTCCCTTCATGTTATTTGAGTTTTTTGTGTGGCCGGGTGCAGCATTATTATTTCAGCTAAGCCCGTAGAATCCTTGAGACAGGTAAGTGAATCCACCGGATGTCGCAGTTTAGTTCAGTAGTCTATTTTGGCAGCAGTGCTCCTTTCAGTTATGGCCATCACATTGGTTTCTATTTGCCTTTTAGTGTATATCAGCATTTCACATTTATTTTTACTTCAGGTACGGATTAAGCCACTGTTATCATGCCTTTATGTGGTGGACAGGCGTTGCAGCGTGGAATTCTCCCTACTGCATGGTCTCATTGTGGGCCATTTAGTCTACCTAAGCACTGTGCTAATTTATATATTACTTTATTGGATAAGCAACAGTTATATTTCTCTAGCTAAATCTATTTAGCATGTACTTTCTTGCGATGTGCTCTTTTCAAATACATTGTGTTTGTGTATCACGGTGGGATCATACATATATATATATTTATGTATGATCCCACCGCGATACAGCCGCCATCTTAGAATATCGAATCCTACTTATTCTCTCTTTCCATATTTACACATTCTATTAAGGATATCCTCGGCTGTACAGACGACATATTGATGTTAAACTTTATATACCTTGATCACAATTACCTGCACAATCCTACAATCAACATATTATATTTGTATATTTATATTTTCTTATATTAATTAGATTGTGCAGAAATGTTCAAGTGAACTTGTATCACTGTGGTCAAGTTCTCACCTTATATTTATATTTTATAATTTCTCTCTATTATACAGACATCTTCAAGTGAACCATAATTTACCCCAATTTCCTTGTAAGACCACAGTCACAATAACACCATGTATTTAAATCAATACAAGCCAATTTACAAAATCAAAATTACCTTTCCACACCTCACTGAATAAGACAAATGAAAACAATCCAAGCCCACATCCAAGCATCATAAACACCTAATGTGCATCACAATCTCGAAAATAAGCCATTAGAGGTCGTAAACTTGTGTCCATCTATAATTATTTGGTTTAACCCAAATGTACATTCATTTCTTCACTTGAGTTTAATCCCAAGGGACTCATAGTATTCAATTTAATGATCAATTTGGAATCCAAAATCCACAACTTTTGCTCTCTATTCCCACCACGTATATTTTTCTTAATCTGGTCACTAACTACAAAACTAAGCAGCCTTTCATTCCATTTATGTGTTGTGTGGAAATGTCTGGCCACGGGGTAATTGTGATCATAGTTGCGGATAACTATTATATGTTCCAAAACTCTCTTTTTGGCCTTGCGTAGTGTGCTTCCCACATAGAGCTTATTGCAAGGGCACTTACACAAAAATCTGTGTTACAATCGTAATGGCCGTTAATCAAATGTGCCCTGTATCCATTATCAATTGGCCCCTCCGTGCAACTACTACTGTATTTACAAGCCTTACATCGAGTACAACAGTAATTGGCTCCTCCGTGCAATTACTACTGTATTTACAAGCCTTACATCGAGTACAACAGTAAAATCCAGCCGGATTGCCTGATGGTATTCTTGCATCGTAAATGTTTGTCACCACATTCTGACTTAAACTGTCTTTTAAAGATCTCCCCTTACAGACCAGTGGCATACTTGTAAGCTGTGTATCTAAAGTAGAGTCTGTCTGTAAAATATGCCAACTCTTTGTAAGGATTTGTTTTAATACAAATGCCTGATGTGAATATGTAGTGATGAATCTAAAAGTTTCATCTGATTTATGTTCATCAACACTTGCATATAAAAGATCCTCTCTCTTGAGGTTGTTTATATTATATTTAGCTTGTCGAATGGAATTGTTTCTGTAACCCCTTTCTTTGAATCTAGTGCACATTATCAAACTTTCCAGTTGATAGATATCCCAGCTACTACAAATACGTCTAGCTCTTAATAATTCTCCATACAGGATGCTCTCTATCAGCCTTGGTGGATGTGCACACCTAGCATTGAGTAAGCTGTTCCCAGCAGTAGCTTTCCTATATAACTTAATTCTCAACATGTCTTCCTGATCTGTAATCTCTAAATCCAAAAATTGGATATATTTGTTGCTGTGTTATTCACTCAGATGAAGGTTATACACATTTTCCTTCAGAGCTGGCACAAAGATAAATAAGTTGACCACAGTCATTGTGTTGTTTTTCGGGCCCTTGTTGTCACGCATACTGGCCTTGGATCTTCTTTTCTTTCCTTGAATCTTCGCTGCACGATTCCTCTTCCACTGCCTCCCATTCCTCGACCTCTGCCTCTCTGGGGGAATGTATCTTTTCTTTGGTCTGTCCTTCCTTGGTTAAGAAGGTGAAATTGTTTAAAAAAATTGGACCTATTAACATTTTTGTCAACCCCAGGCCCTTTCTCCAAAATAGACTCCAACACATCAGACTGATTACCATCAGAGACATCACTCTCTTCCAGTTCTCTTGAATTACCACAACTATTAATCTCAGCCAATACAGCTGTTGATTCTTTTTCACTTTCTGTGTACATATAATCATATTTCTGATGGAATGTTAGGATCCTTCCTGATTGATAATCCTTGAAGTCTCTGATAAATTTCTGTTGTTTTTTAGAAGTAATATCCTCCTTAAATTTTACCAGTTTCTTCTCTAAATTACTCTTAAATTCCTCCAATGTATCTTCTGAAACCAATGTTATTATCTCCGCTGTTATCTTATTTATTTCTTCCAAAATGTTTGTTTGCCATTGGCCCCTCCTAATAGATGCTGCGCACCCCGTTCAACAAATCCCAAGGCCTCACTCGTGGATGAGGCACGCCACTCGGCTGCAGGTTGTTTCAGCCGGACCGGTCACCTTTTCACGACAGTACACCCCCAGATGGGTCGCCCACCACACTGCCTCCATTCACAGGCCTGACTCCATCCTCAGTGCCTCAGTATTTGGCGGGTCGGCTTGTAATCCTGCCCAGCTGAACCCCGCTGTCAATGTTCTTCGATGGCTTATATTGCTGTCTACAGGGGTGAACCAAAGAGTCTGGACACTGGTTACCTGTCCTCACACTGGGCCCTATCCTTCCTCCCTGGGCCGCTCCCACACAACAGGTCCGTCCACCTATTCCGATCATGGGTGACCCAGTAACTCCTCTCCCCTGTGCAACCCCCTGGGCAGTGGGCTGAGGGAGTTAGAAGTATATGTATGCACTGATGCACCACACAGGAATGAATAAAATCAGGATTTTAGTGGGCAAATGTGGAGCGTTTCATTTAATCGTATACCATTGTGGCTCACCTGGCCATGTCCCAACAGAAATATACTCCTTAGCCAAAATACTGTGCAAAAACTGTCTTTTCCCAGTGATGCAGTGCAGTGTAGATAGATGACTCGATGTGCTACACAGTGACACCTTTCTATCTCTCTGGCCCCTAGAGTCATGTGCATATAGTGGGGACAATGTACACCAACAACTAGCTAATGATCTCACATACTGACATTCCTTCACTAATCTATCAATGTCAGTAGATACAGAACATCTGTGAACAGTAATGTTTCACTTAACTCTATGTGAATGAACTGAACCACATAATTTGCATTGGTCAAAAATCAAGTAAAAAAGCACATGGCATTATACTTGTATGTTGTCCAAATCTACAGTAGCAACACTGGAAGAAGTATATGCAAAGTCCATGTGTGGCACGCAATGCATGTGTAAGCCCCAGAAAGGTTTAAATTTCCATATTGTGTAACATTGTGACACCAATGGTACAAAACACACATATGCCTCGCCCATACTGACAGTCTAGGCACACACATACAAAGAGATAAGCCACATTTAAATATGTCAGTAACATGATAGTTACCTACTTTTGTTTTGTACGTTTCCTAAATGAAACACATATCAATCCAGCAATGTGAAGCACATTCCTGTCAAACATGTCATGCATCAGTCATGTACAAAGATTAAAATGCAACCCGTAAAAGGTAACATAGTGTACTCAGGATACAAATGTCAACATTCTGTGGTCACAGTGATGTAGTTAAGGCATAGAAGCATAGAATTGCCTACAAGTTAGAGTCATACACATACATGTTAAAACCTAAAGTATTGTGTCTTGGCTTGTAGTAAACAGCTATTTGTAACATCAGTGTGTCCCACATAAATATGGCCCACATTGCAGGACATATATGTCATTCAAAGTACACCATGACAACTTCTCTGTCAAAAACAATAGTTGAAGGCTGACAATAAATCATATAACAATCCATGCTCCATGTTTGAACCTCACCAAATGCATGTACCAAATTCACATGCTAAAGTAAGTGAAGTATTAAATGGCGGTGTCGATGTCATGTAGGCCACCTACACAATCAGTGTTTTTTCATAGAAATGTGTATGTGTGAGTGTAAACATGATGGCAATAGCACTACCTACCCAGGAAGGACCTGCTGGCCAAAAATCTGATCAATAACCTAATACTTTATACATGTAGTATGTGCACATACCATAGAGTGCTCCAAAACATCTTCAAATGCCCAGCACAGTAAGCTACAGGTTAAGCATGAAAGTCAGGATGTAGAGCTGTCCAAAGTATTAGGCCATGCTCATGATTTTCAGGTACACAGACAACTGAAAGAGACATATGTAAACATATGGCCAACTGTGTATGTAACACATGTTGTGAAATACTGCAAGAAATGTGTATGAGTTATTCAGTATACATAACACACAATGGGACCCAACAACAAAAAATGCACACATTGGCAATTATGAACCCCACACATCCACAACACTATAAAACACTCACATACACACCCCACAATTCTTTGTATTGCAGAGAGCACGAATGAGACTGACAACATAACACACATTCACTGAACACAACAAAACAATATTTACACGCACAAAAACACCACCAAAACACACACAAACCCCAAACACCCTCATAGACCACACGCATACCCACACAACAGCACCCTCACCAATACACCCACAACACACACCATTGCACCCCCTAAGCACTCTCGCTTCACAGATAGGGAGCCACAACTTTTCGGGGCCCAGGTGCAGCAGACACCCATCTCCAGGAAGATGGAGCTATGGCAGACGATTGTCAACAAGGTCAACGCAGTGGGAAACCATCCACGCACAAGGGAGGACATCCAGAAGAAATGGATCAACCTGCGTGGGAAGGTGAGGTCAGTGACATCCAAGCACAACATCACCATACAGGAGACTGGTGGCGGTCCCCAACATACACCCCCGACTACACCGACTGGGAGGAGAAGGTCCTGGCTATCCTGCATACAGAGGGCCTCACTGGACTCATTGAAGGACTGGACAGGAATAAGTCAACTACAATACTTTAGCAGTAACCGCATCTATAATACATGCAGCACCCCACCCCTCTCACTGCCACAGCACCCCATCCCCACCCGGCCACAACACACACATCCAGTGACCCTGCATGCCCACAATCTTACAAACATGCCCCATTCCTGCCCCCTGTGCACAGTCACCTACCCCTGCAAGAATTCACAGTGGTACTACAGCACCCACAATACACCTCCACCCCCTTACAAAATGCAAAGATAAGTACACAAAAGGACCCTGCATGCCACAACAGGGGAATAAAAGCACAAAATAGGGCAGAGCTGTACATCGATGTCCGAAAAAGTCCATGATACATACATGTCCATCCCCCCATGGAATGTCCAAGCAGTGCCAGCACCTCATACATAGACGAGGCCCCACTCAGGAGACTGCAGAGGAATATATGGAACATGAGGAATACCCTGGCCCGTCACACAGTCCTGGACTGTCACCCTCCAAGAGCCCCACCCAGGATTCCCCTGACAGCCCTACCAGCCAGCCACCAACATCAGCTCTGGCCAAACAACCCCACACCAGTTTCTCCCGGGCACAGACTGGCAGCCCACATATACAGAGGCCAGAGTCTCCACCCACCAACCGGCAGGATGACAAAGGCCCCCAGTGCAAGTGGGACTGCCAGACCTGTGCAGGGGACACAGGCACAGGGGCAAGGCCCAGTTGGAGGGCATCAGTGGCCCAGGGGAGAAGTCAAAGGATGGATCCTGCAGTGCAGGAGTTGATATCTGAGGTCTTGGGAGCATACCACTATACTCAGGACAGGATGGGCCAGATCCTGGCAACCCTGGAGCAGAATCAAAGGCTGCAGATAGCACACCACCAAGAGGCAATGGAGCAATGGAAACAGCTAAGTGCCACCATGGCCACCATTGCAGGAGTACTGCAGCACCACTACCCTAGCCAGCCTGAGACCTTCACACACCTGCAAGTCCCTACCACTATTTAGGACACTGCCCTGCAGCCCAGCTCCAGTCATGCCAATGTGCCCTCAGGCCCGGATATGGCACTGGAACACCAGCCAAGACCAAGGCCCCTGTTAAGAAGTGACTCTGCCCTGAACTGTCTCCCTTGTGTGCCACTGTGCTACCTTGTCGACCTGCTACTACCAACACACCATCTATCAATGGACACATGGAACAAAACCCAGTGCCACCAACAGCTGAGCACATGCACCAGAGTATGGATATGCCCCACGAGCCCTCTCCCTATCACTGTACAACAATATAACACATTTGTGTCACTTAATAAAAACGCATATGCACTCAAATGGTATGTCCCTCATCATTATGAGTTCAAATTGTGAGTGTGTATGCATTAGGCAGTCAATTTCATAATCATACCTTTACTGCAGGAGGGGATGCATCACACTGTAGTGTCTGAAGTAAGTCACGCTGTACATAATATTGGGTCATCTGGCACATGCCACTTCACTACTCAGTTAACAGTGCCAATGACTATAGACACCACATTACCAATTACATGAGTCAGACTGAAACTATGCAGTGGTCACTGGAAGTATAGGCGGATCAGCTGGGTCCTGGAGTTAGGATCTTCCCCCTCTTCTTACTCACCATCACTCTCATCCCCTCTCTGAGGTTGCTGGGCTGGTTGGACAGCACCCTCCTCTTCCAGAAGGGGGACAACTTTCCTCACAGCCAAGTTGTGCAGCATGCAGCAGGCCACCACTGTCTTACACACCTTGTCAGAGACATAGCACAGAGATCCCCCAGAGAGATGGAGGAAACACAATCTAGCCTTCAGGAGACCTATAGTGCACTCAATCACCCTCCTAGTACGTCCATGGGCCTCATTATAATCATCTCTGCCTCTGTCCTACGATTCCTCACTGGTATCAGGAGCCATTGCAAGTTGGGGTAGCCAGAATCACCTGCAATAGTGGACGTAAACATGACCATAATGAACTGACTGTACATACATATTGTAGGAGGCTGGCCTGGCGTATAGTGGGTACCTGAGGGTACTTACACCTTGTGCCAGGTCCAGTTACCCCTTATTAGTAGATTAGTAGTGTTCTAGCAGCTTAGGCTGATAGAGGTAGCTACAGCAGAGCAGCTTAGGCTGAACTAGGAGACATGCATAGCTCCTACTATACCACTTATATCATATAGCACTATATCACAAGAAACACAATACTCAGAGTTACTAAAAATAAAGGTACTTTTTTTTAGTGTGAATGTGTCAGAAATATCTCAGAGGATATACTCCCTTAGGAGGTAAGTAAAATACACAAAATATATGCAATCAGGTAAGTAAACAGTTAGAAAAGTAGTGCAAACACTGTAGGACACAATAGGATGCAATAGGCCTACGGGCAACACAAACCATACACTCTAAAAGTGGAATGCGAACCACAAATGGATCCCAGGCCTAGTGTAGTATGTAGAGGGTTGCTGGGAGTGTAAGAAAGCACTAAGGGTGTCCAAGATACCCCTCCCCAAGACCCTGAAAAGAAGGAGTAAAGTTACCCTATTTCCCCAGAAACACACTAAAGTCGTGATAGGAGATTCTGCAAAGGAAACAACTGACTGCAAAGCACTAAAGATGGATTCCTGGACCTGAGGACCTGTAAAGGAAGGGGACCAAGTCCAAGAGTCACGCAAGTGTCCAGGGCGGCAGGAGCCCACTAAACCCCGGATGAATGTGCAAAAGGCTAGCAGGACACCAGTGAGACAGGTAAAACACTGACATATTGGTTTTTATCTGTGAGCACTGGGGTCAACAGTAACCATGCTAGAAAGAGGCTACTTTCCTACAATATGGCAAGGAGCAGCACTGACATTATTTCCAACTCTCTCTCCATGTCTGCATGAGTGTTTCCTTTTATTTTGTTCATTTCCACCACCCCGCCCCCTAACTGATGGCGGACTTGTGCTTCATAATTCGGTGGGTGGGTAGTTACTTTCTGCCGGCCTGTGGGCGGCCTCCTCCATCATCGTCGGCACTACAATGATGGCGGTGTGTGGATGGACGCTACTTGTTCTCATGTGCTTCATTATTTGGCGGTCTGGACCGCCATCTTGTTGGTGGTAGTTACCGCCAACGCCGATGGGGCGGCGTTTACCACCATGTTCATAATGACCACCTATATGTGCATACACACTAGCCCATTGCACGTGGTCTGATGAAGGAATTCAAATACAAGCTTAGCATTGTATTGCAAGAGTTTTTTTTTTTTTTTTTTTTTTTTAACCTCTGAATTACATAATTGAATGGATAACAAATCATCCCAAAAGGGAATTGGAATTTGAGTTTCTGCCATTATTTAGGCCTGCGTCATAGATTGCAGTATTGCTGGACCCAGACGCCCACTAAAAGACATGCCTGCAGACTCCTGCCTCTGCCAAGAGTAAGCCAGAGCTAAAGTTGTGTGGTGTGTTGCATAATGTCCAGTGAAAAGTACTAGTGACCATGGCTCAATGCAGGTAGGCCTACTGGCACACTCAACTCTTAAAAATGTGTGTTACTGTCTGTTACAGACACCCCAGCCCAATAAAATGTTGATCAAAATATGTGTGTGCAATAAAACCATGTGCAAAAGCAGCATCCACAGAAAACCCTCCAAAAAGGTCAGCTGGTAGACCTATAAACTCTGAACAGCTAAGCAAGACAGCAAACAGCTGGGGAGGAAGTAGCATGACAACAAAGACATCTTCAACAGGGCAGTTTTTAAGACCTCCCACAGCCTCTACCACTGCCTGCTGAGAGCAACAAAGAAGGCAGCACAAGCCACACATATCAAAACCAGCAGCAAAACACCAAGAAACTCTTTAACATCATTAAGAAACTTGGAGGCTAGGGAAAACAACATCACACCCTCACAGGAGCTGTGCTTTCTTTCACAAACAATATTGCAACCATATACAGTCACTTTGAACCCCAACCTACACCTATGGACTTCATCAACAGTGTTGCCAACACCACAACAACCTACACCAATCACAGACTAATCAACTGGATCCTTCCCTCCACCAAGGGCCCTGCCTCCACCATTGAAACCATCTACTTGGTAGCCCCCACAGACCCCTGCCCTCACCACATGTTCAATCTCAGAAATCAAAGATTGGCCAGGAGCTCACTAGTCTACTTAACATCGTCATCACCACAGCAACATTCCCAGATGCTTCAAAACACGCCAAAGTCAAACCACTACTCAAGAAACCCATTGTAGACCCCAGAGTACTAAAAAACTACCGGACAATCTCTCTGCTCCCTTCCCAACTCAACAAGCAACTAATGTCCTATCTGGAGCACAACCAGCTACTTGACACCTCCTGGTGGCAGCCACAGACAACATCCATACCCACCTCAACTTCGACCTCTCGGCAGCCTTTGATACCGTGTCCACCAGATGCTGTTCAAAAGACTCCAGCACATTGGCATCCAAGGAATGTACTCAGATGGATCACTTCCTTCCTTATCAGAAGAACCCAGAGGATTCACCTACCTTCTTTCACCTCTAAACCGAAAGACAATACCTGCTGGGTCCCCCAATGATCAACCTTCAGCATCATGGTTTTTAACGCATATATGACCCCACTAGCCAACATCGTCAGATCCCATGGCCTCAACATAATCTCTTATGCAGACTACAGCCAACTCATCCTCTCACTCACTGACAACCCCACTTTCACCAAAACCAAGTTCTACAGATGCATGACAAGCATTGCTGACTAGATGAAAGAAAACTGCCAGCAGCTAAACACAGACAAGACTGAAGTTCTGATCTTCGGCAAGAGCAGAAACACATGGGACGACTCCTGGTGGCCTTCAGAACTAGGACCCGCACCTAACTCCTCCAAACATGCCAGAAATCTTAGAAACATCATTAACAGGCTCACCATAGAAAACAGATTAACACCATCTCCACCTGCTTCTTCCCTGGCTGTGCTACGTAAAATCTTCAAGTGGCTACCCCCACACACAAAACACTTTGTGACACAGGCCCTCATTACCAGTGGACTAGACTAAGGGCCTCATTCCAACCCTGGCGGTCTATGACCGCCAGGGTGGAGGTCGCCGGAAGCACCGCCAACAGGCTGGCGGTGCTTTCCTTGGCATTCTGACCGTGGCTGTAAAGCCGCGGTCGCCCAGCCGGGTCCGGCGGTTTCCCGCCGGATTACCCCCAGCTGGGAGAATCCTCCATGGCGGCGCTGCAAGCAGCGCCGCCATGGGGATTCCGACCCCCTTCCCGCCAGCCTGTTTCTGGCGGTTTTCACCGCCAGAAACAGGATGGCGGGAACGGGTGTCGTGGGGCCCCTGGGGGCCCCTGCACTGCCCATGCCACTGGCATGGGCAGTGCAGGGGCCCCCTAACAGGGCCCCAGCATGATTTTCACTGTCTGCATAGCAGACAGTGAAAATCGCGACGGGTGCAACTGCACCCGTCGCACCCCTGCAACACCGCCGGCTCCATTCGGAGCCGGCTTCTGTGTTGCAGGGCCTTTCCCGCTGGGCCGGCGGGCGCTCCCTTGGTGGGCGCCCGCCGGCCCAGCGGGAAAGTCTGAATGGCCTCCGCAGTCTTTTGACCGCAGAGCGGCCAATTGGCGGTTTCCGCTTGGCGGGCGGCGCCCGCCGCCCGCCAATATTGGAATGACCCCCTAAGTCCCTTATATAGGAATTGCCTTACTTCTCCTACAAAGACTTCAGACCATAGAGAACCTCGCAGCCAGACTCATGCTCAACCTTCCCCGACGATCCCACATCACACCAAACTCAAACTCCACTGACTCCCTGTGCAGAACAGGCACTTATTCAAGCTGCTAACACACACACAGCTCTACACAACCAAGGATCCTCTACATTAACCATCGCCTGAGTTTCCACTAACCAGCAAAAATATCATGCTTTTCCTCCCTATCGCTTGCCCACACTCTACACATTAACCAAAGCAGAAATGGAGAAGTTGCTTTCTGCCACATAGCAGCAAAAACCTGGAACAGCCTCCCTGCACATCTCTGGACCATCACCTCTCATCCAGAATTCCGTAGATATCTGAAGACCTGGCCATTCGAATGACCTGCTCAGACCTATAAGTGCCTCGATACCCTCAAAGGTGATTAGCTGTGATTTACAAATCCTGTTTGTTTGGTTGATTGATATGACGATGGATGGATGGATGGAGTGGTCCTGGAAAAGTTAATGGAGTTCAACCACCTGGCAGTAAAACTGACAGATAATATGCCATAGTCCATGCAAGTCAATAAAAATAACCTGAAAACTACAACAGAATATTTCAGGGATAAGTACTTCTGTAGGTCTGTCTCCCAAGTGATAAAAAATATTTAATGCAAAAGCTTTAGGTAATGCACTCTATGCCCTAGAATTGTGGGATCACTCCCGGAAGAATAATTGTGCCACTACGAAAGAACATTTGAGAGCTCAATTTGGCCCAGAATGCACACAAAGCACCAGCTTTTTGTCATGGGTTTAGAAACAATCCTCCAAATTGCCATGATTAGACCGCTACACCTTTGCTGGAGACTTTATTGCATTGAGAAATTGGCACTATACTGATATGACCTTGAAGAAACTATTACCCCTGACAGACATCACAAAATCCAGTGGACACGAATAAGCAATCTATGTCAATCGCATCATGTTTGGAAGAGCTGTGGACGAGTCATCCTACAGTGACAAAAAATCAGGTAAAAGAAATCTATTAAAACCATTTACTCAAAAGAAGACATGTCAATTCGAGAAATAGGTATTTCAATGCAGATGTTCTGGACCTTACATCTATATCCTTGTTTGAAACATTGTTGGTACAATTATGCAGTAAAATCATTAAATATTAAGGTTTAGATGAAGGACTCGCCCCTCCAGTACTTTTACCTTTGTGTGGCATAACTCCTGCCACCCCACTGGTAATTGCCCTGCTTGTAATATAGCAAAGGAGTCCATTGCCCATTTACTGTTTTCTGCAAAGCGTATGTAACTCAAAGGAGGAAGTGTATCATCTCAATTTGTCTCTCCGTAGGCACAAAACACTATGCAGTTGTGCTTAGGATACTCCGATCTAGTACCATTATAGGAGTGGCACATAGGGGTAGATTTAAGACCCCCCAGCACCTCCTTAGGCCACATTGACATCATTTATTTTTGTACGCTAATGTGGCCCAATGAGGCCAAAATCACTGTGCCAAATTTACAAAGTGGCGTAATGCATGCATTGTTCCACTTTCTAGCCTGGTGCTATATTATGCCTGCACCAGGCAAAATGCATGCAAAGGAGGTTTCTGTGCATCGTTTGTTCTGCACTTTTTTATCGCCGGCTCAGAACAGGCATTAAAAGGAGGCACACCATTGTTTACAATAGGCCTCAATGGGGTTTGCAGGATACGCGTCAACATTTTTGATGCTAACCCTACAAAGCTCTAAACTAGCAGCAAAAATGATGATGCTAATTTCCCTAACCACTGCCATGGTGCGCCATATCTTAGATACAACGCACACATGGTGGCATTGGAGGGGGGTGCAAGAAAATTGGCTCTGCACTGGGTGCAGCACAACTTTTCTTATATGCAGGCCATAGTATGGCTAAGGATTTATACTTCCTCTGATGCATGAGAAAAATATATATTGAAAAGATTGTTTCACAGGCAATTTGAACATATGCAGTTTTTTTGGCTGAGATAATCTGTATAGCTTTACACTGCTTTTAGTTTACCTTTGTTGCAATACCAATTGTAATGTTGGTCTGACTGGGTCCAGATAGGGAACTGAAGATATGGGACCTAACAATGTAAATAATCACCAGGGCGCTATAATTTCTTCTTCTGTTTTTTATCTACTTCACTGTTTAACTGTATTGGTACTATGTCTTTTGTGGTTTTAATGAACCAAAATAAATATTTCTTGAAGCCATTTTATTATTTTACCAGTGCTCACAAAATATGGCTCTCCAGTTTGTAGCTCTAGGGAACGATGACGAGAAGTTTAAATAATTTAACACTTCCTAACTTTTATCATTAAAAACCTCTTCAGACTTGAGGCCCAGGAGACACCTGAAACTTTTCTAATGCTAAAAGCATTTTGTATTCCTCTTTGAACAGTTGTGATCATATAACGTTCTTCTCAAAAGTCACAGGCTATTTCAAAGCATTCAGACCTCATCTCTTATAAATAGTTCTGCATAAGCCTTTCCAAACCTGAAAAGGCATCAACATTTCACTGCAGTATCTTCATGAAAATGATTCTACCCTGAAAATGTATCAGCTATCCCTGTCAAAACTGACATGGATATGAAGTATGAGTTGTTCATTTTCACCTCCAGCTTTTTCCTTGCCTCTAATTTTGAAAACGTAGGGAACTGATGACAAAATATATGTGTAGGTTTTTCTATTGTCATACATAATCATTTGTCATTTTATTTCAGGATGGCCTCAATACCACTTTTAGCATCACTTTGTCATTGCAGGATAGTTTATTGTGCTTTAAGGTAATCTGTACTACATATCTTCATTTTGCTTTTTGCTGAACTTGTGAGATATAGATTTACCATATGGACAGCATTTTGAGTTTAGTTTGTTTTCATCAGGAAAAAACAACTTCGCTTTCGAGTGCCAATTATTTTTAGTAATAAACTCAATTAGATATCCAGTATTTGACAATGCCTGCAATTCACAGTGAATAGTTGAAACAATCTTATATGTGTCAAAGAATAAAACAACAAATGTACTAAGGAAGAAAAGTGTGAAGTTATAAATTAGAAAGTGAGGAATGATGTGTTGATTGAAATGAGTGAGAACACAAAGAAGAGAACTAGGAAGGAAGAAAGTCAGCAGGAGAGTTAAAAAGCAAGGAAGGAAGGAGGGGGTCAATCAAAGGAGAGCAAGAAATAGGGAAGACTAGAAAGAAGGATAAGACTGAAGGAAGTAAAGATGCAGATTGTGCAAGAAACAACAGAGGGAGGAAGATATTGGATGGAAGAAGTAAGAGAGGATGAAACAAGCCAAATTAGGAAATAAGGAGTAAGGCAAACCTTTGGGGCCTGTTAACAAACTGCATTTTGTACTCTGTTTAGTACTACTACAATAGATTTACAAATGCTATTAATTAACCTACATGTGGAGGTCCATATCTCTGCCTCTTCTGTCTTCTATGTGCAGAGATATCCACCTCAACTGCTGAGATCTCTGTACATGCAGGTATATGTTTGAGTACTACATATGAGAGGGACAAGGGAGAGGCTCAAATATTCATAGTGTTTAAGGCTAAATGGAGGTGATTTAGTGAGGAGAGGACTAAGGAGGGGTTAAGAGAGGGATATGGATGGATTTAGGGAGGAACATGCAGCCACCCACAAAAGAGTAGGCCCATCCCCATTCTCAAACCACACTTTTATCATTACTATAGCCAAAAAAGACACAAACAGTTGTAAGTGTATACTAACTCTGAGATAGAGTTACACATACGGCCAACCATTAGCATTGCAATACCCTCCATAGAAAATATTGGAGGTAGGAGCTTTAAATAAATCCCAATAGGAAATAATGTTAGAACAAATACATTTATTTTACCTTTTCAAAAATACATGTTGAAATTTAGTTTGATGTTTAATGTTAAAAATCAAACCTAAATATGATCTTATATGTTAAATATATGAATCTCCTTTTTCATTTAAAAAGAATTAAAATGGATTCTATGTCTAGTAACTTTTAATCCCTGAAAAATAAATATGAACATTTTACTTCTAGTCTTTTTTTACTACATCTTATAATTGTTTTTGGGCTAGGGGCCTGATTTAGATCTTGGTAGAATGGACCCAACTGTCATTTCTGCATCGAATAATCCATCCGCTTACTAGGCAGTCTATCTGCTTTATTTAGATGCTGGCAGGCCCAGAGATGAAAGTCCACTGGCGAACGGCTGTCACAGACAGAATTTCTCAAGTGTGTCGATGGCAACATAGGCAAAAATAGCTAACAGTGAGACTGGCAAGATGTTCCTTTCCGCCGACCTAACTGTAGCGGCTAAACTGCCACACCTGCACTGGTGGAATCAAAGGCATATAAGCATGAAACTTACCTTTTTTTCTACTTTTCGTGTTTCTTGCCACCATGAACCCAATTGTACAAGTCCTACCTTTGCTGCTGCTCGTGGACCATGATGAAAATCAACCCTGCCATTGCAGTAATCATTTCAAATGTCTAGATACATTAGCTCTGGGACTGTTCGTGTTTAAAAAATACTCGCAAGCAATAGGACACTATTGTACAATGCATATGTGTGTGTGTGTGTAGTATGGTAGTTTAAGAAACCTAAAGAAACACACCTCTATAAATTTATTCCTAACTTCTTTCATGCTAATAGACACCAGCACAAAAAGACAAATTAATCCTTAATTCAAAATGTGTTTATACAAGTGTGCGTAATAATTTTCCCTAAACTACCAAATCAGGCACATAAACATTACATTTTATTGTAACTGCATAAATCAAATATAATGTAGTAATTCCTCTACACAATTCAACAAATGAGTTAACATGAAATGTACAAGCAATGTTACCTCTAAACTTAAAACATGTCAGAGATGTATCAATGTCACTTTTCCCCTTGTCAAGTGCATATTTTGTACATCATTAGATTTTATTTAACTCAAAAGTGTTTTTTTCATGTGCAATGCATTGGTGTTTATTTTTAACTCTTAATTAAATACACCTACATTCAAAAGGTACACACATCTAAACATGTTGAATATCGGTGTAAGTGTCAATTATCAAGATAAATGCTTCTGCCAAGATTAACATGTTCACCACTAATGAAATCACTACACAAATATGTCAAAAATCAAACCTGTTTGTTACTGTCATAAATGAAACTGAGTTAATGTACCTCACATATGCATTAATAACATTGTCATCAATCAATTACTAGTAATTTAAAAATAGTTTCAGGACACAATATTTGAAAAAAATAGTAATTTATTAAACAAATGAGATGCTTCTCTCAGGGTCAGAAAATAAATAAACAATTATAGGAATAGTCCATCAAAATGTTGGTGCACAATTTGGTGTTCTGGCCCAGAACATGCTTCCCAGTGTCACTGCTAAAGACAATCTCTTCAGTAAGGGGCCTCTAGTGGGCAGAGCAGGCACCTCAATGATCTTTCTTGGGAAGGGTGGGTTTTGGTTTATTTAGGGTCTGGGACAGGTAATCAGTAAAGGCAGGTGGATGGGGTTTTGGAGGTAGAGGGAGCTGCAGTAGGTGCTTTGTGTTTGTCTGTATTGCAGGTGCATGTGGGTAGAGAATATGTGGTGCATGTTTAGGTGTGTGTATCTTGGAAGGTGTGTGGTTTTTGGGTAAATGTGTATGTTTTGGTTTGGGTGTTGGTGGATGTGGATGTGTGCTATTCTGTGAGTGTTTATTTGGATAAGTGTGCTGTTGAGGTTGTTGCTGTGAGTGTAGTGTGTGTCTGTATGTGTTGTAGATGCATGTGTGGCTGGTGTATGTTTGGTTTTGTAGGTGTTACGCATTGAGGTGGTTGTGAGTTTGTTAATGCATTAAGGTGTGTGTGAATGTGTTTTGATGAGTGTGATGCAGAGGCGGATGTTTTGGTTGTGGTGCTTGTGTGTGTGCTGTGGTTGTGGTGTTTTTTTTGGTGGTGATAGTGGTAGGGCATGTGTCTATTTGGGGGTGGTGGGCGTGGTGGTTGTGGGTGTGGTAGCTGTGGTTGTAGGTGTGATGGAGGTTATTGTGGTACCTGTGGGTGTAGTGTCTTTATTGTGTGTCTGTTGGAGGGTATGTGTCTGTGTTTCTTGATATGTTGTTGTTTATGTGGGGTGTGCTGGCTTTGACTGTTGGAGTGGGTGCGTGCAAGGAAGTGAGAGTACTTTGGATGGGGATGGGAGGTGAGATTAAAGATGAGAAATGGACATAAGTAGGGGCACAACTCTGGACTGGTTGGTGGGTTGCAGTGAGTAGGCCTGGGCAGAGTTTGCGGATTCGCAGAGCCACGCTAAGTTCCCAAAAAGCTCTGCTGCACTACAAGGAGTTCTGCAAGTGGTGGAGTGCATTAGGTCACACTGGCTTTTAGGAGGTGTTTGCCCCTTGCGCAGCGCAAGAGGGCGCAGCTTTTTTTCTGCCGCTCAGGTTGATTGTCTCATGTTGCAAAATCTTGCCGGGAGGTGGTCTTGAGTAGGATTTTCCTTGCTCACGCTCGCCAGCTCAGTGTTGAAGAGTGTGAGCAGAGTTCACTGTCCAATCCTAGTCCAGAGGCTAATTGATCTTTGTATGCCAGACATTGAACTATGAGTGGCATGCAGAAATCCAATCATCTGTAACAGCTGGCAACTGAGTGCCTGGATGCTATTCACAATCACTGTCTGGTTTACAGAAATGCTTCATAAGAGGTCAATAGCCTTTTCAATTACTGCATCTGGAGTGACAGGGGCAGAGGGAGGAAACTCCAGCCTTTTTAGAGGGATGGGTGTGGCTAACTTGGGGGGGGGCATGAGGGAGGGTAGAGATGGGAATCTGGGTGGTAGAAAAGGATGCAGATGGAACAGGTCCTGTTAGGTCCACCACCACTAAGGACTGGTCTTCTCTGTAGGTCTCTGAATAAGGTATAGAACTTGTGGCCTCCATGCCAGTCCTCATACCCTACATGTCACTGTGTCTGAAAGTTTCTGACGTTTCTCGACCCGACACACAGTGGCAAGCTGCTTCCCTGCCTTTACCACTAATGTCTTCTTCACCTGCTGATTCAGATGCTAAAAAGACAAATATAACATTTTTATCATACCTGTGCAAATCAAAATGGTTACAAGGTTAGCTAACAAAACATTTTCTAATTTCAGTTTTTCACCTGTTTAAAGCTTATAACAATAAGGTATTCTTTACCATTACCCCAAGCATGTAGGGAACCTATTTTGGACACATTTGCTGACAAATTATGATATTACCATCATTATTCCGCTTTCACTGTGAATTATTTCACTAAAACACTTCAACTTCCTCATGGAATTGTTTAACACCTCTGGACTGTACAGATTGGTTGTTTTGAATAATGAAATCGTGTCACAAAAATGATTATCTAGCAAAAGAACACGTACATTGTCCATCTGCAAAAGTTCCTTTCAATAACTTGTGTGCTTCAACATTTATTCTTCATCTGGACATAACAAAGGACACAAAAATGTTGTTTGAGGTTAGTGTAACTCTGTCACAAATGTGTACACGTTTCTGTCTCTTTCAATAAATAATGTTTACCTACTAAATTAATGTATGTTGAAATGGACTGGCTTGCATGTACATTTGTGAAAGTGTATGGCTTCATGGCAATCTGCTAATGTCAACATGAACCGACTTGAATCTTGCAGTGGAACCATATTTTTCAAATGTTTTTGCTCAGGAACGTTGTCCTTGTAGTCATGTGCCTACTCATTTTGGGCCGGATGTTCAATATCGTTCGACCATCAAGCCAACTTACCAATGTGAAGTCAGAAGTGTTGACTATATCAGAAGTGCATTGTATGCCATGTCACCTGTAATAGGGCCAACATTACCTCCTCACATTTGTGATGGACCATCACACATGACAGACTCCTCAATTGTGGCCTATTTGATACAAATGTCCCTCATAACAGAGACAAAATTCAGGTACCTCTTTTTTCTTGAGCAGCCATGTGTATGCTCAAAACAGTCCTTGGGTTGTGATAAGGAATCTAGTGGCAATCTTTAATATACATCAATGCAAAAAAACATCATCATACATCTTGTACAAAACTTACATCTTCCAGAAATCCTCTTGTGCTTTGGATGTGTGTCAACATTTGAGTTGATGCCATAAATCATTGTTGTAACCAAAAATAGTTAACTAAGAACTCAAAAAACTAACTGACTCCCCTGATGCTTCTTTTAAGGCCATTAACTGCCTATCAAGGTCTGGATGGGCCATTTCAAGTATGCAGGCTATTGGGGGGGGGGTCATTGTGCGGGGCACACGCTTCCCACATTCAGAGCACTGGCTGAGCTGGACTTCTGATAACTTGAGGGTCCAGAATTGTAGGTCCTCCCATCTTTTTCAGGAATGTATGCTGTGCTGCTTGTAGATCCCCACAGTCTGCACCCTCTTTGTGATGGCCTTCCATATCACCCTCCTCTGAAGGCCATCGACCTGTATGGATAAGAAAAAAATAAAGAAAAATGTTTTGTGAGGTTTGGTTTGTCTGTATTGCTATGACACATATTTTGTAAAAACTCTCACAAGCATTTCTAAAAAAAATAGTACAGATTATTTAAAATTTTATTTCCTAGGAAACACTAATTTGTTGTGATTTGTTGAGCACATGTCCTCATTTTACAAATCCAGGCCACAAACGTGATCTAGGCCAGGGGTCTGAAACATTTCCTGTAGTGGGAACTACTTCTGATCAGTACAAATCATGGTGAGCTACTGAAAGATAAACAACTTGCACCTTATTAACACACCCCTCAAATACAGCTTCATTGGCTTAATTCCTAATGTTTTTAGAGCCAGATACTATGGCTTGAACAACATACAATAACTAAGTATGGAAGGGCTGCCATGTGTGTCATTTAGAGTGATTTATTTGGTGATGTACAAACAAGTACATCACCAAATTTGTAGGAATGGGACATATTTCTATGTGTAACTGAAAGCCTGAGTCATATGTGCTTGCAGCACAGAGTATACCTTTCCCCATATGTGGCACCATTACATGGATGATAAATATAGATACTCCATAACTTGAAGGTTTTTTCTTGCACTTTACATTTCTCTTAATTCAACATATTGCTGTCTTCTGGTCACTGAACAGAAGGGGGATGCCGTTTGCAAATTGAAATCTTGATTTATGAAGAAATTGAAATTAAAGTCACCTTATTCATTCAGATTATTTTACCTTTTAATTTAGAAACATTTGAAAACATTATTAAACAGTATTTTGCTCCTAGCCAAATTGAATTTACTACACTCTAATTGCAACACTTTATTCAGGAACTAAAAGGGACAAATTTAGCCTGTGTATAAAAAATAAATAAAAAAAGGTTACTTAGAAATTAATTTTCCATTCAAACTTGTACCTGTTCCTCTGGTATCCCATACAGCTGGTTGTACAGGGACAGGACCTCAGTGGTTAGCAGTTCTAACTTCTTTGCTGAGAAGGTAGGGACCTTGTCACCTGCATTGACTAATATCATGGCTCCCAGAGGTTGATAACAGTAGCAAAAGTGGAGGAGATGTTGTTGGCTCCTGTATTAGAAGGCAAGTGAGCTATTTTTTATAATGCTGTGTACATGTATACAATGTTCATGATTGTCAACAGAGATGGACCAAGCCATTGGCTTTTGTGCAATTCCATCACACACGATAGCCTATGGTTGTGTCCGTTGTGCAGTGTAACAACTACTAGTCAACTTCCGCTTATGACACTCAAATTGAAAATGTCTTGGCAGCAAGGGTAGGCGGGCATCATTTTAGGATGCGTACCAGTGTATTTTTAAATGTTAAGTATGTCTCCACCACTCAAAATGGTGACTAGTTTATTTCCAATGATACTTGCATGCATTACTGTTTTTTGATAAATTTGAAATTGTATAATTCAATGCGCTACTCTGTTTAAATTCTATAGTGACACAATTATTTTATACTTCTGTTGATGGAATTTAAAAAAAAATTGTAAATAATACATTAACAATGTATTATTTACACATTATTTTTAGAAAATATCAGACATGTAAAAAAATGTTCATCTAAGCTACAACATCACAAAAAATGATGTGTACATATATGTCACAAAAACATATGGGATTTTACAAAGATATGAGATGTGTGTTGATTATCAAGGTATCTTTTGGCCATTTAAAGTGATATTTCTCTTTTGACTTAAACGCAGACATATAAACACAGGAACAGGAAGTAAATAACAGCCTTGAGTGTGCAGACCAATTCCAGATTGCCACCATGGAAGAAAGGGACATGAGCAAAAAAATCAGATTTAATGGGCAAACTATCAAACTATTCTGGATTTATATGATCAGCTGGAGCCAAACTTCTGTCTCACAATAGGAATCCCATATCAATAACACTAATAGTAAAAATCATGGCAGTACTCCATTTTGTGGCCAAAGAATCCTTCCAATACACAGTGGCAGTATCTGGAGGCATGTCACAACCAACTTTCAGTGATTTACTACAAGAAGTCCTTTCTTCAATGTGAGACACATCAACATCATCACCTACTTTCCACGACATGAGGATTTTACAACTGTGAAGGGAGATTGTTATACTTTGGGTGGCATACCATATGTGGTTGGAGCAATTGATGGCACACATTGCCTTAGAGCCACCACATGCCAGGGAACATGTCTACTGCAATTGGAAAAACGTCCACTTAATTATTGTGCAAGCTGTCTGCTTACAAGATTTGTACATCTCAAGAATGCGTCCCCATTTTCCAGGGTCAGCACGTGATTCCTTTGTACTACAGAACAGCAGCATGTTGATAAGTACAATAGGACCACATGATTATGTGTTCATTTATGTTGTTAACTTTTTGATTGTTCTAAGTAAATGTGCCCTCATTATTTGCCATTTGCAATGTGTCTATTTTTGTCATGTAAAATAATTACTTTTTCCTGTTATTCTATTTTAGGATCCTTCCCCATGTCATTTTCATTTGGACATTTCAAAGTTGTTACATTTGCTGTTATATGCTGCTGTTGCAAAGTACGAAGGGAACATATAGTGATCATGTGAAAAACACACACACTTTGGATGTACATATTTTGTACAAAGACAACTTGCACAGTGATTGAATGCAAGTTTATGAGATCATTTCAGACTTTTTTTCTGTTGACTGATGCCACAAAGGCAATTGGTGCTGCTTAACTTGTTCTGACCATATGTGTAAGTCGACCCATAGTATACTCATCTCCTTTCAGATTTGCCAAATCCTCCTTTCCTGTTAAGTGTATGAAGCTCTTGATGTGTCTCATCCTTGGTGAACGGATGTTTTTAGCACACCATTTGAAGTTGGTTGTGGAATGCAACCATTTACTGCCACGGTGTACTGGACGGATCCTCTGGTCACAATATTGTTCACTACCATGATTTTGACTATTGGTGTTATTGATGTGGGATTCCTATTGTGCGGCAGGAGGTGTGACTCCAGCTGATGACATAAATCAGTAATAGTTTGCCTAGTCATTATGTTTTATATGATTATATCCTGTTCTTCCATGGTGTCAATCTCTGTAAAACAAAATAAAGGGCACAGACTATTTTGTTAATGCATGTGTTGTAATTTTTCTTCTTAGGTTTGACAAACTATTCTCATTAATGTATGAAATTAGTACATTAAGATTTGTGGTGTTTGTTATATGTTACTTTTTTGAACATGAGAGAAGCATTACCTCAATATAACATTTTGTTGGCTAACAAAATGTTTTGAATATTTACTCTCCAAAAAGTAATGATAGAAGGAAAACATTGCAAACCACAACAAATACAACACCAGTCTTTGACGTTGTGTTTCTTAAAAATGTATTGTGCAAACAAAAATGAACTGATACAGAATGAAAAAAATAACAAAAAAGAAAAACAAGTCAATCATGGTGAATGAAAGTATTATTTTAGAGGCAAAATTATGGAAAGTCCAATGTACAGAATACGACTGGCATCTAAATATATCCAGATTCTAGTTCACAGAGTGAATGGTAGCCACTTACTAACTAGGGGCCAGATGTAGCAAACGTTTGCGAGTCGCAAATGGCCCGAATCGCTATTTGCGACTCTGCAAAATCAGAAATGGGATTCAAAAATCCCATTTCCGACTTGCAAAAAGCGATGCAAGCCGTTACCGACTCGCAAAAATTGCGACCCCATTTTGCGACCCGCAAATAGGAAGTCGCAATCTGCGCGTCACAAACCATATGCAATAGCAACTCGCAAATTGCGACTAGTCGCAAAAATCCCAGTTTGCATGTCCCATTTACCATTAACTCAGAGCAGGTGGTAATCATTTTCAAAGTATAAAAAGAGACCCAGAAGTCATCTGGGTTACTCAAGATGGCGGAGATATACCTGATAGCAATGAGGAGGAGAGCCCACGCAGCCCAGCAGAGGAGGAGGAGGAGCCAGAGACAGGAGAAGATTTACAGAACAAGGCAGACTCTTTTCCAGCAAACTGAGGAAGAAATCTATGATAAATACATACTTAGCAGCGCAACTATACTAGATTTAATTGAATTACTCAAACCACAGCTAGAACGCCAGACTCTGCGCGGCTGCGCCATCCCTACGCATGTGCAAGTGCTATGCTCACTGCACCTCTTGGCCTCGGGGAGCTATCAGGGGGTCATTGCTGTGGCAGGTGGGGTATCCCAAAGTGCACTATCAAGGTTCCTCAGGGCATTCCTAGATGCCTTACTCACACACATGTCCCAATACATATACCTTCCCATGAATGAGGCAGAAATTAACAGCACCAAGCTGGACTTTTACCGGATTGCCAACTTTCCCCAGGTCATAGGGTGTGTAGATGGGACACATATTCAAATATGCCCTCCTGCAAACCTGGAATATCTGTTCTGCAATAGAAAGTGTACCCATTCACTCAATATTCAGGTTGTTTGTGACTCCCATTATGTCATCACTGACATTGTAGTGAAATTTCCAGGCAGTACTCATGACTCCTACATTTTTAGGCACAGTGGGATACACCAACGCCTGGAACGTGGGGAGTTTGGAGACGGATACCTCCTAGGTAGAGCTGCATACACCTTGTAGACATGCACACAGATCAATGTGCACACCAACCAGGACTTTCTAACAGTGTACTTTTTGTGCCCAACAGGTGACAGTGCATATGCACTACGGCCATGGATAATGACACCATACTTAACACCCAACAATGAATGTGAGAGGCGATACAACAGTGCACATAAGAGGACCAGGAACCTGATCGAACGAACCTTTGGATTGCTGACAGCACGGTTCAGATGCCTCCACCGAAGTGGAGGTGCCCTCCAGTATACCCCCATAACGGCATTCAAAAGAGTTGTCGCATGCGCTATCCTGCACAACATTGCCACCCGACGTGGGCTACCTCTCACCCCTGCAGACCCGGATTCTGAGGATGAAGAGGAAGAGCAACCACATCGCCATCATGGGGAAAGGAGCATCGCAAATCAAGGCAGACTGAGACAGGAACACATCGCAACACAATACTTTGGAAGGTACGTGCCAACTTCTACCATACTCACCAAGTGGAACAAAAAAATTATTTAATATGTGCAAAAACTGAACTATTTACAATGAAAAACTGTTCAGGGACTTCAAGAAGCCCACCTGGCATGGGGCACATTGCCATCATGTGCCCCAACATCAGGGACAGTGTTTAGTTTATTGCCTACGGTGGCCTCTGCCAGCCTGGCTGGTACCAGGTTGCTCAGCAGTGCTCTGCCTCGTACTCCCACTCCGGAGCACCCTGGTGTCACCAGCAGAGACACTGCTGACAGTGGAGCCCTCCTCGCTGTCTTGTGGGGTGTCCCCTGTACCCCTGGACACCTGCCGTGCCTCCATGAGGTCTATCACATGGGTGATCCGGCCCAGGCCCCTTGCCACATCACCCGCAAAGTGGCCCATTTCCACCTGGAGGCCGACTGTTCTCCTTGACAGCCCAGTAGTGTTTACTGCCAGTCTGCAAATAGAGGAGGCCATCCTGTCCAGCCTTTGGAGCAGCTGGCGGTCCCTGCGCCGCGCACCCTCGCTCTGTGTAAGCAGTCCAGCCACCAGTTCACGCATGGACAGGGCTAGATCACCAGTGTTGTTGCCTATTACGTCCAGTTGTGCATGAAGCTGCTGCATGCTGTTTTCATTGTTCCTTACGAAGCCGTGCAGAACCCCACTAATCCGCCCTAACCTTTGATTCTGCAGGCGCTGACCACGTAGCAGTTGTGCCTCTGTCAGTGTGGTGGACGGACGCCCTGACTCTGCCTGCAGCCCTGCTCTCCTCATCCTGCGTCATCTGCGCAGCGGTGGAAGCCCTGTGATATGTGCTGTGGCACTCCTGGTTGTTGCTGGTGCAGGCTCCGAAACCACTATTGCAGCCGGTGTTGTCATAGAGGGGATGGTTTTGGTGGTGCAGGTGGGAGTGGTGGCTGCTCCTGTTGTCTCCTCATGGGGCTGGCTGACCAGTGGCACCTGGCTGCTGTGGCTGGTGGTGGGGTCTTCTGGGAGACCTGTGGGACATGGGGAAAACACTGTCAGTGTCTACTATCTGTTGCACACTTCCTAATATACATTTGCCTATTAACTGCCTACTTGTCTACATTGCCCATAATGCATCATGCTGGTATCTGCAACTCTGAAATGGAGCTATCTTGGTTGTGCATGCCCCTGTGTACATGGTGGGTGGAGGTATGGCATTGATGGGGGTACAGGCATATCACATGGTACTCACCGGTTGTTGTTCTGGGCTCAGAGGTGTCCAGTTCTCCGAATCCTGTTACAGACTCCAGCTCCAGGGTCTCCTCCACCCTTTCCTCCAGGGGTGTGGGTGGTGGTATGGAAGATGGTCCCCCTCCTGTGCCTCTCATCTCCCGGAGCCTTTCTGCCACCCTCTCCTTGGTCCGGGAGCAGAGGTCATACCACCTCTTCTTTATCTCATCGACACTCCTGTGGCTGACCCCCGGGGAGTTCACCTTCTCCTGAATTACCTGCCAAATTCTTTTTTTGGCAGAGTCTGGCACATTGAGGGCTGCCTTCCCAAATAGCTCATCATGGTGCTGACAGCATTCCTCTGTGAGCACCTCCAGCTCCTTCTCAGCAAATTTCAGTTTCCTCTTTCTGGGAGTGTCAGCCATGGTTGCTGTTGCTCTGTTAGCTGTGCAGCAGTTAAAAAGGGTGTGGTCCTCCCTCCTCCCAGGTGTATTTGTAAACTTCCTGGCTGTGATGTCATCATCATGTGCCAGGAAGTGTTTCCACAGCGTTCTGGAGTGGTTTCTGGAGTGTTCTGCAGCACCTGCAATCAATTTGCATGAAAATCGCAATTTGCGACACCCACTCGCAATTTGCGAGTCCGTTTTTTGCGCGGTCGCAAAAAGCGACCTCGCAGACAGCGGACTCGCTATCTGCAGTGCGACTCCGGATGCGAGTCACAATTTGTCCCCGCAAATTGTACCTGCATTCCAGTTAGCGACACGGAAATTGCGAGTCGCACATGCTCGCAAATTGCGAGTCGCTAATTTTTTTGTACCTACATCTGGCCCTAGGTTCTCTGTTTCTTGCAGGTGGTAGAGGTCTGCTATCCTCTCCTGGTGGCCAGCTTGACCATCCCTCCTGGGGGAGCAGAGTTCCACAGGTGCAGGGACTGATGTGGTTGCAGGTTTTTCTGTAGATAGCAGGGACTCCCTTTCTGTGGCTGAGGGAGATTTAGTGAGCCCAGCTGTTGTAGGGCCACAGAAAGGGGTAGATGTTACTGGAAAAGCCATACACAAATAGTGGTAGATGTCAAACTTCAACCCAGTCATGGAGCTCAAATTAGGGCTTAGAGTCTGCATCTCTACATTGTGCTCTGTGCAACTAATCCATGTCCCAGAACTCTCTAAAGATCTGGCCCATCATGTCTTGGGACTGTTGAAGGGATCCCAAGACTCTTTAATGGTGGTCTGAATGACAGTGAACCCAGTGGGCTCACATTGCTGGCTCACAGGTTCCCTCCCACATGCCCTACCCATACTACCCTGTGCCTTTGAGCCAGTGTGCTCCATCCCACTGAGTCCGGGCTGAACTGGAGGTGGTGGGGTTGGCTCAACATCAGCCAGGACTGAGGGCATAAGAATGGGACAATGTACCTTTGGACACAGGAAGTAGAGGTGTCCATTGGCTGAAGTATTGCAACAGCTGGGGTGGGAGGTGTAGGCTGCGTGAGAATCTCTGAAGCTGTCTACCCAAAAGCACAAGATGGACCAGGATACTCCACATTACCTGGACTTGCAGGAATTGAGTCCTCGCTGAAGGCTCAATCTTGGTCTGGAGTAGAGGTATCCTTAGTAGAAGGTTGTCCATATACTCTGGGTGTAGGAACTAATATGGATTACAAGAAAACATATTGTAAAAGCCTAGATTATGCCTCAAATATGTTTTGAGCTACAAAGGAAGCAAACTATAATTAATACATTATTTTTATACTATGTTCAAACCTTCCAGTGTTTTTTGGTTTGTATTCATACATTATAATTTGCACACATGCAAACCTTGAAAAATAGGCATGCAACAAGATATCCTGAAAAGAAAAAGTTTTCTTAGGAAGGGTAAATGATACCACATATTCAACCCAAACAAAAACAAACATTTTATTTAGTGAGACTTTCAAAAGTGTAATTTACCAGTCTTAACTCCACCAGGGATTACTGGCAAGCCTTCAGGATGTTGTATCTGCAAGACCTCCTCCTGAGGGAAAAGTTGCAAGGGGAGCTAGGAAAACCACCACAAGTTCTCTGGGCCTTCAGTTGATGCTTGGAGGGCAAGAAATGCACTCTCCCCCACAGGTCATTCCACCTCGTCCTAATTTCCTCCTATGTGTGCAGTTGTATCTGCTACAGCATTCACACTGTCAACTATTCTGGCCTACATTTGCCTTTTCTGAGACATGGTTGTATTTTTTATGTGGGCTCCAAACAATTGTGGCTGTACTGATTTAATCTACCATGACTGACAATTATTCCTGTGTGAAATGTGGATTTAACCGTATTAGACCTAACAGCTTTAGGGTGGTCACCCCACACTTTTTGCCTGCCTACCTCCCTCCACTTTTTAGACACTGTTTTTGCTGGATTTCAGACTCTGCACACTTTACCACTGCTAACCAGTGCTAAAATGCATATGCTCTCTCCCTTTAAACATGGTAACATTGGATCATACCCAATTGGACTACTTAATTTACTTACAAGTCACTATTAAAGTGCACTATATGTGCCCAGGGCCTGCTTATTAAATGCTACTAGTGGGCCTGCAGCACTGATTGTGCTACCTACTTAAGTAGCCCCTTAACCTTGTCTCAGGCCTGCAATTGCAAGGCCTGTGTTTGCAGTTTCACTGAAAATTCGACCGGGCATTTAAAAGTACTTGCCAAGTCTTAAACTCCCCCTTTTCTATATATGACACTCCTAAGGTATGTCCTAGATAGCCCATAGGGCAGGGTGCTGTATAGGCAAAAGGCAGGACATGTACCTATGTAGTTTACACGTCCTGGAAGTAAAAAACTCCTATATTGGTTTTTACACTGCTGTGAGGCCTGCTCCTTTCATCGGCTAACATTGGAGCTGCCCTCATACATTGTTTGAGTGGTAGCTGGTGATCTTAAAGGAGTAGTAAGGTCATATTTAGTATGGCCAGAATGGTGATATCAAATCCTGCTGACTGGTGATGTTGGATTTAATATAACTGTTTTAGAAATGCCACTTTTAGAAAGTGATCATTTCCCTGCATTTAAATCTTTCTGTGCTTTACAATCCACATCTGGCTGGGTTTAGTTGACAGCTCCTTGTGCATTCACTCAGACATACCCCAAACACAGGATACTCAGCCTCACTTGTATATATCTGCATTTTGAATGGGTTTTCCTGGGCTGGGAGGTTGAAGGGCCTGCTTTCACACAAAGGACTGCCACGCCCCCTACTGGGACCATGGCAGACAGGATTGAACTGAAAGGACATCTGGTGCACTTCTAAGCCACTCTTTGAAGTCTCCCCCACTTCAAAGGCACATTTGGGTATTTAAACAGGACCTCTGCCCCTACCAACTCAGACACTTCCTGGAGAAGAAACTTGTAACCAGAGCCTGCATCCTGCCAATAAGAACTGCCTGGCTGCCCAAAGGACTCACCTGACTGCTTTCTGTGAAGGACTGCTGTCTTGCTCTTGCCCTGCTGCCTTGCTGCTCTCTGGCTGAGGTGAAGAAGTGCTCTCCAAGGGCTTGGATAGAGCTTGCCTCCTGTTCCCTGAAGTCTCATGATCAAAAAGACTTCATCTCTTCAAGAAGGACTCCTTGTGTGGCGAAATTCGATGCACAGCCTGCCAGAAACAACGCACAGTCTGCACTGCGGTGAAAATGTCACCGCACGTGAACCGGAATGACGCAGCCTGACTTTGCAAAGAAAAGATCGACGCAGCACCAGCGTAGAGACCGGAAATTTGACACACGGCCCACTGGATCGACGCACAGCCGAGCCAGAATGACACAGCCTGACTACCAGAGAGGAATTGACGTAGTGCCTGCTGTGCAGTAGAAAATTTGACGCAACTTCCACCGGATGGACGCAGCTCCTGTGACTTTGTTCTGTCAGTGCAGGAAATCCGTGCATCATCCCTGCGGCGTCTGAAAACCCCGCACCCCGAAGATGATCCACGCCGAGCGCCAGAAAATTGACGCACAGCCGTCACTGCGTGAAAACTAAACGATGCATTACCATGTGCAGCCTGAGAAATTGACGCACAGCCCTTTGTTTCCACGCATCTCCTCCTCTGCAGTTCTTTGCAGAGATATTTCACGCAAACCAGGTACTTTGTGCTTGAAAGAGACTTTGGCCCTCATTACAACCCTGGCGGTCGGTGATAAAGCAGCGGTATTACCGCCAATAGGCCGGCAGTAAAAAAAAAAAAAAATCATGACCAGTGGAAACCGCCAACATAGACAGCCACTTTAATACTCTGACCACCAGGGCGATAGCAACAAACACCGCTGCAGTCACCACCAACAGACAGTCGGAAGACAATGTACTGCCCACCGTATTACACGCACCAATCCACCAGCTTTTCAGAGGTGGTACCAACAATATCAAAAGCACAGTGGAAACAGTACACTGAAGGGAAACCAATCACCTTTCGACCTTCGACGAAGAACGAGGACGCTATGGAGCCTGAACTGCAGGTCCTCCCCATGCTGGTGTATCTTCTCATACACCAGGAATTTCAGAGAAGGCGGCAGCGACAACCATGATGAGTACTGCACCTAGTACACAGGGGAGGGGGAGGAAAAAGAGAGTGACACACATACGCAACATGCAACACCCCCACCCCACCCTCACCCACAACACCATACACACAAACACATGCAGCAACATTACATTTACACCCCGTAACCCCCTGGAAGAACGCAAGGACAAAAGGAATTGAGTCAAATCTGTGATATTTAGAAAATGCAGATAATAAAGTTAACGATTGTAAACAACAGTTCATACAAATATTTACAATATTTACAGAGGGCCATACACAGTCCATTGCAAATGTCTGTGGACCAGTGGCCCAAAAAGTCATGGGCGCAGCCCACACTTGACTCCTGCCTCAAAACGGAGAGAACACTGCAGGGGCATCAGGTTGAAAAAACACAGGCACCTCAGGGGGAAGGGGAGGCGGAGCACCTCAGCCGGAAGATGGTTCTACGCCACTGCTCCTGGATGGGACAACATGCCCACAGCGATGTCCAGGGGACTGCAAAGCCATAGTCTCTCAAGTGGGTGATTTGCCCACTGCTTGGTTCTGTGGAGTGCAAAGCCACAGTCTCTCAAGTGGGTGGTTTGCCCACCGCTTGGTCCTGGGGAGTGCAAAGCCACAGTCTCTCAAGTGGGTGGGTTGCCCATTGCTTGGTCCTGGGGATTGCAAAGCCACAGTCTCTCAAGTGGGTGGGTTGCCCACTGCTTGTTCCTGGGGAGTGCAAAGCCACAGTCTCTCCAGTGGATGCCTTGTCCACTGGTTCCGGAGGGGGCATTGTGCCCAGTGTGCTTCATCCTGCCAAAGATAGGGGGAGTGGATGCATATCTCGACAGGTTATGGAGGGGGCATTGTGCACAGTCTGCTTCATCCTGCCAAGGAGGGGTGAGTGAATGCCTTCTTCCACTGGTTAAGGAGGGGGCATTGTGCCAAGTGATGCTGCACCTGGGGTGTGTCAGTTCCCATTCCCTCACCTGGGTGTCTGAGGCACGAGATGTGCAGGAAACAGGTAGCATGATACTCCATGGAGGCAGAGCCACACTCCATCCTGTGGCCACTGGGGATGCTGCTGATGTTTAATGTAGTGGCACCGGATGGGCATGTGGTGGTGCATATGGCGTGCAGGTGGCAGTGTCTGCGGCGGAAATGCTGCTGGTGCTGCCCATGGTGCAGATGCTGGTAGTAGTGGAGGGAGACACCAGGCCATTTCCAGCAGCCTCGGAAGGCTGCCCACTGGGGATGATGATGCTGACTATCGTTGTGGCAGCGATTGTGCAGCGGGGGTGCAGATGGTGGTGCAGGTGGCGGTGCAGATAGAGGTGCTGGTGGCGGTGCTTGTGGCGGTGCTTATCGCAGTACAGGTTGCTGGCCTGTCAGGAGTAATGGTGATCACCAGTCCCTCACCTGGAGGCTCCAAGCCCTGAAATGCCTTGCCTTTGCTCTTTATCCCCTTCTCCACCTTGGTAGACGCTGCTGGGAACTTGGAACTGTCCTCTTGTTTATTGTGCGTCTTGTCCGTGCTGCCTGCTGGCCCCTTCTTAACCTTGACAGGTGGCAGAATCGTTTGGTCTTTTGCATTGGTAGGCGCAACACTGCCAGCCCTGACGGGTGCCCCCTTCAATCCCCTCGGACTTGCAGGGACCACAGCAGATGCTGAGGAGGTGGCTGAGGTGCTGGCCTGGGATCTTGACATTCTGGCCCTATGGGAAGGATGTGGGGGGAGGTGTAGGGAAGAGGTCAATGTTAGCCAGGAATAGGTTTTTAGACACATTGGGATGGGAGGATGGAGGGGGTTTGGGAGTGGAGGAAGAGGTAGTGGTTGTAGGAGGTGTACGTCTGCTGAGCTTGGGTGAAGGTGCATGGGCTGGAAGCTGTTGTGAGGTGATGGCTGTTTAGTGGGTGTGTGCCTGCATTTGTGTACTTTGGGAGGAGGACTCACAGACACACTGGTAGAGGAAACAGGGGACGTGTGCATGGTTGTGGGGGTGGTGATTGCTCGTGAGGGGTGTGTTGTGATGGGCGTGCGGGTGATGGAGGTAGTGGCTGATGATGTAGTGCATGCAGGTGTTAGTGGAGACGATATTGGGAGGGAGGTGGACGAAGAGGAGGAGGGGGACACAGTGGAGGAAGTGGATGTTGGTATGTTTGCATGGGTATGGTGCTTGTGTGAGTGCCTGTGTGATGATGTGTGGTGCTTATGTTTTCCTGAGCCACTGTGTGTTGATGTGTGTGCATGCTGGTCTGAAGGTGTGCTTGGGATAGGGGTAGGTAGAGGGGATTGGGTCGGGGTAGTGGAAGTTGGAAGGGGGAGGCTGGACACAGGGACAATGGCTGCCATCAGTGCTGAGGCCAGAGCATGAAATGCTCTCTGATGGCCTGTCACGCCAGAATGAATGCCCTCAAGGTATGCATTTGTTTGTTGCAAATGCCTCTCAACACCCTGGATGGCATTCAGAATGATTGACTGCCCAACAGTGAGGGATCTCAGGAGGTCAATAGCCTCCTCACTGAGGGCAGCAGGGCTGCCTGGGGAAGGGCCTGAGGTGCCTGGGGCGAAGGAGATGCCCACCCTCCTGGGTGAGCGGTCACGGGAACACGCTGAGGGGCTGCTGGGAGGCCGGTGCTGGTAGGGGGAGTGGCAGCTGTACCTGTTGTTGGGGTGGGCACAGAGGTGTTCGCCACCACCAGGGAGATTCCATCGGAGGAGAAATCGTTGTCACTGGTATCCCCTCCTGTCCCCGTCGTGGAGCTCCCGTCACCCTTCATCCCACTGGTGCCTTCACCCTCAGTGGATTCGCCCTCATGGCCCATGTGGGATGCAGCTCCCTCCATCGCCGGTGCCTCTGCTCCTCAGCTAGATGATGCTAATGCACACAAGGACAGGGTGACAAAACAAAAAGGGGGGGGAGACAGAGGATACACTTGGTCAATGCCAGCAACACCACTACCGTTGGCAGACACAACACACACTGAGCTGCCCTCTGCACTAGGCCATGCCCAACAAGTCACTAAGGTAGTCACCAGCCCATGGTGTACAATGTCTAACGCAAGCACCTGCACACCTGACACCCACAGGACTCTGCCCAGTAGTAGTTGGCCACTTGTACCATTGGGGTAGGAGTGCTTCAGAGCCTGCACGCAAGGGACCTACCCTGCCATTATCGCCCTGGCCTACGGGCACCCACCGCCCATATCCCCCACCCAGCTACCTCCTAAAGCGTGCAAAGTCAGCTTTCTGATCTGTACTCACTCCCTTGTGGCTGCTGTGATGCCCTCAAGCGCCCATCCAACTCCGGATAGGCCACCGCCAGGATGCAAATCAAATCAAATCATTAACATTTATAAAGTGCGCTACTCACCCGTGCGGGTCTCAAGGCGCTAGGGGGAAGGGGTTACTGCTGCTCGAAGAGCCAGGTCTTGAGTAGTCTCCGGAATGCGGAGTGGTCCTGGGTGGTCCTGAGGATGGTGGGGAGGGTGTTCCAAGTCTTGGCCGCCAGGTAGGAGAAGGACCTCCCACCCGCCATGGAGTGGCGGATGCGAGGGACGGCGGTGAGAGCGAGGCTGGTGGAGCGGAGAAGACGGGTGGGAGCGTAGAAGCTGAGGCGACGGTTGAGGTATTCTGGTCCCTTGTTGTGGAGGGCTTTGTGTGCGTGGGTGAGGAGACGGAAGGTGATCCTTTGGCTGATGGGAAGCCAGTGCAGGTGTCTCAGGTGTGCGGAGATGTGGCTGTTGCGGGGTATGTTGAGGATGAGGCGGGTGGAGGCGTTTTGAATTCGTTGCAGACGTTTCTGGAGTTTAGCGGTGGTTCCTGCGTATAGGGTGTTGCCGTAGTCCAGGCGGCTCATGACGAGGGCGTGGGTCACGGTCTTTTTGGTGTCGGCGGGGATCCAACGGAAGATCTTTCGGAGCATGCGGAGGGTGAGGAAGCAGGAGGATGATACGGCGTTGACTTGTTTGGTCATGGTGAGAAGTGGGTCCAAGATGAAGCCGAGGTTGCGTGCGTGGTCTGAGGGGGTCGGTGCGGTGCCAAGGGCCGTGGGCCACCAGGAGTCATCCCAGGCGGTCGGGTGTTACCGAGGATGAGGACTTCCGTTTTGTCTGAGTTCAGTTTCATACGGCTGAGTTTCATCCAATCTGCGACGTCTTTCATTCCATCTTGCAGGTTGGTCTTGGTGCTGGTGGGGTCCTTGGTGAGGGAAAGTATCAGTTGAGTGTCGTCGGCGTAGGAGGTGATGATGATGCTGTGTTTGCGTACGATGTCGGCAAGGGGGCTCATGTAGACATTGAAGAGTGTCGGGCTGAGCGAGGAGCCTTGTGGGACGCCGCAAATGATCTCGGTGGGGTCTGAGCGAAAAGGTGGGAGGTAGACTCTTTGGGAGCGATTGGAGAGGAAGGAGGCGATCCAGTCCAGGGCCTGGCCTTGGATCCCGGTGGAGCGGAGGCGGGTTATTAGGGTGCGGTGACAGACGGTGTCGAAGGCAGCCGAGAGGTCGAGGAGGATGAGGGAGACTGTTTCTCGGTTGTCCATCAGGGTTCTGATGTCGTCTGTGACTGAGATGAGGGTGGTTTCTGTGCTGTGGTTGGTTCGGAATCTGGACTAAGAGGGGTCGAGAAGGTTGTTGTCTTCAAGAAATTTGGTAAGCTGCTTGTTGACGGTCTTCTCTATGACTTTGGCAGGGAAGGGGAGGAGCGAGATGGGGCAGAAGTTCTTCAGGTCGCTTGGGTCAGCCGTAGGTTTCTTCAGTAGGGCGTTGACTTCAGCATGTTTCCAGCTCTCGGGGAAGGTAGCAGACGAAAACGAGGTGTTGATGATGGTCTGGAGGTGCGGGGCGATGATGTCGTCAGCTTTATTGAAGATGAAATGTGGGTAGGGGTCCGAGGGGGCACCGGAGTGGATGGAGTTCATGGTGGCTTTGGTCTCTTCTGTGTTGATGTGGGTCCAGGTGTTGAGGGTGATGGCTGGGGTTGTGGGTTCTGTGGTGGTCGGCTGGGTCTGGAGTCCGAAGCTGTCTTGTAGGTCGGTGATCTTACGATGGAAGAAGGTGGCGAGGGAGTTGCAAAGGTCTTGTGAGGGCGTGATGGAGTTGGCGTTGGGGTTGGAGAGCTCTTTTACGATGTTGAAGAGTTCTCTGCTGTTGTGGCTGTTTTTGTCCAGTCTGTCTGTGAAGAAATTCCTTTTGGTGGCGCGGATCAGGTGATGGTGTTCGCGAGTAGCGTTCTTGAGGACAGTCATGTCATGCAGAACATCAGGGGGTCATGGTGTGATGAGCACCCCTCCCACGTTGGGAGGCCAGCCCCAGCAGGGCCTCCACCGTGTTCTTGGTCTAGCGGCGCAGGTCCTCCCATCTCTTGCGGCAGTGGGTGCTCTGCCTGTGAAAGACCCCCAGAGTCCGCACCTCCTTGGCGATGGCACGACAAATACCCTTTTTCTGGTGGGCACTGACCTAAAGGGAAAAGACAGTAGAAAATGTAATAACTCACCCAGCCGGACTGGCATACTCATTGCCCCCCAATTCCCACCCATACCCTGACGCACATATACTGACCACCTCTTATGCAGCACTCAGGCCAGGACGCCTTAGCACCTCCCGAACTTGTGGCTTACATACATACCACTAAAAACATGGATTGCCCACATATCATGCTCTCAGTGAACTCACCTGTTTGTCTGGAGGACCGTAGAGTAACGTGTACTGAGGTAGGACCCCATCCACCAGTTTCTCCAGCTCCTCCGCAGGGAAGGCAGGGGCCCTTTCCCCAGACTCTCTAGCCATTGTTGCTTCCAGACTCACGTCACAGCAGCACTTACAGTGTAGGTCCTCTCCTGTTGAAGGTCAGGTAGCAAGTGAGTGAATAGCTAGAAAATGGCAGTGATGTCCGCGGCAGTTCGTACCGTCACCGCCGGCGTACATCGCCATTGGCTCCTGGGACCCATTCCCTACCCCTACCGCCACTCAGCAGTACGCCAGCGCACTTACCTCATTTCCCCTTGTCCCTCCTCGCAGGTCAGGCAGACACCATTTCCGGGGGGGCACATGGCATGGCACCTAAATGCGTCACAGTACATATTTGCACATGTACTGACTCTCGACTTCACACACTGCTTCTGTGACATACATTCACAAACAGTTGTGACATCTATGTGAAAATATGACCTTCTGCTCACTGACCTCCTCCATAGGATACAACCGCTGAGGCAGATGATGAGATGGTGGCATTCTCCGGTATACAGACCCCTGGTGGACCTGGAGACAATGGAGGACAGACACATTATCATCACAGTCAGACTTGATCGTGCCACAATCCAAGAACTGTGTGCCCAATTGGAGCCAGACCTGATGTCAGCGATTCGTCAGCCCACAGGACTCTGCCCAGTAGTAGTTGGCCACTTGTACCATTGGGGTAGGAGTGCTTCAGAGCCTGCACACAAGGGACCTACCCTGCCATTATCGCCCTGGCCTACGGGCACCCACCGCCCATATCCCCCACCTAGCTACCTCCTAAAGCGTGCAAAGTCAGCTTTCTGATCTGTACTCACTCCCTTGTGGCTGCTGTGATGCCCTCAAGCGCCCATCCAACTCCGGATAGGCCACCGCCAGGATGCAAATCAAATCAAATCATTAACATTTATAAAGTGCGCTACTCACCCGTGCGGGTCTCAAGGCGCTAGGGGGAAGGGGTTACTGCTGCTCGAAGAGCCAGGTCTTGAGTAGTCTCCGGAATGCGGAGTGGTCCTGGGTGGTCCTGAGGATGGTGGGGAGGGTGTTCCAAGTCTTGGCCGCCAGGTAGGAGAAGGACCTCCCACCCGCCATGGAGTGGCGGATGCGAGGGACGGCGGTGAGAGCGAGGCTGGTGGAGCGGAGAAGACGGGTGGGAGCGTAGAAGCTGAGGCGACGGTTGAGGTATTCTGGTCCCTTGTTGTGGAGGGCTTTGTGTGCGTGGGTGAGGAGACGGAAGGTGATCCTTTGGCTGATGGGAAGCCAGTGCAGGTGTCTCAGGTGTGCGGAGATGTGGCTGTTGCGGGGTATGTTGAGGATGAGGCGGGTGGAGGCGTTTTGAATTCGTTGCAGACGTTTCTGGAGTTTAGCGGTGGTTCCTGCGTATAGGGTGTTGCCGTAGTCCAGGCGGCTCATGACGAGGGCGTGGGTCACGGTCTTTTTGGTGTCGGCGGGGATCCAACGGAAGATCTTTCGGAGCATGCGGAGGGTGAGGAAGCAGGAGGATGATACGGCGTTGACTTGTTTGGTCATGGTGAGAAGTGGGTCCAAGATGAAGCCGAGGTTGCGTGCGTGGTCTGAGGGGGTCGGTGCGGTGCCAAGGGCCGTGGGCCACCAGGAGTCATCCCAGGCGGTCGGGTGTTACCGAGGATGAGGACTTCCGTTTTGTCTGAGTTCAGTTTCATACGGCTGAGTTTCATCCAATCTGCGACGTCTTTCATTCCATCTTGCAGGTTGGTCTTGGCGCTGGTGGGGTCCTTGGTGAGGGAAAGTATCAGTTGAGTGTCGTCGGCGTAGGAGGTGATGATGATGCTGTGTTTGCGTACGATGTCGGCAAGGGGGCTCATGTAGACATTGAAGAGTGTCGGGCTGAGCGAGGAGCCTTGTGGGACGCCGCAAATGATCTCGGTGGGGTCTGAGCGAAAAGGTGGGAGGTAGACTCTTTGGGAGCGATTGGAGAGGAAGGAGGCGATCCAGTCCAGGGCCTGGCCTTGGATCCCGGTGGAGCGGAGGCGGGTTATTAGGGTGCGGTGACAGACGGTGTCGAAGGCAGCCGAGAGGTCGAGGAGGATGAGGGAGACTGTTTCTCGGTTGTCCATCAGGGTTCTGATGTCGTCTGTGACTGAGATGAGGGTGGTTTCTGTGCTGTGGTTGGTTCGGAATCTGGACTAAGAGGGGTCGAGAAGGTTGTTGTCTTCAAGAAATTTGGTAAGCTGCTTGTTGACGGTCTTCTCTATGACTTTGGCAGGGAAGGGGAGGAGCGAGATGGGGCAGAAGTTCTTCAGGTCGCTTGGGTCAGCCGTAGGTTTCTTCAGTAGGGCGTTGACTTCAGCATGTTTCCAGCTCTCGGGGAAGGTAGCAGACGAAAACGAGGTGTTGATGATGGTCTGGAGGTGCGGGGAGATGATGTCGTCAGCTTTATTGAAGATGAAATGTGGGTAGGGGTCCGAGGGGGCACCGGAGTGGATGGAGTTCATGGTGGCTTTGGTCTCTTCTGTGTTGATGTGGGTCCAGGCGTTGAGGGTGATGGCTGGGGTTGTGGGTTCTGTGGTGGTCGGCTGGGTCTGGAGTCCGAAGCTGTCTTGTAGGTCGGTGATCTTACGATGGAAGAAGGTGGCGAGGGAGTTGCAAAGGTCTTGTGAGGGCGTGATGGAGTTGGCGTTGGGGTTGGAGAGCTCTTTTACGATGTTGAAGAGTTCTCTGCTGTTGTGGCTGTTTTTGTCCAGTCTGTCTGTGAAGAAATTCCTTTTGGTGGCGCGGATCAGGTGATGGTGTTCGCGAGTAGCGTTCTTGAGGACAGTCATGTCATGCAGAACATCAGGGGGTCATGGTGTGATGAGCACCCCTCCCACGTTGGGAGGCCAGCCCCAGCAGGGCCTCCACCGTGTTCTTGGTCTAGCGGCGCAGGTCCTCCCATCTCTTGCGGCAGTGGGTGCTCTGCCTGTGAAAGACCCCCAGAGTCCGCACCTCCTTGGCGATGGCACGACAAATACCCTTTTTCTGGTGGGCACTGACCTAAAGGGAAAAGACAGTAGAAAATGTAATAACTCACCCAGCCGGACTGGCATACTCATTGCCCCCCAATTCCCACCCATACCCTGACGCACATATACTGACCACCTCTTATGCAGCACTCAGGCCAGGACGCCTTAGCACCTCCCGAACTTGTGGCTTACATACATACCACTAAAAACATGGATTGCCCACATATCATGCTCTCAGTGAACTCACCTGTTTGTCTGGAGGACCGTAGAGTAACGTGTACTGAGGTAGGACCCCATCCACCAGTTTCTCCAGCTCCTCCGCAGGGAAGGCAGGGGCCCTTTCCCCAGACTCTCTAGCCATTGTTGCTTCCAGACTCAGGTCACAGCAGCACTTACAGTGTAGGTCCTTTCCTGTTGAAGGTCAGGTAGCAAGTGTGTGAATAGCTAGAAAATGGCAGTGATGTCCGCGGCAGTTCGTACCGTCACCGCCGGCGTACATCGCCATTGGCTCCTGGGACCCATTCCCTACCCCTACCGCCACTCAGCAGTACGCCAGCGCACTTACCTCATTTCCCCTTGTCCCTCCTCGCAGGTCATGCAGACACCATTTCCGGGGGGGCACATGGCATGGCACCTAAATGCGTCACAGTACATATTTGCACATGTACTGACTCTCGACTTCACACACTGCTTCTGTGACATACATTCACAAACAGTTGTGCCATCTATGTGAAAATATGACCTTCTGCTCACTGACCTCCTCCATAGGATACAACCGCTGAGGCAGATGATGAGATGGTGGCATTCTCCGGTATACAGACCCCTGGTGGACCTGGAGACAATGGAGGACAGACACATTATCATCACAGTCAGACTTGATCGTGCCACAATCCAAGAACTGTGTGCCCAATTGGAGCCAGACCTGATGTCAGCGATTCGTCAGCCCACAGGAATCCCCCCTCTAGTGCAGGTCCTGTCAGTGCTCCATTTCCTGACACATGGTTCCTTTCAAACAACAGTGGCCATGGCATCAGGGATGTCTCAGCCAGTGTTCTCCAACGTGTTGACCAGAGTGTTGTCTGCCCTGCTGAGACACATGCACAGCTACATTGTATTCCCCCAGGTTGAGGATTTGGCCACAGTGAAAGCTGACTTTTATGCCCTGGGAGATATCCCCAACATAATTGGTGCCATTGATGGTACACATGTGGCATTTGCTCCCCCCTGCAGAAATGAACAGGTATACAGGAATAGAAAAAGCTATCATTCGATGAATGTGCAAATGGTGTGTTTGGCTGACCAGTACATCCCCCATGTGAATGCCAAATATCCTGGCTCAGTGCATAATGCCTATGTTTTGATGAATAGCAACATCCCTTATGTGATGTGGCAACTGCTGAGGCACTGGGTGTGGCTGTTAGGTGAGGCCAAGGTCCACAAACAGTATAAGTTGGGGTCTGAGTATGGGGTTGTCCCTAAGGGTTAGTGTGTGTTTAACAGTTGTCCCTCGATATTTACAGGTGAATCTGGTTACCCCAACCTCTCATGGCTACTGAACCCAGTGAGGAATCCCAGGACAAGGGCAGAGGAATGTTACAATGAGGCACACAGGCATACAAGGAGGATAATTGAGAAAACCTTTGGCCTCCTGAAGGCCAGGTTCCGGTGCCTCCATCTGACAGGTGGATCCCTGTACTACTCAACCAAGAAGGTGTGCCAGATCATCGTGGCTGTATGTTGCACAACCTGGCCTTGAGACGCCAGGTGCCTTTTCTGCATGAAGATGAGTCTGGAGATGGTCTTGTGGCAGCAGTGGAGCCTGCTGACAGTGAGGAAGAGGAGGCAGATGAAGAAGATGTGGACAGCAGAACAAACATTTTACAGCAGTATTTCCAGTGACACACAGGTAAGAGACTGTAACTCAACTTCACATTTCACTGTAATTTTGGACATTGTACATGGCAGCCTCTTACCCTCTGTCTATGGACACTGACTGTTCCCTTTTGTTTCCCTTTTTTCAGATCTGTGTACCCCATTATGGCTCCTACTATATGTACTGCTGCCCGCCAACTCTCATCCTGTGGTATAATTGACTGAACATAGGCGTTGCAATGCTTTGAGAATGTTGTTAGAATACATCTTTCCAATGATTACACTGACTTCAGTATGGTTTATATTTCAAGGGTGTTTATTTTTTGTGCTAAATAGTATAGGGGTAAGTGCAAGGGTCTGGGGTGATGGTGTAGGATGGTCCAGGGTAGAGTCCAGTCTCTTGGTATCACAGGTGCATTGTCCAATGGGGCATAGGAAGGGGGGTAATGGAAGTTCTAGGTGGACAGGGTGACATTGTGGGACAGAAGGGTGACAATAAGGAGAGTCCTGTTTCCTGGTGGGGGTCTTGCCAATGTCCTCTGGCTTCTGCCTGGATCTCAGGGATAATTTGCATGGTGGTTCTCCTTCTGCAGGGGGTGTGGTGCTGGCGGCCTACTGGTCCTGTGGTGGAGCCTCCTGTCCACTAACGCCGGCGGAGGTGAAAGGCTGTTTCTCGGTTTGGCTAGTGCCAGGGGCCCTTTGTTTTGCCATTGCCTCCCTCATGTTCTTGACCATGTCAGCCCCAGCAACCCTGCAATGGTGACCAGGATGGTGTAGATTTTTGTGAGGTCCTCCCTGATCCCCAGGTACTGTCCATCCTGCAGCCACTGGGTCTCCTGCAACTTGGCCAGTACTGTGCCCATGGTCTCCTGGGAATGGTGGTATGCTCCCATGATGTTTGAGAGTGCCTCGTGGAGGGTCGGTACCCTGGGCCTGTCCTCCCCCATCACACAGCAGTCCTCCCAGCTTCCCTGTTGTCCTGTGCCTCTGTCCCCTGAACCGTGTGCCCACTGCCACTGACCCCAGGTCTCTGATTGTCCTGGGTTTGTGGGGTTGCCTGGGGTCCCTATAGTGGTGGACACACTGCTGATTGACATGTCCTGGGAACAGAGTGGGTGCTGTGCTGTTGTTTCCTGAGTGGGGAAGCTCTGTGGTGGTTTGTGACTGTGGCAGGGTAACTGCCTGTCCAGAGGTCCCTGATGGGCCAGGTTGGTCATTGTGATCAAGGTGTGCAGAGCTGCTGTCATCACTGTGGGCCTCTTCTGGGGTGGGGGCTGGATGTAGCTGGCACCTCCTCTCCGGTGACTTTGGGTAGGGGTCCTTTTGGGATGCAAATGCAGTGTTATTGTATCTATGTGTGCCATCTTGTGCAATGGGTGTATTTCCCTGTATAATTGTGCTTTCCCTGTCACCTTGGCCTTGTGTGAGTGGTAACTATGTGAGCTGGGTGAGTCTCTCTAGGGTGCATGCTTTGGTGATGGGTGTCAATGCAGGTCTGTGATGGGGGTCCAAGCACTGTTGTGGCATGCAGGGCTTGGTATTAGGATGGATGGGTTGTGATAGTGAGGTATATGTGAGGTGTTGGAGAGATGGGGTGAAGGTAGGGGTAGGAGTTTGTGATGACATACAGGTAGGGTGGGGGATAAAGTAGTTAAGATTTGACTTACCAGAGTCCAGTCTTCCTGCTACTCCTGCGAGGCCCTCAGGATGCATGATTGCCAATACTTGCTCCTCCCATGTTGTTAGTTGTGGGGGTCCACCGCCAGTCCTCTGTACAACAATCTGGTGTCTTGAAATCATGGAACACAACTTCCCCTGTAGGTTGTTTCACCTCTTCCTGATGTCATCCCTGGTTCTGGGGTGCTGTCCCACAGCGTTGACCCTGTCCACGATTCTCCGTCATAGCTCCATCTTCCTTGCAATGGACGTCTGATGCACCTGTGATCCGAATAGCTGTAGCTCTACCCAAATGATTTCCTCCACCATGACCCTTAGCTCCGCCTCTGAAAACCTGGGGTGTCTTTGGGGTGCCATGGATGTGGTGTGATTGATATGTGTGTGGATGTGCGAGGAGATATGTTGGGTGATGTGTTGGGGTGTATACTGTGATGTGCGTGGATGGTGTATGGGTGATGGTGTTCTGTGCTTCAGATTGAGTGGGTACTCTTTGCTTGTCTCTCTGTGCTTGGTCTCTTTTTTTTTCATTGTAAGGGGTTGTGAGTAATGTGGGGGGGTGTTTTATAGTGGTATGAGTGTGAGGGTGTGGTGTGTGTACAGTATGTGTGTCAGGTGTGTGTATTTTGAATTGTCCAAAGTGGTCTAGTTTTCTAAGTGTGTGTGTATTTTGAGCGTGGCGGTGTGTACCGCCAATGGTTTACCGCTGTTGAAAGACGGCCCGTTGATTCATGGGTCGTGATACTATGGGCGTATTCCTGTTGGCGTAACGGTGTGGGTTTTGCTATCGCCAATTTATCACTGACCTTTGGTGTGGTGGACTTGTGTGGGTGTCTGTATTGTGGCAGTATTCCCTGTGTGGGTCATAATACCTGTGGCGAATTACAGCTGCGGTCACGGTATCTTGGTACCCGTCGGCACGGTGTTAAGCAGTATTTACCGCCAGGGTTGTAATGAGGGCATTTGTTTGCTTGTAAAAGACTTAACACACTTTGGCCCTCATTACAACCCTGGCGGTCGGTGTTAAAGCGGCGGTAATACCACCAACAGGCCGGTGGAAAAAAAATTTAATCACGACCATGGCGGAAACCGCCAACATAGACAGCCACATTAGCACTCCGACCGCCACGGCGGTAAAATCAAACACCGTGGCAGTAACCACCAACAGACAGGCGGAGGACAAAGTACCGCCCATCGTATCACAACAGGCCTATCCGTAACCTTTTCCGGTGCGGAACCAATGATATCAAAAGCATGGCAGAAACAGTACACAGAAGGGAAACCACTCACCTCTCAACACCCAACGAGGAACCAGGATGCCATGGAGCCCAAACTACACATAATGCCCATGCTGGTCTTCCTCCTGCTCTATCGGGAGAAGGACAGAAGCCGTCGATGACCACGGTGAGTACTGCACCTACAACACAGGAGGGTGGGGAGAGTGACACACACAACACGCAATACCCCCACCCTCAGCCACAACAACATACACACAAATACGTGCGGCAACATTACATATACACCCCTCCACCCCCTGGAAGAACGCAAGGACAAAATTAAATGATTGTAACAATTGTAATCATGAAAAATCTGATAGTGAAAGTTCAAAATTCAGTATATACAAACATGTACACCAATTACACAAGTCCGGGTAGTGTACCAATCATTGTACGTGGACCAGTGGTCCCAAAATGCATGGGCGAAGCCCACACAAGATACCTGACTCGAAACGGAGAGAACACTGCAGGAACATCACATTGAAAATTAACAGGCACCTCAGGGGGAAGGGAAGTGGGGCACCTCAGCCGGATGAACGCACAACGCCACTGCTGCACGAGGGGGCTCCATGCCCATTGCTGTATCCCGGGGAGTGCAAAGGCACAGTCTCTCAAGTCTTTACAGTGGGTGGTTTGCTCACTGCTTCATCCTGGGGAGTGCAAAGCAACAGTCTCTCAAGTCTTTACAGTGGGTGGTTTGCCCACTGCTTTATCCTGGGGAGTGCAAAGCCACAGTCTCTCAAATCTTTACAGTGGGTGGTTTGCCCACTGCTTCATCCTGGGGAGTGCAAACCCACAATCTCTCAAATCTTTCCAGTGGGTGGTTTGCCCACTGCTTTATCCTGGGGAGTGCCAAGCCACAGTCTCTCAAGTGGATAACAGTCTCCACTGGTACTGGAGGGGGCCTGGTGCCCTGAGTGCATCATCCTGCCAAGGACTGAGGTAGTGGATGTGATTCTCCACTGGTTCTGCAGGGGGCCTGGTGCCCAAAGTGCTTCATCCTGCTAAGGACTGAGTTAGTGGATGTGATTCTCCACTGTTTCTGGAGGGGGCCTCATGCCCAGAGTGCTTCATCCTTTCAAGGACTGAGGTAGTGGATGTGATTCTCCACTGGTTCTGGAGGGGGCCTGGTGCCCAGAGTGCATCATCCTGCCAAGGATTGAGGTAGTGGATGTGATTCTCCACTGGTTCTGGAGGGGGCATGGTGCCCAGAAAGCTCCACATGCAGTGTGGCCGGTCCCATTCCCTCACCTGGGTGTGTGTGCCACAAGATTGCCTAGGAACAGGTAGCATGATACGCCATGGTGGCAGAGACATACCCCACATTGCTGCGGCTTCGCCCTCCACCTGCAGGTGCAAACAGGGATGGAAGTCAAGCCTCATGGAAGCTGGGCAGGGTCCAGGAAGTCTCATCCAGCCTCGGCGACTGACCACTGGGGATGGTAGCCATGTCAGCGGTGGTGCCACTGTCCGAGCAAGTCGTGGGGCTGGTGGCGGTGCTTGCGGCGGTGTCTGTGGCGGCGGTGCTGGCGGTGGTGCATGGGTCAGCACCTGTTGAGGGACACAGCAGGACGTCTCCTGCAGCCTCGGAGGGCTGCCCACTGGGGAAGATGCTGGGGACTGTTGCTGAAGCTGCAGATGTGCCGGTGGTGGTGCAGGTGGCTGTGCAGGTGGCGGTGATGATGGCGGTGCAGGTGGCGGTGCTGGTGGCGGGGCAGGTTGCGGTGTTCGCCGCCGTACAGGTTGGTGTAGTCGTGGACAGAAGGGGTGACATTAGTCCCTAAGTCAGTTCCACCGTGCTCTGTCCTGCTCTTCTGCTTTTGTCCCTTCCCCAGCTTTGATGGTGCCACAGGTGTCTTGCCACTGTCCCCTTTTGTTTTGGCAGAGCCCTTGGTGGCTGGTAGGTGCAGCCTGGCCCTAGAGGAAGGATGGGGGGGTGAAGGGAAGAGGTCCAAGTTTGCCAGGAAAAGCTTTTAGACATACTGGGATGGGAAGATGGAGGGGGTTTGGGAGTGGAGGAGGAGGTAGTGGATGTAGGAGGTATACGTTTGCTGAATCTGAGTGAAGGTGCATGGGCCAGAGGCTGTTGTGAGGTGGATGGTTGTTGGGTGGGTGTGTGCCTGCGTTTGTGTACTTTGGGAGGAGGGCTCACAGACACACTGGGAGAGGACACTGGGGATGTGTGCATGGTAGTGGGGGTGGTGATTGCACATGACCGGTGTGTGGTGATGGGCATGGGTGGTGGAGGTAGTGGTTGAGGATATAGTGCATGCAGGTGTGAGTGGAGATGAAACAGGGAGGGAGGAGGAGGACGTGGAGGAGGGGGACACAGTGGAGGCAGTGGATGTTGCTGTGTCTGCATGGGTATGGTGCTTGTTTGACGGTTTGTGAGATAATTGGTGCTTATGTTTGCCATGTCCACTCTTGTGTGTTAATGAGTGTGTATGGTGGTCTGATGGTGTGCTTGGGATAGGCTGAGGTACAGGGGATTGGGTCAAGTGGAGGAAGTTGGAGGGGGGAGGCTGGACACAGGGACAATGGCTGCTATCAGTGCTGAGGCCAGAGCCTGAAATGCTCTCTATTGGGCTGCCTGGCCAGAATGAATGCCCTCCAGGTATGCATTTGTTTGTTGCAAATGCATCTCAACACCCTGGATGGCATTCAAAATGGTAGATTGCTCAACAGTGAGGGATCTCAGGAGGTCAATAGCCTCCTCACTGAGGGCAGCAGGGCTGACTGGGGCAGGGCCTGAGGTGCCTGGGACGAAGGAGATGCCTACCCTCCTTGGTGAGCGGGTACAGGACACACGCTGAGGGGTTGCTGGGAGGGCGGTGCTGGTAGGGAGGTGGCGGCTGTACCTGTTGATGCGGTGGGCACAGAGGTGCCCGCCACCGCAAGGGAGCTCCCATCAGAGGAGGAGTCGCTGTCACTGGTGTATGCTCCTGTCCCGTCGTGGAGCTCCCCTCGTCCTCCGTCCCACTGGTGGCTTCAGACTCCGTTGCTTCACCCTCCAGGGCCAAGTGGGTTGCAGCTCCCTCCTGCTCCGGTGCCACTGCTCCTCTGCCAGCTGATGCTATGCACACAAGAACAGGGAGACAAAACAAAAGGGGGGGAGACAGAAGAAAAACATGTTCAGTGCATGCAACACCACTACCGTTGGTGGACACAACACACAGGGAGCAGCCCTCTGCACTACGCCATGCACTAACAGTTCCTAGCAACTTCACATGCCCATGGGGTACGAGGCCTAAGGCCAATTGCTGCACACCTGGAAGGCACAGGAGCCTGACTAGCTGTATATGGCTATTACCACTAGTGGGGTTGGGGTGCCACAAAGCCTGCCTAACAAGGGACCTTGCCTACCAAGTTCGCCCTGGCCTAGGGGAACCCAATGCCCACCTCCCCCACCCAGACACCTCGTAATACATGCAGAGTCAGCTGAATGAGAGTGTACTCACCCCCTTGTGGCTGCTGTGATGCCCTTAAGCGCCCATCTAACTCTGGATAGGCCACCGTCAGGATCCGGTACATCAGGGGGTCAAGGTGCGACGGGCACCCCTTCCACGTTGGGAGGCCATCCCCAGCTGGGCCTTCGCCGTCTTCTTGCTCCAGCAGCACAGGTCCTCCCATCTTTTATGGCAGTGGCTGCTCCGTCTGTGGTACACCCTCTGGGTCCGGACGTCCTTGACGATGGCACGCCAAATACCCTTTTTCTGGTGGGTGCTGATCTAGAGGAAAGGTAAAGGAGGAAAGAAAATGACTCACCCGTCCGGACCGTCATACTCATTGCCCACCAGTTCCCACCCATACCCTGACACACATACATTCACCATCCTCACATTCAGGCCTCAGCCCCCTCTCCAAAGTATCTTCCATCCTCACCACTGAAAACAGGCATTGCCCAAGCAGCATGCTGACAGTGTACTCACCTGTTTGTCTGGAGAACCATATAGTTGAGTGTACTGGGGGAGAACCCCATCCACTAGTTTCTCCAACTCCTCCGAAGTGAAGGCAGGGGCCCTTTCCCCAGACACAGTAGCCATTGTCGTTTCCAGGCACAGGTCACAGCAGGACTTGCAGTGTAGGTCCTCTCCTGTTGAAGGTCAGGTATCAAGTGAGTGAACAGATAGAAAACAGCGGTCACATCCGCAGAGGTGCGTACCGTCACCGCCGGTGTACATCGTCATTGGCTCCTGGGACCCATAGGGCCCAATGTTACCCAATGCTGAATTACGCCGTGGTCTTCGACCGCCCACTGCGACGGTGTACAATGCCAGCGCAGTTACCTCATTTCCCCTTGTCCCACCTTACAGGTCAGGCAGTCGCCATTTCAGAGGGCCACATGGGATGGATAAAAACTGTGTCACACCTATCTAGGCCGGGAATATAGACAGATACCGGCACATTGTGAATTACCAACGTTTCAGCAAATATCACATTGTGATACCTCAGTGTTGGATGACCCTCTGCTTGCTGTTCTCCTCCATAGGGCACGTCTGCTGGGGCAGGTGATGAGATGGCGGCATCCTCCAGTGTACAGACCCCTGGTGGACCTGTCGACAATGGAAGAGAGACACATCATACTCACCCACAGACTTGATTGTGCAATAATCCTGGAACTGTGTGCCCAGTTGGAGCCAGACCTGATTTCAGCTATCCGCCATCCTACAGGAATCCCCCCTCTAGTGCAGGTTCTGTCTGTACTTCATTTCCTGGCCAGTGCATCTTTTCAAACAACAGTGGCCATGGCATCACGGATGTCCCAGCCAATGTTCTCTAACGTGTTGTCCAGAGTGTTATCTGCCCTGCTGAAACACATGCGCAGCTACATTGTTTTCCCTCAGATGTACGATTTGCCCACAGTGAAAGGTGACTTCTATGCCCTGGGACATATCCCCAACATCATTGGTGTCATTGATGGCACACACGTGGCATTTGTACCCCCCCACAGGAATGAACAGGTGTACAGAAACTGGAAAAACTACCATTCGATGAATGTGCAGATGGTGTGCTTGGTAGACCAGTACATCTCCCATGTGAATGCCAAGTATCCTGGCTAAGTGCATGACTCTTATATTTTCAGGAATAGCAGCATCCCTTATGTGATGGGGCAACTCCTGAGGCACTGTGTGTGGCTAATGAGTGGGGCCAAGGTCCCAACACAGTTGACATAGGTGTCTGGGTATGGGGTTGTCCCTAAAGGTTAGTATGTGTCTAACAGTTGTCCCTCGACATTTGCAGGTGACTCTGGTTACCCCAACCTGTCATGGCTACTGACCCCAGTGAGAAATCCCAGGACAAGGGCAGTGGAATGCTACAATGAGGCACATGGGTGAACTAGGAGGATTATAGAACGCACCTTCAGCCTCCTGAAGGCCAGATTCCGGTGCCTCCATCTGACAGGTGGCTCCCTATGCTACTCACCGAAGAAGGTGTGCCAGATAATCGTGGCCTGCTGTATGCTGCACAACCTGGCTTTGCGACGCCAGGTGCCTTTTCTGCAGGAGGATGGGCCAGATGGTGGTCTTGTGGAGCCTGTGGACAGTGAAGAAGAAGAAGCAGAAAAAGAAAATGTTGACAACCGAAACAACGTCATCATGCAATCCTTCCAGTAAGACACAGGTAAGAAGATGTAACTGCTTCCCACATCTCATACTATTGTTGGAGCTAGCATAAGTCTGTCATTTTCACTCAGTGTATGGACCCTGACTTTTTACTTTGGCTTTCCATTTCGCAGATCTGGGTCCCACTTTGTGCCCTCTGCTATGTTTACTGCTGGCCTACAGCTGTGTTACATTGGTAGGTGAACAAGTACATTGATTGCTATATTCCAGAGATTTTGCAATTACACATGTGTGAAAGCACAGACTTACTCCAGATTGATTTGTTATTCAAGTGTGTTTATTTCTGTGCAAATAAGTGGAGGGGGTTGTAAAATGGGCTGTGGGGATGGTGGAGGAATGTCCATGGCAGAGTCCAGTCTATTTGTTTCACAGGTGCATTGTCCAATGGGGCAGAGGAAGAGGAGCAATGGCAGTTTAAGGTGGACAGGGTGTCAAAGTGGGACAGAAGGGTGACATTCAGGGGGGTCTTATTTCCTGGCGGAGGTCTTGGCAATGTTCTCTGTCTTGTTCCTGGATCTCAGGGACCATTTGCGGGGTGGTTCTCCATATGCAGGGGGTGGGGTGCTGGTGGCCTGTTGTTCCTGTGGTTGTGCCTCGTGTCCACTAGCGCCGGCGGGGGTGGAGGGCTATTCATCATCCAGGCTAGTGTCAGGGGCCCGATGGTGTGCCACTGTGTCCCTCCTGGTGTTGAGAAGGTCTGCCAGGACCCCTGCAATGGTGACCAGGGTGGTGTTAATGGACTTCAAGTCCTCCCTGATCCCCAGGTAGTGTTCCTCCTGCAGCCGCTGGGTCTCCTGAAACTTTGCCAGTACCGTGCCGATAGTCTCCAGGGAATGGTGGTAAGCTCCCATGATGTTGGAGAGTGCCTCGTGGAGTGTCGGTTCCCTGGGCCTGTCGTCCCCCTGTCGCACAGCAGTCCTCCCAGCTTCCCTGTTATCCTGTGCCTCTGTCCCCTGAACCGTGTGCCCACTGCCCCCAGATCCCTGATCATCCTGTGTTTGTGGGGTTGTCTGGGTTCCCTGTAGTGGTGGACACACTGCTGATTGACGTGTCCTGGGGACAGAGGGATGGGCCCACTGGGTGGGTGCTGTGGTGGTGTTTCCTGAGGGGGGATGTTCAGTGCTGGTTTCAGACTGTGTCAGGGGAACCGACTGTCCTAAGGTCCCTGATGGGCCGGGCTGATCATCTTGATCCAGGCGTGCAGAGCTGCTGTCGTCACTGTGGGCCTCTTCTGTGGGGGGACTGGATATGGCTGGCACCTCCTGTCCGGTGACGTTGGGTAGGGGTCGTGTTGGGGTGTAAATGCATAGTTATTGTACCTGTGTGTGCCATCTTGTGCAATGGGTGACTTACCCTCTCCTCTTGTGCTTGCATAATTGGCGTGGCCCTTGTGTGATTGGTGATTTTGGGGCATGAGTGATTCTCTCTACTGGTCATGCTTTGGTGATGGGTGGCCATGCATTGATGTTACAGGCAGGGCTTGGTTTTGGGATGTGTGGGTTGTGTTAGTGTGGTATCTGTTGGTTGTGGGGTGATGGTGTGAGGGTGAGGGTGGGAGTATGTGATGGCATGCAGGTAGGGTGGGGGAATAAAGTAGTAAAGATATGACTTACCAGAGTCCAGTCCTCCTGCTACTCCTGCAAGGCCCTCAGGATGCATGATCGCCAAGATTTGCTCCTCCCATATTGTTAGTTGTGAGGGAGTAGGTGGGGGTCCACCGCCAGTCATCTGTACAGCAATCTGGTGTCTGGATACCATGGAACGTCCCTTCCCCCATAGGTCGTTCCACCTCTTCCTGATGTCATCCTGTATTCTCAGATGCTGTCCCACTGCGTTAACCCTGTCGACAATTATGCGCCATAGCTCCATCTTCCTTGCAATGGTTGTCTGCTGCACCTGTGATCCGAATAGCTGTGGCTCTACCTGGACGATTTCCTCCACTATGACCCTGAGCTCCTCCTCAGAGAACCTGGGGTTTCTTTGAGGTGCCATGATGTGGTGTGGGTGCTGTGTGAGGTGCTGTCTGTTGTGATGTGTGAGGAGATGTGTTGGTGTGTGTTTGAGGTGCATGGATGTTGTATGAGTGATGGTGTTGTGTGTCTGTGGATGCTGGTGTTGTGTTAGGTAGTCTCTCTCTTTGGCCTTCTTTCAAATTTGTGGTTGTAAGGGAGATGTGGGTGATGTGGGTGTGTGCTTTATATTGGATTGGGTGTGTGGGTGTGGTGTGTTTATGTATGTCAGGTGTGTGTATTTTGAATTGTCCAATGTGGTTGTGTTTGGTTAGTGTGTGTGCATTTTGAGTGCTGCAGTGTGTACCGCAAATGGTTTACCGCAGTTGAAAGACTGCCGCGTTGATTAGTGGGTCGTGATACTGTGGGCGTATTCCTGTTTGTGTGACGGTGTAGGTTTTGATATCGCCATTTTATCACTGACCTTTGGTGTGGCGGACATGTGTGGGTGTCTGTATTGTGGCAAATTCTGAGCTGTGGGTCACAATACCTGTAGCGGAATTCCGCTGCTGCAACAGTACGTTGGCGGTCTTCTGCACGGCGGAAAGCAGGATTTACCGCCAGGGTGTAATGAGGGCCTCTATATCACTCTTCAGTGATATCTCTACATTTACTTATTGCAGTGTTTTGACCTGCATTTATCCTGATAAATTTTATATATTGTTCTAAACTCTGTGTGGTGTATTTTTGTGGCGCTATATGGTGTTATTGTATGATTTATTGCACAAATACTTTACACATTGCCTTCTAAGTTAAGCCTGACTGCTCAGTGCCAAGCTACCAGAGGGTGGGCAAAGGATAATTTGGATTGTGTGTGACTTACCCTGACTAGAGTGAGGGTCCTTGCTTGGACAGGGGGTAACCTGACTGCCAACCAAAGACCCAATTTCTAACAAACCTCCTTACTATTATGAGTAACTGAAAATAAATGATATAGTGGTCCACAAGTTAATAAAAAATGGAAAGAATAAATAAATAATTAAATAAATAACCTGACTTCTGAATGGCATATTCAGCAGCAAAATGATGTTTTGCATTGGAAGGGCAAAGGGTCATTGTCAAAAATAGAGTGTGCTTTCTATTGTAGTTTACAGGTGTTCACAATGTGGCCAATATACATCAGGTGTGTGCTGCTGCCATCCATCCAATAGCCACAACCACAGAACAATGCTGAGTGGGTCCCACGATGGACTCCTCCAGTGAGGAATCTTCCACCAGAACACCAGCAGGACTGTGAAATTTAAATATGCCTGGTGTAATCTCTTCACCCTTATGGTGACAGAGTGCTGTTAGCCAGCATTGGAGTCTGCCGCAAAGGCAGCAGTAGACAGCTTACACAGTGGACTCCACTCTGTCGATGTGGATGTAGGTTCAGCCACCATACGTGTGAATACAGCAGTTGAAACTCTGTCAGCTTGACAGAGTACTTGGAAGTGCCAAAGAAAGTTAACATATCTTCAGCATTTTTAGTTTTTTCATACTTTTAAAATAAATATACAAATTAATTCACAGTAACATTTAACATAAAAACTATGGGCCTGATTCACAAAGGTAAACTTACACTTTTGGTCTAAGTTTAGACCAAAAGTGTACGTTTATGATTGTTTGGTGTTCAGAAAGGTAAGTTATGATGAGTATCCCTACATCTGCACTCAGGGTAGATGATCCAACCCGAGGTGGAATTATTGTAAGCACACGCACCTGCACATTATTAATCCCACCTGGAACCCAGAAGCAAGATAAAAGCAGCACACAACAAAGGCACTGGTTTCACCACAATCACTCGGTGCCTTTGCTACAAATCCTGACGCCATGCTGCCCACCAGTTGGAAAAGAAATTACACAGAGGAGGAGATCAACACGATACTGAAATTTGTTGTGAGGAACTACAAGAGACTGTGTGGTCTCCCACCTTACATAAGCAGTTCCTCTTAGAAGGCAGCCATCTGGAATCACTCGGCCACGGCGGTCACTGCATTGGGGGAGGACATCTGGACTGTTAATGACATCAAGAAGAAGTGGCAGGATGAGAAGAGGAGGGTGAAGGAAAAGTACATCAGGATACAGGTGGCTAGAGCTCTCCTTGGTGTGCAAACTGGAACCCACCTCCACCTCAACCCACTTGAGAGGGATGTCCTCAGCACCATAGACTTCCACCTGTCCATAGGCTGCCTGAGACTGATGCCCGCAATATGGTTCCAGGTAAAATAAAATGATATTAACATTGACACCTAGGGCCAGATTTAATAGAAAATGATGGTGTGCTGCGCCAAATTTGCCAACGTTGCACACTGTGATTCCCAAAACTGAGGGATGTGCTGTATTTATTAGAATACAGTGCACACCTGTGTTTACCCCTTCGCTGGCCCTAAATTTGCTGTGGTGCGCCAACACAGCAATCCTTGCAACATAGTGCCTGGATGGCTGCTTTGTTGTGGGACTCATAAATGTGTCCCCAAGTACAGCATGTAGAGGTGGAGGCACATCCTGTTTCTGAGTCCATGACATGAATACTTGCTTACTAAATCGCAGACCGCAACAGCTAATCTAATGATGCTGACGAGTGCTGTACTGATACCAGCAGGCTTGCAGTTTGGGAGTGTTGTAGTGGTTGGCAAGTTTGCTATAGAGGGGGGAACCCTACAAATCTAGTAGTTGAACTGCACAATGTGAAAAAGGTGCATGTGGGGATCAGCCCAGCTTTTCCACTTGAGCAATTTGTGGGATCCTAGATCTATGCTTATTTCACTTTGCCACCATGATCACAAATGGGTGAACTCCTGAATAGAGGGCTACCACTTGTGTGCTGTACATGAACGTATAAATTGTCATGTAACATAGACCATGATGTTGTACACTTACATTGGAAAAACAGGCCAAATGAGAAGTGCACAACAGAAATGTCTGACCTCACAGTACAAAAGTAGCACTGTTGGGAGGAGGGGGTTGTATAAAAATAAAAGTAACGTATACCTTGTTAGCTAATCATGTATGCCATACATGTACTTGTCAATGTACTGACTAAATCTGATGTGCAAAGATCAGAGAGCCCTGCATGTTCTGAAAGTCTTGTATACAAATTAGTAGATACCACAACATACATAGGATGCATGTTGCACTAAAAATATAGGTGTATCCAAAGCTAGCCAGTGTAGGATAACCAAGTTATTACTATCCCTTAGCTCTCAGTAACCATCAATTAAATGTTTGCCTGTAATTGTGATAACTGACTGATATGAGGGCTGGCTGTAACTTGTAGATCACTGGCCAATACCTCTGACATGTACATGTAGATTCATCACCACCATCCTTTGCACTCAGTAATGGATAGGTACAGCTGCTGCCAGGACTACTTCAGTAATTCAGATGACACCATCCAGGAGGTTGGTAGACATCCTGGCTGATGCAGTCAAACCCTCTTCCATCTGTTTATCTGGGAAGTCGGCCATATAGTGTAATCTATTGATATTCTACCCATCAACAAGAGCCACACTCTTATAGAAGGGGATGAGCAGATATTGCCATTTTAGCACTCTGGCATAGTTGGTGCATATAAGATACCCAACAAGTTCAGTGATGTGCATTGAAGGCATGCATTCTCATATATTAGACATGCTTAACAGTAACCATGTTGTCACTTCTTTCTGAAGCTGCTGAATCACTGGCCAGTTCTTCTGCAACACATCCAAGAAGCCTGGTCCAGCAGCTGGCATCTAGGGGGATCTCAACACCATACAGACCTGTGCTGAGAACTGGTGAGTTTGCCTTTGCATCGTACATCTGCATTATACACCTCAATGTCACAATGTGAGTTATTACGTCTAAAGGTACACAGACCAGGTCACATGTGGTACATCTGTTGAAGTGGAGATGAATTAACTCAATCCCTGTGTTGTACAACATCATGCTGTAAGCAAATTATTTAGCCTGTTGCAACCTCTGTCTCAGAGATGGTGAGGAGAATGACTTGAGAGGAAGCACCATGAACCAGTGACAGGAGCTGGGCAATCTGAAGGCAGAACCCACTACTTTTCCAAGCTGACTTGTCAGCTGTCAGCAGCACACAGGAGGAGGATGAGGAGGAGGAGGAGGAGGAGGAGGAGGAAGAAGAAGAAGAAGTAGAGAAAGCAAAGATAAGACTGACTGCAAGTGATGTGAAAGCCAATCCCCCAACCACACATGTTGGCCCATGCAGATTACTTACTAAATCCGCATCTACATAGAATTGCCCTCTCTCCACCTACCTGCCTAACTATTTAACTGCACCATCTAACCCCAAACCCTGGTCAGGGAACCTGCACCGGACCCACAGCAATCCACAATGGGAACACACCACTTGAACAGGCCCTCCATTGCAGAGTCGTCCTCTCCTTATACAGGGACTGGCAAACCCTGTCCAAGGACTGCCCCTACAGGGATCATCCCCCCTGTACAAGTACAACCCCTCCCTGTACAGGGATCCCCACCAATGTGCACGTAGACCCAACCTCTGTGTAAGTATACCCACCCTCTGTGCATGTAGACCTACCCTCTGTGCAGGTAGACCCCCGTGCAGGTAGACCCTCCCCATGTGCAGGTAGACCCTCCACCATGCATGTAGACCCACCACCTGAGCAGGTAGACTGTCCCCTGTGAAGGTAGACCCTTCCCCTGTGAAGGTAGACCCTCCTTCTGTGCATGTATACCCAGCCCCTATAAAAGAGGACACCCCCCCTGTGCAGGTACACCCTCCCCCCATGCAGGTACACCCACTGTACAGAATTACAACCACCTCCAATTAAGAAACCAAGGAAAAGCATCACGTCACAATGATCCTCACCACCTCTCCTGAGAAGAGGCAAGTGAGATCCCCCTTGAGCAATGTGTTATATGTGTGCACAGCACTATGTGAATAAAAACATATTCCACAATTAAATTGAGTTGGGCAGTAGTTGATGAAGGTCAGTTGCTTACTGTGACTGTAAGCCATATATGTGTCAACAACATGTGTAGGACACGTTCATCACTAAAACCATCTGTGTACATTTTGGTCATGTGGAAGGCATAGCTAACCAAGTCTATACTTCCATACTCTCCTTCCAGCACCTACAATGAACTACATAACAAAGTTGATTGTATAAATATTTTCTTTATCAGAATATTCCAATAAATTAAACAAAACCTGTCCATTGGGAAGGGAAAAACTAAATCATATAATGCTCTTCATGGAGTAGGGGCAGGGGACATGGGGGGGGTTGGACAAAAAAAAATAACACATCAGGAAACGTCAGAGTATTTAGGGCCATATTTATACTTTTTGACGCAAAACTGCGCCGACGCAGTTTTGCGCCAAAAATATTACCGCCTGCTAACGCCATTTCTTTGCGCAGTGCGGGCATCAAATTTATACTTTGACGCGCGGCGGTGCAAACCACAGGTGTGAGTAATTTTTTTTTACACAAACTAATGCGTGATGTCGTAAAAGAAAACAACATTAACACAACGAAAATGACTGTGAGCCGGTTTATGATGTTGCAATTGCATCAAAAAGCAGCACAAACACTGCAAAATGTGCTAAGGAGAGCCAAAATGGATCCCATATGCTTGCACATACCCCAGGAACCAGCCAGGAGGACCCACACAAGGCCCAGGACAGGGAGATGAAGAAAAGAAAGTGTTGCTTCAGTGCAGAGGAGCAGGAAATTCTGGTTAAAGAGGTGATGGAACACCAGCACCAATTGTTTGTCACCTCAAAGTTTCCAATCAGTAGGAGAGAGGCAAAATGGCAACAAATTGTTAACAAGATCAACAGTGTGGCAGAAGTACGGAGAACAGTCATCAAGTGCAAGAAACGCTGATATGACTACAAGCGCAGGACTAAGGAAAAGATGGCAGGGAACAGGAAGGCAGCACTGCAGACTGGAGGTAGGAATCCAGCACCGCAGGAGGCCGTGGACCACATGGAGGAGATGGTGGCAGCCGTCATCCCTGAGGAGATCGTCACAGGGATTCAAGGACAGGACAGCTCAAAGTACCAGGAGACAACACACATGCAGTGTAAGTCGCATGGGGAATTAAAATGCACAAATGTTAACTGTAAGCAGGTGGGGTGGACATACCTATTACACAAGTCATGTAAGTTATGATATTCAGGGAGTGGAATGGGTAAAGGGGCAGGGCACAGGGGCATGGCTCGTTCAGAGGAAACCTGGGGCACAATAATACACAACACCAACAACCTTTGCATGGGGGTATGCTGCCATGCCAAGGATGTTGCAAAGGTAAAGCCAGGCCAGGAGGGCAGGGTACAATGTAAAACTGGCAGCCCATCACAGATCAGCCAGTATTCTCCTTACATTAACTAAGGCCCAATTAACAACCTCTGGCCATATCTGCAAGTGGAATGTAACATTGACAACAGTTGCCACTACCACCTCTGCTGTGAATTCAGGTCAAGAAGCTACGTCCCCATGGATCAAACACACCCAAATTAGAGGGTTTAGGATGACAAATATATCAATCCCCTTAAATCAGTACAAATGTTCCAATCCTGTCAAATGTGATTGTCCAAAATTGCTACAAACATCAGCCATTCTCATAAACATTAGGAGGTTCACAGCACCAATGCCATACCAATGCTGCATATGTCAGGGTCCACCCTGTGCCTGGGTCACAATAGCTCCAATGACACCATGCAGAATCCCAAATGTCATACTGCTCAGACAACAGCATTGAGGGGGAGGACACATGTAACTGGTTACAGAAATACACCTGCACAGTAATAGGAGGAAATGGAACACTGCTAGGACTATCAGTGCAATCCAATGTACCACACATTTCCCAACATCAGCAGTACACATTACCAATGCTGACATCCTTATCTTGCCATAACAATGCTATACATAGTATATGCTAGATCTCAACAACATATAGGTGGATGTGAAAGATCAGAGACTGGGGCAGTTACAGATTGTTCATTGTGGTGTTAGTGCCATCAGAACACCCACAGCCAGTGAAAGGCCTCACCATGAGAATGGAAGTAGACAGAGGGTTGAGTAGGACAAGGTGGCAATTCACAATTTGGCCTGAACCAACACCTAGAAGATGTGATGCTGACAAGTCCACAAACTGACCACAATACATGTAACATGCAGGTGGGGCATAGGCCTGGGAGAATGCTTATATTATAGACATGAACAATGAACAGGAACCAAGATCACAATGTGAAAATAATCGGAAGGCAGGCATGCCACATTACAAATCCCACAACACAGACACACTAATTATACCATATCTCATTTCAGAGGACGAAGGCTCTCCTGCGGATATGCCTGTCCAGGACTACCCTGATGAGATGGATGACGAACTGACAAACATCAGCCAGCAGACCCTCCAAGATGTCCTTGGAACCCTCCAGACCCCACCTTCAGTCACAAGGAGGATCACAGAATTAGCAGCCATCACAGAGGACCAAACCACTACCCCAATTGTACGACCTGCCAGCTCCAACACAGCTGAGGACTCTGAAGACACTGGCACTAGCTTTGAGAGAACTATAGTTAGAGTACAGTGGGAGCTGGGTGGGGATGCAAACTATGGCATCCAGCCTAGAGGGGGTGTGTTTGTGCATGATGTCAACTGAAGAATAGGCAGCAGCTATGCAACGGTGAACAACAATCTTGCAGGAACTTGAAAAAAGGTTGAAGGAAATCAGCACAGCTGTAATAGAGTTGACCCAACACCTACAACAACAGTCCTGTCAACGTGTGCACAAATGCAATATTGAACCCCTCAGGGCCGACCTGGCTGCCTACCACCGTGATGTGGCTGCTATTCTTAAGAACCATCAGCTCTTCCTTGCTGCAGTACTGCACTTAAGAGCCCCACAGTTGGCAGCTACCGGGATGTCTGACTCCACATCTTCAAACACTGAGGTGTGTGTTGCCCCTTCACAACCACCACCACCAAGGGCAGAGGAGAAAACACACACATCAGAAGATGAAGACGTGGAACAGATCACCTTCACCCGTAAGAGAACCCGGTAGCACTAGTCCCTGCCACATGGCCACCTATTACCAAGGTCCTGTGCTTTGTAACATGACAGTCTTGCAACAACTGTACTCAAGCACTGTTCTTCAACCCACTGTTTATCTTGTCACCCTGCCCTGTGATTGTCTCTCACTACCTCATTGGCAAATCTTGTCCCTCTGCACTGTCTGACCCTTCACACCAGCATGTCCAATGACATGTCCTTTTGCACTTGTGTAGGATCACAATGGAAGATGTCACACTAATGGACTCACAATCATGGACAATGTACATATAGCACTACAGCACTTTAAAATAAATAGCACTTACACAACAACTTTGTCTCTGTGTAATGTGACACATCAACCGTGATGGCCATCAGTGATGTTTACCTCAGGACAATGATTATTGATTGTCAATACACCTGACCTGAACGAATCTTGGCTGATAACTATGCCCAGTGGTCTGGACTGTACCATCATCTGCCCTTCCTGAAGGTTATTTCCTAGGAAAATATGAACTTTACACCATAATGCTGTGTTGGACAGAATAACGCTTCAAGGGATGTCTAAGCCAGAAAATAGTACCTTCAATTTTTACTGAAAGTCAAAACTTACGTATGTGACATTTGCCCAAATTTTTAGCTAACACACAACAAACAGCATGAATGGATGTGTATGCGTTTCCATAGAAATAAGCCACAGGGCTGAACATTGTAACTAATGATAGGTGTGAGTTATGTATACCATACTACATGAGAGCATACTACCACTCACCTTATAAGGATTCGCTTGGACATTAGGCTGCAGGCAGACTTAACACAGTGTCCCTAATACCAAATCTGTTAGCAAAGTATGTGACATTGAAAACATACATCACAAAATAATCACACCTTGGGATCAATAGTAACCGTGAGTGGTGGGTGCAATGGATGGCAGAATCTTAGCTAAGTAGCTTTGGTGTAGCTGCCAATGTAACAGCTCAGTTGGGATATGGTTGCAGCATGGGAAACAAAAGCTAATACAACAGAGACACTGTTCACTCATGGCAAGGCCCTGATCTACAAGCATTTTGACACATACTATAAAGGGTTACCTAGATGTTTATTAAACAGTAAAAACAGAAGCTAAAACCAGGGGAAACACCTTACCTAACCTAAACTACTCTAAGTACACATTACCCACAACTGTCCCTAACTAACCTAAGCTGAACTTACTTATCACATTTCACGAAACAATCTAAAAATCAACACCCCACCCCTCTTATAAGACGGGACACATGGAGGACACCATATACTAACCTAAACACATACTATCTTATAATAAACAAATATATATAAATATATATATATATTTTTTTAAACACCAAAACCCCAGCATCGTCCATCAACCACCCACCCACCCACACACATAATAAAAAACAGTTGTAAAAAGTATGATATCCCCACCCCACACAAACTACTACTAACTAAACTAACAGCCTATACTAACCTAACACTAAGCCCCCTAAACCCACTAATTTAAATAACCAAGAAAGAGGAGGGTGGGGAGGGAATCATGGCTGAGTATAAGCCTACAAGTTGGCCCTCTGCAGGGTCTTTTTGATGGCACGCACCCTCCGATTCACTTGTGCCACGTCCTGCTGCAGTCTGGTCATTTTACGCAACACACGGGCCAAGTGGAGGAAGTATGGGCCCTTGTCGGTGCCATGTCTGTAGGCTGAGGTGCAGGTGGTGCTGTGACAGGTCCTGGCTGTGGATGTTGATGGTCCAGCAAAGGTCCCTGCTAATGTTGGTGCCACCTGGGTGGTAGTGGTGGTGCTGGTGGTGGTGGCTCTGGTGGACACAGAAGGGCCCCCTTCGGCAACTGCCCTCCACACTCCGGAGGCTCTTTCATGGCGATAATGCCTTGCCATCTTGCAGAACCCAGACTCCACATCCAGAATGTTGCAGTAACACATTGCCCTGCGCTGAAACTCTCGAATCTGGATGGGAGTCATATTGGCGGCTGTTAAGACAAATAGAAAGCCAAACATTAGGTACTTCATTGTGTAAAATGGCTCAAGAAGTAAATCAGACAATACATCTAATGTACCAGAAACAGCCCAGATCACAGATTGTCCCTGAGGCTGTACATGCCAAGCCAGCCTACACATGTCCTATCATCAAACAGCACATCAAAACCCCAAAAGATGGGTAACAACTGGAATGACTTTGGCATCATTGTTCAGCCACTTGTCAGGTAAAAATCATGCTGCAAATCCTCCACCGCTGACAGGCCAACAAATTACTATGTTCTTGATGACAATCTAGGGCCACAAAACCTGCAAGTTGTAAATGGAATTGCCAGTATAGAATGCAGGTGCTAATCATGAGTTAGTATCCTAGGTTTGGACAACTGATTTACAGATTTACATGTCTATGTACTAAACTTGGATAATCAGTCCTAGGAACACTATTCATAACCCTACGCCTGTGCCTGGGGGGGGGGGGGGTGGACAAGCAACTAATAATTTCTAACAACAAGGACACCCAGAAAGCTTTAGAAAGTTGTACATGGGTTTGGCCAGCACACCACAGGTAAGGAGGATGTCCAACTAGGATACACCCAAACCTTGGACAATCCCATCAACACTTATCTTTGGAAATGCAGACCATTGTCAACATCATTTCCTACCTGTAGCCCATTACTTACAACAAACAGATAGATGAAAGCACACCTCTGGCCATGAGCTGCATGCACACCTAGGCCATTGAACTCAAGTGCCTCATACTCGTAGCACAACATGTGGAGCTACATGCTGCTAGGAAGTTAAACATACAGTCAAACATGTTCATTAGTGAATAGGGAAGCTGAAGTCTGTGGGTAAGACTTTGACATCCCTATTCTGGGAGAATCAGGGTCTGACTGGCTGACTAAATCACTAATATGGTCCACTGCTACATTTTCTGATTTCAACTTTTATCCACATAACTCATCCCTATTCACATTGTCGTGCCTATAGGACTAATTTACAATCCCAAATTATGACAATACGATAAGGATTGGCCAACTCAAAGATGGGGAAAAAATGGTACTCCACTCAAGGAACATATCCAATCATTGACCAGCGCATCACACCTTGCTATGTGTCCAACACACAGGAGTCAATCACACACCATCAGCAAACACAACACAGAACAGAAATATCAACACTTACTGGTGATGTCTGGCTCTGCATATCCAGCCACCTCTCCGATAGTGTATGGTGCAGGTCCACCTGTAAGGCATGGAAGGGAGAAATGTGCTCAATGTCTGTGCACTGTACAACATTTCCAAGTACAAATACTATGTGTAATATTAACTCAGAAAGTCAAGCCTCTCAGACATGATGATACTGCATCCTACATACCACTGAAAACATGTACAGACCCGGGCACTCCAGTGAGTGAAACACACATATCTGTACACATGCAGCGGCCCTAACTATCATGTGGTGGCAAACATGCTCCTTCATTAGTTCGCAGACAAATTAATGGAGTGTATTCCTCTCATCATGTGTATCCATGAGAGACATGCAAAGTCACTTTCCCTTAGGACTGCAATACCAGTCACCCAGACATTGTGACTAAGACAAATTTGAGACACACAGGTACAATGTACAGAGGGCCAGTTGTTAGCCCTCAATTTGTATAATTTTCTTCATTTGATGTGCCACAGTTATGGTAAGTTGCACCAACCATAGAGATATGAACCTGTGTGCATACCTTTTGTCATCCATCCCTAATTTAAATGTGGCACGACAAACTCAAAATATCAGTCTAAGATGTTGCCTGAGGTAAGCTATAACTTGTTACGTATGTGTCAGAATCCAGTTCAGATATGTATCCGAAAACAATTGAGGGACACATTATTTCTTGAAAAAATCTGGATTTCCAACATATGTTTCCCGATACACTCACAGACCACACATGAAACATATGTTAGAACCACATTGGCATCATCAATTGACGTGAAGGCAGCACTAATTTACAGGCTCCTGTTGTGTTTTGAAAGTTAGTCTAGCTGTTGTGTCAACAAATGACGGTAATGTGTAGGAAATATTGTATACCTCACAGGCAACTTTGGCCCATATTTATAAAAATTTTGCACCGCATTTGTGCTGCTTTTTTACACAAAGGCGGCGCAAACTTACAAAATACAATAGTATTTTGTAAGTTTGTGCCGCTCTTGCTTCAAAACAGGTCGCAATGGCGGTGCTAACAAAGTAGAAATATGGCCTTGTATGTTTAACTAGCATTCCACATGTTCAAAAACATTGCCGGCAGCATATGAACAAATCAGCTACTGTCACTATAGCGCATTTAAACGTGCACATTACTCTGATTTGTACTCACCAACAGGGCCACCAATCACAATCCACAGCTGGTCCAGCAGGTCTTGCTCCCTTGCAACTAGGTCAGCCCACCAGTGCTTCAGCTGGTGGTCATTGCGCGGTGTATTGTAGATTCTCTGGAGATGGTAAAACACCTTTGACCACTGGAGCCTCCTTGCCTCTGTGTGATAGCCTTGGATCACACAGCCACCTGCCTCTATCATTAAGGGTAGGAAGTGGCACACCAGCCAAATAAACCCACCCAGCTCCTCCTCTCCCATCCTGCCAAGATGAGGCCTACCCAACATTCTTGCACAAAAAAGGGAATAAAGGGGTACAGAGGAGAATAGAGGGAAAGTAGGACAGGGAAATGCAAAATAACAAAGAACACAGCCCAACTATACCTAAACTACCAATACCCACAACAGACCCCCAACACAACAAAGACAAATGTTGCCACCACTAATGACCAAAAAAACACTAAGACAGGATACCACAGACAGTTATGAAACACAAAAAGACAATTTAAAGACCACACTGGAGACAAAATCACAAAATGCACAGAGAGACAAGCCAAAACACAGCCACACCATCAGGAACTATCACAGACTGCAAAGTGAAAGTGAACCCACTGTACCAATTCTGTAAACAGGATATCCTATTACATCACTCCCTGCCTCAAATGAGGTGCGTTTTTATTGTTATGCGTCAAAGTATTATGACGCTTACAGTCTGTGCGTTTTTTTTTTTTTTACGCACATGATTGGAAATAACCCTGCATCCATATTGCGAAATATGTTTCATACTTAACCAATTTCTAGGGGTACAGTGTGGGAATTACCACTCAGGGCCAATGGATGTTTCATGGCAATATGTGTCATATTTCAACGCATATGCACCATTTTTTGATGCATGTGCGTCTTTTTTTGACACGTATGCGTCAAAATTTCTGTCTTTAACTACGTTTGGGTCATTTCTCATTTGTAATGGTACATGACAGTTGTGACAATACAGAGATAGGCCGATTGCACCCAAATTGGGCATTACTGTGTATGGGCACATGTGACAGATCATACTACGGCGGACTATGATCCTCTACTTGTTGTACTGGATTTGCACTCTTCAATGACGCAACACATGGCCAAACGTTTGGCAAACAATTATGTATTACCCAGATTGGGCATGTTTTGCTTCAAGAGAGGATAGCAAGGCGACCCAACTCAATACAGTAACTCAATGCCTATGGGTCAATGTGTGTGATTTGGCTACTACAATTGTTGTTGTCCCACTGTGTGACCATCACAAGATGCATTTTTGCAAATCTGCTTGTATGCATGTGGAGTCAATGTGTCCAACCCTCAGATGCAAGTCAGTGTGGAAATGAAAGAGGACATGTGTTAGTCATACACATAGCAACGTCTGCTGTGTGCACTTCCTAGGTTTTTTAGAACATGAACACCACCAATGACAAAGCATGCACAGGATAGATAGCAATGTTCCAAAACTTAGCCATCACATGTCCTGAAATGTTGGATACTACTTCCTAGGCACTTGTTTGTTTACCCACCATAAGTCAGGCATGGAAAAATACTATGTGGGTACTGTGTTTGTGACACCGAGTCCCAAATATAATACACAATTGTAATGTTACACCACAGTTGGAGTCATATAACTGAGCCATGTCTCTTCTGTGGCAGTGGAGGACCAGCAGACCAAGCAGCACGTGTTCACATATTTCCAGTGGTAAAATGCACAGATGTGTCTGGTTCATGTGTTGGGCCAATGTTTAGCCTGTATAGTTATTGTGGTCTATGTTGTCACAGTTACGTGCAGGGCTAGTAATGAATCTGTGGAGCCATTTCCTGTATCTACAAAGTATCCTTCGCAGATCAATAGAAGGAAAGCCAATGAGAAATTCAGAACACACATGGGGATGGTCCAGCCCTGTCACTGCAGACGTGTTATGAGACTGTCAACAGGGAAACCTTTGTGAGCTGACAAAGTTGAAGTCTCAGGATTCTTATACCTGCAGGTGTCCTCACAACATTTGTACACAGGTTGGCCTCTAAAATTCCCACTGCATCTGGGAATATCAGTGCCTCTGTGCTGATTAATCTCACAGCTATTCACCACAAAAGCCCCATCAATATGATGGTAGCAATGTGAATCAGTGTGTGGACTGTCAGGGTCCTAACATGTGTAGACATTTCATGCACATTATCTAACGTAGTTTGTTGTGCTGGAGGCACCATACCCAATCCATGCATACAGCCATCGTACACTGTCACTATTTGTCACTCATGCATACATGAAACCCAGACAAGGATAGGCCATGATTCAGCTATTTGGAGACAAGTTCCTCCCATAGTACTGTTGTGTAGCCATTTTAAGTATAGCTCCATGCACTTTGTTTAACATACTAGGCCGCTGTGCACTTTGCCCTAGATATGTTTTATTCAGCTTTGCACTGTTATTTTATAATAACCCGTTTTTATGGTTGTGTTTTAATTTCTTCTATCACACTGTTTAGCTTAGTTCAGCCCTGTGTTCTCAAATAATGCATTCTTGATCGCCCTGTGCTTCAGTCAAGGCTACAGTCTGGTACATTGCCGGTAAACGTGGTAGAAGTTTAGTCTCCAGCATTCATAGAAAATGCACATCCTTACGTAGGGACATTTTCTTAGAACATCTGCATGTTAGTTATAAAAACACTTTCTAGTCCTAATGCACGTCAAGAGGGAGATTCCAGCCAGGGAACCACAACTGTATGCTGAATGCCCCGTTGCAGATGTTGATGCAGATTACAGGCCTTTGCTCAGGTATGAGGGTTGATGTCCTCGCTGGGGAACCTGAAAGGCAGGCTTAGAGCTTAACATGCGGTGCTCGAAATATTACTTAGAGAGAGAATAATCTAGCAGCACTATGATAGCCTTATTCGTGTACTTCACTCTCATTGTTACTATTTTAATATTACTGTGTTGTGTAGTTCTGGTTATTGCAGCTCATACTTTGCTATCCAAAATGCAGTCATTTTATTAAACCAATCTTTAAAACTAACACTGCCTTTATTGTCATTTATATATGAGACTGTACTGTGAATGAGAGAACCGGTTGTGACACGAGTGACCACGACTTCCCTGAGAAGTACAGAAATGTCATGCGCTCGGCTGCCCAATCATCTCTACCATTCGGGAGAGATGAGGCACTGCTAGTTAGCTCGAGCAAAGCCAGGATTTGGAGTGGCAAGTGTCATCCACTGTGGGTCAGGCTCAGTCCCCCACATCGTGGATGAACTTGCTGCTCAAAATCCAGTAGTCTCATTAAGGTAATGAGAGCCTATGCGACATGGCGCCGCCAACATTTGCAGGCTCTAATTTTCGGGTAATTTTCAGGTCCACCAGAACCTCTCAGTCTCATGTTATATAATGACCCCTCAGTTCCGTATACGAAGACGTCCGTGGTACTGAGGATTTCCACCACAGCCGTATAGGTAATCCTATGTTCAGCTGGCGGTTGTTCAAGCTTGAACTTTAAAAGGAAAAAACCCTATCTTGGTGTGCCTTCTATGAACTCTTAGTGCTTCTATGATTGTGAATCCCCAGGTTGTACAAATAGCTGTTAACATGAGACAACCTCTCACAACACACATACTAGAACATGGCCTCACGGCCCAGGAAGGTCCAGTCACGTTTGTGGTGGACGCCCACGCAGCCTATAGAACAGAGCTTTTTTATTCTTGGGTCATATTTCCAGCAAGCAATGGGAACACAAATACATTTCATACATATACAGTTGCGAACGTGCATTACAGGGCGTACGCATATTTAGAGATAACTCGATCTTATCAGGAACATAATGATTGGCTTGATGGCGCCCTACCCCATACAATATTACCAGTAAGGTTAGGTCCACTAAGTAATGACGGTCCTACCTGGCCTTTATTGGCCTTTATTGGCCACATATACACCACATCCTTCTGAAAGTGTTGCTGTGCTGCGATCGGGGGCCAGGAAACACTTTCAGGAAGGCCTCGTAAGAAAGTCTCCCCTTTCTTACGAGGCCTTCCTGAAAGTGTTTCCTGGCCCCCGATCGCAGCACAGCTGCGATCGGGGGCCAGGAAACACCACTAGCCACCATGGATTTCACTTGGGGGGGTCAGCCCCCTTGGAAAACGGGCCTGTCCCCCCCCCCCCCGGGGCATATTGTTTTTTGAAAAAAGGTAGGTGGGGTCTGGGGGGGTTAGATCGCTCGCAATCGCGCCCCCCCAGGGGCTAAATTTTATTTACTTGTATTTTTTTTTTTAAAGAAAAAGAAATGGACATGGGGTCGCCCGTGGACAGGGCGACCCCCTGTGGGGGCAATATTTTTTTTAGTTGTTGTAGGGTTTCCCTGGGGGCCATTTTGGCCCCAAAGGAAACCATAAAACAAAAAAAACAAAAAATATATATATATATATATATAGATATATCTATGTTGATATATCTATCTACATGGATATATCTATAGATAGATCTATAGATATATATATATATGTATATATATAGAGATCTATCTATAGATATATCTAAGTAGATATATATATATATATATATATATATATATATATATATATATATATATCACTTTTGTCAATACGTGTGTGGTTTCCCTGGGGGCTGCGATCGGCCTCCAGGAAAACCAGACCCACATATAAAAGTGATATATATATATATATATATATGAAAGAAAAGATGTCCTGATCTGCGTGTTACGGCGCACTTAATTCTCCGGTGGTGCTGGTTTGAGGCAGGACAACCATATTTTCAAAAAACAAGATTCTCTTTCTGTTTTAGCAAGAGAAAACCGCACTCTGTCGTTGTGCCAAAAATACCTTAACTTTTAATACATTAGTGAGATCATAAACAAACAAACAGGAATCCCCTGACGCGTTTCGGTCTCACCAGACCTTGTTCACAGGTATTTCCTGTGTGCTAATTTCGGCGCTTAAAATAAAGTACTCCAAAGTAACAGAAAAAATACTCAAGTTACACCACTTATCAAGAGTTACTCCATAACATCACTAAATTGTTCTATATACATATTTACCAAATTGTAACAGTGTTTTGACTACAATCCAAGGTGTTTTTCACTGAGTTCCACATTGCATTCTGGTATATGTAGTTTATAGCATTTAATTTAATGCTATAAACTACATATACCAAAATGCAATGTGGAACTCAGTGAAAAACACCTTGGATTGTAGTCAAAACACTGTTACAATTTGGTAAATATGTATATAGAAAAACGTTTAATTTTTCTTAGTTAAAGTATATATATTTAGTGATGTTATGGAGTAACTCTTGATAAGTGGTGTAACTTGAATATATATATATATATATATATATATATATATATATATATATTTAGATTTGCCACCAGTTGTCTTGCAGTTGCAGCTTGTGTCTTCAAAGCAATGCACATACTTCAACTGACACTTTTCAACTGTAGCTCTTAGGCAGCAATAAAAAAGTCAAGTAAGTATTGTGATTATGTTTCTGCTACAAAAGGGTCAGACTTGTCTAGTTGCAGCTTTAGAGCCATAAAGAAGCGCAGAAGGTTTATATTTTTTGTAAATAGCTGAGTACATTAGTAAAGTCAGCCATTACCTGCGATATAATACAAATGAAATGTATGTGCGGGGTGGAGGGCGGCTATGGAGAGAAGAACTTTTGCTGGGTGGTAATGAGGGAATCCGAGGAGGAGGGAGTGGGAGCACCAATAATGATTGTTGGACTGGGCGCAGGAGGTGTTAAAGACTGTGACGAATGGTATGTGAAAAGGTGTTTTTTGAGTGTCTTGAAAGAACGTGCTGATTGAGGGAAGAAGCGCAGGTAAGGTGGCCTCTACTGTTGCACGTATCTCACACACACCACCGATTTTGTGACTGTCTACGTAGGCTAGTGTTTTAGAGCAATAGTTTAGCTAATAGCAGAGATGGCATCTTGATGGATGACTGCTGCCGTCACTCGGGTTATAGAGGACAGCTCTGACATAGGATCAGAGACTGAGACATCAGATACTGAGACAGCATCTGAGGGATAGGACAGTGGCTCAGACTCTGGGAGTGATTTTTCAGTCGGAGGAGTCCCATTCGATAACTCCTCTTCCAGTAAATTATGAGGGAGGTGATGAGGAAAGTCCTGCTGTCCCTTCGCAAGCAGTCTGTGCAACGGGGTAATAGTTGGTTAGCCCAACCCTGAGAGCAGGTGAATGAGGCGGCAAGCAAAGAGAGAGAGTGCTCTCTTGGGAGCTCCCCAATTTAGTATAGCCCCAAATTCCACCGCCCAAATCGTATTGTGGAGACATCAAAATTATCTATTACAAACCAAACTGGTTTTGTAAGGCAGGCACCTGTGTTTTTGGTCCTGGGTTTGGCGGCCATATAGAGAAACACACTAAACCCAAACATTTCTGGAAACTAGACATTCGGGGGAGTCCACAGAGGTGTGACTTGTGTGGATTCCCCAAAGTTTTCTTACCCAGAATACCCTGCAAAGCTGAAATGTTGAATAAAAACTCAGGAATGGATCACCCCAGGGTCAACAGCTGCCTCATGTAAGGACCAACATTGACTGTTGTGTGATCTATTCCTGTCGCGAGCACCAGGCCTACCCACACAAGTGAGGTACCATTTTGGGGGGAACACTGGGTGGAAGGAAATTTGTGGCTCCTCTCAGATTCCAGAACTTTCTGTCACCGAAATGTGAGGAAAAGTGTTTTTTTTGGCCAAATGTTGAGGTTTGCAAAGGATTCTGGGTAACAGAACCTGGTAAGAGCCCCACAAGTCACCCCATCTTGGATTCCCCTAGGTGTCTAGTTTTTAAAAATGCCAAGGTTTGCTAGGTTTCCCTAGGTGCCGGTTGAGCTAGAGGCCAAAATCTACAGCTAGGCACTTTGCAAAAAACATGTCAGATTTCAATGTAAAATAGTGATGTTTCCATGTTGCGTTTCCTGTCGCGAGCATTAGGCCTACCCACGCAAGTGAGGTACCATTTGTATCGGGAGACTATGGGGAACACAGAATAGCAAAACAAGTGTTATTGTCCCTTGTCTTTCTCTACATTTTTTCCTTCCAAATGTAAGACAGTGTGTAAAAAAGACGTCTATTTGAGAAATGGCCTGTAATTCACATGCTAGTGTGGGCACCCTGGAATTCAGAGATGTGCAAAAAACCACTGCTTCTCAACACCTTATCTTATGCCCATTTTGGAAATACAAAGGTTTGCTTGATGCCTATTTTTCACTCTTTATATTTCAGCAAATGAATTGCTGTATACCCGGTATACAGTAGAAAGAAAACCTATTGCAAGGTGCAGCTCATTTATTGGCTCTGGGCACCTAGGGATCTTGTTGAACCTACAAGCCCTATATATCCTCACAACCGGAAGAGTCCAGCACACGTAACAGTATATTGCTTTAAAAAATCTGACATTGCAGGAAAAAGTTACAGAGTAAAATGTGGAGAAAAATGGCTGTTTTTTTCTGCTCACTTTCAATATTTTTTTATTTCAGCTGTTATTTTCTGTAGGAAAACCTTGTAGGATCTACACAAATGACCCCTTGCTGAATTTAAAATTGTGTCTACTTTTCAGAAATGTTTAGCTTTCCGGGATCCAGCATTGGTTTCAGACCCATTCCTGTCACTAACTGGAAGGAGGCTGAAAGCACCAAAAATAGTAAAAAATGGGGTATGTCCCAGTAAAATGGCAAACTTGTGTTGAAAAATGTGGTTTTCTGATTCAAGTCTGCCCGTTCCTGAAAGGTGAGAAGATGGTGATTTTAGCACCAGAAATCCTTGGTTGATGCCATTTTCAGGGAAAAAAAACACAAGCCTTCTTCGGCAGCCCTTTTTTCCCATTTTTTTGAAAAAAATTAAATTTTCACTGTATTTTGGCTAATTTCTTGGTCTCCTCCAGGGGAAACCAAAAACTCTAGGTACCATTAGAATCCCTAGGATGTTGAAAAAAAAGGACGCAAATTTGGCGTGGATAGCTTATGTGGACAAAAAGTTATGAAGGCCTAAGCACAAACTACCCCAAATAGCCAAAAAAGGGCTCAGCACTGGGGGGCGGGGGGGAAGGCCCAGCAGCTAAGAGGTTAATAAAGACAATACTAAACAACAACCTGAGGGTAATAAGAAATGCTGAGATAAAAAGCAACAAATGCCTGAAAAAGAAAGGGGAGAATCTCCACAGACCGAGACCCCACAGAATAGGTATAATCTCAGGAATAGAGAAAATATAAAAACGTCTGATAGATATCAATATACTGATACACGCCAATCTCGTTCCTTTCAGGACTCATCGGAAAAAGAAATGAGAGAGGTGGGCGATCAGAGCAAAGAACAGATTATGTGAAACCGAGACAGGAATCACAATGCTCTTCGTAGGTTTCTGTTAAAAAGGAAGAGAAACCTGAACAGCAAAAACAACAATTTAAAAAGAAAAAAGTGGCAGCTTCTCAGTTCGACATGCCACTCAGGAAGAGGGTTCTCTTGAAGAACAAGACTTGGGCTCTAGCACTGCTAGACAGCGTGGCAGAGGTCACAATAGTTCACAATAGTTCGTCGGAATCTTGATCTAGAGGAACTCGCAGAGTCCTATTCTATAGAATGGGCTCCAGCACTGGCACCCACGTTATTTAGAAATCATGTGGGGTGGGATAGGGACTCTCCCTACCATGTTATTCCCATTAAAAGTGAACCTCAGCCACAACCGCAGTATCCCATAAAACATGAAGCAAGGGCACCGGTGAGAAAGATACTTACACAATTAGAATACCACGGGGGATTGAACCCTGTGCCACACCGATGAATAACCCTTTATTTCCTGTAGCCAAGCCGGACCATTCATACAGAATAGTCTTAGACTACAGACATCTAAATGGACATACACATACATATGCTATACAAAATTCACATAGCACTGCACTGATGGGCAACATAGTGCGGAAAAAATACAAAACAACGTTACACATCTCGAATGGGTTCTTCTGCCAGAATATAGCACCTGAAAGCAGGGACTTAACAAGCTTTAGCGCAATAGGCTCTCAGAAAAAAAACTGTTGTTTGCCTCAGGGGTTTACACAAGATAGACCCTGAAGCATTTTCATATATGGATGATATATATCTCACCGATGACGAGTTACTACAACATTTAAGACGGGTAGCCCGCATTGTTGTAGGGTTTGCCGAACTTGGCTACAAATTAAACTTTAAAAAATCAAAGATTGCCTTCCTCAGCGTCCTGTTCCTGGGATATGAGCTGTAGAGTGAAGGGAAGAGCCTAGCGCCACAATTTTTAGAAAAATGTGCACAATTACAAACACCAAGTATGATTAAAAAACTTCAATCGTTGTTGGGTTTTCTAAATTTTGGCAGAACATACATTCCTGATAATGCAATGCACATAAAACCCTTATATGACCTAATACGTCCTGATTTTTCAAGCAAATACTAGACAGTTGAACATACACGCACCCTTCGAGATTTGCAGACAGACATGCTAGCAGCAAAACATTTACACACAAGGGACAACAAAACACATTTGGTCATCAGGGTAAGAGCTGGGGGCATCGGTTTCACCTATGTGACATTTAATGAGGGTGAGACTGTCCCGATAGCATACAAATCACATTTGTATTTAGCTGTTGAACAACAATTTGCACCCACAGAGAAAATTCTCACTGCTGTACAGATGGCTGTTATTAAAGAAAGACCTCTTGCTCAAGGGAAACGCATCATTGTTGTTTCTCCAATTCCAGCCCTAGAGGCTGTTATTAAAGGAAGACCTCTTGCTCAAGGGAAACGCATCATTGTTGTTTCTCCAGTTCCAGCCCTAGAGACTGTTACAAAAGCTAGTGTTTCGAACGCAAACGCACTTCATCCACGTTGGATACAATAGCCTACGTCTCTAACAGCTACTGATGTAGACTACATTTCCGATCCAAAATTACAAACTCAAGAATTCCTACAATATGAATTAGATATCCAGTTCCAGTGAATACCTTACCTATTGATCAATATCATAGAGTCGTGTACACTGATGGCTCTGCGCAACCAGCGATTGGAACTAAACATCAATACTCTGCTGCTTGCGCAGTCGTAAGCGGCTATATGGCGGGGGAGAAATTCTGTCCCCAACTTACCTATACACAGACCTTAGGGGATTGTACAGCACAATTGGCTGAGCTAAAAGCTCTGCTGATGGCACTAGAACACACGGATTCGGCACAGTTCACACTGATTGTTTGTGATTCATATTAATGCGTACAGTCCTTTAATGAATATCTGCATTACTGACGTTTGAATGGGTTCAGAGATTAGAAAGGCAACACCATAAAACAAAGACTCCTGTGGAGGAAGGTAGCAGACCTGAAAGAGATGCTACTGAAGGTCCATGTTGTGCATACACTTGGACACCAGCGTGTTGGAATACACGTTGCTGGAAATACATTGGCTGATGAAGCCGCAAAGTCAGCAGTGGCAGTTGCCACTGTAGCTGCAGTGACTCTTTTGAGTACCAAACCAGACACAGACATTATGGCTGCCATAAAAGCTATGGTTGATGGTACGCCTTATCCTAAAGGATTTCCTAATAAATATCAATACTTGATGGGAGGTATGCTGAACGCTGAAGTTAAAATTCTAGGCGTAGGTGTACGCGACATCCCCAATAAAGATGTAAGATCACAATTGATTAAAGCAGCGCATGAGGGGGTGGCATCTGCACATGCTGGTGTGGCGGCTACAATTTCATTCTTACAGGCCCGTTATTGGTGGCCCGGTCTCTATAAAGAGACTAAGCAGTATATCCTTTGTTGTGTCATCTGTCAACAAATTAAAGTTTCCACGGCCAAGCGCCCACCGCAGACACCCCTCTTAATTTCCAATAGACCATTACAATGTGTGTACTTGGACCATTGTGGTCCATTAACACCTGATAGTGCATACAAATACATATTAATCGCTGTTGATTCATGCTCCAGATTTGTGTGGGTGTGGCCACAACGCTCGGCTGATGCTCGGACTGTTATTAAAGATTTGCGAGTCCTTATCGGTACATATGCAGTTGTGGCCTTCCATTCGGACCAGGGCCCTGCTTTTGCCTCAAGGGCATTCAGGGACACCATGGCTTCATTGGGGGTTCAACTGCAGTACTCGTCTCCATTTCATCCAGAGGGAAATAGTGTCGTGGAGCGATTAAACTGCGATGTAAAGCAATCCTTAACAGTCAGAGTCTTAGGTACGGGTCGTAGTTGGCTATCCCTCCTGTTTGCAGTTCAGAAAGCACTAAATAACCTGCCTAGAAGGTCCCTGGGGGGTCGTACTTCATATGAGTGCCTGTTCAGGAACACAAATATTTGTTCTGGATCTTGATGGTCCTGGCGTGGAGGCAGCAGAAACACCTTTTGACATAAATGATCGTGTCACTGTTTTACAGGAATTACAGCAGTTCTGTGAGGATAACTCTTCTAAAAGTGCTGCCTCCACAGGAATTAAGGATGTGCCTGTAACATCTACCAACTGGATTCCCAGGGTTGGGGATCTTGTACATGAAAAGGTTGCAGTGAAAAAAGAATTTGGCCCTTCTTATCGGGCACCAGTCCCTGTACTGGGGATACACGATACCAGAACTGTTATTCTACCACTGTTGCCAGGTGCCAAAGAAAATCGTTTTGTTTCAATTGACAATGTCAAACTACAACATGTGGCTGATTCTGCACAGCCGACCAAGCGGAACATCCAGTAGTTCCCGAATCCCTCTCACTACTGGAGAAGAAAGAAGTTCCGCTTCAAGTTGTTTATACCAACACTGATACCTCTCCGAGCATGGGGAGGGTGGATGATGATCTTGCATTAGTTCCACTAACAACAAGTAATTTAGAAATGTCTGATCAAGTCACCACAACTACTAGCCAGACGGATGGTGCTGTCTACAGTGTACCACCCCAAGAAACACCAACTCCACCATTGACCACGGCTAAGCCATTTGCACGAACTGCCTCTGGTTACTTTGCCGACTTCAACGACGGTCTATCGGACTCGTTTGCCTCTTCGACAGCTGACCTGTCAGGTGCGCGTAAGCTAAAACATTGGCTTAAAGACACATATTTCGTTTTTCCATGGAACTATGTATGGCTTTCTTTGACTGTCCTAGCCTTTTTGCTTTGGATTGGTTTTGTTATTACCTTTTTCTTGCTGATACATGGTCATTTTCTTCCAAAGAGATCAGCAGTTGAACAGGTGGAGGAGGTTTTGAAACCACATTTTTTATCACATAAGATTTGAAGAGACTTGTCTTTTGTGAACATTTCTGCAGTGCCAATTCCTGATGGGATTGTGTGGGACAAAGTAATGTTTGATATATATGGTCCCACTGAAATTATCCAAATACCGTATGTGTTAAAATTGTCTATGAATGATATAGTCATACCAGGCATTGTGTCAGATGATTGGGATGTGAAAAGAGTTGATTCTGAATTGCAATATTATACTGTCTATGAAAACAAAGATGTTTACCAGTTAAAGAAAATTATTTTGATATGTTTTGCTATAATTATTATGGGCACCACTTCATACATAGAACGAGTAGTCCCAAGACGATATTTAATTACACGCAATGGGAACATTGTCCAACTCCACCACAATTGAGTTCAAAAACTTATACTGAAAATTTTGCGTATTTTTCTGGGCATCATCAAAAAAATGCTGAGTCATATTATTTTATAGTAACTCCTACTAAGGATATACATGTGTTATTGACCAACACAAAATTTATATATTCGGAATCCTTTGTGTCCTGGTTATCAATAGAAGGTTATGAATATTGATCCAAATATATTGATTTGAAAAGTGTTTGGGGAACAAAAAATTGGCAGACCAAGGGTACAGAAACATTGTTTAGAGCATGTCTCATCCCTGTTCAAATGATCTTTTTGAATGAAACAGTACAACAAACAAGTTGTTTAGGCTAAGCAGCAATCAGAGAATTAAATATGCCTAGTATACCTGCCCCTGCAAAATTTGACAACTGGCAAAAATACACATATGCAACCACATACGAGCTTAATGAGTGGGTCCAGAATGGCAAATAGACCAGGAAAATTTGAAAAAGGCTTTAGCTGTTGTGGATAATGGGATTCACACCTGGTCCAACGGGATATATACAATTAACAACAATGTTTCTTCTGCTATAGACATTATACGATCTGATATGTCTTCTTTATATCATGGACAGAGTCAGACCAGGTCCATTATGCAGTTGGGTTGGACACTTGAGACATTGAAGGCGGGTCACGTTCCGTGGCAGCACATCAGTACCAGGGAAATATTTTTTTCCTTTAATTTGAAGCGGCAACAACAACTAATGGCTAAGAAAGAAGTGACTTATGTCATGCTTAAAATTGAAAAGATAGAAAGACTGCCTTTTACCGTGGCCGAGATTCCTTCGGCAGAGTGGTTAATACACAGGGTTATTAATCGCCTATTTCAACATTACAATTCACTTCTTGTTTGAGACACGATCCGGTAGGCAGATATGAAAAGTTAGGAAATAGTTACATCCATGAGGTGTGGGAGCATCCCTTCTCGTACAAATGCCTCAATGGCATGAAAGAGGTTTTTCTTAGCGGTAGTGAATGCAAGACTTCAGTCAGCCATTCGATGATTTGTAAGCAGCTGTCCCTGCATGGGGCGTGTAATGTCTTGGTTGTAAACTTGGCTTGCTATCTGAAGGGAGTTCCATTCCCCTTGATTAAATGCACGTTCCAGGTGCTTTCAAACGGCAGCTACGTCCTTCTCAATAGTGAAGACTGTTGTGGCATGTGGGCTGGAATAGTTTACGTTGTTTCGGTCTCTAAGGTTGTTGCATGCTGCAGGAACTAAATTAAGGGAGGTAGCTGATATCTGGCCTCATATTGCTACTTCCAAGGTGAATTTTGACGAGTTGAGTAAACTCAAGGCTTTATTGTTTCTGAAGCATGTGGCCCTTACATCTACACGCAAGACCTACACGCTTCAAGTGGCAAGGTCATCAGCAGAAATACAATCCTTGTTAAATACGAATTTTCCGAGACACTTTGGTAAACTCGTGGGACGTATATTTAAAGGGTCCAGCATGGCTTGATTAGCACATTTTTTCAAAGCTGTTGGTATTGGTTTTGTTTACACCTTTTTCTCTATATTTGGTTTGATACCTTTGGCTATTCACTCAATTTTTGGAAGCATTTTTGGGGGATTTCCAATAACTTTGGCTTTATTAGCCGGCATTTTGCTGTTGCTGTTGTTTTTCCGCAATGGCTGTCCCGCCGCAACAAGGACAAATGAAGGAGCTTCCATCAGCGCAGCTGTGTCGTGAATGCATGATAGAGCAGTTTGGAGCACCACTCCTGGAACATTTCGGGTGTGACTGTTCTATGTCATTCAGGACCGGTTTTGGATTGTGTGCAGCCTGTGTTTCGGTGCCGTTGGTGATCTTTTGAACATGCACTAGAAGTTTGTCTTTCACAGCAACGCCCCTCAGTGATTGATGCTGATCTGTTGATGTTCTCGTTGAGGGTTCATTACCAGACATGCGCACTGCGGCTGCGTTTGCTGAGAGAAGCTGATTACGAGCTACCCTTCCTGGAGGAAGTTAACATTGACTCGTTAATGGGCACTGCACGGGATGTCGCCTTGGTTGATTCTGGGGCTATGGAACACACCTGCTCCTTAGTCATTTTTGGCATGGATTTACCGGTTTTGTCATCTGCCGAAGTGGATGATCTCCTACGTTTCATGACTATTGCTTAATTTGGAAAAGTTGTAATTTGACATTTTTTCTTATAATTCGTCACTAAGCTGCATGCTCACTTGTAAATTGTCAAGTAATATGCTTTTGCGAACTCTTAACTTGTCAAAATTAAGTAGGGTTTTAAATATATTTTAGGTTAGGGCATTTTAACTTTGACTTGAACCACTTTCTACCGACAAGTGAGGGTGTTGTTTAGCCATTTTAAGTATAGCTCCATGCAGGTTAGTTTAACATACTAGGCCGCTGTGCACTTTGCCCTAGATATATTTTATTCAGCTTTGCACTGTTATTTTATAATAACCCGTTTTTATGGTCTTGTTTTAATTTCTTCTATCACACTGTTTAGCTTAGTTCAGCACTGTGTTCTCAAATAATGCATTCTTGATCGCCCTGTGCTTCAGTCAAGGCTACAGTCTGGTACATTGCCGGTAAACGTGGTAGAAGTTTAGTCTCCAGAATTCGTAGAAAATACACATCCTTACGTAGGGACATTTTCTTAGAACATCTGCGTGTTAGTTATAAAAACACTTTCTAGTCCTAGTGCACGTCAAGAGGGAGATTCCAGCCAGGGAACCACAACTGTATGCTGAATGCCCCGTTGCAGATGTTGATGCAGATTTTATGCCTTTGCTCAGGTATGAGGGTTGATGTCCTCCCGGGGGAACCTGAAAGGCAGGCTTAGAGCTTAACATGAGGTGCTTGAAATATATCTTAGAGAGAGAATAATCTAGCGGCACTATGATAGCCTTATTCTCGTGCTTCACTCTCATCGTTACTATTTTAATATTACTGTGTTGTGTAGTTCTGGTTTTGCGGCTCATACTTTGCTATCCAAAATGCAGTCGTTTTATTAAAGCAATCTTTAAAACTTACACTGCCTTTATTGTCATTTATATATGAGATTGTACTGTGTATGAGAGAACCGGTTGTGACCTGAGTGACCACGACTTCCCTGAGAAGTACAGAAATGTCATGCGCTCGGCTGCCCAATCATCTCTACCATTTCGGGAGAGATGAGGCACTGCTAGTTAGCTGGCGCAAAGCCCGGATTTGGAGTGGCAAGTGTCTTCCACAGTGTGTCAGACTCAGTCCCCCACATTGTAGACGATCTTGCTGCTCAAAATCCAGTAGTCTCATTTAGATAATGAGAGCCTACGCGACAGTACGATAAATAAACTGATTATGCTATACAATGTATTTGAGTATGCATTGTAGACCCACCTGACACAATACCCCAGGAGGAATGTGAGGGTTGGGAAAGCAACTATGATACAAATGTAGGCACAAGGAACCTTTAGGGTAATGCAAAGACAGGAGCCAGTCAGGCTAACAGGATGCAGGGTCAATCAGGATCCAAACATTTAACAAGGTAAATACACAGTGGTCAGACTGAGACTGGTCAAAGGTGGAACAACACAGTGTAAACGGAAAACTGTGTTTCTCCTGTGTGTTGGAACATAACACATTAACCCAAGGGCTGTGTTACACAGCTGATTTTGAGGGCAATTCATAACAGTCTTATAGATAAAATGACAGCTTCTATGCTGTTCCAGGCAGCTGCAAGGGCTGTGCATGTTCAAATGGCTGGTCTCCATGGAGGTGCTCATAGGTGTGTGCAGCATCATTCTCTCACAAGTCCTGTAGGTGAGATTCAAGTTCAAAGGGCCAACAGTACCTTTCACGTGGGAAGCAACGTACAGGTGATTACAGGTCCTACAGACTAAAAGCCAGTGCATTATTTAATCTGATGTCCATGCAGACGGAAGTACAATGACTATGGCATACCATACTAAAGAGGGAAGCACACTGGATTAACATTATGAGTCTGGGTGTGTGTAGAGGAGGGATTATCTGGGGACACATATTCCCATTCCAGGGACCTCTGAAGAAGGATGGGATGAGGCAGGGAACATGGGTGTGGCTGGACTTAGGACATGGAATGGCATGTGCAGGGGATGTCATGTGAGCAATGCTAGTCATAGCTGGGGCACTTTTGCTATCAATTTGCTGCTTATATGGAAATCTTATCACACAGAGTCCTTGCAAAGATAGGTGATGTAAGACTTACTGCTGTCAAGGGTCTGTTCATACATTCCTGTTACCAATGCAATAGCACATCAACTGCCTCATGTATGAGACATTTTTTACCCTTATTGACTGATGGTGTCTGAGTTGTGTGCCATATGCTGTGATGAACCATGTTGCCAACATGTATGTGTTAAATAGGTGTGGTCCTCTGCTATTGCCCTTCAAATGTGAAATGTACAAGATATATGTCATTTACAGTGTGTGTGAATGTGGCTGTACATTCAAATGCATCAACAATTATTTGGAATTTTCTGTGTCCTAATCTGTATTTCAGCAATGCTCCATGAGGCTACACTCTGATTCTGATAGTTAGAGATAATGTTATGCAAAAATGATTATCCGGACCATGATATAGTGTATAGTATAGGTGTTTATTGACATATGGTAAGACAGTGGTGAAAGCTGAGTAGAGTTAAAGAAATTTTGGACAATATGTTGTCTCCGACGCTATCCTGCAGCTGTGTTTGGATGGTCCCCCTCATGTTGATGGACAGCATCCTCCTCTTCAGGCATTTGTGGGTCGGGTTCATATAGGGGAATGTTCCTTCTTACACATATGTTGTGCAGAATGGCACAGGTCAAAATGATTTTGCACACCATTTCAGGTGAGTATAGGAGGCTGACTCTGGTGATGTCGAGGTACCTGAATCTTGACTTCAGGATGCCAAAGGTCCTCTCGAATATGGTGCATGTCCTCCAATGTGACTCATTATAGGCATGCTCTGATGCTGTGCTTGGGTTTGCAAACAGGGTCATGATCCATGGCTGGATCCCATACCCCTGATCAGCTGAAAGAGAAAATGGGTGAGAATATGTTGATGTACCTTGCACCATAAATATCAATTTGCATGGCAGTTATTCTTTTGTGTTGTCTGTGACTCATCAGTGTTTGTGCTATTGTGTGGAATCCTAGGCTTCTAGGATGTACCATCAGCATTGGGTGGTTTCCTTATCTGAACAGGTGTTTGGCTGTTGACCGGATGTCAGCAGTATTTTTGTAGAGTTGCAGTACAGTGTGTACTCCCTTGCATTGTGTCATGTGAAATAGGTGTCCCTGTGTCTTAACTGGGGGTGACATGAAACTTCCATACACAGAATCAATTCCACAGTGGTGGTAACACAGTTGCATCTATATACCCTGGACATCCCATCCAGTTTTACATATGCAATAGAAATATTAAACCATCAGTGAGGCCCTTTGATTTGGCAAGGTGACAATGTGCAACACATCTCCATACGTTGTGAGCACTGACATGTTAAGAATTGACTATGCACTAAATTCACATGTCTGACAAGTTCACTGCAGACCTATTTCTCTGCCCTTGCCAAGTCGACTCAGGTTGTAACGTGTACCTATACTACTAAACATGTTCTAGTTCAGATGGCTACCTTGGTTGTGAGGTTGTCATTTAGAGTTTCAGAAGGTCCGTATGCCTGTACATCTGTTGTGTGTGTGTTAATTTGTCGCAATGCATATGTGTAGGATTGTGCACTTTCAATATTGTCCCATCAAGATGAGTTCTGCGCACAGTCCACTTGCTTATTGGTAGTGGGCAATGTGAGAGCAGGTGTAATGTGAGATATTGATACAGCCTCAATGATTGCATGTGACCTTCATTGGAGTCATCATCATGCTATGTGTGTCATGGTGTTTGACCTGCACCAAAAAAAACATTACACACCCCTTACACAGTATGTGTTGGTTGGAAGGGTGTTTGATTGAGTGTTATTGATGTGATATTGAAAGATTAATCTTCCAAATTGTACTGCCAGTTGGGGCAATGTCTTTGTCATTGTGTTGTTTTAAATTGTCCCCTTGTGGCTCTGGAGTGGCATCTGTTGTTATTTGGAACTGTCATTTGTCCTTAGGTGTGAATCCCATTGGGTGAGGATATCAAACATGCCTAGCGGTGTCACAACCTCATTGTCTTCTTGTCCACGTGTCGATGTCGTGGTGTATGTGTTGTGTGTCCTAGAGGGTTGCTGTGCTGTATGTACATAACTGGGTTTATGTACTTACCAACAAGTAGGCCATTTACATATTGTCCATCCTGGAAGTGTTGATTGATGGTGCAGTGACGGAAGATGAATGAATCATGTACACTCCCAGGATACTTTGCCACGATGTTGGTGATCAAACCCCGGTGATCGACAATGGCCTGCACATTGATGGAGTGTGTGTGCTTCCTGTTGCGGTATAGATGTTTGGTTGCAGAAGGTGGCACAATGCGTACATGTGTGCAGTCAATGGCACCAAGGACAAGTCGGAAGCCATTAATTTGGTAAAACCCCTGTTTTGACTCCAGCTCCTTCTGCTGTGTGTTGGGGAAGCTGATGTGGCGGGGTGTGAGGGAGATGATAGCATCCAGTACCTTGGGTAGGAAGGCGGAGAATGATGACTGTGAGATACCAGTGGTTTGAAAGGAGCCACTTGCCAACATGTGGAGTACAGCTAGCAGCTTGGTTTCTGGTGGAATGGTGTGGGGTGTCTGCAAGCTCTGTGCCAACTGTGGCTCAATGTTGCGCAGCAGCTGCTGAATGGCTTGCTAGTTGAGCCTGTACCTATGAATGATGTCTTGTTGGCGGAGTCCCAGAAGGGTTGTCCTGGTGCGTAATATCCTCTCCAGCCTTCTGTGTTGCCTATGGGGTCCCTGCTGGTGTTGTGGAAGCTGCTGTTGTTGGTCCTGTGCTCTGCGTCGGCGTGCATGCTGGATGAAAAGCACCTCCATGTCTTCCTTTTGGAGCTATGCAATTGCTTCTGTGTGTTTTCATTAAGTTCATTAAGTACAGGTGTGTTTGCCCCATTTTAACGCCTGCCCTGACCCAGGTGTTATTTTTTTACACAAATCGGGCCGTGCGTAATTTTTGCACGGTAGCATAAATAAGGCGCCTAGGAGTTTTTTGGACGGGAACGCCTACCTTGCATGTCATTAATGCAAGGCGGTTTCCCGCATCCAGAAAATAAGGCACATGACGGAATTTTGGCGTTCGTGGGCTCGGACATCAAAGTTTAAATATGGTACACGGTTTGCGCCGATTGTGCATCAAAATGTTTGACGCACATTCGGCGCAGACAGAGTATAAATATGCCCCTTAGTCTATGTAGAGTGGGACAATTAAAAGTCCAGTCATAGTCAAGGTATCATGTCCAGTCAAGTGTCCTCCTGGTCATCCTCCTTTGCAATGACAATAAGGTCCTCTGTGCTGGTGGCATCCTCCTGGCTGGCCGTTGGAGAACCTGAAACCCCATGGGACACACAGGGGTTTGAGGGCTATTAGGGGAAACAATGTGGGAAAACGAAACAGGACATTAAGGGTTGTATGGGATGGACACTGAGACAGGTCCATTATGGCAGCACCCAAGGAAGTGCTGCTGGCATTGAGGGCAGCAAAGTTCTGGGCAATATCCAATCAGATCCCATGCACTTCCTCATAGATCTGCTGTAGGATCCGACAACAGATTACCTGCTTCCCCTCAGCTGCCAACATCCCTTCTTGGGATGCAGTTACAGGTGTGACAACACAGGGAGGGGATTGGGTACCACATGAGGGATGTGGGTTGTCGGGGAGAATAGAGCTCCTCCTAGGATTCTGGCAGGCACTCAGAGGGGGACTGGTGCAGGGGTGGTAGCTGGGTGCCCCGATGGACTGGGGCACCATGTGGTACAGAAGGGTCAGGTGTTTCATCTCCCTGTGGTGGGGTCACCTCCGGCAGGTCCAATATTTTAAATTCAAAGGGAAAGGGGACACCCCCGCCCTTACTGGCCAGTGGTTGGAGCGGGGACATCCCCCCTCCCAGCCAGTGGTTTCCATTTCTGGTCCCACCCACCCTACAGTTTCTGCAGCATCTACCCTGTCACTCTCAGCTGAGTCCGTCTGGGTGGGCACACTCAACCGCCATCCTGATGTTGTTGGTTCCTCCTCCACTTCCTCTTCTTCTGTTGAAGACAAAGGCTGTGCCCAACAATGCTCCCAAGAAAGTCATCTGTTTCCCAAGTCCTCTTTTTGGGTGTTCCTGGCCAGCCGGGTCCACTAAAATAGAATTGAAAACATTGTGTAGTAGGTGGACAAATGTAGGCAAGGTACATGAGTATCAAAACAAGTGCTGAATCAGTACTCCATTTATCTCACTGACCGATATCAGGTGACTTAGGGCCAGATGTAACAAGTTCCCGGTTTGCATTTCTTAAATAGTGAATTTTAAGAAATCGGTATGTTAGAAATGCAAAATAGGATGTATCAACATTGGGAGTAAGTATCTGCGATTTCTTAAAATTTGCAAACTCAATTTGCAATTAGCAAATACCGAATTGCAAATCATTTGCTATTCGGAATCTGAAAATCGCAAAAAATCGGAAAATGGCAAACTGGAAAAGCCTGATGACATCACAACCAGGAAGTGAGTCAGCCCATGCTGTTTCCAGGAGCCACATCCACAGGAGCAGGCAGGGAGACACAGCCCAGCACCAGGGAGCCAGCCTTGTGATCCAGCCAGGATCCAATTGAAACATGTTCACTGATGGGAAGGTAAAGGACAAGGGAGACAGTGTAGGAGGCTGGCCTGGCTTATAGTGGGTACCTTGTGGTACTTACACCTTGTGCCAGGTCCAGTTATCCCTTATTAGTATATTAGAGGTGTTCTAGCAGCTTAGGCTGATAGAGGTAGCTATAGCAGAGCAGCTTAGGCTGAACTAGGAGACATGCAAAGCTCCTACTATACCATGTATATCACTTAGCACTATATCATAAGAAAACACAATACTCAGAGTTACTAAAAATAAAGGTACTTTATTTTAGTGACAATATGCCAAAAGTATCTCAGAGGATATACTCCTTTAGAAGGTAAGTAATATACACAAAATATTCACACACAAACCAAATCAGGTAAGTAAACAGTTAGAAAAGTAGAGCAAACTGTAGAACACAATAGAATGCAATAGGGAAAAATAGGCCTAGGGGCAACAAAAACCATATACTCCAAAAGTGGAATGCAAACCACGAATGGACCCCAGGCCTAGTGTAGTGTGTAGAGGGTCGCTAGGAGTGTAAGAAAACACTAAGGGGGTCCAAGATACCCAACCCCAAGACCCTGAAAAGTAGGAGTAAAGTTAACCTACTACCCCAGAAAGAAAGTAAAGTCGAGATAGGGGATTCTGCAAGGGCAAGAACTGACTGCAAAACACTGAAGACATATTCCTGGACCTGAGTTCCTGCAAAGGAAGGGGACCAAGTCTAAGAGTCACTCAAGTGTCCAGGGGGTGCAGGAGCCCACTAAACCACGGATGAAGGTGCAAAAGGGCTGTCTCTGGGTGGAAGAAGTAAAAGATTCTGCAACAACGGAAGGAGCCAGGAACTTCTCCTTTGGTCAGAAGATGTCCCATGGTATGCTAGAGGATGCAGAGGTGTTTCCATGCAGAAATACCACAAACAAGCCTTGCTAGCTGCAAGAGTTGTCGTTGAGGTTTTTGGGTGCTGCCACGGCACTCGCAGAAGCACCTGAACAGGCATTTAGAAGATCTGAGGATGACGGTTGACTCAGAACAACAAAAGAGGGTCCCCCACGTCGGAGTCCAACTCGGCGAGTTGGGCAATGCAGGTTGGAGTGTTGGGGACCTGGGCTAGGCTGTGCACAAAGGAAGATTTGCAAAAGTGCACAGAAGCCCGAGCAGCTGCAGTTCACACAGTGCACAGGATTACTGTCTGGCGTGGGGAGGCAAGAACTTACCTCCACCAAATTTGGACTGAAGGATCACTGGACTGTGAGGGTCACTTGAATAGAGTTCCTGTGTTCCAGTGACCACGCTCGTTAGGATGAGAGGGGACCCAGAGGACCTGTGATGCAGTCTTTTGGTGCCTGAGTTAGCAGGGGGAAGATTCCGTCGACCCACAGGAAATTTCTTCTTGGCTTCCAGTACACGGTGAAGGCAGACTGCCCTCAGAGCATGCACCACCAGGAAACAGTTGAGAAAGCTGGAAGGATGAGGCGCTACAATGTTGCTGGTAGTCTTATTGCTACTTTGTTGTGGTTTTGCAGGTGTCCTGGAGCACTCAGCGGTCGATCCTTGGCAGAAGTCAAAGAGGGAAGTGCAGAGGAACTCTGGTGAGCTCTTGCATTCGTTATCTGGTGAGATACCCACAGGAGAGACCCTAAATGGCCCTCTGAGGAGGATTGGCCAGAAAGGTAAGCACCTATCAGGAGGGGTCTCTGACGTCACCTGCTGGCACTGGCCACTCAGAGGTGTCCATTGTGCCCTCACACCTCTGCATCCAAGATGGCAGAGGTCTGGGACACACTGGAGGAGCTCTTGGCACCACCCCGGGGAGGTGCAGGTCAGGGGAGTGGTCACTCCCCTTTCATTTGTCCAATTTCTTGGCAGAGCAGGGCTGGGGGGATCCCTGAACCGGTGTAGACTGGCTTTTGCAAGGAGGGCACCATCTGTGCCCTTCAAAGCATTTCCAGAGGCCAGGAGAGGCTACTCCTCTCAGGTCCTTCACACCTATTTCCAAAGGGAGAGGGTGTAACACCCTCTCTCAGAGGAAATCCTTTGTTCTGCCTTCCTGGGACTGGGCTGCCCAGGCCCCAGGGGGGGAGAAACCTGTCTGAGGGTTGGCAGCAGCGGTAGCTGCAGAGAAAACCCCGGAAAGTTAGTTTGCCAGTACCCAGGCTCTATGCTGGCGCACCTGGGATGCATGGAATTGTCCCGTCCCCCCAAAACCAGAATAGTATTGGGGGGACAATTCCATGATCCTAGACATGTTACATGGCCATGTTCGTGGTTACCATGGTGACGCTACATTTAGATATTGACCTATATGTAGTGCACGCGTCTAATGGTGTCCCTGCACTCACAAAGTCTGGGGAAATTGCCCTGAACAATGTGGGGGCACCTTGGCTAGTGTCAGGGTGCACTCACACTAAGTAACTTTGCACCTAACCTTTACTAAGGGAGGGTTAGACATATAGGTGACTTATAAGTTACTTAAGTGCAGTGTAAAATGGCTGTGAAATAACGTGGACATTATTTCACTCAGGCTACAGTGGCAGTCCTGTGGAAGGATTGTCTGAGCTCCCTATGGGTGGCAAAATAAATACTGCAGCCCATAGGGATCTCCTGGAACCCCAATATCCTGGGTACCTAGGTACCATATACTAGGGAATTATAAGGGTGTTCCAGTGTGCCAATCAGAATTGGTAAAATTAGTCACTAGCCTGCAGTGACAATTTTAGAAGCAGAGAGAGCATAAACAGTGAGGTTCTGGTTAGCACAGCCTCAGTGATACAGTTAGGCACCATACAGGGAACACATATAGGCCACAAACTTATGAGCACTTGGGTCCTGGCTAGCAGGATCCCAGTGACACATATCAGACATACTGACAACATAGGGGTTTCACAGTGAGACGGTAAAAACACCCTGACATATACTGACAAACGGGCCAAAAGTGGGGCCAACAAGGCTAGAAAGAGGCTACCTTCCTACAGACAGGAAGCAGAAGCTCAAATTCAGTGAGCAGGAATTGGAGGTGCTCACTGAGGAGGTTGTCAGGAACCATGACAAACTCTTTGTGAAGAACTCACTACAGGTCCCTGAAAGTGAGAAAAGGAAACCGTGTTTGGAAATCCAGACAAAAATCTGTGCGGTGGGGGTTGCGCAGCGCTCTGTGGAGGAAATTCGCAAGAGATGGTATGACCTTTGTTCCTGTGCCAAAGAAAGGGTAGCCAGCAGGCTAAAGGAGGCAAGGAGCACCAGAAGAGGACCACACACCCAGACACTGTCCATACCAATAGAAGACATGGTGGAGTCCATGCTGCTTCCGGAAGCCATCAGTGGTGTCACTGACATTGACACCTCAGGGACACCCAGCACCAGCAAAAGTAAGGCCAGCAATGATGTGTATCCCTATATGTGCATGTACAAACATCCCCTAGAAATTAGCTTGATGCAGCCTGATAAGTAGCCCATGCCACAACTTACGTACAACACAGCAATGCCTTATGGTAGTGACAGTCCACAATCCTAAGGTCAATAAACCACATTCAAAACAACATGGTGTTCAGCCACATAGAGAAACAACACACACAAGACACAGTAATACGATGTCAGAGTACAAAATGTACTATTGTGCAACTTATTGAGAGATATAAATGAACATTGTTGTTGCAGATATCCCGGGACCTGCTGAAGGGGAAGGTGGAAAGGTGGGGGATGTTGAAACACACCCACAGCCCGACTCCAACACAAGTGAGTCTCTCAGTATTGCACCAAGCAGACGCAGGGTGGGGGCGTGGCCAAGATGGCGGCCGGAGCGGTCGCTTAAACGAAGAGCTCTGCTCGCGGCCCACCAAAATCCTACATCGATCCTGTACCCAGCGCCAAATAAATAACAAATCCGCAATAGGTGCCCCCCACTGCACCCCTCACGTGAGGATCCGAGGCTCTGGAACACAAGAAGAAGCCTAGCAGGCACGTCGAATGCTCCCGCGGGCCCAGAGCGGCAGGAGGCACCGGAGGGCACGACCCGGCCCGGCCGTCTGAGCGGAGCGGGCCCGGATCGCGGTGCCACCTAAGAGTGAGTGCCGGACTGGACTACCGCCGCCGATTGACCCACTGGGCCAGGTGCGGTGAGGGCAGAGATTGCGCCGGTGGCGTCCGAGGACGGGCAGCCGCGGAGCTGTGCGCGGCCTCGGGGACCATCGGGGGCCCCCGAGACTGGGCCCTGGTGACTGGGGGAGCTGCCGGAGGTGACAGCGGGAAGGGCACCGGAATCACTGCCGCGAGTCGAAGTGACCCGCAACGAAGAGGTCGAAGTAGCAGTGAACAAAGTAAACTCGGCGGGCCTGAGGGGCGTCCATGGCAATGCGAACGAGGATCGGCCGGGGCCACGACTACCAGGAGCAGCATTCGAGGTGAGAGTGGGGGTGGCGACCGGAGCGGCACTGGCGCCAGCGGAGCCGGTGTAGTCCTGTGAACAGGGGTGCCCCGAACTTCTCAAAGAAGCAGAAGGCCACAACGGGCAACGCGAACACCGCCCGGCGGCATGACCACGAGGGGCTCCACATGAACTACAGGCCTAGACAACAATATAACCATGCCGCTGGCTAAAGAAGCTGACCACAGCATAAAATCAGCAAAACTAGTGAATACTCAGTCGGGCACCACTAAGACCTATACAGACGTGTTAATCGCAGCCCCACATAGCCCACCACCACCCCCCCCCAAAAAAAAAGCCATTCGTGGGAAGTTAAAACTACCCCCTTGGAGCCTGCAGCGGCCTCACGCTGCAAAGGTAACGGTTGACCCAATAGCACACATTACTGGAAATAATGGTCAAACCAAAACAGCCCAAGCTGGGGCCCCTCTCGGACCGCGGATCTCCACCAGACTTACAGATAACAACCATATCGCAAGTAAATGAGACATTGCGCACGCACTCGTCGCAATTTGAAAAACTCCTGCAAGCAGTCATGGACACTAAGACTTCCCTCGAGAGCAAGATTGATTCCACAATCTCGGAAATCACAATTTTACGTGCGGATCACCGCAAGCTAACAGAAAGGGTCGTCATCACAGAAATAGCATTAGCTGACGTCCAACCAGAAGTAACCACAATGAAAAATAAAATACAGCAGCTGGAAACGGAAATCACACTGCTGCAACGCAGGACCCAAGATGCAGAGGGCCGTGCTAGACGAAACAATGTCAGATTCCTAGGCATCCCAGAAAGAACAGAATCACCCAAGGCTGAAGAATTCCTGGAGAACTGGCTTAAAGACACAATAAAAATACTAGACCCTGCTAAAGTGCCAATCATAGAAAGAGCACATAGAATCCCAGGCAGACCTCCTCGCCCGGGCGCCCCACCCAGCCCACTGATAGCGAGATTTATAAACTGCAGAGATAGGGACCAAGTCTTACAGCACTTCAGAACCTCAGGCACAGCTAACATGGAGAATTGTGTCATCACTGCCTATCCGGACTACACAGCGGAAGTCCAAAACAAGAGGGCATTGTTTTTTAAAGTCAAGCAAGTCTTGCACGAGAATAAAATCACATATTCACTCATGTTCCCAGCTCACCTCCGGATAATCTCAGATGAAAAAACACTCATATTCCCAACACCGGAGGACGCCTGGACATGGGCACATGCGAAAGGCTTAGTAGATCCAGCTAAAGAGGACAGGCTGAAGGAAGACTGGATAACACCTTACCCCCGCAGGGGGAAAAAAAAGAAAAACACTTTGGCGCGCCCAACCAAAACACAAATGGCAGACGATCAGGCGCAAGCCTTAAAAGAGATCAGCACCCTATCGCGCTTGCAGCTGAGCACCACCAGCGAAGCAGACTTCAACGACAGCGGCTCGCAACACAGCGGAACCAGCTCCTCCCCCTCCCTGCTGACGAGGGGACCGTGCCTTACTCCACGCGCGGCAGACGAAATATAAGAATCTCGCGACAGGACCCTAAAGAAGTGGAACCTAGCTACATCTGCACTAATACAACAAGGGACACCGAACTCGGGAAAGAGCGATGCTATACCACGCTAAAGATGGCATGACCCGGCGGGATCGAGCGCAAACGCGTAAACTCCAACACTGGCCCTCCGTGCGAATGACACTATAACGTAAAATGGTATACAAGGACATAACATACAACATAATAACATGGAATGTAAAAGGCATGGCTGGCGCAACCAAACGAAACAAGGTACGAGCACACTTAAAGCGCCACCACATACACATTGCCATATTACAGGAAATGCACATCACACCAGCAGACGCCAAAGCAGCAGAAAAGAGCTGGGCGGGACAGATATATGTGGCAGGAATATCCTCTTTCGCGAGGGGGGTCTTGATCTGGATAGCTCCTGGTGTCCCCTACGTCACAAGGCATATCATAACAGACAAGGAAGGCAGATACATCCAGCTGGTGGGAGCGCTGGACGGCGAGCCACTGGTGATTACGGGGCTATATATCCCTAACGTTAAACAAGGTGAATTCTTACAAACCACCATATCTCACCTATCAAACTCCTTAAATCTACCTAATATATGGGGCGGGGACATGAACTGCGTTCCACAAGTAGACATGGACAGGTCATACCCCCCACTAGTGGCCACCCCAGTAAGGAAAAACTCACAAACGCTGCAAACCTGGTTATCAGAGCGTAGACTAATAGACGTGTGGAGACACCTCCACCCACTAGATAGGGAGTACTCCTACTACTCACCAGTGCACCTCCTGCACACCCGCATAGATTTAATACTCAGCTCACAAGGCTTGATACACAAATTCACTAAAGCAGAATACTCCGCGAGAGTGATCTCAGATCACAACCCTCTCATAGCACATATTAAGTGGGCAGACCGCGTACACGTATCTCGATGTGGCGCCTGCAACCACGATTATTACTAGAACCCCCCTTTAGACAGGAAATAGCCACTCAAATTAACACATATTTCACACTCAACAGCGGAACCACGAAATCCAGAGCAAACGAATGGGACGCACATAAGGTAGTAATTAGGGGCATATGCATGACAATGTCCAAGGGGGTACATCAAACACTGACGAACGAAATTCGCGTACACGAGCAAAACGTAAGATCCGCAGAATGTAAATTTGCAGAGGGTACAATAGACAAGGCGGGCCTCACAGCATAGCGAACACTGTGGAATGATGCAGACCACCGTCTGAGGCAGTATGACTACAGATATCATATGGCCCGAATGCACTCAGAGGACGACAGACCAAGCAGACTCCTGGCGTGGCTCTTGAAGAGCGAACGTCACAATGCACCCATCGGTGCCCTACGCCTGAACACGGGAGAAATTATAAACTCCCAAACCGAAATAAACAATGCTTTTAAAGAATATTACAGTACACTGTATAGGGCGCACCTCTCTCCATCAAAAGAACAGATACGCAAGTTCTTCAGTGGGATACAAATAAATCACCTCACACCAACACAGGCCGAGGAACTCGATAGACCAATAGATATCGCGGAAGTGCAACAGGCACTACATCAGTTGACACACGGTAAGGCACCGGGCAGCGACGGCATCCCCATAGAATATTATGACACCTTTCAGACGCAAACACTAGCGCCATACTACGAAATGCTGAACGAGGCCTTAGAGCGTGGCCAACTGTCTGAATCACAACGCGAGGCGATAATAGTGGTGCTACCTAAACCAGGCCGCGACCCTATGGATGTCCACTCATACCGGCCATTGTCACTATTAAACTCAGACTGCAAATTGCTTGGCAAAATACTAGCAAACCGTCTGCTCCCACTGCTACCAGAACTGGTGTACCACGACCAGTCGGGATTCATACCCTGCCGAAACACATTTGTCAATATACGGAACCTTATCCGTATGATGGCAAACACCCCAGAGAACGAAAACGAACAAGTAGCGGTGTCACTGGACATTGAAAAGGCTTTTGATACATTGGGTTGGCCTTTTCTACTAGAAACACTAGACCTAATGGGTTTCGGCAAGACATATACTAGGTGGATCAGGACCTTATACTCTGAACCGACAGCTAGAGTCAAAACAGGTGAAACCATATCGGAGACGTTTAGAATCGAGAGGGGCACTAGACAGGGTTGCCCATTATCCCCATTGTTGTTCGCTCTCGCCATGGAGCCCCTAGCTGCCCGACTACGAACACATGCATCCGCGTGGGGCATTCAAGATGGCCCCCAGTATTGCATAATCTCACTATACGCGGATGATGCGTTAATATTTCTACGCAACTACACTACCGGGTATACTCGAATTGCTAGATCAGTTCGGCGCCATATCTGGTTTAAAGGTAAACTGGTCGAAATCCTGTGTATTTCCCATGAGAGTGATTCCAGAGACACGCCGTATAGACCACTCTTTGAATGAGCTGAAATGGTGTTACACCACATTTAAGTACCCGGGAATAAACATCTACCACAACCCTCAAGACCTCAGGGAGGGAAACCTAGGACGTACGATCAGAGCCCTCTGAGGCTTTCTGCCCTTCTGGTGCTCGCTCCCACTCTCCCCACTGGGCAGAGTGGCCATAGCTAAGATGGTTGTACTGCCACGTCTGCTATATTTTTTCTCTGCGCTAACTCTGACTGTACCAGCCTCCCTTTTTAGAACTCTATCCAGCATATTGACAGATCTAAAGATCTAATTTGGGGCAATGGCCGACGCAGAGTGGCCCTAACTAAAATATACCAACCACTCACACAGGGTGGGTTGGGTGTGCCGCGACTTGAACTATATTATGTATACGTCCCAGTTACAATGGGTGCTTAAATGGATACGCGATCCTGCCAACATAGAAGCATAAATTATACATAGCGAACTGGGGCACACCAACATAATACGCCACTTAACGGATAGAGATGAACCACGACGTACGCAAAACATCCTACTTCACAATGCACGGCGGATATGGCACCGCTACGTGCTGAGTGGTGACAAGACACCACAATACTCCCCTAAGATGCCACTGCTAGACATACCCAAAGCCGAAAGGGTAGCCGCAAAACTAGACTTAACAGCTTGGCCAATGAACGGCATACAAACAGTGGGCGACCTATTTAGCGACGGACAAATAATAACGTACGAGGCACTGGCCAACGCCCATAACCTGGGGCGCGGCGATTTCATCACATAAGGCGCGATGCGACAATTAATACGGGCCACTTGGAACTGCAGTAACAAAGAACCCACCGTAGCACCTATCCTACATGAACTACTAAATTGTTTGCAAAATCCAACCAATATCTCGGGAACGTATAAAATCCTTACCACACATACACACAAGGCCAAGAACAAGCCAAAAACAGATGGGACCAGACTCTAACCAACACTCTCCCACAACACAAGTGGAACCAGGCAGTAGCACTAACACACAACGTGTCACGTAATCCCAGGCTCCGATACACACAGTTCAACTACTTACATCAGACATATTTATCACCACACCGTCTTGCACGTATGTTTCCTCGTTCATCTCAGAAATGCCCCAGATGTGGAACCATTGAAGCCACCTTCTTTCATATGACCTGGGAATGTCCCCCGATCTTGAAGGCTTGGAGTGACATAATATTTCAAATATCCGAATGGTTAGATACCCCGCTATCTCCCAACCCAGAACTCTGCTTGTTGGGTATAAGAGAAAGACCTAAAGGCAGGAAGCAAATACACAAATGCATAGATCTAGCGTTGGTTTTGTACAGGCGACTAATAGCTATGCACTGGAAGGCCTCCAACGCACCAGAGACACAACTATGGCACAGGGAACTATTGCGCTGGGCAAAAGCAGAAGCATACACACTGCAGTCGCTGCAGGACAGAGAGATTAAAGTAAAGGGTGCAGAGACCTGGAACTCCTTTGTCACAACATTAGAAAGTAAAGACGACAAGCGCCCCCCCGAGCACAAAATAACAAACAAGTAAATATCAACAAAACAAGAGGCAAAGTATAACCTTTACAAATCACGAAACATACCCCATACACCCATTAATCGTAAGCAACCAACAGAACACCTCCGATACTTCTGTAGATGGGCCACTAGGCTCCCCATATCCGCCCTCTTCCCCGCACTCTCTCTTTAACACACTAAGGGGGTCATTCTGACTCCCGCTGGCGGCGGTAACCGCACGCCTGGCGGGAGCCGCCGAATGACCGCACCACGGTCAAATGACCGCGGCGGTCATTCTGAGTTTCCCGCTGGGCTGGCGGGCGACCGCCAGAAGGCCGCCCGCCCACCCAGCGGGAAACCCCCTTCCACGAGGATGCCGGCTCCGAATGGAGCCGGCGGAGTGGAAAGGGTGCGACGGGTGCAGTTGCACCCGTCGCGATTTTCAGTGTCTGCTATGCAGACACTGAAAATCTTTGTGGGGCCCTGTTAGGGGGCCCCTGCAGTGCCCATGCCATTGGCATGGGCACTGCAGGGGCCCCCAGGGGCCCCACGACTCCCGTTCCCGCCAGCAAGGTTCTGGCGGTCAAAACCGCCAGAACCAGGCTGGCGGGAAGGGGGTCGGAATCCCCATGGCGGCGCTGCCTGCAGCGCAGCCATGGAGGATTCCTCAGGCCAGGGAAAAACCGGCGGGAAACCACTGGTTTCCCTTTTCTGACTGCGGCTTTACCGCCGCGGTCAGAATTGGCCTGGATGCACCGCCAACCTGTTGGCGGTGCATCCGCGGTCCCCGGCCCTGGTGGTCTATGACCGCCAGGGTCGGAATGACCCCCTAAACGTCTCTCAGCACCTGTCTTTTTCTTTCTTTTTTTTTTTTTTTTTCTTTTCTTCTCATTCTAAAATATATTTAAGATTACTAGCAAAACGCACCAAGGGAGGCAAGAGGATAAGGATGCTGTACACAAGGACTGTACTACAACTTTGGTGCAAAACATAAACGTGTAATTCTATATGTTCTCACATTATAATCGATATCTGCTTTCATTTCCTCCCCTTCTTTTCATTTTGTATATCCCTGTGTGCAATGTTAAATAAATAATTTTAATAAATAATAATAAAAAGATGTTAAAAAAAAAAAGCAGACGCAGGGCAAGGGTGTTACCTCTTTCAGAGTACAACCTGGACTCAGATGAGATGCTGGATGAACCACCTCAGAGGATAGATCCAAATGAACACAGCAGTCCCTGCCCCAACGTCAGTCAACTCCCCTCAGGAGGCGGCACGATGCAGACAGACAGTGCACAGAGGAAGGAGAGGGCCCATCAATCTTTGGTGGCCTTGAAGCTTACATGCTGAAAGTGCAGCGCCTGCAATGCAAACACATGAGGTCAATGCACAGGCTGTTGGTGTCATTCAATCAGAACATGGGCGCAATGAACAAGCAGTTGGAGTCACTGAATGAGGGGCAGCAAACAGCAGCCGAAAACACAAAGGTCTTGACAAATGCCATTAGGGGCCTCTGCACTGAAATTCAGCAGGAGCGTGTCAGCCACCGTAGGCACTATCACCAATTCATGAGAAAGTGGGATGGGTTCTGCAGATCAGTCAATTGGCTGGCTAGCTCAACTGCCATGATGTCACGATGTGCTGTGGGCATACAGGTGGAGATGGCACACTGCAGTCGGGACGTTGCACAGGGCTTTGTGCAAATAGCCAATGTCTTTGATGCAATGCATACAGCACCCAGTGCTACAAACAGCAAACTGGGTGGTGGAGATAGTGAGGAGTTCTGTAGCCTTAGCAGTCTTACAGCCCAGTGATGCATTCTAGGAGTTGCAGTACCAGACACAGTAATGCCAGTGAACCACCTACAAGAGGGGCCAATAAGGCCACTGAACACCCATGTGGAGTGCATGGACGTAGGAAGTAATTTTAAGGCCTACAGGGGACCACCGTAAAATGTAGCTGTGCAGTTATACTAAGATGCCAATAGTGTGACACTGTTATTTGCACATGGTAGCCTATGGTTCATGGCTATGTCCTATTGACACATACGTTGCCCGAAAACAAGGTAATAAAGTTGCTAACTACAGAAATACATAAAATTGCCGTGGTGTTGTCATTACTTACATCAGAAATGGTTGTGCGTGATGCCAGCACGTCTTTGCCTGCCCTCTGCTGCACTGGTCCTTTCTACTGGGTGATGGGGTGGTAAGGGATCACCATTTTCATCTGAGTCAGACGCCATTAGTTCAACAGGTATGCCCCTTCTTGTTGCAATGTTGTGCAACATTGCACATGTGGCCACAATTTTACAGGTCGTCCCTGGGCTGTACTGTAGTGCCCCTCCACTCTTATGGATGCACCTGAAGCGGCTCTTCAGGAGACCGAATGTCCGCTCCACCACACTGCGGGTTACCCTGTGTGCAGCATTGTACCTCCTCTCTGCAGGCGTTGCAGGGTTCAGGTAGGGCGTCAGTATATAGGTGCGCACTGCGTAGGCACTGTCTACTGGAATGAACAGAGGGTAAAATGAGTACTGTTGGAATCTGAAGTCACTAATACTTCAATGCAACATAGTCATCTATTACTTTACCCAGTAGGTATCCTTTGCCAAACTCCCCAGCTAGCAGTTGTGTGTGAATCCCGCAGTGGCGAAAGATGTGCGAGTCATGTGTGCTACCTGGGTATCTGGCCACAAGATTGGTAATGGTGTTAGAGGCATTGCTAATCACCTGTATGTTCATGGAATTATGATTATGTTTTTTACGGTTGCGATGAACATACTCGGTGGCTGATTGTGGACAGATAGCTACATGTGTCCCATCAATGGCACCTATGACATGTGGGAATTGTGCAATCTGATAGAAATGTATTTTTGTTTGTTGGAATTCCTGTGGGGTGTTGGGGAATTCTATGTGCTCCTGCAGTTTGCTCAGCATGGCATTTAGGAATGCTTTGAAGAATCGTGAGAGAGCACTCTGTGAGCCCCTTCCTGCTGCTGCTATGACCCCTTGATAGTTCCTTGAGGCTAATAGGTGCAGGGAGCATAATACCTGCACATGGGTGGGTATGCTATTGGTCCTGTGTGTGGTGCGCTGCAGTAGGGGTTCTAGATCTGCTGTCAGGTCAAGTATCATGGCTGAGCTTAACCTGTACTTCTCATAGATTTCCTCCTCTGTCTGGTCAAAAAGGGTTATGGCACTCTGAAAATGTGTTCCTGTCTCCTCCTCCCTTTATGCAAACCTGCCAAGATCCTCATTCACTTGCCATCACGTAGAGTGATTCTGGGCCTCTTTATATAGGTTGCACCTGGTTACCACCTGATTTCAATTTGTGGTAAATTGCATGTGCAAAAGGCCATTCTGCAAATTTTCACAATTTGTGAATTTTTGATGCATCTCATTGCGACATGGTTTTGCGTGTCGCAATCAGTGTATCGCTAATTGCGCCAGGATTTTGCGGATTGCTATCTGCGATTCGCTAAACTGTGTCGCAGTTTGCGTCTTGCAAATAGCGATTCGGTATTTCATGTCACTATTTGGGATGCGCTGATTGCAACACGCAAAACGATGTCATGTTCGCTAAAAATCACAAATTTTGCGATTCTGTATTTTCACACTGCAAATGCCTTTCATACATCGCAGGGGCCATTTTTGCATTCACAAACGGCCGATTTTTGCAATTCACACCGTTTGGGAATGCAAAAAAGTTTGATACATCTGGCCCTTAGATCTCAAATGAATGTGTACTGTCACTGAGATGCCCAGACGTTACTCACACATCGATATCTGTCACAATTGTTGATGGTATGCCCTTTTATATTGAAAAATTAAATCCTTAAGCAAAATGGCAATATCTAGACCAGATTCTCAGGGGCCATAAAAGTTGTATGTGTAAAAGTGGAGATGTAATGCATTCTGGATGGGGCTGTCCACTCAGAAGTATGAGTATGACAACCCTATTAAGTGTAGAATTAGCAGTATCAAACTATTGCATGTTATCTGGGGTGTCTCATGATCAGAATCCACATAAATGCTTGCATGGGCTTACATGTAAAGGACAGGCCTTGGTACAGGCCATTGTTAAGCTGTGGGCACATGTATTGGTAGAGCCCTGAAAATACCAGCCAATCTACATGCTATGCTCCACATTTGACAGGTCAAGACTGCCTGATGTTGCTATACATCAGTTGACATATGTGACAACATATATCATCTAGCTAAATTTTACATGAGACGTACAAGCCACTGTTGTGAACACATGTGTATTTTTTTTCCCTTGGAAATGTTGGCATTATTTTGTACGACTCAAGCATTTTAAAGTCAGCCATTACTCCAAGATACATGACATTAAACTTCACACTGATGAAAGACACAAAAAAGGCATGCAAGTAACGGCATTTGATACAAAACATGACCTCTTGACCCCTGACTGGACAATGACTGGACCATCCCTTTGCACTTGTACTCAGCAATCATGAGGCCCTTGCTTCACCAGTCATGTTGTTGGCTTTGCATACCTTCATATGCATGGTAGAGGTTTGGCTATTTCCCCTGTTGTGTTTTCAACACACAGGTCCCAGGATGCACTCTGCCCAGTGCTTCGAAAGAGCTCCAATAGGGGATTGGCCTCACGACAGCTGCAGCAATTGTTCAGAATGTGTACATGGTGACACATGTTGATATAGCTCAGTTACCACTCACACCATGCTACCACACCGAGTATTGAGCCCATGCACTCACAAGTTCTCTGCTGCTCCAACTCCTCCAGCTGAGCATGGAGGGTCGACCAGGCTGTTCTTAGGACCCTCCTGTACAGTGGTGTGAGGCTGGGCTAGTGCATGTGGTATTAGGAAGGCTGACCCAACAGTTCTTGGGGCCTCAGTCAGTTATAATGTTTGAGGTCACCCCAATGCTTGTTTGCAGGTCCTGGTCTGCCGGTGGTAAACGCCCACTGTCCTGCAGCGCTGCACTATCTGCTCGCAGAGCTGGGCACGCGCTCTATTGCTCAGTTGGTCCTCTGGGCCCCCATAAACTGAGAGTAATGGTCCAGCACCTCTCAGCTAAGAGATCCAATTCTCGGTCACTGAAGGGGGTGCTATCTCATCCACGCCCTCAGCCATGTGGGGGAAGTTAGATTGTACAGAGCAGTGGGATGACAGAGGATCCTGTGTGTAGGAGAGGATGGCACAGAATGACAGAAAAATGGCTACCTGCAACTTCCTGTCATGGACTTCCTGCCTTGCATTTCCTCTGTGTCATTTCCTGTTGCCAATCATTAGGTTCTGGCCCGACTCAGGATGCTCCACCCTGAGTGCAGATGCTCCGCCTGAGTGGAGATTGCCGCTATGATTGCTGGTGCTCTGTGTACAATGTTTGAAGCATATACACCGAGGGGCCTAGTTACCATAACAAATTGGACACCATGGCGCCCCAAGCAATGTAGCTGTGCTTAGCTGTGTCATAACTAAAACACATGTAAGTACTGTATGCACAAGGATAATGACCAACCATGTTTTTTTCTAGCACTAGTTAATATGGAGCTGCCTAGTGCCAATGCAGGCACACATGCACCATATAGCAAGGGTGTCTGCATTGGAGGGATTAGATGTTTATAAGCAGGAAGTCTTCCTCCCTAAACATACACCGGTAACAGCTCCTTGCTCCCATTATGTAAGTGGAAAAATGCAGCACACAAACAATAAGAAAAAACAGCCTAAAGATGTGTCTGTCTCCCTGTTGTGCCATGCAGACCACACCCCTGGGCTAACGTCATAGTTTCTGCACTGCCTCAGGTATAAATTCTATTAAAACTCTGAGGCAGTACCAATTGCAATGGATGTTGCATGGGTAAGCCCACAGAAACACCCAATGCAAGTCCCTTGGCCACAGAAATCTGCATTGGTTGGGAGCCATGTATACAGTGCAGTCTTAAGACACCCAAAGTGGCTTTGTGCTATTGTTAATAATTAGTGAAAGGGCACTGTGCCACTGGAGTAACACAAAAAGAGATGCTCTGGTGTTGCTTGTGGCGTGTCATGATTCCCCTCAGTACTTGACTAAGGGATATGTGTGGATTTGTGACATACACAAAGTCACACACACACTGACTGCAACATGAATGAGGTGACTGATAGCTATGTGAGCAAGCAAGTTGAACTTGACTATCCCAAGCACGGCATTTGACAGTTAGCATGCATGTATTCTGATAGCTGACAGCATTCACAACACATGTGACTGAACCTAGCAAGGATGGTAGCAACAGGAATACTGATGACATTACAGATAAATGATGCATGTGTAAGAATGTGAGGAACAGTCATGAGCGTCTCAGTCACAAAATCTAGATGTAGGGGGATTGCAAATACAACAACATAATGACAATCCAAGTCACATTACTGAAAAATACAGAGGCATGCTGTTTGAAGCCCTGATCTGGTATGTGTATCCATGGACATCCAGAGTGTTATCATATTTTGCTGAAATATGTCTGGAGTTGCAGATGGGACACCATTGCCAACCTGACAAAAATTTGAAAATAGTGGATACAGGTAGACACACATGTAACCTAACTATAACTTGCAAAAGCATATGCCTGACATTACCTATGCATACATGCTAACATCTACACACTACATCAGAATGGAGACCATGTATTAGGAATAGTAAAATGATTTATTTAACTATAAAACTAAGCCTAACAATCCTAATCTGATTAAACTACCTAAACTAACCTAAACTACACTATAAAAACATAATTTATCACTACTTATGCTAAACATATGACGCCACATGATAAACATCAACCCCCCCACCCTGCTTACCATAAATCTAATAACAAGGACAACAGGTACTACAACTAAACATTGACTAACTAAACAAATGAGCTAAACAATAATATATTTTTTGTACATTTAAAATATATATGTATATTTTAATCTTTTACACATAACCAAACGTCATACCCCTCCCCAACCAAAAACAAAAAAGATGCTCTACACCCCCAGCCCAAAGATAAACTATCACTAAGTACTACAATCTAACCTACATATGCTAACAACAAACCCTAAGTAATTAAATATCCCAACTATATACATGCACATTACGAAATGGGAAGGAACATACTGAGTTAGTGTCCACATGTCCCCTCAGTTCTTCAAAATATGTGCTTTTTCTTCTCGTTGCAGTGTCACAATCTCTGCCCATTCTGATACTCCAACCGGGCAATACTGTACTTCTGGTAGACCAACTCGGTACAAAACTCCTTCCCTTAGGGGGGCTCCACATAGATATCTGCAGCATTTGTAGATGTCGCTGGACTAGTTGATGGAGCTGAGGTTGAAGGTCATGTCCCAGGAAAATTGGAACTGCCTGTAGTCGCAGGCCTTGCTGCAGCATGGGTGGTGGTGGATGGTTCTTTTGGTGACCACCAATGAGGGAAGGCCTTCCAGGCCCCTGAGGCATGCTACCGGTCATTCCTCCTTTGCATCCTTTGGTACTCCTTGGCAACTTGTCTGATGTGGCTGTACCTCTCTGCCCTCTTTGTAGATTCTCACCTCTCGGGTGCCTTCGTGTTTGTAGCTGCAACATAAAGTGGACATTGTAGTTAATTGTATATTTTGGCAAATGAAAAACACACCTGCAATGGATACACCATCTACATTTGTAACACGTTGCCAAGTAAAAATTAACATACCACCCTGCGGGACCAGGTGGGCATACATCTGCACACCAACCTTCAAATCCACATTGCCCTTGTCCATGGTATCGAGACTAGCTCTTGTTACACGGTTACTTTGAACCATCTTGGAAAATCATTGAAGGTCCATGTCACCATTGAGGAAGACTGTCATACACATCGGCCTTTTGACCATGCAACTTCATATTCATCATCGTGGTTTGTTCATCAATGTACCTCGTGTTTGTGCAAGTGACCTCAGATCTATTGACATTTAACTAACTCATCTCATCAAGTACTGCAAGTCAAATGTGACCTCACAACAGGGCAACATACGTCAAGTAGAGATGTCAGGACACATTGCTAGATGCTAAACTGATTGTGACAAACATCACATTGGAAATTGTAGGGTGGTGCAGTCAATACCAGGCGAGATGTGCCATGACTTGATGCATAGCCTCTGAGTAACTTGCCTCCTCACACTATGCTGGCCATTGGTTGTATATGTTCCACAAACAATGCTCAGCGTGTTGCATAACGGCACTCAGCACCACCCCCTCATATGTGGGTGTATGCATATCCCACACCACATCTGCACAGTGATCTTGGTACAGCACTGGCTAATGCTGTATATTGTGTGTCATTTGTTTTTTCATCACATCCTGGACAATATGTGGAGCACCACTAGTAGATAATGCTGTGGTTCATCGCATAGTATATTTCAATATAGTATGGATATCCTTCTGGCCAAACATACATGAAAAGACATAGGAGGATAACATAGGTTAGAAATGTTGCAATCTACGACTCAGGTAATGGGGCATCACACCACAATGGTGGTTGCAATTTGGCCATATCAAGAGGCACATACACAAGCCCCTTGCACCCCAGGTGCGTCCCTTTTTACTCATATAAAAAGTGATGTATGTATGGTACTAGTTGCTTTTAAATCAGCCCCCAAGTGCGGTATGTTGACCACTGACCTGATACTATTAGGTGACTATTCACATAGTAATGCATCACACCATAAACTGAGGTACTCAGTGCTACATGTGGCACACAGGTCAGTGACATGTATAGTCAACAACTGCTAGCAACCCTTCACACATGTGTTGGCCCCTTAACTTCGGCTGCATGACCATACTATCATCACTGATATGGGATTTATGTACCATGTCCAACATTTCTATGGCCTTTGCTCCACATTTTGCCACCAGTGCAATCATTGCAATGGATGCACAGCCCAGTCACATCTGTAACCAAACAGTATATATCCTGGTGAAGCCTACTATGTTTGTGGTAGCATACATGCACTTGGTACATGGCATTGCATACAACATACAACTGCACTCACAACACATTACACATACTGATTGTTACTCACTGGTTGTCTCAGGGTCTTTGAAGCTTTCCACCTCTTTGATTGTAAATGGTTGGGGTCCTTATGGAAGATGAAACATGAGACATGGCACTGTGAATGTTGCACTATGAAGACTATGATTAGTATTGCACATCAAAAATCATTTGCCAATCATACCAGTATTTCTATGTTGATAAATGCTCAATAATGACAACTTACATGTCTCAGTGACATATATTCGTAGCCAGGCTGACATGTACACATTGTTAAATAATTGCAGATGACTTCATACTGCAAAGCTTTTTAAACATTGGTGATTGTGATGTCACCCTGCACATACATGATGTAAAAGACACACTCAGCCATGCCTTCCTTTACTGCTGTGTGACTTCAATTGTACATGACTATGCAACATACCACAGTATCTAGACACTTAGGCGGTCATACTGACCGCGGCGGGCGGCGGTCGCCGCCCGCCATGCGGTCACCGCCGAATGGCCGCTCCACGGTCAGGAGACCGCGGATGCCATTCTGGCTTTCCCGCTGGGCCGGCGGGCGACCACCAGAAGGCCACCCACCGGCCCAGTGGGAAAGCCCCTGCAACTAGGAAGCCGGCTCCGAATGGAGCCGGCGGAGTTGCAGGTGTGCGACGGGTGCAGTGGCACCCGTCACGATTTTCACTGTCTGCAAAGCAGACAGTGAAAATCTGTATGGGGCCCTGTTAGGGGGCCCCTGCACTGCCCATGCCAGTGGCATGGGCAGTGCAGGGGCCCCCAGGGGCCCCACGACACCCGTTCCCGCCATCCTGGTTCTGGCGGTGAAAACCGCCAGAGACAGGCTGGCGGGAAGGGGGTCGGAATCCCCATGGCGGCGCTGCAAGCAGCGCCACCATGGAGGATTCCCTGGGCTAGGGGAAAACCGGCGGGAAACCGCTGGTTCACCTTTTCTGACCGCGGCTTTACCGCCGCGGTCAGAATAGCCCTGGAAGCACCGCCAGCCTGTTGGCGGTGCTTCCGCTGCCCTCCGCCCTGGCGGTCAGAGACCGCCAGGGTTGGAATGAGGGCCTTAGTGGACATGAACACATGTTCCTGGTAACCATGTACTCTTCCACAATGACGCAGTTGTGCCTGCATTGGTGTACAACAGAACTAAATGGCAAAACCCAGTGGACAAGGACAAAACTAAGCACTTTGGCCCTCATTCTGACCTTGGCGGGCGGCGGAGGCCGCCCGCCAAAGTCCCGCCGTCAGGTTACCGTTCCGCGGTCGAAAGACCGCGGCGGTAATTCTGACTTTCCCGCTGGGCTGGCGGGCGGTCGCCTTCAGACCGCCAGCCAGCCCAGCGGGAAAGAGGCTTCCACGATGAAGCCGGCTCGGAATCGAGCCGGCGGAGTGGAAGCTGTGCGACGGGTGCAGTTGCACCCGTCGCGTATTTCACTGTCTGCGCAGCAGACAGTGAAATACATGTAGGGGCCCTCTTACGGGGGCCCCTGCAATGCCCATGCCAGTGGCATGGGCACTGCAGGGGCCCCCAGGGGCCCTGCGACCCCCCCTACCACCATCCGGATCTCGGCGGTCCGACCGCCGGGATCTAGATGGCGGTAGGGGGGGTCGGAATCCCCGCGGCGGTGCAGCAAGCTGCGCCGCCGCGGAGGATTCAATGGGGCGGCGGTACACTGGCGGGACCCCGCCAGTGGTGCCGGTCCGACCGCGGCTTTACCGCCGCGGTCGGAATCCCCATTGGAGCACCGCCGGCCTGTCGGCGGTGCTCCCGCGGTCCTCCGCCCTGGCGGTCAAAGACCGCCAGGGTCAGAATGACCACCTTTGTCTCTTTAATGGTACAGTGTTTCCATTGTCAAAGTTTCTATTTTTGCACCAGCACTGTGCTTACAACCCTGCCCTTTGTCTTAACGTGCTAAAGGAGGCCCTATAGCCAGGATACAAGTACATGCAATTGTAAAGCAATAGTCAATCACAAAGTTTGTGTACTCACCCGCAGTTCATCCCACCTCAGTCCCAATGTGGTCCAGAAGGTCCTGCTCCATGCTGACAATGTCTGCCCAGCAATGCTTCTGTTTATGGTCAGTCTGCACCACCTCGAAAGCATGGTTCATCTGGGAGAGGACCTTGCCCCACAGCAGCTTCCTCACCTCGTTCCGGTAGCCCCGGATCACTCGCCCACCCATGGACACTATCCTGGGAAGGTTTTGGAACACCAGCCAGATGAAACCACCTAACTCCTCAGCCTTTAGGTGATGTGCCCTTTCCCTTCCAGGCATTCTGTCAAACACACCCTCATACCCTGAGCCTTAAAAAAGTAACCCAAACAACTCCAAATTAACCTAGCAAAGTATGCTACCCGAGTGACAGAACCCACCAATACAATGACAGCACAATGTAAAAGACTAATAGACAGGACATTGCAGAGGTCAGGGACAAAACAGGACAGCAGTCAGCACATAATACACCTTAAACAACACTCACTGACACAGATCTCCAAAACACCTCATCTCACCAAGACAGACAAAAAAGTCTGCGGCTGTAAAAGAAAGTGAAAGTAATTTTGCAGATCCTGGTGTGTATATCCATCAGTCACCTCAGTTCCTGTGATGATGATCATGTTTTTGATAATGTGTTTTTTTTTATATGCTACACACCTGTGCTTGATTTTTTATGTTGCATGGTAAGACAACACTAGGCAGTTCCAACTCATCGCATGATGTGTCATTTTTGGTAGACGCGATGCCATAAAAAAACATTCAAAGTGGCAATGCCTTGATTTTTTTATGCAAGGCATGTTAAAATACTAAAATGAATGCTGTCCTTGGCAAAATGTTTTTTTTTTTTTTAATTTAAACTGTCATGTGTAGTGCTGTGTTACTTGTGGATATGCCAGATCAAAATCCTGATCATTTTCTATGTTTTAAGGAATATCTTGTAAGTGAACAAGGATCGTGGTACATGCCTTACAAGGACCAGCCAATATATAGGCCACATTTCCCATCAGGTCATGTAAATGTGAACTTCATAGGGTGGCCTTATGTGCCACCAATGGGACATATTTAAAAGGCCCTTGCACACATTTGTGCCTCTATAGTGTCACTCAATGTTACTCTATGGTGGGAATAAAGAGTGCCTCACCTTGTGCCATAAATGTTCAAAGTGACACAATTGTGCCACTTTGTAAATGTATTGCGACACATCATACCTGTGCAAGGTATGAAGTGTGCAAGATGGCCATACCCCTGCAGGGAGGCCAAAATAGCTATTGCACTGGGAAAGTAACTAGATGTCTTTGCACCATTCTTCCCTCATCTTGCAACAAATAGCCAGGTGTTAGACTGATGCTAGTACTATGTACTATGGGTTTCCATCGGCTTTCATAGCCTAGTGCAACATTTGTTGCTGCCAGTCCAGAGAGGCGCCACAGCTATGTCTATTGTCTTTGGCTCAGCTCTGCTAAAGAGTGCTATAAAGTACTGTTTTGGGAATACAGCACTACCATTGTGCCGTTAGGGGGTCGCATGGCAATCCTATGAAAGTTGCTCATCATAGCCAATGCATCAGATGCTTGTGAATATGCCCCTATGTGTAGTTCCTTTAGACAATTGATCAGTTCACACCCAGGGTTGTAATGGACTACCCATGGAATGTGGCCCATACACCCACATATAGGACTGCGCATATGTCAGAAAATGTGTGCTTTGTCCCAATGTACAGACATTGGGCTGTCATGCAAGGGGTGGTGGTGTTTAAATTGCTTTGTGATAGTAAGTGTGGTGATGTGATTGTCGAGCCAATTGCTTGACAGGAGCTTTGTGATTTCTCACCTTCCTGTCTTCCCTTGTATAGAACATCTTTTCTGTAAGTGTACGTATGCGGAGGTACATGCCTTTATGGGATCTGACTACACAGATAGGACATTTAAACTATTTGTGTAGCCACACAGCTTAGGATAGATAACCTATGTGTTAGACATGTTCACTCACATGATACTCTTGCTAAGTGTTCTCCTGGAATGCATTAGATTTTCCCTAAATTGTGGCCACCTAACCCACCCCATGACAGTGCATTTGTGTGTCAGTCTAATGTGTGTCCAATGGAGCAGACATCAGACTGTCATGCGAGATGGATGACTTACAGTTCCAGTTAGGAAAGACATGTCCCATGGATGTGGTTGGTTTGTGTTTTTTATGTGTGATTTATTCTGCCTTCTACAGTGGTATTTCTGGGATATCAGTTTAACAATCTTCATAATCCATTCATGGGTCATAGCGCTCCTTCAGAACAATATCTTTGACTGACATGTTACCCTCTGTAGATACATTGCTACTGTAAGTGTTATGAGGTGGTTTACCCAAACACCAGGAGATATGATGCATCTTAGAATTTGGTCATGCTTGTGGGACACAAAGAGCTTGGCGCATCTGGGGGGGCATTACGACTGCATTTGTGACTATGTTTTTTTCAACATACACTTTGACAGTACAATTCCTCACCACACAGATGTGCACATAATTCCCTTATAGCTCACACTGTGGATGGCAGAGTTGCAATAAGACAGGGATGGCAGGCTACACATCAGTGCACACTGAAGTACAGGTTTCCAAATGTACGTCTAATCTCCCCTGCCCTATCATCTACTAGGGTCTTATAGGATGTTGATGTCAGCCTTGCCCTATTATCTACTAGAGACTTGCAGGGGTTTTCTGTCAGCCTTGCCCTATTATCTACAAGAGACTTACAGGGGACTTCTCTCAGCCTTGCCCCATTATCTACCAGGGACTTAGAGGGGATTCCTGTCAGCCTGGCCCTATTATCTGCTAAGGACTTACAGGAGATTTCTGTCAGCCTTGGACTGTGATCTACTGGGAAATACAAGAGTTTGCGATTAGGAATTGTGTAAAAGCCTTTCTTATTCTGGCACTCCATTGGTAGATAGTGGGACAGGGACATGTCTGTAAACTCAGGGTACATATATTGTCAGTTTACACACACATCACTCATACTTGTTAGTGCTGGACAAATGCAAAGGTGGACTTTCTGACAATGTGACTGGGATGTCAAGCATCCAACACAATGTGTGTGTTTATGTTTATGGTCTTACATATGTATAGTGTTGTATTGTGGATTAATATGATGGAATTGTTTAGACATTCCCACCTATAGAAGCCAGATGGTGTAATGTATACCTCAATTGACACATTGCTCACAGTATTTGTACAATTGATATTTAACACTCATCTTTCTCAACCTCACTGCACAGACCTTCATGACTGTCACTGTATCTTTTCAAATATGATATTTGCCAATGAACCGTGAGTTTGCTACAGGCAAGCAATGTTAACTGTTAATTATCCGTTGTATGCAGGATAGAAGACTGACATCCACACATCTCTGTACTCCTAACACAGCACTTGTGCAGTCTCTAAGTCACCTCCACAAAGTGGCTGTGCCAGTTCAGAACAGGAGTGTCTCAGTTGCCCTTCAATATGTGGTGTTTAACATGGGCACTCACACACAGCTGCTTCCAACGTCCTTTGTGAGATGCACAGTGAGTGTGGATGGATTGTATATGTACTCCTGGCAGCTATGGTACACAGATGCATGTGTAAATATGTCTGTGTCCAGATTGACACATGTATTTTGTCAAGGAAATGAGTAATGCAATGACATTTTTAGACATAAATGGGAGATGAGTACTTATTTGAGTGGGGCAGTCCTAGAGATACTGGTGCTCTGTCCTCTGTATGTCAAACACTATTTTTCATGCATGTGTGTGTCACTGAGAGATAGGTTAGGATGTTTCGCTTGTGATCGGGATATGAAGAAATAGCATTGTCACATTGCTGACATTGACCTACTGTTGTGGGAACTGAGTTTTCTTATCCTAACAAGGGCTGACATCTGGATAACATTCCTCACAAGGAGTGACATTGTTGCGACTGTCAAATTTCAACCCAACAGACCTGTGTGACATGTTTGTTTCAATGTGACATGTATGTCACACTAACATAGCAAAACTTACACCCCCACATTCCATTCTCATTGCTTTGTGTGTAGTTGTATGGTGTTCCTGAGTATGTTCCTACTTGTTTTCCTACTGTTTTGGCCTAGTCTTGTTTTTCTAAATGTGTATGATTTGCAGTTGCATGTGACAGATACACTTGTGTGATTAAGTGATGTATTTTACAAGTTGTCTGAAAGTGAAATTTTAAATTTGAAATTCAAGAGAAATAATTGTCAACAATGGGGCTCATTCTAACCCTGGCGGTCCAAGACCGCCAGGGCTAAAATGACGGGGGCACCGCCAACAGGCTGGCGGTGCCCCGCTGGGCATTCTGACCGCGGCGGTTCGGCCGCGGTCAGAAGTGGAAAACCGGCGGTCTCCCGCCGGTTTTCCGCTGCCCAAATGAATCCTCCATGGCGGCGCAGCAAGCTGCGCCGCCATGGAGGATTCTGACACCCCATACTGCCATCCTGTTCCTGGCGGTTCTCCCGCCAGGAACAGGATGGCGGTATGGGGTGTCGCGGGGCCCCTGGGGACCCCTGCAGTGCCCATGCCAATGGCATGGGCACTGCAGGGGCCCCCGTAAGAGGGCCCCAAAAAGAATTTCAGTGTCTGCTTTGCAGACACTGAAATTCGCGACGGGTGCAACTGCACCCGTCGCACCTTCCCACTCCGCCGGCTCAATTCTGAGCCAGCGTCCTCGTGGGAAGGTAGTTTTACACTGGGCTGGTGGGCGGCCTTTTGGCGGTCGCCCGCCAGCCCAGTGTAAAACACAGAATACCCGCAGCGGTCTAATGACCGCGGTGCGGTATTCTGGAGGGGGGAACTCTGGTGGGCGGCCTCCGCTGCCCGCCAGGGTGAGAATCACCCCCAATGTGTGCACGCCTGCGTGCCCCAGCAGTGGTATATTGTCCTTCCCTATCCTCAGGTGGGTCATCATTGTCTTCATCTTCCTCCATGGGGCCCTCCACCTGGTCCTCCCAGAGGACATTAGTCTGCACACATATTTTGTGCAAAATTGTACAGACAGCAATAATCATAAATGCCAGTGCAGGTGAATACAGCAGTCTCCCCCCTGATACATCGAGGATTTGGAATCTTGCTTTGAGAACGCCGAATGTATGATCAACTACATTCTTGGTGCGGACTAGTGCCAAATTGTAAGCCTTCTCGCTATCAGTCTGTGGATTTACATAGGATGCCATCACATAGGGCTCGATGCCATAACCTTGTTCAGCTGTAATGGAAGAGGAGAGACAGTGTCAGAGTTGCCCTTGTGTGCAATGGGTGTTGTGGAAAACGCACAACCAGACCCATTACACGCCCCTTCCATGCAAAGTGCTGTGTGTGGAGGGGGCTTATTTAAAAGGTTGTGTTAAGCCACAAAAGTGGCATAACGCCACCTCGTAAATACGTCCAGTGCACAGCGCCACCAATGTGTCACAAAAAGTTACACTACAATGGCACTAGGGGCCCATATGTGAGTCTCTAAAGGCTATATTATTAGGATGAGATGAATTGCTCCCTGTTTTCATGGGTCCCCATTACCTCTCCTCACAACACCATGGTTGTGCAGTATTTACTATCTGGCAAAACATGGCTGTCTTTACCAAGACAGAATCAGAATGTTTCACGCTGTTATGGTGCTTTAGCTGTATTAGTGTAAATTTGATTTGGATGCTAGTGCAGCACAGGTCAGGGAGACCCATAGATTATGATAGGAGCATCACATTTATGCCTGTCCTGAGCAGGTATTCCAACTAAGCTAAAACATTTGCACAGTCAAATCTTGTGATTTTCCCTGTGCCATTTTTTTTCAGGCATCCCTGCGTGGGAATGCCCACCTTGCATAAACTATGCCTGATGCAGCCATGATATGGTGCAAGAGTTTGTAAAGGGCACAATGAATATATATTGCTATTTTGTTACATGACACGGGTGGATGGCCACCTTAATGTCACCTTAGCATCACAGACATGACTATAAGGTGGCGCTAAGACAGCACCAGGGGCATTTACATATGCCCCTAAGTGATGTGTGTTAAGGTGCAGCATTTACAGTACAGCTGTAAGACACAAAATGTGGCTTGAAACCACCTTCTAGATGCAGAATGGGCATTGCTCAACCAGATCTGTGAAAGTGATGCTCTAGTGTGGAAGGGTCTTTTACATAGGGCCTTAAGAGTGGGTCATGTGCATTGGATGTGTGGAGTGATGCATGTTGCATATGTATTGATGAACAGTCATCTATGAGTGACTATGAATGTCTGCAGAGTGTGTTGTGTGCATTGTTTGGCCCATGTCTCTTATGTGTTATTTGTGTTATGTAGTCTTTGCTGTCTTACCTACGAATAGGCCATTTCCATGTTGTCCATCCTGGAGTCATTGATTGAAACTTGAGTGCCTGAAGATTAAAGGCATTATGAACGCTTCAAGGATATGCCATGGCAGTAGGCAGGAATTGCGGGAAGGAGGACTGGGATATTCCACTCACTCGTGCTACAGTTGTTTGGAAGGACCCAGAGGCCAGAATATGCAGCACAGTCAGGAGTTTTGTGAGGAGTGCAATGTTGGTTTGCCTTCCTGTTCTTGCCGTAATAGCGTGTGTAAATTCTTGGAGAAGCCAGATGATTTACTCCCGCTTCAAACGTCTTTAATAAATCCTTTCCAAATTACAAAAATAAATATCAGGAACAGACTCCATGTATAGGCCCTCATTCTGACCTTGGCGGTAAAGAACGAAATACTGCTGTGCTGTCTGCCGCCAGCATACCACTGCGGAGGCGGACATCCGTCCATCACATAATGACACATACATTAAAAACCGACAGAAAATAGCCACAACCACAACTCCACTGAAAGTAATAAACTGTCAGTACTACCACCCATACCATTACGCCATCAACAATACGTCCTCAAAATAATGACCCACCAATCACCACAGTGGACATTCAATGACGGTAAACAATTGGCGGTGAACATCGCCGTGGCGGATAAGGCCACCCAAAGACAAAACAAGACAACATTGGCACTAATACACCCACCACACACACCCACCAACAGCACTGTAAAACACACACCCATATCACCCACAATCCTTTGCTAACAAGACTGCAATAGCTAGTCACGCAAATCAAAGAGACAACACACACACCACAACCGCCCATTTATCCATCACGGACCACACACCCCACACCCCACACCCCAGCACACTACTCAATACTCTCTGCACAACACACATACCACACAACACCCATGTCCCCACAAAGGCACCCTGTTTCACTGATGAGGAGTTGTAAGTCATGGTTGAGGAAATAGTCAGGGTAGAGCCACAGCTGTTTGGAGCACGGATGCAGCAGATATCCATTGCCAGGAAGATGGAGCTATGGCAGAGGATTGTGGACCGGGTGAGACGGCATCCATGAGCAAGAGACAAAATCAGAAAGAGGTAGAACGACCTATGTGGGAAGGTACATTCCATTGCAGCAAGGCACCAGCTCGCCATCCAGAGGACTGGCGGTGGACCCCTTCCTCCTCCCCCACAGCTGACAGCATGGGAGGAGCAAGTCTTGGCAATCCTGCATCCTGTGGGACTCACTTGAGTTGTCAGAGGACTGGACACTGGTGAGTCAATTTCAATACCTATCCCCCATACCTGCATGCCACCACCACCACCCCTCACTCTGAAACACATCTCTCCAATCGATCTCACATAGTGCACCGCCACAATTAACTAACCTAAATACAAAACCTTGCATGCCATACCCAATGCATGCACATCCTTTCAAGCCCGGCATGCACACCCACCCCCAATGCATGCACAACATGGAGAGCTAACAATCCCACAGTACATCACCATACACAAACAAAGGTGGCAGGGTTACAGCAATGATATAGGGGAAGCTAAGGATGCTGAATATTTCACATCGAATGGGCCAGTTCAGCAGTCCTGGAGAGCTTTAGGCTCTACTGGTTCCATCACCCATACTTTGTCTCCAGGTGAGAATTCTACCATGGTGGCTTTCTGGTCGTAACATTTCTTCATCACCTCTCGACTGGCCTCAAGGTTACTCTTGGCCTGTTTCCAGAAGCCCTGCATCTGGTTGTGGAGGGCCAGCATGTAAATGAACACATCATGGGGAGGTTTCTTGGGAGCTTTGTCCCTTCCCTCCTTGACTATGCTTAGTGGTCCCCTGACAGGGTATCCATAGAGAAGTTCAAAGGGGCTAAGCCCCCTCCCCTTTCTGGGGCACCTCCCTATGAACAAAGTGAAGGAATGGCAAGAGGACGTCCCACTTACACCCCATGGCCTCAGGCAGGCCAGTGATCAAGCCTTTCAGGTTCTTGTTGAACCTTTCAACAAGCCCATTGGTTTGAGGATGGTAAGGAGTGGTAAACCAGAAGGTTACCCCACACTCATCCCACATGGACTTCATGTACGCTGACATGAAGTTTATGCCTCTGTCAGACACAACTTCGTTTGAGGACCTCACATGGGTAAAAATCCCCATTAGAGCTTTGGTCACCAGTGGTGCAGTCACTGTCCTTAGAGGGATTGCCTCTGGATAGTGGGTGGCATGGTCCACCAAAGCCAGGATAAACCTATTGGCTAGGGCAGTTTTGGGGTCAAAGGGACTAACAATGTTGATGCCCACCCTTTCAAGTGGGGTGCCAATGATGGGGAATGGGTTAAGGGGTGCCTTGAGCCTTTTTCATGTTTTCCCACTAGCCTGGCAGGTTAGAAAGGACCTACAGAAATTATCTGAGGCTACCAGCATTCAAGGCCATTAAAAGTGGGTGACAAGCCTGGAAAAGGTCTTGTCTTGCCCCAAATGTCCTGCCAGGGGGATGTCAAGAGCCAGGCCCAGTAGGAAGGCCCGGTAGCACTGAGGGACCACCAGCACAGGTGCTGCCCCAGCGGCCGGTACCTTAGGCTCACTGTAGAGGAGATCATTCTCCCAATTTATGTGGTGATCACAATACATCACAATACACAAACAAAGGTGGCAGTGCAACAGCAATAATTTAGTGGATGCTAGTGATGCAGAATATGTCACACATCCCCACAGGTGCTCCAGCCAATCTCAGCGGCGAGGAGGTGCCACGGCTATCCAGCCCCCCACCAGAAGATGCCCCCAGTGATGACAGCAACTCTGGAGCTCTGGATCTGGATGAACTTCCTGCCCCTTTAGGGACCACTGGTCAGTCGGCTACCCCAGCCCACACCCAGTCCACTACAGAGCATCCCCCCTCAGAATCCAACACCACAGCAGCTACCCAATGTCCCCAGACCTCAGTCCCCAGGACAGGGCAATCAGTAGTGTATCCACCTGTACAGGGATCACAGTCCACACCTCACAGGCAAGACAACAAAGGTCCTGGGGTCAGTGGCAGTGGGCAACCGTTCAGATGACACAGGCTCAGGAGGCCAGGGACGGTCAGATGACAGCTGTGTCCCCAGACCTCAGTCCCTAGGACAGGGCAATCAGTAGTGTATTCACCTGTACAGGGATCCCAGTCCACACCTCACAGGCAAGACAACAAAGGTCCTGGGGTCAGCAGCAGTGGGCACACCGTTCAGGGGACACAGGCACAGGAGGCTAGGGACGGTCAAATGACAGCTGTGCACCAAGGGGAAGACAGGCCCAGAGAACCAAGTGCCCATGAGGCACTCACGAATGTCCTGGGGGCTTGAAGAGTCAGGTGATAAACAACATGCAGGAGAACCAGCGGCTGCAGGGGGAACACCACAAGAAGATCAATCAGGAATGGCATACCAATGGGCCCCTTCCACTTGAGTGTGTAATGACCAGCACTCCACAGCTGCTGCAGCTAGTGGACAGGAGGCCCTGCCACAGGACCCCCAGGCCATCAGCACCGCTCCCCCTGCAGAAGGTGAACCATCCCACAAACGGTCCCTGCGACCGAGACAGACACCAGAGACAGTTGCCAAGACGAAGACCACTGCCAGGAATGAGCCCCTCCTGAATGTCTCTCTTGTGTTCCACTGTGTCACTTTGAACTGCCATTGCTCCCCTTCCTATACCCCTTGGACATTGGACCTGTACCAAGGTCCAATGTCCAATGTGAAGGTGGCGTATAGCCGTGTTGTGATAGGGTGGGTGGTACATTGTCTCTCGCCAGTCTATTGGCAGTGTCCGCTGCGTTGTTTGTTTGTACCGCCGTGGAGGTCGGAGTGTTAAAGTGGCTGTCTATGTTGGCGGTTTCCTCCATGGTCGTAATCCCATTTTTTTCCACCGGCCTGTTGGCGGTATTACCACCGCTTTCACATCGACTGCCTGGGTTGTAATGAGGGCAATTGTCATTTACACACAATAACTTTCCAAGAAATGTCCAAAAACCTCTCCACTAACTTGCAGCTTTACTGATAAAACTATATAGTGTATTAACAATCTGTGAAAATTGGGTTTCAGAAAATATATGCTTTGCACATCAACATGTAACGTATTCTGGTTTGTTTTCATCCTATTGAAATATTTTGTCATCATACATATATAAAAAAAGACTTTCACAGCTACTGAAATATATTTTGAAATGTTTGCACAGTTAACTTAGGCCCTCATTATGACCTTGGCCGGTGGCTCGCCGGGCGGCCGCCAATGCAGCCGCACCCCACCACGGTCATTATGAGATACCCACTGGGCCGGCCGGCGGAAACCTGGTTTCTGCCCGCCGGCCCAGCGGGGATCTCGGCTGCAACATAGGAGCCGGGTCCAAATGGAGCAGGCGGTGTTTCGGCCGTGCGACGGGTGCAGTTGCACCCGTTGCGCTTTTCACTGTCTGCTATGCAGACAGTGAAAAGCTGCATGGGGCCCTGTCAGGGGGCCCCGCGACTCCACGTACCGCCAGCCTTTTCCTGGCGGTTCAAACCATTGTGGTAGGGGTACTCTAGCAGTGCTGCCCTGGCGGATTACTACCATTGTTGCGGGAAACCGCTGGCCCCGGCGGTGCGACCGCGGCGCTTCTGCCACAGTCGTAATGACCAGGGAAGCACCACCAGCCTGTTGGCGGTGCTTCTGTCATTTCAGCCCTGGCGGTCTTGTACCGCCAGGGTTGTAATGACCCCCTTAGTCATTGAAAGGTTGTGTGTTAGGAAAAACCTGGCACCCTATATCCTTTTATTTTACCTTCTAAGCAGCAGGTCACACAGTTCACCTTACAAAGTCCTGGAACTCTGCGGTCAGAAGAAAAATTTATTGTAAGAAAAACTGACATTTGACCTCTGTGAACACAGAGCAAATGTGACATAAGAACAACACTTAAAGGCATCTTGATTTGCCCCTCCTCTTTTCAACTGAACAGAACACCTGTTCAGTGTCAGCTAATCAGCAGGGATTAGAAAGAGCTCAACCTGATCAAATAAGACTCTGCAATGTGAGTTGTTGAGAGGATTTTTCGAGCCCTGCGTATGATGATTAAATTATTGTATTTGAAGTGTAATAAGTATAGTGTTTCATTTTGTCAGTAGTAATCGTTCTCAGAATTTCAGTTCAAGAAACAGAAGGAAGTAATTTGGTAGTTTATATGATTATCTTTGCTTAAATGTGAGGTTGCTGTCATTACAGTCTGTCCATCCAGTTGCATTTTTTAAGGAGATGGTGTAGTGTCTAGATGTAATAGTCGTTCATGAAAAATAATACCTATACAGCTGTATGTTTTACCAGAAATAGAGATGTCCAGATTTAACATTTTAATTTGTGTTTCTAGTTTACTTTCATCTGCTGTGTATCGCTGTAGCATTAGGATGATATCTTTGCCACTTCTTCTTATATTCAAAATTGATAGAAGATCTGGTTGAAAATATGGATAGTTATTATTCTGTATTGCTTCTTTAAACAACCTGTCAAAATTTACAGTTTTACAATCTGGTTGAGTTAATTAGATACATCTTTCTTAATCTATTTCTGTTTTTGATGAAAAAGAACAGTTTTCACACTCATGTTGCCATGAGTAACTAGGTCTCAATAGATCATTAATAGGTACCATCTCTTCTTCTAAGATACAAAGCACTACCATCAAGAATTCCTGTGCATCGTCTTGAGTGTTTTGTGTGAAGTGTACAGTTCCAGGGCACACATTTTTTACTTCTAACACATTTTCTATTTTTCTGTTCAATTGCATGAACCAGATGAGGTAAAGACAACACTACATAGAGAACCACTCTGGCATAGCACTTGACTCCAAAGAGGTTGGAATACTGGTAACCAACAATATCACCAGCATTCTTAGTATTTTTTTCATGAAAACTTCCTTTTTTTCCTTGTTGCATTTTTTTATGAATAATATCACTGTGATCCTTTGAAACCTTTTGCTTTGCAGGATCATAGGCATTTTGTAAATCAGATACAGTCCTAAATGAGGAGCATAAACACTTCTCAGATGGCTGTACCCTTTGACACAAATTGAATCGGCATTTACTTTAATGTCATCAAAGTCTATGGGATACAAACTGGACAAAGTTCTGACCTGTGATAAGGCTACATATGGCATACCTTCCATAAAGACTGCACTAGCAGTATTACTAAATGTTGCATCTACACTTAAACATTGACATTAATCGATTGTTACAGCATATGCACGAGACACTGGGAAATGTTTCCTCCAAACATGCAAGTCTTTTGCAAGCAAGAAACACGCAACAGATCTTGCTATCTCTTAATACCTTCAACTTGACCACATTTAATTGCTAGGTATCAAACCTCATTACTGTTTAAAAACAAAACAAATTACTTTACCCATGGCACTATTAACTAATTCTTCCTCAACATTAACATTACAATGAAAAATTACTCTACAGTTCTTGTAAACACATAAACACTTATTTAATCCTGCAGTTCTTGAGATAGACTCCTCCTATGAATCCAATTTTGATTCTAGATTTTTCAGTTAGGATACTGTCACCCTTGATGTTCCATACTATCAATTGCTGTAAGGTCTACAATTTCTTATTTTTACAGTTTTAGTAATTGTGCATTGAAACTGGAGCATTCCTGAAGTATGGGCATTAGGTACACAATGGATTTTCCTTCTTCAATAAAATTGAACATTAGTTGTGCTACTGAGTTCTCTGTAGGAAATAGGGGCCAGATGTACGAAGCATTTTTCAGTTCGCAAAGATGCCAATTAGCAGAATTGGCCCGTTTGCGACTTGAAAAATGCTTTTTGGGATGTACAAAGCCCAAACTGCGATTTGTAACTTGTTACCCAATGGCAGTTTGGGTTTTGCGATTCCGTATTAGGAAGGGCTGTGACAAGGGCATCCCTTCCTAATACCAAATCCAAATGGTATGTATGATTCTTTTGCGACCGCAAATGTGGTCGCAAAACAATCGCATTTAGCACCAGTTTCAAACTGGTGCTAACCCCTTCGCAAACGGGAAGGGGTCCCAATGGGACCCCTTCCCCTTTGTAAATGGCAGCAAAAATATTTTTTCAGAGCTGCTCTGAAAAAATGAAAAAAAAAAACTTTTCATTTTTGAATTTGAAATACATCTAGTTTTCTTTTAAGGAAAACGGGCTGCATTTCAAAATAAAAAACTGTTTTATTTAAAAGCAGTCACAGACATGGTGGTCTGCGGTCTCCAGCAGGCCACCACCCCTGTGAGGGCGGCCATTCCCAATGGGGTCACAAATTGCGACCTACCTTCTGAATATTCATGAGGTAGGTCATTTGCGACCCCATTGGGAATCGCAAACAGTGTTAAGTACACTGTTGTACATCTAGTTTTGTGACTTGCAAACTGCGAGTCGCAAAACTGGATCTTTGTACATGTGGCCCTAGATTCTTTATGAGTCAATGCTCTTAGCAACATTTTCCCTGTTTTATAAAATCTCCTACTCTAATATCATTGAGAAAATTTCTGTATCCTATGTCAGATCATTGAATAATGTTTTTAATTAGTTCCTTGTATTGAAAGTTTAGGCAAATGTTTACATTTCCATCTCTTCCCAAAGAATTACGAGACTCTTCATATAGAAGCCTCTTGAACACAGGAAGTGCTTTTACAGGGGTGAGTTATAGTAGATCACCGAATACTATTAAATGTTTTACTACAAACAGTATGTAGTACTCTGATTTCAGAATCTGTTGCATTCTCGAATGGACAAAGGCAAGCATTAAGTTCGAGACTATGCTCACCTCATTGATATTTAAAAGTTTAAATTTCTTCAGTACTCTGGAAACTTCATGACAAGCTTGCCCGGATAACTTTCGTACTTCAGTTTGTTTTGATGTTCTACACGTAGCATAGATAGTCAATGCAAAGTAACTCCTTTAGTGTTGGTTGCAGGTAATCCAGTTGGTGCTATTACTACAAATGACAAATTCAAGTCTGCACTTCTCTGTAGGGAAGCGGTGAGAACTTGAATCAAAAGTGCCAGCTTGACTGCTGACATATTAAAATTGGCTTACATTTTTAAACATTTACATTCATTCATTCATTCATTTCGTGGAGTAATCCGTGCTCTATTTTTTCCTTTATCTCCATAGATTTTTTTCTGCACATTGTTCAATCCAACTAACTGTTGCAAATCACGTTCATCTCTTGCTTGCTGCATTACAGTCTCCACTTCATTCATGGCCATGGCAGCTTCATTTTCAATTATCGACTGTCCAAGAGGATCTTTACTTAGAGGTCCGTACTTTTGACTGCTTTGAAACAGTCCTTTGCTATCTCCGTAGCAATTGTTTCCTCCTGTTCCATCTCATCACTTAACCAGTTCAGTGCTGAGGATGTAACAGTGCCTTCCTTAGCCACGGTAGTAGTGTGCTGAGGACAGATCCATTATGTTCCTGCACACTACCACCAATCCCTCTGCTGTTCACAGCAGAGGGTTTTCCTTTTCCTAAAGACAGCTTTGGAATCTGGGAAGGAGCTTTCCTAGCTCCTGAGGCTGTTTTTAGTTTTTACTGAAATGACAGTCAGCGTGCATGGTGTGCTGATATCATTTTGTTGAAAACAAAAGAGAATTGAATAGATCATCGCATTTCACTTTTACTGCCTCAGTGCTCGAGGAGCTAAATAAGCCCTCCAAGCACCAAAGCTGATTTCCAGTGATACTCTTCCATAGTGGATCCCTGCTTGGGGATTGCCTCAGGAGGGCAATCTCCAAGCAGAAAACCACTCACTAGACACCATTGAGAGGAAGGTGGCCCCTCGGGCAAGGGCTTTTGCTCCCTCTGTTTTTTGTTGGCCAAATGTAATCTTTCTGCCCCTCTGGGGGGCAAATAGGGCAACAGACACTGATCTGGCCCCTGGGGCAGAAAACTCACTAGGCATCAGCATTTATTTGAATACATCTAGGAATGGGGGCTACCCAGAATGGACACTGCAATGCCTCCATCTCTTCCAAAAACTCAGCACAGTCTTTCTGCCTGCTGGGTGAGTAGAAAGCATACTAGGCACCAAAGATCTTTCTTCGTAATCTAGGGGTGGGGGCTTCCCAGAATGGGAACGCAGTGCCTGCACCCCTTCCCCCAAAAAAGTACAGTCTTTCTCCCCCCGGAGGCAGATAGGATTATTATCACCTATCTGCCCTCAGTAGGGAAGAAAGCCCATCAGAAACCAGGGGAGATTTCTTTTTTTTAAGAGTGCTGAGGGCTACCAAACAAGGCCCAAATAAAAAGAGATAAAGTCTTTCTGTCCCTGGGGAGCAAATGGCTATAAGTAGCCCCTATCCACCCCCTGGGAGGTATACAATCCACTAGACCTAAAGAATAAAAAGAAATAGAGGGGTGGGCTATGCCCACCACCATGGGCATGGTTATACCCCAACCCCATCTGAAGGAGGCAACAGTCTTTTTACAGTCTTTCTTTTGTGGATTTCTATTAATTCCAGATGTCTCCATCACAGAAATGTAAGGAAAATGCATGAGTTCAGGAAACGACTGAGGTTTGCAAGGCGTAGGTAAACAAAACAAATTTAATCCACCCAAGTCACACCATCATGGTGCCTGGTTTTCAAAATTACAGATTGGCTAGGTTTCCCTAAGCGCTGGCTGAGCTAGATTTCAATATCTAGAACTACCCACGTCAGAAAAAGTAGGTCAGTTTTGGGTGTAAAAATGCACTGCATCAATTATTTATCTTGGCCAATTTTTTGTTGCAGGAAGTAGGTCTAGTCACACAAGTGAGATACCATCTTTATGGGGAGACCTGGAGGAATGCTAGGTGGAAGGAAGTTTGTGGCTTACCACAGGTTTCACAACTTTCCATCACAGAAAAGTGAGGAAAATGTGTTTTATTCTTGTCAAAGTTTGAGGTTTGCAAGGGATTCTGTTTAAAGAAATATGGTCAGAGCCAAGCAAGTCAGGTCACCCTGTATACCTTTAAGTGTCTAGTTTAAAAAAATGTACAGGTTGGCTTGGTTTCCCTAGGTGTCGGCTGAGCTAGGGTCCAAGATCTAGAGCTACCCACATCGGAAAAAGAGGTCTGTTTTTGGTGGAAAAATGCGCTGCTTCCATGTTGCATTTTGGGCAATTTCCTTTTGTGGGTACTAGGTCTATTCACACAAAAGAGGTACTATTTTTATCTACAGACTTGGGGGAATGTTGGGTGGAAGGACGTTTGTGGTTCCTCGTAGACTCCAGAAATTTCCATCACAGAAATATGATCAAAAAGTGTTTTTTTTAGTCAAAGTTTAAAGTTTGCTAGGGATTCTGGGTAAAAAAATAATAAAGTGAAAGCCAAGCAAGGCAGACCACCATTGATACCCCTAGGTGTCTAGTTTTAAAAATGTACAGGTTGGCTAGGTTTCCTTAGGTGTAGGCCGAGCTAGGGTAAAAAATCTAAAGCTACTCACATCGGAAAAAGGTGGGTCAGTTTTTGGTGGAAAAATACGCTGCATCCATGTTGCGTTTTGGGCCATTCCTGTTGCAGGCACTAGGTCTAAACTCACAAGTGAGGTACCATTTTTATCAGGAGACATAGGGAAACAACCGAGTGAAAAGCAGTTTGTGGCTTCTTGCAGATTCAAGATTTTCGATCACAGGAATAAAAGGAAAATGCGTTTTTTAAATCAAAGTTTGTGGTTTGCAAGGGATTCTGGGCAAAGAAAAGTTGCGAGAGGCATGCATGTCTGCCCATCCTGGATACCCCAAGTTGTTTAGTTTAAAAAAATATACCAGTTGGCTAAGTTTTCCTAGGTGCTGGCTGAGCTAGGGTCTAAGATCTAGAGCTACCCATCTCGGAAAAAAAGGGTCTGTTTTCGGTGGAAAAATGCGCTGCTTCCATGTTGCATTTTGGGCCATTTCCTTTTGTGGGTACTAGGTCTACTCACACAAGAGAGGTACTATTTTTATCTACAGACTTGGGGGAATGCTGGGTGGAAGGACGTTTGTGGTTTCTCGTAGACTCCACATCTTTCCATCACAGAAATATGAGGAAAAAGTGTTTTTTTTGTCAAAGTGTAAAGTTTGCTAGGGATTCTGGGTAAAAAAATAATAAAGTGAAAGCCAAGCAAGGCAGCCCACCATTGATACCCCTAGGTGTCTAGTTTTAAAAATGTACAGGTTGGCTAGGTTTCCTTAGGTGTCAGATGAGCTAGGGTCAAAAATCTAAAGCTACCCACATCGAAAAAAGGTGGGTCAGTTTTTGGTGGAAAAATGCACTGCATCCATGTTGCGTTTTGGGCCATTCCTGTTGCGGTCACTAAGTCTAACCTCACAAGTGAGGTACCATTTTTATCAGGAGACGTAGGGAAATACCCAGTGGAAAGCAGTTTGTGGCTTCTTGCAGATTCAAGATTTTCAATCACAGGAATAAAATTTGTTTTTTTAATCAAAGTTTGTGGTTTGCAATGGATTCTGGGCAAAGAAAAGTGGCGAGAGGCATGCGTGTCTGCCCATCCTGGATACCCCGAGTTGTTTAGTTTTAAAAAATGTACCAGTTGGCAAAGTTTTCGTAGGTGCTGGCTGAGCTAGGGTCCAAAATCTAGAGCTACCAACATTTAAAAACAGGGTTAGTTTTCAGAGGCAAAATGTGATGGATCCATGTTGTCTGTTGCGGGTACTAGGCCTATCCATACAAGTGAGGTACATTTTTATTGGGAGATTTGTAGGGGCATAGAATAGCAGAACACTTGTTATTACCAATTGGATTTTGCTGTATATGTGTCTTTCAAATGTAAGTCAGTGTATAAGAAAGATTACATTTTGAAAAATACCCTCCAAATCATACGCTAGTAAGAGTACCCACAAATTTAGAGATGGAGAAATAACCACTGCTCCTAAACTCTATATCTTATGCCCATACTAGAAATGCATATATTTTCATGATACCCATTTTCACTCTGCCTATTTTGATAGAAGAATTAGTCTATACTTGGTGAAAAGCGTTTGTGTGGTGCAGCTCAGTTCTATCTTCTGGGTACCTTGGGTTCTTGGAGAACCTACAAACCCTATATATCCCCACAACCAGAAGTGTGTAACTGAAGGAATGGTATATTGCTTTTGTCAATCCTCCATTGTGGCAAAAAGTTACAGATGAAGCTTTTTTGTCACAAATGCCCAGTTATCCTCATTTTCAATGTTTTCTTAGCAGTTATTATTCTTGGATCAGCCTGGAGGGGTCTACATATGTGACCCCTTGATGAATTAAGACTTTTGCTTACTTTTTACAGCTCTGTAGCGTTTCATGATCACCTATAGGTTTCACACTGATTTCTATCACAAACTGGAAGTAGGTTAAGAGTAAAAAAAATAGGGAAAACAGGCTACCTATTAGAAGAATGGTAAAACTGTGGGACAATATTTTTTTTTATTCAGCTATGTATGTGAATCTGGGATTATGGTGACTTTAGTACAGCAAACCTTTAATTGATGCCAATTTTAGGGTAAGATCCAAACACTTTTATCTATAACACGTGTTCCCTATTTTTCTCCAAAAGCTCCAAATTTTGTTATTTTGGCCTAGTTTCTCAGTCCACTATAGGGAAATCCACAAACCCTGGTACATTTAGAATCCACAGTATGTTAGAAACAAAAGTTCTAAAAAATGCCATGAATAGCTTATGTTCACAAAAGATTCTGGAGGCCTCTTCGCAAAATACAACAAAGAGCCAAAAAAGGGCTCAGCACTAGAGGAACAGGGCCTAGCAGCAAAGGGGTTTACATTTTCAGGTACTTAGGAAAGACTGAATACTCAATGCTGTCTCTTACAGAGTTTTCAAGAGTCTTTGTAGCAGTAATACTGTCTGTATAGCTCTGTTTCAAAACACCAAGACTTGAACAGTTGCAGAAGTGCCAAGTAGAAAAACTCTCTTTTCTGAGGATTTCGACAACTAGATTTTCTGTGATTTATCAAACTACCTTCTGCATGTCAAACCAAAAAGCCATCACAACCAAGTACAGCATATTTCCCCTCATCTATATTTTCTGTAACATTGTTTCTGTACCTGTAGTGTTGCAGACTCTTGTAAAGACATGCTTTCTAGGTTTGGCCATTTCCTTGGATAGCAAGTATCCAACATATGGGTTTTTACAATATCTGTAATTTCTGGATCAAAATCTGCTAGGTACTGAATTTTGGGGAATCTGTTTTACGTGTTAGCAAGACCTAGACTGACTCAAACAATTGCCCTGGCTGAGCTCAACCTGTCACAGCACTCATATGAACTTATCTTTCTATGTGAAAACATTTTCAAGCTGAAGCTGTATAATTTCTTGGTTAGAAACTTTTCTGCAGAAATCTCCTCCCACAGTTCCTTCATCTCTGTCTTCTCTCATTTTGCAATATACAAAATGACATAATGATCAACAGCAATAAAGTTGAGCATGACATCCTTGTCAGAGAGGTGACGGAGCAAAATCACCAGCTCTTCGTCACCTCCTAATTGCAAATCGGTAGAAGAGACGCAATATGGAAGGCAATAGTAGACAAAGACAACAGTGTGGCAAAGGTGAGGAGGGCAGTCACCAATTGCATGAAGCACGATTACAAGCACAAGTGTAGGATTAAGGAGAAACTGACCAGGATCTGAAAAGCAGCACTGCAGACTGGAGGTGGAAGTCCCGCACCACTGGAGGACCTTGATGAGCTGGAGCAGATGGTCGCAGCAGACATTCTGGAGTAGCTGGTCACTGGAATTGCAGGACAGGACAGTGCAGACTACCAGGAACTACCACAAATGCAGGGTACGTTGAAGGGGGGCATATCTGAAAATCCACAAATAGCAGAAGGGGGAGGCACATAGGACATAGGACACACTCAATGCATGCTAAAGGGTTGCATTGTAACACATAGGGGGTCATTATGAACACGGCGGTAACAACCGCCGTGTTCATGCTAGCAGTCAAAACACTGACCGCCAGCGACCCTGGAACCCCGCTGGCCACATTATGAATATTTTTGTGGGCCGGCGGTAGGAAACATTGTTTCCGCCCGCCGGCTCACAGAATGGCCCAGCCGGGACATTGACGGCGGCTCCACATGGAGCTGCCGTCAATGCCTCTGTGCGGCAGGTGCAGTTGCACCCGTCACGCAGATCACTGCCCAAAAATCGGGCAGTGGCCTGCGTGACGGGGATCTGCAGTGGGGCCCCTGCACTGCCCATGCAAATTGCATGGGCAGTGCAGGGGCACCCCTTCCGCCAGCCTTTCCCTGGCGGGATAAGGCTTGCGAAAAATGAAACATTATCCGCAGGGTTAGCGGCGCTACCCTGGCGGATAGTGTTTCAACTCACCGCCAGGCTGCCTGACGGCGGGAGCCTGTCGGTGGGTGAGGGCTGCCGATGGCGGCCCTCCCCATGTTCAGAATATGGAGATTTAGCCCGCCATGCTGGCTGGCGGCTTCAGCCGCCAATGCCGGCATGGCGGGCCAAACCGACATGTTCGTAATGAGGGCCATAGTCCCTGAATCAAGATGCGCAATCCCCACCAAAACCACACATGTACTGATGCTTTGGTTGTGCAATGCACTCCATTATTTACACAACATGGACATAAGCCACACACTATGGCTTTACTCCACCATGTAAATATGCAGCACATTGCCTGGAAGGGATGTGCAAATAGTATGACAGTGGCTGTGCCACGTCAACACCCATTGCATATTGTCAAAGCCCTTGCTCCAACACAACTTTTGCATCAGAGACTAGGACGGAAGTCAATACCACGCCGGGGGGGGGATATCACTAGTAATGCGGTCAAAGTAATGCCATGCATTGACCACGCTACCATAACCACGCATATGCTTTTACTACGCATGCATTTATCACGCATATGCATGATAATGGCACAGAGAGCAGTCAGGACAGAAAATAAAGGAGTAGCGAACAGAGGTAAGTGGGGCCGGGTGAGGGTTTGGGGTCACTTTTAGGACATGGTCAGGAGGGTGAGGGGTAGTATTTACAACAGGGTCAGAGACTCAGTGTAGTTTTTAGTACACAGTAATTTTTAGGGTTTAGGGTAAGGTGGGGGGTCAGTATAGTTTACAGGACAGGAGAGGGTAGGTTTTAGGACAGGGCAGCTTTTAGGGTTTAGAGCAGGATAGTCTTTAGGACATGGCAGGGTAGGTTTTAGGGTTTAGGGCGTGGGAGGGGTCGTTTTCAGGACAGGATGGGATAAGTTTTAGGACAGGGCAGGGTAACTTTTAGAGTAAGGTGGCAAAGGGAGGATGGGTTTGTTTTTAGGACATAGCGGGGTAGGTTTTAGGGTACAGGGTTGGGTCGGGTCGAGGTAGATTTTAGGACAGGGTACGTTTTAGAGTTTAGGGCGAGGGTTGGGGCATTTTAATGATATGGTGGGGTAGGTTTTAGGACAGGACAGAGTATCTTTTAGGGATGGGTGGGGAGATGGGGGGGTCAGGTAGTTTTTAGTACAAGCCAGGGTAGGTTTTAGGGTGGGAGATCGGGATAGTTTTTAGAACAGGGTAGGCTTTAGGGTGGAGGAGGGGTTGTTTTTAGGCAGGGCAGGGTAGGCTTTAGGACAGCGCAGGGTAGCTTTTAAGGTTTAGGGTGGGGAGGGGTAGTTTTAGAACAGGGCAGGATAGTTTTTAGGGTGTGGCGGGGGTCGGGTTGTTTTAAGGACAAGCCAGGGTAGGGTTTCGGGTGGGAGATTGGGATAGTTTTTAGGGCAGGGTAGGTTTTAAGGTTTAGGGTAGGGGTAAGGTAGTTATTAGGAGAGGGCAGGGTAGGCTTTAGGACAGGGCAGGGTAGCTTTTAGGGTTTAGGTGGGGTAGTTTTTAGAACAGGGTGGGGTAGGTTTTAGGACAGGGTAAGTTTCAGGGTGGGGGTCGAAGTAGTTTTTAGGATAGGGCGGGTTAGTATTTAGGAGATGGCAGGGTATGTTCTAAGGTACAGGGTGTGGGCGCTGGGTTCAGGATAGTTTTAAGGACAGGCTGTGTTAGTTTTTAGGACAGGGTAAGTTTTAGGGTTTAGGACGGAGCTGGGGTAGTTTTTAGGACAGGGTGGGGTAGGTTTTAGGACAAGGCAGGGTAGCTTCCAGGGTTTAGGGTAGGGGTGGAGGGTGGGGTAGTTTTAGGGCAGGGTAGGTTTTAGGGTTTACAGTATGGGATCGGGGTAGTTTTTAGGATAGGGTGGAGCTGTTTTAGGGTTTAGGGCGGGAGAGGTGTAGTTTTCGTACAGGGCAGGGTAGGTTTTAGGACAGGCTAGGGCGGGTGGTTAGAGCTCAGGGCAGGGGGTGGAAGGGACATTGTTAAGGGCTTGGGCTGGTGGAGTATGGTGCCAGGTGTATGGTGCGTGGCGGTGGAGAATTTACTAATAATGTTCCTTTACCAAACATGCTTTTACAATGAATTTTATTGTAAATGCATGTGTGGTAAAGGCATGTGTGGTGAAGACGCAGTCGTTGTAGAGACCGCGTTGTAAAGGCATGATGATATACGCAAGCGTTGTTCCATCATACATCCCCCTAGGGGTGGTGTCGGGGTGATGTTACAGGCCAAAATGCTTCCCTTCTTCCTTGTCTCATTGCCCTTCCCATGTGTGCTGCATCTTGCAGTACACATTGAAATGCCACTTTAGCAAAAATAGCTTGTGCATGTGCACAAAGGGATACCTCCCTGCACATGAACAATGTATCCCCTCAAGGAAGGTATCCCTTCATCATGCTGCAACAATGCCTGAGTTGGTGAACGGGGAGTTGCAAGGGTGCACTATATTCTTGGAAACATGGCACATCCCTGCATTTCTAAATCAGTGCAGCCTTGTGCAACACATATTGCTGCTACACTGAGCTGTGCCACTTGAGAAGAAATCTGGCCGAAATTGTGCAGCCTATGGAACGCAAACCACACAGGGTGAACCCACAACAACTCATACACAACTCTATGTGCCATTTGGGAAGGGGCAAAAAATTAAATATATATAACACATGGAGCATGTCTGTGAACATCATGTGTGCAGCTGTACAAGTAGCTGCAATCTCATCATCCTACAAGGTGACTTGTGTGAGAGGTTGGTCTACTGCTTAATGGTAAATTCAACATGCGTGAGAACTGGCACAAGTGGCATCAGTGATGCACTACCAGCACAATGTCACTAGCCTGTAATGCATCTGTATCATCATTTACATAATAGCCCATGTGGAACTACATTGCACATTCCCCTACTGCCACGTCAAGAAAGTCACAAAATGTATGCATTTATCCACAATCAGCATCTTTACACCAACAAATGTTTGTTGCTGTTATCTTGTGTGCAAGGAAATGTTCCAAATGTAGGGACAGACAAGCCAATGGGGCAGACAATACATAATGGTTGCACTGTCACCTCCAATTAGCAAATGTGTGAGGTGTGCTACAGGCGGTTGAGAATGTAACAAAAGCATTGTAAACAATAGAATACCTGTGCTATGCTGCACTATTAATGGTGCCAATGCATCATTCCCCAAAAGAGTGACAGCACACATTACACTTCTCTGGCAATGTCCACCATGGTAAATAGGAAGGCTAATTACATGCCACTATTGTATCAGTGGCAGGGACAAGGAGCTTGCAAGTAAGTAGGTGTTGTGGGATAAAATCACAAAGGCCCAAAGCTAATAGGAAATGATGGTGTGCCATGCTACCCCAAATGTGGCAGCGTTGTGCGCTGTCATTTTCAAAACTCACTGATGGCCAGTATTTACTAGAATACGGGGCACTTCTATGTCACTTCTTTTGCCGGGGCTAAATTAGCTTACGTGGGCTAATGCAGCAAGTCTTGCACTATAGTGCAAGGATGGCTGTGATTAGGGAGAGATTGGTCTTTGTGCAGGAAGGAACACCTTTCTGCACAAAAATATTCTTAAAAGGCCATTAGGCCTGTCTATGTGTGTTTCTAAATGCAGCACACATGGAACAAGTTCAAAATGAGGGGAAAATATGATATTTAACATCATTGAACCATGCCAATGACACCCCTGGGGTGGTGTGATATTTAGGCAAGGACTCATTAAACTGAGGCACTGACAAAAAGCAATGAGTGCTGTTGTGGCACACCCACAGCAACACCTATTGCACACCCCTACCAAAAAAAGTGCTGCATGTGAAGGGTCCCTTCTTACAAAGAAGCCACAATAAGTCACTTCATGCCACATTGCAAAACCATCACAGGGCATTGTGCCACCATTGTGCCACCCAAGCATCACAAAAAGAAATGCTCAGGTGGTTCCTACATATGCCCTAAAATAGCTTGTTAGCTTGACCCATGTGTGATGTACAACGCTACCCATAATATACACCTACATCCTTGGGTCTGTAACATGTCACTGAGCCTCCAGTAGCAAGTAAATGGTGTGCTATGTCAACAGCCACAACAATCTAAGATTGACTTTTTTACTATTTCAATGCAGAGGATGGTGGCTTACCTCCTGCCGACATGCCTGGCCTAGATTTGACAGATTACATGGATGACTTTTGAGGATGTCCTAGGATCCCTCCAGATACTACCTCCAGTCACAAGGACGACACACAGCATTGCAGGGTCTCCACATGAACAGCCCAGCTACCAACACACACCACCAACCAGTACCAACACAGGCCTGAACTCCGAGGACCTAGAGATCACCTTTCAGACAACACGAGTAGGAGCCCGGTGGGAGCTGGCCATGCGGGTGGGGATGGGCACCTGTCAGTGTTGCAGGATACAGTTCCAAATGAGCCTTTTGCCATGTATGCTACACTTGCCAACAATAAAACTGCAAGATCCCACCAACAACAGTTAAAGTTCCATACTTACCTGTCCAGGATAACGTATACATACACAATGTGAATGGCTGGACCAGTGGATGGCAAATGTATGGACTAGCTGATGTTATTTAGCAGCCAATCTGACATCTCCTTGACCATAGGGAATGGACATGGTAATTGATGAAAATCAAGACAATAAGCATATCCTAGGCCATTCCTCCAACTTGGCAAGTGCACACATGAGAACACCCAGACGCTCAATCAACATGGCAAATAAAAGGGTTTAATAAAAACAGGATTTATTGAAAAAAAATTTAAACTAAATACCTAAACCTATCCTAAAAACTACCCTACACTAAACAAACCTAAACTAACATAACTTAACTTACAACTATAGCTATCTAACCTATTCTAAACTAATGTTATACATGTAACACCACACCCTAAACATTGTCGCCCCACCCCTCTTAAGAGACAAGATACAAGTACGACAGCATAAATTATGACTACACATGTACTTACTTAACCTATGACCTAAACAATATATACATTTTTTTATACATATACCCCAATATTACCCCCGCCCAACCCCCAATTAAAAAATGTACTAAAACTCACCCTCCAACTATACTTACTCTAACCTATGCTTACCCTACCTAACACTACCCATTTAAAACCCAATATAAAACAATTAACAGTAATAAGGAGAGGGAAGGAACTGAGAGCTTGTGGCAGTGACACATCACCATTTCTTCAATTTTCTTTTGCAGTTTTTGAGTAAATTGTGATTTTTAGCACTTTCCTGCTCCAGCTTGTCCAATCTGGCCATCATGGCGACCATGTCTCTTCTCATGTCACTTTCAAAGTTTGGGCTGAAGACTGCAGCAGGTGGCTTCATGGGTGCCTAGCTTGTGACAGGTGCTGCAGATGTGGAGGAGGTGGAGCGCAGAGGCCCCATGGATCCCTGATGTTTTCCCTAATGTGCCCTGCTTTTTTTGTTGTTGCTGCAGAGGTCCCCCATGTGGGAAAGCATGCCATTCCTCTTTGGCCTTTTCCTTCGGAACCTCTTCTCTATAATCTTGTAACCGGCATCCACATCCAAAATGTGACGGTAGCTGTCCGCCCTTTTGTGGAATGCATGTCATTCCCCAGGTGTCATTGGCTGCTGAAAAATGACGAGAAAAAAACATTAAATACAGCATTGGGTGGAAGTAGAACAAACATATAATGTACACTGCACCCGCAGATGACACATGCAGTCCACCACACATTCCTCAACAGTGACTTACTTCAAACGTATGACTATTTCCTACCACCCATCTACAGTATAATGTACATGTCACTGGGATGACAGCTAGCCATTTTTGCCCATCAGGGCCCAGAGGTGAGTGGACTAATATGACCTTGACAGCATTTGAGTTAACAAACTTGTGAGGATCATGTGGCCCAACAAGTCTAGATTTCCTGTGTCCTTGTAAGTATGGGGGGCTCTGTATGCAATCCACCACTTTGAAACCCCTGGTGCTACATCAAGAGTGCCCAGGCATCATGGATACAAGGTGGAGGTCATCTGATAGGGGTGCTGGAAACTTCCCACTAGCTATTCTAAGGTTTGATAAAGCTTCAATCATCTGTCCTGATTTAAGACCTGGTCTGAGCATACCTTACAAGGGGGGCACAACATTGCTCATGATGTGTCCACATGTACAAAAAATGCAATGTGCCCTTTAATCTTGGCCAAAGCCTGACCAGCACCTCAAAGTTGTCTTCAGATTATGTAACTGATGCCCCCACCCTGTGCTATGTTGTGCAAAATGTGTAATGTGACACACACATGGTGGCTGAATGGGTGCCCTTAGGGCCACAGTAAGTTTGTCACTGCACTGGGAGCTGCTACAGCATTCTTATGTATTGAACATCATGTGCACATGCATGTCAGATATCATAAAAGTAACAGGTATGCACTCGCCATTCAGATCATGTGCCCATGTGATATGACCAAGATCACACACAAATATCATGATGGCAGGACCATGTTGGTAGTTCTGCTGAGACCTAACTTGGGACAATTTATAGACATATCCCACAACCATCTTGAGCTGAGTTGTGTGCTAACTGTGTACTCTACCGACTGTTGTCCAGCACAATATTGCTCCTGGCACTACTGTGGCCTCAATTTATATCTGATGGGTACTGCAGTACCAGTGGTGCAAGTGTCTTCTACATAAGCCTCCTAGAGACCTCTATACATTTCCTTCATCTGTACCATTCATGAATAAGTGTAAGCTATGTGTGACACACAGAGCTGCCAAAAGTGCTGTGACAAAGTTGTTGTCAAGAGCAATGCTAATCACATAAATAGCTGCTCCATACTGTCAATAAGATACAGCAGGCCTGTGGTACAAAATCAGCACATGTGTGTGGGGTGATAGACAAAGTTTGGGGTGTATATGATACACAATCTACAGATGAAAGTGCTAACGGTCTGGACCCAGTGCATAGTCAACCTCCCTTAAAGGGAGTTTAAAGGAAAGTGGTGTTGTACAGTCCTTGTGGCCCTTAGTGCACTCCTTTCCCCCACCATGTATACACCTTATGAGAAAAAAGGCACAGCATGGTGCTGGTAGGGTCCAACTGCATCTATTTTTATGGAGGCAAATGATGTACTCAGCATGAGTAGCAACAAAACAGATTATCACAACTTCTGCTGAGTACCTAGGGGCCCATCATATACAATTATATGCACCCTTATAACACCTGCTCTGAGCAGCCGCTCAAAGTGAAGGAAACATGGCAATAGGTAGTTTCTCATATTTCCCAGAGGCATGTACTTTAGACCCCCCAAACATGTGTTGGGCCCCCCTCCCATACATGACGCCTGGTGCAGGCCTCATGTTGTGTTGGTCTAAACCAAGTGGCACCATGTACTCATCACAACACTTTGTTATGATTGCGCAGGGAAGACGGCACTTCTGTCCTGGCTCTGGTTCATAATTGTGTATTGCCATGGTGGCCCTAAGGTGGCGCTGGAGATCTTCATACAGGCACAAAATTACATGTCCAGATCCTTTGACAAAACATGCTGCACTCAACCATATCAGGACCTGTCATGCACATGCAAATAATGGTGTTGAAATGGGATACATACCAACTGATCCACCAAGGTCAATGCTCAGGTGATCCAGTAGGTCTTGCTCCCTTGAGATCAGGTCAGCCCAATGGTGTTTGAGTTGGTGGTCATTTCATCCGGTGCCAAATATCCGTGTCAGGTGGTGGAGCACCTTGCCCCACCACAGCTTCCTGGCCTCTGTGGGGTATCATTGGATAGCGCAGCCACCCAGTACAAGCATCATTGGCAGGTAATGCTGTACAAGCCACATGAAATACCCAAGCTCATCTGTCAACATTTTGGACATCCTCCCTTTCCCTGACATCATGCAGTGTATATATAATGCAATTGCAGGGAACAAAAATAGAATTTAAAATTACCCCACAAACTATCCTACCCCTAGACAAGCACCCACAATACAGTGACAGATACAGTACAAATACACTAAAAAAGACTAACTAAAAGGCAAAAAAGACACAACAGCTACAGGCCACTGCCCGAAAACACTCCAAAAACTCCAATACATAAACAACACCAGCTTGATGCACCCTCACACAGTCAAAGACAAAGGGGGTCGTTCCAAGCTTGGCGAGCGGCGGGAGCCGCCCGCCAAGCGGGAACCGCCAGAAGACCGTACTGCGGTCAAAAGACCACGGCAGTCATTCTGGGTTTCCCACTGGGCTGGCGGGCGACCGCCAAAAGGCCGCCCGCCAGCCCAGTGGGAAACACCCTTCTACGAGGAAGCCGGCTCCGAATGGAGCCGGCGGAGTGGAAGGTGTGCGACGGGTGCAGTAGCACCCATCGCGAATTTCAGTGTCTGCTAAGCAGAAACTGAAATTCAAAGTGGGGCCCTCTTACGGGGGCCCCTGCAGTGCCCATGCCATTGGCATGGGCACTGCAGGGGCCCCCAGGGGCCCCATGACACCCCTCACCGCCATCCGGTTCCTGGCGGTCGAAACCGCCAGGAACAGGATGGCGGTGAGGGGGTCGGAATCCCCCATGGCGGCGCAGCAAGCTGCGCCGCCATGGGGGATTCCTCAGGGCAGCGGAAAACCGGCGGGACACCGCCGGTTTTCCGGTTCTGACGGCGGCCATACCGCCGCGGTCAGAATGCCTTTAGGAGCACCGCCGGGGTCGGAATCACCCCCAAAATGACTGTGAAGTGAAAGTGAACTCACTATGCCATGTATGTAGGCAGGATGTCTTGTTGCATTACTTGCTGGGGCTGTGCGTCTTGTTTTGAGTCATCCATTCTTTTTTTGACGCATGACTGCCATGCGTTGATTTTTTTCCCATTGTGCACGACAAGGCCTGTGGACTAGCGATAGACGCTCAGGGGCCAGGCATCTTTTTGCTGCATAGAAAAGTATGAAGTTTAGCAATATTGCGCCTACATTTTTGATGCATGACAGTCATGCGTTGTTTTTCCCCATTGTGTGTGAAAAGGCCTGTGGAGTTGCAATAGCTGCTCAGGGGCTAGGCAACCTTTTTCTGGTGTTGCAGGGTATGGAATTGAGCATTTTTTTTTTTGTTTGATGCATGATGGGAATGTGTGGAAATTTGCTATGGAGGACTAGAGTGCTCCCAGATTCACACACCAGGTCACAGGGGCTGTGCCATTTGTCATTATGGCAATGCTATACGTGTGTACCTATTCATTCATACCTTGATGGTGACATTGGTATGTTCAACCTTTAGGTTTGTTTACATGTGTGATGCATGCAATGACTTATACCTTGCGCATATGTGCATGTGTAGCTACACTGTGTTCACATACATGTTAGCACATGAGCACTATGAGTGTACATATGTGTGCTAACACATATTTGTGGGTGTACCACATTGTTATGTCTCATATGCGAATGAATACTTACCAACAACACAATAGATATGATTGGCTATGTCCAATACATGGTAAGGCATGTGGCAGCCATGACAATTTGTACTCAAAGGATGCAATGGACTACGGGTGGGTTGAAATCACGATACCCCTGGCATTTTGTACGTGCATGTTTGTCCCCTCTTTGGTGTGTTGTTGCTTTAGCCTTCATGATGCTCTGCTACACATGTGACATATAAATCCCCATGCATCTGAGCTACAGGAGATTCTGTACCCGCATGTGTCAATGAAGGTTACTATATGCCGTGTATGTGTAAAGATATGTGTAGTGTCATTTCAGTAACATATGACAACAGTGGTGTGTTCATGGGATATGAAACCTCACATATCTATCTTCCTGCATGGACACATGTTGAATTTCGACAAATGCCTGTGTAGTCATATCAGTGCCATCTATGTTTCCATATGTTGGAATACATGTGAAGGCCATTTATTTCTATCAATGATCTTCTGATATGTATACACTTACATTTGTGGTAAGTTGCCTTTTGTTCAGACTCCAATACACATTACCAGGCCAGTGCAATTTCATGTTGTACTTGTGTGCTGAGTTATTTGGTATATGTATGCATGCCACCAACTAGGCACTCACAATCGTCCACATCATGTTTTTATGACTGACACATACAATAGTATACTACTGTGTAGCAGTGTTGCAAAGATGGCAACCTGCTATTCATCATTACTGTGGGTGTGTTTATGCCAACAAAGACCCATGGTTTCATGTGAAGGTGCAGATTTATGGAGCTCCACACTACTCAGTCCATGTGCACATGCATCAGGTCCCTGACAATGTCAAAAGTCTATTTAGCTAGAGCATTTGTATTAGGGTGTTTTAGGCGGGGATCTAGCCTCTTCATGATTGCTAATCAGCAGAGCAATACACTGTCCCCTGCAGTCAGACACATGGACAATTGTGATCAAACTGACTGGAATATCAATCTTTCCTCTGGGGTACTTGATGTCCGAATTGCCCACTTGACCACATGTTATATGTTGTGATGCATGGATCTAGGCCTTCAGGAGTTGCTGATGTGTGACATGGAGGCACTAGACCCTCTTACATCACAAACTATGTTGCTACCATACTTGTGACTGTTGTTTTTCTTATCTGCTGTCTGAGGTTAGAGTTACATTCCAATGGTTTATGTTATGTTGTGGAGAATGAGTAGACCAGGGAGATTCAGGTGCAACGTGTTTTATTGGTGATATTTACAAAGTGATTATAATTGTACAGTGACTATGCATAAAAGTTTTGTACAATTTGCTCCTGCAGCAGTGTTATGTAGTTCCCCATCCAAATGTGCTGCACCATTTTCATCCGCTTCCTCATTGGGGACATCTACCTGTTAATCCCATGGAACGTTGGTCTGTATACATATACTGTATTGTGCAGGATTGCACATGCTAGTATGATCTCACATAAAAGTGGTGGAGCATACAACAGGGTTCCTCCTGTCAGGACCAGGCACCTGAACCTTGACTTCAGGAGCCCAAATGTCCTCTCCACCATTCCATGTTCTTCTGTGCACTTCATTATATGGCCACTCTTCCACTGTTGTGGGATTGGCAGATGGAGTCATGACCCAAGACTGTGGGGGTCATTCTGACCCCGGCGGGCGGCGGTTGCCGCCTGCCTGGAGGGAACCGCCATTTGGCCGCCCCACGGTCAAAAGACCGCTGGGGCCATTCCAACTTTCCTGCTGGGCCGGCGGGCGCTACCTAAGGTAGCGCCCGCCGGCCCAGCGGGAAAGGGGCCTGCAACACTGAAGCCGGCTCCGAATGGAGCTGGCGGTGTTGCAGGTGTGCGACGGGTGCAGTTGCACCCGTCGCGCATTTCACTGTCTGCTGGGCAGACAGTGAAAAGCAGGCTGGGGCCCTGTTAGGGGGCCCCTGCACACCCGTTCCCGCCATCCTCTTCCTGGCGGTGAAAACCGCCAGAAACAGGCTGGCGGGAAGGGGGTCGGAATCCCCATGGCGGCGCTGCTTGCAGCGCCGCCATGTAGGATTAGCCCAGCCGGGGGAAATCCGGCGGGAAACCGCCGGACCCGGTTTTCCGACCGCGGCTTTACCGCCGCAGTCGGAATGGGCTTTGAAGCACCGCCAGCCTGTTGGCGGTGCTTCAGTCATCCGCGACCCTGGCGGTCATAGACCGCCAGGGACAGAATGACCACCTGTGTGCCGTAACCTTGGTCTGCTGCAAATGAATGAGAGAAGATGTGTTTGTAAAGCTTGAAAGTGGTCTGGGATATTCCATAACAATTGTTAGTTTTAGGTGGAGTAGTGACTCAGACTTGCTTCTTGCATAGTGTATGTTCCTGTTTTGTGAAATTGTTTCATAGGTCTTTGTTGATGGACATGACAATTTTGGGTTGTGGCTCTGGGACTTGAGGATTGTAATATTCTATCTGAACAGATGGTTCTGCCCTTGCAAATATGTGTTGTGTTGTCCATAATTCTGCCACTGTCCTATTATTGGTGGATCCTTCCACCTCTTTGCACCATAGTGGTGTCATATGTAGAGGCACTATGGTAGGGATACAAAGTGAATCTTACAGTTGTAAGATAATCAAAAGTTGGTACAGCGGAATGTCCTAAGTTCCTATACATGATTCATGAAAGGTCAGGTATGTCAACTATACTCCTACAGTGTACTACATTAGCATCCATGATCTTTACAGTATTGCACAAACTCTGTGCCATGGTGGTCAGTTTCTTGTATACAACACACACATGGTGGCATTAGGGGGAGCCAAGGGGCACATGTGAGGTGGCACTGGACTAGGTGCTGCACGACTTGTCATCATTCTACCCCATGGTCTTTAATGGCAGATAATGTTGTTTTCCTATGTGTATGTCACAACACAGCAGACAGGTGAATGTGCACACTACAGGTATGTCAGTTATGTGTAGGTGATATTTAGTTGGTCATAGCAATATTTGGGTGGCATTTGATATTGGTGCCACCAGATGCTTGTACCCCATGACCGATGAGTGACTGTGGCTATGTTTCATCTTTGTTTACATTGACATGGTCTATGCAATTCACACTGCTGAGCTAAACATTGTTAGGTGTAATGTGTGTGGGATCTGTATTTATTTCTCAACCAGTGGACACTTGTCATGGTTTGTGCCCAGCTTCTGTATGCAAAGGGGACATAGCTCTACCTGGCCTCATGTTTTGTGCCAGTCAGGTTGTGGCTGTTTTATGTACATGTGAATGTATATGTGTGTGTGTGATGTGCAATGATTGCGGTGTAGTGTGGCATGTGGCATATGTGTTGTTATCTACACATCTATGTTCCCCTGCCCATGTGTGTTTAGTGTGGTGTATGTCTTGTTTGTCCTACAAAGTTGGTGTGTTGTCTGTGTACTGTTTGGTATGGTGGCTTACGTACAAGTAGGCCATTGCCATATTGGCTATCCTGGAATTGCTCATTGATGGTGGAATGCCAGAATAGATATGTATCATGAACGCTGCCGGGGTATTTTTCAAGGATTTTTTCCAAGAGCCCACGGTGGTCCACAATGGCCTATACATTTATCGAATGGGTGTGCTTGTGGTTCATGAATAGGTGTTCAGTTGCTGCAGGTGGCACTGTAGGAGGCTGGCCTGGCTTATAGTGGGTACTGAGTGGTACTTACACCTTGTGCCATGTCCAGTTATCCCTTATTAGTAGATTAGAGGTATTCTAACAGCTTAGGCTGGTAGAGGTAGCTATAGCATAGTAGCATAGGCTGAACTAGGAGACATGCAAAGCTCCTACCATACCACTTATATCACTTAGCACTATATCATAAGGAAACACAATACTCAGAGTTACGAAAAATAAAGGTACTTTATTTTAGTGACAATATGCCAAAAGTATCTCAGAGGATATACTCCCTTAGGAGGTAAGTAAAACACACAAAATATACACACAAACCAAAATCAGGTGAGTAAAACAGTTAGAAAAGTAGTGGAAACACTGTAGAACACAATAGAATGCAATAGGAGACAATAGGACTAGGGGCAACACAAACCATATACTCCAAAAGTGGATTGCGAACCACATATGGACCTCAGGCCTATTGTAGTGTGTAGAGAGTCAGTGGCAGTGTAAGAAAACACTAAGAGTGTCCAAGATACCCCACCTCAAGACCCTGAAAAGTAGGAGTAAAGTTACCCTACTACCCCAGCAAGACAGTAAAGTTGAGATAGGGGATTCTGCAAGGACAACAACTGACTGCAAAGCACTGAAGACAGATTCCTGGACATGAGGACCTGTAAAGGAAGGTGACCAAGTCCAAGAGTCATGCAAGTGTCCAGGCGGGGCAGGAGCCCACTAAACCCCAGATGAAGGTGCAAAAGGGATGCTTCTGGCTGGAAGAAGCCAATGATTCTGCAACAACAAAAGGTGCTAGGAACTTCTCCTTTGGTTAGAAGATGTCATATGGCGTGCTGGAGAATGCAGAGTTGTTTTCACGCAGAAAGACCACAAACAAGCCTTGCTAGCTGCAAGAGTAACGTTGAGTATTTTGGGTGCTGCCAGGGCACAGGAAGGACCAGGAGGTCGCCCCTTGGAGGAGGAGACAGTGGGGGTACTCAACAACACGTAGAGCCCCCGCAGAACCACCTGAACAGGCATTCAGAATATCTGAGCACAATGGTCGACTCAGCACAACAAAAGAGGGTCCCACGAAGTCGGAGTCCAACTCAGCGAGTTGGGCAATGCAGAACAGAGTGCTGGGGACCTGGGCTAGGCTGTGCACAAAGGAAGTCTTGCAAAAGTGCACAGAAGCCCTAGCAGCTTCAGTTCACGCAGTACACAGGATTACTGTCTGGCATTGGGAGGCAAGGACTTACCTCCACCAAATTTGGAAATAAGGGCCACTGGACTGTCGGGACACTTGGATCTAGCTCCTGTGTTCCAGGGACCTTGCTCATCAAGATGAGAGGGGACCCAGAGAACCGGTGATGCAGAAGTTTGGTGCCTGCGTTGGCAGGGGGAAGATTCTGTCGACCCACAGGAGATTTCTTCTTGGCTTCGAGTGCAGGGTGAAGGCAGACAGCCCTCAGAGCATGCACCACCAGGAAACAGTCGAGAAAGCCATCAGGATGATGTGCTACAATGTTGCTGGTAGTCTTCTTGCTACTTTGTTGTGGTTTTGCAGGCCTCCTGGAGAAGTCAGCTGTTGATCCTTCGCAGAAGTCAAAGAGGGAAGTGCAGAGGAACTCTGGTGAGCTCTAGCATTCGTTATCTGCTGAGATACCCACAGGAGAGACCCTAAATAGCCCTCAGAGGAGTATTGGCTACAGACAAAGGTAAGCACCTATCAGGAGGGGTCTCTGACGTCACCTGCTGGCACTGGCCACTCAGAGGTGTCCATTGTGCCCTCACACCGCTGCATCCAAGATGGAGGAGGTCTGGGACACACTGGAGGAGCTCTGGGCACCTCCCCTTGGGAGGTGCTGGTCAGGGGAGTGGTCACTCCCCTTTCCTTTGACCAGTTTCACACCAGAGCAGGGCTGGGGGGATCCCTGAACTGGTCTAGACTGGCTTATGCAAGGAGGGCACCATGTGTGCCCTTCAAAGCATTTCCAGAGGCCAGGAGAGGCTACTTCTCCCAGGCCCTTCACACCTATTTCCAAAGGGAGAGGGTGTAACACCCTCTCTCTGAGGAAATCCTTTGTTCTGCCTTCCTGGGACTGGGCTGCCCAGGCCCCAGGGGGGCAAAAACCTGTCTGAGGGTTGGCAGCAGCGGTAGCTGCAGAGAAACCCCTGGAAAGTTAGTTTGGCAGTACCCAGGCTCTGTGCTGGAGCCCCGGGGATGCATGGAATTGTCCCCCAATACCAGAATGGTATTGGGGTGACAATTCCATGATCCTAGACATGTTACATGGCCATGTTCGGAGTTACCATTGTGACACTACATATACGTATTGACCTATATGTAGTGCACACCTGTAATGGTGTCCCCGCACTCACAAATTTTGGGGAAAGTTCCCTGAACAATGTGGGAGCACCTTGGCTAGTGCCAGGGTGCCCTCACACTAAGTAACTTTGCATCTAACCTTCACTAAGTGAAGGTTAGACATGTAGGTGACTTATAAGTTACTTAAGTGCAGTGTAAAATGGCTGTGAAATAACATGGACGTTATTTCACTCAGGCTGCAGTGGCAGTCCTGTGTAAGAATTGTCTGAGCTCCCTATGGGTGGCAAAATAAATGCTGCAACCCATAGGGATTTCCTGGCACCCCAATACCCTGGGTACCTAGGTACCATATACTAGGAAATTATATGGGTGTTCCAGAGTGCCAATCAGAATTGGTAAAATTAGTCCCTAGCCTGCAGTGATAATTTTGAAAGCAGAGAGAACATAAACACTGAGGTTCTGGTTAGCAGAGCCTCAGTGATACAGTTAGGCACCACACAGGGAACACATATAGGGCACACTTTATCGGCACTGGGGTCCTGGCTAGCAGGATCCCAGTGACACAGGCAAAAACAAACATACATTCAATTAACAATGGGTGTAACATGCCAGGCAAGATGGTACTTTCCTACAGGCACCAGTTGGTCATGGGTGCAGTCCATTGCACCCAGCACATGGGGGAACCCAGCAATTAAATACAAACGTTGCTTGTTCTCCTGCTGCAGTTGCTGGGTGTTTGGGAAGCAGATGTGGTGGAGTGTGAGGCATATGATTGTGCCCAGAACCTTTGGAATGAAGACCAAGAAGGATGGCTGGGAGATATCAGCCACTTGTGCACCGGTTGTCTGAAAGATCCAGACACCAGCAATGGAAGGACAACGAGGAGTTTAGGCATGGTAGGTATGTTTGTTGAAGTTGCCACCCTTGCAGTGATGTTCGGTGCAATGTGGTGCAACAGGCATAGAATTGACTCCCGGTTCAAACAGTAAGTCCTAATTACATCTTGTTCCCTGAGCCCAAGGATGGTTGTACGCTGTAGAAAGATTCTCTCCCGCCTTCCATGCTGGTTTGTGGCTGCTGTGTGGATGTTTAGGGTTGCTACGGTGGTGGTGGAGGAATCTGTTGTTATTGCTTGAATGTGTCAAGCTGGAGCAGTAACACTTCCATTGACGCAAATAGGCTCTGGCATCATTCTTGGGGTCTCCGGTTTTGCGTTGTGCGTTAAATATGGCGCTGGAGGCTAGCGTTATTTTTGAAAGGGAACGCCAAACTTGCATTTCATTGTCGCAATGCCACGCAAGGTGGGTTGGCGCGCCCAAATAATGTCACTAAGTCAGATATTTTGACGCTAGATGGGTCTAGCAAAATATAAATATGTAGTTAAGTTAACGCCTCTTTTGCGTAAAAACAATTACGCAATGGCGGTGCAAACTTTTCATAAATATGGGCCACAGTTTCTCTGAAGAAACTGTTAAACTTTGCTGTCTCTTGTGTCAAGTTTTCAATAGTAATACCTATCTGCTGTTGCTCTACATCTCCAGTCACCAACTCCCTATTTTCCCTACACAACTCTTCAGAACCAAAGAAACAAAACTGAACCTCTTCACAAACTTTCTGAACCTCTTTTAGTGTACCATGCAATTTAGTTCTATTCATCCTACCTAAACACAAGGCGGGAATTTTCACAAAGTACAGTCTCCTAACTAAATTTTGCTTTTAGAATGATGAACAGCTAACATTCTGAAGTGATGAAAGGTGCTTCTGCATACTTTCTTTGATAGGTGAATGCCCCTGTGAATTAGTATACTTCCTCACTCTGCATGAATCTAACCCCTGCAAAATTACAATTTCCAGCTTGGTATTTAAATTAGAAATTGAAGTAAAAAGTGTATTAACATATCTATTGATTCCGGACGCACACTGCAAATATTTGTATACTGGGGGGCCTGTTTATGTACTCCTTGTACCTCTTTGGCTAGCAATTGCTATACATTCATAGGAATCATTGCCTCTTTTGCAATGGGACTATCATGTTTTACCTCATAACATTGACCAGTTGTATCAATTGCATGCACTATTGTGTTCACATGGAAGTAGCCATCTTCATTTAAAAAAGGCTCTGTACTAGATGTGTGCTTCCATTCACCTTTAAAAATCTTGCAAACATTTGATTTTTTTTCATAAGCCTTTTTGAGTGTTATTTTCTTCATAAACAATACAGTTTAATCTAGTGCTGTTCTGTCCAATATGAAGATAAATAGTTTCCTCTTCACAGCAAATGCTTTGTCGTCTGCACTCTCAGCATGCTACTTTTACATAAGTGCAATACTTTTCCTCTTATAATTCTTCATGTTTCATAGCAAATTCTGTAATAATGTATTTCCAAACACTTTTGTTCGTATCTCCTTAAATTGTTTCTGTCTCCATGTCAAACTGTCTGTTTTCTTGTAATATTTCCTACTTTTAAAGTCATGTACTTCTTGCTGTTTGCCAGTAGATTTCAAACTTTTCCCTTTCACTTGACTACATTCCCTCATTTAGCATTTTCTGGCATATCTTTTACAGGAAATCACTAGCACTCTGACCACCCACTCTTTTTTTTTCTTTGCTCATTCTCGACCTTATCTTCCTTTTTACTCTCAATTTTAACTAGGCCCGGGTGCAGAACTGTGCTTCGCCAGCAGAGTTTTGGAATTTGGACACTTTGCACTATGTGGAGTAGTGCAGTGTTTCTGAATTGTACCTTCTGGTGCGAATCTGAGTTTGTTAGTGTGCACAAGATTTGTTTGTGGCTCTTGCGAGCGAGCACAGTGATACTGTTGGGCTACTAGCGAGCGTGTGCAGGACTTTGTGTTCATTTGCACTCCTTTCAGCTGCAGTAGCCGGCAAAAGAGTGCTGCTAGTGAGCGTGAACACATGCTTGAGTAGATTTTCTACTTGAGATTTTTGATTGGATTTTCTTCTCCAATAGACCCTTGAAGTTGTATTTTAGTGTAAAAATCCTTTTTTCCAAACAGGTAGGAAGTGCCCCAGGGTCTCCAGCTTCCTGATCTTGTCTAGCAGGCTTCTGTAAGAGCCTTGTCCAACTCCTGGTCACTTTTCCCTTTGAAGGATCACTCTCTTTGTGTCCTGAATATGCCCTGGGATTTTTGTGAAATCACACAAGTAAGTTTAGAAACTATTGACTAAGGGTGTTGTCTGTTGGCTTGTGTATGCACCATTATTTCTTTGTAGTTTAATTTGAGTTAGAAAAGTGATAGCAGTGGGTGGTCTGGAGATTGTATGGAGTATGGGCCTAGTTATTATTTATTTTGCATTTCATTGATGTTTCAACATTTGTAAATGAGAAATTGCTTCATAGCTCTGTACCTTTTCTACATGTTTGTAACTTTTTACTACTTGGCCTAGATTTTCAAAGGGCCATCTAGCCAGTAGGACCAACACTAGTAGTCATCAGTGCATGAAACAAATGTTTCAGTGGTATATGTTTTTAAAACTTCATTTACAGCAGGGATGGCGTTAGATTAAATTATAAATGCTGAATATTTTGTCCATTTCATTTATTTTACAAAAAGTGTATATGCTGTGGGGTAATATGTGATGGTATAGGATGATGTGTCTTGTTGTGAAATGTTTATAGCTTGATTATTTTTTGTGTTTTGCATTGCTGAAGGAATGTTAGTGTTGTCTTCAGTGTTACCACCATGCCTCCTTATGGCCAGTGTGTGTGTTCACCATTTGTCTGTGTTCTCCATGCTGTGTGGCCAGGGGCCATTTTGTGCAGTCTCTGTCCATAGACTTGCATGTATTCTGTGTTCTCTATGCCTCCTTGTTCACAGTTGTTGTTTGACCATGTGGCTGGCAGTCAAGTTGTGTCTTTTCCATGGGTTTGCATATGTTCTTTGTTGTCCTTAGTCCTTGTTGTTGTTTGACCATGTAACTGGCAGTAATTTTGTGCATCCAGCCAGTGAGCCTTTGCCCTGGCTTGCATGTATTCCTTGTTTGTCATGCCTCCTTGCTGTTGTTATTTGAGCATGTGGCTTGCAACCATTTTGTTCATTCAGACAGTGTGCCTTTGCCAGAGGCTTGCCTGTGTCTTTGTTCCCCATGCTTCCTTGTTGTTTGTCCATGTGGCTGGCAGCCATTTTGTGAATTGTGTGCATCCAGCCAGTGTACCATTGTCATAGGCTTGCATTTTTTCTTTTTCTGTCATGCCTCCTTGCTGTTATTTACCCATGTGGCTGGCAGCCATTTTGTGCATGCAGCCAGTGTGCCTTTAACATAGGCTTGCCTGTGTTCTTTGTTCCCCATGTCTCCTTGCTTCTTGTTGTTTGACCATGTGGCCAGTGGCCATTTTGTGCATTCAACTATTGTGCCTTTGTCATGGGCTGGCATGTGTTCTGGGTTCCCCAAGCCTCCTTATTGATGTTGTTTGACCATGTGGCTGGCAGCCATTTTGTGCATGCAGCCAGGGTGCCTTTGCCATAGGCGTGCATGCATTCTTTATTCCTCATGCCTAGGGCCACTGGAACTATGTGGCAGGAGAGGGCCACATTATGCAGCATTATTGAGTAATTTATGCAGCAAGAGAAGGCAAATTATGCGGCATAGTACGGCACATTTTGTAAAAGTATTTATGCATTATTTCATCATTTTTTAAACTTGGCAATACTGCCTGGGCGTTGATTGATTGAAGCTCAATAGTACCAATTTAACACCCAAAATTAACAATAAGCAACAAAAGGGTGACAGGTCCAACACTGCAAAAAGTCTTCCACTGGGCGGCAAGATGTGCAGCTGCATATTTTGTAACTTTTGAACCGTGTGATCATTTTTTTTTTAATATGCAGATTATTAGGCAGATGATGGATTATGTGGCAAATGAGGCAAATCTATCATTTTGTAAAAATCACCACAGCAGCACAATTGCATAATTTCAGTGGCTCTGCCCATTCCTCCTTGCTCCTTGTTGTTGTTTGACAATGTGGCTGGCAGCCATTTTGTGCATCTGGCCAGTATGCCTTTGCCACAGGCTTGCATGTATTATTCATTTGCCATGCCTCCTTGCCCCTTGTTGTTGTTTGACCATGTGCTGGCAGCCGTTTTGTGGAAGCAGCTAGTGTGCCTTTGCCATAGGCTTGCAAGGATTGTTGTGATGCCAGTTTAATATTGATATGCTTGGGGACCATTGCAGTATATGTATCTTAAAATAATATGATTCTGATAAACATTGCTTATATTATTTTGTTCCTTTTTTGTGCATTTTTCATTTTGTGTTTTCTTTGTCCTTTCCTCACAATAGTTTTTTTTCTCCTTGCTCCCCTATTTTAATTTTTTATTCCCTTTTTATTTTATTTTTATCTGTATTTTAACATATTATTTCATTTAATTATTATTATTTTTTTTATTTTTTTTATTTCAATTAAAAAAAATATTTTTGAATTACTGTTTTTGAATTTGTTTATTGTTTTAATTTATGGAACTCTGCATTTTGCCTTGGTCCACCGGTCGATCCATCCATCGATCCATTCATTCCTCCATCCATCCATCCATTCACCACAGGGGCACAGCCACAATACAGCATTCAGTTTCTTTAGCTGTATAATAATTCCAATTCCTCCTGGACACCCTGGCTGCTGTGCACTGCAGACACATCAGCAGCATAATTTATTTTTTGTTAATGATTATTCCATTTCTCCTTGACCATCTTGGTGCCATAGTTGTGTTTTTTACAGATTATTCCATACACCTCTCTCTGACTACCACTGATGTCTGCTTTAAAACAGATGGAGAAATAGGAAAGAGGTATATCTGAAAGTTGTGTTTTCTGATTTTAAATTAAATTTTATGGTGTGGTTTGACTTTACACTGTTTGATTAAATTGGTATTTATTACATAAGTAACCAACCACACTAATATTGAATTTGTACATACAATTTCAACCTGCAACAATGCCACGTTTCACTAACTTGCATGTTGCATCATCCACAGTACTGCCAAAGAGAAGGCCAAGGCCAGTCCAGTTATTTGTCAGTCCTGCCAACTGAGCTTTAAGATGGCCCCAAAGAAAGTTGCTCCCAAGAAAGTGGTCAATGAGAAGAAGGAGATTTCCACCAGTGACATGCCGACCGGGGGATGTGTGCCTGGTACACCAGCCTCCATGGCAGCACACCCACATCAACAGCACCACCACAACCTAAGGACTAGACAATGTCTGTCAGTGAGACAGCCAATGTCATGATGGCATTGCTGACGAGCAGTGACGTTGAATTGGATATGTCCCTCTCTCAAAGTAGCTCCCAATTGTTTGAACAGAGCAAAGTGGACAGCAGCCACAGCCAGCAATAGAAGGTCTTTCCAAAACTGGAGCAGAAAAAACACCTTCTCTTTTAAAATCCATGTACCTCAGATCTCCAGCAAGAAAAAGGAAGGATACTACTCCACCATCTTCTCCAAGCACAACTTCTGAGGACAATGATAGGGACATTGAGTGGACCCCAGCAGAGTCTTGGAGATGTCAGGAGAGGCAAGGGAAAAGAAAAGTTCCAGAAGGATTTAGAATCATGGAAGGGGATGATGAGGTGGAGGATGATGACAACAGCCTGTCATTGTGTAAGCTGGCACAGAGGAGCCTGATATTACTATCCAACCTGCTCTGAGGACTGTGGCACACGCAGCACCGTCAGCTCCCATATTTTAAGGCCCAAGTTGAGAGCTACACCAACCCTTACCACAGTAAAAGTATGCACTGCAAAGAGGCAATCAACACACCCACCTACATCCAGTTCTTGTTCAGGCATTGGCAGTGGCCAAGTAATAAGTACCTCTTTAGGATTAGCAAACAGGAGAAGACCATTGCATTATGCTCCTTTTGCCAGGCTAGTGTTTGTCAAGGTAAATCTGGTTCACATTATGGTACTGGAGGCCACGTGACCCATATGAAATAACATCAAGCAATTGAGTGGGAGGAGCTCCTTACAAAAACTGCTGAATGTGGTAGTAGTGTTGAAGGTGAGGAGAGTCAGGTAACATCAGCCACACCTGGTCCAATCGCAGTTGAAGGTGAGGAAGAAGAGGGTGACATTTTCACTCAAAGCAGCCCTGTCCACAGCAGTGCACCAGAATCACCTACCTCCTTGACCTCACAATGGCACAGGAAGCCTCAGAGTCCGACACCATGGCATACAGTAATTACCCCACAATGCATATTTAGGCAGTCATTATGAACTTGGCGGTTTGGCCCGCCATGTCAGCGTTGGCAGGTGAAACCCCCAGCCGGCATGGTGGGCCAAACTGCCACATAATGATCCCGGTGAGGGCCGCCATCAGCAGCCCTCACTCACTGCCAGGATTCCTCCATCAGGCAGCCTGGCGGCGGGCGGAAACATTATCCGACAGGGCAGCTGTGCTACCCCTCGGATAATGCTTCCTAATCATCCAGCCTTTCCCTGGCATTTTTTTCTGCCAGGGAAAGGCTGGCAGAAGGGGTGCACCGGGGCACCCCTGGGGGCCCTGCACTGCCCATGCACTTTACATGGGCAGTGCAGGGGCCCCGGTGCAATGCCCCATTGCTCAGGTCACCGTCCGATTTTCGGGCAGTGATCTCGCGACGGGTGCAGCTGCTGCAGCCGCGCAGAGGCATTGGCGGCGGCCCAATGTCCCAGCCAGGCCATCCAGTGGGCTGGCGGGTAGAAACAATGTTTCTGCCCACCGGCCCACAGGAAGGTTCATTATTTGGCTGGGGTGTTCGGGGGACGCTGCCGGTCAGTGTTTTGACCGCCAGCATGAACCCAGCGGTTGTTACAGCCATGTTCATAATGAGGGCCTAAGTCTACTACCACCTACTTCTCAAAAGTCACCTGCAGCGGTTGCCCCTGAAATGAAATCCATGCTACTAGTATGGGCATGTTTAGGCAGCAGAGGCCCTACAAGCACAATCACCCATTGGCAAGTTTGTACAATGGAAAGCTGGCAAAACCTTTAGTGGTAGACCTCCTAATGTTTTCTTTTGTGGAAGAAATGGGAGCCTTAGAGTTTGTGGCAGCCATCTGCTCAAAATGGAAGAATCCAAGTCAGACTTATTTTTTCAGAGTAGCTATTCCAGTGCTGCACCACGGTGTGCTGCAATTGGTTGGACAAGCATTGCAGAAAAGTGGTTTGCACACTATCCACCTGACGACAGACATGTAGATCAGTTGTCATATGACTGATTAGATGTGCATCACTGCACACTGGATCTCTTTTGCCAGGGAAAGCAAAAGAAATCAACATGTCTTGGCCTGAAAGACATTTGTAAGAGTATTTGGTGGCATGCAACAGTAGCCATGTTAGCCATTACGAAATCACATACAGCTGCAAACATCTTGGATGAATTTAATAGCAAGTTGTCTGACATGGTAATAACATAGTCAAGGTCTGTGTTTGGAGCACTGCATCAACATGGTTGTTCAAGATTTTCTCAAGAAAGAAGACATAGTCGGAAAAATACTGACCACCTACAGATGAATCTGCATTCATTTCAGCCATTCTTTTAAAGCCCTAGAAGCAGTTGCAGATTATTCAGCATGCTAACAGAGCAGCAGTTAAAGTCCTGATACAGAAGGTGCCAATACATTGGAACTCAACCTATTATGTACTGCAAAATCTGTTTGGGCAGTACAGACAGACCAATGACCATGTCATTCAAAGTGGAGCTGATGGAATTGGGAAAGCCATGACCATGGATGCTAACAAATGGGGCCTAGTCAAATACCTGAAACTGATGATGCTCCCTGTTGAGATTTTCACTTGGAAAGTCAGCAAGAAGGACAGTACAATAGGCCCAGCTATCCAGTTGTTGCATCTGCTACAGGAGCAGTTAAAGAAGGTATTTGAAAGGTTTTCACTCCAAGGTGTGAATGAAAACCCAGAAGTGCATGCCTTGGTTGTTGCAACTGTAATGCAAGGCTGAGCCACCCTACTTGATCCGAACTACAAAAAAAATCTTCCCACTTTCAATCTTTTTTTTCTGAAGGGGATGATTCAAAATACAATAGGTAGATTGTTGAGTAAGCATGAGAACTGGAAGATGAAAGGCTGGAACTTAGTCCCACACCACAGTTCTGGGGTGCTGCCTTCCACTTCCAGAGAGGGCAGTCTTGTCTCACAGCAGCCTACACCAGCATCAAGAAAACCAACAACAGCAACAGAAGAATTAGGCCCAAAACTTTGCATTGGCTGGTTTCAAGTTGCAAATCATTTGTCCAGTGCAGAGGTGAAGGCAAAAGTGGTCGAGCAAGTGGCAGCACCAATGGCCATTCTCTATAAAAAGAGGTGTGTGTGGATCAAAACCCATTGCTGTATTGGTATGGGAAGATGTGCCAAAGGTCAAAGTTCAGCAGGATGCTCAGAAAGAATTTGGCTTGTACTGTAGCCAGCATGTCTGTTGAACGTGAGAAGGGACAGTCTCTCACCTACAAACAAGGAGTAATTAACCATAATCAGAATTAAACAGCATTTTATACCACCTGATTACACCTTCCCCAAACACCACAGGAGTAGGAAGAAGATGATTGGTCAGAATCAAGTGTGTTAACTAACCAACTTCTGGGTAAACCATCTAAGTTTGTGGACAAACTCTACTTCCCGGATTGAGTATGCCAGTGCCACTAAGATCTTTTGAATTATTTCTTTTAGAACTTCTTTCTTTTGTTCTTTGCAAAAAAGAAAAGAAAAAAAGAAATAGCTAAAGGAACATTATGTTTGTGTTGGATTTATGCTGCCCCAAATTCCCTTTCCCATCTATTCATCGAGCCCCTCACCCTCCTACCCTGGGCTGTGTGATTTAGTGAGGTGTAACTAAATTATACATCATGAAGGGATCACACACTTGTTGGGAGGGGATGTTATGAAAGCAACACCAACTCACTGCATGACACCGGACCCATCAATGCCATCATAAAGGTCTTGTGTTGCGTAAATGCTTAACCTCTGCCATCAGGGAGGAGACTTCTCCTGACTCAAGCATTCATTATCTAAGTTTAGTTTCCATACTAGGTCCCCATTGCTCAGAAGACATTGATATTGATTGTTTTTATTATCATATCAGGTCATCTTTGTTATGTGTCAAATACTGTCAATGAGGTAGTCTGGTCTCAGTCTTCCTAAAGTTATGATGTAATATAAGAACCACCAGCTCTCTGTTTTCTTTCAATCTAGTTCACAGTGATGGGTAACACTCGTTGATTAATCCTTCAGTTGAAGTTCACATAGATAGGAGTGGCACCTAGTATCTACCCTGCCAGTGCGCTAACCAAGTACTACTTCTACCAGCCCCACAAGATAAGATTAGGCCTGTGCAGAGTTCACAGAGTCACACTACGTGGAGCTCCGCAAAGTGCTAAAAAAACTCTGTTGCACAACATGGAGTTCCGCAAGTGGCTGAGTGTGCTAGGTCACACTGTTCGTACTGATTTCTACTGCCAGGTGCGAAAAATCAGCACGAATGGCTCCTCACGCAAGAGGGAACTGCTTCTTTTCTACAACTCAAGTTGATTTTCTACTCGAGCGGTAGCTACCTTAACATGAACGGAAGATTTCTCAATGCGAGGGGTCACAACTTTCTGCGACAGCTCGTGCTGGGAAATCTCCCTGGGGGGTGGTCTTCAATAAGATTTTTCTTGCTCAGGATCATCAACTCACTGTTGAAGAGCTTGAGTGAGGAAAAAAACTCTGCTCTGCTCCACTTCGCAGAGTTTTTCAGAACTCCGTGCTACAAGAGAAGCGTGGAGTGGGAAAAACTGTGCAAACTCCGTGAGCAGAGTTCACCGCCTACCCCTAGAAAAGATGCCACCTTGGGAAAACCCTGCAGTAGGAAGACAGAGTTATCAGCCCTCATTTCATCTATTAAGCTAAGAGAAGAACTATGGATTGAAGTGAACTTGTTTAGTTAATAATTAACTTCTACTGTAGAAGATATTGTTTGTGTGTATCTAAAGTTTTGTAGGCAAAATGGGCAAAGGCAATCATTCCCTATTGGTCAATATAGTTGACCACTAGGGAATAGTTGCCTTGCAATAGAGCAAGGGTAAAAGTAAATGGCATACACATTTTTAGCAGGTTTAAATATAGGCTACACTAAAAGACAGCCGGCAGACTAAAACACCAAAATAAACATTTGAGGCATAAATTAAGTAAAATAAAATATCACCTTTTAGTTTTTTACAAATACAAAACCACCCACAACAGGCCCACCTCTCTCCCCCAAAACATGGCTTGGTCTCCAAAAAGTCCACGAAAAATCCAAAGTGAAACCTGGTCCCAACTCCCTTCCCACCCTCCCCACCCACAACAAGTCCCTCCCACCAAAACAAAATGTTTTAAAAAAGGGCTCAGGAGAGGGCATTGTCTATTTGGGTCCAGTGCTGGTCCAGGCTCTGCTCTATCTTTCGGAGTTGGCTCTCCATATTGTCCATCTGCTGCAGGATACAATGCAGCAATGCGCTGTCAGAGTGGGAGCAGCAGTAGTTGTATTCAGGGCCCCTAAAAGCTGGTGGCAGTGCCTGTGATGTAATGGCTTGGAGGCTGGATACTGGGGCTGGTGTGCTGCTGAACTGGGGCCCGCATTGGCAGCAGCTATGTCTGCCTCTTCATCCTCCAGGACCACCAGCCACCAGTATTCTGCCTGGATAGTCCCCAGCCTCTTCCCCAATAGATGCCCACTATCTTCTGCCTGGTGGGTGGTGATGGTGGACCAGCAGGAGTAGCTATATCAAGAAAACCAAAGATAAAAAAAGACACATTGTAAACAATACTCTATGCAAACCCTTGTTTAAAATTAAGTAGCGGCTGGCACAAAAGCAGGCCATTGCTGGTTCCCTAGGGACATTGGACTTTTATGTCATCATGGTTGAGAGTGTCACAGGGCCAATTTTTTGTGTTTACCCACACATAAAAAGCACTAACTGACTTGTAGAAAAGAATTAAGACAGAATAACACCAAATTAAAGAACAGTGTTTTTTTTTTTTTTTGTACCTTTAAAGGCTTTTCCAGAAACTATACAGACACTTTGAGTGGAAAAATAAAAATACTTCCTATTTATGAGTGAGATATAATGCACTATAGAGTTCAAGTTGTTGTGCTAAATTAATGGAGGTATGCTAGCCAACACTTCGGGTACTGTCTGCAGTGAGGCAGCTGTGCTCTTCTCGAAATGCCTTTCCCTTTCTACCCTGACTCCAAAAAGGCAGAGGAAATATAGATAAGATACTATGTCACACATGTCACATATAAAATGAGGATATTATTATACTATCTGATGTAAGTAGACGGTGGGGAAAATGATGAACTGCACTAAAGGGAAAGGAACAGGCTATGTAGATTGTATCTGGCACATTCCTCACAGAGTATCCCTTACACCAAACTTGAAATCAAATCCAGCGCTAACTAGTCCCACTTTACTCACTGGCCACGGCCCCACCACAAATTATTTCCAACAAATTAATTTGCAGAGCAGTAAGGAAAGGAACCTTGTCTTATTTTACTGCAGGGTAAGGTGGAGGGACTAGGTGGGTAGGCAGAGGTTTTGCTATAGAATAGAGGGGTGTAACTGATCATCAGTTCATCATACGTCTAAGCTTTGGTTTATTCAGTCACTATAATAGACGAAAGCAAAAAGGGAAAAATCTGAACAGGCGAAAAATAAATCTGTTGTGGGCAACCGTGAGATATATTTTGGTATCACTTCACATGGATTCAAAATGTGGCACGTGTCAAGAATGGATTTTTCAATTCATTTTGGTAGTCTGGGATGGAAGAAATTAGTAAAGAATAAATGAGGGAATTATTAAGAGGTGACTGAGTTGGCGAAGGGAAACCCTTTGTGTGTTTGGTTTGCAATACATTAAAAACATTGTAAATGCCACATAAACTGAGACATACATTGCACAGCCAACACTACAGTCCAAATTGAACCACACTGAACTTCTTCGGTCATGGGTTATGAAATGCCATAGGCAGAAGGCAGTTAATGCATGATAATAGGTGCAAATCATATCTGCTTCGCTTAACAAATACAGTGAGTCAAGGGATTAGAATAAAAATTAAATTACCCACTTTTTGAACCATAGCTTTGATAATCACAATGGAAAGTAAGTGAAGTAGGTGAGCAGCATGACCCTCTCTAGAAGAGTTCCCTTGTTTATTCATCCAAGCAATTATTCAACACCCTTTTACTCTTCCTACTATTGTCTACCTGAGTCACCATGATTTAAGCTTTATAAGAGATGGATCTCAGGAGGTCAATAGCCTCCTCACTCAGGACAGCAGGGCTCATTGGGGCAGGGCCTGAGGTGCCTGGGGTGAAGGAGATGCCTACCCTCCTGGGTGAGCGGTCACGGGCAACTTGCTGAGGGGCTGCTGGGAGGGTGGTGCTGGCACGGAGTGTGGCAGCTGTACCTGCAGCTGGGGTGGTCACAGACGTGTCCACCACCACCACGGAGCTCCCATCGAGGAGGTATCAGAATCTGTGTTGTCCCCTCCAGTCTCCGCCGTGGTGCTCTCCTCGCCCTCTGTCTCACTGGTGCCCTCAGCATCCGTGGACTCTGCCTCCAGGATCCTGGGTGATGCAGCTCCCTCTGTTGCCGGTTCCTCTGCTCCTCTGCCAGATAAAGCTAAGGCACCTAAGGACAGGATGACAAGACAAGAAATGGGGGGGACAGACAAAGGATGCTCTGGGTCAATGACTGCAACAACACCACCGTTGGCATACACAGCACCCTCACACACAGGGAACAGGCCTATGTACTATGCATGGCACTACCAGTGAAATGGCTAGCCACCAAGGAATGAGGAGGAGCACACAATGGGCACATTTTCCATGTTGGGAGGCCATCCCCAGCTGGGCCTCCACACTCTTTCGTGCCGAACGTCTCAGGTCCTCCCACCATTTCTGACAGTAGGTGCTCTGCCTGCCATAGACCTCCAGGGTCCGCAAGTCCTTGCCGATGGCATGCCATATTCTCTTCTTTTGACCTTCAGAGGCAATACAGACAGGAGAACACCATTAGACAAGCAGTCCAGCCTGTCACACAAATGGCACACCATACCCATTTGCATCACCATTGGCACACACATAGCCCAGCTCACAACATGTACACCGCCAGAGAACATCCACTCACCCCCTTACACGAGGCCTTCACACACAACTCCAAGCATTCATGCCACATGCATTGTGCACAAGGTGTACTCACCTGTTGGTCTGGAGGACCATATAGCAGTCCGAACTGGGGTTGGATCCGATCCACCAGTCACTCTAACTCCTCAGAAGTGAAGGCTGGGGCCCTTTCCCTGGTCACACAAGCCATGGTAGGGTCACAGCAGCACATGCAGTGTAGGTTGCCTCCTATGGAAGGTCAGGAAACAAGTGAGAAACCAGATAGAAAATGGCGGTCACGTCCGCAGCTGTGAAGACCGTCACCACTGGTGTAAATCATCATTGGCCACTGTACCCCACAGGGCACAATATTAACCAATGAGGAATTGCGCGGCTGTTCACGACCGCCTACCGCCATGGCGCACAACGTCGGCGGCATTAAGGGGGTCATTCCGACCCTGGCGGTCATAGACCGCCAGGGCCGGGGACCGCGGATGCACCACCAACAGACTGGCGGTGCATCCAGGCCAATTCTGACCGCAGCGGTAAAGCCGCGGTCAGAAAAGGGAAACCGGTGGTTTCCCGCCGGTTTTCCCCTGGCCTGAGGAATCCTCCATGGCGGCACTGCAGGCAGCGCCGCCATGGGGATTCCGACCCCCATCCCACCAGCCTGGTTCTGGCGGTTTTGACCGCCAGAACCTTGCTGGCGGGAACGGGTGTCATGGGGCCCCCTAACAGGGCCCCACAAAGATTTTCAGTGTCTGCCTAGCAGACACTGAAAATCGCGACGGGTGCAACTGCACCCGTCGCACCCTTTCCACTCCGCCGGCTCCATTCGGAGCCGGCATCCTCGTGGAAGGGGGTTTCCCGCTGGGCGGCCGGGCGGCCTTCTGGCGGTCGCCCGCCAGCCCAGCGGGAAACTCAGAATGACCACCTCGGTCATTCGACCGCGGTGCGGTCATTCGGCGGCTCCCGCCAGGCGTGCGGTTACCGCCGCCGGCGGGAGTCAGAATGACCCCCTAAGTCACTTCCTCCTGTCCCTACACACAGGACAGGTGGTCGCCATTTCAGGGGGGTGAACAGGCCCATCGATTATTGCTGTGTCACAGGATAAATAGGCACATACTTCACTAATTACACTGTCGCATAACATGTTTGCACATTGCGGACTGCTGTTGTGGCTCCATTGTTCAGTTTGTGACAGCCTACTCACTCTTGTGTCTGTGAAAAACTTACTGCTGCGGATGAATTGGAGATGGAGACTTACCCCCGTGCACAGACCCCTGGTGGACTTGGCTACACTGGATGACAGGCACATAATACTCACCCATAGACTGGACAGGGCCACAATCACAGAGCTCTGTGCCCAATTGTAGCCTGACCTGATAACTGCTATCTGTCACCCCACTGGGATCCCCCCTCTTGTGCAAGTGCTATCAGTGCTCCATTTCCTAGCAACTGGTTCTTTCCAAGTGACAGTGGGCTTGGCAGCAGGAATGTCACAGCCAATGTTCTCAAACTTGCTAACAAGAGTGTTGCCTGCCCTGATAAAACACATGTGCAGCTACATTGCTTTCCCCCAGCTTGAGGATTTGGCCACTGTAAAGGCCGTATTCTATGCAATGGGACATATCCCCAATATAATTGGTGCAATTGACGGAACACATATTGCATTTGTACCCCCCCTGCCAGAATGAACAGGTGTTCATGAATCATAAGAGTTTCCACTCCTTGCAGATGGTGTGCTTGGCAGACTAGTACATCTCCCACATCAATGCTAAGTATCCTGGGGCGGTGCATGATGCCTTTGTCCTGAGGAATAGCAGCATCCCAAATGTGATGGCCCAACTACAGAGGCACAGGGTGTGGCTAATAGATGAGCCCTGGTTCCCACCCTGTATATGTTGGTGTATTTTTATGGTGTTTGCCATATATGATAGTGTGTGGCTAAATGTTGTCCCTCTATCTTTTCAGGTGACTCTGGTTACCCATACCTATCATGGCTGTTGGCCCCTGTGAGGAATGCCAGGACAAGGGCAGAAGAACGTTATAATGAGGCACATGGGTGAACCAGAAGGATCATTTAAAAGACATTTGGCCTCCTGAAGGCCAGGTTCAGGTGCCTCCATCTGATAGGTGGATCCCTGTGCTACTAACCTGAGAAGGTCTGCTAGATTGTAGTGGCATGCTGAATGTTGCACAACCTGGCTCTCAAATGACATGTACCTTTTCTGAGGGAGGAAGAGACTGGACATGCCCCTGTGGCAGCAGTGGACCCTAAGGACAGTGAGGATGAGGAGGCAGAGGATGAGGATGTGGACAAGAGAACATCTGTGATACGTCACTACTTCCAATGACACACAGGTGAGACAGTACAACTTTACATTTCTATGACTATTGTATTCTGTTTGGCATTGCCATGCTGGCATTACCCAATTCTTTGCTACTACTTACTGTTACCTCTGGATATTAATTTTGCAGATCACAGATCACAACAGCCAGCTACAGGTCATTAATTCTATGCTCATTTTATGTACAGTTAATTTGCAATGGCTGTAGCTGTTTCAATCAACACAAATTTGCAATACTAGTAGTCAAGTTTTATCCAAGGGTGTTTATTGTTGTGCTAAAATATAGAGGGCAAAGTGAATTGGGACGGGGTGATGATGGAGGAAAGTCCAGGGTATTGTTGTAGTCTGTTTGTAGCACAGGTGCATTGTCCATGGGGACATAGGAAGGGGAGCAATGGCAGTTCAAGGTAGACAGGGTGACTGAGTGGGACACAAGGGGGACAATCAGGAGAGTCTCATTTCCTGGCAGTGGTCTTGGCAAGTATCTCTGTCTTCTTTCTGGTTCGCAGGGAACGTTTGCGTGATGGTTCACCTTCTGCAGTGTGAGAGGTGCTGATGGCCTGTTGGTCCTGTGGTGGGGCCTCCAGGCCACTAGCAGCAGCAGAAGTGGAGGGCTGTTCAGATGACTGGCTAGTGGTAGAGGCCCACTGGTGTGACATTCCCTCCCTCATGATGTTGGCCATGTCTGCCAGCACCCCTGCTATGGAGACCAGGGTGGTGTTAATGGCCTGCAAGTTCTCACTGATCCCCTGACACTGTCCCTCCTGCAGCCGCCTGTTCTCCTGCACATTGTCTAGAATCTGGACCATCATGTCCTGGGAATGTTGGTAGGCTCCCAGGATCTCAGAGAATGCCTCCTTGAGAGTCGGCTCCCTGGTCCTGTCCTCCTCCTGGTGCGCAGCATTCCTCCCAGTGTCCCTCTTGGCCTGTGTCTCTGTCACCTGAATGGTGTGCCCACTGCCACTGACCCCAGGTCCCTGATTATCTTGTGTACAAGGTGTTATCGCATAGGCTCTCATTATTCTAATGAGACTAATCAATTTTGAGTGGCAGAATCGCCCACGGCGTGGAAGACTGAGGTGGTCATTACAACCCTGGCGGTCGGTGTTAAAGCAGCGGTAAGACCACCAACAGGCCGGCGGTAAAAAAAAATTTATTACGACCGTGGCAGAAACCGCCAACAAAGACAGCCACTTTAACACTCCGACTGCCACGGCAGTACAAACAAAAAGCTTGGCGGTCACCGCCAACAGACAGGTGGAGGACAATGTACCGCCCACAGTATCACAACCTACCAATCCGCCACCTTTTCCGGGGTGGATTCACCGTGGACAAAAACACGGCGGAAACAGGACTCCGAAGAGAAAACGCTAACCTCTACACACCCCACGAGGAATCCGGACGCCATGGAACCCGAGATCCAGATCCTGCCACCCCTCATCTTCTTGCTCCTCTACCAGGAGCACGAACGCCAGCGGTGAAGACAACAGTGAGTACTGCACCTACGACACAGGGGAGGGGGGAGGGAAAAAACAGGGACACACACACGCACCACCCCCACCCTCACCCACTACAAAACAAACACTAATACAGCATGATACATTACAGTTACACCCCCAAACCCCCTGGAAGAATGCAAAGACAAAATCAATTGAGTGTAACCAATGTAATATATTAAAATCCAGGACGCAAAAATATATATACACCATTAACAAATATATACACCAAGATTAGTAGTCCAGGTAGTGCTCCATTGAAGTCCGTAGAACACTGGGCCCACACGGCATGGGCGAGGCCCACACTCAATCCCCGAACATGATGGAGAGAACACTGCAGGGGCATCAGATAGCAATAAATCAGGCACCTCAGGGGAAAGGGAAAGGGGGGCACCTCAGCCGGTTGAGTGCACAACGCCAAATCCATGAGGGGGCCACATGCCCACTGTTCCATCCTGGGGAGTGCAAAGCCTCAGTCTCTCAAGTCTCTACAGTGGGTGGGTTGCCCACTGCTTTATCCTTGGGAGTGCAAAGCCACAGTCTCTCAAGTCTCTACAGTGGGTGGGTTGCCCACTGCTTTATCCTGGGGAGTGCAAAGCCAGAGTCTCTCAAGTCTCTACAGTGGGTGGGTTGCCCACTGCTTTATCCTGGGGAGTGCAAAGCCGCAGTCTCTCAAGTCTCTACAGTGGGTGGGTTGCCCACTGTTCCATCCTGGGGAGTGCAAAGCCACAGTCTCTCAAGTCTCTACAGTGGGTGGGTTGCCCACTGCATTATCCTGGGGAGTGCAAAGCCACAGTCACTCAAGTCTCTCCAGTGGGTGGGTTGCCCACTGCTTTATCCTGGGGAGTGCAAAGCCACAGTCTCTCAAGTCTCTACAGTGGGCGGGTTGCCCACTGCCATATTCTGGGGAGTGCAAAGCCACAGTCTCTCAAGTCTATACAGTGGGTGGGTTGCCCACTGCTTTATCCTGGGAGTGCAAAGCCACTGTCTTTCAAGTCTCTACAGTGGGTGAGTTGCCCACTGCTGCATCCTGGGGAGTGCAAAGCCACGGTCTCTAAGGTGGATGCCTTTCTCCACTGGTTCTGGAGGGGGCCTTGTGTCCAGAGTGCTTCTTCCTGCCAAGGACAGAGGTAGTGGATGTGATTCTCCACTGGTTCTGGAGGGGGCCTTGTGCAGAGAGTGCTTCATCCTGCCAAGGACAGAGGTAGTGGATGTGATTCTCCACTGGTTCTGGAGGGGGCTTTGTTCCCAGAGTGCTTCATCCTGCTAAGGACAGAGGTAGCGGATGTGATTCTCCACTGGTTCTGGAGGGGGCCTTGTGCCCAGAGTGCTTCACCCTGCCAAGAACAGAGTTAGTGGATGTGATTCTCCACTGGTTGTGGAAGGGGCATGGCGCCCAGAGTGCTTCATCCTGCCAAGGACAGAGGTAGTGGATGTATCTCTCCACTGGTTCTGGAGGGGGCCTTGTGCCCAGAGTGCTTCATCCTGCCAAGGACAGAGGTAGTGGATGCATCCCTCCACTGGTTCTGGAGGGGGCCTTGTGCCCAGAGTGCTTCATCATGCCAAGGACAGAGGTAGTGGATGTGATTCTCCACTGGTTGTGGAGGGGGCATGGTGCCCAGAGTGCTTCATCCTGCCAAGGACAGAGGTAGTGGATGTATCTCTCCACTGGTTCTGGAGGGGGCCTTGTGCCCAGAGTGCTTCATCCTGCCTAGGACAGAGGTAGTGGATGTATCCCTCCACTGGTTCTGGAGGGGGCCTTGTGCCCAGAGTGCTTCATCCTGCTTGTGACGGACTCAGTAGCGTCAGTGCCCTTGGCGCTCATGGGCCAGCGGGGCTTGTTGCAGTGGTGTCCTTGGCAGCAGTGCTTGTTGCGTCAGTGTCCTTGGCAGCGGTGCTTGTGGCGGCGGTGTCCTGTTCAGCGGTGCTTGTGGCGTCGGTGTCCTGTTCAGTGGTGCTTGTGGCGGCGGGGTCCTTGGCAGTGACTCAGCTGCTAGCGGTCCTGTCTGGCCCAGCGGGGCTGGTGCTGGCGGTCCTGTCTGGCCCAGCGGGGCTGGTGCTGGCAGTCCTTCATGGCCCAGCGGGGCTGGTGCTGGCGGTCCTGTCTGGCCCAGCGGGGCTGGTGCTGGCGGTCCTGTCTGGCCCAGTGGGGCTGGTGCTAGCGGTCCTGTCTGGCCCAGCGAGGCTGGTGCTGGCGGTGGCCTCCTGGTCGGCGGGGATGATGGCGGTGGCCTCCTGGGCAGCTGGGCTGGTGCTGGCGGTGGCCTCCAGGGCAGCGGGGATGTTGGCGGTGGCCTCCTGGGCAGCGGGGATGATGGCGGTGGCCTTCTGGGCAGCTGGGATGGTACTGGCAGTGGCCTCCTGGGCAGCTGGGCTGGTGCTGGCAGTGGCCTCCTGGGCAGCGGGTGATGATGGCGGTCTTCTCCACCGTGCTGCTCTTCCCAGACTTGCTGACTTTCTTGTGGCCCTTCCCCACCTTGGAAGGTGTCGCAGCTGATTCCACACTCCCACCTGTGCCCCTGGGAGCGGCTTTGGTGGCTGGAGTCTTCCCCCTCTCTCGCCGGGCACTGGCCAACTTTTGATGTTTGACAGGTGGGGGACTGTCCGTGCTGTGTCTCCATGCCACACTGGCTGCCCTGGTGGCCGGTGCACTTCAGATTCCGGTGACTACAGGCACCACTGTTCCCGGAGATGTTGTGGCTGAGGTGCTAGGTTGGGACCTGGAGAGTCGGGCCCTAGAAGATTGACGGGGTGGGGGAGGTGAGGTAAAGAGGTCAAGGTTGGATAGGAAAAGTTTCTTGGGAACACTGGGATGGGTAGCTGAAGGGGGTTTGGGAGTGGAGGTTGTGGTTGTAGGAGGTGTTCGTTTGGTGACTGGGTGAAGGTGCATGCGCTGGAGACTGTCATGAGGTGGATGGCTGTTGGGTGGGTGTGTGCCTGCGTTTGTGTATCTTGGGAGGTGGCATCACAGACGCACCGGGACAGGACACAGGGGACGTGTGAATGGCAGTGGGGGTGGTGACTGCACGTGAGCTGGATGTGGTGGTGTGTGTGCTGGTGATGGAAGTAGTGGCTGTAGATGTAGTGCATGCAGGTGTGAGTGTAGACGAGACTGTGAGGGAGAAGGGAGATGAGGAGGAGGGGGACACAGTGGAGGCTGTGGATGTTGGTGTGTCTGCATGTGTGTGATGCTTGTGTGAGTGTCTGTGGGATGTGTGGTGCTTATGTTTGCCAGAGCTTCCCTTGTGTTTTGAGGTGTGTGCATGCTGGTCTGAAGGTGTGCGTGGGATAGGCTGAGGTAGAGGGGATTGGGTCTGGGTGGAGGAAGTTGGAGGGGGGAGGCTAGATACAGGGACAATGGCTGCCATCAGTGAAGAGGCCAGAGTCTTAAAAGCTTGCTGAAGGGCCACCTGACCAGAATGAATGCCCTCCAGGAATGCATTTGTTTGTTGCAACTGCCTCTCTACACCCTGGATGGCATTCAAAATGAAGACTGCCCAACAGTGAGGGACCTGAGGAGGTCAATGGCCTCCTCACTGAAGGCAGCAGGGGTGACTGGGGCAGGGGCTGAGGTGCCTGGGGTGAAGGTGATGCCCACCCTCCTGTATGACGGTCACGGGGCAAAGGCTGAGGAGCTGCTGGGAGGGCGGTGCTGGAAGGGGGAGTGGCGGCTGTACCTGTAGATGTGGGGGCACAGATGTTGCTGCCACCACAAGGGAGCTCCCATCAGGGGACGAGTCCGTATCACTGGTCTCAGCTCCTGTCCCTGCCGTGGAGCTCCCATCGCCCTCCGTCCCACTGGTGAACTCTGAGTCCATTGTCTCGCCCTCCAGAGACATGTGGGATGCAGCTCCCTCCTGCTCCAGTACCACTGCTCCTCTGCCAGATGATGCTAATGCACACAAGAACAAGGAGACCACAAAAAGGGGGGGACGACAGAAGAAAGACATGCTGAGTGCATGCATTACCGCTACCGTTGGCGGACACGACAGACACAGAAGCCCCCTGCACTACGCCGCGCACTTGGAGTCCACTGTTCAATCCCTGGGACATGGCCTACAATGCTATGGCCGACATCTGCACACATGGATGACAAAGGAACCTGACTAGATGTACTTGGCATTGTACACAGGTGGGGTGGGGTGCCACATGTCCTGCCAGAAGAAGGGGACCTAACTAGCACACTCGCCCAGGCCTAGGGAAACCCACAGCCCACCTCCCCCACCCAAACACCTCCACTGCATGCAAAATCAGCAGAATGAGAGTGTACTCACCCCCTTCTAGCTGCTGTGATGACCTCAAGCGCCTACCCAACTCCGGGTACGCCACCGGCAGGATCCTGAACATCAGGGGGGTCATGGTGCGACGGCCACCCCTCCCATGTTGGGAGGCCATCCCCAGCTGGGTCTCCGCCGTCTTCTTGCTCCAGCAGCGAATGTCCTCCCATCTCTTACGGCAGTGGGTGTTCCGTCTGTGGTAAACCCCCAGGGTCCAGACGTCCTTGGCGATGGCATGCCAAATATCCTTTTTCTGGTGGGCGCTGACCTACATGAATTGTACAGGGGGAAAAGAAAAGTTATTACCAACTGCACCATCACAGTCATTGGCCCCCATCCCTACCCTTGCCATGTGGCACATGCACCGTCATTTCATGCATGCCTCAATCTCCCCCCCCACCATTTTTCATCCACCCGACTCCACACAGGCATAGCCCTTACAGCATTCTCCCAGTGTACTTACCTGTTTGTCTGGAGGACCGTAGAGTAGCGTGTACTGCGGGAGGACCCCATCCACGAGTTTCTACAACTCCTCCGATGTGAAGGCAGGGGCCCTTTCCCCAGACACACGAGCCATTGCCTCTTCCAGACTGAGGTCACAGCAGCACTTGCAGTGTAGGTCCTCTCCTGTCAAAGATCCGTTATTGAGTGATTGAACAGATAGAAAATGGCGGTCACGTCCGCGGCGGTTCATACCATCACCGCCAGCGTACATCGTCATTGGCTCCTGGGAACCATATGGTCCAATGTTAACCAATGCACAATTGCGCCGCGGTCTTCGAGCGCCTACCGCAACGGTGTACAACACCAGCGCAGTTACCTCACATCCCATTGTCTCACTTTACAGGTCAGGCAGCCGACATTTCAGGCACCCACATGGCTTCATTCTTAACTGCGTCACACATACCTAGGTCTTGCCTCAACACTCAGACAGGCCAAATTTCGGATTAGGATTCGTGTTCTGTGTAAGCTGTGGGTACGTACCTCTGAGTTGGTTGACTCTGTGCTCGCTGTTGTCCTTCATAGGCACCGTCCGCTGGGACATGTGAGGAGATGGCGGCATCCTCCGGTGTGCAGACCACTGGTGGACCTGTCGACAATGGAGGAAAGACATGTGATCATCACCAACAGGATTGATCGTGCCACAATCCTGGAACTGTGTGCCCAGCTGGATCCAGACCTGATGTCAGCTATCCGCCATCCCACAGGAATCCCCCCTCAACGGCAGGTGCTGTCAGTACTCCATTTCCTTGCAAGTGGGTCATTTCAAACAACAGTGGCCATAGCATCAGGGATGTCCTAGCCTATGTTTTCCAACGTGTTGTCCAGAGTGGTGTCTGCCCTGCTGAAACACATGCGGAGCTACATCGTTTTCCCTCAGGTGGAGGATTTGCATACAGTGAAAGGTGACTTCTATGCCCTGGGACATATCCCCAACATCATAGGTGCCATTGATGGGACACATGTGGCTTTGGTACCCCCTCGCAGGAGTGAACAGGTGTACAGAAACCGGAAGAGTTATCATTCCATGAATGTGCAGATGGTGTGTTTGGCAGACCAGTACATCTCCCATGTTAATGCCAAATTCCCTGGCTCAGTGCATGACGCTTACATCCTGCGGAATAGCAGCATCCCTTATGTGATGGGGCAACTCCGGAGACACCGTGTGTGGCTATTAGGTGAGCACCTGGAAGCTAGTCAGTGGGAATGGTTGCCTGGGTCTGGGGATATCCCTACAGGTTAGTGTGTGTCTAGCAGTTGTCCCTCGCCATTTGCAGGTGACTCTGGTTCCCCAACCTGTCATGGCTACTGACCCCAGTGAGGAATCCCAGGACAAGGGCAGAGGAACGCTACAATGAGGCCCAAGGGCGGACTCGGCGGATTATAGAGCGGACCTTCAGCCTCCTGAAGGCCAGGTTCAGGTGCCTCCATATGACAGGTGGATCCCTATTCTACTCACCAAAGAATGTGTGCCAGATCACCGTGGCCTGCTGTATGCTTCACAACTTAGCTTTGCGATGACAGGTGCCTTTTCTGTAGGAGGTTGGTCCAGATGGCAGTTTTGTTGCAGCTTTGGAGCCTGTGGACAGTGAAGACGAGGAAGCAGAAGAAGAGGACATCAACAACAGGAACTCAGTGATCCTGCAATATTTCCAGTGAAACACAGGTAAGAATACAAACCTGCTTACTACATGTACTTTAACACTACTACCTCTCAACTGTCTGTCGTTTTCACCCAGTGTATGGTCACTGAGTTGTCACTTTCCCTTGTGGGTCCCACTGTGTGACATCTGCTTTGTTTCCTCATGGACTAGAGCTGTGTGACATAGGTATGTTGACATTACAATTGAAAGAGCCTTTTGTCACTGTAATTGCTAATACCCTATTTCGAAATCACAGACAGACTTCAGATTGTTTTGTGCTTTAAGGGTGTTTATTTAAGTGCTCAATATTGGAGGGTGCTGTAAAATGGTGAGGGGTGATGGTGGAGGAATGTCCATGGCAAAGTTCAGTCTATTAGTATCACAGGTGCATTACCCAAAGGGGCATAGGAAGTGGAGCTGGGGCAGTTTGAGGATGGACAGGGTGACAAGGTGGGACAAAAGGATGACATTCAGGGCGGTCTCATTTCTTGGCGAGGGTCTTGGCATCGTTCTCTGTCTTTGTCCTGGATCTCAGGGACTGTTTGCGGGGTGCTTCTCTATCTGCAGATGGTGGGGTGCTGGTCTGGTGGTCCTGTGGCGGTGTATCCTGTCTAGTAGCGCCAGCGGAGGTGGTGGGCAGTTCATCGTCCAGGCTAGTGTCAGGGGCTCCTTGTTGTGCCACAGTGTCCCTCCTGGTGTTGAGGACTTCCTTCATCACCCCTACGATGGTGCCCAGGGTGGAATTGATGGATCTGAGTTCCTCCCTGAAGCCCAAATACTGTTCCTCCTGCAACCGCTGGGTCTCCTGAAACTTGGCCAGTACTGTTGCCATTGTCTCCTGGGAATGGTGGTAGGCTCCCATGATGTTGGAGAGGGCCTCGTGGTGAGTGGGTTCCCTGGGCCTGTCCTCCCACTGTCGCACAGCAGCCCTCCCAGTTCCCCTGTGTTCCTGTGCCTCTGTCCCCTGAACGGTGTGCCCACTGCCACTGCCCCCAGGACCCTGTTGTTGTTGGGGTGCTGGGTTAGCCTGGGTTCCCTGTAGTGGTGGACACACTGCTGATTGACGTTTCCTGGGGACAGAGGTATGGGCCCGCTGGGTGGGTGCTGTGCTGGTGTTTCCAGAGGGGGGAAGCTCTGTGGTGGCCTGTGCCAGTGTGAGGGGAACCGACTCTCCCGAGCTCCCAAATGGGCCAGGCTGGTCATCTAGATCCATTTGGACAGAACTGCTGTCATCAAATCAAATCAAATCATTAATATTTATAAAGCGTGCTACTCACCCGTGCGGGTCTCAAGGCGCTAGGGGAAAAAAAAGGGGGGGGGTTACTGCTGCTCGAAAAGCCAGGTTTTTAGGAGTCTCCGGAATGCGGAGTGGTCCTGGGTGGTCCTGAGGCTGGTGGGGAGGGAGTTCCAGGTCTTGGCTGCCAGGAAGGAGAAGGACCTCCCACCCGCCGTGGAGCGGTGGATGCGAGGGACGGCAGCGAGCGCGAGGCCCGAGGAACGGAGGAGACGGGTGAGGGCGTAGAAGCTGAGGCGACGGTTGAGGTAATCCGGGCCCTTGTTGTGGAGGGCTTTGTGTGCGTGGGTGAGAAGTCGGAAGGTGATCCTTTTGCTGACTGGGAGCCAATGCAGGTGTCTCAGGTGTGCAGAGATGTGGCTGTTGCGGGGTACGTCGAGGATGAGGCGGGCCGAGGCGTTTTGAATACGTTGCAGGCGTTTTTGGAGCTTGGCGGTGGTCCCAGCATAGAGGGTGTTGCCGTAGTCCAGGCGGCTCATGACGAGGGCGTGGGTCACGGTTTTTCTAGTGTCAGCGGGGATCCAGCGGCAGATCTTCCGGAGCATGCGGAGGGTGAGGAAGCAGGCGGAGGACACGGCGTTGACTTGCTTGGTCATGGTGAGAAGAGGGTCCGAGGTTGCGGGCGTGGTTTGCGGGGGTCGGTGCGGTGCCGAGGGCCGTTGGCCACCAGGAGTCGTCCCAAGCAGATGGGGTGTTGCCGAGGATGAGGACTTACGTTTTGTCAGAGTTCAGCTTTAGGCGGCTGAGCCTCATCCAATCTCTGACGTCCTTCATGCTCTCTTGTAGGTTGGTCTTGGCGCTGGTGGGGTCCTTGGTGAGGGAGAGTATAAGTTGGGTGTCGTCTGTGACTGAGATGAGGGCGGTTTCAGTGCTGTGGTTGGTTCGGAATCCGGTTTGTGAAGGGTCGAGCAGGTTGTTGTCTTCCAGGAAGGTGGTCAGCTGTTTGTTGACAGCCTTCTCTATTACCTTGGCGGGGAAGGGGAGGAGCGAGATGGGGCGGAAGTTTTTCAGGTCGCTCGGGTCAGCCGTAGGTTTCTTTAGTAGTGCGTTGACTTCGGCGTGTTTCCAGCATTCGGGGAAGGTAGCAGAAGAAAAAGAGGAGTTGATGACGGCCTGGAGGTGCGGGGCGATGATGTCGTCAGCTTTATTGAAGATGAAGTGAGGGCAGGGGTCCGATGGAGCGCCGGAGTGGATCGAGTTCATTGTGGTTTTGGTTTCTTCGTTGTTGATGTGGGTCCAGTCGTTGAGGGTGATGGTCGGAGGTGTGGGTTCGGTGATGCTTGGTTGGGTCTGGTGTCCGAAGCTGTCGTGGAGGTCGCTGATCTTGCGATGGAAGAAGATGGCGAGGGAGTTGCACAGATCTTGTGAGGGAGTGACGGCGTTGGCGTTGGGGTTGGAGAACTCCTTGACGATGCTAAAAAGTTCTCTGCTTTTGTGGCTGTTTTTTTCCAGTCTGTCGGTAAAAAAGTTCCTTTTGGCAGCGCGGATCAGGTGGTGGTGTTCGCGGGTAGCGTTCTTGAGGGCGGTCATGTTGTCAGCGGTGTGGTCCTTGCGCCAGGCCTTCTCGAGGGCGCGACACGTTTTCTTTGATTCTTTGAGGGTGTCAGAGAACCAGAGAGGTTTTTTGGTGTTGGCCTGTCGATGCGTGCGTTTGAGGGGAGCAAGGTTGTCTGCGCAGTTGGAGATCCAGTTCGTGAGGCTGAGGGCTGCGTCGTTGGGGTCGGTGGTGAGGGTTGGTTGGTTGGCGGCGAGTGCGGAGAAGAGTTGCTCTTCGGGGATTTTGTTCCACTGTCGACGAGGGATGGGTTGAGTGCGGAGGTGGCGGGTCTCGCGTCGGAATGTGAAATGTACACAGCTGTGGTCGGTCCAGTGTAGAGCGGAGGTGTGGCTGAAGAATACGTGTTTGCTGGCGGAGAAGATGGGGTCAAGCGTGTGTCCGGCGATGTGGGTGGCGGTGTTCACCAGTTGCTTGAGGCCGAGGTTGGCGAGGTTGTCGAGCAGGGTGGTGATGTTGGTGTCGTTGTTTTGTTCCAGATGGAAGTTGAGGTCGCCTAGGAGGATGTAGTTCGGCGAGGCGAGGGCGTGCGGGGAGATGAAGTCGGCGATGGCGTCGCTGAAAGGGGCGCGCGGTCCGGGAGGACGGTAGACGAGGGATCCTCTGAGGGTGGTCCTGGGGTCGGTGCGAATCTGAAAATACAGGTGTTCAGTGGCGAGAGGGATGTCTTCGGTGGAGGTGGTGACTCTGATGGAGTCTTTGAAGACGATGGCGATACCTCCTCCTACTTGGTTGGTGCGGTCTTTTCTGGAGATCTTGTAGCCTTAGGGGATGGCGGTGGCGATGTCTGGAGCAGAGGAGGCGTTTATCCAGGTCTCCGTGATGAACGCGACGTCCGGTGCTGTGGAGTCCAGGAGGTCCCAGAGTTCAACGGCGTGCTTGTGGACGGAACGAGCGTTGACCAGGATGCACTTGAGGTGGTTGATGGCGCGTGGGCTTGTGGTCGTGGCGGATCAGCGGGGCTTGGGAGAGCTGGGGACCAGGGGTCGTGGTGCTGGGCGCGGGCCAGGCGCGCACGGGCGCAGACGGGCTTGCCTCTGGCGCCCCTCGGGCGCGTCAGCGGCGCGGTCGTGCAGCGGCCGCCATATGAGGTGGGGGGGAGGGGTCAGATGTGGTCGAATGGGAGCTGGGGGGTGGGGGCGTGCAGGAGGTCGCGGCGGGAGAGCGCGAGGGGGGGACAGGTAGAGTGAGAAGAGCTGGAGGAGGGGGGTTTAAGGGTGGAGGGGGGTGAGTGTTAGGAGGTTTAGGAGATTAGGGAGAGAGATAGGATTAGGGTTGTGAAGATAGGGGAGGGGGGGTTGTAGAGGTGGGTGAGGGTGAGAGGTAGAGTGAGAGGATAGGAAGATAGGTAATAGAGGGGGTGGCGGGAAGGGGGGAGAGATAGAGAAATAGATAGAGAAAGTAGATAGATAGAGAAATAGATAGATAGAGAGATAGGTAGATAGAGAGATAGGTAGATAGGAGGAGGTGGAGAGTGAGGGAGTTAGATAGTGAGATAGAGAGATAGAGAGATAGGTAGATAGGGGGAGTGAGGGAGGTAGATAGCGAACGGGGTAGGTAGGGGTGATAGAGAGGGGGAGGCGAGTGAGGGAGGGGGATGAGGCAGGAGCAGGAGGGCAGGCGCGGGGAGAAGAAGACGGAGGAGGCAGAGGAGCCGAAGACAGAAGATAGAAGACAGAAGACAGAAGAACAGAAGACCGGAAGAACAGAAGAACAGAAGACCGGAAGAACAGAAGAACAGGAGAACAGAAGACCGGAAGAACAGAAGAACAGAAGAACAGAAGAACAGGAGTCCAGAAGATCACAGAAGAGCAGAAGTTCACAGAAGAGCAGAAGATCACAGATGAAGATACGAAGAACAGAAGGCAGAAGACAGGCAGAAGACCACAGAAGAAGATGAAGAAGAAGAGAGGCGAACAGGAGAGGCAGAGAAGCACCCAGAAGAAGAGAGCAGACAGGGAAAAGAAGAGTACAGAAGAAGATTACAGAGGAGGAGCGAGGAGGAAGAACAGAGAAGAAGAAAAGAAGAAAAGAAGCAGGAGCAGGAGAGAGGGTGAGTAGCGCGGGGCAGGGCGAGGGGCAGGGAGGTGGGGGGGTACTTACTGTGAGGTGGGTCTCAGGAACTCAGGAACCTGGAGGAGCTGGAGGAGCTGCAGCAGCAGGGGGAGCGACCTACCATTGGGTCAAGGGTCGCTACCACTGTCGCGCAGCAGCCGCCATATGAGGTAGGAGGGGGGGGAGGGGTCAGCTGGGGTCGAATGGGAGCTGGGGGGCGGGGGCGTGCAGGAGGTCGTGGCGGGAAAGCGCGAAGGGGGGGACAGGTAGAGTGAGAAGAGCTGGGGGAGGGGGGTTTAATGGTGGAGGGGTGAGTGTTAGGAGGTTTAGGAGATTAGGGAGAGAGATAGGAGTAGGGTTGTGAAGATAGGGGAGGGGGGTTGTAGAGGTGGGTGAGGGTGAGAGGTAGAGTGAGAGGATAGGAAGATAGGTAATAGAGGGGGTGGCGGGAAGGGGGGGAGAGATAGAGAAATAGACAGAGAAAGTAGATAGTTAGAGAAATAGATAGATAGAGAGATAGGTAGATAGAGAGATAGGTAGATAGGAGGAGGTGGAGAGTGAGGGAGTTAGATAGTGAGATAGAGAGATAGAGAGATAGGTAGATAGGAGGAGTGAGGGAGGTAGATAGCGAACGGGGTAGGTAGGGGTGATAGAGAGGGGGAGGCGAGTGAGAGAGGGGGATGAGGCAGGAGCAGGAGGGTAGGCGCGGGGAGAAGAAGACGGAGGAGGCAGAGGAGCCGAAAACAGAAGATAGAAGACAGAAGATAGAAGACAGAAGACAGAAGAACAGAAGACCGGAAGAACAGAAGAACAGAAGACCGGAAGAACAGAAGAACAGGAGACCGGAAGAACAGAAGAACAGGAGAACAGGAGACCGGAAGAACAGAAGAACAGAAGACCAGAAGAACAGAAGAACAGGAGTCCAGAAGATCACAGAAGAGCAGAAGTTCACAGAAGAGCAGAAGATCACAGATGAAGATACGAAGAACAGAAGGCAGAAGACAGGCAGAAGACCACAGAAGAAGATGAAGAAGAATAGAGGCGAACAGGAGAGGCAGAGAAGCACCCAGAAGAAGAGAGCAGACGGGGAAAAGAAGAGTACAGAAGGAGATTACAGAGGAGGAGCGAGGAGGAAGAACAGAGAAGAAGAAAAGAAGAAAAGAAGCAGGAGAGAGGGTGAGTAGCGCGGGGCAGGGCGAGGGGCAGGGAGGTGGGGGGTACTTACTGTGAGGTGGATCTCAGGAACTCAGGAACCTGGAGGAGCTGGAGGAGCTGCAGCAGCAGGGGGAGCGACCTACCCTTGGGTCAAGGGTCGCTACCACTGTCGCGCAGCGGCCGCCATATGAGGTAGGAGGGGGGAGGGGTCAGCTGGGGTTGAATGGGAGCTGGGGGGCGGGGGCGTGCAGAAGGTCGCGGCGGGAAAGTGCGAGGGAGGGGGGACAGGTAGAGTGAGAAGAGCTGGGAGAGGGGGGTTTAAGGGTGGAGGGGGGTGAGTGTTAGGAGGTTTAGGAGATTAGGGAGAGAGATAGGAGTAGGGTTGTGAAGATAGGGGAGGGGGGGTTGTAGAGGTGGATGAGGGTGAGAGGTAGAGTGAGAGGATAGGAAGATAGGTAATAGAGGGGGTGGCGGGAAGGGGGGGAGAGATAGAGAAATAGATAGAGAAAGTAGATAGATAGAGACATAGATAGATAGAGAGATAGGTAGATAGAGAGATAGGTAGATAGGAGGAGGTGGAGAGTGAGGGAGTTAGATAGTGAGATAGAGAGATAGAGAGATAGGTAGATAGGAGGAGTGAGGGAGGTAGATAGCGAACGGGGTAGGTAGGGGTGATAGAGAGGGGGAGGCGAGTGAGGGAGGGGGATGAGGCAGGCGCAGGAGGACAGGCGCGGGGAGAAGAAGACGGAGGAGGCAGAGGAGCCGAAGACAGAAGATAGAAGACAGAAGACAGAAGAACAGAAGACCGGAAGAACAGAAGAACAGAAGACCGGAAGAACAGAAGAACAGGAGAACAGAAGACCGGAAGAACAGAAGAACAGAAGAACAGAAGAACAGAAGAACAGAAGAACAGAAGAACAGGAGTCCAGAAGATCACAGAAGAGCAGAAGTTCACAGAAGAGCAGAAGATCACAGATGAAGATACGAAGAACAGAAGGCAGAAGACAGGCAGAAGACCACAGAAGAAGATGAAGAAGAAGAGAGGCGAACAGGAGATGCAGAGAAGCACCCAGAAGAAGAGAGCAGACGGGGAAAAGAAGAGTACAGAAGAAGATTACAGAGGAGGAGCGAGGAGGAAGAATAGAGAAGAAGAAAAGAAGAAAAGAAGCAGGAGCAGGAGAGAGGGTGAGTAGCGCGGGGCAGGGCGCGGGGCAGGGAGGTGGGGGGTACTTACTGTGAGGTGGGTCTCAGGAACTCAGGAACCTGGAGGAGCTGGAGGAGCTGCAGCTGCAGGGGGAGCGACCTACCCTTGGGTCAAGGGTCGCTACCACTGTCGCGCAGCGGCCGCCGTATGAGGTAGGAGGGGTCAGCTGGGGTCGAATGGGAGCTGGGGGGCGGGGGCGTGCAGGAGGTTGCGGCGCGAAAGCGTGAGGGAGTGGGGGACAGGTAGAGTGAGAAGAGCTGGGGGAGGGGGATTAAGGGTGGAGGGGGTGAGTGTTAGGAGGTTTAGGAGAGTAGGGAGAGAGATAGGAGTAGGGTTGTGAAGATAGGGGAGGGGGGTTGTAGAGGTGGGTGAGGGTGAGAGGTAGAGTGAGAGGATAGGAAGATAGGTAATAGAGGGGGTGGCGGGAAGGGGGAGAGATAGAGAAATAGATAGAGAAAGTAGATAGATAGAGAAATAGATAGATAGAGAGATAGGTAGATAGAGAGATAGGTAGATAGGAGGAGGTGGAGAGTGAGGGAGTTAGATAGTGAGATAGAGAGATAGAGAGATAGGTAGATAGGAGGAGTGAGGGAGGTAGATAGCGAACGGGGTAGGTAGGAGTGATAGAGAGGGGGAGGCGAGTTAAGGAGGGGGATGAGGCAGGAGCAGGAGGGCAGGCGTGGGGAGAAGAAGACGGAGGAGGCAGAGGAGCCGAAGACAGAAGATAGAAGACAGAAGACAGAAGAACAGAAGACCGGAAGAACAGAAGACCGGAAGAACAGAAGAACAGGAGACATGAAGACCGGAAGAACAGAAGAACAGAAGAACAGAAGAACAGGAGTCCAGAAGATCACAGAAGAGCAGAAGTTCACAGAAGAGCAGAAGATCACAGATGAAGATACGAAGAACAGAAGGCAGAAGACAGGCAGAAGACCACAGAAGAAGATGAAGAAGAAGAGAGGCGAACAGGAGAGGCAGAGAAGCACCCAGAAGAAGAGAGGAGACAGGGAAAAGAAGAGTACAGAAGAAGATTACAGAGGAGGAGCGAGGAGGAAGAACAGAGAAGAAGAAAAGAAGAAAAGAAGCAGGAGCAGGAGAGAGGGTGAGTAGCGCGGTGCAGGGCGAGGGGCAGGGAGGTGGGGGGTACTCACTGTGAGGTGGGTCTCAGGAACTCAGGAACCTGGAGGAGCTGGAGGAGCTGCAGCAGCAGGGGGAGCGACCTACCCTTGGGTCAAGGGTCGCTACCACTGTCGCGCAGCGGCCGCCATATGAGGTAGGAGGGGGGGGAGGGGTCAGCTGGGGTCGAATGGGAGCTGGGGGGCGGGGGCGTGCAGGATGTCGCGGCGGGAAAGCGCGAAGGGGGGGGACAGGTAGAGTGAGAAGAGCTGGGGGAGGGGGGTTTAAGGGTGGAGGGGAGTGAGTGTTAGGAGGTTTAGGAGATTAGGGAGAGAGATAGGAGTAGGGTTGTGAAGATAGGGGAGGGGGGGTTGTAGAGGTGGGTGAGGGTGAGAGGTAGAGTGAGAGGATAGGAAGATAGGTAATAGAGGGGGTGGCGGGAAGGGGGGAGAGATAGAGAAATAGATAGAGAAAGTAGATAGATAGAGAAATAGATAGATAGAGAAATAGGTAGATAGAGAGATAGGTAGATAGGAGGAGGTGGAGAGTGAGGGAGTTAGATAGTGAGATAGAGAGATAGAGAGATAGGTAGATAGGAGGAGTGAGGGACGTAGATAGCGAACGGGTTAGGTAGGGGTGATAGAGAGGGGGAGGCGAGTGAGGGAGGGGGTTGAGGCAGAAGCAGGAGGGTAGGCGCGGGGAGAAGTAGACGGAGGAGGCAGAGGAGCCGAAAACAGAAGATAGAAGACAGAAGACAGAAGAACAGAAGACCGGAAGAACAGAAGAACAGAACACCGGAAGAACAGAAGAACAGAAGACCGGAAGAACAGAAGAACAGGAGAACAGAAGACCAGAATAACAGAAGAACAGAAGAACAGAAGAACAGGAGTCCAGAAGATCACAGAAGAGCAGAAGTTCACAGAAGAGCAGAAGATCACAGGTGAAGATACGAAAAACAGAAGCCAGAAGACAGGCAGAAGACCACAGAAGAAGATGAAGAAGAAGAGAGGCGAACAGGAGAGGCAGAGAAGCACCCAGAAGAAGAGAGCAGACGGGGAAAAGAAGAGTACAGAAGAAGATTACAGAGGAGGAGCGAGGAGGAAGAACAGAGAAGAAGAAAAGAAGAAAAGAAGCAGGAGCAGGAGAGAGGGTGAGTAGCGCGGGGCAGGGCGAGGGGCAGGGAGGTGGGGGGTACTTACTGTGAGGTGGGTCTCAGGAACTCAGGAACCTGGAGGAGCTGGAGGAGCTGCATCGGCAGGGGGAGCGACCTACCCTTGGGTCACACCATCACTGTGGGCCTCTTCTGCTGGTGGTGTGGACATGTGTGGACCCTCCTGTCTGATGACGTTGGGTAGGGGTCCTGCAGGGGTATACAATGATGTTTATTGCATCTGTGTGTGCCATGGTCTGCAATGGGTGGGTGACCATGTACCCCAGTGCTTGCATTCCTGTGTGGGACCTTGTGTGATGGTGGTTTAGGGGGTTATATGGGTATGTGCAGTGGCCATGCTTTGGTGATGGGTGTCCATGCTTTGTTGTTGCATGCAGGGCTTGGTGTTGGGATGTGTGGTTTGTGATATTGGGACATTTGTGAGGAGTTGGAGTGATGGGGGTGAGGGTGGGGGTGGGGGTATGTGATGGCATGCAGGTAGGGTGGGGGATATAGTAATAAATCATTGCCCTACCAGAGTCCATTCCTCCATCTACTCCTACGAGGCCCTCAGGATGCAGAATCGCTAAGACTTGCTCCTCCCATGTTGTTAGTTGTGGGGGAGGAGGTGGGGGTCCGCCGCCAGTCCGCTGAACCGCAAGGTGGTGTCTTGATACCACGGAACGCACCTTCCCCCGTAGGTCGTTCCACCTCTTCCTTATGTCACCCCTATTTCTTGGGTGCTGTCCCACTGCGTTGCCCCGGTCCACAATTCTTCGCCATAGCTCCATTTTCCTAGCTTTGGAGGTGTGCTGCACCTGTGATCCGAATAGCTGTGGCTCTACCCGGGCGATTTCCTCCACCATGACCCTGAGCTCCTCCTCAGAGAACCTGGGGTGTCTTTGCCGTGCCAGGGGGTCGTGTTGGTGATGTGTGGGGTGGTGTGTGTTTTGATAAGTGGGGTGAGATTTAGTGGTGTGTTGTGTGAGGTGCATGGAAGTTATGTGGGTAATGGTGTTGTGTGCCTGTGGATGCTTGGTAGTAGTTTGAAGTGTCTCTCTCTGGCCTTCTTTCAGTATTTTAGTCATAGGGGTTTGTGGGTGATGTGGGTGTGTGTTTTTTATTGTAATGGGTGTGTGGGAGTGGTGTGTATATGTGTATCAGGTGTGTGTATTTCGATTTGTCCAATGTGTCTGTGTTTTGTAAAAGTGTGTGTATTTTGAGCACGGCTGTGTGTACAGCCAATGGAATATTGTGGTCGAAAGATCCCCACGTGGATTCGTGGGTCATGATAGTGTGACGTATTTCTGTTGGCGTGACGGTGGAGGTTTTGTTTTCGCCAGTTTATCACTGACCTTTGGTGTGGCGGACTTGTGTGGGTGTCTCTATTTTGGCGGATTCTGATCAGTGGGTCATAATGACCATGGCGGAATTCCACTGCCGCGGCGGTGTGTTAGCAGTCTTCTTCACGGCGGTAAGCGGTTTTTGCCACCAATGTTGAAATGAGGGCCTATATGTCTTACGAAATGATAAAGACTGCAACATGGGGACTATTGGTACAGTTCCTCTACAGAGGGCTCCCCCATCTCCTGTCACCCCCATCCTGAGGGGTGTCCATTTATTCCAGACATAGGACTCCCTCCCTGCTATTTGGCACATACATTTGCTTGATATGACCTCCTGCAGCTGACCCCCTCCCATATATCCCCATTGTTGGGGGACTCCTTCTCCAGCCAATTTTGCATGCTGCATGGTTATGGGCTTTGATACTTTTGTTAAATTTCTATTCTTTTAAGGACACATTATTATATGGAGGTGCTACTTGCATGCCTTTATTCATTAGTGGGCGATGCATTCAATTTCCATTGCAGGTGGTAAGATACAATGGCAGTATTTTTCTGTTATTTATGAGTTTCTGTGTTCATCAATTGCATCGGTTTGCTGCTGGCCTCATGCTTGAATGACGATGTTTGCAATTTATACCACCTGAAGATCTAATAAAGAAAGTTTGACAAAAAAAGACTGCACCACTTTGGGTAATTATTGTGTATTTACAGGTTGCTCCTCTGGTCTTCCTCTAGGGGAAAGATATACGCTCTTACCATAGCTGGAGACAGGAGAAAATCAAACTCCACCTTCAGGATGTGTTCATTTTATGGACTTTTAAGGGTATTCTTCCCCAGCTCCTCATCTATATCTTTATCCTTTCTTGCAATATTTATTGGTGTGTGTGTTGCTTTATTTATACATTTAGCATCATCACCAACATTTCAATCAGAAATATAGCATGTTGTTGGTACACAGATCGATGGATTTAGGGAAGTTAATATGTTATTAATAAGAAACTTGTATGGCTATGATTAGGTCAGTTGTGCGTGAACTACCTCGCCTACTGGTGTTAAAGAGTGGTGGGCATGCCTGTTATGAGTCTTTTAGGTTTGTCCAGTCTCAATAGTGTTATGAATGAGTTGAAATGTTTATTGAGTTGAAATACCACATTGCTGCCCAAAAAGATGTTCTGGTGCTTGGTTTTAGGGAGATGAGAACAAATATTATAAAGAAAAGATGAAGGCTTTTAAACATTTCTTAACTGCCAGGTGTTTTTGATTAGCCAGATTTGAAGAGGAGGATACATCCATCTAGGTGAGAAAAGGCTTGCCCTAGATCAGTCCTTCTGATTTCAGAATTTGCAAGAAGAGCACAGGATGATATACCGGAGAAGCCAGGTGGGAAAATACAGGTTCATTTTCTCCTGAAGTCCACTAGGTCCCATTTTGTTGAAAGCTTAGTGAACAAGCAAAATGGTGATGACCATCATTCATTTTGAAACTGGAAGTCAAATGAGTTTGACCAATTGTTCTACAATGAAGAATGAGAAACAGGCATGCTTCAGTGTTCTGGATAAAGTGGAGCTGATGTATTAGAAATAATCAACATATTTTATGCGTAGTTAGTAGTTGCAATCATGGCTCAATAGGTATGTTAGTGATGAAAACCTCTATTTTATTTATTGGCGGTCAGCGGCGAAGTGGACGCTGCTCCACCTCCACCGCCACGTCATCAGAACACTGCCCACCGAAGCCCAACCCAGTATTCTGTGTGGCAGTGTTCTGGTGACGGGGAGCTGGCGGCGGAGCAGCCCCCATGGATCCCGTTCCCTCCCAGAGGATCACCGGACCAGGTAGGGTGATCGGCTGTTAGGGGAAGGGGCGGGGAGGTGTTGTGTGTTGTGTGCGTGCATGGGGGTGTGCGTGTGAGTGTGTAGAGGGGGTGTGTGAGTGCGTGTATGCATGCAGGGGGTGTGGTGTATGTATGGGAAATGTGTGCACATATGTCTGTGTGTATGTGTATGTCAGCGTGTTTGTGTAGTAGGTGTGTGAGTGTGCGTGTAGGGGTTGGGGGGTGTATGTCAATATTGGGGGGGTTCCACATGGTTTTGCTTTCTATAACAAAAAAAACAGGGGAAACCCATTAGGATAAAACATTCTTAAACACTGGTGGCTAAAAGAGAAGCAATGAAGGAAAAAGCACAAAACATGATAAAGTTAAGAGTGAATAAACCATCTGTAAATAAATGGAATTCTCCTTTCGCTTTGGTCCCAAAACCAGATGATATCGTACAGTTCTGTATAGATTTCATAGAAGTAAATAAAGTATCCAAATTTGATACTTTTCCACTTTCTCATATTAATTAAATGTTTTGGGCAAGCTCAATTTATTAGTACCCTTGATTTATGAAAACAATTTTGACAGACCTGATGACAAAAGACAAAAATTGTGTTTTCAACTCTGGGAGGACTTTACCAGTTGACAGTATTGCTTTTTGGATTACATGAGACACGCTGTTAATATTATAGCATATCCTGGAAGGAAATTTTAGAACACTTAAAAGCAGTTGAGAGTGAAGCAGTACTAAAAATAAACCTAAAGAAAAGTCATGTAGCAGCCAAACAAGTACAGTTCCGAGGGTTTTCATCAGACAGGGTGGTCATACAACACCAAAAAGAGACAGTGGTGGCCATCATGCAAGTACCTTTTCTTAAAACTAGAAAAGAATTAGGAGCATTATTTAGAACTTGTGTGATATTATCAAGATTTATTACAAGGTTTTCACATTGGGTCACCTCCTTGACCAAAACTAAAGAGGCAGAGAAATATGTGAAAATCCTTTTCCTTTAGCTATTATGGCATTTAGCAAACTAAAGGTTTTATTGTAGTCAGATCCTTTATTCCAGTCTCCAGATTAAAATAAAAATCATCCTTCAAACTGATACATCTGGTGTGGGTATGGGGCCTGTTTTGTCTCAACTATATCACAAAGGAACAGAGAAAACTATGCTGTATATTAGTCAAAAACTCTTTCCTAGAGAGCATAATTACGCAATAGTTGAAATACAATGCTTGTTGATCAGATGGGCCACTGAACACCTCCAGCATTACTTAGAAAGTAGAGAGTTTGACCATTCCATAGATCACATACTCCTGGAATACATAAAGGAAATGATGCAAGAGTGCTACAATGGTTTCTATCATTACAAACTTTTCAATTCAACACATTGCATTGCCAAGGAAAATATCAAACAAATGTAAATTTCATATCCTGTAATGGGAGGAAAGTATGGGAGGGGAAATGTGAAAGGATAGACAATATATAACAAAACTTACCTGGATATGACGGTGGTGGTCCCAAAATGCCAAACTACAGCAGGGAGGAAAGTCTAAAAAGCAAAAAAAGACAAAGGTTAGAGAGAGGGGAGATGATAGCTTAGCGATGACAGGAGAAAACAGGAAAACAGGAAAACTAAAGAAGGACTTGTCACAACAGGAAGGCCACAGACAGAAACGCAAATGAGGATTGGAATGAAGGAGAGGGAGATAGTCAGAAGAAGCGGTAATGGAATCAGAACAAAGAGGAGAACAATGTTTCCCAGGCTAGGAGAGAACTCTAAGGAGAGGGAAAAGGTGCAAAACAGATTAGACAGGAGTGATTTTTTAAGAGACATATCAGTCGCTTACTTGGCATTCTTACTTTTCAGAGAAAAGTTAATGGAACCATCCAGAATATACAGTCCCAGGGTCCTTGTTATGATGACAGGACTGGACACTGGCAAGGTCCTCTTCTTCAGTGAAAAAATTAGCTTGAATTAAGAAAAAAAGAAACATGTTTTGCATTATGAAAATTAATAAACATTTTAGCCCTCATTACAACCCTGGCGTTTGGTGTTAAAGCGGCGGTAATACTGCCAACAGGCTGGCGGGAAAAAAAATGGGATCATGACCACGGCAGAAACAGCCAACACATATAGCCACTTTAACACTCCGATAACAGCCAACAGAATGGGGGAAGACAATGTACCACCTACCCCATTACAACACGCCCATCCACCAGATTTTCTGGGGCAGTACCGATGCCATCAAAAGCACAATGGAAACAGTACTTGGAAGGAAAACAACTCACCTCTCGACACTCAACGAAGAACCAGGACGCCATGGAGCCCGAGCTGCATGCCCTGCCCATGCTCATGTATCTTCTTATATGTCAGGAGCACCAACGGCGGCAATGACAACCACAGTGAGTACTGCACCTAGTAGACAGGGGAGGGGAGAGGAAAAAGAGAGTGACACACACACGCAACATTCAACATCCTCACCCCCACCCTCACCCTCACCCCCAACACCATACACACAAACACATGCAACAACATTACATATACACCCCATAACGTTCAGGAATAACGCAAGGACAAAAGGAATCAAGTCAATTAGTATAATATGAGGAATCTTGAGTAATACGTTCATAAATAAATAAACAGTATGTACGATATATGCAATATATACAAAGGCCCTCATTCTGACCTTGGCGGTCGGCGGAGAGGCGGCGGTCGGACCGCGAACAGACCGGCGGTCAAAAAAATTGCATTCTGACCGTGGCGGTCACCGCCGCGATCGACCGCCACTTCCCCACTCCGACAGCCACGGCGGTCATGACCGACGGGCTGGAGTCTGCGCACTCCGGTCCGGCGGTCGACCCAAGACCGCCAACGGTATCATGACCCTGCTTACCGCCGCGGTTTCTGGCGGTCGGGAACCGCCATGCGAACCATGGCGGTAGGCACTATCGGGGCCAGGGAATTCCTTCCCTGGCACTGATAGGGGTCTCCCCCACCCCCCACTGCCCCCCCGAGTCCTCCCCCCACACCCTCCACCCCCCTGCCACCCCCCAGAGGTGGTATGAACCCCCTCCCCACCCCCACCCCGACATGCACATACATGCACCCCGACATGCACACACCCCCAACATGCACATATACACACCCCCTACACACACACATACACAACGGGGACACATACCCGCACACATACATGCCGACATGCGCACCCGCCGAACTACACACATTGCCCATAGGCACAGCAGCACTCCCCGCCCGCATGCACGCACTCACACACCCCCTCTACACACTCACACGCACACCCCCATGCACGCACACATCACACAACACCCCCCCACCCCCTCCCCTCACGGACGATCAACTTACCTTGTGCGTTGGTCCTCCGGGAGGCGACAGGAGCCATGGGGAGGTGACCGCCAACAGAAGACCGCCAACAGAAGACCGCCACACAGAAATGTGGGTCGTAATTCTGTGGGCTGTGTTCTGCTGGCGTGGCGGTGGAGGTTGACCAGTCTCCACCTTCCCGCCGACCGCCAGTGTGGCTGCTGGCGGTTTTCCGGCAGAACGCTCCCAGCGGTCGGAATGCGCACAGCGGCATACCGCCGCGGTCGGCGGTCTTCACCGCGGCGGTAACTCGGCGGTCTTGCGAAAAGACCGCCAAGGTCAGAATGACCCCCAAAATGAGGGACAATGTACACACAAAAATATTCTGTGGCCCACTGGGGCTGAACACATAGGCCAAGCCCACACTTGACTCCTGCTTAAAAATGGAGAGAACACTCCAGGGGCATCTGGTCGAAAACACACAGGCACCTCAGGGGGACGAGGAAGGGGGGACACCTCAGCTGGAAGATGGTACAACGCCACTGCTCCTGGAGGGGGCTCCATGCCCACAGCAATGTCATGGGAAGTGCAAAGCCACAGTCTCTCAAGTGGGTGGTTTTCTCACTGCTTGGTCCTGGGGAGATCAAAGCCACAGCCTCTCTAGTGGGTGGTTTGCCCACTGCCTGTTCCTGGGGAGTGCAAAGCCACAGTCTCTCAAGTGGGTGGTTTGCCCACTGCCTGGTCCTGGTGAGTACAAAGCCTCAGTCTATCAAGTGGGTGGTTTGCCCACTGCTTGCTCCTGGGGAGTGCAAAGCCACAGTCTCTCAAGTGGGTGGTTTGCCCACTGCCTGGCCCTGGGGGGGGTGCAAGACCACAGTATCTCAAGTGGATGGCTCCTTCCACTGGTTCTGGAGGGGGCTTTGTGCCCAGTGTGCTTCATCCTGCCAAGGATGGGGTGAGTGGATGTCTTTCTCCACTGGTTCTGGAGGGGGTTTGGTACCCAGTGATGCAGCACTTGGTGGGTGCCAGGTCACAGTCCCTCCCCTGGGTGTCAGACCCACGAGATTTGCAGTGGTCAGGATGCATGATACCCCATAGAGATAGGCTACAGTCCATCCGCCAGTGGCTACGGCTACACAGTGGTGGTAGTGCCGGTGCTGGTAGGGGTGCTGCCAGTGTTGGGGGAGGCTCCTGTCCTTCTCCTGCTGCCTCGGATGACTGCCCACAGGGGCTGCTGCTGCTGGCAGAGGTGCTACTCCCAGCAGTGCAGGTGGTGGTGCAGGTGGTGGTGGTTGCGGCAGTGCAGGTGGCGGTGCTGGCTGCCGTGGCGGTGGCGGTGCTGCCAGTGGTGGGGGGAGGCTCCAGCCCTTCTCCTGCGGCCTTGGATGGCTGCCCACTGGGGCTGCTGACAATAGTGGTGCTTGCGGTGGTGCAGGTGGCAGTGCTTGCGGTGGTACTTACGGTGGTGCTTGCGTTGGTGCTTGCCGTGGTGCTTGCGGCGGTGCAGGTGGCGGTGCTGGTGAACCACCAGTCCTTCACCTGTAGGCTCGGACGGCTTAAGTGCCTTGGCTGGTGTTTTGTGCCCCTTCCTGCCCTTGGCAGATGGTGGTGTCACCTTGAGTCTGCCAGCTGGAGTCCTTGAGGTGGCCTTGCTGGGTGGTTGTAGCTGCTTCCCCTCACTGGATGCTGTCCCCTTCTTTACTTTGCCAGGTGACGGAATGCTCTTGCCCTTGGCAGGGGTTGGTGACACACTGGCTGGCATGACGGGTGGCCCCTTTGAGCCTCTGACATCTGCAGGAACCACAGCTGACATGGACTTGGTGGCTGAGGTGCTGGGCTGTGTTTTGGCCACCCTGGCCTGAGGGGAAGGTCGGGGGGAGGGGTAGGGAACAGGTCAATGTTGGCTAGGAAAAGCTTCTTATGGACCCTGGAGCGGGAAGAGGGTGAAGTTTTGGGAGTGGAAGAAGAGGGAGTGGTTGTAGGAGGTGTCTGTCTGCTGTGTTTGGGTGCAGGTGCATGGGCTGGATGCTGTTGTGAGGTAGATGGTGGTTGGGTAGGTGTGTGCTTGCGTTTGTGTACTTTGGGAGGAGGGGTCACAGACACAGTGAGAGAGGACACAGGTGACATGTGCATGGATGTGGGGGTGGTGACTGCCAGTGAGGGGACACAGTGGAGGCAGTGGATGCTGGTGTGTTTGCATGGGGGTGGTGCTTGTGTAAGTGCCTCTGAGATGAAGTGTGGTGCTGGTGTTTGCCTGAGACACTTTTGTGTGTTGATTTGGGTGAATGCTGGTCTGAAGGTGTGCTTGGGATAGGCTGGGAATGAGGGGATTGAGACTGGGTAGAGGAAGTTGGATGGGGCAGGCTAGAGACAGGGACAATGGCTGCCATCAGTGCAGAGGCCAGAGCCTGAAATGCTTTCTGTTGGGGCGCCACGCCAGAGTGAATGCCCTCCAGGTATGCATTTGTTTGTTGCAAATGCCTCTCGACACCCTGAATGGCATTCAGAATGGTTGACTGGCCAACAGTGGGGGATCTCAGGAGGTCAGTAGCCTCCTCACTGAGGACAGCAGGGCTGACTGGGGCAGGGCCTGAGGTGCCTGGTGCAAAGGCGATGCCCACCCTTCTGGGTGAGCAGGCACGGGAAACACGCTAAGGGGCTGCTGGGTGGGTGGTGCTGGTAGAGGGGGGTGGGGTCTGTACCTGTTGTTGGGGTGGGCACAGAGGTGCCCGCCACCACCAGGGAGCTTCCATCGGAGGAGGAGTCGCTGTCTGTAGTGTCCCCTCCTGTCTCTGTTGTGGTGCTCCCCTCGCCCTCCGTCCCAGTGGTGCACTCACCCTCGGTGGACTCGGCCTCCAGGCCCATGTGGGATGCAGCTCCCTCCATCGCCGGTGCTTCTGCTACTCCGCCAGATGATGCTAATGCACATAAGGACAGAGTGACAACACGAAAAGGGGGAGCGAGACAGAGGTCAATGCCAGGAACAGCACTACCGTTGTTGTACACAAGACACAGGCAGCTGCCCTATGCACTAGGCCATGCACTACCAGTTACAATGCTAGTCACCAGCCCTTGGGGGACATGGCATAACAACATCAGCTGTACACCTGAAACCAACAGGATCCTGCCCAGTAGTAGATGCCCACTAACACCATTGGGTTTGGAGTGCTTCAGAGCCTGCCCAACAAGGGACCTACCCTGCCATGCTCGCCCTGACCTAGGGGCACCCAGAGCCCACATCCCCCACCCAGGTAACCCCTTAACGTGCACTAAGTCAAGAATTTGAATCTGTACTCACCTCCTTGTGGCTGCTGTGATGTCCTCAAGTGCCCATCCAACTCCGGACAAGCCTCCGCCAGGATGCGGAACATCAGGGGGTTGAGGGTACGCTAGGCACCCCTTCCTCATTGGGAGGCCAGCCCCAGCTGGGCCTCTGCCATCTTCCTTGCCCAGGGGCGCAGGTCCTCCCCTCCATTTGCGGTAGACCCCCAGGGTCCGCACCTCCTTGGCGATGGCACGCCAAATACCCTTTTTCTGATGGGCGCTGACCTGCAGGAAAGATACAGCAGAAAAGGGATTTGTTAACCATCCGGACCGTCACACTCATGGCCTACGATATCTCTCCCATCCCCTGACACACATACATTGACCAGCCTACATGCAGCACTCTGGCCAGGATGCCTCAACCCCCCCCTGCATGTGGCTTAAGCACATAGGACTCCATACATTCATGGCGCACGCATTATGCTCACAGTGTACTCACCTGTTTGTCTGGAGGACCATATAGTAAAGTGTACTGGGGTAGGACCCCATCCACCAGTCTCTCCAACTCCTCCGCAGTGAAGACAAGGGCCCTTTCCCCAGACACATGATCCATTGTCACTTCCAGACACAGGTTACAGCAGCACTTGCAGTGTAGGTCCTCTCCTGTTGAAGGTCAGGTAGCAAGTAAGTGAATAGATAGAAAGTGGCAGGCACATCCATGGCGGTGCATACTGTCACTGTCGGCGTACATCGCCATTGGCTCCTGGAACCTATAGGGGCCAATGATAGCCAATGCAAAGTTGTGCGGCGGTCATCGATCGCCTACCGCAAGGGTGCGCAAGGCAACGGAATTACCTCATTTCCACTTGTCAATCCTCACAAGTCAGGCAGCCGCCATTTCAGGGGGGCAGAGGCCATGTCACCTAACTGCATCACAGCAGACATTGGCACAGTAACTGACTCTCGGATTCACATATTGGTTCTGTAAATGAAGAAAGGCATCATTAGTGCAATAGATGTGAGAATCTGACCCTCTGCTCACCGTTTTCCTTCATAGGCTTCAACCGCTGAGGAGGAATATGAGATGGAGACATCCTCCAGTGTACAGACACCTGGTGGACCTAGCGACAATGGAGTACAGACACATTATACTAACATACAGACTTGATCGGGCCACAATCCAAGAACTGCATGCCCAATTGGAGCCAGACCTGATGTCAGCTATCTGCTAGCCCACAGGTATCCCCCTCCAGTGTGGGTCCTGTCAATACTCCATTTCCTGGCAAGTGGTTCCTTTCAAACAACAGTTGCCATGGCATCAGGGATGTCTCAGCCAATGTTCTCCATGGTGTTGACCAGAGTGTTGTCTACTCCGCTGAAACACATGCGCAGCTACATAGTATTCCCCCAGTTGGAAGATTTGGCCACAGTGAAATCTGACTTTTATGCCCTGGGACATACCCCCAACATCATTGGTGCCATTGATGGTACACATGTAGCATTTGTTGCCCCCTACCCCGGAGAAATAAACAAGTGTTCAGGAATAGAAAAAGCTCTCTGAATGTGCGTATGGTGTGTTTGGCAGACCAGTACATCTCCCATGTGAATGCCAAGTATCCTGGCTCTGCGCATGATGCCTTTATCTTGAGGAATAGCAGCATTCCATATGTGATGGCCCAACTCCAGAGGCACTGGGTGTGGCTAATAGGTGAGCCCAAAGTCCCCACCCAGTATATGTTGGTGTCTGGGTATGGAGTTGTCCTTAAGGGTTGGTGTGTTTCTAACAGGTATCCCTCGATATTTGCAGGTGACTCTGGTTACCCCATCCTCTCATAGCTACTGACCCCAGTGAGGAATGCCAGGACAAGGGCAGAGGAACGTTACAATGAGGCACACTGGGGAACAAGGAGGATAATTGAGAGCACCTTCAGCGTCCTGAAGGCCAGGTTCCGGTGCCTCCATCTGACAGGTGGATCCCTGTACTACTCACCCAAGAAGGTGTGCCAGATCATCTTTGCATGTTGCATGTTGCACAACCTGGCCTTGAGACTCCAGCTGGCTTTTCTGCAGGAGGATGAGCCTGTGGACAGCGAGGAAGAGGAGGTAGAGGATGAAGATGTGGACAACAGAAGTAACATCATACAGCAGTACTTCCAGTGACACACAGGCAAGACACTTTAACTTCACTTATCATTTCTGTTTTCTGTTGGACATTGGACATGGCAGCATGATTTCCCTATGTCTATGGCCACTTACTGTACCCTTTGGCATCTCTATTTTCAGATCTCTGTGCCCCACTCTGGCTCATGGTGTGTTCACTGCTGCCCACTACAGGTCATACCAATGTATATATTACTGTACACATGAAGTTAAATGTTTTCAGATTGTTGCATTAATACATAATCAACTCAATTGACAGACTCCAAATTTGTATTAGTTCCAAGGGTGTTTATTGAAGTGCTGATAAGTAGAGGGGGATGTGCAATGGGCTGGGGGGATGGTGGAGGAATGTCCAGTTAGAGTCCAGTTTCTTGGTATCATAGGTGCATTGTCCAAGGGGGCATAGGAAGAGGAGCAACGGCAGTTCAAGGTGACAGAGTGGTACACAAGGGTGACAATCAGGAGAGTCTTATTTCTTGGCGGGGGTCTTGGCAATGTTCTCTGGCTTCTGCCTGGATCGCAGGGACCATTTGTGGGGTGGTTCTCCTTCTGCATGGGGTAGGGTGCTGGTGGCCTGTTGTTCCAGTGGCGGAGCCTCCTGTCTACTAGCGCCGGCGGAGGTGGAGGGCTGTTCATCACTGTGGCTAGTCTGAGGGGCCCGTTGTTGTGCCACTGCCTCCCTCATGGTGTTGGCCATGTCAGCCAGCACTCCTGCAATGGTGACCAGGATGCTGTGGATGTGTTTAAGGTCCTCCCTGATCCCCAGGTACTGTTCCTCCTGCAGGCGCTGGGTCTCCATCAACATGGCCAGCATCTGGCCCAATGTCACCTGGGAATTTTGGTATGCTCCCAGGATCCCTGCAAGTGCCTCATGGAGAGTGGGTTCCCTAGGCCTGTCCTCTCCCTGTCGCACAGCAGTCCTCCCAGCTTCCCTGTTATCCTGTGCCTATGTCCCCTGAACTGTATGCCCACTGCCACTGACCCCAGGTCCCTGATTGTCTTGAGTTTGGGGGGTTGCCTGTGGTCCCTGTAGTGGAGGACACACTGCTGATTGATGTGTCCTGGGGACAGTGGTATGGGTCTCCTGGGTGGGTGCTGTGCTGTTGTTTCCTGAGGTGGGAGGGTCTGTGGTGGTATGGGACTGTGCCTGGGTACCCGACTGTCCAGAGGTCCCTGATGGGCCAGGTTGATCATCGTGATCCAGGCATGCAGAGCTGCTGTCATCACTGTGAGCCTCTTCTGTGGGGGGACTGGATGTTGGTGGCACCTCCTCTCCGGTGACATTGAGTTGGGGTTCTGCGGGGATGTAAATGCAGTGTTATTGTATCTGCATGTGCCATCTTATTCATGGGTGTGTTTCCCTGAATGGTTGTGATAGTGATGTCAGCTTTGCCTTGTGTGCATGGTGATTGTGTGTGCTAGGTGATTCTCTCTAAATGGCATGCTTTGGTGATGGGAGTCCATGCATAGGTGTTGCATGCAGGGCTTGGTATATGGGTGGGTGAGTTATGATATTGGGGTATTTGTGAGATGGTGGAGTGATGGGGGTGAGGGTAGGGGTAGGAGTTTGTGATGGCATGCAGGTAGGGTGGGAGATATAGTAGTTAAGATTTGATTTACCAGAGTCCAGTCCTCCTGCTACTCCTGCAAGGCCCTCAGGATGCATTATGGCCAAGACTTGCTCCTTCCATGTTGTTAGTTGTAGGGGAGGAGGTGGGGGCCCACCGCCAGTCCTCTGTATGGCTACCTGGTGTCTTGCAACCACGGAACGCACCTTTACCCGTAGGTCGTTCCACATCTTTCTGATGTTATTCCTTGTTCTGGGGTGCTGTCCCACGGCGTTGACCCTGTCCAGGACTCTCCGCCATAGCTCCATCTTCCTACCAATAGACGTCGGCTGCACTTGTGATCCGAATAGCTGTGGCTCTACCAGGATGATTTCTTCCACCATGACCCTGAGCTCCTCCTCTGAAAACCTGGGGTGTCTTTGGGGTGCCATGGACGTGGTGTGAGTGGTATGTGTGAGGATGTATGGGGTGATGTGTTGTGGTGTCTGCTGTGAGGTGCGTGGATGGTGTATGTGTGATGGTGTTTTGTGGCTCTGATTGAGTGGGTGCTCCTGGCTTGTTTCTCTGTTTGCAATCTTTGTTTTCATTGAAAGAGTTGTGGTAATGTGGGTGTGTGTTTTATATTGGATTGGGTGTGTGGGTGTGGTGTGTGTATGTGTGTCAGGTGTGTGTGGTTTGAATTGTCCAATGTGGTGTAGTTTTGTAAGTGTGTATGTATTTTGAGAACGGCAGTGTGTACTGCCAATGGTTTACCGCGGTTGAAAGACCACCATGGTAATTTGTGGGTCCTGATACTGTGGGCGTATTCCTGTTGGTGTAACAGTGTGGGATTTGGTCTGGTGGACTTGTGTGGGTGTCTGTATAGTGGTGGATTTGTCAGTTTGGGTCATTATACCCATAGCGGTATACTTCTGCGATCATGGTATGTTGGCGGCCGTCAGCACGGCGAAGGCGGCATTTACCACTAAGGTTGTAATGAGGGCCTTTATATTTTGACCAAACTAGGCTAAAACAGTGGTTTGTTTGTATAATACAGTTACTGATTTAAAACCTCCGGAGTAAACTTTCTACAGAGACTCGTCACTGTTTACAGTAATAACGTTCAATTTGGACCTGATGGGTGATTGTTTGACATTTAAGTTGGGACATCAGGGGATGGGGAACTAATGGAGGGTCATGCAGGTCCAATCAGAATGATGTAAATGCTGATTTCTGATAAACTGATTGAAATGCTGGTAACATACAGATTTAGCAAGAATTTTATTATCACAGAGATTTCTAATAAAATGGATGTACATGCTACTTATCTAGTGAGTGCAAAGTACATTTAAGCCACAGGCAGAAACACTCACAGGAGGGGAAAGAAGGAGAAAGAGATAGTCAGAAAGTTGCAGTAATGGAATCTGAGCAAAGAGGAGGTCAAAAACATCGAAGAAAGTAGGAATCAGCAGAGGCATTGAGAGGAAGACTAATGGCGACCCTGCGACATAGCGATAACAGGCAGAGGCCACAAGTCTAGGTGTTGGCAAAAAGGAAATCAGAAAAGACATGGGGGACAAAGAGGAAGAGGACCCCTGGACAGAGGAGAAGTGTATACCACTAATGGTCACTGAAAAGCCCATCACAAGGCAGGATGGTTGTGGCTACCCAGGTAAGTTCACGTTAAAACTTTGTGTTTGGGTTTTTCTTTCTCTTCTTTCTTTCTTCATTCCTTTTAGTTAAACCCGAGCAGGGTAGAATAATACTGGTGCTTTGTGTGCTGGTTGGGCATGTGGGTGACAATGGAGGAAAACTAAGCAACCTTTAGGAACTTTTATTTAGTGAGTATAATCCATTAGGAATAAAATTGATTCAGTTAGATAAAAGACAAATAAGGCTCTTTTGAGTGAGTTGGCAATATTAAGTGGTGTCACAAGTGAAGACCAGTGGAGGGACTGCTTTGCCCATTTAGGTAGCTCAATGTTTCTTAGGCTAGGAGAGAACTCTAAGTAGAGGGAAAAGGTGCAAAACAGATCAAACAGGGATGATTTTTAAGAGACATATCAGTCGCTTACTTGGCATTCTTCTTTTTCAGAGGAAAGTTGATGGAACCATCCCAGAGAACCTGGAAAAGGGGAAAGAGGGCCCTAAGCTAGAAAAGACAATAAACCGATCAGAATGTGACAGTCACACTCATCAACCTCCTGCACAAAACCCACATCACACCACACCTCAGAGGGATCCACTGGATCCTGATACAATAGCATGCTCACGTCAAACCCCTCTAACACATGTTCAAGGCACAACATAACTGAGGCCCAGTCTACCAAAATTACTGTATCTCCTTCTATCAACCTTCCAGGCTTTGACTCACACATATTCCATGCACATTCAGAATGAGAGCAGGAGAACAAGCGTTCTCTTATAACACTCCTGAAGCATGGAACAATCTCCATCTTCACATGAGGTCTACCTTATTTCTGTTTGAATTCCAAAAGAAGCTGAATTATGGCTCTTCTATGATTCTAAGTGCCAAGGCATGGTTGGACACATCTACCTGCTCTGCACCAGGATACCCAATACTCAGGAACTTGGTGATGGTGTTTTCTACAAATTAAATTCAGATAACATAGCATCTGACACCTGCCTGTGATGGCAAGGCTTCTGAAGAAATATATGTTCCTGGGCACTGCCCAAATGGTCAACCTACCAAAGAAACAGAAAACAACTCTCCACACACAATCATTTATCTTTGTTCTTGGAACAATTCCAGTGTATACCACAGGAGCATCCCTTAGACCCAACAGGACAAAGGTATCAACTATAAACATGCAGCTTTGTTCTAGTAGGTATCATTATACCAGTTATAATTAGTTTGTGCAATACTTAAGTAATGTATAGTTAGCCACATACAATGAATCAGGAAGAATATGTCCAAATATACAATTTATACAAATGTAATTCTTTATCTGTAAGTATTGTATAAAGCATACACATTGGACCAGAGTAGTGTGTATACACAGGGCTAAGTCAATTGTCAGATGGGTGATCACAATAAAAGAAAAATGATGGAAAGATCCCATGGCATTATACAATAAATCAAAGTAGACGAAGAAGAGGTTCACAAGTCTGTAAAACTCCTAAGGTAAATGATTAATCAAAGTTGTGTTACACCAGGGTAAATGGAAGGGCAGGAAAATGACACCATATACAGTCTCAGGGTCCTTGTGATGATGCAAGAACAGGTCACTGGCAAGGTTCTCTTTTTCAGTGAAAAAGAAGAATCTAGAAAAAAAGAGACGTGATTTACATTATGAAAAAATAATAAACATTTTGGCCCTCTTTACGACCCTGGTGGTTGGTGATAAAGTATTGGTAATACCGCCAACAGGCTGGCGGTAACTACCACCAAATTATGACCATGGCGGAGATATCTCCGATAGACAGCCAATGTACCGCACTGACCGCCAGGGTGGAAACAACAGGCACCACAGCGGCAGCCGCCTACAGCCCGGTGGAAGACGTTCTGCCTACTATATTTTGACCCAGCTATCCGCCGCCTTTTCCAGGGCGGTGCCAATACCATCAAAAGCCTGGTGGAAACAGAGCACAAAAGTCAAAGGACTCACCATTGGAGACACAGGGAAGAATCCCACCGCCATGGAACCCGAACTGCAAGTTTTTCCGATGATCTTCTACGTTATGCTCCACCTGGAACACAGACACCGGTGAAGACAATGGTGAGTGCATCCGTCTAGCACACAAGGGAGGGGGAGGAAAAAGAGAGTGACACACACACGCACAACACACACCCGACACACACACACCATACACACAACCATATGCATTACAAAAACAAGTTGAACACGAAAATCTGCAGAATAATGGAAGGGCAACAGGAATGTACGAAAATGAATGTAATCAGTCCAACAATAAATTCAATAATCCGATTTACACATTAAACAGATCTGTACACGTGTATAAAAAAGAGACACTGCCCAGTCCATAGTTCACAGGGCCCACATGGCCACAGGGCAAAGTCCAAGGCCCCACTCGAATACTGCCCCAAAACAGAGATAACACTGCAGGGTCATCAGTTGGCAAAAAGGCAGGTACCTCAGGGAGAGGGGGGGCACCTCAGCCGGATGCGGAAACAAGACCATTGGTTATGGAGGGGGCTCCATGCCCATTCCTCTGTCCTGGGGAGTGCAAGGCCACAGTCTCTCAGGTGGGTGACTTTGCCACTGGTTCTCGATGGGGCTCCATGCCCATTCCTATGTCCTGGGGAGTGCAAGGCCACAGTCTCTCAGGTGGGTGACTTCCCCACTGGTTCTGGAGGGGGCAACATGCCCTGTGCTTGGTTCTGGGAAGTGCAAGCCCACAGTCTCTCGAGTGGGTGAATACCCTACTGGTTCTAGAGGGGGCAACATGCCCTGTCCTCTTTGTCCTGGGGAATGCAAGGCCAAAGGCTCTCAAGTGGGTGTCTTGCCCACTACTTCTGGTAGGGGCAGGCCGCAAAGCAGCCCTTGGAGGCTAGACTATATGGTGTCTGCCAGCGGTGATGACTGCACTGTGGTCGTGGTTGTGGAAGGCTCCTGCTAAGCCCCTGCACCCTCCGATGGCTGCACTGTGGTGGTGGTTGTGGAAGGCTCCTGCTAAGCCCCTGCACCCTCCGATGGCTGCACTGTGGTGGTGGTTGTGGGAGGCTCCTGCTTAGCCCCTGCACCATCCGATGGCTGCACTGTGGTGGTGGTGGTGGTAGGCTCCTTCTCAGCCCCTGCACCCTCCGATGGCTGCACTGTGGTGGTGGTTGTGGGAGGCTCCTGCTTAGCCCCTGCACCATCCGATGGCTGCACTGTGGTGGTGGTGGTGGTAGGCTCCTTCTCAGCCCCTGCACCCTCCGATGGCTGCACTGTGGTGGTGGTTGTGGTAGGCTCCTTCTCAGCCCCTACACTCTCTGATGGCTGCAGAACCACGGCTGGTAGTGGGGGCTCCGTGACAACTGCTGGTGCAGGCTCCTTCCCCTTCTTTACAGCTGGTGCAGGCTTCTTCCCCTTCTTTGTGGCTGGTGCAGGCTCCTTCCCCTTCTTTGTGGCTGGTGCAGGCTCTTTCCCCTTCTTTGTGGCCTGGAGATCCATTCCACCACGAGTAGGTCCTGCTACCACTGGGCCCGTGGACTGTTTGGCTGAGATGCTTGGCTGGGTCCTTGCAGGACAGGGGGGTGGAAGGGTAGGGAAAAGGTCAATCTGGGAAAGGAAAAGCCTTCCCTAACATTTTTAGGGACGTTGGGATGGTAAGAGAGAGGATTAATGGGAGTGGAGGATTAGGGAGTGGTTGTTGGAGGTGTGTGTCTGCTGGATTTGGGTGCAGGTGCATGGGCTGTATGCTGTTGTGAGGTGGATGGCTGTTGGGTGTCTGAGTGTGGACGTATCTGGGTTTGAGGCGCCATATGATGTTATTGCACATAAAGACAGGATGACAAAACAAGAAAGGGCGGGAGAGAGACAAAGGATACACAGGGTCAATGACTGCACCAACACCACTGTTGGCGTACATATCACCCTCACACACAGAGAACAGGCCTACGCAGTATGCATTGCACTACCAAATATCTCCTCAACAAGGAATGAGGAGGGGTACACACCGGCAACTGCAGCACACCAGTAGTGAATACTAACAACCTAGGTAAGCAGTATATCCCCTTCAGACCCACAGCCACCAGAGGACCTATGCTGCTATGTCTGGCCTGGCCTAGGGGGCACCCACTGATACACAACCACGACCTGGATACTACTCCTCAAGCTGTGAGCTTCAATGATGGCCACTGTACTCACCCCCTTGTGGCTGCTGTGATGCCCTCAAGCGCCCATCCAGTTCAGGATAGGCCGCCGTCAGTATGCAGTCCCGGGGTCAGGGTCCGACGGGCACCCCTTCCTCATTTGTAGGCCGTCCCCAGATGGGCCTCTGCAGTCTTCTGTCCCAGCGCCTCAGGTCCTCCCACCATTTGCCAAAGTGGGTGCTCCGCCTGTCTTATTTCCTGGCGGGGCTTGACAAGTGTCTCTGGCTTCTGTCTGGATCGCAGGAAACGTTTGTTGGGTGGTTCACCTTCTGCAGAGGGAGGGGTACTGGTGGCCTGTTGGTCCTGTGGCGGGCCCTCCTGGCCACTAGCGGAAGTGGAGTGCTATTCAGATGACTGGCTAGTGGCAGGGGCCCGCTGGTGTGACCCTGCCTCCCTCATAATGTTGGCCATGTCTGCCAGCACACCGTTTATGGAGATCAGGGTGTTGTTGATGGCCTGCAAGTCCTCCTTGATCCCCTGACACTGTCCCTCCTGCAGCCACCTGTTCTCCTGATGTCTATGATCTGGCCCATCGTGTTCTGTGAATGTTGATAGGTTTCCAGGATCTCGGAGAGCGCCTCCTGGAGAGTATGTTCCATGCTCCTGTCCTCCCCCTGGTGCACAGCCGTCCTCCCAGTGCCCCTGTTGGCTTGTGCCTCTGTCCCCTGAACCATGTGCCCACTGCCACTGACCCCAGGTCCCTGATTGTCATGTGTGAGGTGTAGCCTGGGGTCCTTGTACAGGTGGCCACACTGATGATTGACAGGTCCTGGGGACAGAGGTTTGGGGACGCTGGGTGGGTGCTGTGATGTTGGTTCTTGATGGAGGAGGCTATGTGGTGGTCTGTGACTGGGCTTGGGTGACCGGCTGTCCAGTGGTCACTGATGGCCCAGGTAGATCGTCCAGATCCTCAAGACCAGAGTTACTGTCATTATTGTGGGCCTCTTCTGTTGGGGTACTGGATAGTGATGGCACCTCCTCTCCAGTGACATTGGCAGGGGTACCTGCGGGTATGTAAATGATGTATTATGCTTCATGTATATGACATATTGTACATCCCTGGCTTCCCCTCTATGGTTGGTATTGCCCTGCCAGCTTTTACTTGTGTATGTTGGTGTATGGTGGGATTGTTAGTTTCCCTATGCTGTGCATGCTTTAGTGATTCTCCACCATAGCTCCATCTTCCTTGCTATTGATATTTGCTGCACTTGTGCTCCAAATAGCTGTGGCTCTCCCCTGACGATTTCCTCCACCAGGACCCTTAACTCCTCCTCAGTGAAACAGGGGTTCCTTTGTGATGAGGTGTGTTGGTGAGGGTGTGTTGGGTAATGTGTTAGGATGTGTGATGTGGAGTGCGTGAGGGGTGTATGGGTGTGAGTGGTGTGTGGCTCTAGTTGTCGCAGTGGTCATGGTGTCAGTCTCATACCAATGATTTGTATTCGTAAGGGGTTGTAGGTAATGTGGGTGTGTGTTTTATAGTGGTGTGGGTGTGGTGTGTGTATAGGTGTCAGGTGTGTGTTGTTTGAATTGTCCAATGTGGTGTTGTTTTGTCTGTGGGTGTCCATTGTGAGTGCAGCAGTAGGTACTGCCAATGGTTTACCACCGTTGAATGTCCGCTGTGGCGATTCGTGGGTCATAATGTGATGGGCATTGTTCTGTTCTGTCACTGACCTTTTTGACTGGTAGATTTGTGTTTGTGGCAGTATTCTGTCGGAATGGTGTGTGTGTGCCATAATATGGTGAACGGATATCCGCCAGGGCAGCGGTAAGTTGGCGGCCGTCAGCGTGGCAGTAAGTGAGATTTACCCCCGGTGTCATAATGAGGGTCTTTATCTTTTGATCCAACTAGGCTGATACATTTTATGTCAGTGGTTTGTTACTGACTTAAAATCTATGGAGTAAACTTTCTCCAGAGACTCGTCACTGATACTGCAATAACGTTCAACTTGGACCTGATGGGTGAATGTTTGACATTTAAGGTGGAACATTTGGGGATGGGGAACAAATGGAGGGTCATGCAGGCCCAATCAGAATGATCTAAACGCTGATTTCTGATGAACTGATTGAAATGCTGGTAACATAGAGATTTAGTAAAACTTTTATTATCACAGAAATTTCTAAGAAAATTGATGTACATGCTACTTATCTAGTGAGTGCAAAGTACATTTCATGCAGTGAATTGAGTAATTATTTGGCATTTGGAGTATGTGACTGTTGGTTCAGTGGACTAACACATCTGCTGGAGGGATCTGAATTAGAACCTGTGGTATGAAAGATTTTGATATTTTCACCTTATCAATACAATACAATGCATTTCAGTACATGCAGAGGTTCACTGTAAAATCAGACTATTGGAATAGCACATACATTGGTGTAATTGGAAACATAGTGAAAAGCTCACAACTTTGATATCAATATTATTGTAAATTTTATATTTTTCTAACATGATGCTGATGCCATTAAACATGTAAAGTATTTTACCCACATGCATGCCAGACCTTTTTGGGGCCAGGGACAAAAAAACAATTGGGGACCTTCATAGGAAGAGGATGACCTTTTTCAAAGTGTAAATATGCCCTGCATGGACAAAGAAAACAGGCTTGTCTGGCACCTAGTGTCATTTAGTGATATTGGCGATGTTATCAGTATTGTGAATAATAAATAAGGCAGCTTTGTTTAAACATCTTTAAAGAAATGTTGCAGCACAAGTACAGGTGTTTCAAGTACCTCACCACTTCTTAAAGAGGCAAGCTTACCTGTTCAGATCGTGAGCGAAATGAGATGTTTCTTGAATGTTTTTTTAAACCCACTGATCTTTGATATCTATTTGGAGCTAAATCTGACAACATTTGGAAGACAGCCCATTATCAAGAGATGGGTATTAAAGAGCTCATAGCCTACTGTTGCACTGTGTGTGGAAGATCTTATAATGAACTATGCCGACAAAGAAACAATATACCAAATTGAAATTTATATCTCAAAGGAATTAGAAATATTGGTGGTTGAGTGCGAAAAGGCCAAATGTGAGAACTGCTAACTGAGAAGGCAAGCTATCATAAACATGCTCAGCTAGAAAAAATAAATGTAGGCCACACTATGAGCTCTAGTTTCCAAAATATGAATTTGATTATTTAAGAAATTAGACTATTAGAAATACAAAAAAAGTAAAAGATCATTTAACTGCTAAGCCTCCCTATTTTCAGACAATTCAACAACACGAAACGGTACTGTTTTCAAATAGTCATTCTCTGATGTAAAGCTCATCAGTGGCCTCTTACCCTTCTGCAAATTGTTAAACCACTTGAAATGGAAAATAAAAAAGTAGTTGAAATATTATATACCTATTAACAGTGAAGATATAGATCAATTTACTTGGTTGATATAATCATCTGAAATTTCATTGCATTATCAGTGTCTAGAAGCTAGGAGGACATATACATTGATATGGGTAATTGGGCAGGTGATATTCTGGATAAAAGCGGGGAAAGGTAAAAAAGATATGAACTTAGTAAGTACAGCATTGTTACTTAATATGTAGTTTTATTAAATTATGAACAATGTGTCCAGATGCTGGCAGCAAAGTGACAAAGCTTACATATTTTCACTGGAAACACACAGGATAAATATTAAATACCGCCACAAAATATTAAAACCATTGTAGCAAAGTACCATCTTGCATGGCAGGTTACCCCCCTTTTTTTCATGTATGTCAGTTTGTTTTTGCCTGTCTCACTGGGATGCTGCTAGCAAGGACCCCAGTGCTCATAGTTTGTGGCCTAAATGTGTATACCTGTGTAGTGCCTAACTGTGTCACTGAGGCTCTGCTAATCACAACCTCAGTGCTTATGCTCCCTCTGCTTTTAAAATTGTCACTATAGGCTAGTGACCACTTTTATCAATTTCAATTGACATACTGGAACACCCTTATAATTCCTTAGTATATTGTACCTAGGTACCCATGGTATTGGGGTTCCAGGAGATCCCTATGGGCTGTAGCATTTCTTTTACCACCCATAGGGAGCTCAGACAAACCTTTACACAGGACTGCCACTGCAGCCTGAGTGAAATAACACACACGTTATTTCACAGCCATTTTCACTGCACTTAAGTAACTTATAAGTCACCTATAGGTCTAACCTTCACTTGCTGAAGGTTCGGTGCAAAGTTACTAAGTGTGAGGACACCCTTGCACTAGCAAAGGTGCCCCCACATAGTTCAGGGCCATTCCCACGGACTTTGAGAGTGCGGAAACACCATTACACGTGTGCACTACATATAGGTCAATACTTATTATAGTTTTACAATGGTAACTCCGAACATGGCCATGTAACATGTCTAAGATCATGGAATTGTCCCCCCATGCCAAATCTGGTATTGGGGAGCCAATTCCATGCATCTCCGTGGCTCCACTATGGACCCCGAGTACTGCCAAAACAGCTTTCTGGGGTTTTCTCTGCAGCTACCGTGGTGCCACCCCACAGACATGGTTCTGTCCTCCTCCCTTTGGAAATATGTGTTAAAGGCTGGGGAGGGGTAGCCTCTCTCAGCCTCTGGAAATGCTTTGAAGGGCACAGATGGTGCCCTCCCTACATAAGCCAGTCTACACTGGTTTAGGGAACCCCCAGTCCCTGCTCTGGTGCCAAACTGGACAAAGGAAGTGACCACTCCCCTGTCCATCACCACCCCGGGGGTGGTGCCCAGAGCTCCTCCAGTGTGTCTCAGACCTCTGCCATCTTGTTTCCAGAAGTGTGAGGGCTGCACTCTGGAGTCCTCTGAGTGGCCAGTGCTAGCAGGCGATGTCAGAGACCACTCCTGATAGGTGCTTACCTGACTAGGTGGCCAATCCTCCTCTGAGGGCTATTTAGGTTCTCTCCAGTGGGCTTTTCCTCAAATAACGATTGCAAGAATTCACCAGAATTCATCTGCACCTCTCTCTTCGACTTCTGCCAATGATCGACCGCTGACTGTCCAGGATGCCTGCAATACTGCAACAAAGTAGCAAAGTAGCAAGAAGATTACCAGTGACATTGTAGCGCCTAATCCTGCCGGATTTCTCAACTGTTTCCTGGTGGTGCCTGCCTTCACCCTGCACTGGAAGCCACGAAGAAATCTCCTGTGGGTCAATGGAATCTTCCCCATGCTTCAGCAGGCACCAAACTTCAGCTTCACCGGTGCTCTGGGACCCCTCTCATCCTGACGAGAGGGGCACCTGGAACACAGGTGGTAGAAACAAGTGACCCAGACTGTCCAGTGGTCCAACTGTCCACATTTGGAGGAGGTAAGTCCTTGCCTCCCTCTCCAGACAGTAATCCTGTGCACTGCGTGATCTGCAGCTACAAGGGTTTCTGTGCACCTTTCCAAGAAATCCTGCAGGCACAGCTGAGCCTAGGTCCCCAGCACTCTGTCCTGTGATGCTCAGCTCCCTGAGTTGATCTCCAGTGTCGTAAGAGCTCCTTTTGCAGTGTTGATATGACCGCCGTGTTCAGACTTCTTGAACTCGTGTTCAAGTACTTCTGCGGGTTCTGCCTTCTTGTGTCTGGACTCTCTACATTGCTGAGGGCCCCCTCTGTCTCCTCTCCCAAGTGGGGATATCCTGGCCCTTCCTCGGCCTGGGCAGCACCCTTTTTCTTTAACCACGACGCTTGGAAATAGCAAGACTTGTTTGCAGTATTTTGCCAGGAAAACAACTCTGCATCCTCCAGTACTCCGTGGGACATCTTCTGCATCTTCCTTTTCATTGTTGTAGAATCTTCAGCTTCTTCCATCTGGAGGCAGCCATTTTCCACCTTCATCTGGGGTTTAGTGTGCTCCTGCCCCCCCCGCACCGGACACCTTCACGACTCTTGGACTTGGTCCTCCTCCTTTGCAGGTCCTCAGGTCCAGGAATCCATCTTCAGTGGTTTGCAGTCTGTTGTTGTCTTTGCAAAATCCCTTATCACGACTTTAGTGTGTTTTCTGGGGAAATAGTTGTAATTTACTTCTACTTTCCAGGGTTTTGGGGTGGTGTATCTTGGATACCCTTACTGTTTTCTTACACTCCCAGCGACACTCTACACACTACACTAGCCTAGGGGTCCATCTGTGGTTCGCATTCCGCTTTCTTAGTATGTGGTTTGTGTTGCCTCTAGGTCTATTATATCCTATACAGTTTTTGCACTACTTTCTGACTGTTTTACTTACCTGATTTGGTTTTCCGTGTATATTTTGTGCATTTTACTTACCTCCTAAGGGAGTATATCCTCTGGGATATTTTTGGCACATTGTCACTAAAATAAAGTACCTTTATGTTTAGTAACACTAAGTATTGTCTTTCTTATGATATAGTACCTGTTTGATATAAGTGGTATTGCATGAGCTTTGCATGTCTCGTAGTTCAGCCTTGGCTGCTCTGCTATAGCTATCTCTATCAGCCTAAGCTGCTAGAACACTACTGCTCTACTAATAAGGGATAACTGGACCTGGCACAGGGTGTACGTACCATTGGTACCCACTACAAGCCAGGCCAGCCTCCTACAACCATATAATACAATTCCAAAAGAGCATGTTAACATTAAACAAGATTAAGGCAACAAAAATTGGATAAGGTGATCCAGAGATAGGAAAGTGTGAATATAATGTCAAACAAAGTCAACAAAAACAAATATTGACCATGAATCATGGTTAGTCTATGTGCATAACTATAAGTAACTAAAGGCTACTCTTGCACCAAAAACAACAAGCATTTTCAATGTAACGGGTCTCGCATTTGTTCGAGTTAGAGCTACTAGCGTTGTAAAGCAAAAAACTATGCAGCACGATCGCACTATGTAAAATGCAGCGCGATCGAGCTGCGTGGAAAATAAACAGATATAGGCCCTCATTTCAACTTTGGCGGGCGGCAAGTGCCGCCCGCCAAGTTGAATCTGCCGCGCAGCCGCACTCCTGCGGTGTCTATTTGGAGATCCCCGCTGAGCCGGCGGGAGGAAACCTAGTTTCCACCCGCCGGCCCAGCGGGGATCTCGGACACAACACGGGAGCTGGCTCCAAATGGAGCTGGCAGTGTTGCAGCGGTGCAAAGGGTGCAGTTGCACCAGTCGCGCTTTTCATGGGGTCCCGCGACTCCCCTTTCCGTCAGCCTTTTCATGGTGTTTCATACAGCCATGAAAAGTCTGGCGGGAGGGGGACTCGTATTCCCCTGGGCAGCGCTGCCCTGGGGGATTGCAACCGCCGAGACCAAAGTGGCGGGAAACCGCCGGGACCAAAGTGGCGGGTAACCACCGGGACCAAAGTGGCGGGAAACCGCCGGGACCAAAGTGGCGGGAAACCGCCGGTCCCGGTGGTGCGACAGCGGCGCTTCCGCTGCGGTCATAATCCCGCGTGAAGCACTGCCAGCCTGTTGGTGGTGCTTCCGTCAAAACAGCCCTGGCGGTCTTTGATCGCCAGGGTTGTAATGAGGGCCATAGTCCGGACTCCAGGCTGAAAACCTCGAGCCTCGTATGTTGGTACTTTACCGGTGCGGTGTAGGTGGGCTAAAAACCGGAAAAGGCATGACGTATGCACAAATGAAAGCAAGCAGATTTTAAAATGCAACCCTACGAACCAATTTAAATGACTGACGTGGCATGGGCGTGGTTTCAAGCCCAAAGAGAGATTACAGAATGGACGGAGCACTTTGTGCTTGCCCATAAAAAGAAGACACCAGCACTGTATCTCCACACACATTCTGGGGGGCACTTACTTCCTAAGTTGCAATGCTCTCAATTTTAGCAAAAGATCCAAATGGGGGACAGATTTCTTTACCTCTGTCTCTGGCTAAGGATGAGTTCCAAATTGTTCAGATGTTGGACAACTTCCTCCTAGCCACTCATAAAGCATTCCAATAGGTGGAAGAGACATATACCATACCAAGGCATAATCAGCAGTGAGAGGCAAGCACAACTACTTTCTGAACACATGGCTTTCACCACTGGTCAATATCTCTGTATTTGATCTCACTTAGGCTAAAAAAGGCAAAAAGCAAAGGCAAAAAGCTGATGAAACCCTTGAAAAGCTCTGCCAAAGCTTAGATACCAGGGCTAGTATCATCCAAGCCCTCAGTTCTTTCCCAGCCAGACAAACAAAAATATGTAGATATGTTTATTACTCATTAGCTGTTGTCACTGTGTAATTCTAGTTAGAACTAGGCTTCCATAGGAAATGGGGTTTTAATTTACTAATAACTTTGGCTCTGGCAATGTTAAATAACTCTTTACAAAACTTTCTAAGAAAGGTTAATCCACCTCAGCTAAGTACTGAAACGTTTTAGGAAGATCCATCAAACATGAGAAGAGAAAAGGGGGGTTCCAAAACACATTTTTTGCATGCAATTTTCTTAGAAAAACTGCATGGCGACACAGGGAAAACTGCTCAACGGAATTACACCAAATTTGTAAGGAGGCTAAATCTTTACCCAGAAAGTGTGCTTTTTGTGATTTGGTGTAAATATGATCAGTTGGTTTTGAGAACTGTAGCTTCAGAATGTGTGCATTTATACAGACACAATAGTACTATGGGTCCAGGAGGTCAAAACAATAGATTTTATTGGATGCCTAACATCCAAAAATATATTTGGCAGCCATTTTTGGGCTTGGCGTCCCAGTCCTCATGTTCTAAAAAAAGATATTAGAGGCTAGGTAGGAATACTCTAAACCCTAGGCCTGGTGGGAGTTACCAATATTTTGTAATAAAATTAACTGGAGATTTATCAAACTCCCTTATGCAACAAATCACTATCTCCCCTATGTATTCCATGGACATTTCCATTGCAAATTAAGTACACTCAGCAAATGGTCCATCTAGACACACCTTTGTGAAGACTCACATCACCCAGAGAAAAAAACATTCCACATCAAATAAAAACTTTTCATGGTATCTTTCTGCCACAATTCTTCCCTAGCATGCCTTGGACCTGACCGTCTCCACAGGGCCACACCCAAAATCTTTGCCTGCTAACCAGTGCTAAAGAGCCTGTGCTGCTTACTCACCTAAGGATGGTAATATTGGCTTACACCTGAATATCATATTTAATGTACTTATGAGTCCCTTGTAGAGTGGTATACCATACACCCAGGGTCTGTAAATGAAATACTGCTAGTGGGCTTAAAGCACTTGTGCCACATGCATAAGTAGCACCTTAAAACATGTCCCAGGACTGCTGTTGCAACCTGAGTGCAATTGTAAACTGCCAATTCAACTAGACAAGAAAACCCCCTTGTAAAGTTTCAAACTCCCCTTTTATTGCATATAGGTTACCCCTAAAGTAGGTCCCAGGTGGCCGTAGGGCAGGGTGCATTGTACTTAAGAGGTTGGACATGTTTTAAATGTCCTGGTAGTGAAAAACTCCTAATTTTGTTTTACACACCTGGGTATCTATCAAATTGTAATAAAAAATCCTCTTTAATGGTAAAGTTGGATTTCAAATTACAATTTTGATAATTCCACTTTTAGAAAGTTGGCATTTTCCTGCTGTTTGCAATCTGGTGCTGGAAGCCTACCCTGTGTACCATGACTCAGTGTAGTTGGCAGTTAGACTTCCTCCCAGACACAATAGATGGATTAGGTCTGCCTGAATGGGTCATCTACTGACAGGACTGGGGTAGAGCTGGCCACAGCCCTACTTGCATCTGAATAGACTGTACTCTGCCTTCACACAAAGAGATTGTCAACTCTGCAATGTCCCTGCTGCCAGCTGGGGTGCACAGCAGGGAAGTTTTTAAATTTCCAAACACTTCAAAATTACACCTCTAACAACTTCTACTGATTCAAAGACACCATGAATTAAAAGGAGTTCTTCAGCCCCACTCTTCAGTTCACTTCTTGGACCTGTGGAAGGACTCCCTTATGCTATGGCCTGCAGTGTACTCCACAAGACTATTATGCATATCTGGAAGGGTTGCTTTGCTGTCTGGAGCCTGCCTTCAGCACTCAGAGGCCTATCCTCCTTCATCACTTGAATAGAAGGAGGACGGGAGCATACTGCCTCACATCACAGCACATTTCGCCCCTTTGCATTGTGTTAAATGCAGTACAAGGTTTGTGCTTCTTTGAATATTAGCTGTAATTTTTAACCAGAGTTGGTGCAAATGGTGCTGAACATCTCTAAACATGTGTTTCTGGATTTCATCCTTCATCGGTAGAGATCAAAAAGCAAATTTTATCAAGGGTTGCTGAGAAGTCTCCCACAATCATCTCAGGTGTCAGTACCTCTCACTAGCACACAGGTGCATCTCCAAAAGCTTGTCAGCTTGTTAGCTGAAGAGAACCTTTTAAGTAGAAGGGGGATGGTAGCACACTGTCTCATATCACAGCAAAGTTTGCTCCTTTGCATAGTGGTAAATACAGTACAGTGTTTGGGCATACGTAAATATTAGCTGTGAGTTTACCAGATTTGGTGCAAATAGTGTTGCACATGTCTAAACAGATGTACCCCTGGGCTGTATCCTTCATCAGTAAAGATAAAAAAACAAATTTCATTAGGGATTGCTGAGAATGCTGCCACAGTCCTCTCACTTAAGCACATGTGTATCTCCAATAGCTGTCAGCTTGTTGGCTTAACTGAGCCTTTTTAACCCCTTTGCTGCCAGGCCTTTCCCCCCGAAGGTGCCAGGCCTTTTTTTGGCTGTATAGGGCAGTTGGCAATTAGACCTTCATAACGTTTTATCCACATAAGCTCCCCACACCAAATTTGTGTCCTTTTTTTTCAACATCCAAGGGATTCTAGAAGTACCCAGGGATTGTGGGTTCCACTGGAGGACACCACGAAATAAGCCAAAATACAGCAACAATGGGAAAAAAGGGCTGCAGAAGGCGGTTTGTTTTTTTTTCCCAAAAATTGGCATCAACAAAGGGTTTGTGGTGCTAACATCACTATCTTCCAAGCTTTCAGGAACAGGCAGACTTGAATCAGAAAACCACATTTTTCAACACAATTTTTGCATTTTACTGGGACATGCCCCATTTTTACTATTATTTGTGCTTTCAGCCTCCTTCCAGTTAGTTATAGAAAAGATGTGAAACCACTGCTGGATCCCGGACAGGGAAACATTTCTGAAAAATGACACAATTTTGAATTTAGCAATGCGTCATTGTGTAGATCCTTCAAGGTTTTTTTGCAGAAAATAACAGTTAAAATAAAACAATATTGAAATTGAGGTAAAAAAACATCTATTTTTCTCTACGTGTTACCCTGTAACTTTTTCCTGAGATGTCAGATTTTCAAAAGCAATATACTGTTACGTCTGATGGACTCTTATGGTTGTGGGATATATAGGGCTTGTAGCTTTATCAAGAACTCTAGGTACTCAGAGACAATAAAGGAGCTGCACCTTGCAATGGGTTTTCATTGTATGCAGCAATTCATTTGGTGAAATATGAAGAGTGAAAAATAGGTATCAAGGAAACCTTTTTATTTCCAAAATGGGCACAAGATAAGGTGTTGAGAAGCAGTGGTTACTTGCGCATCTCTGACTTCCGGGGTCCCCATACTAGCTTGTGAATTACAGGGCATTTCTCAAATAGATGTCTTTTTTACACACCGTCTTCCATTTGGAAGGAACAAATGTAGAGAAAGACAAGAGGCAATGACACTTGTTTTCCTATACTGTGTTCCTAAAGTCTCCTGATAAAAATGATACCTAACTTGCGTGGGTAGGTCTAATGCATGTGACAGGAAATGCAACATGGACACATCACATTTTTACATTGATATCTGACGGGATTTTTGGAAAGTGCCTCGCAGTGGAATTTGCTCAGCCAGCACCTAGGAAAACCTTGCTAACCTGTGCACTTCTGAAAACTAGACACCTAGGGGAACCTAGAATGGTGTAACTTGTGGCACTCTCACCAGGTTCTGTTCCACAGAATCTTTAGCAAACCTCAAAATGTGGTAAAAAAAACAAGTTTTACTCATATTTTGCTGACAGAAAGTTCTGGAATCTCAGAGGAGCCACAAATTTCCTTCCACCCAGCATTCCCCCAAGTCTCCCGATAAAAATGTTACCTCATTTGTGTGGGTAGACCTAGTGCCCACAACAGGAAATGCCCCAAAACACAACGTGGTTCCATCACATTTTCCCCCAAAAAACTGACCTGTTCTTTTGCAAAGTGCCTAGCTGTGGATTTTGGCCTCTAGCTTAGCCGGCACCTAGGAAAACCTATCAAAACTCGACATTTCTGAAAACTAAACACCTAGGGGAACACAGGATGGGGTAACTTGTGGCACTCTCGCCAGGTTCTGTTGCCAAGAATCCTTATCAAACCTCAATATTTGACTAAAAAACAAACACTTTTTCCTCACATTTTGGTGCTGCAAAGTTCTGAAATCTGAGAGGAGCCAGAAAATTCCATCTACCCAGAGTTCCCCCATGTCTCCTGATAAAAATGGTACCTCACTTGTCGGGGTAAGCCTGGTGCACGCAACAGGCACACCCCAAAACACTATGTGGGCACATCGAAATGATCAAATACAAAACTACCTGTTTTTGCGGGGGTGGGGAGCACCTTCGTTTTTGGTCCTGGGCTCATCCCACCAAACCCAAACATTTCTGAAAACTAGACACCAAAGGGAGTCCAGGGAAGTGTGACTTGCGTGGATCCCCCAGTCTTTTCTTACACAGAATCCTCAGCAGACCTCCAATTTAGCAAAAAGAAATCACATTTGTCCCACATCAGCACAAATGTTCTACCATCCAACATTCTCCTCAGTCTCCCAGTAAAAATGATACCTCACTTGTGTGGGTGGGCCAAGTGCCTGAAACAGGGAAGAGACAAAAACTTTGTCACTGCTTTTGCTATGCTTTTCTCTGCATCAGCAAATACTATTTTGAGGTCCTTCGCCAAAGAGACATCTGGCCTTCCAGAACTCTCATCGGCAACAGCCCCCTGTCTCACCTCACTGGAGATTTTCTACTTCCCATGTGACTAGGTCCACATGTATAAATCTTCACCATAACTGTCCAGCTGCTCCCTGATGATGCTCCCTCCTTGCACACAGCCTGCAGCCTTGAACGTTGAAACTTATCTTCTCAGAACATTTTCAAAAAAATTTCTTCTAAGTCCGCAGATTTCACTGACCAGACATTCTCCTCTTCTTGTATTCTCCGAGTTCCAACAAGGTCAGCTGTATTTTTCGACTTTGACTTAGTCTCATTCAACCAGATATTCACATTTAGAGGCTAATTTATACTCTGGTTGCGCCGGAATTGCGTGGTTTTTTTTTACGCAAATCCGACGCAAAACTAACTCCATATTTATACTTTGGCGTTAGACCCGTCTAGCGCCAAAGATCTTGGAGTTTGCGTCATTTTTTAGCGTGGACACCTTCCTTGCGTTAATGATATGCAAGGTAGGCGTTCCCGTCTAAAAAATGACTCTGAGGCATGTGCGCCGTATTTATACTCCCGGGCAAAAATGACGCCCGGGAGTGCGCGGGTCAAAAAAAATGACGTCCAGCCGCTTTAGCGTAATTTTTTAGCGCCTGGTCAGGGCAGGTGTTAAGTGACCTGTGGGCTCGGAAAGAGCCCAGAGGTGCCCTCCCATGCCCCCAGGGACACCCCCTGCCACCCTTGGAGGACGCCCAAGGATGGAGGGACCCATCCCAGGGAACTTAAGGTAAGTTCAGGTAAGTTTTTTTTTTTTTTGTGGCATAGGGGGGCCTGATTTGTGCCCCCCTACATGCCACTATGCCCAATGACCATGCCCAGGGGACATAAGTCATGTCAATGGAGGGTGGGAGTAAAAATAAAATGGCGCAAATCGGGTTGAGGCAGATTTTTTGCCTCAGACCGACTTGCCCCATTCTTTGACGCCCAAGCTCCATTTTCCCCTACGCCGGCGCTGCCTGGTGTGGGTCATTTTTTTTTACGCACACCAGTCAGCTCCGCCGGCTAACGTCATTCCATAAATAAGGCGCTTTGGAATGGCGTTAGCCGGCGTTAAATTTTTTGACGCACAACTGCGTTGGCGCAGTTGTGCGCCAAAAAGTATAAATACGGCCCTTAGTTTTTTGATCTTTTAGGCATTCTTTTTTGTAAAAACTTTTAAAAATCATAAATATGGTTCTACTGTTTGGATTTGTGTTGTGTTTTCAATTTATTACAGTTTGTGTGCTGTATAAATACTTTACTAATTGCCTCTAAGTTAAGCTTGGCTTTTTTTTTTGTGGTAAGCTATGCAGGTTCAGCACAGGTTCATTTAGTGATTTTTTTCTGGTTCACCCTGCTAGAGTTTTGGCTGTTGTTTGACAAGGTCAACTAACAACCCGATTTTTGACACCATGCTTTCCCTACCATACAATAAATAATGTTTAAAGACGCATAGAGATCGTGCTCAATAATAACTGGAAAAAACTGAACAAAAGTCAAATATCACTCCGTATAATAAATCATCCCAATCCCAGCTGGTAGTATTAAAGTGGGAAAGCAATCTGATAAATCTAATCGTCTGGAGCTATAACAAACACAATATCCTATAACAAACATAGGCCCTTATGACAACCCTGGTGGCCGATGATAAAGCGGCGGTAACACCGCCAACAGGCCGGCGGTAAAAAAAAATGGATTCATGACCACGGCAGAAACCGCCAACACAGACAGCCACTTTAACACACCAACCGCCACAGTGGTAGCAACAAACACCTCAGCGGTAACCACCAACAGCCAGACGGAAGACAATGTACTGCCCACAGTATTACAACAGGCCTATCCACCACCTTTTCCGGGGCGGTACCAATGCCATCAAAAGCACAACGAAAACAATACACCAAAGGGAAACGACTCACCTCTCGACACTCAAGGAAGAAACACGACGCCATGGAGCCCGAGCTCCACTTTTTTCCAATGCTGGTGTACCTTCTCATACACCAGGAACACAAATGCTGGCAAAGACGACCACAGTGAGTACTGCACCTAGCACACAAGGAGGGGGGGGAAGAGAGTGACACACACACGTAACATGCAACACCCCCACCCACACCCCCAACACAATACACACAAACAGATGAAAAAACATTACATACACACCCTGTAACCCTCAGGAATAACGCAAGGACAAAAGGAATGGATTAAAATGAGTATAATAGTACAGCTTTAGATAAATACATCCTTAAACAATAAACAGTCTGTACAATATATACAAAGGGAGGGACAATGTCCATTCCAAAATTTCCATGGCCCACGGGGCCATAACACATGGGCCAAGGCCACACTTGACTCCTGCCTCAATATTGAGAGAACACTGCAGGGGCTTCAGGTCGAAAAAACACAGACACCTCAGGGGGACGGGGAATGGGGGGCACCTCAGCCAGAAGATGGTACAACGCCACTGGCCTGGAGGGGGCTCCATGCCCACTGCTTGGTCCTGGGGAGTGCAAAGCCACAGTCTCTCAAGTGGGTGGTTTGGCCACTGCTTGGTCCTGGGGAGTGCAGAGCCACAGTCTCTCAAGTGGGTGGTTTGCCTACTACTTGGTCCTGGGGAGTGCAAATCCACAGTCTCTCAAATGGGTGGTTTGCCCACTGCTTGGTCCTGGGGAGTGCAAAGCCTCAGTCTCTGAAGTGGGTGGTTTGCCCACTGGTTCTGGAGGGGGACTTATGCCCAGTGTGCTTCATCCTGCCAAGGAGGGGGTGAGTGGATGCCTTCCTCCACTGGTTCTGGAGGAGGCTATGTGCCCATTGTGCTTCATCTTGCCAAGGAGGGGGTGAGTGGATGCCTTCTTCCACTGGTTCTGGAGGGGGCTTTGTACCCAGTGTGCTTCATCCTGCCAAGGAGTGGGTGAGTGGATGTCTTTCTCCACTCATTCTGGAGGGTGCTTTGTGCCCAGTGTGCTTCATCCTGGATGGGGCAAGGTCACAGTCTCTCACCTGGGTGTCACACCGACAGCTGTTGCAGGAGCCAGGATTCCCTGCAGTCCATGTAGTCACTACTAGACACTGCTCGCCGGCGGAAACGGCTGCTCAGTGGATGGCAGTTGCGCTGCAGGTGCCGGTGCTGTCAGTGGTGGTGGGAGGCTCCATCCCTTCACCTGCAGCCTCAGACGGCTGCCCACTGGGGCTGCTGCTGCTGGCAGTAGTGCTGCTGGTGGCAGGGCAGGTGGCGTTGCTGGCCGCAGTGCAGGTAGCAGTGCTGGCGTCGGTGGTGGTAGGCTCCATCCCTTCACCTGCAGCCTTGGACGGCTGCCTACTGGGGCTGCTGCTGCTGGCAGTGGTGCTGCTGGCGGTGGGGCAGGTGGCGGTGCTGGCTGCGGTGAAGGTAGCGATGCTGGCCACGGTAGTAGTAGGCTCCATCCCTTCACCTGCAGCCTCGGATGGCTGAAGTGCCATGGCTGGTGTTGTGTGCCCCTTCCTGCTCTTAGCAGATGCTGGTGCCTCCTCACTATCTGGCTGGTGGTGACTCCTTCCCCTTGCTGTCTGGTGGTGCCTCCTTCCCCTTGCTGGCCGGTATCCCCTTCTTGCCCTTGCTAGGTGTCAGACCCTTCTTGGCCTTGGCAGGTGGTGCTGGCACACTGGCTGTGCTGACGGGTGCCTCATTGGAGCCTCTGACACCTGCAGTAGCTGCAGAAACCACAGTGGCTGTGTACTGGGTGGCTGAGGTGCTGGGCTGGGTTCTGGCCACCCTGACCCAAAGTGAAGGACGGGGGGTGAGGGGTAGGGAATAGGTCAATGGTGGTGAGGAAATGCTTCTTAGGGACCCTGGAGCGGGAAGAGGGTGAAGGTTTGGGAGTGGAAGAAGAGGGAGTGGTTGTAGGAGGTGTCTGTCTGCTGTGTTTGGGTGCAGGTGCATGGGCTAGATGCTGTTGTGAGGTGGATGGCTGTTGGGTGTCTGTGTGGTTGCGTTTGTGTACTTTGGGAGGAGGGGGCACAGACACAGTGGGAGAGGACATAGGGGACGTGTGCATGGATGTGGGGGTGGTGATTACCAGTGAGGGAGCGTGTAGTGATAGGCGTGCTGGTGATGGAGGTAGTGGATGAGGATGTAGTGCATGCAGGTGTGAGTGGAGACGCTACTGGGAGGGACGTCTACGACGAGTAGGAGGGGGACACAGTAGAGGCAGTGGATGTTGGTGTGTCTGCATGTGGACGGTGCTTGTGTGAGTGCCAGTGAGATGAAGTGTGGTGCTTGTGTTTGCCTGAGCAACTTCTGTGTGTTGATTTGGATGAATGCTGGTCTGAAGGTGTGTTTGGGATAGGTTGGGGTTGAGGGGATTGGGACTGGGTGGAGGAAGTTGGAGGGGGAGGCTGGAAACGGGGACAATGGCTGCCATCAGTGAGTTGGCCAGAGCCTGGAATGCTCTCTGTTAAGCCGCAACACCAGAGTAAATGCCCTCCAGGTATGCATTTGTTTGTTGCAAATGCCCTGCGAGACCCTGGATGGCATTCAGTATGGTTGACTGCCCAACATGGAGGGATCACAGGAGGTCAATAGCCTCCTCACTGAGGGCAGCAGGACTGACTGGGGCAGGGCCTGAGGTGCCTGGGGTGAAGGAGATGCCCACCCTCCTGGTTGAATGGACACAGGAAACACGCTGAGGGGCTGCTGGGGGGGCGGTGCTAGTACAGGGGTGGCAGCTGTACCTGTAGTTGGAGTGGACACAGAGGTGTCCGCCACCGCCAGGGAGCTTCCATCGGAGGAGGAGTTGCTGTCTGTACTGTCCCCTCCTGTCTCCGTTGTGGTGCTCCCCTCACCCTCCGTCTCACTGGTGCCCTCAACATTGGTGGATTCATCCTCCAGGCCCAAGTGGGAAGGAGCTCCCTCCGTAGCCGGTGCCTCTTCTCCTCTGCCAGATGATGCTAATGCACACAAGAACAGGGTGACAAAACAAAAATGGGGGGAGAGACAGAGAATACACTTGGTCAATGCAAACAACAACACTACCGTTGGCCTACACAACTCACAGGGAACAGCCCTATACCCTAGGCCATGCACTACCAGTTACAATGCTGGTCACCAGCCCATGGGGTACAATGCCTAACGCATTCGCTGCACACCTGTAACCCACAGGACCCTGCCCAGTAGTAGATACCCACCAACATTATTGTGGTTGGAGTGCATCTGAGCTTGCCCATCATGGAACCTACCCTGCCATGTTCACCCTGGCCTAGGGTCACCCACAGCCCACATACCCCACCCAGGTAACACCTTAACGCGCGCAAAGTCAAGAATCTGAATCTGTAATCACCCCCTTGTGGCTTCTGTGATGCATTCAAGTGCCCGTCCATATCCAGGTAGGCCACCGCCAGGATGCGGGACATCAGGGAGGTCAGGGTACAACGGGTACCCCTTCCTCGTTGCGAGGCTAGCCCCAGCTGTGCCTCCACCGTCTTCCTTGCCCAGCGGTGCAGGTCCTACCACCTTTTGCAGCAATGGGTGCTCTGCCTGTCAAAGATATCCAGGGTCTGCACCTCCTTGACGATGGCACGCCAAATACTCTTTTTCTGATGGGTGCTGACATGCATGTAAAATACAGCAGAAAAGGTATTAGTCATACCGTCCGGACAGTCATAGTCATTCCCTACCATATCCCTCCCATCCCCTTAAGCACAGACATTGACCACCATACATGCAGCACTCTGCCCAGGACCCCTCAGCCCCCCCCACATGAGGCTTACACACACAGCACTCCATACATTCATGCCCCACGCATCATGCTCACAGTGTACTCACTTGTTGCTCTGGAGGACCATAATCAGTAGTTCGAACAGTGACCCTCCCTGCCCCCCCTTGATTTTCTCCCCCCCAGCGCCTTGAGACCCTGACGGGTGAGTAGCATGCTCTACACATTTTTTTGATTGATTGATTGATTGAAGTAAAGGGTACTAGGGTAGGACCCCATCCACCAATCCCTCCAACTTCTCCGAAGTGAAGGCAGGGGCCCTTTCGCCAGACACTCGAGCCATGGTCGCTTCCAGACACAGGTCACAGCAGCACTTGCAGTGGAGGTCTTCTTCTTTTGAAGGTCGGGTATTAAGTGAGTGAACAGATAGAAAATGGCGGTCACGTCCTCAGCGGTGCGTTCGGTAACTGCTCGCATACATCGCCATTGGCTCCTGGAACCCGTAGGCCCCCATGATAACCAATGCAGTGTTGAACAGAGGTTGTCGACCGCCGACTGCAACAGCGCACAACGCCAGTGGAATTACCTCATTTCCACTTGTCACTCCTCACAGGTCAGGCAACCGCCATTTCAGGGGGGCACAGGCCCTGACACCTGACTGCGTCACAGCAGACATAGGCACATCAACTGACTTACAAGTTCACATATTGTTTCTGTAAAACAAAAATTACATATTAATCTGAGTACATGTTTGAATATGACATTCTGCTCACCGTTTTTCACTCTAGAGTTCAACCACTGAGGATGAATAGGAGATGGAGACATCCCCTGTGTACAGACCCCTGGTGGGCCTGGCGACAATGGAGGTCAGACACATTACCCTAACCTACAGATTTGATAGGGCCATAATCCAGGAGCTGTGTGCCCAATTGGAGCCAGACCTGATTTCAGATATCCGCCACCCCACAGGTATCCCCCCTCTAGTGCAGGTCCTGTCAGTGCTCCATTTCTTGGCTAGTGGTTCCTTACAAATGACTGTGGCCATGGCATCAGGGATGTCACAGCCTATGTTCTCAAACGTGCTGAACAGAGGGTTGTCTGCCCTGCTGAAACACATGCGCAGCTACATCTTATTCCCCCAGGTGGAGGATTTAGCCACATTGAAGGCTGACTTCTATGCACTGGAACATATCCTCAACATCTTTGGTGCTATTGATGGTACAAATATTGACTTTGTCCTCCCCTGGAGAAATGAACAGGTGTTCAGAAATCGAAAGAGCTTTCAATCTTTGAATGTGCAGATGGTGTGTTTGGTGGAGCAGTACATCTCCCATGTCAATGCAAAGTATCCTGGCTCTCTGCATGATGCCTTTGTCTTGAGGAATAGCAGCATCCCATAAGTGATGGCTCAACTCCAGAGGCACTGGGTTTGGCTAATAAGTGAGTCCATGGTCCCCACCCAGTTGATGTAGGTATATGGGTGTGGGGTTGTCCCTAAGGGTAAGTGTGTGGCTAGGAGGTATCCCTCGATATTTACAGGTGACTCTGGTTACCCCAACCTCTCATGGCTACTGACCCCAGTGAGGAATGCCAGGACAAGGGCAGAGGAACGTTATAATGAGGCACATGGGTGAACAAGGAGGATCATTGAGCGCACCTTTGGCCTCCTGAAGGCCAGATTCAGGTGCCTCCATCTGACAGGTGGATCCCTGTACTACTACTGCTCACCCAAGAAGGTGTGCCAGATCATCGTTGCATGTTGCATGTTGCACAACCTGGCCTTGAGACGCCAAGTTCCTTTTCTGCAGGAGGATGAGCCTGGGGATGGTTGTGTGGCAGCGGTGGAGACCGTGGACAATGACAAAGAGGAGGCAGAGGAAGAGGTTGTGGACAACAGAACTACAATAATCTAACAATACTTCCAGGTACACACAGGTAAGACACTGTAACTTCACCTTCCATTGCAGTTTTGTGTTGGATATTGTACATGGCAGCCTGATTTCCCCATTTCTATGTTCACTTACTGTACCCTTTGGCATCTCTATTTTCACATCTCTGTGCCCCACTCTGGCTCCTGGTGTGTTTAATGCTGCCCACTACAGGTCATACCTATGTAAATATAACTGTACATTTGAATTGCAATATTTAGAGCTTGTTTAAGTAATACATATTTCAATCAATTGACAGACTCCATACTTGTATTTGTTCCAAGGGTGGTTATTTCTGTGATAATATGTGCAGGGGGTATTGCAATGGGCTGGGTTGATGGTGGAGAAATGTCCAGGATAGAGTCCAGTCTATTGGTGTGACAGGTGCATTGTCCAAGGGGGCATAGGAAGTGGAGCAATGTCAGTTCAAGGTGGACTAGGTGACAGAGTGGGACACAAGGGTGACAATCAGGTGAGTTCTATTTCCTGGCGGGGGTCTTGGCAATGTTCTTTGACTTCTGCCTGGATTGGAGGGACCTTTTGCGTAGTGGTTCTCCTTCTGGAGGGGTTGGGGTGCTGGTGGTCTGTTGTTCCTGTGACGGGGCCTCCTGTCCACTAGTGTCGGCAGACGTGGAGGGCTGTTCTTTGGTGTGGCTAGTGTCAGGGGCCCGTTGGTGTGCCTCTGCCTCCCTCATGAGGTTGGTCATGTCTGCCAGCACCCCTGCAAGGGTGACCAGGGTGGTGTGGATGTCTCCCAGGTCCTCCCTGATCCCCAGGTACTGTCCTTTCTGCAGCCACTGGGTCTCCTGCAACTTGGCCAGTATCTGGGCCATGGTCTCCTGGGAATGGTGGTATGCTCCCAGGATGTTGGTGAGTGCAAAGCAGACAGTGGGAATCGCGATGGTGCTGTGCCTGTGGGCCCCTGCACTGCCCATGCATTTGGCATGGGCAGTGCAGGACCCCAGGGTCCCCCATGAGTCCCCTTCCCGCCAGCCTTTCCATGGTGGTGCCTACCGCCATGGACAGCCTGGCGGTAAGGGGAGTCAGATTCCCCATGGCAGAGCTGCAAGCAGAGCTGTCCTGGCGAATTGAGACCGCCGGGACCTCCATGGCGGTAAACCGCCAGTCGCGGTCATAATATTGCATTTCGTACCGCCAACCTGTTGGCAATACAAACCCAACTTTAACCCTGGTGGTCGGTGACCGCCAGGGTTGAAATAAGGCCCATAATGTAGTAAAGTTATAGAAAAGAGTATCAATTCAGTAAGTTATCTTGTCCCAGAAAGTCCACCAGACCATGTGCTTGGGACACTATGACCTTCTTGAGACTTAACCTGTTAGTAATCATGGCGTTGTCCCTAAACTCAGCACACCTAGCTTAGCACATCCTGTGCATCTGAAAATATAGATACACACAAAAGTACATGCATAGACACACACACCCAGGTGTCTATCTGGAAAATTAAAATTTTCAACTTTCTAAAAGAATAGCTGCAGTTATGTGTGTATTAACACTTGTATGCCAGAGTTATGAATTTGTGTTCTCTCAAAAGCTTAAATGTTATTGTAGGCCACCATAGACTAAAATCACAGAATAATGCCCTCTCATGGAAAAAATGAAAAGGTCGTATAAACTTTATGTTTATGAGTTATGTTTCTCTGGGAATTTCTCAATATGATTCACAGCCAAACATTCAAAATTAAATCAATATTTAACTGTCGGGAAAACGTCTCAATTATTAAATGACGGAGGGAAGATTCTCATTTAATGGTCAAATATATCCATTCCACTCTTAATTGTGTTTACACTTGTATCAATTTGCTATACAACATGACTTCTATGTTTAATGCTTTGCTTGTCTCTTTAGGTTCCATGGGAATATTTGTGCAAAGCAGGTTTTAGTTCTATTATGGAACAACAATAATGACTGCAAAATAATTATAAATAAACTAGTATAATAAAAAATTAATGCCTTATCTGTCATTACCAATAGCTCATATACCCTTAAATTAGTGGCTGCCAACATCCATTTACAGCTACCCATTAGACCAGAAAATCCGCTAAGTATGAAACTCTTTTAGATAATTGGATTTGACTACAAGTAAAAAATCAGAAGGCATCGCAGTGATACCACTAGAGAAAGAAATATTGTGATATCAACTGCAAGCACTGTTTATTTCGAGGTCAATTCAGTACATCACAACTATGTCCAAACAATGCAGAGCTGCTCTTTCAAGTACTAGTCTGATGTGTTTTTCAGCATTCACAGAGAGGGAACCTCAAAAGCAACCTTTAATGTATCAACATATTGTTGTCCCACAAGGTCGTATATAATAATAATAATAATAATAATAATATTAATAATAATAATAATGTGATTCTGAGATTTCTGGCGGCCACGGTGCTTCCACCAAACATTGGTAATTAATGTTGCTTCTTTACATTCCAAAAACGAAAGAAAATAGCAATAGTGCAAACGCATAATTGCCAGAATCTGTGTGCAAATGACATACTGTAAAACTGGCCACTGCCCTCATATCTTTAAAAGCAGTGACAAAGACGATAGGTGCAGATTTTACTTTCTGTAATAGGGATGTCCAATGTAGGTCCACAAGGAACAGATCCATACTAATCTCTTATGATAAACACTGACACTTCATAGCTATTGATGGCGGTAGGGGAGCGAGGGGACCACTTCACCTCAATTAGTAGTTTGCTTTTAACTATCAAACCACGGGAAGGACGTCAATTTAATTGCTTGATTTAGAGACCATTGCACTTTTTCCACACCCCTTAACACTAGCTTTGTAATGTATTTTAGTTAGTTTCATTATATTTAAGTGTATTCACTGTGGATATGATAAATATTTCGAACAGAGGCCTCTTGCTGCGTGCTACGTTGCTACGGCTGTTCAGTATGAAGCTTGCCAAAGGAAAACTTTAAAGAGTAAGTAGGTGTCTGGAATGTTTATAAATACACAGGGGCAGCTCCTCCCTGAGGGCAGAGGAATGTCACCTCCCGCCAGCAGCGACACCTGCAAATCTTTTCCACAAAAAAGATAATATACTTTGTTTATTATCTTTTTTGTGGAAAAGGGGTGGGGCCACAGGGGTGACGAGCAATGATGGGGAGTGCTCAGCATTCCCTCTAACTGCGCATGTATGTTTGGCCGGCCGTCTCGAGCGGGCCAAACATACATGCGCAGTAGCCTCTCTCAAGCCCGGCAACAAAGATACCGGGCTTGAGAGAGCATCACAGGCTCCCAGTCTGCCTGGGAGTGCCCTGGCTGGGCGCTCCCAGCCAATCCTGATGCTGCTCTGAGAAGGATCAGTATTGGCACAGGGCAGGCTTGGAGCCTGTGTCTGCAGGCAGTGGAGCTGCGTGGTTCAGAAGGTGGCGGCACAGGTAAGTTTTTACACTTTTTAAATTTAATTCCCCCCTCCCTCCCCCGTTAAGCCCCCTGCCCCGCGCACCGCCCTGCCACTTCAAAGTCACGTGAGCCACAACTGTAAATACACTAAAGAATAAGCTGCATATCACTTACCTTTTTTGTCTGTGAGAAAGTAGGTACAGCAGGTACCTGTCCAATAAATGTTTTCTGAATTAAAGTTTAGCACTGCTTCTCCTGCCTGTTTAGTAACTGTGTTGTTTATTAGAGAACCTTAGTAAATCTCTTTTTACTGTGGAAAAGGCAAAATAATTGGCCCTATAAATGAGGATTGTAGAGTTAATGGCTTGTACAGCACAATATTTATAGGGAGAGAGTGTCTGACATGACTGAATTGTTCCGGCATGTCTTTAAGAGATGCATACCTAACTTATTCTGCCCCTATCCTACCAGCCTATCAGCGATGTGAATTACATGTTATAGTTCCTTTTACAACTCTGTTCGTCTTTCAGATGAGTAGCTCTGCGGTGAATAACTCTAGTCCATCCCTACTGCTTTGATAACTATGTGTTCTGTATGTGGCTGGGGCCATATTATATATTGTGTCCTAGGGGTGCAGAGGATGCGTGTGCCCACTTTGTGCACACCCACGGCACAGTGGAAATTATAGAAGGGGCTGCAGACGCTTGTGCATTCCGTTTTGTTATACTGATAGGGCGGATGCATTTAGTAGCAGCGCTATCATGAAAGAGCATTCCCTTATTTGCATGAGGCAAAGCCCCATGCAGGTTCTTTGGCCGTGCACCCACACCATATTATGAACATGCCTTTAAAAAGTGCACTATACGTGGCCCACAAAATTGTGGTCCTTTTCAGTGCACCGTTTAAAGGCAGCACTCTGGTGGGGTGGGGAGGGGTGGAGAGTGTCTCATGTTCCTCCCAGACGTCCACAGCAGAGGGGTGCAGATATGTTGTAGGTTACATGCTACTTTTAACATCTCAAAATAGAATGATGGATGGAATGTTGAAACTTTTAAAACACCTTCAGTCAGAGATCTGGGTTTAATCCATCGCTATTTTGCTTGTCACATAACACCAGTTTGGACTCAGCCATATGCAAATCCATCTTGATCCTGCTCCCCATGGGAACAGCAGAGCCCAAAGTACCAAGCCAAGTCCTCCCTGGACCAGAAACAAGCATCATGGGCCCGGTTTTGGGGTATCACCCCTCATCAGCTAGGCTACCTTGAATCTGGTGGAGCAAAAAGCAAGGGACCCAAGTCTGGGCATACCCTAGCCACTTAGGATGCACACAGCAACATCACGAAATAATATGATGGGTGGAGTGTCTTTTCAAACACCCACCCCCAGTCACAGATCTCGGTTTTATCCTTAGTTATTTTGCTCACCACGTCACCCCAGATTGGACCCAGCCATATGCATGTCAGTCTTGACCTTGCTCCCCAGCCCAAACTGCTAAACCAATCCCTCCCTGCACTGGAAACAAGCATCCTGGAACCGATTTCGGGGTATCACCCCTCATCAGCCAGGCTAGCTTGAATCTAGTGGCATAGCAAACAAGAGACCCATGCCTGGGCATACCTTAGCCACTTAGGGCACAAATAACAACATCAGAAAAGAAAATGGGGGAGGGAGTGTTGAATGCTGCCTGCACTTCGAAACACAAAAAAGATGTGAGCAGTCATTCTGTATTTCACTTAATTGTGCACTTCCCAGGGTAGCACAAGTGTGTGGCTGCCCTTGGGGCAGAGCATTCTGCACAACAGGGTACATGTTGTGAGAAAGTAGCCTCTTTCTAGCATGGTTACCCCCACTTTTGACCTGTTTGTGGGTGGGTGTCAGTGTGTTCTTACTGTGTCAATGGGATTCTGCTAACCAGGACCCCAGTGCTCATAGATAAAAACCTATATGTCAATGTGTTTTGCCTGTCTCACTGGTATCCTGCTAACCAGGACCCCAGTGCTCATAGTTGTGTCCTAACGTGTGTGTTGTCAATAGTGCTTGACTGTCACTGAGGCTCTGCTAATCAGAACCTCAGTGCTTATGCTCTGCTTTTAAATCTATCACTATAGGCTAGTGATTTCATTAAAAATTTCAATTGGCACTCTGGACCTCCCTTATAAGTCCCTAGTATATGGTACCTAGGTACCTAGAGCACTGGGGTTTCAGGTGATACTTATAAGGAGCTCAGACAAACCCTTTCACAGGACTGTCACTGCAGCCTATGTGAAATAGAGCACACATAATTTTACAGCCATTTTCACTGCACTTAAGTAACGTATAAGTCACCTATATATCTGACCTTCATTTAATGAAGGTTAGATGCAAAGTTACTAAGTGTGAAGGCACGTTGCACTAGCAAAGGTGCCCCCACACAGTTCAGGGCCATTTCCTGGGACTTTGTGAGCGCGGGGATGCCATTACACACATGCACTACATATAGGTCAATATAGGTCAATACCTATATGTAGCTTCACAATGGTAACTCCGAATATGGCCATGTAAGGTGTCTAAGATCATGTAATTGTCCCCCCATTCCAAATCTGGTATTGGGGAGCCAATTCCATTCATCCTGGGGGCTCTACTATGGACCACCGGTACTGCCAAACCAGCTCTCTGAGGCTTGCACTGCAGCTACAGCTGCTGCCACCTCACAGACAGGGTTCTGCCCTCCTGGGATATGAGCATCTCAGTCCCAGGAAGGCAGAACAAAGCATTTCCTTTGGGAGCAGGGTGTTACACCCTCTCCCTTTGGAAATAGGTGTTACAGGCTGGGGAGGAGTAGTCTCCCCCAGCCTCTGGATATGCGTTGTAGGGCACAGATGATGTCCTCCTTGCATAAGCCGTTCTACACCGGTTGAGGGACCCCTTGTCCCCAGCTCAGGGGCGAAACTGGACAAAGGAAATGGGAGTGACCACTCCCCTATCCATCACCACCCTAGGGGTGGTGCCCAGAGCTCCTCCAGTGTGTTCCAGACTTCAGCCATCTTGCTTTGCAAGGTATGGCGGCACTCTTGAGGGCTCTGAGTGGCCAGTGCCAGCAGGTGACGTCAGAGACCCCTCCTGATAGGTCCTTACCTGATAAGGTAGCCAATCCTCCTCTCAGGACTATTTAGGGTCTCTCCTGTGGGTTCTCTTCAGAGTCTACTTGCAAGTTTCCAGCAGAAATCCTCTGCAACTATTACTACATCCTCTGACAACGGATGAACTACAGCCTGCTCAAGGAACAGGTGTAACAGCAACAAAGTATCCAGAAGGGATACTTTACTTCTGCAACTTCAGCTCCAGCTGGCAACTGCAACAGTTTCCACGGTGCGCACACTCTAAGGACTCCTTATCTTCACCCTGCACCAGAAGGACTGAAGACATCTCCCATGGGGTGACGGAGTCACTCCCCTGCTTACGCAGGCACCTTCTAAGTCGATGACCGGTTCTCTTGGGCTCCTCTCCTGGTGACGAGGACGAGCGTGCTCCTTGGACCACAGAGGGTAGACCCCATCAACACAGCCTGTCCTGAGATCCTGCTGTCCCAATTTTTAAGAGGTAAGACCTTGGCTTCCCCCAGAACGACAGTACCCCTGTGCACCGCGTCGTCTTCACCTCCTGAGGCCTCTGTGCACTATTTGCTAAATTCCTTCATGAACAGCCTGCTCCAGGTCCCCCAGCACTCTATCCTGTGACGCTCAACTCGCTGAGTTCTCCGGCGGTGTGGGACCTTCCTTTGTAGTGCTGCACTAACCACATTTTGCACCTTCTTTGTCCCCGTGTCCTTGGACCCCCGTTGGTGCCATCTGGTGCTCTAGGGGCTCTCTGAAGTGCTGAGTGCCCCCTCTTCCTCCTCACATAGAGTTGAGGCCCCCAGGTCCCTCCTGGGTCCAGATAGCACCTAGTTGATGCAAAACGTGAATTTGCCAGAACCAAGGCTTGTTGGAGGAATCCAGTGCCAAAACTCACGTGCATCCAACTTCAGGATGTGGGACATTCCTTGCATCACACAGGAACCTGCTAGCATCTTCCTAGGGTGCATTTCTGCAGTCTTCGTCCAACTAGGGACTCTTCTTTTGCACCTTCTTCTGGGTTGGCAGGGGCTCCTGTCCTTCCTGGAACTTTTTTGGACTTCTGGACTTAGGCCCTCATTATGACCGTGGCGGTAAATCCCACTTACCGCCGTGCTGATGGCCGCCAACATACTGTGCCCATGGCGGATATCCGCTACGGGTATTATGACCTACACCTAAGAAATCCTCCACAATACAGACACCCACACAAGTCCACCACACCAAAGGTCAGTGATAAACTGTCGATAGCAAAACCCACACCGTTAAGCCAACAGGAATACGCCCTCACTATCACGACCCATGAATCAACGCGCTCAAAATACACACACACTTACAAAACACAACCACATTGGACAATTAAAAATACACACACCTGATACACATACACACACCACACCCACACACTCACACCACTATAAAATACACACCCACTTTACCCACAACCCCTTACAACGACATTTGTGGTAGAATCAGAGAGACAGAAAAGCAAAGACAACACTAGCATCCAGAGGCACTCAACACCATCACTCATACACCATCCACGCACCTCAACGAACACACCCCAACATATCATCCCACACATCACATCAACCATCACCTCACACATCACCCACACCACATCATGGCACCTCAAAGACACCCCAGGTTTTCTGAGGAGAAGCTTAGGGTCATGGTGGAGGAAATCATCCAGGTAGAGCCACAACTATTTGGATCACAGTTGCATCAGACATCCATCGCAAGGAAGATGGAGCTATGGCGGAGAATTGTCAACCGGGTCAAGGCAGTGGGATAGCATCCAAGAACACGGGATGACATCAGGAAGAGGTGGAATGACCTACGGGGGAAATAACATTCCGTGGTATCCAGACACCATATAGCATCCATATAGGTGGAGAAGTGTGGCTCAATGGTTAGAGCGGCAGACCCTGAAGCAGAGATCTGGCTCAAGACCAGGGTTCAAGTCACGCTTCGGCAGGTCTTCGGCTCAATTCCCCTTGACCAGATGATTCTCGCCTCAGTGCCTAATCTAATTCATGGGTCCCACTCTGCGACTCTGGGCAATAGCTTGCTTAATCTCCACAACGGCCCCAACAGCGCTTGGATGCCTGGCTTCACCCTGGGGGTGCTCAGGAGTGGGTGCCTCACAGGGAAAAGCCAGGTGGGGTTCCATAGCGGTATGAGTACAGCGCCTTGAGACCCTAACGGGTGAGTAGTGCGCTATACAAGTGCTAATTTTAGACACCAGGTAGCCGTACAGAGGAATGGCGGTGGACCCCCACCTCCTCCCCCACAACTAACAACATGGGAGGAGCAAGTCTTGGCGATCATGCATCCTGAGGGCCTGGCAGGAGTAGCAGGAGGACTGGACTCTGGTAAGTCATAGTTTTACTATTATATCCCCCCCCACCCTACCTGGATGCCATCACAAACTTCTACCCCTACCCTCACACCCATCAACCCAGCACCTCACAGATACCCCACTATCACAACCCACACATCCCAATACCAAGCCCTGCATGTGACAACAATACATGGACACCCATCACAGACCTGCATGGACACCCATCACCACAGCATGTCCAGTAGAGAGACTCAGCCAGGGCACACAATAACCACTCACACAAGGGCCAAGTCTATAATGCAAGCACAGGAGTAGAGGGAAACACACGCATTGCAGAAGATGGCACACACAGATACAATACCTATGCATTTACACCCCAACAGGACCCCTACACAACATTACTGGACAGGAGGTGCCAGACATATCCTGTCCCCCCACAGAAGAGGCCCACAGTGACGACAGCAGCTCTGCACGTCTGGATCAAGATGACCAGCCTGGCCCATCACGGACTTCTGGATAGTCCGTTCCCCTGCAACAGTCCTAAACCGCAACTGAACCTCCCCGCTCAGGAAACACCACCACAGAACCCACCCAGCTGGCCCATGCCGTTGTCCCCAGGACACGTCAATCAGCAGTGTGTCCACCACTACAGGGACCCCAGGCAATCCCACTAACCCAGGACGATCAGGGTTTTGGGGTCAGTGGCAGTGGGCACACGGTTCAGGGGACAGAGGCACAGGACAACAGGGAAGCTGAGAGGACTTCTGTGCGACAGGGGGAGGACAGGCCCAGGGAACCCACTCTCCACGAGGCACTCTCCAACATCATGGGAGCATACCACCATTCCCAGGAGACCATGGGCACGGTACTGGACAAGTTTCAGGAGACCCAGCGGCTGCAGGAGGAACAGTACCTAGGGATCAGGGAGGACTTGAAGTCCATTAACACCACCCTGGTCACCATTGCAGGGGTGCTGGCAGACATGGCCAACACCATGAGGGAGACAGTGGCATACCACGTGCCACTGACACCAGTCCGAACGATGAACAGCCCTGTACGTCCGCTGGCGCTAGTGGACAGGAGGTCCCGCCACAGGACCAACAGGCCACCAGCACCCCACTCCCTGCAGAAGGAGAACCACCCCACAAACGGTCCCTGCGATCCAGGTGCACAACAGAGAACATCGCCAAGACCCCCGCCAGGAAATAAGACTCTCCTGAATATCACCCTTCTGTCCCACTACGTCACCCTGACTACCTTGAACTGACATTACTCCACTTCCTATGCCCCATTGGACAATGCACCTGTGATACAAAGAGAATGGACTCTAACATGGATATTCCTCCACCATCACCCCAGCCCATTGCACACCCCCTCCACTTATTAGCACTTAAATAAACACCCTTGAATCACAAAACAATCTTGAGTCAGTCTGTACTTTCACAAATGTATTATTACAACCTCTTTGACAAATAGCATTGTAAATGTTCATTTGCACATACCAAAGTATGACAGTTGTTGGGCAGCAATAAACATAGCAGAAGGCAGATTGTGGTTCCCAGATCTGTGAAAAGGAAAGCCATAGTGAACTGTCAGGGTCCATGCACAGTGGTAATAAGGTGGACTTAAACAATGTCCTACAATAGTCTGATATAAGATGAGTAGTGCCAGTCTCTTACCTGTGTGTCACTGGAAGTACTGCATGATGATGTTGTTTCTGTTGTCAATATCTTCTTCTTCTGCCTCCTCTTCCTCACTGTCCACAGGCTCCACAGCTGCCACAAGACCAACATTAGGCCCATCTTCCTGCAGAAAAGGCACCTGGCGTCGCAAAGCCAGGTTGTGCAACATACAGCATGCCACGATGATCTGGCACACCTTCTTCGGTGAGTAATATAGGGAGCCACCTGTTAGATGGAGGCACCGGAATCTGACCTTCAGGAGGTCGAAAGTCTGCTCAATAACCCTCCTAGTTCGCACATGTGCCTCATTGTAGCGTTCCTCTGCCCTTGTTCTGGCATTCCCCACTGGGATCAGTAGCCATGAAAGGTTGGGGTAACCAGAGGCACCTGCAAATGTCAAGGGATATCTGTTAGACATACACCAACCCTTAGGGACTACCCCATGCCCAGACACCTATTCATACTATGTGGGGACCTTGGCCTCACCTATAAGTCACATATGGTGCCTCTGGAGTTGGCCCATCACATAAGGGATGCTGCTATTCCTCAAAGTGTAAGTGTCATGCATGAGAGATGTACTGGTCTGCCAAACACACCATCTGCACATTCATTGAATGGTAGTTTTTCCAATTTCTGTACACCTGTTCATTCCTGAGGGGTGGGCAAATGCCACATGTGTAGCATCAGTGGCACCAATGATGTTGGGGATATGTCCCAGGGCATAGAAGTCACCTTTCACTGTGGGCAAATCCTCCACCTGGGGGAAAACGTTGTAGCTGCGAATGTGTTTCAGCAATGCAGATGACACTCTGGACAACACTTTAGAGAACATTGGCTGTGGCATCCCTGATGCCATGGCCATTGTTGTTTGAAAGGACACAATGGCCAGGAAATGAAGCACTGACAGGACCTGCACTAGAGGGGGGATACCTATGGGATGGCGGATAGCGGACATCAGGTGTGGCTCCAATTGGGCACACAGTTCTTGGATTGTGGCACGATCAAGTCTGTAGGTGATAACTATGTGTCTGTCTTCCATTGTCGAAAGGTCCACCAAGAGTCTGTACACCGGAGGATGACGCTATCTCATCATCTGCCCCAGCGGATGTCCTCTAATTGTGAGCATAGGGTCATGTACCACATAGGTTGCCCAAGAGTTTTTGCACTAATGTGTTTTAATCAGTGTGTGGCGTTGTCTGTCTGTAATCCTGCCCAAATGTGCTGTGACGCAGTTAGGTGCCCTGCCATGTGCCACCCTGAAATGGCTGCTGCTTGACCTGTAAGAAGGGACAAGGGGAAATGAGGTAACTGCACTGGCGTTGTGCAGCATCGCAGTAGGCGGTCGAAGACCCCTGCGCAAATCAGCATTGGTTATCATTGGGCCCTATGAGTTCCAGGAGCCAATGACGATGTACACCGGTGGTGACGGTACGCACCACCATGGATGTGACTGCCATTTTCTGGCTGTTCACTCACTTGATACCTGACCTTCAACACGAGAGGACCTACACTGCAAATGCTGCTGTGACCTCAGTCTGGGAGCGACAATGGCTCGAGTGTCTGGGGAAAGGGCCCCTGCCTTCACTTCGGAGGAGTTGGAGAGACTAGTGGATGGGGTCCTCCCCCAGTACACGCTAATCTACGGTCCTCCAGACAAACAGGTGAGTGAACTGTGAGCATGATGCAAGGGACATGAATATATGGAGTGGTGTCGATGGAAGATACATGTTGAGGGGGGGCTGAGGCCTGCATGTGAGGATGGTGAGTGTATGTGTGTCAGGGCATGGGCGGGAACTGGTAGCCAATGAGTAGGACAAACCGGATGGGGGAGTAATTTCCTTTCTTACTTTCCCTTTCCTCTAGGTCAGCACCCACCAGAAGAAGGGTATTTGGTGTGCCATCACCAAGGAAGTGCGGACCCTGGGGGTCTATTATAGACAGAGCACCCACTGCCGCAAGAGATGGGAGGAGCTGCGCCACTGGAGCAAGAAGACAGAGGAGGCCCAGCTGGGGATGGCCTCCCAACGTGGAAGGGGTGCCCATCACACCATGATCCCCCTGATGTTCCGGATCTTGGTGGGGGCATTTCTGGAGTAGGATGGGCGCTTGAGGGAATCACAGCAGCCACAAGGGGGAGAGTACAGTCTCATTCAGCTGACTCTGCATGGTTTACGAGGTGTCTGGGTGAGGGATGTGGGCTGTGGATTCCCCAGAGCCAGGGCGAACTTGCTGGGGTAGGTACATTGTTAGGCACGCTCTGCGGCACTCCAACCCCAATAGTGAGAGTGGCCATCTACAAACAGTCAGGCTCCTGTGGATTCCAAGTGTGCAGCAAATGGGGTTAGGCATAGTCCCCCATGGGGAGGTGATTTTCAAACAAACTCTTAGTGCATGGCCTATTGCATAGGGCTGCTCCCTGTGTGTTGTGTTCGCCAACGGTAGTAGTATTGCTGGCATTGACCATGTGTCTCCTTTTTGTTTTGTCACCCTGTCCTTGTGTGCATTAGCATAATCTGGCGGAGGAGCAGTGGCACCGGAGCAGGAGGGAGCTACAACCCACATGGCCCAGGAGGGTGAATGTACGGAGCCTAAAAGCACCAGTGGATGGAGGGCGAGGGGAGCTCCACAACGGGGACAGGAGGGGACACCATCGACAGAGACTCCTCCTCTGATGGGAGCTCCCTTGCGGTGGCGGGCAATTCTGTGCCCACCGCAACAACAGGTACAGCCTCCACTCCCCCTACCAGCACTACCCTCCCAGAAGCCCCTCATCGTGTTTCCTGTGCCCGCTCACCCAGGAGGGTCGGCATCTCCTTCGCTCCAGGCACCTCAGGCGCTGCCCCAGTCAGCCCTGCTGCCCTAATGGGTAGTCTTTTGAAAGAACAACATGAAATAAACATGCATTTTTAAGAAATTTACATTGTACATGACAAATGTTATAAATAACCTTTCCTGCTCAAAAACAATTCTCCTTGCAATGCAGGCACCGTGATGCAAGGGTGCCTGTGTTGGTGCTAATTTGCCAGAAGTGCACCAGCTCTACGAGAAAAAAGAAGTGTGCAATACCACAGTTGATATGGAGCATTTCTCCTCTTTCTTGGCCTTGCTGCTATGCTTTTAGTGAAAGGTTAGTATATATGGCCCCAGGTCTCGGCTTATGGTGCATAGAGGGAAAGGGATAATATATTTAGGCACCAAATTGTGAAGGGGTGTGGTAGAAGCTTTAGCTGATTATTTTTGGATCAGACACTTAAAGTCATTTAGGGCCTGATTTAGATCTTCGCAGATGGGTTACTCTATCACAACAGTGACGGATATCCTGCAGCCAAAATCTATATCCAATAGGATAGAATGGAATTTAGATTTCGTCCAACAGGACTTCTGCCCCCGTTGTAAGGGAGTAACTGGCCTGCTGAGTTCTAAATCAGGCCCTTAGTAATCCTTGACACCTAGACGTTTCCTATAAACAAACATTAGCAGTAGTAGGTGTGGCAAGATGAATGTTGAGGTCATCATCTGTGAGGTAGATGTCATCCACATAGGACAATGCCTCTGGCTCAATATCATGCAATATTGATGTTACACGGGCAGAAAACAGCCTGAGGCTGTTCTTATAGCCCTGTAGTAAATGGCAAAAGCCACTGAGAGCCAAATGAGAATGCTCTAAGGTCCCAACTTTCATGCTCTAAGTTTTGGCAGAACATTTTTTTTTTAAATATCCAAGGTTGTTTTGTATTTCTTATGCACTATGTAATTAATTAGTGCAGTGCATTTTGTATTGCGTATGTGCATGTGCAGTTGTTTAAGTGTCTGTAATCTAAGACTATTCTATATGAATGGTCTGGTTTTGCAACAGGAAATAACTGGTTATTCATTGCAGAGACACAGGGCTCTTTTACTCCCTAGTACTCTACTTGATTGATGATTTCACTCACTGGGGCTTTAGCCTAATGTTTGACTGGATATTGAGGTTGAGCCCGAGGTGTACACTTAATGTGTATTACATGGTAGGTGGAATCTATATCCCACCCTACGTTGTTGCGGTACAGTGCGGGGGCCTGCGCCAAGGCCCAGTCAATAGCATAGGCTTCCTTTACCACATCCGTAACAAGATCTGAGAAAGAAGGCAAAATGACACCTTCCTCATGTGGGAGCTTGCGGATGTACTCACATGGCAAGTCTTTTTCTGCCAATAGGATATCACTATTAAGTTCTTCCCAAAATATTACACTAATAGTGCGCTCTATGGCTCCTTATATTTGGATATTTAAATCACAAACCCTGTCGGGTAGGAGGACGCGCCTGTCCGCAGTCTCGACTTCAAAAAAAGTTGTTAGCTGCTGTCACATCCAGATGCTCTTTCATACACTGGAGACAAATCATGACCTCTGCTGCGCTGTCTAGTAGAGTCTCTGCCCACGTCTTGTTCCTCAACATTGCTGGCAATTTTTACTGTTCTTACAGCCACCTTTTTATTTTTAAATTGGGGCTTCTGTTGGGGAGGTTTTTCCTCTTTCTTGTCTGAGGAATGCTGCAAATCTTTTCTCTGCTTCACGTAGTCAGTGCATTGCTCTGATCACCCTACTCTCTCGAACTGTTTATCTGGCATGTCCTGGAAGGAACGAGGGGGGCTTGTATCAGTATATATGTCAAGAGTCTTTAACGTTTCTCTATTACTGAGATTATGGGGGTCATTATGTGTTTGGTGGACGGGTAAGGCCGTCTGCCAAATTCCAGTGGTCAGGTTGGCGCCGCCTTTCCGCAGGCCCCAGTGTGAGTTCCCCGTTGGGTCAGTGGCAGAAACTGTGTTTCTGCCCACTTTCCCAGCAGGGAACAGCCCACAACATTGATGCCAAATCATGATTGAGCCGGCAGAAATGCTGCAGTGCATAGGGTGCAGCTGCACTCATTGTGCTGTTCACTGTCTGCAATGCAGAGTCTGCTCTCTGACTTCTTCTGTCTTTATTTTTTTTTGTTTTTCCCAGCATTTTATAGAATCCCCTTGTGCTTGTTTAGAACCATCCTTAGGAGTAGTACTCTGATTTTCTTATTTTTCATCTTGACTCCCAACCTATCCTGTCCTATACAAGCATAGGTTTCATAATTAATTTCGGGTATTTAGTACTCCTGTTCCAAATGTGTTGCATAGCCGATGTTAGCCGCTTCCCCTTAAATGTTACTGAGTATTATTGAGGAGACTGTGTCAAAGTTATGCATCAGTTTCATCCTGAAATCCAGGCCTGGAGCAGCCCTGTGTTTATTTTGAATTTGTTTTAACACTTCTGATAAATTGGCAAGTGTTGGGGTACCATGCGTGGTAGTGTAAATTGCATCAAAGCTGTACCCCATGTGGTGCAGTCATCCATTGAGGGAACCATTCAGAATGGCAAGCACATTGAAAGAATTTTATGTTTATCTTGTGGTCCTGCATGGGGAAACACTGCTCCCAGCTAGTTATTTTTTTGTGCTATTCAGAACAGACTTTTCTCACTGTCTGAGGGTGCCTTGCCCATGACAGAATGTACTGCTTGTGGGTGAATCCGAGTAATAGCCAACTGGTGTCTAGCTGGTGCTGCCCGCGCTGGGGTAGTGTTCAAAGTTCGCATTAGATCTGAATGATTCATCTGTACACTTCTACTACCTCATTACAAAGTGTGCATATGTCAGCTAATTTCATAGCCTGCATGCCAGGATGTGGTGTGTATGTAGCTAACATTGGGCTTGTTGGTCAGTCATTAATTAAGGGACCTAGGCCCGTATTTATACTTTTTGACTCTAAACTGCGCTAACGCAGTTTAGCGTCAAAAAATTTTGCACCGGCTAACGCCATTCTGAAGCGCCATGCGGGCGGCGTATTTATTGAATGGCGTTAGCCGGCGCAAGCAGACCGGCGCTGCCTGGTGTGCGTGGAAAAAAACCACGTACACCAGGCAGCGCCGGCGTAGGGAAAAATGGCGTTAGGGCGTCTTAAAAATGGCGCGTCAGGTTGACGCTAAAAAAGCGTCTTAACCCGATTTGCGCCATTTTAAACGACGCCCAGACGCCATTTACATGACTCCTGTCTTAGTAAAGACAGGAGTCATGCCCCCTTGCCCAATGGCCATGCCCAGGGGACTTCTGTCCCCTGGGCATGGTCATTGGGCATTGTGGCATGTAGGGGGGCACAAATCAGGCCCCCCTATGCCAAAAAAAAAAAAATTATACTTACCTGAACTTACCTGAATGTCCCTGGGATGGGTCCCTCCATCCTTGGGTGTCCTCCTGGGGTGGGCAAGGGTGGCAAGGGGGGTCCCTGGGGGCAGGGGAGGGCACCTGTGGGCTCAGTTTGAGCCCACAGGCCCCTTAACGCCTACCCTGACCCAGGCGTTAAAAAGTGGCGCAAATGCGGGTTTTTTTGACCCGACCACTCCCGGGCGTGATTTTTGCCCGGGAGTATAAATACGACGCATTTGCGTCGCCGTCATTTTTTTAGACGGGAACGCCTTCCTTGCATCTCATTAACGCAAGGAAGGCGTTCACGCAAAAAATGACGCTATTTGCCCAAAGTATAAATATGCCGTTAGTTTTGCGCCGAATTTGCGTCGAAAAAAACGACGCACATTCGGCGCAAACGGAGTATAAATATGCCCCCTAATGTCTCATGTTGCATTACATGTGGTAGGGTGCCATTTAACCAGTTTTTATGTTCTTGATAAGGAAGTGGTATCTCTAGATACTGAGAAGCTTGGTACCGTCGTGGTGTGTTCGCTATTTCATACGTGTAAAATATATATGTTGTAGTGTCTTCTTCAGGAAAGATGACCCAGGAATAAAATATTTCTGTTTGGTAAGCTTCACGAGCTTCCCCAATAAATGTAACATTCCCGCCATCATCTGTTAAGTCATGGGCTACTACATTTAGGGGTGTTAGCCATGCTGAATAATGGGAACAAAGAAGGAAAACCAGATGGGGAAAATCATTTTTAAAGTTCAAGCTTGAACAACCTACAGCCCATATAGGTGTTCCCCATTCAGCTGAGGAGGATTACCCCTAAAGTCACAGATGTCTCTGTATAATGTACTTACGGTACCTGCTGTGTGTGAGACAGAGATACTCAGGATATCCATAAATTAGTGCCAAAACACCATCGTCGGTGGCACAATGTCGTAGTGTGACTTTTGCTCATTAGCGAGGCTGCTGGTTTAGGGGCGACAGCACTTCTGTTTGTAGGCATCTGAGTCACTCCTACAGCAAATCCCAACTGTCGGCCAAACCCTCCCAGCTCACAAGCAGCACCTCACACAAACTCAGAAAGTAAAGATAAATTCTGACAGCCCTACGCATGGACTACAAATAACACTTCTTTCGGAATAGAAATTACCCTTTTCTCTTCTTTGCAATAAGTCTCATACACACAGGCAATGAAGGAGATGCAGGAGAGTAGTCAATATATTTATTGAAAAGACTGCAATCTATGGTAAAATGCATGGATTACAATGATTAGGCGTATAAGCAATAATAAAAGCAAAATCGTAAAGATGAGAGCTGTAAATATGAAAACCCTCACCATATTGTGATAAACATAAGATATGAAATTTCTAGCGGAGAATGCCTAATCTCTACCCAAATGAAAGCTAGGTGTGATAAAGCCTAATCTGCCAATACCATGTCTGTGAGAAGCGTCACCAGCACTCATTACCTTGGATTGAGGTCTTTAGGTCCGACTCAGTGAAAAAACATCTAAACATATCGTCTGGTACTGGTTTCCCACTGCACTGGTATTTGTAGTTCTACATTTGTGAGTATGAAAACAAAACAGCAAGTAACAAACACAAATAAAAGTCCATGGCCAGCCTACTTACATCTAGAATGGAGCAAATTTGAAATCAAATGCAAGTATTTAGACTGAGCGAAGGAATAGTATAAAAAAGAGTAAAAAGGACAAAGTTATGGGGAAATGGAAACTGAGGAACCTGGAGGAAGACAGAGAGTAAATAGTAGGCAGTAGTCAAGGAAGAAACTAAGAATGTAATTTAGAATTTGGTCGATGGAATGTTCCATCAAAAATGTGTTGGCTATTCCATCCACCATATTACAAGTGCATTACACTAAGGGTCACTGGAATTATGCTATTGTGTGGCCTCAGCTATGTTTGCATGGTTATAGATATGCTGCATGTGCCACATATTCTACCATCTACTGCATAGTCTGCAGATTTTAACAAAAAAGAATTTCTAGCTCAAATAGTTCAAAGTTACTAAAAATGCTGCAGCGTGTGTTGCTGAGCAGTAGAACACATTTTGCATAGCTTAACTGGTCACATTTCTGTTGCTTATTTCTATATTTGTGTCTTACACTGGTAGTAATGAGGCTCCTCAATACCCAGATGCAGTTAACAAGTGTAGAAAGGACAAAATAATTAAATAATACTATTAAATATTGTGCCACATTATGCCACATAATTTGCCTTTTCTTGCCACACAATTTACAGAAGCCAAACACATAATTTGACCCTATCCTGCTGTATAATCCCAGTGGTCCTGGTTGAATTCAACAACACTTGTAATACAGTAGCAGGATATCTGTCATGTTTTTGTGTCAGAGTATCCCATTTGCCAAACTCTAAATTAGAACCCATGTTAGATGGGAAAAGATGAGGAAGAGAGAGAAAAGACAGCCACAATAGCTGGGTACTCTCAAGTTATGTTTGTTCATAATCCTGTGCAGCAAAACCTGGCTACTATTTTGAGTGATAACATAGTGGTGTCATGGGCTACATTGATGGTAGGCTCTGATCTTGATTTGCAGGAAAAATAGATTATATGTCTCTTCATTGCTGTATTCTGCAGCAACAGTATAATTGAGTTCCATGGAAAAAGTGGTGAAGCTTTTAGACATTGAGGGATATTTTTACAAACATTTTGTATCATGGTTGCACCACTGTGTGAGAAAACAGGGCTGATTGCAGAAGCCCCATAACTTTTTGCCCCCATTTTCCACTTTTTGCTGGTGTTTTCCTGACTTTAAAGGTGCCCTGGGTACTGCTAACCAGTCCCAGGGCCTGTGCTCTGTGTAAAATGGATATGCAAATTAGGCTAATTATAATTGGCTAAGTTAACCTACCTATAAGTCCCTAGTATATGGTAGGGCATGTAGGTTTAGGGACCACAGTATAGGTGGTGCACACCTAGGTGCATTGCTGAGGGGCCCAGTGTCATTTTAAAAGCAAGCCTGCCTTGCTGGCTGCTTTTAAATTAAAGTTATATGCAAATTCGACTTTGGAATTAAAGGTACTTCCAAAGTCTTAAACTACCTTATTTTTACATATAAGTCACCCCTAAGGTGTGCCCTATGTTCCCCTAGGGCTGGGTGCCATGTAACTATAAGCAGGGACTTTATAAAAATAGATTTATAAGCCCTGGTGAGGTAAAAACAGCCAAATTCGTTTTTCCCTCATTGAAGTAAATGGCCTTCATAGGCTAGAATGGGCAGACTTTATTTTAAATTTTAAAGTCTCCTTAAATGTTACATACCAATAATTTGGTATCAAATTGATTGTTGTAATAAATCCCACAACTTCCAGTTGTTGGATTTAATATAACTTGTCCAGGTAAAAAGTTTAGACTTTACCTAAAAAGTTGCCAATTTCAGCTCTGCATTGTTTTTGCTGCTGTGCTCTGATTGGCCAGCCTGCAGCAGCTTCTGCCAGGCTGCCTTGATAAGGTGTGAAGTGGCCAGGCTTCACACAAAGGAATGTGCTTGGGGGAGAGAATCTCCCCTCAGCAGATGGTGAGGCAGGAAGGGGGAGGGCTGCTAAACTGGTCTTCAAAGGCAGAGAAGGACATTTGCAGCACCCAGCAACACCCCCACATCCTGCAACCCCAGACAGCTAGGTGCCCCCTTGATTAGATTAGGAGAGGGCAGGAGAGGGGTGTGTTTATGATTTTTAGCCACACCAGTGGGTGGGCTCAGCCAGATGTAACCTCCAAAAATCAGATTCATCCATGTTGGATTTTTAGAGACTGTTGCCTTCTGGGGTGGATTTTTGCCACACTTCCCAGGAAGTGGTCATCACAGGGGGACGACCCTGTCCCTGATTGGAGAACCAGGGCCCCCCTGCTTTTCACCCAGGAGCAAGGATAAAACTGGCAGACCTGCACCCACACCTCAGATCCCCTCCAGAAATCAACAAGAAAGGAACTAAAGAAGAAGAAGGACTGCCCTGCTGGACCCCTGGCCTGCACCTGGACCCTGCACTCAGAAGGACTGCACCAGCTGCACACTTGGGCTTCACCACAAGAAGGACTTTGCCTGGCTTCAACTGGTTCAAAGAGGGACTCCCTGTTTGCTACAGGTGAAAAATTGCTAAACCAGAGTCCCCTGCACCAACTCCTGAAGAAAGCGACCAGCTGACCACTGTCCAGTGGCCAAAAAGGAGTTTGCGCCAGGTGTATTCTGGGAGTTGAAGTCCGCACCCCCCAAGGACCATCACAGAACTTCTGGACCCTTGGGGTGAGCTGTGGACCCCAAAAGAACCTTGAAAGAACATCTGGGTGAAGCCCCAGAAGTTTGGAAAAGATTGGAGAATTTTTGAAAAAAAGCTCCATAAAGTGACCGACCCGACGCGGAAATTCTAGCCGGCTTGCCTCAACCGCGACCCGGCCTGACTTCGTGGTTCGTCCTGGTAAAGAAAAACATCCAAAAAAGAGACTAAGTCCGAAGGTAAAAAGTTGACCGGGACCTCCCAGCCATCGAATCCGAGAAGGGCTCCACTGATGTCGGATCAAGATCCAGGTTTACCCCGGTCGAAGGATTTTCATCTCGAAAAAACGACTAAGTCCGAAGGTAAAAATCACCACCGAGGAAACCGACTTTGCGTATCCGGACAAGGGCTCCAGGAGGTCGGATTCAACTGGCAGGTTCGTCCCGGGGAAGAAAAACATCAAAAAAGAGACTAAGTCAGAAGGTAACTTTTTAACCGAGGCCTCCCGCGACTTGTAGCCGAGCAGGGCTCCATCGCGGTCGGCCTGAAAGTTTGACTTTGCCCCGGTCCTGGTGCAACCAGATGACCCGATTGGCGCTTTTTGTTTCTAAGCGCTAGAAAATAATAATACTTTAAAAATTCATATCTCCGGTTCCCCTGAACCGATTTTAATCATTTTTGTGTCATTTTAAAGATAAAAATATAAGCTATTTTTATAAATTGGTTTTGGATTTTTAAACTGTTTCCTGTGTTTTATTTAATTACTGTTTTGTGATATTTGAATGCTTTACACTTTGTCTCCTAAATTAAGCCTTGACGCTCGTTGCCAAGCTACCAAGGGTTGAGCTGGGATTAATTTACTGAGACCTAACTGTACCTATGTGGAGGTTAGTGGCTTGTTGCTAGGTGTAGGTACCTACCTGCCCTACCAATAACCCATTTTCCAACATAATTGGAAGCAGCGACGGGATCCTGTACTTGTGTTCAATATCACGTTACAGTTTTAGGTAAAACAAATTAAAAATCCTTTAAATTGTCCTAGTGCAAAAATTGTTTTTAATTTTTAATTTGGATTAATTTCAATTATTGAATTTTTGTAATTTTTCTAAATTCTTGTTTCCAATTTTTGCAAAAAGTTTTTGTTGACACAAAACTAGGGAACCATGGAGCTTGATCTGGCTAGCCTACCCACACTGACAGTAGTCCAGCTTAGGGGGTTGTGTATTGAAAGAGGGTTGCCTGCAACCACTAATCTCAGGAAGGAAATCCTGATTAAATCCCTGACAGCATGGGCTGAGGCCCAAGAGGTAGAGACAGAGGAAGCTCCAGAGGAGGAAGAAAAAGGGGAAGATGCTAGCTCTAACCTTTCAGGGGAGGGAAGGCATCAGACCCCAAGTGAGGAAGAGGAGGAACGGTCCTCAGTGGATACAGTCACTAGGGGCAGACCCAAAGCTAGTGGTAGGAAGGGGGTCCTTTCAGGAGGAGAGAACCCATCCATCAGAGAAAGAGAGCTGGAGGCCCAGCTAGCATACATAGCTTTGGAAGCAGAGAAGCTGGCCCTAGAAAAGCAAAAGTGGGCATACAAAGAAAAAAGAGATGGAAGCAGCGATAAAGAAGCTGAGGTGTCCATGGGTGGGGGAGTTTGCCCCAGATTACCCAAGGGGGTAGTTCCTGCTTATGTAGAGGGGGATGGCATAGATAAGTGGCTGGGGGCCTTTGAGAGGGCACTCCAAATGAGAAGGGTTAGGCCTCAATACTGGGGTTCCCTTTTGTGGGAGTTGGTCCCCAACTCAGGGAGGGATAGGCTTCTGACCTTAAGGGGGGAGGATGCAGATTCATACCCTAGTATGAAGAGGTGCTTAGCCAAAAAGTTTGGTCTGACCCCAGAGCGATATAGAATGAAGTTCAGGGACACCCAGAAGGTCAGTACCCAGTCTTGGGTTGACTTTGTGGACATGTCACTAAAGGCACTAGAGGGCTGGATTATTGGTAACAAAGTAGATACTTATGAGGGGTTATACAATCTGATCATGAGAGAGCACATCTTGACCAATTGTATCCAAGAAAGGTTACGCCAGCATCTAGTGGACTCTAAGCAGACCAACCCTAGAGAGCTAGGGGAGGCAGCTGATGAGTGGGTGAGAACCAGGGTGGTTGTCAAGTCCCAGGGGGGAGACTCCAAGAAGGGGGGGACAGGTCCCCAAAAACCTAAGGAGGGAGGTGGTAAGCCCACCACAGAGACTCCCTCTGTACCCCAGAACCCTAAGAAGGAGGAGAGTAAATCCCACTCCCACTCTGACAAGCAGAGACAGGGAGACCCAGGGTTAAAAAAACTCTTGGACAGTAGGGCTTGCTTTGACTGTCAGCAGACAGGTCACTTCAGAGGAGATGCAGCCTGTCCAAGGAAGGTGGTTAGCACTAGGCTGTCCAGTGTAGCCATAGAGGAGGATTCCTCAGATGATGAAGTCCTCCTAGCATTGTGCTGGGAGACAGGACCAGATGGTAAGCTGGTGATCCCTGAGGGTGGGAGTAAACACTTCCACCACATTCAAGTGAATGGGATCCCTACCACTGGCCTGAGAGACACCTGTGCCAGTCACACTATAGTGAGTGACCGGTTAGTGACCCCAAACATGTATGTCCCAGGAGAGACAAGGAAAGTCAGGATAGCCACAGGGGAGGTCACCTCCAAACCTGTAGCCATAGTGCCCCTAGAGAGGGAGGGTATCCTTGACTGGATTAGGGTGGTAGTCAGTGCTGACCTTCCCCTAGATTGTATTCTGGGCAATGACCTCCCAGAGGTGAGTCTGGTCACAGATGGGGTGGTCGCCCAGGGCGCCCCCCCAACCCAAAGTCCTGGGGAGTCAGTCCCTACAGTTAGGAGACAGGGGTCCCCAAGAAAAGGAAAGAAGAAAAGGAAGGGTAGGCCACTCTTAAAGAGAGTTCCAGGGAGCCAAAGGCCTTCTGCCCCAGTAAGGGGGGAGCCCAGAGTTGGCACTGGTGAGGCCTCACCTGACCCCAAGGAAGTCCTGAGTAGTCAGGCAGCTGTCCAGATGCAAGGTGTTACCCCTGCACTGACAGAAGGGAGAGTTGAAGGAGGGTGTCTGCCACAGGAGGTGGTAGCCCCCCACTCTAGACAGCAAGAGGGGTGCCAGGACCCCAAAGATGCCCCTAAAGCAGCTCAGCCACCTGTCAGTCGAGAGCTTAGGGTGTGGTTCTGGGTACTGACAGCTGTCAGTAGCCTCTGCTGGGTGCTAGCCTTCCAGGCAGCACTGTACTTGGCCTGGGAGGCAGACCCCAGGGCCAATAGCAAAGTAGGCCCCCTGACCCTATTGGTCATGGTGGGGTTGCTCAAGTGTTGGGTGACCTCTTTGGGTAAGCTAGGTGTTGCCCTAGCAAAGTTTGGAGTAGGGGAGGTGGGCACCTCACTACCCAAGTTGGCAGAGAGAAAGGAAGAGGACCCCCCTAGAGGGAAGTTTCAATTTGATTTGGGTCCTTTTACTGTTGGGATGGCTTCACTACCCAGAGGGAGTGACCCTGACAGGGGGATGTAAGGCAGAGTAGGCCCTGCAAAGGGACAGCCAGTTTTCTTCACTGTCTTCCTCGCCTAACAAGCCAGGAAGACTCTCCCAGGGTTGGGCTGAGTCTCCTGGGCGTGTGGGCTGGGGGGGGGGGGGGGTTGTGTGAGAAAACAGGGCTGATTGCAGAGGCCCCATAACTTTTTGCCCCCATTTTCCACTTTTTGCTGGTGTTTTCCTGACTTTAAAGGTGCCCTGGGTACTGCTAACCAGTCCCAGGGCCTGTGCTCTGTGTAAAATGGATATGCAAATTAGGCTAATTATAATTGGCTAAGTTAACCTACCTATAAGTCCCTAGTATATGGTAGGGAATGTAGGTTTAGGGACCACAGCATAGGTGGTGCACACCTAGGTGCATTGCTGAGGTGCCCAGTGTCATTTTAAAAGCAAGCCTGCCTTGCTGGCTGCTTTTAAATTAAAGTTATATGCAAATTCGACTTTGGAATTAAAGGTACTTCCAAAGTCTTAAACTACCTTATTTTTACATATAAGTCACCCCTAAGGTGTGCCCTATGTTCCCCTAGGGCTGGGTGCCATGTAACTATAAGCAGGGACTTTATAAAAATAGATTTATAAGCCCTGGTGAGGTAAAAACAGCCAAATTCGTTTTTCCCTCATTGAAGTAAATGGCCTTCATAGGCTAGAATGGGCAGACATTATTTTAAATTATAAAGTCTTCTTAAATGTTACATACCAAGAATTTGGTATCAAATTGATTGTTGTAATAAATCCCACAACTTCCAGTTGTTGGATTTAATATAACTTGTCCAGGTAAAAAGTTTAGACTTTACCTAAAAAGTTGCCAATTTCAGCTCTGCATTGTTTTTGCTGCTGTGCTCTGATTGGCCAGCCTGCAGCAGCTTCTGCCAGGCTGCCTTGATGAGGTGTGAAGTGGCCAGACTTCACACAAAGGAATGTGCTTGGGGGAGAGAATCTCCCCTCAGCAGATGGTGAGGCAGGAAGGGGGAGGGCTGCCAAACTGGTCTTCAAAGGCAGAGAAGGACATTTGCAGCACCCAGCAACACCCCCACATCCTGCAACCCCAGACAGCTAGGTGCCCCCTTGATTAGATTAGGAGAGGGCAGGAGAGGGGTGTGTTTATGATTTTTAGCCACACCAGTGGGTGGGCTCAGCCAGATGTAACCTCCAAAAATCAGATTCATCCATGTTGGATTTTTAGAGACTGTTGCCTTCTGGGGTGGATTTTTGCCACACTTCCCAGGAAGTGGTCATCACAGGGGGACGACCCTGTCCCTGATTGGAGAACCAGGGCCCCCCTGCTTTTCACCCAGGAGCAAGGATAAAACTGGCAGACCTGCACCCACACCTCAGATCCCCTCCAGAAATCAACAAGAAAGGAACTAAAGAAGAAGAAGGACTGCCCTGCTGGACCCCTGGCCTGCACCTGGACCCTGCACTCAGAAGGACTGCACCAGCTGCACACTTGGGCTTCACCACAAGAAGGACTTTGCCTGGCTTCAACTGGTTCAAGGAGGGACTCCCTGTTTGCTACAGGTGAAAAATTGCTAAACCAGAGTCCCCTGCACCAACTCCTGAAGAAAGCGACCAGCTGACCACTGTCCAGTGGCCAAAAAGGAGTTTGCGCCAGGTGTATTCTGGGAGTTGAAGTCCGCACCCCCAAAGGACCATCACAGAACTTCTGGACCCTTGGGGTGAGCTGTGGACCCCAAAAGAACCTTGAAAGAACATCTGGGTGAAGCCCCAGAAGTTTGGAAAAGATTGGAGATTTTTTGAAAAAAAGTTCCATAAAGTGACCGACCCGACGCGGAAATTCTAGCCGGCTTGCCTCAACCGCGACCCGGCCTGACTTCGTGGTTCGTCCCGGTAAAGAAAAACATCCAAAAAAGAGACTAATTCCGAAGGTAAAAAGTTGACCGGGACCTCCCAGCCATCGAATCCGAGAAGGGCTCCACGGACGTCGGATCAAGATCCAGGTTTACCCCGGTCGAAGGATTTTCATCTCGAAAAAACGACTAAGTCCGAAGGTAAAAATCACCACCGAGGAAACCGACTTCGCGTATCCGGACAAGGGCTCCAGGAGGTCGGATTCAACTGGCAGGTTCGTCTCGGGGAAGAAAAACATCAAAAAAGAGACTAAGTCAGAAGGTAACTTTTTAACCGAGGCCTCCCGCGACTTGTAGCCGAGCAGGGCTCCATCGCGGTCGGCCTGAAAGTTTGACTTTGCCCCGGTCCTGGTGCAACCAGATGACCCGATTGGCGCTTTTTGTTTCTAAGCGCTAGAAAATAATAATACTTTAAAAATTCATATCTCCGGTTCCCCTGAACCGATTTTAATCGTTTTTGTGTCATTTTAAAGATAAGAATATAAGCTATTTTTATAAATTGGTTTTGGATTTTTAAACTGTTTCCTGTGTTTTATTTAATTACTGTTTTGTGATATTTGAATGCTTTACACTTTGTCTCCTAAGTTAAGCCTTGACGCTCGTTGCCAAGCTACCAAGGGTTGAGCTGGGATTAATTTACTGAGACCTAACTGTACCTATGTGGAGGTTAGTGGCTTGTTGCTAGGTGTAGGTACCTACCTGCCCTACCAATAACCCATTTTCCAACACACTGTTTTAGGGAGTCCATGACGCAAAAATGCTAGAAGATATTTACAGAGTCATGCAAGGGGTGATTTGCGCCACCTTGCCTGGCTTTGTAAAGAAAATGTATTGTATTACATTTCATTTTGGGAGGCGTTCCATGGGTTGCCCAGGGGCATTTCTATGCATCCACCCATGGACTTCATGCAATCCCATATTTACAAAAGTTTGGAAACCTGCAATTGCATGAAATTGCCACACCTTCCAGAGGATGGAGTAACAAGGAGAAAATCTTTTTTTTTCTCCTTGTTATTTCCTCTTTCTATGTGTTCTGCAGATTGCAGCACACATAGAAGGTGGACAATGTCTCGGGAGATAGTTTTTTGGGCAGGAAGGTATCCATTCCTGCTCAAAAACAATCCTGCATGCAATGAAGGGACCCTGGTACCTGAAGTGCACCAGCGTGAGAGGAGAGAAAAAATGTTCCATATCTTTGTAAATATGGAGCATTTTTGCCCTCTCTCTTTCACGCAACACAATGCAGCAACTTTGCTTGCTTGCTACCCTGTGTTACATGAAAGTTTAGTAAATTTCCTCCTGAATCTATAATATTTTGTAAACATAAGGATTGCTGTCTAAAGTCACAAACTGTTGATACTGATTTAAGTTTGTGCATTCTCCTTAAACCAAGGAATAGCTTTGAAGTCAAATTTAGGAGATTGCTGTTTGGAAACTAAGGGCCTCATGCATATCTTGGTGGACGACCCGGCATCCTGTGATGGGGACGGAGTAAATACTGCAATCGCCATGATGGAGGGACAGTGTGGCAAATTTATAAATAACCGTCATGCACGTGTCATTTATAAATCATTGGTAGGAACCACTGTCATGGAGGATCCTGTCAATGCATTCTGTTGTGTTTTGTTCAGGGCTACGTCAGCATGATGCAACCCTGCCCCAAAGATTGTTTTTTATTTATTTTTATTTTCAAAAGGAACATCCTGAAACTATAATTCTTTTTTTTAAATAAAAACAGTAATTCTCCCCTTGCCACTGGAAGCATTTTTTTTGTTGTTAATGTCCCTTACTACAAAGGGTTTGCCTGGTTATGAAGAATAGTAAAAAATAGCTACATACCCATCTATCCTGATAGGGCTGTCGGAGATGTTTGACTATGAGGGTAAATAAGTAGTCATCACTGCAGTTAAACTGAAGGGTTGCCTGCATGTAAACTGAGTGGGTGGACCTTCCTATTGGCAGTATGTATAATTTGTCTCCGTCATGACCAAGTACATATACAACCAACATATAAAGGAGGCCCTGCCGTCTGAGGTTTAGCACTATTGACTTCGATATAATTTTCCTTGCTGTCTTTGCTGCTCAAATAGCATGTGATGTAATTTCATAAGATGCCTTTATTCATTTTGAAACCTGACAATTGCTATCTCTTTTTGGTCACAGAATAATTTCAAGTATGCAAGAATAGAGAGGATATGTTGCTGAAGCTATGTATTTATTAAACAGCAGCTGTCAACCTTTGCAATAAACAGTCATGTCAAGGCTATATGTAGTATATCTTCGAGAAATAAGAAATATTATAAGGAGTAGTTGTAAAACCTCAAAGTGTAATAATGGCACAAATCTGTATTAGGTCTAGTTAGGTTAATATGTAAAGCTTAGCTCAGTCCTTGGTAGATGGGGCACAGAGCAGTCAGGCATTATCAAAGGAGCAAATGTAAAGCATTAGGAAGTAGAAAAACAGCCAAGAAAACCAGCAAATGATAAGAAAATCTGAATATTTATTAAACTAGGTTCCATTTTTTAATTTGTATAAAAACCTGAACAGCAAAAATATGCCAAAGGGATCACAGTTTTTTCCGTCAGTGCAGTAAATCATTGTAATTAATTGCAACACCTGTTTAGTGTTAACCACAGATAGCAAATTGAAAGCAGTTATCTATGCACTCTTGGGGATGCCAACTCTGAAAGGGAGCTAGCCAGAGGCACCAAGCTGATCCAGGCTAGTTACCTGTTGACGGTAGCAATCTCTAGACCAGTTTCATATCCTTAAGCAGGATCGCTATTGAAATGAATGGAGTGATCCTGTTGCAAGGGATGCAGGATGATGAAGATGCTGGGGATGCTGAGCAGGTGCAGGGGATCTTCCTGTGGCCACCCTTCAGTCCCAGAGCTTGGGGTAGGCAACATTGTCCTTAGGGATTCATCTTTCCCGGAATCCAAGTGAGGTCCCACACAGGATCAGTTGTTGCTGGACTAATTGGTCTCTGGTTAAAGTAATCCTAGTGGTTTCCTTTAGTTGGTAATATCTTTCTTGCAGGGCAATCAAACTGCATTATGATGACCTTTATGGGTCCAACAAAACTAGAGAGCACCTCATGATGGTCAGAATTCAGTTTCTAGGCTGTACCTCCACGTCCCGTAAAGGTCAGGGTTCTAGGTGTTGAGCTCTCAATGTGTTCAGGCTTCTCAGCTTTGTTGGTACTGTGGCTGTAACAGGGTGTGTGTCAAAAGATATTTGTTCTGTTTGGCACACCTGGCAATGTTTTCATGAGCGGGGCACCCCAGGCACAGACCTCGCTTCATCAGTCTTCAGGTTCAGCAGATGCAATACAGTTGTTTGTGCAGTGAGCAGGGAGCAGCAGGGCAGTCCTTCTTTGATATTATTTCCTGAACCGACCTGGTCTGAGGTCTAGTAGTCAGGTGTAACAATTTAAAGCTTGTCACAAGTTTAGGAGGTGGTGACAAACTAGCCAATGGGCTACCAGGTCCCCTCCAATCTGCTGATGACTTCCTGTGAAGTGTGGCATCTAACCATCCCAAGGTTCATCATTCTGCGCACTCCCAATGTGACTTGACCCTTCTATCAGTGTGTGGAGCTCCCTAGACCATTACCAGAATAAATGGGGGTTACACTCCCCTTGGAAAAACAGTTTGACAATGGCTTCCCCTCTCTGCCCAAGATGCTAGCCTGTCTGTCTAACAAAATAGCAGCCCTTTTCATATGTGACTACTATTTAGCTTTCAAATGTGTCTTTCCCATTGAAGCTCGCCATCTGGGTTCTCACCCACTCTGGCCAATAGACAGGAGGAGCTTTCAACCTCTTTTCTTGGCAGGTCTTTTGTTCTTCTTCCTGAATGTCTTTCTCAACTTTCCTCAGGAGGGGGCCAGGCTTTCTCGATTGCAGCAGCTGTTCACAACAGAAACTAGTATTTGAAAACTTGGGCAAAAAAGAGAAAAGTTTCTACAGTTGCTATTTATAAAATAGTTACAATAAATTCTTCGACTTAGTGCAACGTCAGGCAAAATGCATCAATTCTTTTGATACCCTGAAGTATCAAATTTAGCAGTCCCATTTGGAAGTTAGCACTGCTGAATTATCAGCATGCAACTCCATATTCGCCAAAGGGTCTACTAACTCTACCACAGTAAAAACTGTGATATTTATTTTCAGGACATGTAAAAACACATGTCCTTTTATTTAATATAACACACCCTGCCTTTAGAGTCCTTGACTGGTAGGCATGCTTTGTCACACTTGTTGTGGCACGATAAAGCTGCTGTCTATGAGGGACACAACTTACGGGCCTTTGGTACACCTGGTACCACATTCTATGGACTTACGAACAAGTAATATATCCCAATTGGGTGTAAACCAATTAAACCTACCATTTGAATGGTTAAATCACTGGCACTGGGGCCTGGTTGCCGGATTACAATACACTTTCAGAGTCAAAAGAAGAATTCCTAGCACTCAAAAGGTGGGGGAAAAGGATGAGGGTGATCCCGCAAAAAGCTATTGTCATAATATCAATGGAAAGGGACCCCATTGAGCCTTGCCCTCTAGACATATTATCTGCTGCATGTAGGATCTGGGTCACGATATATAATGCTAATTTTTAATTATCAGGTATGGCACTTGTCTGAGAGATTGTCTGTTCAAATCCTCATATCCATGACTCAAGCAGATGGTAGTCCAATATAAGTGCATTTGAAATTCAAGCGATACCATCAATTTTAAAGTAAAGAAGACAAACAACTTAGAAATACAGAGAAAAATTGGATAAGCAAGCAGACCCAACGATTATCAAAATAGGTACATAGGTTGAGGGAAACGAGTGAAATGAATTTCTAAAGGTTTAGGCCAAATACTGACAAGAAAAATTTAAAGAGCCAATCAAAAGTTACTCTTTGTGGTTGACCGGGATCTAGGCATAATTTAAAACGAAACAAAATGGAGCAGAGGTGGGATATACCAAGCCGGTCATCTCACTACACATCTTTACTTTCTGTCTTAGTCTTTTTTATGGAAGTCATAATGATCCATCAGTGTAAATACACAATTCAGCCCATGTATGACCTGTAATTCACCATGCCAGTGGTGCCATTTTGCATTTTAGCATCGTGTTAGGATGTTGAAGAATTCCCATATGCAGTTACACTTTACAGCTCTTATTTAAGAGGGAACACACATAGGTGTTTTGCAACTGTTTAGTAGAGTTGTAAAGCAAGAAAAAATTGTATACAGAAAAAAGTGGAAAATCTCGGGTGACCATGCAGAAACAATGGATATGCAACAGCACTCCTCTGTTCTTTCTTATTTTACTTAGTACTGGTTAAATATTAAACCTTGTGACAAATTACAGAGCCATTATAGCTGAGCGTGATTGTAAAGAGAGTTGTTTTTAACCAATGTTGTCCATACTGAGATAGGTGGTGCAGGTATAAATGTGTAATTGTTTTCGGTAACATAATATCCATGTATTTACTTGCACCTAAACATCTTTCAGTGTCCTTGAGAAAGGTGGCTGTGGCATTCAGTGGTGTCAGTAGCATCCTCTGCATGGTGTACAATTGTGTTTCCCTACCCTGAGTGTCCATCTGAGTGTATCTGGTACCTTGGTATTGTCGTAGCACTCTTACCTTGGGGTTAAGACTTCATAATTTAGGGCAGCAATACCACCAAGTGTGGGTGACTGAGATTGTTGGTATCATTACAGTAAAGAAAATAAACAATCCAATGATCTTGGTATGATCATAAAACATCATAATTCCTACCTATACCCTAAAATCTAAAACCTGCGAGCATAGAGGTGATTAGCACTTCTGCATGTCCCAGTCTATGTGAAGATCCCTGACCCAATACCTAAAAGATGGACAAGGGTCTGTCTGTTGTCTGCTGGAAATCCTCCTGTTTGGCTGAAGAGTCGGTGCTAGTATCAGCAAAGCTGTCAATGAAACTGTGTATGTCTCCAGACAGCCATAACTGGAGTGGCCTCTACCCTTCTTAGGCCTATGTGGTGTTTATACGACAAATTGAACAGTGTTCTAAGAAGAGGTCTGATGCAATAATATGTCTAGAACCGAGGGTTGTCTCCATAACTCCTGGAGCGGCAATACTAGTTAGAATATCATGTACCGAGCGTGACAGCCTTGAGTAGGGCACAGAATGAAATGTGTGTGAAGTGCTAATAGAATGAGCACCATAAGCAACTATGCCTTCTCAAAGGCAGCTGATTATAATATAAAAACTATGAGCTGAAACCAAGCTGTGCTAAAAAATAGTAAAGGGAATGTAATGAAGAAATGTGTATATAAAATTAAAGGCACAGGCCATGGGCCTAAAGCTAAAATAAGGATGTTCAGGCAAGGTACTGATGGGAACCCACATCACCCTACTCATTGTTGGTAAAGGAGTGTAGGGTCCAGGACCTAAAAGTAATAAAGCAAAGGCTAACTACATAAAAACATGCTAAAAATATACACAAAAGACATAAAGGGGGTCATTCTGACCCCTGCCGGTGGCGGATGCCGCCGGCCTGGCGGGAACCGCCAGAAGACCGTACCACGGTCAAAAGACCGCGGCGGTCATTCTGAGTTTCCCGCTGGGCTGGCGGGCGACCACCAGAAGGCCGCCCGCCCGCCCAGTGGGAAACCCCCTTCCACGAGGATGCCGGCTCCGAATGGAGCTGGCGGAGTGGAAGGGGTGCGACGGGTGCAGTTGCACCCGTCGCGATTTTCAGTGTCTGCCACGCAGACACTGAAAATCTATGTGGGGCCCTGTTAGGGGGCCCCACGACACCCGTTCCTGCCAGCCAGGTTCTGGCGGTGAAAACCGCCAGAACCAGGCTGGCGGGAAGGGGGTCGGAATCCCCATGGTGGCGCTGCTTGCAGCGCCGCCGTGGAGGATTCCCTGGGGCAGCGGGAAGCCGGCGGGAAACCGCCGGCTTCCCTTTTCTGACCGCGGCTTTACCGCCGCGGTCAGAATGCCCCCAGAAGCACCGCCAGCCTGTTGGCGGTGCTTCCGCGGTCGTTGGCCCTGGCGGTCAGAATGACCCCCAAAATGTCTAAGTTGAAAAGCATACCAGGCCAAAGCATAAGGGAGAATTAAAACAGGTCACTTTAAAACATGCCAATTTAAAGGTCACCAAGAACATCAGTGGAGATAGAATCCAAGATAGATCCCACTTCAGCAGTTGAAAAAACTACCAGCTCATTAGTCAAAAAGAGAAGGAGCATACATGATCTTTTTCCTCAGCCCTAGTCCCAGGCTCAGGGGGCAGCATTCCGTGCAGTGACAGATGTTGGGTACACCAGGAGCACTTAGATCCACAAAGGGCGGCTTATAGAAAGTGTCTCTTAACAAATACAATCTCATGGGACACCTCTGACAATGAACCCTCATTGGGAACATCATCAGATTTACTCCCACAGTGTAGGAAAGTACCATCTTGCCTGGCATGTTACCCCCATATTTCACTGTATATATGTTGTTTTAGTTGTATGTGTCACTGGGACCCTGCCAGCCAGGGCCCCAGTGCTCATAAGTATGCCCTGTATGTGGTCCCTGTGTGATGACTAACTGTCTCACTGAGGCTCTGCTAACCAGAACCTCAGTGGTTATGCTCTCTCTTTGCTTTCTAAATTGTCACTAACAGGCTAGTGACCAATTTCACCAATTCACATTGGCATACTGGAACTCCCTTATAATTCCCTAGCATATGGTACTGAGGTACCCAGGGTATTGGGGTTCCAGGAGATCCCTATGGGCTGCAGCATTTCTTTTGCCACCCATAGGGAGCGCTGACAATTCTTACACAGGCCTGCCACTGCAGCCTGAGTGAAATAACGTCCACGTTATTTCACAGCCATTTACCACTGCACTTAAGTAACTTATAAGTCACCTATATGTCAAACTTTACCTGGTAAAGGTTGGGTGCTACGTTACTTAGTGTGTGGGCACCCTGGCACTAGCCAAAGTGCCCCCACATTGTTCAGGGCAAATTCCCCAGACTTTGTGAGTGCGGGGACACCATTACACGTGTGCACTATACATAGGTCACTACCTATGTATAGCGTCACAATGGTAACTCCAAACGTGGCCATGTAACATGTCTAAGATCATGGAAATGTCACCCCAATGCCATTCTGGCATTGGGGAGACAATTCCATGATCCCCCGAGTCTCTAGCACAGACCTGGGTACTGCCAAACTACCTTTCCCGGGGTTTCACTGCAGCTGCTGCTGCTGCCAACCCCTCAGACAGGTTTCTGATCTACTGGGGTCCAGCCAGGCTAGGCCCAGCAAGGCAGAACAAAGGACTTCCTCAGAGAGAGGGTGTTACACCCTCTCCCTTTGGAAAAAGGCGTCAGGGCTGGGGAGGAATAGCCTCCCCCAGCCTCTGGAAATGCTTTGATGGGCACAGATGGTGCCCATCTCTGCATAAGCCAGTCTACACCGGTTCAGGGATCCCCCAGCCCTGCTCTGGCGTGAAACTGGACAAAGGAAAGGGGAGTGACCACTCCCCTGACCTGCACCTCCCAGGGGAGGTGCCTAGAGCTCCTCCAGTGTGCTCCAGACCTCTGCCATCTTGGAAACAGAGGTGCTGCTGGCACACTGGACTGCTCTGAGTGGCCAGTGCCAGCAGGTGATGTCAGAGACCCCTTCTGATAGGCTCTTACCTGTGTTGCTAGCCTATCCTCCTTTCTAAGTAGCCAAACCTCCTTTTCTGGCTATTTAGGGTCTCTGCTTTGGGGAATTCTTTAGATAACGAATGCAAGAGCTCATCAGAGTTCCTCTGCATCTCTCTCTTCACCTTCTGCCAAGGAATCGACCGCTGACTGCTCAGGACGCCTGCAAAACCGCAACAAAGTAGCAAAGATGACTACTGCAATCTCGTATCGCTGATCCTGCCGCCTTCTCAACTGTTTTCCTGGTGGTGCATGCTGTGGGGGTAGTCTGCCTCCTCTCTGCACTAGAAGCTCTGAAGAAATCTCCCGTGGGTCGACGGAATCTTCCCGCTGCAACCGCAGGCAACAAAAGACTGCATCACCGGTCCTCTGGGTCCCCTCTCAGCACGACGAGCGTGGTCCCTGGAACTCAGCATCTCTGTCCAAGTGACTCCCACAGTCCAGTGACTCTTCAGTCCAAGTTTGGTGGAGGTAAGTCCTTGCCTCCCCACGCTAGACTGCATTGCTGGGTACCACGTGATTTGCAGCTGCTCCGGCTCCTGTGCACTCTTCCAGGATTTCCTTTGTGCACAGCCAAGCCTGGGTCCCCGACACTCTATCCTGCAGTGCACAACCTCCTGAGATGTCCTCCGGTATCGTGGGATCTTCTTTTGTGACTTCAGGTGAGCTCCTGTTCACTCTTCTTCGTAGTGCCTGTTCCAGCACTTCTGCGGGTGCTGCCTGCTTCTGTGAGGGCTCCCTATCTTGCTGGGTGCCCCTTCTGTCTCCTCACACAATTGGCGACATCCTGGTCCCTCCTGGGCCACAGCAGCATCCAAAAACCCTAACTGCGACCCTTGCAGCTAGCAAGGCTTGTTTGTGGTCTTTCTGCGTGGGAACACCTCTGCAAGCTTCTTCACGATGTGGGACATCCATCCTCCAAAGGGGAAGTTCCTAGTCCTCTTCGTTCTTGCAGAATCCACAGCTTCTACCATCCGGTGGCAACTTCTTTGTACCCTCAGATGGCATTTCCTGGGCATCTGCCCAATCTCAACTTTGTTGCGATTCTTGGACTTGGTCCCCTTGTTCCACAGGTACTCTCGTCCGGAAATCCACCTTTGTTGCATTGCTGGTGTTGGTCTTCCTTGCAGAATTCCCCTATCACGACTTCTGTGCTCTCTGGGGAACTTAGGTGCACTTTACAACTACTTTTCAGGGTCTTGGGGTGGGCTATTTTTCTAACCCTCACTGTTTTCTTACAGTCCTAGCGACCCTCTACAAGCTCACATAGGGTTGTGGTCCATTCGTGGTTCGCATTCCACTTTTGGAGTATTTGGTTTGTGTTGCCCCTATACCTATGTGCTCTCATTGCAATCTATTGTGACTGTACATTGCTTGCATTACTTCCTTTTGCTATTACTGCATATTTTTGGTATTGTGTACATATATCTTGTGTATATTTGCTATCCCCATACTGAGGATACTCACTGAGATACTTTTGGCATATTGTCATAAAAATAAAGTACCTTTAGTTTTAGTATATCTGTGTATTGTGTTTGCTTATGATATTGTGCATATGACACCAGTGGTATAGTGGGAGCTTTGCATGTCTCCTAGTTCAGCCTAAGCAGCTCTCCATAGCTACCTTCTATCAGCCTAAGCTGCTAGAAACACCTCTTCTCCACTAATAAGGGATAACTGGTCCTGGTACAGAGTGTAAGTACCCCTTGGTACCCACTACAAACCAGGCCAGCCTCCTACACACAGATAGTACATGTTGCAATGCAGGACACACTTCCAGGGCACATTTGTAAAGGGCACCATAAGCAGCAGAAGAGAGGCTTCACGCAGTTGAGAGCGGATCAGAATGACAAAGATCAATTCTTGTCAAGTTCCTCCAAAATTACTGCATCATGCATTCATGACACAATTGGCCTGGTGGTAGCGCCCTCATTTTGCTTTGTAGAGATAGGACAGCCATTGCAAATCAAAAATAGCAGCAGCGGGATACCGCCAATTAATCCCAAAACTATCCTGAATCCCCCAAAAAAACAAAAAAAAAGATCTCTTGTGGATGTAACTGTCTCCTAACTACTAGAACCTGCCAACAGGAAAATGTTTAAAACAAAATGTGAATTGGAATGTTGATATTTACAGAGAAATCACTCCATGTATTGACCACACTGGCGATGGTGTTTCAGCTATGGTGAAAGGCAACTTTTCTGACTTCTCACTGTTGACCAAAATGTAATTAGCCACCTTCCTAGCCATTACCTGTTGTTTTCATGCAAGGTTGAATGGAGAAAAAAACTCCTTAGAGTTAACATGCTTCTGAAGCACGCAGCAGTTTTTCACAACTTGTAAAGTCCAACTCATCTGTATAATGGACCAAAGCTGACTCTGTCCACGGTGCAGAAATAACGTGTCGGTCCGAATGATGGCAATGGCAGAAGACACAATGTGTAAATGTGGTTAGACAATGTGTTCATACTATTATCAACAACAGCTAAGTCTTTCTTTAGATTTTGTTTATCTATTTGCCTTAAACGTGCAGCAGCTTCTATTTGCGAAAGCTTTAATATTTCGTTAAATATTGCATATAAGAAAGTTTTGAGCATGGCTTTCAAGGACTTAACAAGACAACTTGCAAGTCAACATCTTCAGAAAGGAGAGAAAGGTGTTCTTTTACTGCTATTAATGTTGATGATTGTAACCATTGCTGACAAAGTTTACCTATGCTATGTGTAGTAACAATACTTAAGTGCTGTCAGATGATATAACCAGGGTCCAATCTGCTCCCTCTAAAACCCGGGGTAGAGTTAATGAAACATTCATGACAACCATTTGTGTCCACTGGCCACAACAACGACCCGTTGGGACCTGAAAGTGATGAATTAAAGATACCATTCTGACTCCAACCACTGAGTTGTTCTTCTGTGACTTTTAGAATATTCTGCCAATTCTGGAATTTTACTACCAAGGAGATACTGGGCACAGTGATTTATTTTATTTTTGCTAAACCTAGGCAAGTTGTTTGCTGTACGGTGTCATTAAGAAATATAATTTGCAACAGAATTAAACATGCTCTAAAGAAAGCCTTGATGCCTTGCATTAGCCAATCTTCTGTTCCCCAACACTTTTCAAATCAATTGATCTATTCCAATATTCATAACATTCTATGACCAACTGGGAAACAAAGTAATCTGAATAAAATGATTTAGTGTCAGTTATCAGTATTTTCCTAGCTTTCGAATATGTTAATTTAAAATAATAGGATTCAGCATTTTTAACATTTTGCCCAGCAAAATAGGTAAACTTTTCGACATTTGTTTTAGAAATCTCCACTAGCAGAGTTGGACAATGTTCCCACTGTGTATAGTTAAAAACTACTGTTAAAGTATTAGCTCAATGTAAATAATGGTGTCCATAATGATGATAACTGAACATTTCCCCACAACCCATGGCATTCATATATGCATCTTAACTTTCAAATGCAGTGTAATAGTCAAGCTCAGAAAGCATAGATCAACTGTTTTACATCCCATTCATCAGAAAAAAAAACAGTGTAATAATATAACTCAGTGATACTTTAAATATATATGGAACTTGGATCATTCAGTAGGACAAAATATATCAAAGGGTGCATAGGGAATCGGAACAGCTAAAATGTTCACAGGGGACAAGTCTCTTTGCATTTTGTGTGAGGACCAGTAAGACTTTAAATCCTCATTCACCAGTTCAACAGCATGGCATTCAGGAAGATAGTGACCATCTATCAAGAAGAAGAAGACAATAATAAATCTGATCCATAGAAGAAAGGCAAGAATTGTCAGTATTGTCAACAGATAGCATCATGGATGAACCAAAGAATTGTGTCCAAGCCAATCAAAAAGCATACATATGTTGTACACATGCATTAGGTGATGCTGAAGAGTTTGAAGAAAAATCATCAATGTCGGCAAAGTAACCAGAAGCAGTATGTGTAAAAACTGGAGTTGGTACCGGTGAAATGGAACTGATAGACGTATCCATAGGTAGGTCAACATACATGATTCCATCTGTCTGTGCTGCACTGGAAAATTGCAGTTTTATATTTGGGGCATTTCTTGTCAATGGAATGTTGACAGGAATCAACAAAAGTGAATTCTGCATTTTCCCCAGCATCAGGTAAACTATTTTAGCATTGTTGAGTGCTTGAAGATGTATATCCTGACTGGTAGTGAGGGGGGTAAGGGAACTATGCAGGAATCCTTGCAGTCTACTGTGCAGGATCGGCCACATGATACAATTTGACACTATCAATGGAGGCAAAATAGCTGCCTTTAGAACCAGGCAGTGGTGGTAGAATGAAAGTTCTTGTGCTGTGTATTCCTAGAACTGGAACTGGTGCTCGGTATGATAGGCCAAACTCCATCTCCACAGGTATCTTTTCTAAAACTAGATCCCCAGCTTTAGGAATCCAGCCCGTGGATGGTGGCAAATCCCTCATCCCCAAGGTGGTGACATGTGCTGGTGAATTTTCATCATGCAATTGTTGTATTTCTTGTAAAACTGTGACACTTTCATTGATTCCAGCAAAGCGATGGTCAGGATGATTAAAGTGGGCGTAGGGGATGTGAAGCTAATGCATGATGTGGGCAACAAACCAAGTCTTCCTGACTCTTCTGTCTGCCACTGACACTCTATTCTCCCATGCCATGAATTAAATACAAAGCATTAACTTCCAATGAAAAACGGGAGGGGGAAAGAGATATGCATCTCGTGGCTGAATTGCATAATGTGATACGAGAAAACCTGGCATCAGTCCTGGCTTCCACGCTTGATAAACTGTGTGATTCTAGACAATTAGTCAATTTCACTTTGCCTTCTTTTTCTTCATTACAATAAATGAGATTCCCTTGAAATACACTTCTGGATGTGTGCTGTACAAAACCTTCTATTGTGTTTTATTTAATAAACTAAAATATTGTTCCAACTATATAATGACTAAGACTTCATACAAGGTGCACCTGACAAATGACTTGCATCTTGGCTCACTAATGGCATTGTTTTAAGAATGGGGGCTGCGTGAATGTTTCCAAGATCATGTTTGAAAAATATCACTTCTAATAAATGCCTCTCAATGCAGTAATATAATCTCATCTAGTAAGGTAAAACACTTATGCATGCTAATAAAATAAACTTTTTAAGTTTGCAGGGAGTTCATCCAGTTGTTACATGTTTAGTGCAAGAAGTTTTTAAAAATAATATTGTTCCTAAATATAAGTTATCTAGGCCTCTTAGATAACATGTACATAAAGTATGCTTGTTTCACAGCTTTCTGAATGTTCTTGCTCTGTCAAGTGAACAGCAGCCTAATGTTGCTATTCACCAGGGGATTGCAATTAAAGGTCAGGGGGACCTCATTGGACCCCCAGGCCGTACTTTAAATATCCCTGATCTGACATGTACATACCAAACAGGACTTCATAGGCAGTACTTCTAGGCAGACTGTTTAGTGCTCTCTAGAATCTGTAAAAGTGATGGAGCCAACTATGGTGGTCATTACAACTCTGGCGGTCGGTGTTAAAGCGGCGGTAAAACCGCCAACAGGCCGGCGGTAAAAACAATGGAATCATGACCGTGGCGGAAGCCGCCAACATTGACAGCCACTTTAACACTCTGACCACCATGGCGGTACAAACAAAAACCGCGGCGGTAACAGCCAACAGACAGGCGCAAGACAATGTACCGCCCACAGTATTACGACAGGCCAATCCGCCACCTTTTCCGGGGTGGATTCACCGTGAACAAAAACATGGCGGAAACAGGACTTGGAAGAGAAAACGCTGACCTCTGCACACCCCGCGAGGAAGCAGGACGCCATGGAACCAGAACTCCAGATTCTCCCTGCCTTTGTCTTCCTGCTCCTCTACCAGGAGAATGAACGCCGGCGGCGATGACCACGGTGAGTACTGCACCTATGACACAGGGGAAGGGAGGGGGAAAAGAGAGTGACACACACACGCAACACCCCCACCCACACCCCCACCCTCACCCACTACAACACACACACTAATACATATTGATACATTACAGTTACAACCCCCAACCCCTCCCCCGGAAGAATGCAAAGACAAAAGGAAATCATTTTAACATTTGTAATCTATTAAAATCCAGTACTCACAAGTCTTTTCAGTGGGTGGTTTGCCCACTGCTTTATCCTGGGGAGTGCAAAGCCACAGTCTCACAAGTCTTTTCAGTGGGTGGTTTGCCCACTGCTTTATCCTGGGGAGTGCAAAACCACAGCCTCACAATTCTTTTCAGTGGGTGGGTAACCCAATGCTTTATCCTGGGGAGTGCAAAGCCACAGTCTCACAAGTCTCTCAAGTGGGTGGGTAGCCCACTGCTTTATCCTGGGGAGTGCAAAGCCACAATCTCTCAAGTGGATAACAGTCTCCACTGGTTCTGGAGGGTGCTTTGTGCCCAGAGTGCTTCATCCTGCCAAGGACAGAGGTAGTGGATGTCTTTCTCCACTGGTTCTGGAGGAGGCTTTGTGCCCAGAGTGCTTCATCCTGCCAAGGACTGAGGTAGTGGATGTCTTTCTCCACTGGTTCTGGAGGAGGCTTTGTGCCCAGAGTGCTTCATCCTGTCAAGGACAGAGGTAGTGGATGTCTTTCTCCACTGGTTCTGGAGGGGGCTTTGTGTCCAGAGTGCTTCATCCTGCCAAGGACTGAGGTAGTGGGTTTCTTTCTCCACTGGTTCTGGAGGGGGCTTTGTGCCCCGAGTGCTACAACCTGCTTGTGGCGGACTCAGTAGCTTCGGAGCTTTCTGCGCTCATTGGCCTGCGGTGCTGTTAACGGTGTCCTTGGCAGCAGTGCTGGTGGCGGCGGTGTCCTTGGCAGCGGTGCTGGTGGCGGGGGTGTCCTGTGAAGCGGTGCTGGTGATGGCGGTGTCCTTGGCAGCGGTGTCCTGTGAAGCGGTGCTGGTGGTGGCAGTGTCCTGTGAAGCAGTGCTGTGGCGGCGGTATCCTTGGCAGCGGTGCTGGTGGCGGTTTTGTCCTCCGTACAGGTTTGCGGCGACTTGCCTTTCTTTCTGTGCCCCTTCCCCACCTTGGATGGTGGCGCAGCTGTCTTCCCACTCCCAACTGTACTCATAGGAGAGCCCTTGGTGCCAGATGTGTTGCCTTTCTCCCGCCGGGCAGTGGACAACTTTTTATGCTTCTGAGGTGGTGGACTGTCCGTCATCTGGCTCCTTGGCACACTGGCTGCCCTGCTGCTTGGCGCACACCAGAAGCCGGTTACTGCTGGCACCACTGTTCCCGGTGATATGGTTTCTGAGATGATGGGTTGGGACCTGGAAAGGCAGGCCCTAGAGAACTGAAGGGATGGGGAAGGTGAGGGAAGAGGTCAAGGTTGGACAGGAAAAGTTTTTTGGACACACTGGGACGGGTAGATGGAGGGGGTTTTGGAGTGGAGGAAGAGGTAGTGGTTGAAGGAGGTGTAAGTTTGCTGACTTTGGGTGAAGGTGCATGGGCTGGAGGCTGTAGTGAGGTGGATGGCTGTTGGGTGGGTGTGTGCCTGCGTTTGTGTACGTGGGGAGGTGGGCTCACAGACACACTGGGAGAGCACACAGGGGATGTGTGAATGGTAGTGGGGGTGGTGAGTGCATGTGAACGGGGTGTGGTGATGGGTATGCTGGTGATGGACGTAGTGGCTGAAGATGTAGTGCATGCAGGTGTGAGTGGAGACGAGACTGGGAGGGAGGAGGGAGACGAGGAGGAGGAGGACACAGTGGAGGCAGTGGATGTTGGTATGTGTGCATGGGTATGATGCTTGTGTGAGTGCCTGTGGGATGTGTGGTGCTTATGTTTGCCAGAGCTTCCCTTGTGTGTTGAGGTGTGCATGCTGGTCTGACGGTGTGCTTGGGATAGGGTGAGGTACAAGGGATTGGGTATGGGTGGAGGAAGATGGAGGGGGGAGGCTGGACACAGGGACAATGGCTGCCATCAGTGCTGAGGCCAGAGTCTGAAAAGCTCGCTGTTGGGCTGCCTGACCAGAATGAATGCCCTTCATGTATGCATTGGTCTGTTGCAACTGCCTCGCTACACCCTGGATGGTATTCAAAATGGTAGACTGCCCAACAGTGAGGGATCTGAGGAGGTCAATGGCCTCCTCACTGAGGGCAGCAGGGCTGACTGGGGCAGGGGCTGAGGTGCCTAGGGCAAAGGAGATGCCCACCCTCCTAGGTGAGCGGTCACAGGGCACATGCTGAGGGGCTGCTGGGAGGGCGGTGCTGGTAGGGGGGGTGGCGGCTGTACCTGTAGATGCTGGGGGCACAGAGGGGCCCCCCACCTCAAGGGAGCTCCCATCAGAGGAGGAGTCTGTGTCGCTGGTCTCAGCTCCCGTCCCCGCTGTGGAGCTCCCCTCACCCTCCGTCCCACTGGTGGCTTCAGACTCCGTTGTGTCGCCCTCCAGGGCAATGTGGGATGCAGCTCCCTCCTGCTCCGGTGGCCCAGCTCCTCCTCCTGATGATGCTAATGCACACAAGAACAGGGAGACCACAAAAAGGGGGGGGGTAAGACAGAAGAAAGACATGTTCAGTGCATGCAATACCGCTATCATCGGCGGACACTACAGACACCAAAGCCCCCTGCACTATGCTGTGCACTTTGAGTACCCTAATTAATCACAGGAACAAGGGTTACAAATCCTATGCCCAATTGCTGCACACATGGAAGTCACAGGAGCCTGAATAGGTGTAGTTGCCTCTCAACACAGGTGGGGGGGTGCCACATGGCCTCCCTTACGAAGGGACCTTGCCTACTAAACATGCCCTGGCCTAGGGGAACCCACAGCCCACCTCCCCCACCCAGACACCTTCAATGCGCACTGAATCAGCTGAATGAGAGTGTACTCACCCCCTTGTGGCTGCTGTGATGCCCTCAAGCGCCCATCCAACTCTGGATATGCCACCGCCAGGATCCAGAACATCAGGGGGGTCATGGTGTGACGGGCACCCCTCCCACGTTGGGAGGACATCCCCAGCTGGGCCTCCACCATCTTCTTGCTCCAGCGGCGAATGTCCCCCCAACTTTTCCGGCAGTGGGTGCTCCGTCTGTGGTGGACCCCCAGGGTCCGGACTTCTTTGGCGATGGCACGCCAAATATCCTTCTTCTGGTGGGCGCTGACCTGCAGGAATAGTACAGGGGAAAAGGAGACGATATAACTGTCTGCACCGTCACAATCATTGGCCCATATCCCTATCCTTGCCATGACGCACATCCACTCACCGTCCTTTCATGCACGTCTCATTCTCCCCCCCATCTTCCCTCCACACCACTCCACACAGGCATTGCCCATACAGCATGCTCACAGTGTACTTACCTGTTTGTCTGGAGGACCGTAGAGTAGCGTGTACTGGGGGAGGACCCCATCCAGTAGTTTCTCCAACTCCTTTGTGATGAAGGCAGGGGCCCTTTCCCCAGACACATGAACCATTGTCTCTTCCACACTGAGGTCACAGCAGCACTTGCAGTGTAGGTCCTCCCCTGTCGAAGGTGAGGTATCAAGTGAGTGAACAGAGAGAGAATGGCGGTCACGGCCGCAGCGGTGTGTACCGCCACTGCCGTCGTACATCGTCATTGGCTCCTGGGACCCATAGGGTCCAATGTTAACCAATGCAGGATTGCGCTGCGGTCTTCGACCGCCTACTGCGACGGTGTACAATGCCAGTGCAGTTACCTCATATCCCCTTGTCCCACATTACAGGTTCAGGGGGCCACGTGGCATTCATTTTAAATGTGTCACACATATCTAGGCCTTGCATACACACTAAGACAGGCACATAGCGGATTTAAAAACTTTTGGAATAAAGTTGTGTTTTCATACCTCAGTGTTGGCTGACTCTCTGCTCGCTGTTCTCCTCCATAGAGCACGTCTGCTGAGGCAGCTGAGGAGATGGCGGCATCCTCCGGTGTACAGACCGCTGGTGGACCTGTTGACAATGAAAGAGCGACATGTAATTGTCACCTACAGACTGGACCGTACCACAATCGAGGAACTATGTGCCCAGTTGGAGCTGGACCTGATGTCAGCTATCCGCTATCCCACAGGAATCCCCCCCTCTAGTGCAGGTCCTGTCAGTACTCCATTTCATGGCAAGTGGGTCTTTTCAGACGACAGTGGCCATAGCGTCAGGGATGTCCCAGCCTATGTTCTTCAACGTGTTGTCCAGAGTGTTGTCTGCCCTGCTGAAACACATGCGCAGCTACATCGTTTTCCCTCAGGTGGAGGATTTGCCTACAGTGAAAGGTGACTTCTATGCCCTCGGACATATCCCCAACATCATTGGTGCCGTTGATAGGAAACATGTGGCCTTGCCCCCCTCTGCAGGAGTGAACAGGTGTACAGAAACCGGAAGAGTTACCATTCGATGAATGTGCAGATGGTGTGTTTGGCCGACCAGTACATCTCGCATGTGAATGCCAGGTTTCCTGGCTCAGTGCATGACGCTTACATTCTGAGGAATAGCAGCATCCCTTATGTGATGGGGCAACTCCAGAGGCACTGTGTGTGGCTATTAGGTGAGGAAATAGACCCTATACAGTGTGACTAGGTGTCTGGGTCTGGGGATATCCCTAAGAGTTAGTGTGTGTCTAACAGATTTCCCTCAACATTTGCAGGTGACTCTGGTTACCCCAACCGGTCATGGCTACTGACCCCAGTGAGGAATCCCAGGACAAGGGCAGAGGAACGCTACAATGAGGCCCATGGGCGAACTAGGAGGGTTATAGAGAGGACCTTCAGCCTCCTGAAGGCCAGGTTCAGGTGCCTCCATCTGACAGGTTGTTCCCTATTCTACTCACCAAAGAAGGTGTGCCAGATCATTGTGGCCTGCTGTATGCTTCACAACTTGGCTTTGCAACAACAGGTGCCTTTTCTGCAGGAGGATGGTCCAGGTGGAGGTCTTGTGGCAGCTGTGGAGTCTGTGGACAGTGAAGATGAGGAAGCAGAAGAAGAGGATATCGACAACCAAAACACGGTGATTCATCAATACTTCCAGTGAGACACAGGTAAGAAGACATCACTGCCTGCTACATCTGATACCCTTGTTCTACCTCTCATCTGTCTGTCACTTTCACCCAGTGTATGGCCCCTGAGTTGTCACTTTCCCTTTCAATTTCACAGATGTTGGTCTCATTGTGTGACATCTGCTTTGTTTCCTCATGGACTAGAGCTGTGTGACATAGGTATGTTGACAATACAATTGATATAGCAGTTTTCCACAGTTATTCAGATAGATTTGTGTTTTAATGGTGTTTATTTAAGTGCTAAATAGTGGAGGGGGTTCTAAAATGGTCAGGGGTGATGGTGGAGGAATGTCCATGGCAGAGTCCAGTCTATTAGTCTCACAGGTGCATTGTCCAAAGGGGCATAGGAAGTGGAACTGGGGCAGTTTAAGGATGGACAGGGTGACAAAGTGGGACAGAAGGATGACAATCAGGGTGGTCTCATTTTTTGGCGGGGGTCTTGGCATTGTTCTCTGTCTTTGTCCTGGATCTCAGGGACCCTTTGCGGGGTGGTTCTCCATCTGCAGGGGGTGGGGTGCTGGTGTCGTGGTCCTGTGGTGGTGCCTCCTGTCCACTAGTGCCGGCGGAGGTGGTGGGCAGTTCATCGTCCAGGGTAGTGTCAGGGGCCGCTTGTTGTGCCACAATGTCCCTCCTGGTGTTGGCGAGTTCCTTCAGCACCCCTACAATGGTGCCCAGGGTGGTATTGATGGATTTGAGTTCCTCCCTGAGGCCCAAATACTGTTCCTCCCGCAGCCGCTGGGTCTCCTGAAACCTGGCCAGTACCGTTGCCATCATCTCCTGGGAATGGTGGTAGGCTCCCATGTTGTTGGAGAGGGCCTCGTGGAGAGTGGGTTCCCTGGGCCTGTCCTCCCCCTGTCACACAGCAGCCCTCCCAGTTCCCCCGTGTTCCTGTGCCTCTGTCCCCTGAACCGCGTGCCCACTGCCCCCAGGTCACTGGTGCTGTTGGGGTGGTGGATTAGCCTGGGTTCCCTGTAGTGGTGGACACACTGCTGCTTGACGTGTCCTGGGGACAGAGGTATGGGCCCGCTGAGTGGGTGCTGTGCTGGTGTTTTCAGAGGGGGAGGCTCTGTTGTGGCTTGTGCCAGTGTGAGGGGAACTGACTGTCCCGAGATCCCAAATGGGCCGGGCTAGTCATCTAGATCCAGTTGGACAGAGCTGCTGTCATCACTGTGGACCTCTTCTGTGGGTGGAGTGGACATGTCTGGAACCTCCTGTCCGGTGATGTTGGGTAGGGGTCCTGCAGGGGTGTAAAGGCATGCTTATTGCATCTGTGTGTGCCATGGTGTGCAATGGGTGGGTGACCCTGTACCCCAGTGCTTGCATTCTTGTGTAGGACCTTGTGTGCTAAATGTTTAGGGGTGTGTGTGGATATGTGCAGTGGCCATGCATTGGTGATGGGTGTCCATGCTTTGTTGTTGCATGCTGGTCTTGGTGGTGGGATGTGTGGTTTGTGATAGTGGGACATGTGTGAGGAGTTGGAGTGATGGGGGTGAGGGCGAGGGTGGGGGCATGTGATAGCATGCAGGTAGGGTGGGGGATGAAGTATTTAAAGATTTGCCTTATCAGAGTCCATTCCTCCAGCTACTCCTGCGAGGCCATCAGGATGCAGTATAGCCAAGACCTGCTCCTCCCATGTTGTTAGTTCTGGGGAGGAGGTGGGAGTCCGCCGCCAGTCCTCTGAACTGCAATCTGGTGTCTTGAGACCACGGAACGTACCATCCCCCGTAGGTCGTTCCACCTCTTCCTGATGTCATCCCTAGTTCTTGGGTGCTGTCCCACTGCAACGACCCTGTCCACGATTTTGCGCCATAGCTCCATCTTCCTAGTGTGGGAGTAGTGTGTGTATGTGTATTTTTAATTGCCAATGTGGTTGTGTTTTGTAAATGTGTGTGTATTTTGAGCGCCGCGGTGAGTACCGCCAATGGAAACCGCGGTTGAAAGACCGCTGCGTGGATTTGTGGGTCGTGATGGTGTAGGCCTATTCCTGTTGGCGTGACAGTGGAGGTTTTGTTATCGCCAGTTTATCACTGACCTTTGGTGTGGTGGACTTGTGTGGGTGTCTGGATTTTGGTGGATTCCGGGCTGTGGGTCATAATAGCTGTGGCAGAATTCCGCGGCCGCAGCGGTGTGTTGGCGGTATTCTGCACGGCAGTAAGTGGCATTTACCACCAATATTTTAATGACCACCTATGACCTGAATCTAGTACCCTATCTGTTAAAGTTTGCCTTAAGTCTTTGCACTTCTGCTCCTCTACCAAACTTCCCTCAGGGTGATACTGAGCAGAATAATGCACCCCAATACCCATCATTGCTATGGTGTCCCTGATTGCCTTTGAGGCAAAAGCAGGGAACTGCTCTGAATAGAAAGCTGCAACTACATATGTCATGATGAAGACTTGAAAATCTTTAGTAACAATTTGAACATCAGCTGATCATTGTGGCCACACCCATAAGAATCTGGAGCAAGAATGAACAGCAAGCAAAATATATTTGTATGCACCATCTGGTTGTAAGGGATCGCAATAGTCCAGGTACACACACTGCAAAGGTTTGATGGAAATGAAGAGGGGTGTCTGCGGTGGGCGTTTAATGGTGTACCTTTTTTCTTGTTGGCTAAGAACATATTGCTTGGTCTGTTTGTGTATACCAGGCCACCAATAACGTTTCTGCAATAGTGAGGTAGTAACCGCCACACCAGCATGGGCAGAAATAACACCCTTATACTCTGCTTTAATTAAATGTAGTCCATGGTCTTGGTTGGGGATCACACGATCACCCACCCCTGGTACTGTAGCAAAGATGATGTGTTGGGCACTTAAGTGTTAAGAATATTTTGCAGGCTATTCCTTTGGTATGGGCTTGCCACCCACAGAGGAATTCAAAACAGCAAAAATGTCATCATTTATGCTTGTCTGAGAGCGAATTATAGCAGCAACTTAAGCAGAAGCAACTACAGATTTGGCAGCTTCAAATGCCAATGAGTTCCCTACAATGTTTATTACAGAATGACGGTGACCCAGTGTAGGTTCTACATGAGCTTGTGGCAACTTCTCTTTAAAACTTCACTTTTCCGCACAAGATTGTGTGTTTCATGGTGTTTCCTTTTAAGTCTCTGAACCCATTAAGGCACCAGTTGTGTTAGTATTTATTGAAGGACTATGCACAATAATACGAATCACACACAATGAGTGATGAAAGTTCAAGATCCGTATGTTTCAGTGCAAAGATCAAAGCATTGAGCTCTTCAAGTTGTGCTGTTCAGTCCCCTAGGGTCTGCATGTAAGTTTGCTGAGGGAGCAATTTACCATCTGTAGGAAAGTACCCTCTTTCTTGGCATGGTTACACTCATTTTCTGCCTGATGTCAGTGTGCTTAACTGTGTCTACTGGGATCCTGCTAATCAGGACCCCAGTAGTTATGCTCTTTTTAAAATGGTTTTTGGATACTGTGAAAACAGTATTTCATCCACAATTGGCATACTGGTGCCCCCTTTTGAGTCCCTAGTATAGCGTACCTAGGTACCCAGGGCATTGGGGTTCCAGGGGATCCCTATGGTGTACAACAGATATTTTGCTACCCGCAGGGAACCCATGCAAAAGCTTCTGCAGGAGTGCCACTGCAGCCTGTGTAAAAAGGTGCATGCACGCTTTCACTGCCATTTACACTGCACCAGGTAACTTATAAGTCACCCCTATGGCAGGCCCTCCAGCCCTGAGGGCAGGGTGCAAAGTACCTGTTTGTGTGGGCACCCCTGCACTAGCAGAGGTGCCCCCACGATCTCAAGGACAATTTTCCCAGACTTCGTGGATGCCATTTTATGTGTGTATTGGATATAGGTCACTACCTATGTCCATCTACATATTGGTAACTCCGAACATAGGCATGTTTAGTATCAAACATGTAGGAATCACACCCAATGATTTTGCAAGCATTGGTTGTATGATCCCATACACTATGGGGGCTCCTCAGAGGACCCCCACTACTGCCATTACACCCTGCTGAGGTTTTCCATGCAGCCCCAACTGCTGCAACCTCACAGACAGTTCACTGCCCTCCTGTTGCCGGAAAAGCTGAAGCCCAAAAAGGCAGAACAAAGGTTTTCCTTTGGGAGAGGGGTGTTACACCCTCTCCCTTTGGAAATAGGTGTTACGGGCTTGGGAGGGGGAGCCTCCCCAAGCAACTGGAAAAGCTTTGAATGGCACATTTGATGCCCTCTTTGCATAACCCAGACTACACTGATTCAGGGACCCCCAGTCCCTGCTTCGATGTGAAACTGGACAAAGGAAAGGGGAGTGACTACTCCCCTGCCCATCACCACCCAAGGGGTGGTACTCAGAGCTCTTCCCGGGGGTCTCTGGGTTTTGCCATCTTGGATTCCAAGAATAACATCTATAGGCACTCTGAAAATGTGAGGGTGAGCATTCAGAGGAAGTTTGTTTTCAAAATGCTGCAATAGGAAGTATTTGAACGTTCAAGTGGCCCCTGGTCCAGCTATGTGATGTTAGTACCAAAAGCTGTCCCAAAGGGCACTACACCTGAACTGTGGGCCTTTGTAGATTAAAGGGGGCTCAATGCAGTCACTAAGACTAATGTTCATCTCATCCCCAAGGTGGATGAGCTGATTAACAGATTAGGGGTTGTTCAGTTCCTGCACAGTTTTGACCCTACTTTTCAGGATAGTGGTAGACTGCCCTAACTGAAGGAGTCAATGAGAGGTCAGTTTTCCCAAATCCAGAGGACCACGATCAATTTAAAGGGATGCCTTTTGGGCTCAGGAATGCTCCTGCCACCTACCAGAGGCTAGGGAACCAGGTATTGGCTGTTGTGGAGGGCTTGAGAGCTGCTTACATGGATTCAGTACCAGCTGGATGGACCACCTCTTTCACCTCTATGAAGTGTTTAGGGCCCTGTATAAAGCAAGCCTAACTATCAATGTCAGTAAGTGCCAGATAGGGCAGGGGTTTGTGGTGTACTTGTGACACCTGGTCGGAAGGGGTAGTGTGCAGTCCATCTAGGCCAAGTTAAAAACAATCATGGCCTTGGAGCCTCCAAAAGACTCAGGCATGAGTGAAAGCCTGCAGAGGCATGCCAAACAGCATTTGACTCCCTAAAGCAGGTCATGTGCACAGCCCCCATGCTCAAGACCCCTGACATTTCCAAATCATTCATACTGCAAACTGATGTCTCAGAGCATGGCGTAGGGGCAATACTTTTGCAGCATAATGAAGAGGGCCTAGACCGACATGTAGCTTTCATGTCCAGGAGGTTACTACCCTGTGAACAGAGGTGGAGTGCTGTTGAGTGGGAAGCCTTTGCTTTGGTGTAGGCTCTGAAGAAGTTAAGACCATACCTACTGGGACTCACTCCTGGATTCAGACAGGCCACAGGCAACTCAGGTGGCTAATGCAAATGAGAGGAGAAAATACAAAATTGTTGAGATGGTCCATCTCACTACAGGGAAAGGACTTCATGGTGGAACACAGACCTCGGTCAGAACACACCAATGCTGATGGTCTCCCTATCTTCTTCTGCCTTACTGATGAGATCTCCAAAGATGTTGGGTAGATCTTCCTACTTTCAGCTCAGGGGACACTTGTTAGACTAGTCAGCCTGACAATGGTCTTCCCCCAAATCTATTTCCCTGCTTTGCCTCATTTTTGCTGATCTGTTTTGGATGGCCTTAGCTCTCTGGGCACTTTGGTGTGTCCACAAATGGCATATCATTTTACCTGTAAGCCCCTACTAAAGTACCCAGGGCCTGTAAATTAATTGATGCTAATTGGTCTGCAGCACTGATTGTACCACCTAATTGAGTGCCCTTTAACCAAGTCTCAGGGTTGCCAGTGCAGTCTGTGTGCAAAATTATACTGCCATTTTGCCTTTGCCCTTAAAACCCTCTGCCAAACCTTAGACTCCCCTTTCATTACATAGAAGTCATCCTTAAGGTAGACCCCCGGTAGACCATAGGGCAGGGTGCTATGTAAGTAAAAGGCAGGACGCACACGTTTAAGTTTTATAAGTGCTTGTAGTGAAAAACCTCTGAAATTGTTTTTCAATACTGTCAGGCATGCTCCTCTCATAGGTTAACAATTAGGATTTGTGAGAAACTGGGGCTGATTGCAGAGGCCCCATAACTTTTTGCCCCCATTTTCCACTTTATGCTGGTGTTTTCCTGACTCTGATGGTGCCCTGGGTACTGCTAACCAGTCCCAGGGCCTGTGCTCTGTGTAAAATGGATATGCAAATTAGGCTAATTATAATTGGCTAAGTTAACCTACCTATAAGTCCCTAGTATATGGTAGGGCATGTAGGTTTAGGGACCACAGCATAGGTGGTGCACACCTAGGTGCATTGCTGAGGTGCCCAGTGTCATTTTAAAAGCAAGCCTGCCTTGCTGGCTGCTTTTAAATTAAAGTTATATGCAAATTCGACTTTGGAATTAAAGGTACTTCCAAAGTTTTAAACTACCTTATTTTTACATATAAGTCACCCCTAAGGTGTGCCCTATGTGCCCCTAGGGCTGGGTGCCATGTAACTATAAGCAGGGACTTTATAAAAATAGATTTATAAGCCCTGGTGAGGTAAAAACAGCCAAATTCGTTTTTCCCTCATTGAAGTAAATGGCCTTCATAGGCTAGAATGGGCAGACTTTATTTTAAATTTTAAAGTCTCCTTAAATGTTACATACCAAGAATTTGGTATCAAATTGATTGTTATAATAAATCCCACAACTTCCAGTTGTTGGATTTAATATAACTAGTGCAGGTAAAAAGTTTAGACTTTACCTAAAAAGTTGCCAATTTCAGCTCTGCATTGTTTTTGCTGCTGTGCTCTGATTGGCCAGCCTGCAGCAGCTTCTGCCAGGCCACTTTAATGAGGTGTGAAGTGGCCTGGCTTCACACAAAGGAATGTGCTTGGGGGAGAGAATCTCCCCTCAGCAGATGGGGAAGCAGGAAGGGGGAGGGCTGCCAAACTGGTCTTCAAAGGCAGAGAAGGACATCTGGAGCACCCAGCAACACCCCCACATCCTGCAACCCCAGACAGCTAGGTGCCCCCTTGATTAGATTAGGAGAGGGCAGGAGAGGGGTGTGTTTATGATTTTTAGCCACACCAGTGGGTGGGCTCAGCCAGATCTCTCCTCCAAAAATCAGATTCATCCATTTTGGATTTTTAGAGACTGTTGCCTTCTGGGATGGATTTTTGCCACACTTCCCAGGAAGTGGTCATCACAGGGGGACGACCCTGTCCCTGATTGGAGAACCAGGGCCCCCCTGCTTTTCACCCAGGAGCAAGGATAAAACTGGCAGACCTGCACCCACGCCTCAGATCCCCACCAAATTTCAAGAAGAAAGAACTACAAGGAGAAGAAGGACTGCCCTGCTGGACCCCTGGCCTGCACCTGGACCCTGCACTCAGAAAGACTGCACCAGCTGCACACTTGGGCTTCACCACAAGAAGGACTTTGCCTGGCTTCCACTGGTTCAAGGAGGGACTCCCTGTTTGCTACAGGTGAAAAATTGCTAACCAGAGTCCCCTGCACCAACTCCTGAAAGAAGCGACCAGCTGACCACTGCCCAGTGGCCAAAAAGGAGTTTGCGCCAGGTGCATTCTGGGAGTTGAAGTCCGCACCCCCAAGGACCATCACAGAACTTCTGGACCCTTGGGGTGAGCTGTGGACCCCAAAAGAACCTTGAAAGAACATCTGGGTGAAGCCCCAGAAGTTTGGAAAAGATTGGAGAATTTTTGAAAAAAAGCTCCATAAAGTGACCGACCCGACGCGGAAATTCTAGCCGGCTTGCCTCAACCGCGACCCGGCCTGACTTCGTGGTTCGTCCCGGTAAAGAAAAACATCCAAAAAAGAGACTAAGTCCGAACGTAAAAAGTTGACCGGGACCTCCCAGCCATCGTATCCGAGAAGGGCTCCATGGACGTCGGATCAAGATCCAGGTTTACCCCGGTCGAAGGATTTTCATCTCGAAAAAACGACTAAGTCCAAAGGTAAAAATCACCACTGAGGAAACCGACTTCGCGTATCCGGACAAGGGCTCCAGGAGGTCGGATTCAACTGGCAGGTTCGTCCCGGTGAAGAAAAACTTCAAAATAAAGACTAAGTCAGAAGGTAACTTTTTAACCGAGGCCTCCCGCGACTTGTAGCCGAGCAGGGCTCCATCGCGGTCGGCCTGAAAGTTTGACTTTGCCTCGGTCCTGGTGCAACCAGATGACCCGATTGGCGCTTTTTGTTTCTAAGCGCTAGAAAATAATAATACTTTAAAAATTCATATCTCCGGTTCCCCTGAACCGATTTTAATCGTTTTCATGTCATTTTAAAGATAAAAATATAAGCTATTTTTATAAATTGGTTTTGGATTTTTAAACTGTTTCCTGTGTTTTATTTAATTACTGTTTTGTGATATTTGAATGCTTTACACTTTGTCTCCTAAGTTAAGCCTTGACGCTCGATGCCAAGCTACCAAGGGTAGAGCTGGGATTAATTTACTGAGACCTAACTGTACCTATGTGGAGGTTAGTGGCTTGTTGCTAGGTGTAGGTACCTACCTGCCCTACCAATAACCCATTTTCCAACATAATTGGAAGCAGCGACGGGATCCTGTACTTGTGTTCAATATCACGTTACAGTTTTGGGTAAAACACATTAAAAATCCTTTAAATTGTCCTAGTGCAAAAATTGTTTTTAATTTTTAATTTGGATTAATTTCAATTATTGAATTTTTGTAATTTTTCTAAATTCTTGTTTCCAATTTTTGCAAAAAGTTTTTGTTGACACAAAACTAGGGAACCATGGAGCTTGATCTGGCTAGCCTACCCACACTGACAGTAGTCCAGCTTAGGGGGTTGTGTATTGAAAGAGGGTTGCCTGCAACCACTGATCTCAGGAAGCAAATCCTGATCACATCCCTGACAGCATGGGCTGAGGCCCAAGAGGTAGAGTCAGAAGAAGCTCCAGAGGAGGGAGAAAGAAGGGAGGATGCAAGCTCTAACCACTCAGGGGAGGAAAGGCATCTGAGCCTAAGTGAGGATGAGGAAGAACGCTCCTCAGTAAATACAGTCACTAGGGGCAGACCCAAAGCTAGTGGTGGGAAGGGTGTCCTTTCAGGAGGAGAGAACCCATCCATCAGAGAAAGAGAGCTGGAGGCCCAGCTAGCATACATAGCTTTGGAAGCAGAGAAGCTGGCCCTAGAAAAGAAAAAGTGGGCATACAAAGAGAAAAGAGATGGAGGCAGCGACAGAGAAGTTGAGGTGTCCATGGGTGGGGGAGTTTGCCCCAGGTTACCCAAGGGGGTAGTTCCTGCTTATGTAGAGGGGGATGACATAGATAAGTGGCTGGGGGCCTTTGAGAGGGCACTCCAAATGAGAAGGGTTAGGCCTCAATACTGGGGTTCCCTTTTGTGGGAGTTGGTCCCCAACTCAGGGAGGGATAGGCTTCTGACCTTAAGGGGGGAGGAGGCAGATTCATACCCTAGTATGAAGAGGTGCTTAGCCAAGAAGTTTGGTCTGACCCCAGAGTAATATAGAATGAAGTTCAGGGACACCCAGAAGGTCAGTACCCAGTCTTGGGTTGACTTTGTGGACATTTCACTAAAGGCACTAGAGGGCTGGATTATTGGTAACAAAGTAGATACTTATGAGGGGTTATACAATCTGATCATGAGAGAGCACATCTTGACCAATTGTATCCAAGAAAGGTTACGCCAGCATCTAGTGGACTCTAAGCAGACCAACCCTAGAGAGCTAGGGGAGGCAGCTGATGAGTGGTTGAGAACCAGGGTGGTTGTCAAGTCCCAGGGGGGAGACTCCAAGAAGGGGGGGACAGGTCCCCAAAAACCTAAGGAGGGAGGTGGTAAGCCCACCACAGAGACTCCCTCTGTACCCCAGAACCCTAAGAAGGAGGAGAGTAAATCCCACTCCCACTCTGACAAGCAGAGACAGGGAGACCCAGGGTTAAAAAAGCTCTTGGACAGTAGGGCTTGCTTTGACTGTCAGCAGACAGGTCACTTCAGAGGAGATGCAGCCTGTCCAAAGAAGGTGGTTAGCACTGGGCTATCCAGTGTAGCCATAGAGGAGGATTCCTCAGATGATGAAGTCCTCCTAGCATTGTGCTGGGAGACAAGACCAGATGGTAAGCTGGTGATTCCTGAGGGTGGGAGTAGGCACTTCCACCACATTCAAGTGAATGGGATCCCTACCACTGGCCTGAGAGACACCTGTGCCAGTCACACTATAGTGAGTGACCGGTTAGTGACCCAAGACATGTATGTCCCAGGAAAGACAAAGAAAGTCAGGATAGCCACAGGGGAGGTCACCTCCAAACCTGTAGCCATAGTGCCCCTAGAGAGGGAGGGTATCCTTGACTGGATTAGGGTGGTAGTCAGTGCTGACCTTCCCCTAGATTGTATCCTGGGCAATGACCTCCCAGAGGTGAGTCTGGTCACAGATGGGGTGGTCGCCCAGGGCGCCCCCCCAACCCAAAGTCCTGGGGAGTCAGTCCCTACAGTTAGGAGACAGGGGTCCCCAAGAAAAGGAAAGAAGAAAAGGAAAGGTAGGCCACTCTTAAAGAGAGTTCCAGGGAGCCAAAGGCCTTCTGCCGCAGTAGGGGGGGAGCCCAGAGTTGGCACTGGTGAGGCCTCACCTGACCCCAAGGAAGTCCTGAGTAGTCAGGCAGCTGTCCAGATGCAAGGTGTTGCCCCTGCACTGACAGAAGGGAGAGTGGAAGGAGGGTGTCTGCCACAGGAGGTGGTAGCCCCCCACTCTAGACAGCAAGAGGGGTGCCAGGACCCCAAAGATGCCCCTAAAGCAGCTCAGCCACCTGTCAGTGGAGAGCTTAGGGTGTGGTTCTGGGTACTGACAGCTGTCAGTAGCCTCTGCTGGGTGCTAGCCTTCCTGGCAGCACTGTACTTGGCCTGGGAGGCAGACCCCAGGGCCAATAGCAAAGTAGGCCCCCTGACCCTATTGGTCATGGTGGGGTTGCTCAAGTGTTGGGTGACCTCTTTGGGTAAGCTAGGTGTTGCCCTAGCAAAGTTAGGAGTAGGGGAGGTGGGCACCTCACTACCCAAGTTGGCAGAGAGAGAGGAGGAAGACGCCCCTAGAGGGAAGTTTCAGTTTGAGTTGGGTCCTTTTACTGTTGGGATGGCTTCACTACCCAGAGGGAGTGACCCTGACAGGAGGATATAAGGCAGAGTAGGCCCTGCAAAGGGACAGCCAGTTTTCTTCACTGTCTTCCTCGCCTAACAAGCCAGGAAGACTCTCCCAGGGTTGGGCTGAGTCTCCTGGGCGTGTGGGCTGGGGGGGGGGGTTGTGTGAGAAACTGGGGCTGATTGCAGAGGCCCCATAACTTTTTGCCCCCATTTTCCACTTTATGCTGGTGTTTTCCTGACTCTGATGGTGCCCTGGGTACTGCTAACCAGTCCCAGGGCCTGTGCTCTGTGTAAAATGGATATGCAAATTAGGCTAATTATAATTGGCTAAGTTAACCTACCTATAAGTCCCTAGTATATGGTAGGGCATGTAGGTTTAGGGACCACAGCATAGGTGGTGCACACCTAGGTGCATTGCTGAGGTGCCCAGTGTCATTTTAAAAGCAAGCCTGCCTTGCTGGCTGCTTTTAAATTAAAGTTATATGCAAATTCGACTTTGGAATTAAAGGTACTTCCAAAGTTTTAAACTACCTTATTTTTACATATAAGTCACCCCTAAGGTGTGCCCTATGTGCCCCTAGGGCTGGGTGCCATGTAACTATAAGCAGGGACTTTATAAAAATAGATTTATAAGCCCTGGTGAGGTAAAAACAGCCAAATTCGTTTTTCCCTCATTGAAGTAAATGGCCTTCATAGGCTAGAATGGGCAGACTTTATTTTAAATTTTAAAGTCTCCTTAAATGTTACATACCAAGAATTTGGTATCAAATTGATTGTTATAATAAATCCCACAACTTCCAGTTGTTGGATTTAATATAACTAGTGCAGGTAAAAAGTTTAGACTTTACCTAAAAAGTTGCCAATTTCAGCTCTGCATTGTTTTTGCTGCTGTGCTCTGATTGGCCAGCCTGCAGCAGCTTCTGCCAGGCCACTTTAATGAGGTGTGAAGTGGCCTGGCTTCACACAAAGGAATGTGCTTGGGGGAGAGAATCTCCCCTCAGCAGATGGGGAAGCAGGAAGGGGGAGGGCTGCCAAACTGGTCTTCAAAGGCAGAGAAGGACATCTGGAGCACCCAGCAACACCCCCACATCCTGCAACCCCAGACAGCTAGGTGCCCCCTTGATTAGATTAGGAGAGGGCAGGAGAGGGGTGTGTTTATGATTTTTAGCCACACCAGTGGGTGGGCTCAGCCAGATCTCTCCTCCAAAAATCAGATTCATCCATTTTGGATTTTTAGAGACTGTTGGCTTCTGGGATGGATTTTTGCCACACTTCCCAGGAAGTGGTCATCACAGGGGGACGACCCTGTCCCTGATTGGAGAACCAGGCCCCCCCTGCTTTTCACCCAGGAGCAAGGATAAAACTGGCAGACCTGCACCCACGCCTCAGATCCCCACCAAATTTCAAGAAGAAAGAACTACAAGGAGAAGAAGGACTGCCCTGCTGGACCCCTGGCCTGCACCTGGACCCTGCACTCAGAAAGACTGCACCAGCTGCACACTTGGGCTTCACCACAAGAAGGACTTTGCCTGGCTTCCACTGGTTCAAGGAGGGACTCCCTGTTTGCTACAGGTGAAAAATTGCTAACCAGAGTCCCCTGCACCAACTCCTGAAAGAAGCGACCAGCTGACCACTGCCCAGTGGCCAAAAAGGAG